>NC_134120.1:15242500-16442500 GCF_040939455.1 Microcebus murinus | reverse complement strand
CACACTCTTCCTATGTCTATAATGCTCTTCTTCCAGTTCCTTGCATGACTATTTCTCATTCTTTAGACCTGAACTTCAACCTCCTCTTCCACTGATGGCATTGAGCAAGGTATCTGCCCTCCTCTTCTTGCTGTCACTGGCCTGGCCTGGCCTCCTTGACCACCTACATTCGTTTCCCTCCTAGCACTTACCATGATTTGCATCACACATTTGCTTTTATTTACTTATCTGCCTCTCCTGCTAGACCACAAGCTCTACAAGAACAGACTAGTCCGAATACTCAGTGCCTACCACATAGCTGACACTGTGTCAGTACCACACAGATCTGGGGAAAGAGCAAATAGACTTTATTTTTTATTTTATTTATTATGAGAGATAGTCTATGTTGTCCAGGCTGCTCTTGAGCTCTCGGTCTCAAGTTATCCTTCCACCTCGGCCTCTTAAAGTGCTGGGATTACAGCCAACCACACCCAGTCTAAACTCTCAATAAAGTCCTCAAGACTCAACAAAAGTTCTTTGCCATCTCTCCACCTACCACAGTGCACACCTACCACATAGTAACAGATTCAAAAAGGCACTGGATGAAGATGGAAAGATTGAGGGCAATGACAAGGGAAAACCAGAAGGATACATTTAGAAGTCAGACAAGACAGAACTTTTTTAGGAGCCTGAGTCATTCAAGGCCATCTAAAAACTATTGCCCAAGATATTACCATGCACACAAAACTAAATTCTGGGAAGGTAGTGAGGATATCAAAGGTGAGGATCAATTTTTTTTTTTTTTTTTTTTTGAGACAGAGTCTAGCTCTGTTGCCCTGGGTAGAGTGCAGAGGTGTCATTGTAGTTCACTGCAACCTCCAACTCCTGGGCTCAAGTGATCCTCCTGCCTCAGCCTCCCAAGTAACTGGGACTATAGGTACGTGCCACGACACCTAGACAATTTTTTCTATTCTTGGTAGAGATGGGGTCTCGCTCTTGCTCAAGCTGGTCTCGAACTCCTGACCTCAAGCCATCTTCCCAGTTTAGCCTCCCAGAGTGCTAGGATGACAGGGGTGAGCCACCGCGCCCGGCCCAGGACCGATCTTTCTTATTCATAACCAGCACCTACACCACAGTGTCTGGCATCTAGGAGGCAGGTCTGCCTCTGTCCTTAAGGGGCTTATAGTCTAGATGGAAATTGGCAAATTAAAGCCTGAAGGCCAAATTCAGCCCACCGCCTATGTTTTTTTAAATAAAGTTTTATTGGAACATACCCTGATTCATTCCTTACATATTGTCTATAGCAGCTTTTGTGCTCTACTGGCAGAGTTGTGATAGAGACCTTGTGGCCTCAAAGTCTACACTATCACCATCTGGCCCTTTACAGAAAAAGCCTGCTTACCATGGATCAAAGTGAAAGACAATAAGAGACAGCAACAAAGCAAGTGTCGACGTCAAATGTCCACAGCCAGATAAATCTGGTATAGATCTGGGCAAATCATGCATGCTTTGGGAATGTGAAATAAACAACCACGTGTAGCAGTGGGGAAATAACCCTAAATCCTACAGAGTTGCACTACTGACTTGGGAATGATACCCCTTTTCAATTGTTTCATAGCTACGTAACTAGAAAAGACACAACATCAAACGTTTGTAGGACAACAGGCCATCGTCTCCTCCTTCCTGTGAAGACCCTGTGGGGTGTATCCCGTGACATAGGTACACCCCGTTCAGTATGGTATTTTATCATTTCTCCACGTGTTTAGAATCACAGCGCGGAAAATGAATAAATGTTACAGCAAGTGGACACACCATTTATCAGCATTTTTAAAGAACAATCAATGTGATATAGCATTCAAGGAGTTTTCTGGCCACATGATCTTTAGAAAATCTTTAATTAGCTTTGATATATAGAACTAAATTGTTTAGTTTTTTGTGTGTAGGCTTCGAATTGCTATGTAAATATATCGCCGCCTACAATGTGTACTGTTACCTCTTAAAAATGAAGCCTTGTTCGATTTCAGTGTTGTAATAAATACTACGATTTTATCAAATAAATATGTGATTCAACATTGAAAAAAGTAGATAATCTTCCTGACAGATGGACTTGATTCAAATCAAATCCACCTACACCCTCATGCAAGCATCCCAATCCTCAGGGAAATCTCGTTTCAGATACCATCATAGTTAACATGACAGAAAATTCATCATCTCCAAGGACTAGATGCCTAGCATACTTTCGGAGCAATTAAATCATGGCATGTGGTCGGCACAGAGTGACCGATGCCACGGTTGGGGAGCGGGTGGGTATGTGGCAGGTCCACTTTCAAGAAATGAACCGTAGGAAACACAGAAGATAAGGATCAGTTTGAGAGGACCTGGAAATACAATAGGCCATCAGGAAACAAAGCCGAGTGTCAGGGAATGATCTTGCAGTCCTGCTCTAGTGACCTGCACTGGGGAATGCCCCCAGCCAAGTCCTGCTGATCCCCTCTGACGACCTGGGCCTCCTGCTGGGGCCCGGAGGCAGCACCGCACACTGCCAAGCACATGGGTCCGACTGAAATCTCAGCTCTACTATGCACTGGTGTATAACTTGGGTGCATTACTTAACATTTTGGAAGCTTATTTTTCTCATCTGTCAAAAAAAGGAGAGGAGGATTTTTACCTTTCCAAATTGTGAGCATGAGTTTAGACAGCTAACGCATGTCAGAGCCCCAGCAGCGTCTAACCAGGGTACATACAAGATGTTAATTTCCACTCCCTTTCTTGAAAGACAAAGACATTCAAAACAAAGATTCAATGACTGTACCCACCACAGAGGCAAGGATCTCCTCTATGAGAAAGGGGCCTTGATAAACAGAGGGGTCAGAGCCTGCCAGGTCACTAGTGGGCCAAGTCACTGCATTATCCAAGATCAACATTGGGGACTTTGCGTGGGTCACTCCAGCCCTTGTCACCTGCGTGTGGTCAACGCCCAAGATGGTTCTGCCTTCTAGCACTGAGCCAACTGTCCACCTCTCTCCCTGTACTGTCCCCCACCAGGCCGCTGTCTGGCTCTTGGACTCTAGAACTTTCGGCAGGCCTGCTAGAAAGAGCAGGGCATGGGGAAGAGCAGGAACCAAGAAGCATCATTTACAGCAGAGGTTGGTGTTGGGATTTTCCAGCTGTTACCAAAGTGGTGCCTCATTTCCCATCCGGCCTCCTGGAGTACCCATCCTCTCGACTGATCATAAACCCCAGAAGACACGATTTCCAAACTCAAACCCTGAATGTCTATCCTTCATTATCTTTGAACACTCAGCTACCAAATACCTAGAAGGGAATAAACACATGAAATCTTTTGTGGGAGAGGCGGCTCTGACGGAGAGAGAAAAAAATCTAGCAAGGAAGAATTATTCTTGCAATAAAACCCCAAAGTCAGGCTGGGGTACAGTGGCTCACGCCTGTAACCTGAACACTTTGGAAGGCCAAGGTGGGAAGATTGCTTGAGCCCAGGAGTTCGAGACCAGCCTGAGCAACAGCGAGACCCCATCTCTACAAAAAAATTAGAAAAATTAGCCAGTTGTGGTTGTGCCCACGTATAGTCCAGCTACTTGGGAGGCTGAGGCAGGAGGATCGCTTAAGCCCAGGAGTTTGAGGTTGCTGAGGTTGCTGAGAGCTGCGATGATGCCACCCTGCTCTAGCCCAGGTGACAAGAGTAAGACCCTGTCTCAAAAAAACAAACAAACAAAAATCCCGATGTCAAAAATAATGAAAGTACAAACTTTTGTTGCTATTACAAGTTTTCTAGATTTAAATGAAGGGAAAGTAGGAACAAAAACAATTACGTTTTATCACTAGGGTCTGATCTGTGTGCGCACACCACAGTGGGACTCGGAGGCGGGAAAGGCAGGAGTCTCCAGTGATATCTTTGTTGTAGAACTTGATTTGTGTCCAGGGAGGCCCAAGCTTAGACAGGAATTAAGATTCACAGTATTCATTTTTGTCCATTCTTCATTTTTTTTATGGCTTTTAAAGTTTTTAATAAGAAATGTTTTTTGAAATTTGTTTCTTCCCTTTTCATTATTATTAAAGCTAATGAATACTGTAACATATTTAATACATATGATATATAACATGTTTGCATTGTATTTCTATGAGCTGTATGCTATGTATGTTTTTTATTATATGTTCCATATTAAATAGAATAAATTATAGCTCTGGCAGGAAGAATCTCAGATGTTTTTCAATGACCCCACTCTGGGGGTTCATGCCCTTGTGCAATCCCCTTCCCCTGAGTGTGGGTACACATGGTGCCTTGCTTCCAACCCATAGAATATGGCACAAGTAATGGGATGTCATTTCCATGATTAGGTTACAAAAAAACTGACCTTCTTCTTGCCAGCCAACTCTCTCCCCTCCCTGGCTTTGCTGAAGCAGCTGCCCTCTGGAGAGGTTCACATGGCAAGAAACTGAGTGAGCGTCCAACAGCCAGCGAGGACTGGGGCCTTCAGCCCAACAGCCCTTATGGAAATGAATTTTGCAACTACTACATGAACTTGGAAGCAGTCCTGTCTTCAGATGAGACCCCAGGCGGGGCTAACACCTTAATTGCAGCCTTATGAGACACCTGGACACACAGGACATAGTTGAGTTGTACTCAGACACCTGATCCTTGGAAAATGAGCTAATAAATGCGTGTCAGTTTAAGGTGCTGAACTTTGGAGTAGTTTGTTACCCAGCAATAGATAACTAACACATATACCACTAGTCACGACGAATAATAATTCTATGGTCAGGTGCCGACTATGGGTCACTATTATTTCCAAGTTATTCTAAAGAAGAGCCCCCATCCGAGAGGCGGCAGAGATCTTCTCTAGTTAGTCCAGACACCTGCCACACCCTGTTTGGAATCTGCCCAATATTCTTGAAAGTAAAATCTGACAAGCCCGATGACGGTTGTAATTAGATAAAGGAGCTCATGAAGCAATAACAATAAAACATACCTGCCATCTAGATTAAATTTAAACTTTATCCTGTTACAGAAACAATGTAATTACAGCTCCTAGAAGGAAGAGGATTACATTTTTTTTTATTTCCTCCCAAACCAAGGCCTAAAAAAACCTAGAAGCCTGGGATAACCAATGCAAAACTAAGGGACCATTAATATCACATCTCTGGGGACAGTTCAGCCAGGACCTTAATATTCGCAATAGAAAAGTCTTCCCTGAGTCCACAGCTTCACCCTCTGTTCCCCAGAGCCCACGCCAGAGCCCTCAGCCACAAAGGAAGGCTGGCTGCCACCTCACGCTGTACAATTTCAATGGCTGTCATTCAACAAGGTGCAGGGGAAATCTCAAAACGTGGACCTTTCCAAGAAGGGCAGTTTTCTCCTTCTCTGGGATAAAGTTGAAAGGGTTTCTTAGTCCAACACAGTCACAGGCTCCCCAGCATGTCCTAGTGACGACGATTGCTTCCTGTCCATATAAGGCATATGGAGTATTTTCATACACACTGTCCACGCAATCGTTATGGCATGATTCTGAGGCGTCACCAGGCATCATTGCCGTTTTACCACAGAGAAAACCGAGGTGGCTAAGGAACTTGCCCAAGGTCACGTAGCTCCTGGGTGGTAAATATCAGGATTCAGGCCCCTCCCCGGGTATCCGGGCTCGGGGCTGCACGTGGCACTGGGAACCCATCGGGGATTCAGAGTGGAATTCCAGCTCTGCCCAGGAAGCGCCAGAGCCTGCCCCCAACTCCAACATCACCTGCTTTTTCCTTCCACACGCCTGCTTAGAGCATCATTAGTCCCAATCAAAACCTAAACAAAGGAAATGAACTTGACAAGCAAAATCAATCCAACTTTGAGGTCTACAGACAGATCTATCCTACTGCCAATGAGTTGTAAACTTTAAAATGCTTCTTTATATCACTTAAGAGTACACTTATTTCCTAGGTTTTTAAAAAATATTTTAATGTATTTTAATAAATTATATTCCTTTTTTTTTTTTTTGAGACAGAGTCTCACTCTCTTGCCTGGGCTAGAGTGCCGTGGCATCAGCCTAGCTCACAGCAACCTCAAACTCCTAGGCTCAAGTGATCCTCCTGCCTCAGCCTCCTGGGTAGCTGGGACTACAGGCACATGCCACCATGCTCGACTAGTTTTTTCTATTTTTAATTGTTTGGCTAATTTATTTCTATTTATAGTAGAGATGGGGTCTCACTCTTGCTCAAGCTGGTCTTGAACTCCTGAGCTCAAGAAATCCTCCCGCCTCGGCCTCCCAGAGTGCTAGGATTATAGTACAGGTGTGAGCCTCCACGCCCAGCCTAAATTATATTCTTTATTATATGATATGCAAATCTACCTTCTTTGACTTATTTATTTTTTATTTTATTTATTTATAGTAGAGACAGGGTCTCACTATATTGCCCAGGCTGGCCTTGAACTCCTGGCCTCAAGCGATCTTCCCACCTCAGCCTCCCAAAGTGCTAGAATGATAGTCATGAGCCACATGTCTGGCCCCCAGGTGTTTTTGAGCTGGGTGATGTGGAGTCACAGAGGTCAGCAAGAAGTCGGGACAGAGCGGGAGAGAGGCTCGGGAAGGAGGAGCAGTTGCAGTAAAGATTCAGGGGCAGGAACGAGCAGTGGAAAGGCCAGGCACCCGTCCAGCTGAGCCATTTGGGGCAACAGGGGCAGATAAACGAGGATTGGCATCACCTTCTCCAGGCCATGCGCCTTGCAAGGCTTTATTCCAGGGAGCGAGAGGGACCCCTGAAGGTGTCCGCAGAGGAAAGGAATCTGTTCTACACAGTGCCTGGCTGACAGAGGGAAGCAGGCGGGTGGCCAGGAAGGCGACAGCCAGGCAGGGAGACCGTCCAGAAGCCACTGGAAACTGAGCCTCTCTTGGTCACAGTTTTTTCATCTGGAAAACCCAGTGGTTCTGTCCCATGACCGCTGCAGCCACATTCAACAACACTCAGAGATGTAAACTAACTCCAACAAGAAGGAATCTGGGCTGAATCAGGGCGGTGGCTACAAGGAAAAATGTGTTTAATATGAAGACAGGGTGGGGCTGGCCACTCTTTTGTCTGAAAAACTAAGGAAAAAAGTAAACAAAAGACTAGAACTGGTTCCCATAGGATAACACCACCAGAATTCCCCCAAATGTTTATTTTGGGGACTCAGCCTCAATCTACAACTGTACTTTTACGACAAATAACAAAAGTTGCCAGGAGAAAAGCATTGTTATTTTTATTTATTTTTATAATATTTTTAATTCTTTTTCTCTTTTCTTTTTTTATTTTATAAAAGATTGGCTACATCTGTGAAAGCATTGTTATTTTTATATTCAAGCGTCACCCTTACTTGTTAGGGACAATGACCTCATTTTTACTCTGTTACTACAGGGCTTTATAATTAGCTTTTAAAATTATGTTCATGTTTAAATAATATAAAATCACAGGGGCTTTATAACTGACAGCTACCTGGATGCAAAACCTCCAGGGTAAACTAAGTCTGTCGAGTTGAATTAATTTTGATGTTTACAGAGTCACCAAGCTATTGATATAAAGGTTACACTCCAGAAAGACAACAGAATCAGCATGATTTTCCAGAACCAAATGTAAACCTTGAAACTTCCAACCCACAGAGAGTCAGCTTATACTCCCTATCCAGATGCAGTAAGAACGGCTTGTTTGAATAGAAGGGGTGGGTGTGATAACACGAAGGATAAACACACAAGGAAAAGATGACTCCTCCTAGTAATCAGAGAACGGCAAATTGGTGGAGACACAAGACACCGTTTTGTCCTTATTAAGTTGACACTATTCAATGACTGTGTCTAAGGCTGGCAGTGAAGATGACAAATGAATCTTCACCCACAAGCTGCTGCTAGCCTTGAAGCTGTTATATTCCTTATGGAAAACAAGTGTCGTCTACCCAAAACACCAGAGATATTATATTTGAACCAATAATCTCATTTACAGAGCCTTTTCCAACAGGAATACTTCAACAAAGGGACTCTATTCAAACACAATTTTTGATTGGCATCATTAGCTATAAAAAGCAGGAATAGAAACCACCTGAGAATGCAACAGAATCATGGTTTAACAAGTTTTTACGATTTTAGTGTAGCCATTAACAGCTGTAAAAAAAAATTAACAGCTGTAGAAACATAGGAAATTCTTTACAATATTAAACAGGGAGGGAAAGGCAGAAATCACAACCGTGTTCTATAAATGCTGCTTTGTAAATAACATGTGTGTATTTTGGAAACTAACATTTGCCCTGAAAGAAGACACACAATTCTGTGTTTATCCTTCCAAAATAACCAGCAACTGAAAACACCTACCTACTCCTTATGTCCAAACACAATTGTGCAGTTGCTCATGTGCTGGGTACATTTCCTGAAATCCTTACGACAAACCCTAAAGGAAGGGATTATCCTCATTTTGTGGGCTTGGAGAGGTTAGGTGACTTCCCCAGGGTCAACCAGGGCTGTCTGCACCCCAATCTCTTATGATTTGTCACAGTCCTGTTCAAAGGGGGAGGAAAGTTGGATCAGAGTATTAGAATTATGCCCACCCATACTTTCTTAATACCATTCTCTCTCTTTGCAAATGACCACAAGGACAAAACTGGTTGCATGGAAATGGGTTAATTTCAAACACAGGCAGTCTCTGAGCTCAGAGTAGGGATGGTTTGCATGTCAGGACAGGAGAGAGAAAACTGGTCACTTTTTGTCCTTTGTATTATACCTTCTGGGTACATTAGTAAACAGGAGATTCCATCTCTTGCCTAAGGATCATGAGCTGTGTGAAATTCAGCCTGTGTCCATCTTTCCCTCTAAGAGTCCTTGCTGATCTATACCACATGGCAATGAAGATCCCCAAACCACTGACCTACACTCCACGTCAGAGCTTCATGCACTAAAAACAATGGGTGGGCCTCGAGTGCCTTAGACAGAGGTCCAGTGACAAAGCTGACTTGAAAAGTCAGTAGCTTCCCAGGTCTTGGCCCTTAAAAAAAATAAAAAAAAAATAAAAAGAAAGAAAAGTCAATAGCTTTCCTTAGTCATCTATATCCAAAGCTGTAGCTTCAACTGGAAATACAAACAAATCCTCTTAAAATTCCCCCATGGAACCTTTCTATATGTAAATATGTTTCAAAATTTCCAAATATTTATATGTAAACACATTTCAAAGTTTACACAGACACCATGTATGACTAGTATATGAAGTATGATCAGGGCACCTGCTGGATAGCTTTTCTAGATACTGCCATGGTTTCCTGAATGTCCAGAGCTGGTCACAGAGCCTCACTTTTTGCTCCATCTAAAAGTTAACACCTTCACAAATTCCAGGGCCGAGAAGTCAAGAAATCTAAGGGACAAGGGCCACATCTGATGTTTAATCTGTCTCCTCTGCTGCATTTAAAGTCAGCGTAGAGGACTCAACTGAGCTGACAAACTCTTCCAAGACAGCAGAGTTCACACCTTAAGTTTTGAACCAAAATCATACTGCAAACACGTGGTTAGTATTTTTATGTCCCTCAGAAACACTTGTACTTGGCTTGAAACATCTGTGGAGTTTCCCACCAATGGTCAACAGTTTTAACTACCTGTTCTGGCTTCCCAGATTTGAACAAGTCAACAGGAGTATGTCTAAGTTTCTCCTACAAACCTGAGAGCTTTAAAGACTTATGGTAATAATCCCAATGTAGGGCTTCTAAAACTCCTAGTGTTTTCCTGGGCTGGCGGTAGTGTGCCTTTTTTTTTTTTTTTTTTTTTGAGACAGAGTCTCGCTTTGTTGCTCAGGCTAGAGTGAGTGCCGTGGCATCAGCCTAGTTCATAGCAACCTCAAACTCCTGGGCTCAAGCCATCCTCCTGCCTCAGCCTCCTGAGTAGCTGGGACTACAGGCATGCGCCACCATGCCCGGCTAATTTTTCCTATATATATTAGTTGGTCAATTTGTTTACTTTCTATTTATGGTAGAGATGGGGTCTCGCTCTTGCTCAGGCTGGCTTCGAACTCCTGACCTTGAGCAATCTGCCCACCTCGGCCTCCTAGATAGCTAGGATTACAGGCATGAGCTACCACACCTGGCCGGTAGTGTGCCTTTACAGAGAGTTGACTATGTGTTCTACATATCAGGCTGTGCACTAAGTGTGCATTATCTTATTTCATTTGTAGAGAATTGAATTATTTCCCCGTTTTACAGATGAGGAGCCTGGTCTCCTGCTGCAGTTTCTCATGAACAGAACCTCCTGCCAAATACCCAACCCAGGCCCCACCCTGGTCTGGAGGTTCCCAAAAGGTGCCCCTTGCTAGTGCTGTCTAGCAGGATCCCTGGAGCACCAGGCCCCAGCAGGTCGGCTGTGATGTCTTTTAAATCTGCCTATGGAGTACTGCAGAATTTTTATTTGAAGAGTTATAGCTTTTAAAAATAAACTATACACTAACCACTACCCTGGCCCACCTCTCCAGGGAGCTGAAAATGAGAGATCTTGCATTCTACTAGTCCAAACTCCCATAGCTACTCAGGAATAGGCTGTCCCTATGGGGCACGGTGTGGGGTGAGACCCTGGGTAGAGGGTGGGTGTAGTCCACCAGCCCACAGGCAATAAGGAAGTACATTATCTGCCAAGGATTCAAAAACAAAAATAGCTAAACTGATTACAAGTTTCATATTTTTATTATTTCATTATCACCATCAATGGATAATGTCAGTGGTAAAATACTCCCCTAAAAAAAAAAAAAATCTTTTTGCTGGCTGATGCAGTGGCTCATGACTAATCCCAGCACTTTGGGAGGCCAAGGAGGGAGGATAACTTGAGGCCAGGAGTTCAAGACCAGCCAGAGTAGCAAGCAAGACTGCCCCTACACTGTCCCTGCAAAATTTAAAAATTAGCCAGGTATGGTGCCACACACCTGTACCCCAACTACTTGGGAGGCTGAGCCACAAGGACGTCTCGAGCCTAGGAGTTCCAGGTTACAGTGAGCTATGATCAGGCCATTG
This sequence comes from Microcebus murinus, assembly GCF_040939455.1. Taxonomy (NCBI): domain Eukaryota; kingdom Metazoa; phylum Chordata; class Mammalia; order Primates; family Cheirogaleidae; genus Microcebus; species Microcebus murinus. The sequence continues at coordinate 16,431,519 of NC_134120.1, read as the reverse complement.
TCCTCAGACTGGGAAACAAAGCAAGACCTTGGCTCTTAAAAAAATAATAATAATCTTTTTGCAGTAGTTACTACTCAGTTTTAATACATACTCATGCTTTAAACAAACACTTTAAAATTGCTTATCCGTTAATGCACATTGGAGTCTAGGGAAGCTAATTTCGAGAATTCCTGGTTATACAGGTCACCAGGTTCAGCTGTGTGTGCTGCTGCAGGAGGAAGCTGAAGCTGCTTCCGGCACTTAATGTCTCCAGCCCTCTCTGTTACATATTCCTGCATTTGCATAGCAGATTTGAAATAACCAATTAGGAAAACAAGGAACAGAAAAGGGAAAGAAAATTTAAAACAACCTATCCCAAAACAGAATGCTTGCTTTAATTCCCTCACCCTCTGTAAACCACTTGAAGTTTTTGTTTATATTCAACAATTTAAAACAGAGAAACATACAGAGAATCTTAATTATCTATAAAAAATTCAAAATGGATTCAAGGACAGGAAAAGAAAATGTCACTGCCTGAGGTTCGTTTCTGGTCATTATTATTATTCATTTCATTATGAACTGACAATCTTGTCCTACAGAAGAGGGGATGTTAAAAACAGATCCACACTGGGTGCAAATATTTGGGGTGCAGCACTGGGGCTTTAGCTGCTCCCCATATCACACTGCTGGCCATGGGTTGAATTATGTCCCCTCAAGTCTCTGTGTTGAAGTCCTAACTGCCCAGCACCTCAGAATATGACTTTATTTGGAAATAGGGTCGTTACAGATATAATTAGTAATGGTGAGGTCATTAGGGTGGGACCAATCTAACTAACGGGACTGGTCTCCTCATAAAAAGTGGAATCTGGACACAGATACGGGGAGATGGGAGTTATCCAGCCACAAGCCAAGAAACCACCAGAAGTTAGGGGAGAGGCCCAGAACACACTTCTCCCCAGCACCCTCAGGGGGAGGATGGCCTGCCAACACCTTGATCTTGGACTTCTGGCTTCCAGAATCATGAGATAATACATTGCTGTTGTTTAAGCCACTGTGTGTGTGCTGCTTTGTTACAGAAGCCCTAGGAATCTAATACATGGCTTTCATGTGTAGTTTTCAAATTTGAGGGTGCCTTTTAAACTCCTTAATTCCTACAGAGGATGTTACAGTCAGCTACTGCCAAATTATCATTCTATGTCTATAAATTCAGAATCTACCTTCTCCCCATGACTGTGCACATAAAAGGCAAAGCTGTGGTTAGCTGTTGTAGCAATTTGTATAATTAAAACCTAAATGGCCATGTTTTCTCTCTTCTAATTACCCTAAGGTAAAACATGCTATTTCTCTGTGGCTTATCCAGGTTATAAGAATTATTTGCAGGAGATAACCTGAAGAAATAACAACTGGTATTTAATGTAAATCAGATGTCCTGCTGAAACATGGATGCCTCACTCCTGCCTTGTGCAAACTCTTCTGATTTGCATTTAAGAGAAAACATACACCCTTAAAAGGATCCAACATTTATTAAAACATCTTCAAAATGCTTTGGGGTTTTAATAAGTGTCAATTAAATAAACTTTCCACTCAACCTCTTAAAAAACATGGCCCCAGGAAAAATGCCAGTTCATTCTAGAACTTTTTTCTGCTGTGATAGTATCTCTTCTCAATCAATATTTGCTTCCACTTTAAAATCTCTGTGTACCTTTTTTGGGAGCAATGAGAGCTTGGGTTTGATTTGGCAAAATGCACCCACCCCCATCCCCTACCCCCAATCTCCCCTCCACAAAGGCACGTGGTACAGAGAGAACATGAGTATTTTTTAAACTCTGAAGTGAAATAAAGTATAAAACCACCAGCCAAAATATGTTTGCATATTTTTTTTTGCTCTTCCATGTTCCCCCTTCTCCACAGACTAGACTTCAACTCTCATCTCCTGTAAAGTGAAAATAACTTTCTCAAATGCAAATGACTCTAATGAGAAAGAAACATTACTCTTTAACCCTATTGTTATCAAAATACCATTTATAACATTTATCCTACTATTATTAACACTATTATAAACTCATAATATTTAGCATGTTACTAATCTGAAAAATTACCCCCAGATTAACCTTTTTCTTTAGGTGAAGGCACACTACAACTAAGTTGAGTCTTGTATCTAGGAAACAGGACTCACTGTCATTGTTCACTATAGGTCTGGGAAGCAGCAGGCTTTGTCTGAGTTGTCTAGAGGATTCTCTCCCTGCAATCAACCCTCCACTTTGCACCCCTCCTCCACACTCATCAACTCTCCGTCAATAAATCAATGCCAGGGATACATTCCCAACAAGAGCAAATCTAACTGGCCTGAACTTGATTTTTTAACATATTCATTCTTCTGACTACCCAGAGCTCTTTCTAAAAAGAAAGGGAATTAGTGAAAGAATAAAAAGAAAAGCATCCAGGATAAATGAGAGGTTTAAATAGTCCATAAATCAGCAGACCCAAGTCAGAAATATATCAAGAGCACCTGCATACTGCACAACTCAAGGAAAACTACCAAAAAGCCTTTAAATGTCAGGTGGATTTGAACTTAAGGTATCTGGAGCTAATTAAAATCTTCCAAAGCATGATTTAAAAGCACTCTGAATTGACTGTGCTCTGATTTCCATAATGCCATCCCTTCAAATATTTCAGAGTTGTGACATATGCTCTCTTGGGATATTTGTCAATGGAAAAGCAACCTATGCTCAAGATCCAAAGCTGGTGTTCTGGCCACAAAATAGGTCACCTCCAAGTTTACTCCTCAACTTGCTTAGCCTCTCAGTCCCTGGGCTCATGGCTGGCTATCACCCCAAGCCATGCCCAGAGCCCACACCTACTCTTTTTTCCTCCATCTTAGAGATCTGTCCATGGGCAATTAGTATCTTAGTTTTCCAAAGTCTAAACCTCGTGCACAGAAACTAAGGCTGCACTAACAGTGATGTAGCTAACTGTACATGTTTGTATCCACCACACAAGGATTTAAATACTATGAATGCTTGTTATGGTTTAAACATTAGCAACTTAGGCAATCAATAATCTTGAATGGGATTTCAATGTTGCTGTTGAGATCAAATACAAAATACCATTACACTCACCACATCCTCAAATCAGAATCAATGATTCTCAAGAAACGGCTGCCATAGGTCAGATGGCGATCTGTGAGATTTTCACCTCGTCTTCAAAAGCTATCAATAGATCAATTTCCAACGTGCTGCATTATGGAAATTACTAGAGTTTCACATCTGCATTAGAACTGAGAGAGGCTGTATCTGCTATGGCCCCACCCACTGCCCACACACAGGGTCACTAGCAAGGGGACCAGGCACCTTTATTCATTTCCCAGATACTCAAAGCCCCACCTGATAGCTTTGTCATTCACACTCAAACAATTTACTGCCAGAACCACTCTGCATTCTGCCTTGTATTGTGGTTGTTTCTGTCTCCAACAGAAAGCACATTGCAAAGGCTCAGGACCACGCCCTACTCCTCTCATTTCCCACGTGGGGCAGCATCAAGACATGATTAAGTGGTCCTGTCTGAAGATTGACAAAGAGACAGATGGGGCTAAAATCCCTGCTCTATGAGACTTGCCTCCTGCTGGACCTTGGGCGAAATATCCTTACTAAGCCTCCATCCTCCCATTTATGAAATGAAGATAGTGCCTACCTCTCAGGGTCCTTGTGATGCTTAGTCCCGGTCTCACATAAAGCCCTTAGCAGAGTGCACAATATCTGGGCCTCAGATATCCATTGAGTGGGGAATTCTAGTGATGCATTTCATCACAAATGCAGTAAGATACATACATATGATGGAATTCATAATATTTTCCCCTGAAGAAAACTTGGGAATGGAAATTTTCAAGTAAACAACAGAATAAGAAAAACCATAATAATCTTTATATTATTACTCTCCTTCACAGCTTGCAAAAGGTTTTCACACACTATTAACATACTTCATCTATACAATGTCACTGAAAAGTAGATTATTTTTATTTAATGCTCTGCAATATATTCACTGCCCAGAACAGTGTCTGACTCACAGTAGACCTTTAACAAAGAACTACCAAATGAAGAATCAAGCTCAGAGTTCAATGTTGTATCTAGGTTCTTAGAAATCGTTAGAGGTAGGGGAACAAGAACCAGGTCTTAGTACCTGAATTCAAGTCTGTATTCTTTCCCCTCCATTATCCTGTCTCTCGCCACCAGGGCAAGGCTACAGAGAACTATAATCATTTAAGACACTCTATATTTTCTAGATGAAAATAACTTCAAGACAAGAAAGCAGAGCACTTAAAAGACCCAATTAAAACAAACCAAAAAATTATCACTCATGTCACTAAGGGAAGAGCTATAGATAGTAACATAACTATTTAAATGCAGATTTTCACTTTCCTCCAAGTATGCTTAGCAAACAACCTTTATCATGGCGTCAAGTGAAACAAACCAAATTTAAAACCCAGATGAATGGAAATATGCATTGGCTGAGTTTGCTTTGAAATAATATGTGGAAGGAGGAAGTGGACAGAGGTAGAAGTAATATTGGCCATGGTCGTGAACAAGGGGGATTCGTTATACTGTTGTTTCTATTTTTATATATGCTTGAAATCTTCCTCAATTAAAACAACGAAGCAAAAAGCTATCCTTCAAATAAACTAATGTATTAGCATTAGGTCCCTACCGTGTGTGGCACATGTGTCCTAGCCCATAACACGGGCTCTGAAGGGACCACATGCATCATGCAGCCGCTGGCTCCCTCTTGAGAACACAGATATTAAATAATCTTTTCATAGACTGTTGAAAGGAGATTCTTTTTAAAAACAAAATATACCTCAATATTTCACAAAATGAAAATGTCACAGGAAACTTTAACATTTTATAAGTTAGAGCCCCTCCATCCATGTGGTACCCGAGAAGGCATATTTGCTCTTTGAATCAGCAGGAATATTTAGCATTTGTTTTTTTGTGCATCGTCATCGTTTTCTTTGAAGAATCAGTTTCCGCTCAAATACTGTTTCCACCCTTTATCACACTTAATTTTCCCCAATATGTGAGTGCAATCATTACTCCCATTCCAAAGATGAACAAACTGAGGTCGAGAAAGTGTACGTGGATTGATTGCTCAAGGTCATGCAACTGATCACCATAGGGCTGGAACCGGAACCAAGTCCAAATCCTCCAGCTGCCAAGGTCATTTCACTGTGCCATGGTGCAGCACCCCGAGCAGACATTCTAATGCGTTGGCAAAGAGCACAGGCTCCAGAAACTTCGGTGACCTCAGGAAAGATTATTAAGTAATATCGAGGTTCCTCAGCTTACCATCTGTAAAATGAGTAAAATAATAACAGTGCCTGCCTTTTATGGTCGCTTCGAGAATGACGTGATCTGATATATACAATGCTCCTGGAACAGGTCTTGACCCACAGGAAGGCAAGATAAACACTAGCTGTTGTTATTCTCATGCGAGAAGATTAAACACAAGGAGAAAAAACACGTCACCCAGTTGACACTTCAGGAACAGCTGAGAAGTTACTACAGCCCATGCCCGGGCTCAAATTTACCTCCGTTTGTTGAATCATTGATAGCAAGGGGAATACCTAGCTCGCAGCCTACTGTGCTCAGGGCGCAGGAAAATGTCACCCTAGTAGTGAGAGAGACATTAAATATTTTACTCTGCCACCTGCTCAGAACAAAGCAGCCTGGCCGTATCCATTACCAGGTTTTTCGGATCTCCCGAAACATGTCTCAAACCCCAATCTCTGGGATTGAAAATAGAATATAAACCAAGAATCTAACAGTTACTACCTTTGCATAATGAATAAATGTGGGATATTTTAGAAAGTGTTATTTTTCAGAAATAGAAACTGTCATTACATCTGACACCTCCGCCACAATATCCGGCATATATCTTGCCAAAAAGAGACACATTATACCGGCCAACCAAAAATAGTCTCGGGTTGTTTATCAACAATGTGTAATTGTGCATTGGAGAACCCAGGGCTGAATGTACTCATATTCACGTGTCACGCTCCCATCAGAATTGCCTTATTAAACTATCCTAATAGTAAAATGCATGCATTATATAATATTGAGAACTCAGATATTAAATAATCTTTTCATAGACAGTTGAAAGGAGATTCGTTTTAAAAACGAAATGCGTCTATTTCACAAAATGAAAATGTCACAGGAAACTTTAACATTTTATAAGTTAGGGCCACTCCTTCTGTATGGTACATGAGAAGGCATATTTGCTCTCTGGATCAGCATTTGGGGAGGGAAAGATTATAATAGAGACTGAATCTTCTCATTTTTTTTTTCCTCTACCAAGATAAAAAAAAAAAATCCTTGATATAATGTCCCATGCTTTTGACAATTTCACATTGGCTGCTTATCAAGTTAATTTTTGATTATTTGCATGTTTAATGATTGATTTACTCACTATCTGTGGGTCCCAGGCCAGTCTCCCTCCCTGGTCAGCTGCTTGGCCTCACCTGTTTACACAGGCAAGCTCCCAAAGGGAGTTTTTAACTTTTAACTGTTTAAAGAGTAGAGAGGTGATCGGTATTGGAATCATTTCCAGGCTTGAAAGATAGAGATTCCTATATTCTGTCATGTTCTCTATAGAGTCACAGCAGTGCTATTCCAATTCTACCCAATCCCCAATCATAGCATAACAAACAGCACTTCCAGGAACAGGCCGGGGGCAGACAGCTCCAGAGCATTCTGCAGGTGCCAGACACTGAGCTCCCATCCCCTGCCTGAATCCCCTGTGAGATCTCCCAACGACACCTTTGGCGTTAGAGCAGCTGTGTGTTGTTGAGTTCACCAAGAAGTTTTAATTACATTTAGAAATCTGTTGATTAAATTCAACATTAATAACACTAATAGTTATCTAATATTGTCACTGACACAAAAATGTCATTTATAGTATTATTTTCCTTCCAATACAGGATCCAGTCTAGAATCAGGTGTTACTTTAAGTGGCCACATCCTTTAATCTGAAACACTCCCACAAGCTATTTTTTTGTCATTTATATACACTGATATCTTGAAGAATACAGTATCCCTCTTTTTGTTTTTTTTAAAAAAAACAGAACATTTGCCCTTTGGGCTTTGTCTGACGTTTCCTCATGATTGAATTCAGGTTATACATTCGTGCTGGACACAAGTGATGCTGCATCCTTCTCAGATGTCACGTCTGAAGGCAGACGGCGTCCTCTGCCCCTCACTGGTGATTTCATTCTGATCATGCCATCAAGGCATTGCCTGATTTCTCCACTGTGTGTATAGAGAGAGATACACACACATATGTGTATATATTTTTTACTTGCAACTTGTGGGGAGACAGTTTCAGATGACACAAATGTCCTGCTCCTTATCACAACGTCCTCCTAGATGTGGCGTCCACTGATGATCCTTCCAGATGTGACCTTCACAATGGCTAAGAAAGGATGACTTCCTGGCCCCGGCGCTCCCTCCACACGCGTCAGCCGGGCTGGGCGTTGCACTGTGAGCGCAGCCTCCCTGCTTCCCGCTTATTTATCAGTTAGTTACCCATCTGGATGAATACATTCCTATTTTTTCCAATGGCTAATTCCTACTGTCCATAATTATTCTGGTATCCAAACTGTCCCCAGTTTGGGAGCCCCTTTGACCTGGCATGTGTGTTGGGCTCCCAATGCTGTGACAGCAACAAGCCGTTCCAGGCTCAAATTACACCCATCCTGCACCAGCCTGTAATTAGCCATTTTTCCAGGGAGCCCTGGTTCCTTTTAATGGGAAATATTAGAGACCAAGATCTGGGCACTTGGTGTGCTCACTGCTACTGGGGTGCCTTTGCTTCCTGGCCTTTTGATAGACGGGCTAAATATACATGCACGTATACAGATATACACACATACATGTTACACTGGAAGGCTTATGCACACACGTTTCAGAAGTGAGTTCATACCTACACCTCCAATTCCAGTTGATCCCCACAATGCTCTTTCCCCCCTCTCCCATTTCATATCTGTATGCTCCCCTCCTTCCTCAGTGAGAACCCTGGCTCCCCCAAACATTCACTTGCTCGGTGCTAAAATACATCTAAAACTGTTTCAGAGTTACTTTGCCAATAGCACTATGTAAAGCATACTATGATAGTTTAGATTGCAGTTCTCCCTCACCACCCTTGTTCAAGACTGAGCATACATAGTAAAATACCATGTCCACAGTTCTTGCATTCCTTCCCCTCACCCACAATGTGGGTCACAGTGTTCATCTGAAATACAACTGGGTGTCATTTTGCTTTCAGTTTTAGTGTTTCCCTCCCCACCTTCACATCCTTACTGATTTAAATTTTTTTGTATATGTAAAACAGGATTCCAAAAGTGAAAACTATCCAAAAAGATATATTTAGCCAAGCACCTTCCTCACATAACCCCTTCTTCCTTGTTCCCACCACTCATTGTTGGTAATCAACTTCATTGCTTTCTATTTAATCTCTCCTGTGTTTTTTTTTAAATAAAGATCAGCAGATAGGGCCGGGCGCGGTGGCTCACACCTGTAATCCTAGCACTCTGGGAGGCCAAGGCGGGTGGATTGCTCGAGGTCAGGAGTTCGAAACCAGCCTGAGCAAGAGCGAGACCCGTCTCTACTATAAATAGAAAGAAATTCATTGGCCAACTAATACATATAGAAAAAATTAGCCGGGCATGGTGGCGCATGCCTGTAGTCCCAGCTACTCGGGAGGCTGAGGCAGGAGGATCGCTTGAGCCCAGGAGTTTGAGGTTGCTGTGAGCTAGGCTGCTGCCATGGCACTCACTCTAGCCTGGGCAACAAAGTGAGACTGTCTCCAAAAAAAAAAAAAAAAAGATCAGCAGATATATGTATTTTTCCTTATATTTCCTTCTTTCTTTTATAAAAGTAGAACATATATGCTTTTTTACACTTTGCTATTTTTTCATTCAAAAATATCTCCTGGAAATCACTAGAAGTCACTTTTCAGACAACTGTTTATAAGTAGAGAAACATTAATATTTATGTCTGTGTATAAGTCATTTCCTTGGAAAACTGTTTAAAGAAATCTGCTGATCCCAAGATGCTTCACCTCCCCCCTTCATTTCTCTGTTCTTCAAGACAGAAGGTTCTCGTCTCTCGCTCCAGGTCCTGAAGTCTCACTTTCCTTTGAGACTCGACTCAACCAGGTCCAGCATATTACTACAGTGTATTAACATCCAGGCCAGCTACTGATGACTTACCAGAGATCTTCCCTAGGCAAAATTTCAATCTAAAATAGGACCCCAGCAGTAGCAACTAAGTATTCATTCATGGGGAATTAAAAAAAAAAAAAGTCACTTTGTGAACCTTTAATCCCTAACAGAAACATGGTAATGCACGTCGAGTGGCCGTGAAAAGCATGGAGGCGGGTGGGAGGAGAAGGTATTTGGATGACTCAGAATAATCCACCATTGCTGCTGGGAAACCCACTCCTAGTCCTGCCCTCTGCAAGCCAACTGCAGCTGGAGGCTGATTTTCTTGGACTGGTGTTGCTACTATCCTCCTACTCTTCCCACCAGGTAGGAGAGCTGCTAGGAGCGCCTCTCCTTTTGTCACCAGCACCCAAGTTCAAAGGCACTAAAGAGCAGCTATCACTCTAACCCCCTACACGTAACCTGCAAGAAGGGGGTTGGTGCTGCAGTCCCTGGCTTTTCCACGTTGGCCAATCTCTCCAATATACAAGGTGAGAAAAAAAAAATGACTAAAGATGATCCCCCCACATGGTGATTTTAATTGGTGATAGAAATATAACTGCAAGAAAGCCACAGATAAATTCAGTATAGTAATATAATTAACAGTCTTAGGGGATTAGCATTTCATAAACACAATCACTCTGAGATAACAGCTAAGCAAATGAGACATCTGAGTAGCTTCTGCCTCAGTACCTGTCGTAGATCCAACAGAGGGAAAAGTCCTGTCCCCAAGGCCCCACTGGCTGGGATAGGATGCGTGAGCTCCAGAGATGCCCTAGGACCCTCCTCCCACACCCAACCCATCCTCACCCTCGGAAAAGTGGGTTCTCTTTCCTTAAGGGAAAGAGAAGCTAGTGGCTTCCATAAGACATAGCCCAAGTATATACACATCCTGGAATTTAACCCTGAGCTTCCTGCAACAACTGCATGAAGCTTTTTTTCTTTTCTTTTTTTTTTTTTTTTTTTGAGACAGAGTCTCACTCTGTTGCCTGAGCTAGAGTACAGTGTTTGTCAGCCCAGCTCACAGCAACCTCAAACTCCTGGGCTCAAGTGATCCTTCTGCCTCAGCCTCCTAAGTAGCTGGGACTACAGGCACATGCCACCACACCCAGCTAATTTTTTCTATTTTTAGTGGAGATGGGGTCTCACTCTTGCTCAGGCTGGTCTCAAACTCCTGAGCTCAAGCAATCCTCCCACTTTGTCCTCCCAGAGTGCTAGGATTACAGGCGTGAGCCACCGCACCAGGCCTGCACAAAGCTAACAAGGAAATGTGGCTTCTCTTTGTTCACCAAGGTATATGTTGTAAAATCAAATTTTTAAAAGTCCAAAAATTGTTTCTAAAAATAAGAGATCTGTAACTAACAGAAATAGATATAATTCACACACTCAAAATCTGAACTTAATGATTTGTCCTAGAGAAAGCATTGAAAAGGATCGGTATGTCTAACTGGAATAACACGTTCTAGAATCAGTAGTCACTGAGCACCTTTGTTACTAAAAGTGGAAGTGGTCATAAAAAAAAAAAATCTTCACCTTCACAGATGGGCAGCTTGCTAAAAAAGGCTTTTTGAAAACAAGTGAAAATAGAGGATTAATCTAGCCAAAAGGGCAGGTTGAATCACCTGTGGTTTTAAGAGATCAAGGAAATGGTGCAATCTATGCTTCAAGGAATTTTTAGGTCCAAATGCAATGGCCTCTCTGAAGGCCTTTGGGATAGTAGGGAATGTGGAGAGAGACCGACACTCCAGCCCAGCACGGCCACTGCTAGCTGTATGGCCTCAGCCAGGTCACGTCCCCAAATGGGCTCAGGTCGTCATCTGTTGGTGAGGGTGCCTGACCAGAGCAGTGGTTCTAAAATGCAACCACACGTCAGACCCCACTGCTTTTTAACAACAACAGACTGTGCAGTCTGAACCCAGCCCTACTGACCCTGGAGTGGGGAACAGGGAAAGACTGACTCTGAGTTTCTCCAGATGCCTAAGGTCCCTTTCTGGCATTAAATTTCTTAATCCTATGAGATTTTACTTTTCCTTATTTTTTTAAAAAAATTTAAGAGACTATTGAGTGGTTTTAGGTTTACAGAGAAACTAAGTGGAAAGTACAGAGAACTCCCATCTATCCCCTCAGCCCCTCCCTGAGTGCCCCCTGTTATTAACACCTCGCATTAGTGCGGTACCTTTGTTACAAGGGATGAGCCAGTGTTTAAGTATTGTTAACTAGGGTGCATAGTTTGCACTGGGGTTCACTGTCGGTGGTACGCATCCCATGAGGTTTCACCAGTGTGCAATGACACGGATGTTTCCTAAAGACACCCTCCGTAAGTCTCACTGTCAAGAATACGACAATGTAAAAGGCAGCAGGAGACAGGGAAAGGCTGCTTCTACCCATGGATCCTCAAACGTTGGGGCAAATCAAAGGTATTGACATTGAACAGTGGTGCATGTGGCCAAATACCATAAACATGCACATCTCCTTTTTTGCTTTTTCGTTTTTCCTTTTTAGCATTTGGGCTATCTTCCCTACACAGTACACTCTGTTACTTAAATGACCAAACCCACAAATAGACCCTGATAATGTGCCTCACAGAGACAAGTCCCAGGTTCTGTGACTTTATAGCCTTGAGCAATTTTGTTTTTTTAATCTCAGAGATGGCAACCAGATATTGCTAGAGATGACTTCTCTTGATCCAGAGATAACCAGCACTTGAAGTTCTAAGAAAGACAGGGGTTCAAACACAGAGAATCTTAGTGAGGGAAAAATTATGCTCCTTCAATATACATTTTTGCACAGTTATCCAGTTATTTCCTTAGGATAAATTCTAAGAATGGAATGGCTGTCAAAAAACTGTTCTCTAAAGATAGAGTTTCCACAAATTGTATCAGAAACTAGGAGTAACATTTTAACATTTCTCATGTCCTTTTTTGTTTTTTTTCCAAATTCTAATGAACATTTTTAAGTCTGTTAGAACTAGATGGGACCAACGGGAATAGATTTACAGATTTTATTTCTCTTAATATAGCAACTTATCAGACAATAGGTACTCGATGGATAGGTTTTAATTGATCAAAGTAGTACTTTTACGAAAGTTTGGAGAGTGAGCTTTCTCTTTCTCTGACACTATGCTTAAATTAACTTTCCTCTTTCAAGCATTCTGTTGTCAAAAAAACACCCAAACAAACTAGAAAATAAGTTTTGGTGAAGATGTGGAGAAGTTGAAACCTTGTGCATTGCTGGTGGGAATGTAAAATGGTGAAGCCACTGTGGAAAATAGTATGATGTTTCCTCAAAAAATTAAACATAGAATTACCGTATGATCCAGCAATCCACTTCTGGATATATACTCAAAAGCAGGCAGGAATTTGAGCAGATATATTTATACAGTATACTCATGTTCATAGTAGCACTTTTCACAATAGCAAAAAGGTAGAAACAACTCAAATGCTTATCTGATAACAGGATAAGCAAAATGTGGGCTGTGTGTATATATTTATAAACAATTAACCACCATTCAGCCTTAAAAAGGCAATTCTGACACCTGATACAACATGGATAAACCTTGAAGACATTATGTTAAGAGAAATAAACCAGACACAAAAGGACAAACACTGTATGATTCCACTTACATGAGGTGCATGGAGTAGTCAAACTCGTAAAGACAGAAAGCAGAATGGTGGTTACCAGGGGGTGTGGGGAGGGCAAAAGGGAGCTGTTGAATGTGTAGAGTTTCAGTTTGGGAAGATGATTTAGTTCTAAAGGTGTATAGTGGTGATGGTTGCACAACGTGAATGCACTTAATGCCATGGAACAACAAAAAAATGGTTAAGACAGTAAGCTATATGTTGAGTGTCTTTTACCACAATAATAGAAAAAATTACCCAGTTCTTCTTTATCTTCTTTGGAGAAAGGAGACGAGATTTAAATTGATTGCAGCTAACAAATTTCCTGACTGGACAGCTGCCAAAAGAATCACTGAAGTTTCTGTTCTGGATGTTTCCCTGAGCCCCTGTCCCTCTGAGCCTGGCAGTGTGTAAAAGCTGGGACACGGTGGCAAACAGAAAGTCACAGATCTCACCTCCATGGGGCTCAGGGTTCAGCCGAGTGGTTCTCAGACTTCAGCAGGTATCAAAATCCCCTGTAGGGCTTCTTAAACACAAATTGCTAGACCCCACCCCTCAGGATGCCTGACGCGGGAGGTCTGGGCTGGGGCCTGAGAACTTGCATTTCGGTCCAGCTCCCCGGTGATGCTGGTTTGTCCAGGGGCCACCCTCTGAGCAGCTCTAGTGCAGGAAACGGGAGGGTGATGGGGAAAGTGCTGAGTAAGGAAAGGAGAGGCGAGGCAGACCCCAAAGGGGATTAAGAGGCCCACACCCATCCTCAGAGCAGTGCGGAGCCAGCCCCAGACAGGCTTTCAGCATGAAAGGACTGAAGCTCTAAGAACTAAAGACTGCTTATCACCTCCCACGGGGGCAGAGGCATATGTCCCTTTGATCTGCAGTCCCCAATCCCCAGGCCTTGGACCAGTACCAGTCTGTGTACTGTTTAGGAATTGGGCCACACAGCAGGAGGTGAGTAGCAGGCAAGCCAGCAAAGCTTTATCTGTGTATACAGTCGCTCCCCATCACTCAAATCACTGCATAAGCTCTGCCTCTTGTCAGATCAGCAGTGGCATTAGATTCTCCTAGGAGCATGAACCCTACCGCAAATTGCTCATGCGAGCGCTCTAGGTTGTGCGCTCCTTATGAGAATCTGATGCCTGATGATCTGAGCTGGAGCTGAGGCGGTGATGCTAGCGCTGGGGAGCAGCTGCAGATACAGATCATCATTAGCAGAGAGGTCTGACTGCACAGTGAATGTGCTTAAATCATCCTGAAGCCATCCCCCTGAACACCCTCGTCCATAGAAAAATTGTCTTCTACGAAACTGGTCCCTGGTGCCAAAAAGGTTGGGGACCACCGCCTCTGATCCCAGAACCAACCCCCCCCCACACACACACACACAGACCCAAGCTCTAGTTCCCCAGAAAGCCAGCTGCTGAGTCACATGCTGTCAGGTGAGAACAGTCCAGGTCCATTGCACTGCCAGTACGGTAGCCATGAGCCACAAGAGGGTAATTAAATTAACTAACATTAAATTAAAAGCCAGCTCCTCAGTTGCACTAGCACGTTTCCAGTGCCCAGCAGCCACATGTGACTGTCTAGACACAGAACACTTTCATCATCCCAGAAAGTTCTATCACACAGCACTGGTCTAGGAAATATGAGGAAGCATAAATAGGATTGGATCTAAGACTTGCCAGGTGTTTTGGTATTACTGCATTAAGCCAACAAGCAACCGGTTGGGGCCTTCATTCATGAAAACACGTACACACAGAGCTCTAAATTCATTTTGTAAAAATATACAGAGTATAAAGTTAGATAATTGACAATTCCTTATAATATTCCAAGCTACAAATATCCTAGATATCACTTTTATGAATAATTTTTCAAGCCACCAAGAAGAGTCCTAGACTCATACTTATGTTCCAAAGCCATCCCTAAACCCTAAAAATAACTTGCCACAGGAATTGGAGGAAAAATATACTCCAGATTAAAGCTCTAAAAAGCCATTTTTATTATTTCTATGCCAAAAAAAGGTAAGCTTTTAAAGCTTTCTCTATTGTATAATTTACCTAAGTCAGGAGGATTGAAAATATTACGTTGCTAATTCTTACACTAAGTTCTAAAAATAAAAGGCAAGAGAGGGTTGCATGCCAAGTTGGTAAAAGAAAAAACAAAAAAAACCCAGGCCAAGGACAGAAGTGGAAATCGATGCAAGGAGGAAATGAGTTATGCTTTAAAGTGAAACACACCCAAGGAGGAAGGTTTAACCCTTGGGCTGACCATAATAGCAACCATTTTAACCAGTTAAAAGGCCCAGGAATCACCCTCTTTAGAGAACAGGGGGAGAGAGGGAGGGAAGGAGGGAGGTAGATAAATGATAGATTAAATGAATGAATGCAAGTCCAGAAAGCCTGAGGTGGGTGATAATTTCTACAAATAAAAATTCAGAGAAGCTCAGGAAGGAGTTGACCCACCGGGGTAGAAGGAACCAAGCCCCTGGCCAGAGCCCTGAAGAATGAGGTGGGTGGGTTCCCAGTGAGTGACACGGGTCCTCCCAGGCCAGCTGGGTGTCCTGGTCCTGATGTTGAGGGACAGGTGGCTTTGGGAAGCATACTCAGGCAGGCCAGACACAGCCTCCTTGCTCAACAGTCTTCTGGCCCATGTGTGTTCAGGGGCCCCTCAGAAAGAACAGCCCAGTGTCTGCATTGCTCAAAACCACTGGCAACTGTCCCCAGAGCCAGGCATCCTGCCTGCCCCATGATTCCTCCCTCCTCAGCGCCTTCTCGCTTCTTGGGTCTGCCCTGCCAGGAGATAGACATCAAGATCTAAATGGCTCCTTCCTCCATGCTGTGTTAACAGACCCCTTTCCTTGGGTTAAAATAAAACTAGCTCCCCTAGAGCCCAAGTATGCCATGGGCCTTTCCACCCCAACCCACCATGAATGGAAGACCATTTATTCACCAAGTCCCAGTTTAGTTAAAATCAAGCACCAGCAAGCACTCAGTGCAAGGCTCCGTGGGGTGCTGGGGAAAGTGAGAAACAGCCAGCCCTGCATTAAACCAGCAGGCGACTGGTTTTTGGACCTTCATCCATGAAAACACACTCCCCTCTAAATTGATTTCTACAATGACCTCAAATGCCATTGGATTATCTCAAATGGCAGGGAACAGCCCGAGATGACCCTGGAGCAGACAGACGAGATGGGTGTGGGAGAAGGAAATTCATCAGGAGTGCTGAGCCCGAGCTGCTCCAGATGCACAGCAAAGGGCATTTCTTTGTGATTCTGACTTAATAATGTGTTCATGACAACACTGGTCGGCATTTATTGAGCACTTAACACATAAATGCATTTAAAGTACACAAGGACCCAATGAGGTAGGTCTTGTTTTTCTCATTTTATAAATGAAGATATTGAGGTCAAGAAATTTGCCATTGATACCCTACAAGCTTTGACTTGACCACAACATGATCTTTGCATGTAACGAAATGACACATGTACTCCATACATTTGTACAAAAACAAAAAATTTTAATTCAATTTAAATTGGATTAAAACAGTGTGTAGTAGAGCCCAGATTCAAACCCAGCCAGTCTGACTCCAGCATCCTGCTCATAAAACCCTCATACCTAGAGCTCCTTTTTCTTGCTCTCATGCAGAAGTACCTAAGCCTAGCAGGTATTCCTAGGTGCCTACCCACCCAGGCTGCCAATAGGAATTGCGTTCTGAGATTTCATATGTCAGCAGTTGTCTGAAAATTGGACTGGATCTTTCCAGAACAGTCCACAAAATTCTCACTTGCCTTGAGAGACCTGTGTTCTATATGAAATGGTGCCACCGAACTCAGTCACCAAGTGCCATGCTTCTGTCCAGCCTGGGGTCTTCCTTACTCCATGAGACACAAGGCTCCTTCTACCCCCTCCAGCCAGCCCACCGTGAAAACAGGACACCCCTAGAGCCAAATTGTTGAGGCAGGACCTCCAAAAAGGCAGAAATTGGCAAGAGAAGAGGTTGAGATGGGGACCTCAAGCTGAACAGCAAGCCTGGTGTGGGGTGGCTTGCCCACTGGGGCAAACCACATGTAAGGGACAAGTACACTAGGGCCTGCCTACTGCAGCAGATTCCAAGTTATTTATTTATTTTTGAGACAGAGTCTCACTCTGTTGCCCGAGCTAGAGTGCTATGGCGTCAGCTTAGCTCACAGCAACCTCAAACTCCTGGGCTCAAGCAATCCTCCTGCCTCAGCCTCCCAAGTAGCTGGGACTATAGGCATGCGCCACCATGCCCGGCTTTTTTCTATATATTTTAGTTGGCCAATTAATTTCTTTCTATTTTTAGTAGAGACAGGGGTCTCATTCTTGCTCAGGCTGGTCTCGAAGTCCTGACCTTGAGCGATCCTCCTGCCGGGGCCTCCCAGAGTGCTAGGATTACAGGCCTGAGCCACCGCGCTGGGCCAGATTCCAAGTTCTTGACAAGGTACCTCCAGGTGAAAACACATTGACATGTCCCAATGTTACCCAGAGAGAGAACAGAAAAGGAACCACTAGAAGAGGGTATTTAGCATCACTTTCCTATATGGGCTTAGATTTTTATCAAGAAGAACTGGAATTCAGTGCTGGTTGCAACGGATGTGAGAATTAAGTCTTTTTTCACAACTACTTCATAAAATCAAAGTAGAGCTATTTCTGTGAAGAGTCAAAGTACCTAGTTAGAGGGTACGTGAGTAGTCCGTCACACATTCAGATGGTTTTTATTAAGCATGATACAGTCTCTCTCTGTCCACACTGGGTGTGGTGCGTCCATTACCAGACAATGCCCTCACTTCCTGACTACTTCCTGGATCCTTCAGTTTGCCTTCTTTGTAATTTCTAAATAATCTGAGATGACCAGCTTTCCCTTACTCCAAAAAGGCAGCCTGGGGAGTTATTTCTAGGCCCCTGCATTTCAAAGGCCGAGGTCAAAGTTTCCCTTTTGTCAAGTAATGAGCTGTCCAGGCACCTTGTGATTCACACAGTGGCAGGGAGCTCTGGGCTGGTGCCTCCCATCCAAGTTTTGCTGGAATCCTTGATGTCAGAAACCAAAGAGCTGATCAGAACACATCCAGTTTCCAAAGATAGGAGTAGTATCAAACAAGGTAAGTTAGTTCTCAAGTAACATCGGGGAAAGCCCACGTAGCAGTGTTGTTGGAACAACCAGAAAAACCACATTCAGAAAGCAGCACAGCCCAAGGCAGGGAAACTCACCGTGAATACCTGCTGGGAGGAAGCACTCAGGCGCTACCTTTAGCTGTTCCCACCACAGTTTTCACGGCAAAAACAATCACCAACACACTGATTGTTCAGAAGCATATCTATAATGTTTATTTCCCAAATAAGTATGTTATCTTGGTTAACTGAACCTATACAATACTTGGAAAATTCTCCCTGAAGTTATGCTAAAAACAAAAGAAAACAGACTTCCCAAGCTTTCTGAGGTCAAACCTGTAATTTTGTTACTTATGAGTGCTTTACAAAAGAGTTCAGATTAATCATAAGGAACAGGCCTCCTAAAATGTAAAATTCCACTGTTCCCCTCCTATGCCAAAAATTCAATGCCATAAACAAATTATTAATTGTATATAAAAAGATAAAGTATGTACAAGTATATGACATATCTAAAGATATAAAGTATACATAGTATAAAAAATATATAAAGGATGCAAAGTACACATATGTGAAATAATACATGTATATAAAGTATCTAAAGATAAATATATAGAAAAACAAATGAAATGGGCAGGAACAGTGGCACATACACACCTGACCATGGCATTCAACGTGACTGGAGCTAGAGCAGAATCCAGAGCAGAGAGCAGTCAATTACGCCCCATGGTCAGGGGAGGGGAGAAGAGGGGAAGGATGTTACTTGCACTGGGCCCTGAAGTCACATGGGGCCACCATGAGGCTGGAAGATGAGAAGTGGGAGGAGAAAGGCATCTATCTGCATCTCAGGAGAGGAAGCCCTAGGAGCAAAGGTTTCCCCGCAGGGAAGCACTAGGATTTGTTCAGAGTTACTAAATTGTAGACAACCGGGTCGAGGAAGTTGATGGTTGGAAGAGGAGGGCAGGAAGGGCTTCCATATTAGAGGCATTTGGAATTTGTGTGCTAAGCAAGGGGAGGCCCTTTGAGGCTTCTCACGCATTGGGCAAATGTCTCCTGACCACGGGACAGGCGCTCAGTTAGCTGCTGGTGAGCGACGTGGCTCCCGCCCTTAGGAAGTTTAAGCCCAGAGAAGGCAGGCGAGCATCTAGCCCACAGAAGTATTCCCACTGTGACGGAGAAGCAGCAGGGACAATGAGGACACAGAACAGGGGAAAGGGGCTAGGAAAATGTTGTATGACAGGTGAGTTGGGCCCCAAGGTTTGCAGCAACAGCAGAGGTGAGGCGTGAGGGGGAGGTGGCAACAGTGCAGGAACAAATGGCCTGGGGCCTCCAAGACAGGAACCGCCCTAATCAGCTCTGCATGTTAGAAATCAGCTCTGCATGTTAGAAAAGATAACCTGGACTGGGACTCCGGAAAGAGATGGTGTCCACCTGTGGCCCAGACACTCTGGCCCAGACAACATCGCAGGAAGTTCCTGCCGTCCTCCAGTGACAGAGGATGAAGGCAGAGGCTACTAAGGTGGGACAGGCAGAGAGGATGGGCTTGACTGTAGAACTCTCAGAGGCAGAAGCAGCAGCAGTTCACAGCTCACTTTACCAGGGCAGGTGTCTGGGAAGAAAAACACGAAGGAAGAGACCCGGTTTCTAGCCTAAGTGCTGCTCTCACCCGAGACAGCGCAGGCAGCTGACCATTGAAAATGTTCTCAGTCTCACCTCATTTAGATACACTTTGGACCTACAGTCCATGTGGGCTTAGCATTTTGTTAAAAATGAGAGTGATTATCCTGAATATTTCTACATTAACAAAAACAGCTAGATTTAAAACTTCACGTCTCTACTCAAACATCACCCAAACTGAACCCTTCATTTTCCCTCTTTACCCCAGGCTTCCTCACTTCCGTAAAAGGCAACTCCGTCCTTCCAGGTGCTCATGGCAAAAACCTAGAGTGGGGCTGGACTCTCATCCCCCCTCCCACCCTGCACCCAATCCACCTGCAAAGCCTATGGGCTCTGCCTTCCAAATGTTTCCAGAAGCTAAAACCTCTCCCCACCTTCCCGCTACCTGCCTGGCCGAGGCTCCATTCTCTCTCACCTGGATTAGAGGTAGCCCCAGACTCACGAATTAGGCTCATCCCCTTCCGCCTAACTCCAATGCAGAGGGTGGACTGATTCTTTCAAAGGTAACACAGAATGGGTTACTCTTCAGCCAAAACCCCACGATGGGTTCTCATTTCTCAGAGTAAAACCCAGTGGATCTGCTCTTTCCCCATGGCCTCATCCATACCACCCTCACACCTCATTTCCAGACTCCCTGGCACCTCCCTGGTCTTGGAAGCTTCTGGCACATCCCCCCCTGGGGTCTTGCAGAGTCTGTTCCTGTGCCTGAAACATTCTTCCCAGGTAACCACAAGGCTCACTCTCACCTTCCTGTCTTATTTCAAACGTCACCTTTTTAAAGGGATCTGCCCAATCACCATTGTATTTATGTTGTTTTCCTTAGCACTTCCCATCTGCCAACAGACTTTAAAATGTATTGTCTGTCTCTTCCCACTAGAATGTACACTCCCTGAGGGGAGGGATTTTTGCTTTCTTTCAGATATATCTCCAGCATCTAGAATAGAGCCCCATACAGGGTAAACATCTTATAGATATTTGTTAATTGAATGAAAGGTCACCTCATTAACGAGGCTCTGAGTCACCTGGACAAAACAGTAGACCCTCACCTCTTTTGCCCTTCGTACTGATTTATTGTTCCTATTGCACTTATCAACATGTGATAAACGTTGATACCACAAGTTAGTATGTTTATTCTGTCTCTCTGCACAAGAACATAAGCTCCATGGGGGCTTGTCTCCCTTCTCTCTGCTGTATCCAGAGCACCTAGGGCAGTGCCTGGCACACAGCAGGTGCTCAAATACTTGGTGGGGGTGGGGTGGGGGAGAAAGGAAAAGGGAAGGAGAGTGGGAGGACAGGAAGGAAGGAAAAAAGAAAAAAAGGAAGGAGAGAGGGAGAAAAGAGAAGGAAGGAAGGAAGGAATCCCCACTGCATATTATCAGGTACACAAATGAGTGGCCTAAAATAAAGAAATATTAATTGGTTCTTCTACCTACAGCAAGAGATTCTGTCAGGAAGCAGCAAAAGAATCAAGCATTCATTTAAAAATGTATTCATTCATGCATTGCTTTAGTCAAAATAAAATGTAGTAATGATGCCAGGAAAAGGAGTAGACAGTGCACTGGATTTCAATCAAAGGGAGCATGAGTCATTGAAAAACAGCCGCCATCATTATTTGTAGGCAACTCTCTTCTGTAGTTTCTGAACAATAAATAAAAAGGATTGGCCAATCTTGTTATTTGGCATAGCAAACCAGGTGAGAGCATACTGTATGATTCAATTTCGTTTGAAGCCGATACTACACATTAAGGAAACAAAACGTCAGTGTTCGTCGGGCTCCATCCAATTACTCTTTGCCTCCTTCACCACTTGCCTGGCCTGACGCCTATAACTTTACAGGTAATGAATATAATGATAATGCCACCTCAAATTCGTACATTGCCTTTCTTCTAAGGCATTTATTAGTCTTCGTATACAATATGAATTAGGCATCTACTATTCTTGAAAGTTGTTTTAATTACCTGGTTTAATCATCTGCACCTTGCAGAGAGGAAACTGAGATCCGAACAGGTTAGGATGCATGCCAGATGTCTCAGGCTGGACAGGAGTGACTCTCGTTCTGGGATATCACCTGCACAAGTTCTCAGGACTTGTTTCCATCTAACCCAAAGTCCATCTAACCCATATGGCCAGAAGCAAGTCATAAAAACAGTGCAACTTTTCACAATAGGAAGGCTTCTTCGGGAGGAGTGGGCCAGAAAATAATGGGAGACACAGGGCTGGAACAACTCTCTGGGACATTTTCTAACATGGAGAGTTATTGTCACTCTCCTTTCCCCAAAGGTCAACAAGATACTTCGATGTCTCAAAAGCAGCTCATCTGGACGTTTTAAAGACTCTCCTGCCCCAAGGCATGTGGCTAAAGATGCTTCCCCCAAGTCTCACTCCTGCCCGAACATGATGTGACATGGTACCTTCCTTGCTCTCAAGATCTTCCAACTGTTTCCTCAAATTCAAAGTTGAGAGTGAAATCCAATGGCAGAAACAACATCAGATTTCAATCTCTGAGCTATCCACTGAACTCCCGATACAGGGAGTTGAGAGTCAAATCCTACTGTCATTTGTATTGGGAGAATAAAGAAATATCTACGTACACATGTGTAAATGCGAAGGCGATCTCTAGAAGGTTAACCAATAAACTGGAAATGGCTGATGCCTTTAGGCACACCTACATAACTGGGATAAAAGGAAGCAGGAAGTCTTAAGGTTGTACCATTTACATGTATTACTTATTCAAAAAAGTAAATTAAAAACAAAACACGTGGGACAAAAATGGAAGCTCGGAAACTACTTTCGTTGGAGACTTTTATCAAGAAATAACAATGGTAACGGTTGCACATCTTGACTTACTGGTGATGCTTGACAACACAGGAGCTTACTAGACAGTGAGTTCCCCAAAGGCAGGGGCAACTTCAACTACACCTCAAATCGTTGCCCTTGTATTGGGTATTTACGGCTGCCTAACAAATCCCCCAAATTTAGCAGTTTAAAATAAAAGCATTTATTGTCTTAGTTACAGTGGCTGGACATGGCTCAGGGTCTCTCACAAGCCTCAAATCCAGGCGTCAGCCAGGAATACAGTCATCTGAAGGTTTGCCCGGGGAGGACCCACTTCCTTGCTCACTCACAGGGCTGCTGCCTAGAGGCCACCTCAGCTCTGTCACAAGTGTCTCTCCCACAAGGCAGTCACACAGGGTAGCTGGCTTCTCTCAGAGCTAGAGAGAGTGAGCAAGAGGGAAGTAGGGTCTTTCTGGGTTCTCAACTCAGAAGTGACTTCCCATCACGGTGGCCGTATTCTATTCCTTACAAGGGTGTCACTAGGTCTAACCCCACTCAAAGGGGGAGAATTCCCCGGAAACAGAAGCTGCCACAAATTATACCTGATGAGAATCATGAGATAATTTAGCAGGGCCCCAGATTCGGTCAAAGGTAGTTTGAGAAGGCTTTCATGGAACAAACATAAGTAGTAGCAGTAAAAGGAAAACCAGAGAGAAATTACTTCACTCAAACCAGCCTCCAGGGAGGCAAAGAATTACCAGCACTCAGTGGCTGAACTCAATGGCTCCCAGAGAGGCAAAAATAAAATTCAAAACTTTTACAATCCAAAGTTGGTCTCAGCTATGGCCTAATGCTCACCTTCCATTTTAGCAACACTGAATGTATTTCCATCCTACTTTTGGTATGATTAATGATCAATTCTTAACTTGCATAACAAAAGAAAAAAATACTCAGCTATAATATTAAACATTCTCTTTCTGCTAAACCTATTACAAATCACTGTGACACATAAATGCTGGAGCTTAAAAGCTAACGCAACTATCCTTGAGGTCTTAGTTTCTGATTCTCATATTTGATTATTATAAATCTAAAATCACACAAGTTTTTATAGGTAAAATTATTTGGGAAGATGTCATCAGATAATGGAGACATTTTAAAAATCTGAAGTTGGAAAAAGATAAACCAAATTTTTTTTTATCTTCTACTCACTTGGCTATATATCTTTGAAAAGATTAAAAAAAACACTTGTGAAAATTTTTGATAAGTCCTTTTAAAATGAAAATGCATAAATTTACAGTTACTCTAAACTGAAGGGGTTTTTCCCCCCCATCCTCTCCTAAACTGAAGATTTTACAGGAATTTCTCAATTTGAAAAAAAAAAGGCTTCTGGCCTGGCTCCCAAGTGACTATGAACAGCTGTGGGGGACTTTCTGTTTTATGCTTATATATAGTAACAGCTTCGGGAATTTAACAATTAAATCTATGGTGGGCTGCCTTCCAGCTCGAGGCAGGCAGGGAAAGGAGAAAGGAAGGAAAGTCTCTGGGAAGACAAGGGAAGGGGTGGAGGGGAGGGGTGGAGGGGAAGAGAGGGAGAGGAGGGGAGGGGAGAAGGAGGGGAGGTCACAGTAACTTGACAATCAGGATTGTGCAGAGTTTGCCAGTCCTACTCAGCGACAGAGATTTCGTTTAAACCCCAAGAAATACATGTTGCTTAATCCTTACATTTTGTAACCGTCAAAAATCTCTTAATTAGCTTTAGCCAAAGAGATTGCCCAATAGAAAAAAAAAATCTGTAGAGTATATGAAAAACTTTTCATTTTTCCTGTGGACCGTTTCTCACTAATAGAAGGAAGATGTGGTTTCACATTTCTTGTTTTCCCAGCTTGTTTACCCCTCCTCCTCCTCTCCCTGGCTGATTAGGAAATGACTTCTAAGTGGTCAAGAGTCCAGTCTCCACAGCCACGTCCCTGATCCCATCACGATTTATACAGACTGCGACTTCCTTGTCTCGGCCTCATGTGGGACGTTCCTGGCCTGGCCAATCACAGGGGGCTGCTTTCCATCAGCCAGCTGTGTAAAACCCACACAGACTGGAGACCATCCTCATAACCACGGCCAGTGGTTGAGACAGGAGGACTCCCCCAGAGCACTGAGAAATAGGCCTTAACTGCTGATCTGATAACTTCAAAAATCACTGGAGGGGGGCATAGGGAGTGGTTTCAAAAACGGAAGGGACAGGACACAGAAATTTCTACTTTGTCAAAGGACTGATGCAGCGGGGTCCAGACTGGGTTCCTGATCTAGGCAGAAATGTAATGTGAATTTCCGTTCTTGCCAATAGGTGAGTTACTTTGATCATATCTTTATTCTTGAGACTGTTCCACTCCATCTGGAGAGTTTTGTTGAGTTTTGGCAACACTACAAAGTAGTTAAAATCATAAAACAGAAACACCTATTTTAGAGCTATAACAATTGTTAGAGAAAATCTCCAAAATTATTTTCTTTTTTTACAAGAGGAATCCAGAGCTCAGAAAGTGAGGTGAGAACACTGAACTCGGATTTAGGCTTCCTGTGCCTCAGTGTCCCATCTGTAAAGTGGAAATGAATGTATTAATTAATTCATCAGTTACTGAATGCCAAGTAGGTTGTAGACCATACAGATGAAAAAGGGTGATCTCTCACTAAATCTCAAGGGGAGAGAAACCCTAACACAGATGGTTACAGTTGAATATAGTCAATGCCAGGGGAGCTTAGAGAAGCCATGCCTAACCCAGCCTGAGAGATCCTAGGAGGGGCCACTGGCCAGAGGCTGCTACCACTGAATCTTAAACAATGAGAATGGTGCAGAAATGGCAGAAGGAGCAAAGGTGCCCTGCTCTCTTTAGAATTCTTGTGGAAATAAGATATCACATGTGAAAGTGCTTTGCCCCTATGACGTTATTAAGTGACATGATCAAGGCCACCCACAGCTGAGGCATTGCAGAATCCAATGCAGTGTTAAGTTATGCCATTCGTTTATTTCAGTCACTTTCCTCATAGGTTTATATCTAGACATTTCCATAAACCCAAGTAATTTTTTGATATGTTTAGGCGTCTTATAGAATGTAGACTCCTGCACTGTCTACTTCCCAAGCAGCCCTCTGTCTTGACCGTGCACTAGAATCGCCCCAGGTTGGTTAATCAGACTCTCTGGGGCGGAGGACTTCAGCAATCAGTATTTCTGATGCTCCCCAGGTGATTCTAATGTACAGCCAAGTTTGAAAATCTCAGTTATCGAAAAGTCAAGAATTTGTAATCCTAGCACTCTAGGAAGCGGAGGCGGGCGGATTGCTCAAGGTCAGGAGTTCGAGCCTGAGCAAGAGCGAGACCCCGTCTCTACTAAAAAAAAAAAAAAAAAAAAAATAGAAATTGGCCAACTAAAAATATATAGAAATAATTATCCGGGCATGGTGGCGCATGCCTGTAATCCCAGCTACTCAGGAGGCTGAGGCAGCAGGATTGCTTGAGTCCAGGAGTGTGAGGCTGCTGTGAGCTAGACTGATGCCACAGCACTCTAGCCTGGGCAACAGAACAAGACTATCTCCCCCCACCCCCCACAAAAAGTATCTATGCTCATGGGGACAGCACACCAGTAATTTCACAGATAAAGGGTTACACTCTGTTGAGTATGAAAAAAGAGCAGAGAGCATCGTCTGGGAGGGACCTGCCTTATCTGGGGTGGTCAGAGAATATTCTGAGGAAAGGACACTTGAGCCAAAAGGCAAAAGATGAGGAGCCGTTCAGCAGAAGAGCTTTTCAGGCAGGAAAGAACTCGTCATGCCTGAGAGACTGCAACAGGACAAGGATGGAATCAATGGGAGGAAGCAGGGCTCAGAGCAGGCCAGGAGGAAGCCAGCATTGTGACTGCGACGGTGAGCTACCGACAGGTGACAGGTGGTGCAGCTGGTGCATGCCGGACCCAGGGTCTGAGAGGCTGCCCTGCGTTGGGGGCGGGTGGGAGATGGTGGCTAGAACCCAGTGGGTGGCAATGGGGACAGAGGTGATCGGGTGGAGTCAAGGTCTTCTGGAGATAGAAGCAACAGATCTTAGAGATGGATGACACAGTTCCGGAAAGAAAGGGGTCAAAGTTCAAGTCCAAGTTTCTGGCTTAAGCACCAGCTAGAGAGGAGTCATCTTTTTTTTTTTTTTTTTTTTTTGAGACAGAGTCTCGCTTTGTTGTCCAGGCTAGAGTGAGTACCGTGGCGTCAGCCTAGCTCACAGCAACCTCAAACTCCTGGGCTCGAGTGATCCTTCTGCCTCAGCCTCCTGAGTAGCTGGGACTACAGGCATGTGCCACCATGCCCGGCTAATTTTTTATATATATATATATCAGTTGGCCAATTAATTTCTTTCTATTTATAGTAGAGACGGGGTCTCGCTCTTGCTCAGGCTGGTTTTGAACTCCTGACCTTGAGCAATCCGCCCGCCTCGGCCTCCCAGAGTGCTAGGATTACAGGCGTGAGCCACCGCGCCCGGCCATCACTCATAAATCATGCCTTTAATAATGGCAGCTACTGCTGGTGCCTATCAGTGTGGAAAAGGCATGTCTCTGACTTCACTATTTACTGTGTAATTATAGAGCTACTACAATTTAAGCACCATGCTCGGGGCTGGGCTACTAGAAGAGAGCCTTGCCAAGGTGCTATTCTCACCAGGTGGCCATTAGCCGAAACACAGGCAAGTAGACCAGCAATTACAATACAGCTCAGGGATGCCCCCCCCCTGGGCCCACATCTGTCCTGCTTCTCACCTGCTCACAGTGACAGCACAAGGAATCCTAACACATCCTTTCATGCCATGGCTGGACATTACCTTGAAATCTGATTCATCAAAAACCTCAGGGCCAGTGGTTCTCAACCTGGAGCAGGCATCAGAATCACCTGGAAGTTCTCTGAAGACACAGATTGCTGGTTCCTAGCCCCAGGGCTTCTGAGTAAGTCTGGGGTGCCGCGACCCTGTGCCGATGTGGCTGGTGCAGGGACCATATTTTGAAAACCAGTGTCTAGGTAACCACGGCTGATCAAGCCAGGTTGGAACGTGACATAATCCCTAGCTACCACCTTCAAGGTGGCTCCATCCATGCTAGGATGGGGAGGCACAAGAAGCTACTGGAACAAGGAGGGGCCCCTCACTGTGGCCTGGGAGGGACAAAGAATCAGGAAGCTTTCCAGGAGGAAGTAGTACCTGGTTAGCAAGTAAAGAGAAGAGGGGAAAGAGTCACAAGGTGAAGACTACAGCATGTGCAGGGACCCTGAGACAGAGGGAGCACGCTCTTGTCCCAGTAGAATTCTGGGTAAAAGGGAAATGATATCTGAAATCAACTAAGATTAGCAGAAGCAACTGTACCATTAACCTAAGAATGAAAATATTCCTTTTTAAAAATTATTTTATTTATACTATTAATTCTTTTTATTTTTTTCTTTTATTTTGGTTCATTCTCATACCTTAAAAATATTCCTTTCCCATTAAAAATATTTTGAGAATCAAATATTTCGTTGTCATCCTTTTTTCTTTTTGCACTAAATCCTTTTTAAATAAGAGTGTTCGCTTCAAAAGAGGCTCTCACAAAGCCAGGATTGTTAAATACTAATAATTCTGCAATTTTAATATCATTACTGTGGATATGTGCAAACATAGGATGCTCAGTCTAAAAATGATGTTTGCAATTATCCAGGAAACAAGCAAAGAAATTTTTTTAAACTCCTTGGTCATCTTTTACATGGAGACCAACTAGGGCCAGGGCAGAGGAGGGGAGAATTCTGCCCTGTTTAACATAAACAGGGATGTTAGAGCTGCAAATTTTGCTGAGTATCTTCTGATATAAGCACCTTTATTTCAATAATGAATTGTGTTCTTCTAATGGTTCATGGATACTAGAAACAAGAAAATGTTAAAGAGAAAAAAAATACCAAGGTTTGCTTGAGTACAAAGGAGAGATGCTATCATCTTTGTTATCACTAGTAAGAGGTGTTGAAATACAGCCAGATATAGAGGATAATATTGACTTTAAACATGGGGGAACAGAAAAATGACTGCTAATAACTTACGGCTTAGACAAATTCTAGAGTATGCAAAGACTGCCCCACAGGATGTTATAATACAAATATTTAAAAGATTTTAAAATAATTATTCAAATATAAAATTTTGAAGGCAAACTTTGTAATATTAAATTCTAAGAATATTCTGGGCTGGAAATCATGGAGTAATGCCTAAGACAATGTGACGAACAGTATTTTATCAGCAAATAAAACGTACTTTAGTTCTCACAATGGTTGCCAATCTTTATATACCTTTAGTCCTGTGCCAAGTGCAATTAAAGCCATTTTATGCTTATTGACTTCCTTATGACATACACAAAAGAAACCAACAGAGAACATACTTCATCTGGTTTAAAAAAAAAAAAAAAGGCGGGGGAAGCAGAAGAGTTGCATCTAGAACACCGAAGGTCGGTAGCACAGGATCCGCTATGCCATTTCCTCTCATTTTGGTTCAGTCCTTATGAGGAGCTTCTTTTTCAAAACTGTTTTTAGAGTCTTATTGATCGCTTCACCTTACTTTCTTTTAACTTTAAGAAAGTCTCTTCATTTAAAAATGCTCTAAAGTTTGTTGAGCCTCAATGGTTAGGTACATGAATGTTGGTATTTTTTCTGAGGATTTAACATCTTTCAAAATAGAGAAAACCATCTTTAAAAAGGTCTCGTTTGAAAGTTTATAAACCTTCTCAAAGGATCTACAGTACCCACTGTGTAGACATAACAGTACTGTATAAAAGTGAATATGAGGCCAGGCGCGGTGGCTCACGCTTGTAATCCTAGCATTCTGGGAGGCTGAGGCGGGAGGATTGCTTGAGATCAGGAGTTTGAGACCAGCAAGGGCAAGATCTCATTTCTACTAAAAATAGAAAGAAAGTATACAGACAACTAAAAATATACCGGGCATGGTGGCGCATGCCTGTAGTCCCAGCTACATGGGAGGCTGAGGCAGAAGGATTGCTTTAGCCCAGGAGTTTGAGGTTGTTGTAAGCTAGGCTGACACCATGGCACTCTAGCCCAGGCAACAGAGTGAGACTCTGTCTCAAAAAAATAAAAATAAAAAAATAAAAGTGAATATGGAATGAACCAAACAGAACCTATCAGAAATGCATTATGTTTCATTGTCATCTAAACCCACAATGCTTGAAATTATTTTACAACCTATACATATGAAAAATGGAAAACTTAGGACAAATGAGACCAGGGAGAGTTAGGAGATTGCAATGGTAAGGTAATCCTATAAAACATCAGGTCCATCAAGTGAAGCATGAAGAATCTTGAGCTTAGAAAAAAGTAACTGCTAACCCCTGAACTGAGAGGAAGAGAGTGTCCTAACCTGGTTACTGCCCCTGCCCACACCCACAAACCCTGCTTCCCCCTGGGTCTCTCCTCTGTTCCATGCGGCTAATGCCTGTCCTGCCAACCTCCAAAGGAGAAGATTTTAGAACTATGAATTGATCTAAAAATGTAAAGAACTGATGTCATAGCCAAGGTCAAACAAGACTCACCAGAGGGGACATCCCCTGAGCCTGCCTGAGGCCTGCTGCCCCACTCTGGGCTGCTGTTTACACAAATCACAGATATTCATTCAAGACTAGAAAACATCACAACACAGCCATTTTAAAAAAGGGGGGAGGAGGGAAAGGGAGACATCAATTGTCCTCTCACGCCCTCCCCCAAATAAAACAAAATGCTTGGAAGACCCAAGAGTTTTTATGAGGAGCTTGAATATACACAGAGTCCCCAAATTTCAGACACTTTTGTGTTCTAAAAGAACATTTCTGGGTGGAGTTGCCAGATAAAATACAGGACATGCAGTTAAATTTGACTTTTAGATAAACATCACAATTTTTAAAATAAATCAGTTCCAAATACCACATAGGACATACTTATACTAAAAAAAAAAAAAAAAAAATTATTCATTGTTTATCCAAGATTCAAATTGAACTGTGTAGCCTGCACTTTCATCTACTAAATCTGGCAACCCTGTCTCTGCTCATTTGGACCAGTTTTCCAGCCTTCAGCTGTGAGGTCCTGTGGAAAGAACCCCCACCTTGGAAGTCTAGAAACCCGAGTGCAATTTCTGGTTTTGTCAATTCCTAATTCTGAAACCTCAGGCAAGCTATGGTTCCTGTGCTTGCAAAAAGAGACCAGTGAATTCATACACCACAGGCCTGGGTGGGTAAGTGTTACGCGACATGTGGAAGTACAGTACTTCGCAAACAGTGCTGTTTTGTCATATCACCCCATAAACATTAGTGGACAGTGATTTGGCTTTTAGGTCAGGCCACACAAGCCAATTTAAATAACTCTTGTATTTGCCATGAGAAATTCCTTGACTTTAGTAAGTTCCCATGACAAAGTGGCTCCTTCCTGCATCTGAGAAACACTTAGAGCCACGTATGGTGGTCCTGTCTACTAGACAACCCTGCATCACCACCCCCTTGATCTCTGTCCACAAAGCAGGGCTTGTGCATTTGCACAAGTGCTCTTTTGCTCAAATTGACCTACTTTTTTGCTCATGAAGTAAATATATTATTTCACAAAAATTAATCAAAACTAAAAGGTTGACACCAACGATACAAAGTATTGGTTTCATAAGTTTTTCCAGTGTCCCCAGGGAACTCCTCAAACCCAACTCCATACTGGCAATCTGGGCCCAAAGTTATGTGTCTACAGCCCAGACTTCTAATCTACCAAAGCTTGACCTCTGGCCAAGCCCAGCTGCCCCAGCAACTTGAACTAAACACGACCAAAGCTAAGTTCTTCATCGACTAAACCTACTGTTTCAGTGACACCATTATCTTTAGTTGCTGAGATGAAATCTGAGAATCATCCACACTTCTATTCTTTTAGGTCCTTCAATCAAACTCATCAAGACCAAGATTCCCTTCCTGCAGTGCACTCCTGCCCTCCACTTCTCCTCATCCCCACTGTCACCCTGGCCCAAGCCCCCATCCTCTTGTGGGCACCCAACCCATTATCCATATTGTACTCTGGATTATCAACTGAAACCAGAAATCAAATCACATCACTTCCACTGTTTACAAAAATGTCAATGGCTTCCTGTTAGGTTCTCTACAGCTTGGTGCCTACCTCACTCATCCCATGCTTCTCAGCCCTAGCATCATGTCTCCTCTGCTGTTCTGGCCTCTCTTGGAATCTAGAACACAGCACTCAGCTCTCGCCCACCTCAGGGCCTTTGCACATGCTGTTCCCATTGACTGGCCCACTCCTTCCCTGACTGCTTGCTGTCTTCTCACCCTTCAGGTCTCAACCACAACCTCCTCTGAGAGATTCTCATGGGCCATTTATTATTTGAGTTAGAGTCTCACTCTGTTGCCCAAGCTAGAGTGCCGTGGTATCAGCCTAGCTCACAGCAACCTCAAACTCCTAGGCTCAAGCAATCCTTCTGCCTCAACCTCCCGAGTAGCTGGGACTACAGGCATGCACCACCATGCCTGGCTAATTTTTTCTATATATATGTTTTTAGTTGGCCAATTAATTTCTTTCCATTTATAGTAGAGATGGGGTCTTACTATTGCTCAGGCTGGTCTCGAACTCCTGACCTTGAACGATCCTCCCACCTTGGCCTACCAGAGTGCTAGGATTATAGGTGTGAGCCACCACGCCCCTACCCCTTATGGGCCAGTTTTTAAAAATTGTAGTAAAATATACAAAACATAAAATTTACCATTTTAACAATGTTTCAAGTGTATAGTTCAGTGACATTGAGTGGATTCACATGGTTGTACAACCACC
This sequence comes from Microcebus murinus, assembly GCF_040939455.1. Lineage (NCBI taxonomy): Eukaryota > Metazoa > Chordata > Mammalia > Primates > Cheirogaleidae > Microcebus > Microcebus murinus. The sequence continues at coordinate 16,399,268 of NC_134120.1, read as the reverse complement.
ACCACCCATCTCCAGAAATTGTTCATCATACCAAACTGAAATTCAGTACCATTCAATAATAACTCCCATCCCCTGACCCTACCCTCTCTGGTAATCCCTGGTTCAACTTTCTGTCTCTACGAATTTGACTATCATGGATACTTCATGTAAGTAGAATCGTACAATGCTTATCTTTTTGTATCTGGCTTATTTAGCAAAATGTCTTCAGTTTCCTTCATGTAGCATGTATTACAATTCCTTTTTAGGGCTGAAAAATATTCCATTGTATGGATACAATGGAATCCACCTTTCATTTATTCATTGATCTGTCAATGGATATTTGGGGTCCTCTCAGGCCATTTTAACGTAGACCCTCATCCTCTCAGGAATATCTCATTTTCCTTTAAGATCCTTATTGTACATTGTAATCTAATATCAATTTGTTTCACGTGTCTTTTGTTCAATATTTTATTTAATGTCTATTCCTCTCACCCCACCTCCAACAACCCTGTAAGCTCCATGCGGGGAAGGCCAAGGCCACGTCTGTTCTGTCCATCCTCAATTTACCACCAGCACCTGGCACCTGTCCTGGAATGTAGTAGTATTTCATGAGTAATTGTTGAACCACTAAACGAAAGAAAATCATTAGGCTACCAGAAAGCCCCTCATCTTTAGAGTCAGCATGGACTTTGTATTCAATTGTGCAGATGAACAAACGCACGCACACACACCCAGAGAAACACACACACACACACATTTTTTAACTCTGGGCACAAACCATCCCTTTGTAACAGGTAAGTCCATGTATTTGCAACTAGCACACATTGGCATTTCCTGTGCTTTTTTCAAGAATGCATCATGTGCAAAAGCAACAAGTGTATTCGGCAACATAAAGAAATTAAGTATTGACAAATGCTACAATGCGGATGAACCTTGAAAGCATTCTGCTAAGTGCAAAGAGTAGATCACCAAAGAGCATGTACTGTGTGATTGCATTCACATGGAATGTCCAGAACGGGCAAACCATAGAGACAGAAAGATTAGAGTTTGCCAGGACCTTTGGGGACAAGGAAATAAATGAGAAACAGCTAAAGGTTACAGGACTTCTTTCTGGAGCCATGAAAAGGTTTTTAATAATGGTTACATGGTTCTGTAAATACATTAAAACCCACTGAATTGTATTCTGTAAAAGGATGAATTGTATGGTACATTAATTACATCTCGGTAAAGTGGTTAAAAACAAAAAGTAGTATGCGTGGAGATGGGGCAGGGCTGGGAAGAACTTGTCCTCCCAATCAGACAAGGACCAGAAAGGTTGCGGAGGGAGCCGGGCGGCCAGTGAATTACATCGCATCCTTCTGCCAATTAAAAAAAAAAAAAAAAAAAAGGCCTCAGCTTCCTAAAAAGCCATTTCCTTCTTCCAACAACCCCACCACCACCACCAAAGTAGGAAGAAACACTGGTAAACACAGTCAAGTGCTCTGAAGCAAGGCCTTATAAGGCATGTGTGTTTCTCAAGAGCCTCTTCATAACCTATCGTAAGTGATCTGAACACAGCCCGTGAATTTACAGCATTCTGAACCCAGATCTCCATTTGAAACCCAGGTTCTGCCAAGAAAATTATCTCAGGCTCTTCTCTTTCTCCTCCCCCCACATACTCATACACCCACCCACCCATATACAATCTGCCCAGCAGTCCTGTTGCCTTTACGGTCTATCAAAATAAAAGTCACATCTAAGTCTATGTGCCTATCCACTCCCATTCTCTCTTCAGAATCTGACATCTCAGCCCCACAGCTACCCACCCTGGGGAAACTTCCACCATAGCTTGCCTGGCTAAGCCTCCTGCCTGCTCTCCCTGCTAGGAGCCTCCGCCAGGCCTGGTCATCTCATGGCAACCAGAAGGACCCAAGTCACATCACGCCACTCTAAGGAGCCATGTCCTGTGCTGACCCCCCCTTCTCACACAAAGTCAGAGCCAAAGTCCTTGCACAGTCTGGAAGCCCCATAAGACCTGGCTGTGCTACACTTCTCTGCTCTCATCGTCCCCTGTCCCCTCCCTTCCCCACTGACTTACTGGGGAATAGCCAGCCAAAGCCCAGCACTCTCGCCTTAGGGCCTCTGCACCCAGTTATCTGTCCCTCTGCTTGGGACACTCTTTCTCCAGAACTTTCTGAGCTGCCCTCTCCTCCTGAGCCCTTGCTCAAAGGTCACCTTCTCAAGAAGACTCTACCAACCGCTCTATCTACAACTGCAACTTGCCCCCTTGCCCTTCCATTCCTTGGTCCCAGTGACCTCAAAGATCCAGGACATGTTAGCTGCTACTCTCGGCCCCACTCACAGCCTGAGGGGCTCAAATTGACCTAAGGATTTTCACCCCAGTTCTCTACGTTATAAGAGGGGGAGGGGACGCATAAGACTGATGACAAAACCCTAAATGATCTCCATCAAGTTGAGGTAGACAAAGCATCAAATCTCCAAGATTAGCCACCTTGCTCTCAGTATCCGTTTTGTGGCATCTGTAGTTGGCATGAGATAGAAAAGTGGAAAGACACCCAGGGATGGCAGTGTTTGTGGATGAATTTTGGTGATTTTTTTTAACTTAAAAAAAATAAAACCTGCTTTTTAAACATGAGAGTTCTAATTTGGCTAATTTGCAGGGCATAGTATGAGTATAAACTCATGAGATTCTACTATTCTTCTAGAAACTATAGATTAAGATGTTTATAGTTAGTCTGACATCTAATCACTACATAAAGGCTCTGGCTTTCACACTGCGACAGGTATAAGCAGATCGCTATAGAGATGCAACATCTGATAACTCTGCCATACTACACTGTGCAACTGACCTTTTGCCTTGGAGCTACTTTTGATTCTACCCTAAGGGGGAAAACAATCTGACATTTAAGTATTCAATGTTTGAAATATTTAGATGTCAGTTTTTCTCACATTCTAACCCTCTCCTCTTTCCAACTTTTTTTTTTTTTAATTCAAATCAATTCTGGAAGAAAGTTAAGGATTTTTTGCTCTATTATGGAATGGCATCTTTAGAAGGCAGTTCTGGTCTGCAGAGACCGCCAGACAGGGGGAGGGCTGGTCTCCTGAGCTTTTACACCCACCATAGCACAGGGCAGTGCAACTGCAGCATGGGCCAGTAGGGTGATGGCAGGACAAATGACCACCGGCTCGGTCCATGCAACTGCCAGTGAAAGGGAGAGCATGTGGCTCTCATGTGTCATCTACACAACCATTCTCCCTGCCATCGCCTGCATTCTTGTCTCCAAGCTGTTTTGGAGTAAGTCATGGTATTCAATGCATGGTCCTGCCCGCCTAATTTATGCAAGATACATTTTACCAAACTGAATAAGAGCTCAAAACTCACATGAATAGACACCTGCATGCCCAGGTCCATAGCAGCATTATTCACAAAGCCAGAGGGGGCCCCAACTGGAATGTGCATCCACGGGTAAATGGATAAACAAAATGTGGTGCATATGTACAACAACGGAATATTATTCAGCCTTAAAAAGGAAGGAATTCTGATACATGCTACAACACACGTGAACCTTGAGGGCATTATGCTAAGTGAAATAAGCCAGTCCTAAAAAGATGAATATTGCATGATTTCACTTAACATGAGGTACCTTAGAACAGTCAAACTCAGAGACAGCAGAATAAAGATTACCGGGGGCTGCGGAATAGGGAGAAATGACAAGTTACTGTTTAATCAATACAGGGTTTGTTTGGGATAATGAGAAAATCCTAGAGATGGATAATGGTGATGGTTGCACAACAGTGTCATCATGCTCAATGCTACTGAATTGCACATTTAAAGGTGGTTAAAATGGCAAGTTTTATGTTATGCATATTTTATCACATTTTTAACAAAACACCCATCAAATAAACTCCTGCACTAAGAAGGTGGGTCATGAGGAACCCCCGCCCTCCAAAGTTGTACTTAGGTACCCAAAACAGAGCAGAGATGATTTTCCCTTAATTCTCGCAATCTCTGTAGTCTGATGAAACCCATATACTTCATTTCCTTGTTGTATCAAAAATCCTGGAGGTTAATACAGCAGCTGGCAGCGATTGATTTAGAGGACTCATATTTATTTTCTAACATAAAGATAGGGCTGTCAAAAATAAATTAAAATAAAATTTTCTAAAAGACAGGGCTGTCATTTTCCAGCATAAAATGTATAAAACCCGAACCGTCTCTCCACGTGAGTGAATAGTTAAACCACCCAAGTCAAACGGTTATCTGTTTTCTTGTAGACAATGTTAAGTGTTCCTGCTGGATTTACAGACATACACAGAGATTCACGATCGTCTCTGTAGTTCGCTGAGTTCCAAGAAGATAAAGATTTGTGTACAAGGCACACTATACTTTATGAAATAAATAGTGCATCCAACGCATAGAAACTTCTCTAAACAGCAGGTATGTATGTTGGGATACCATGTGAGGGCAGTGTTTGGTAGCTGAGGGGTTCCAAAGAGGATTTACTAGCTTAACTCAAGTAAAGGCTAGAAAACTGATTTCAAACACCACCTATCCTAAATCAAACAAACCTCAACTCTGGTGAAACAAAAGCCACTCGGCAAAGAAACAAAGCCATAAATGACAGCCCTGTAAATAAAGACCGAAGCTACTAGCCAAAGGTCAGGCTATGCAGGTACACAGTGCAGAAGTGCCTGGCTTCTCTGCATTGCTGGGGGTGGGGGGTGGCCCTCACCACTGAAGGGTGCCCTGGAACTGGGGTGACCCTCTCCCCAGGGCGCCCCTCCACAGCTTCCCACCTCTCACCCATTAAATGCAAACCCACCAGTCTTAGAGGCTGAAAATGAACGCAGACCTTCCTGCAGAGCTGAAAGTGGCCTGGGCTGTCCTCCATGCCGCCGGGCCAATGTCCACAGCAGAGCAAGAGAAAAAGCCGAATCTATTTTTTTTTTTACCAAGGAAGAAAAATCCCAACTGGGGTCCTCTGTGAACTTCCTAGGCTTCTGTGAAGCAGAGAAATAATCTCCCCCAGCATGGCTTGAAGATGGATAAATGAATGGGTTGCATTCAGCTTCTGTCGGTAGCAATACCTTTCTCAGGCTCCACAACTAAGAAAACCACACTGAGGGCCGGGCGTGGTGGCTCATGCCTGTAATCCTAGCACTCTGGGAGGCCAAGGCGGGCGGATTGCTAGAGGTCAAGAGTTCGAAACCAGCCTGAGCAAGAGCGAGACCCCGTCTCTACTATAAATAGAAAGAAATTGGCCAACTAATATATATATTTAAAAAAAATTAGCCGGGCATGGTGGCATATACCTGTAGTCCCAGCTACTTGGGAGGCTGAGGCAGCAGGATTGCTTGAGCCCAGGAGTTTGAGGTTGCTGTGAGCTAGGCTGATGCCACGGCACTCACTCTAGCCTGGGCAACAAAGCGAGACTCTGTCCCAAAAAAAAAAAAAAAAACAAAAAAACAAAAAACAAAAAAAAACACACTGAGATCCTTTTGAAAGGCCCACAGGTCCAGAAACTCCCATGTTTTGAACAGAATCATAATTAAAAACAAAACAGGAGTATGGAGGATGAGGAAAGACCGACTGAACTGAGGGGTGAAAAAGGCACAGGAGTGTTCAGTGTGTCCAGGGCCTCCCAGTGCGCAGGAAGAGGTAGCACCAGGTGAGGGGACAGCCAGGTAAGAGGTCACCTAGCACCCTGGTCCTCTGAGCCACCTGCGCTCCACAATAGTGTGAATTTGGAGGTTTGGAACACCACCCTACTCTGGGGAACCAGTGGCCGGTGCAAACGGGCACCAACGTTTGCTAAGTAAATACTAACACGCAGGACGATTCCCGTTTCCAGCAGAGCCCAGGAGGAAGGCAATGGCTGCATGAGTGAATATGTACGGAGTGATAGCAACAACAATGACTACCTTTTACAGAGTTCCTGCTAAGCCCTCTACTTGAAGGATCTCATTTGGAACTCATCACACAACGTTGTGAGGTAGTGCTATGATTATGCCACTTATGGATGAGGAAACTGAAGCCTAGAAAGATTTGTAACTTGCCTGAGGTTAAAGCAAGGCCTGCATTCCAACTGGGGTCAAGGCCAGCAACCTCTACTTTCCTGCTGCCTCTGGACTGTGCTCACAGGGATCAGTTACCAAACACAGCTCCCACCGTGGATGGTTTTGGGGACAATTTATTTAAAAGTCCAATGCGTTTAGAAGTATCAGGAAAAGTACTAGTCTGTCCCTAAGGATTTAGATAAAAAGTTCTTTGTTTTCTAAGAGTAAAAATGATGATAAACAAGGCTGATGCATATACATATACACACATGCACATATATATGCTTTCTAGAGTCTTGTTGATAATATCAAGTCTTCAGTGACATAGGAATTCAAAAGATTTTATATTTGGGTATTATTTTTAGCTGGGCATGGGGATGAGGACTCAGAAATAACTTGGGTAACAGAACAAAGAAAATAAGCTATCTTCTTATGTTATTAACACTCTTCTGGGCCGGGCATGGTGGCTCACGCCTATAATTCTAGCACTTTGGGAAGCTGAGGTGGGAGGATTGTTTGATTTCAGCGGTTTGAGACTGGCCTGGGCAAAAGCCTCATCTCCACAAAAATTAGAAAAGGTAGCCAGGTGTGGTGGTGAACACCTGTAGTCCCAGCTACTCGGGAGGCTGAGGCAAGACAATTGCTTAAGCCCAGGAGTTGGAGGTTGCAGTGAGCAGTTATGATGCCACTACACTCTAGCCAACACAACAGAATGAGACTGTCTCAAAACAAAACAAAAAACAAAACAAAACACTCTTCTGCTAATAAAAGACCTATAGGCATGAATACAATTAATCTAATTGAATGATGCCAACAAACAGACCTGAAAACTCATTTTAAATATCTAAAGACACTAAAAAGAAAAATTCCCAGAAGACTAATCTAGATGCAAGTACACAAATTCTAAAAATAGGTGCTTAAGAAAGGCATCTTTCTTTAGTGATATGGGACAACAGTGGACCCAATAAAACTTGTTCTGGTACCTAAAAAGCAAGTTTCCCTGCATTCATAAGTGCATAGGCTTCTTTTACAACGACTGCAATTAAAGAGCAAAGGTAACTAGCAAATGAAAATCTCTCCTCAATGAGTTATAAGAACCACCTGCATTGCATGAATGTCGCTTATGAAAACCTAAAATGAAACTTAAACTTGTAGGGCAATAAAATATTAAAAATACACCTATGCCTGGACATCATACTATTTTTTTAAAAATATCATTCTAAAAAAGAAAATAAGAAAACAACATTCAAACACCTACTATATATAAGGGACATTCACATGTTCTCTCATTTTAATTGTCTCACAAATCCAAAGAGGCTGATAATAATTCCTCCTATCCACAAACACAAACAAACTGAGGTCCAGAAAATTTTTAAATTCATCCAAGATTATAAAATTAGTAAAAGAGCTGACATCTGTAGGTATCTAAATCCATATGTTTTCCAGTACTCCTTGCTTTCAAAGGAAGAGAAAGAAAAGGGGAAAAATAAATGAGAGGATGTAATAAGAAAGGGAAGAAACCATTCAACAGCCATATTTGATAGTGCACCCATCAGTTCTAAGATCCTGGAGACTGAACACCAGGTGAAACATGGGACCTGTCCTGAACTTGCCCTCTACCTGAACACTTTTTTGTTAAGCCATTTGCTTTACCAAATCATTATTTTATAGCCTCCATTAAAAAACAAACAAAAAACCACCAGAAAACCACAAAACCTCTCCCAGCCCTATCACTAAGTAGTAACAACTGCATGCAGCTATGTATTTTCCTTAAATCCAAAGGAAAGCCTGGAAGTAGCCACACCTGGGCTCCCACGGGTGGCATTTGTGTTGCCCAGTCTTAAAACACATGCGTCTCTTATGCCCCGTAATAACCAACACAAAGAATCACTAAAAATTACCAAATTACAACCACTGGAAAATGACAAATTGAACAAAGTGATTAAAGTTTCTTCCCCAAAATTAGAACAAGGAAACCTCCACTACATGATGAAAATCATCAAGAGAATTCAGAGGAGTAATTGCAAGGAAGCATGACTTCTCCCCCAGAAGGTAATCAGCTAATAGCAATTAATCATCTTTTGCACAGTGTATGCATTTTATAATGGGGTTTAATAAGGCCTTCAACAATAGGCCCAGAGTTAATGAATGGTATCTTAGGCCTAACACAAACGTACTCCGTAAACCATGAAAAGTAGAGCTTCTACTTCACATTCTGTGCCGTCTCCCCCTTTTTATATGCGCCTGTATTCACCAACCCTGGGGACTTTATCACACATCATTTTTTAGATTTTGTTCCTGAAACCTTTTAACCTTCACCCAGAACGCCCCATGTGCCCAGTGGTCTCCAAGTTATTTCACTATTGTCTTGTTTAACTTCCCAGGGGTGGGGGCAGAATTCTGAAGGCCACGCAACCAGGAAGATGGGAGCGAATCTTTTCTCAGCCAAAGGGCGGCCGGTTTCCGGGAGGGGAACTCGGCAGCGCCCGAGCTGCGGGGAAGGCTGGGAGCCCGCCCGGGGCCGCGCGTGCAGGCCAAGGGGGTCGGGTGGGCTTGAAGGGGGACTCACTGGGCGAAAATGCGACCCAGGTCCCTTTTACTTTTGCGTGCCAGCCCCTCTCCCCCGTTTTGCATCCTCCCTGCACCCTGGCGCTCCCCCTACAGCTGTCACGGATCTGTGCTGGGAGCCTCCAGGCTGGGACCACACCTCCCTTGGAGACATTGCAAGATTTTTTTCACGTTGGGGAGGAGAGTTAAAGAAATTGGGGGTTAAAGCACTCAACACTCACTCCCGCAACAAGTTGCCCCTCCGCTTGCTTGCACGCAGCAAGGTGACAGTACTGGGCATCAAATTGGTGAGGGACAGAGATGACCTGTGGTAGTGCCACGGGAGCTGGCGGACACGACCCTACAAGTCACCGGAAAAAGTGTCCTCCTCTTCCCCATCACCGCCCCTCATCCCTCATTAAAGCGCGCAGACGATGTCTGGGGACAGGGGAACCCGCTGCAGCGCGGGCAGTGACGGATCTCAGCCCGCCATCCCTCTATGCAGGTGCCGCCGCGGCCAGGCACGTTTAGTCCCCGTGTGGTTTTCGCACACACTGGCTTAAAGAGCACCCCAGCAGAATGGAACCCCTGGGGACTCCCGGGGGACGGGGGAGCGGTGGCCACCGCAGGGAAGCCGGCGGCACTCCCCGAGAAGCCTCCAGCCCTGCCTGGCTTGACCTTTGGAGATGAACCCCGACATGTGTGATGCAAACGAGCGAGGAACCCAAACACCTCCCGCGAGTTCTCTCCTCGGGCAGGAGAGAAACCCAAGGACCTCTCAACAGCGCTGCCCACATGGCTAGCCGTGCCTCAGCGTCCTCGAGGCTGCGGAGGCTCCCAGCACCCTCACCCAAATCCCACCCGTGCGGGCTCGGGAGTCCGAGGGCGCGGACAGCTGCTGCCACCGCATCCCTGATCCCCGGAGTGCGCCGGCCCAGGGCGGCCAGGGGGCCCGCAGGGTTGGGGACATCTGGGGACCCGGCGCCGCGCCCCTCCTTACCTGGCGCCCTCTGGGCCCCTGCTGGGGCATCCGCCAGGTGAGCGCCGCTCCGAGCGCTCGCTGCGCACCTGGCCGCCGCCGCCCGGCCCGAGCCCTGGCCGCTGCGCTAGCGCTTCATGGCGCACAGGGGCTGGCCAGGGGCCCCGGGAAGCGTGTCCAGTTGGCGGCGGCTCCTCCGGCTCTCGCGGCTCGCCAATGGCTCCCCGCCCTCCCCCGCCCCGCGTCCGTGCGCCCTTCCTCTGCGGCCGCCCTTTTCTCTCCGCTTGGCGGAACCGGCCAAACTGGTTTCTCAGCTCCGGGGAGGTGCCTCCAGTCTCCCTCCGGCTGCCGCTGCTGCCGCGGCGCGCGGCTGGGGCAGGGGCTGGGGGCGGGCCCGGCCGTCTGCCTTCCGTCTGTCCCTCCCGGGGGCGGAGAGGAGCTGGACAGCGAGCCCCAGAGCGCGCCGACGCCGCCCAGGTCCAGCTCCGCGCCCTCCGTGCGCCCTGGAGGCGGGCAGGAACCCTCGGCGGGGCCCCGAGCGCGCCCCTCGCCTCGCCCAGCCCGCGACCCTGCAGCCGCGGCCGCTCTTGGCTCCCCCGGCTCTCCCGCCTCCCCGGGAGCCGCACTCGCCACCCCGCCCCACCAGCCCCGCGTCACTTTCCCGCCGCCCTCCGCCGGCTTGGCTGCAGTCCGGGGTCGGTGACCGAGCCAGCCCGGAAAGCTGATGGGGCCAAGGCGCGCCCGGGACCTGAACTCCCTCGGTAAGGGGAGCGGTGTCCTGTTGATGCCAGGTCACGTTTTGGGATCAGTCACCGAGTGCGCGTCACGGTTCGCCTTGCAGACGGTGAAGGAAGAGACTGCATTTAAAAACTTCGAGAAACTTATCCTGTAACTGCAGCAAGCAGGTTTTTTGCTGAGTCTAATCTCTCCCACGTTTTTTGGGTTTGGGGTCGAAAGGCGTTAAGGGGCAGCACGTGAGCCACGCAGTGTAGTTGGAAACTGGACTTTTCTGGAAATTTTGCATCTTTGCTGGCTGGTGTTTGGGCGTGTGAATCGCTCCCTGGCAGTATATGCGTACGTTGTACTCCTCCCACCCTCTGGCTCGCCATTCTGTATATTTTACTGCTCATCTACTATAGACTGAGCTGTTGGAGTAAGAATGGAGGGATGTCAAAGAAGAATCAAACAGTTTGTTTAAAATGCAGTAGGGGAGATATCCTAGACAAATACCCAGCCGCCTACAGGCTCACATCTTTGCCCCAAAGGCTCCCGGATTGGGGCGCCAGGGGGGCTTTCCTAGAGGAGGCCATGCTTGATGTGGGACTCAAAGATCTGCAGTTTTGGGGATCAGAGTCGTGTGGAGACGGTATGCGGTATTCAGCACTCACCAGGTGACCCACTGATTGGATCCTGTCTCATATTGTTAAACCCAAGGCCGTCCCAGGGTTCCTTTTCATTAGAGAAGCTGGATGGCTCCATTTAGAAGTAGGCAGTGCTGGTCAGTCATTTAACCTCTCTGGGCCTCAGTTATCTATAAAATGAGATTGGACCAGATGATCCCAAATGGTTCCTTCCAGGTAGGTCCTCTGGACCTAGCAACAGAGCAAAGGTAGAGACGCAAGAGAACTTGGGGCCTGCTTAGTGGCACCATCAAGGTTGTGTTTTAGGGAAAACAATGGGGACAGTCTAGAGAAAGATAAGCCTGAAGATGGGAGTGTCACTTGAGAGGCTAGGACAGCAACAGAAAGTGGGCTGGAAGGGGTCACGCGTGGAAGTGGAAAGAAGGAGAGATTCACGGATGTCATGGGGGAGAAACGGCTAGAGGAACCTGCTGGGACTCTCGGAGGAGAGCGTGGAAGCTGAGCCCCGTTCTCAAGACTGGGTGATGGCATGCTAGGAACAGCCAGGCCCACAGGAGGAAAGCCCCTGAGAAGGGCTCCACCCGTATGGGACAAACACCCACAAACCTAGGAGTCAAGAAAGGACTCTGAATTAAAGGAGGGATCCTGTTCTTACAGATCCACTATCAAGTGCACAATCTGTTGCATAAAAGAGATTACACTAGGACACATCCAATCCACGCCTGTACCTAGATCTGATAAGCACCAATCCAATGGCTGCATTTAACACTGCTGTGTAGACACCAAAGATTTCAAGCTAGGTTTCTCCTCTGCTCTTACAGGCCACACTGGAGAGAGGGGTGAACATGGGGCATAATAGGCATTGTTTCAAAAATTCATTCATTGGACAAATATTTGAGTGCCTACTATGTATCTGGCACCTGTTTGCTGATGTATCCAAGCAACCAGAACAATCAAATTGCATCTTAAAAGGTGACAAATGCTTTGAAAAAATAGAACAGGGCTGACTGGCAGAGAGGTAGCTTCTGGGGTGATGTAAATGTTCTATATTTTTTTAAGGTAGGGAGTGAGGAGGAGGGTTCAATTTTCTTTTTTCTTTTTGGAGTCGGGGTGTCACTCTGTCTCCCAGGGCACAGTGCAGTGGTGCCATCATAGCTCACTGCAACTTCACACTCCAGGGCTCAAGTGATCCTCCTGCCACAGCCTCCCAAATAGCTGGAACTACAGGTGCTTACCATGATGCTCGGCTCATTTTCCTAATTTTAGCAGAGATGAGGTCTTGCTCTTGCTCAGGCTGGTCTCAAATCCCTGAGCTCAAGCAATCTCCCCACGTTGGCCTCCCAAAGTGCTAGGATTGCAGGCATGAGTCATTGTGCCTGGACAAAGTTCTATATCTTGATATGGGTGTACCATATGTAAGAGTCCATTGACCTGTACACCTAAGATGTATACATTAAAAAATAAAAATTGAGCAGGGTTAAGAGATTAGGAATGGAAAGATGAGTCACAATTTGAAATAATGTGCTAGAGTAGGCTTCTTGAAGAGTTGCATTTAAAAAAGACTTGCAAGAAGGTGGAGTTTCATCCTCAATGAGAAAAATCCTTTGAACATCCATCTTGCATGGAATCCACCAGATGGGGGCATGTTCAAACCTTATCCTACTGCATTTCCCCTCATGTAAATCTTCTGCACCTTGGAAAGGAGACTCTTGGAGCATGTCAGCTAATGTTGCTGATGAAGGAAGTAGGACCTGGAAGCCCTGACCCTTGCCCTCTCTGAAAGAACCATGCCAAATACGGGGGTGCCTTGTCAGATCAATCATTGAAAGTGTCTCGCATGCAAGAAGGATTGATTTTGATATGTGTCTTACACAAGTCACTGAAAGATGGCTTCTTTGTCCTGGCAAAGATCTGACCCCACCACCCTCGGCAATTCTTTCCGAACATTGCCAGCTGGGATTAAATAAACACTCTATAGTTTTATTTAGAAGCCACTCCCATTTAGTAATCAACACCTTTACTTCGCAAGCTGCTGTGGGAAATAATGAAATTTAACAGAAACAGCCATTTCTAAAAGAGGGTAACAATGCTTTTCAGCTTTTGTAGTTCAGAATTTCCTGCGACCCTTTCTTTTTTCCCCCTTTTCTTGACAACACTCTTGTGCACATTTACATAATGTGGGTAGAAAGGCTGAGGAGGTGGCCAAGGGAGCCAGCTTAATTTTACTGAAAATTCATTACCTAGAAATTTTTTTACCTACAAGATAAAAACTAAGCAATGAAAGATATGTTTAAAGCTAGGCGATACTGTCTGTATTCAATTCTTTGCTTAAACCCAGTGGTCATTTAAGCTAAAGCATTTAATGCCAATGGAAAGGTATTCATACCGCCCTAGGTGCTATTCTAACCTGTGCTTGGCAATCAAGATTAACTCAGTTGGAAGGCAAATTCTTCACAGCCATTGTGTAAGAGCTGCTCCAGAATTTTACTCATGATAAGAAGATATCTCTTGGCCAGGCTCGGTGGCTCACGCCTGTAATCCCAGCTCTCTGGGAGGCCGAGGCGGGCGGATTGCTCAAGGTCAGGAGTTCGAAACCAGCCTGAGCAAGAGCGAGACCCCGTCTCTACTATAAATAGAAAGAAATTATTTGGCCAACTAATATATATAGAAAAAATTAGCCAGGCATGGTGGCGCATGCCTGTAGTCCCAGCTACTCGGGAGGCTGAGGCAGCAGAATCGCTTGAGCCCAGGAGTTTGAGGTTGCTGTGAGCTAGGCTGACGCCACGGCACTCACTCTAGCCTGGGTAACAAAGTGAGACTCTGTCTCAAAAAAAAAAAAAAAAAAAGAAGATATCTCTTATGAGAACCTATCTTGGCAATAAATGACATTAGAAGCTTTAAATATCTGCCCCACTTCCTTTTAAAAGGCATTTAAAACAACAGATACAGATGATATATTCTGTTGTCTCTGGCACAAATAATTTTCTAAATTCCTTCTGAGTTACTTGGCTTTCCACATCCTTTACTACTCAGTAACTTCTTTTTTCTGAACACCATTTTAAAATAAAAAACTGGATTGCAAAAGAAACATTAAACATCAAGTAACTAAGTGTGTCTCAATTATTCTGGCTTAATCACTCAGGCTTAACAGGCATGAGATGTTAGAGGAGGTATTATTCTTGGGCATTCTATTATAATTTACTTTCCTTTCATATTCATAAGTCACAAATGTGTAGGATTGTCTACAGTTCACTTCTACAAGGAGGACATTTTAATAAACCACTTGCTATCTATTTATATGGAAATGTAATGAACATGACATTGACCTGGTGTTTTGTTTTTTTTTTCTTGTTTTTTTTTATTTTGGCATATTATGGGGGTACAGATTTTAAGGTTTCAATAACTGCCCATTTCCCCCCTCCCCCCAAAAGTCTGAGTCTCCATCATGACCATCCCCCAGATGGTGCACATCTCACTCATTATGTATGTATATACCCACCCCTCTCCCCCCTCCCACCTGCCCAATACCCTATTACTGTAGCATCTATGTGTCCACTTAGGTGCTAGTCAGTTAATACCAGTTTTCTGGAGAATATATCTGGTGCTTGTTTTTCCATTCTTGGGATACTTCACTTAGTAGTATGGGTTCCAGCTCTAACCAGGAAAATATAAGATGTGCTATATCACCATTGTTTCTTAGAGCTGAATAGTACTCCATGGTATACATATACCACATTTTATTAATCCATTCTTGGATTGATGGGCACTTGGGCTGTTTCCACAGCCTTGCAATTATGAATTGTGCTGCTATAAACATTCGAGTGCAGGTGTCTTTTTTGTAGAGTGTCACTGGATCATTTGGGTAGATGCCCAGCAATGGGATTGCTGGATCAAATGGTAGATTCACTTGTATCGCTTTAAGGTATCTCCATATTGCTTTCCACAGAGGTTGAACTAGTTTGCAGTCCCACCAGCAGTGTAGGAGTGTTCCTCTCTCTCCGCTGACCTGGTGTTAATACTATAACACCAGTTAAACTTAATTAGTATAATTAACGTAGACAGTTAACAATTCTCCAAAATATCCTGTGATCCTTGTTAGCTTATGTTGCTATGTCTTCATGTAGTTGTGAGAAGTTTGTATGTGTCATCATCTTATGCTCTGTTTCATCACTTCCCCACGAAAACAGTTTGCGTTTCCAGCCTCATCCCTCCTGACCTAAACCCTTGGAACCCCCATTCCAAGTTGCTTCCTATTGGCTGGACTCCTAAGAGCACTTGCCATTTCCTCTTTGTAAAATATCCTTACCTATCTGCCTGATCTCCTCATCCTTCACATCTCAGCTCAAAGTGGCTTTCCTCTGGGAAAGCTTTGCCCTGGTCTCCCACAGACCAACCAGAGTCGCTAGCATTTACTTAATCCTTGCAAGTCCCACAGCATTTTGCCTCTAACTTCCAGGAAAGCTTCCCATTGTATGTTCACTGTTTACCTATCTCACTCCTCACTGCACTTTGAGCCCTTCTGAGACCCGGGACTGTTCTTCTTCTTCTTCTTGGTCTTTCTTGGAATAGAACCTTAAATAGAGCACTGTAAGTGCTCATTAATTCTTTTAGAATGAATGAAGGCTCTGCATAGTCATAATTCTCAATAGTTGTATAGTATTTTCCCCTGATGATTTCTTTAATCACTTGCTATTATTGGATATTTATGCATTTACCAGATTGGTTTCTGGAAATATCTCATTAATCACAACCCACCACTGTGCTAAGGACTATTTTAAGACCTATCGAAAGGTCATATTTCTCTCTGGTTCCTGTTGTTTTGCAGGATGTGATTTTCCTCTTTTTACGTCATTCTAGAAATAGCATGATTCCAGTACAAGAAAAGTTTTTGTCTTATTAGACCTAGAATATGAATAAACCTTTGCTGCTGTCACTGGAGCAATAAAAAGAAGAGTATTCAAATTCTTCCATAAAGTTACAGGAGCCTATGGCATGTATGAACACTTCCTTATTTTCCTAAATTTCCAGCAAGCATGAGTTGCTCTCCTACCCAATTAAAGAAAAGCAAATTAAATGCAAAATAAAACAATGAGAAACAATTTTTCACTTATCACATTGGCAAAGTTTTTTTTTAAATTTTGGCATTACACACATTGGCAGTGTTTATGAGATAAGAAGTACTCATACACAGTTGGTAGGTGTGCCAATTGTGCAACTTCTTTGAAAAGAAATTTAAAAATATATCAAAATTTTAAGCATATATGCCATGTGCCCCAGGAATTCATGTCTAGGAATATATGATATATGTGATATATGAGATGTATGTGAACATTTACACAATGGTGAATGTACACATATACTCATGGCTGCGTGCTTTTTCTGCAAAAGACCAGAGGTGATCTTGATGTCCATTAATAGAATCTACATTCATGCAATAGGGTACTCATCTGTCTTTTTTTTTTTTTTTTTGAGACAGAGTCTTGCTTTGTTGCCTAGGCTAGAGTGAGTGCCGTGGTGTCAGCCTAGCTCACAGCAACCTCAATCTCCTGGGCTCAAGCAATCCTCCTGCCTCAGCCTACTGAGTAGCTGGGACTACAGGCATGTGCCACCATGCCCAGCTAATTTTTTCTATATATATTAGTTGGCCAATTAATTCCTTTCTATTTATAGTAGAGACGGGGTCTCGCTCTTGCTCAGGCTGGTTTCCAACTCCTGACCTCGAGCAATCCACCCGCCTCGGCCTCCCAGAGTGCTAGGATTACAGGCATGAGCCACTGTGCCCGGCCTGTCATTTTTTTTTTTTAATTACAGAAATCTAGTTGTGCTTATGCAAACATCTGCAAGATATGTTATATGAAAATGCAAAGTACAGAAGGATATGTGTGTGTAAATAAATGTGTGTAATGTTTATAGGTTGTTTTCATTTGTGTAACATAATTATATATGTGTTTCATATATCTGTTATCTAAAGAGATGGAAAGGATGCACGAGAAATTGATAAAAGTGCTCATCTCAGTGTACACTAATTTTCACATATATTTTTGCATAGTTGAAATTTTGTACAATTTTTAATTAAATTTTTGTCAAAGTAACACAAACATTTTTTTAAAAAATTCAAGTAACACTCCAAAGTTTCTAAGGAAAGACAAGTCTCTCACTCCACCCTTTCTCAGCCTCAAATGCTATCCTCCAGAGACAATCATTTTTAAAAATTTAGGTGGTTTTTGTATTCACTTTCATATTACTAATAACATGCTCTTTTGCCATATTTTGATGTTTTCCCATTTTAGATGCCATCTGTTGGCTTCCTATCACAGGAGGCAGATTTAACTGTCCTATGCCTCGCAATCCTGACACCCTCACGCCCACATCCTACTCTCCCACCATTCTCCCATCACATTTAGATTGCAACTTATAGCTGAATCAATATTCAGTGGGCACCTCTTTATGACTGTGGAAATATTGTTCAAAGCTAAACCATGTGGTATACTATGCACTTCCTTTCTCATAAAGTTTTGTGGTTTTGTCTTGAGTTAATAATTGCCTTTTCTATGCATGTCACAAAATTTTACATGTACCCCATAAATATGTACAATTGTATCAAAAAATAAAGTAAAAGGTAAATCTAAGTAAAAAATAATTGCCCTTTCCCCCATTTATTTTGTCTTCCATGTGCCTACCATTTGTTCAATCACAAAATTTCTCATATAACCATAAAATTTCTCTCAGTATGGCCTGACACAGAATTTACCAGTTCATATTTTCTCCCCTTGAGACATTCCCTGCTGTGGCCTCTGTCCTCTTGCTCCGGTATGGATAGATTTCTGTAGTTATCCTGAGAATTCCTTTTATCTCTTTCTTCCATATCTTCTGTTTTGTTAAATTTGCACATTCTGGTGGAGCACATCTGATAAAAGGAACACAGAGAGAACTTTTCTGAGTTCTCTCAAAAGAATTATGTTGGTTAGGATGCTTTTAACTACGAGGGGTAGTATTCTGGAATAAAAATGGGATTATTATTATTACTATTATTATCTCATCTATAACTCTCTAGATGTTTGGGTAGTGGCTCAATGATGTCATCAAGATCCAGGCACTTTTTGTTTTTTTTAATTTTTTAATTTTTATTTTTGGGAGATAGGGTCTTGCTCTGTTACCCAGGCTGGAGTGCAATGGTGTGATCAGAGCTCACTGTAATCTCAAACTCCTGGGCTCAATGGATCTTCTTGTCTCAACCTCCCAAGTAGCTGGGACTATAGGCGTGCACCACCACTCCTGGCTAATTTTTTTTTTTAATTTTTTAGATTTGTTGTAGAGATGGTGTCTCACTAAGTTGCCCAGGCTAGTGTCAAACTCCTGGCCTCAAGGGATCTTCCTGCCTTGACCCCCCCCCAAAGTGCTGGGATTCTAGGCATGAGCCACCACACCTGGCCTGCTTTTAGTACTTTTGCTCTACTTTCATTCCAAGGATGATGATGTCCCTGTTTAGGTCACAGGTGGCTGTAGCAGCTAGCTAATCTCATTTGCCAATCTCATTGCTAGCTGCTAATCTCATACTGGCAAATGAGATTAGCTAGCTGGGTCATATGGCCCATCCTAGCTTCGAGGAAGAGTGAGAGAATGAATATGCAGCATTTACAGCGTTTACCGTCGGAACAGGTCTCTGTCAATAGGAAAAAAAGAATGGGGGGAATAGCTGGTGGACAGGCAATCCACAGGGGCTATGTGTCGTGCATATCTGAACATGTCTTTGTTCTACATTCATAGTTTGGCTGGGTATAGAATTCTGGGTTAGAAAGCATGGGATTTTGGGGGTTTTTTTATTTTTCAGAATTTTTCAAGGCATTGCTTCATTATATTCTAGATTGCAGCATTGCTGTCAGATGCTTGATGTTATTCTGATTCCCAATCCTTCCTATGTGACCAGCTTTCCACTTTCTGAAAGCTTTTCCTTTGATTCTAAGATTTTACTGTGGGCCAGGCACGGTGGCTCACACCTGTAATCCTAGCACTCTGGGAGGCCGAGGAGGGCGGATTGCTCAAGGTCAGGAGATCAAAACCAGCCTGAGCAAGAGTGAGACCCCATCTCTACTATAAATAGAAAGAAATTAATTGGCCAACTAATATATGTAGAACAAATTAGCTGGGCATGGTGGCGCCTGCCTGTAGTCCCAGCTACTTGGGAGGCTGAGGCAGGAGGATCTCTTGAGCCCAGGAGTTTGAGGTTGCTGTGATCGAGGCTGACGCCACGGCACTCACTCTAGCCTGGGCAACAAAGTGAGACTCTGTCTCAAAAAAAAAAAAAAAAAAATGTTTACTGTAATGTGCCTGAGTGTAGATGTTCATTACTTTTTCAAATACATTTTTGTTTCTGTTTTTGAGATGGGGTCTCACTATATTGCTCAGGCTGGTCTCAAACTCCTGGGCTCAAGCAATCCTCCCACCTCATGGCTTAGCAGGAATAGCTTATTGAGAAGCATTTTCATGCTATTCTGTTTCCTGCATAGCACAGGACTCACACGTTTTTGGCAGTGTTTCCTTTTACTTGTCTCTCTGGAACAGGATTTACTAGTACTGTAGAATTGAATCTGAGGTGGCAGGATATCATCTATCCTACATTTCTCTGGCCTGCCCCTCACCCGATAGCCCAGAGTCCCCTGAAGTCCTCCAATGAAGTCAGTCCCAGCCGCCAGCTCGCAAACCGCACAGAAAGGTCTGCGTGAGTAAGTACCAAGAGCATCCTTCATTTCTTTCTTCCTCCCACTGCTGGTTTTAAATACAGGTGCCGTCCCCAGTTCCCTGGAGTTTTGAAGTGAAGAAACCTGTCTCTGGAGAGACAAGAGGAGAAGGAGAAAATGTAATTATGGAGGAAATGCCCCTCATCCCTCTTTCACCTTATTCTCTGTCCATGGGGACCAGAGCACTGGCATGTGGGCTCTGCCATCTTACGGGATTTCTTTTTTATTTATTTGTTTATTTTTTTGAGAAAGAGTGTTGCTTTGTTGCCCAGGCTAGAGTGAGTGCCGGGCGTCAGCCTAGCTCACAGCAACCTCAAACTCCTGGGCTCAAGCAATCCTGCTGCCTCAGCCTCCCGAGTAGCTGGGACTACAGGCATGCGCCACCATGCCCGGCTGATTTTTTCTATACATATTAGTTGACCAATTAATTTTTCTATTTATAGTAGAGATGGGGTCTCTTTCTTGCTCAGGCTGGTTTCCAACTCCTGACCTCGAGCAATCTGCCCGCCTCGGCCTCCCAGAGTGCTAGGATTACAGGCGTGAGCCACCGTGCCTGGCCCATCTTACAGCATTTCTGGAACCCCAAACAAGCCATAAGGGCCAGGGATGGAGCTAATGAGTAAAATCCTACTGCGTGCACAATGACTTCATCCTCGGAATTATTAAAGGATGAGCCAATGCGTAAAGCTTGTTGCTTCCATTGCCTTCTTTCCTTAGGATAAGAACATCCCAGGATAGTTCTCATATCCTCACGTATTAAGAAACAGACTTGAGTCTCCTTCCCCCAGCCACTAATGGAAGTAAATTCTAGTATTTAAAACACATGCCAAAAAAAAAAAAATCCACAAAAAAAAAACCACTTGGCTTTTTAAAGTATGCTTCACTGGGAAGCTATTTTAAAATCCACTTATATTCAAATCTAAACAATCTATGACATCTGATTGTGGGACACCTGCTCAAGAATTACTCAAATTCCATCTTATGAGTCAAAGGTTGCTGTGCTTGCCTGAGTCCCGGCGCTTAAGGCCGATGCAGGCATCTTTCCCATGACTCACCGAAAATACTTAATTTCTCAAAAACATAGACGATTAAATGCTGGCAGGTGATTGTGTTTGCTACACTGCCTGGTCCTAGGCTGTGCTGGGTGGCAGTGACATGCATTATGCTGCTCTTTAAACTTTTTAGTATTCAACTTTTTTTTTTTTTTTTGAGACAGAGTCTCGCTTTGTTGCCCAGGCTAGAGTGAGTGCCGTGGCGTCAGCCTAGCTCACAGCAACCTCAAACTCCTGGGCTCAAGTGATCCTTCTGCCTCAGCCTCCCGAGTAGCTGGGACTACAGGCATCTGCCACCATGCCCAGCTAATTTTTTTCTATATATATTAGCTGGCCAATTAATTTCTTTCTATTTATAGTAGAGATGGAGTCTCGCTCTTACTCAGGCTGGTTTCGAACTCCTGACCTCAAGCTATCCGCCCGCCTCGGCCTCCCAGAGAGCTAGGATTACAGGCATGAGCCACCGTGCCCAGCCTCAACTTTTTTTTTTTTAACTGTAACATCTTGAAACAGAGTCTTGTGTCAAACAGGAGAGATTGGAGGAGCTGACGTGATCGGCACGTGGATGGGGCCCAGGTGGCCGGTTTACCATGAAGCTAATGACACTTGAACTTCAGGGACCCTGCAAAGCCCTGTGCCTAATCTTGTGTTCTTGCTTTTGTAATCTTTTTCCTATAGAACTTTCCCCTTCTCTCAATTGTATAAACTTCGGGCTCCATGAAACTTAGTTTCCCACCTGATGGGACTGAGAGCCTCACCCTTCCTTCCTCTCTTCTTCCACTCTCTCCAAGGAGCCCAGGTCCTCTGTGGAACAAAAATAAAAAAAACAACTCATGCCGAGGCGGGCGGATTGCTCAAGGTCAGGAGTTCAAAACCAGCCTGAGCAAGAGCGAGACCCCATCTCTACTATAAATAGAAAGAAATTAATTGGCCAACTGATATATATATAAAAAATTAGCCGGGCATGGTGGCGCATGCCTGTAGTCCCAGCTACCCGGGAGGCTGAGGCAGAAGGATCACTGGAGCCCAGGAGTTTGAGGTTGCTGTGAGCTAGGCTGACGCCACGGCACTCACTCTAGCCTGGACAACAAAGCGAGACTCTGTCTCAAAAAAAAAAAAAAAAAAAAAAACAACTCATAAGGTGGCACAGTTCCTGGAGACACGCACCCAGTCTCCTTCAGCTGGATGGGGCATGTGATGAAGTTCACCATGGGGTGTAGGCAGAATGCTACGTGAGACTTCCAACAACGCTCTAAAAGTCTAGAAAGGCACTCTGGTCTTTAGCCTCCTGGTCAGCGATGTGATCATGACGGTGGCCAAGCTGGTCTCCACCCTGCATCAGAGGGGACTTTGAGGATGGGAGCCGTTTGCTGAGCAGTGTGAACCGGAAAGATACAAAGAGCCAGGACCCCTGATGACATCACAGTGCCGCTCCTTCAGTCCAGATTGCCTCCCTCTATGCTTATTTTCCATGAGAAAATAAGATCTTTGTGTTTAAGTCACTATTTCTCAGTTCACTGTCACTCATAGCTGATCAGAGTTCCTCCGCCTTCTTAAGAAAGGTGCAGCAAATAAAAATAGGTCAAAGGCTAGGAGAGGTGGAAACAACCTGAAAACTCTCAACCATCCACCCATTTTACGCAGAAGGGCACTGAGGCCCCAGGGGAGGGAGTGGCAGCGTGAAGCAACCCCGCCAGTGGCAGTGGCCCTGGTACAGCCACTTACAGGTAGGTGCAACTTGCTCCAATAAAGTGTGAATGCTTTTTAGCTGTTACTATGCCTAATGACACTTTGCAGCAGATGCTGGGCATTTGGAGCATTGGAGCTTTAAGGAAAGCAGAATGGGATAGTATGTACAGTAGTTACCCCTTACCTGCAAGGTGGGGCGTGTTCCGAGACCCTCGTAGATGCCTGAAACAGTGGCTAGGACCAAACCTTATATGCACTATGTTTTTTCCTATGCATACGTACCTATGATAAAGTGCAATTTATAAATTAGGCTCAGTAAGAGATTAACAACAATAAGACTAAAACAGAACAGTTATAACATATATTGTAATAAAAGTTAAGTGAATGTGGTCTCCCTCTCTCTTTCAAAATATCTTACTGTACTGTACTCACCTAGTTTTGACCATGGTGGTGGACCATGGGTAACTGAAACTGCATAAAGTGAAACTGTGCTAATTTATTTATTTTCCTAGACATACGTTATTCATATACACACATATAATATGTATGTTTTATTGAGACCTACTCACGGAGACATTCATTTCAACCCTGAATCCCAGAAAGTCAATACATTGAAAGGAAAAAGGAAAAAAAAAATAAAAGCACTGTAGCATCAGCATTGGTGGGTTATTGTTCCTTCCCCACAGGGTAGAAGATGAGCGGTTGGTTGGTCAGACAGTGTCACCTCTGTGCACAACATGGAGTCATTTTGGCAGGAGGAGAGATGCCCAGAGCTTGAGCAATGCAAACGTGACTCGCGCTCTAGGGGGCGTGACATCATCTGCACGCGCTTGGTCATGTCCACTGGCTCCCGCAGCAGCTGACTCCTAGCACGTCCCTCAGACACATCTCTGTTTCGGTGGCTGCGGTCGTAACATCTGCACAAGCCCCTGTGGCAGAGCTGGGGATATAACTGGTGGCCAAGCCGCAGAGCTGGCCCTGAAGGAGATGACAGCTCTGTGGGTACACGAGCGAGGAAGCCAGCAGTCATCGGTGAGAGTACAAGGGCTCCCCAGGGGGCAGGCCAGCGAGAAGACAGAGGAGGGGCCCCTGACTCATGCTTGGAAGCCCCAGAAGGCTTCTTGGAGAAGGTGACATCTAAATAAAGACCTGGAGGATGAGTAGGAGTTTCTGTCCTCCCCTTAGTCACTGTTCAGAGGCGGCTGCTGTCATGTGACAGTTTTTCACCCCAGATCCATGGAGTGGGGCAATGACGTGGTTACAGAAATAAAACACCCTCCCTTTTCCTTTCCTGGAAGTCTGCAGGCAGTGCCACCCACTTGCTCTGGGAAGAGGCAGAGGCCAAGGTCAGGGAGTAGGGTGAAGGGCCAGGGATGTTTTCTTCCCCCGAGGATGTTGGATCAGGGAACATCCCCCTCGGCCCCTGGGGGTTGTGCCCATTCTGGCAGTGGGCGGCAGTGGCACTTCTTCTCACACCCTCTCCCCACCATATATTTTATTTTGGTAACAGCTTTATTGAGATATAATCTACACACCATACAATTCACCCATTTAAAATGCATAATTCAATGGCATTCAGTATATTCATAGAGTTGCTCGACCATCTCCGCAATCAATTTTAGACCATTTTCACCCTCTCAAAAGGAAACCCGTACCTTTTAGCTGTGACCTTTGATTTCTCCCAGGCCTGGCAACTACTAATCTCTTTTGTTTCAATTTCGCCTGTTCTTAACATTTCGTATAAATGGAATCCACGTATGTGGTCCTTTGTCACTGATGTCTTTGACTTAGTATAATGTTTTCAAGGCTCGTCCATGTTGTAGCATGTATTTTGTTCCTTGTAATGGCCAAGTTATACACACACATAATTTTTGCACGTGCTTCCGGCTGGCATCTGGGCCAACCATCAGTCCTATGCTTAAACATGCCACTGACTGGTCAATTTGTTCTACAAATGCTCCTAGAGCAAACACCATGGGATACTTAGGATTCTCCATCCCCTCAAGCTTCCAATCCATCTCCATGTCTCCATCTTCATCGCCACCACCCCAGTCTGCCGTCATTGGTCTTCTGGACCAGGGAGTTTTCCCAAAGTGAAATATTAGCTTCAACAGTGACTGTCACTGTTGAAGTACAGTGACAGTAACAGTGGATTAGAAACAGTAACAGTGCCTGGATTAGAAATCAGAAAGGATGTCGATAGCAACATTTATAAGAATGTCCCCTATAACCAGATACGTTTACAAACACTGTCTCTTGTCATCCTTACAATAACCTTATGTGGAAGGTATTATCAGTTTCGTTTTACCAATGGGACAAATGAAGCTGTGATAGTATAAATAAATAACTTGCCCAAAGCTACTAAGTGGCAGAGGAAACATTCCATCCCAGGCCTGTTGAATTCTCAGTTCTAAGATCTTTCCACTAATAACCGACTGTTTCTGGAAGCCAGAGCGCAAATCCCTCCTGTCCAAGAGCCACTACACAAATCCTTGCTCACAAATGCCAAGTAAGCTCAGAAAAAGAGCCACAGCGCAAAAGTTTGTGCTCGAGGAAAGCATGAGCCAAGGGTTGCAGGGCTAGTGGTGAGATTCTGTACAATGATTGGGCCTGCAGGGGAAGTGTCCTGATATTTGAGACCCATAAAACAGTCTCCCTGCGAGTTGTCAGCTGGATTCTTAATGGCTTGCCGGAAGTAAGTTCTCACATTTCCAAATAGAGACAGAGTATTTCCTTTGGAATTTTCTTACCCTGTTTTATTTTTGGGTGTTAACCTTTTCATTTTAGTCCAGGAAAGAGCTCGCTGTTCATTTCCTTTGGGGGAGTTTTTTTTTTTCCTCCTTTTTCTAAGATAGCAGTACCTCTACCAGGAAAACTGGCTACCAGGGCTGTCCCCAGAGGGTCGGCTGCTTTTGCCTGGTTGTCACTGAGGCGTTTCCACCCAAAGCTTCTCTGTCATTTTGAGGTCACCTGAGAGAGCACGAGAGCCAGGCTCGTCAGTGACCTCATCCCTCTGGCCCTGGTCCAGCCACTTCAAGCTTCATCACCATAGTGTGGCAGTTGACTACTTGCTGACATGGTTATGTCACTAATAATTCTTTTGCAAACCAGGAATTTCCCAGTTATTGTTAAATGGGAAAAGGAAGGTGCACTGGGGCCCGATGGCAGTAGGTCATCTTCGCATTACAAAGGCAGCCCATTTAGGGGAATGACTTTGGTCCTACTTAATAGATTCCTTCTGCTCTGAAGCACTTTGGGTGTGTTCTTCTGTAATCAAAAACAGCTGATCCCTGTCTATTTTCCTACAGAGACACAGTTACTAAAATATAATGCATCTATGGGCCGGGTGCAGTGGCTCACCACTATAACAACAAGCAAATGATGCTGTATTTTCAAAATGTATCTCATCCATTCATCATAGGCAGTTCTTAACAATTCATTCTGTAAAATTACAGGTCAATTTGAGTTATATTTTCATGAAAAAAATAGATTCTAGATCCAAGAATTTCCTATTTGTGTGTCTTCTTTGGATGGAAAATAAAATTCAAAACATTCTGTCAAATTCATAAGGTATGTGGTGATAAGTTTTGA
This sequence comes from Microcebus murinus, assembly GCF_040939455.1. Lineage (NCBI taxonomy): Eukaryota > Metazoa > Chordata > Mammalia > Primates > Cheirogaleidae > Microcebus > Microcebus murinus. The sequence goes on along the minus strand of NC_134120.1, from coordinate 16,373,275 downwards.
CAAATGTGCAATATTGAGATTATCACCTATTTTATTGATAATTATGGAACATATTATGACAATCTATACTCATAGCATCTGTAGAAACTGTACTGACAAGCTTCTAACTTCTACTTTTGCCATTTGATCTTTTGAAGAATATGTTGTATTTCTTCCTTGCATGGAAGTATTAAGACTATTAAAATTACTAAAGATATCAGACAAATGAGATTATTCTTCCAAGTCACATCTTTGAAAAGGTGGGATCAACCTAGTTTTTCATCTTTCAGAGGCAGAGTTCGTTTTGTAGTTCAAACCTCCACGGAACTCCTACCCTTAATAAACATCACACCTCAGCATACACTAAGTTATATATGATCAGCTTTCATATTATTACATAATGACAATAATCTCAATTTTAACACATTGGCTTTTCTTTAATTCACAATTTTTACTGTGACACTAGTCATACTGTTTTGTTCAGCTGTTTTTGTAGTAGGAATTTATGAAGGAAGCAATATGGTGATTTATTCCATGTAAAATCCTTCATTTCTATACCTGTTCCAGAAAACTTTCCTGTCATTGCAGCCACATCGTCAGAACTCACTCCTACATGAAGCTTAACCTACAAACTACACTTAATTGTCAATATAATCCTGAGTTTTATAAAGTTCAGGGCTGTTGCCCCAACCTCTTTGTACTCCCTACCCCATTTCCTGCTTTACTTTTTAAACCTCAGCACTTGTGATGGTTAATTTTTTGTGTCAACTTGATTGGGTCAGGGCTTCCCAGATATTTGGCTAAATAAACATCATTTCTGAGTGTGTCTTTGAGGGTGTTTCTGGATGAGATTAGCACTTGAATTGGTGGGCTCAGTAGAGCAGGTCAACCCCAAGATGAGTGGGCCTCATCCAATCCTTTGAGGGCTGGAATAGAACAAAATGCAGAGCCAGGGGGAATTGGCCCTTTTCCCTGCCAGTCTGTTTAAGCTGGAACCAGTCTCTCCTGCCCTTAGACTGCAATGTGCACCATCAGCTCCCCTGGTGCTCAGGCCTTCAGACCCAGACTGAATCACAACACTGGACCTCCAGCTCACAGAGGATGGACTGCAGGACTTCTGGCTTCCATCATCACATGAGCCAATTCCTTATAATAACTCTCTCTCTCTCACTTGAGTTGATTATTCTGAGAAATCACAGCCACAAGAGAAACTCTGAAAACAGAGTAGAAGTTATCCTTTTGTAAGGGAAATTTATATCTCTAAAAAAAAATCTCTATTTGTATCACTCAGCAATAAAAAAGGAAAAAATTGATACATACAAAAATTTGGGTGGACCTCTAGGGAATTAGTCCAAGTAGAAAAAGCCAATCTTAAAGGTTACATACTACATGATTCCATTTATATAATAATCTTTTTTTTTTTTTTTGCTTTGTTGCCCAGGCTGGAGTGCAATGGCATCACTATAGCGTTAAACTCCTGGGATCAAGCCATCCTCCTGCCTCAGCCTCCCAAGTAGCTGAGACTGTAGGCTTATCTCACCGTACCTGGTTAATTGTTTTAAGTTTTTTGTAGAGATGAGGGTCTCCCCATGTTACCCAGGCTGGTCTTGAACTCCTGGCCTCAAGCAATCCTCTTATCTCAGCCTCCCACCAAAGTGCCAGGATTGAGGTGTGAGCCACAGGGCCCAGCTAACAATGACATAGAGTTTAGCCACTATGTAAGCTGAGCCACCCCACCCCACTGCATGTGGGCTAGAGTTCCTGCCTATTTCATTTGCATCTCAAAGCACAGTTATTTTAGCTGACTTCTGCTTTGCATGAAGGGCCCAGCACACAGGCTTCAATAAGAGTTCAAAACATCCTGACTTGTGCTGGGGCAGCATGGACACCATAAATGCAGGGCCTCCACGGACTACTGTTTTGATATCATGAATTATTTAAACATTTAAATCCTTATATGCTCATTTGCAAATCAAACTTTTTGGAAGGTTTTGCATCAATGTCATTGTTAGCTTGATTATATTACATAGCAAGTTCACTGTTCTCATTCATCCAGATCCCAAATTTAGCCTTCCCTTTCAAGGGCTTAAAATAATTTATAAATACTTTCAATACAGGGTACAAATTAACCCTTGTACCCACTCTAAAGAGATCCTGCAATATCTTTCCACATCTACCACTCACCCCCTTCGTGTTTATTGCCCTTAATTCAGTGCCCAGCCTAGTTTCTTTCTTCCTTTGTTAGATACTGAAATCATTGCTCCCCATCCACAATCTCTTCTTGGAAATGCTGCCCTTTCCACAGGCCCAAGCTACCCTACCTGCCAAGTAGATACAAACTGGACCAGGAGTGAATGCAACCTAAGTTGAGGCTGATGAAATGTACCCCAGGAACTTGGAGTTGGGACATGGGGACTGAGCAACTTATTATCTGTGAAGGACCAGACTGAAGGCCAACAAGACATGGGGTGAAACCACCATTTTAGGACAACAGCAAGATGAGATGCTGAGGAGGTGGAGGTGGGGAGAAAGGAGGAAAGAGAGAGACAGAGAGAAACCACCTACCTTTGATAGTTCCAATCCTGAGGTTCAGTTGGGTTCCTTGAGATCCATTTCTTTACAACAAATCGCCTCTTATATGAACTAACATTACTAGGTTTTAGTTAATTACACCAAATAATCCTTGAGTCAGATTCTCAGAGTGGGTCTTCAAAACAAAGTTTATAAAATCAATGAATAATAACCATATTAGGAGCTAATCCTGTTCATTTTTTTCCTTCTATTTTTCCTCTTTCTTAAAAACATGTGAAATATGTCATCCATATAGAAAAGGGCATAAAATAGAATAATTCCAGCTGATGTGACTCATGAATACAGATGTAAAAATCCTATGCAGAATATTTACAAACAGAATCCAGCCATATGCAAAAGGATAGTAAGCATCTTGTAAACATCATAATTAATAGTTAAATGTTGAAAATTTTCTTTCGATTTTTGGGAATAAGGCAAGTGTGCTGCCTAAGTCCTCTGGGAAGCCGATGCCAAGATGGATTTAGAAGAGCATCAGATTTATTAGAGGCCATGCCCAGGAGAGCCCAGGAGAGGAGAGAGCAGGAAGCGGAAAGCTTCAGACCTCCACGCGGCTCTGACCGGGTAAGGAGAGGGGCGGGAAGGAGTCTGCGGTAGGAAGAGTCCCAGACTACAGCGCAGCTCTGGGAATATCTTGACCAGCCCAACGTGGAGCTGAGGCTCAAAGATTTCCCACCGAGGAGTCCTACGCTGGCCAGAGAGATGAATCCTTGTACCACTGCCAAGCTCATTAATTGGCTGGAGGCTGCTCTGGAAGTTCACGGCCTCATTTCAGAAGCTGAAGGAGATGCCAAAGGCACCTGCAGCTGGACGCTGTGAGCCAACTGCACTCTGCGAGGCAGGCTCTTTTTTGAAGGGAGATCTGAGAGGCTCACCTCCACCACGAGATACCCATTATCACCACTTCTATTCAGCGTTGTACTGGAGTTCCCAGTCAGGGCATAAAGAATAGGAAAATACATAAAAGACATCTAGAGAGGAAGAAAAATGCTGACATTGTTTGAAAATTATATGGCTGAGTGCATACAAAATTCCAAAGGAATATACAAATAAATATTTAGAATAAGTGAATTAAGCAATGTTGTTGCATATAATGTCTATTTAGAAAGTCAATTGTATACCTATATGCCAGATGCATAGAAAAATCAAGTACCCAGGAATACAATTAAAAAATGATGTGTAAGACATTTATATACAGAACTGTGATATATTATTGAGAAAAATACACACACATATGCACCCCTAAATATATGGAGAAACAAACCATAGATTGGTAGAATAAATAGTATAAAAATATCACTTCTCTCTGATAATCTGTAGATTCAATACAATTTTAAACAAGATCCCAACTGATTTTTTTCCTTTTTCTTTTATTTTGTGGAATTAACAAACTAATTCCAAATTTCATATGGAAATGCAAAAGACCAAGAATAGTCAAGGTATTCTTGAAGAATAAGGTGGGAGAATATATTTTACTAATATGAAGACTTACTATGACATTCATATAAAGAATGTACAATATACATTGCACATTCATGTACAGAAAATGAAACTTGACTTTACCTGACACCATATGCTAAAATCAGTAACAGGTTAACCATAGATATAAATGTGCAAGTGGTGAAATGATAAAGTTTGTAGAGGATAATAAAATATAATACCCTCATATTTTTAGAATAGGGGAAAATTATTTAAACAGCATAAAAAAGGCATTAAACATAAAGAAAAATCTTAATAAATTTCCTTAAGAGAATGAAAAGCAGGCCACAAAGTGGAAGAAGATATTTGTAATATAATGAGAAGACCTTGTATTTGGAATATACACAAAATTTCCACAATTCAACAAGAAAAAGACAATAAAGGGAAAAATAGACAAGAAGTTGGAATGTGTACTTTATAAAAGGTGATATCAAAATAGCTAAGAAACATGAAAATGTGTACGACCTCTTTATTCTTTTTTTTTTTTTTTTTTTTTTTTTTTGAGACAGAGTCTCACTTTGTTGCCCAGGCTAGAGTGAGTGCTGTGGCGTCAGCCTAACTCACAGCAACCTCAAACTCCTGGGCTCAAGCAATCCTGCTGCCTCAGCCTCCCGAGTGGCTGGGACTACAGGCATGCGCCACCATGCCCGGCTAATTTTTTGTATATATATTAGTTGACCAATTAATTTCTTTCTATTTATAGTAGAGACGGGGTCTTGCTCTTGCTCAGGCTGGTTTTGAACTCCTGACCTCGAGCAATCCGCCCGGCCAACCTCTTTATTCTTAAGAGTAATGCCAGTTAAAACTACAGTGTGAAATGACTATGGAGGTACCAGAAAGACAAAAATTAAAGAAACTAACAGGAATAGGCTAGGCATGGTGGCTCAGACCTGTAATTCTAGCACTCTGGGAAGGCGAGGTGAGAGGAACCTTTGAGCTCGGGAGTCCGAGACCAGCCTGAGCAAAAGTGAGCTCCATCTCTGCTAAAAATAGAAAAATTAGCAGGGTGTATAGGTGTGCACCTGTAGTCCCAGCTGCTGGGGAGGCTGAGGCAAAAGGATGCTTGAGCCCAAGAGTTTAGGTTGCAGTGAGCTATGATAATGCCACTGCACTCTACCCAGGGTGACAGAGCGAGATCTGTCTCAACAACAACAACAAAAAAGAATACAACATCCTTTGCATAGTATTCCTTTCATTTGTGCACAACCTGAACTTAGTCATGAGGAAATAACAGACAAATGCAAACTGTGAGGCATTCTACAAGGTAACTGTATTCTTCACAAATGCCAGTATAATGAAAGACAAAACAAAGCTGAGAAACTGTGCTATTTTAAAGACAACTAAAGAGACATGAAAACAAAATGCATTGAGTGATCCTGGATTGAATTCCATACCAGGAAGATTTTAAAATTGCTATAAAGGACATTTTTGAGACAATTGGAGAAATTTGAATAAGGCTAGATAATAGTGTTATTTCAATGTTAAATTTTCCAATTTTGGACTGGACGTGGTGGCTCACACCTGTAATCCTAGCCCTCTGGGAAGCCAAGGCAGGAGAATTGTTTGAGCTCAGGAGTTCGAGACCAGCCTGAACAAGAGTGAGACCTGTCTCTACTAAAAATAGAAAAAATTAGCTAGGCATGGTGGCATGTCCCCATAGTCCCAGCTACTCGGGAGGCTGAGGCAGAAGGATTGCTTGAGCCCAGGAGTTTGAGGTTGCTGTGAGCTAGGCTGACACCACGGCACTCTAGCCCAGGCAACAGAACAAGACTATGTCTCAAAAAAATTCCAATTTTGGTAACTATACTGTAGTTATGGAAATGAATGCTTTTGTTCTCAGAAAATAAAGACACTTAATCATTTAGAATTCAGGGGCCTGGTATTTGCAACTTAGCATTAAATGTTCAGAAACATAATATATAAGATGTATCATATATAATAAATACAAATAGATAATAAAACAAATGAAGCAAATGTTTCCCATAGGCTAGATTGTTTAAAGATATTGTATTAGGCTTTTAATGCAACTTATAAAATTTTTTTTAAGACAAAAGTCTCACTCTGTCGCCCCAGGTAGAGTGTAGTGGCATCATCATAGCTCACTGCAACTTCAAACTCCTGGGCTCAAGTGATCCTCCTGCCTCAGGCAACTTATAAATTAACATTGATTTATGCAAAACAAGGCCGTGAAAGTCCATCCAGCTGTCATATACCTGGTCTCAGGTATATGAAAGAAAGAGGGTGGACCTCCCTCATTTCCTTTGCAAATCCCCATAGACCTCTTCTATGGCAGGTCACCAACTGCCTTTTCAGACATTCTAGAGGTCCAGAGGTCTCTCCCAATGCAGGAGTCTCACTGTGAGTTGTAGAAAGCACGTTACAGAGGCCACGATAAACTTTGGCTGATGGTGTGACATTTACAAGCAATAAAAGGAGGTTGGGTTGATGGGTCCATTATAGAGGTTATATCTGATAGCAGTAGTCTTGCTTTGTAAATCTAGGTTAATAGTTTTGAGCCACAGTTTAAGGCTGTTCATTTATCCTCAGAGGAAGGTTAGTGGACGCCATGGTCTACGTGAAAGGTACTCATCGATACTGTCTCCCGCTCGGGAGCAGGCACTGTCAGAGCCACCATACACATGTCCCGTTTTGCCTTCACACTCCCAAATGCATATTCTCTCTTTCCTGGCTGAAGCCCAAGGAAAAACAGTGCAGAGTTATATTTTAAACTAATGGTACCTCTACTGACTTCTAGTACTAGTTAATAGGCTGGGCTATCTCCACTACTGCTAGAGAATGAAATCATATAAGGTTCATTATAATATTTTTTTCTTCCACCAAAAAGCAAAAACATCTTGCAAAAAGAGATCATTTCCATTAGATATAGTGCTCTTTAAATGATCCACAGCTTAAAATATATATGAGGTCATATATGTTTGTATTTGCCTAATTCTGGGAGGATATACTTGAAGCTAATAAATAAAAGTAATTAGTTACCTGTGCTGTTTGGAGAGATGAAAACTGCACAGATGAAAGATCCAAAAAGTATTCACTGAAAAATAATTTTTCTATTGTTAAATTCATCAACTAAGTGATATATTAACTACTGAGGGGGAAAAATCCACAGCTATCTGGATAGACTCACTAAAGAGGTCACCTTGACTTTGGCATTGTACAACTGTAGTTTTCTGCGCCCTGAATGCCTCTTTTGTTATCCTCAGTTCATCCTGCAGGTGTTGTTGATAACAGGTGGCAAATAATAAGTTACAGTTTATGAGGTTATGTTCTTCCTCAATCTTCCATCCAAAGATGAACTTAGTACATTAAGAATGAAGTTTGTGGCATTGCACAAGAGAAGCAAGAGTAAATAAAATCTTCTCAGTGTCAAATGGACAACTGCAAACTAGTACAAGCTCTATGGAAAGTAATATGGCAACACCTCGAAGAACTAAAAGTAGAACTACCATTTGATTTAGCAATCCCTCTAACTGAGTACTTACCCAAAGGAAAAAAGACAATTTATAAAAAAGACACCTGCACTTGAATGTTTATAGTAGCACAATTCACAATTGCAAATATGTGGAAACAACCCAAGTGCCCATCAATACATGAGTGGATTTAAAAAATGTGGTATATGTATACTATGGAGAACTTACTACTCAGCCATAAACAAAATAGTGAACTACCTATTGTATCATGCTGGATGGAGCTGGAGCCCATTCCTCAAAGTATCACAAGAACGGAAAAACAAACACCACACATGTACTCACCATTAAATTGGCACTAATCAATCAACACTAATGCACACATATGGAAAGGCACATTCATAGGGTGTTGAGCAGGTGGAAGGGAGGAGGAGGGGATAGGTAAATGCACACCTAATGGGCGCAGTGTGCACGTCTGGGGAATGGACACGCTTGTAGCTCTGACTCCGGTGGTGCAAAGGCAATTCATGCAACCAAAGTGTTTGTACCCCTGTAATACTCTGAAATTTAAAAATAAAAATTACATGAAAGGAAGCTCTTTAGTCTATTTTTCAGAAAGTACTTGTTTTGCTTATTGCAAAAATAAAAAACATGATTGCTGTAGAAACTTTGGAATACACAAAAATGAAAGAGGAATAGTCCACTAACACTTAAGCCAAGTCCGAGCGCGGTGGCTCACGCCTGTCATCCTAGCACTCTGGAAGGCCGAGGCAGGTGGATTGCTCGAGGTCAGGAGTTCAAAACCAGCCTGAGCAAGAGCGAGACCCCGTCTCTACTATAAATAGAAAAAAATTAATTGGCCAACTAATATATATAGAAAAAATTAGCCGGGCATGGTGGCGCATGCCTGTAGTCCCAGCTGCTCGGGAGGCTGAGGCAGGAGGATTGCTTGAGCCCAGGAGTTTGCGGTTGCTGTGAGCTAGGCTGACGCCACAGCACTCACTCTAGCCTGGGCAGCAAAGTGAGACTCTGTCTCAAAAAAAAAAAAAAAAAAAAACAAAAACAAAAAACTTAAGCCATAGTTTCACAGGGACTGAGTTATTAGCATTCATACTTTGAACCCACTTACAAGGCAAGGAATGAACTTCAATTCTGCTTTAATATGATAGTTTATTTTTTCTTTAGCTAGGATGTACCAATCTGAGTGTTAGCAGGAACCACAACCTCCCTTTGAAACTAGAAATCCGTTGGCCCAAGCTATAAACATGTTGTTATCTCAAATTCATTTGGAATTTTATCATTTGGAATGTGAAACACAATTTTCCCATAAAGACAATATAAAAATTATGGCTGGATTCTAACGCAAGACAATAGATGTCCATGTAATCCAGTGACTCAGACTGCCAACTGTTCAACTGTGCTTTACTACACTTACAAAAGGGAAGCTAGACCCTTTCTTTAACCAAAAAAAGCAAAAAAAAAAAAAAAAGTTTATGCAGAAACTATTTTGTTATACTGATATGATAAAATACAGTGGGATAAACTTATATCGATGATTCACCTAAAGTGATTTTGTTTTGTATTTATCAGCTTTATAAACTTTACTGTTAGCTTTATAAACTTGACCTTTCACTTTTATTCACAGTTTCCACCTCACCTTCACTTTTTTTTTAATGCTTCCCCATGTCTACTGTCATCATTATTCTCAACCTTGATTATGAATTCAAACAAATCATCTTCAATTTCACTGTGGAATTTTAAATTTAAAATAAATCTTGTGCGTAGAGAACACAATCATTGCTTTTGCCTTTTTCTGAAGGGTCTCTGGAGCTTCTTGTGCTGTAAAGTGGTCTGAGTCACCCCTCCTCTAACCAGTGAAAATCATACTGACAACATACCCACCAACAAGAAAAACAAAAATGGTCACAGCAGCAACAACAACAACAAAAATTCGCAGTAGTTCCTAGCAGTGGATCACTCACTCTGTTCCAGGCACTATGTTTTAAAAGGCAATATTTTTTTTGCCTTTCTGGACCATGAAAATTAATCTCCCATAAACAAACTAAAAAAAGCGAGGGCCAACAATTGTCTTGGGGTGACATATCAGTTTGCTAGGGCTGCCATCACAAAATGACGGCAGGGTGGTTTCAACAATGAAAATTTATCGTGTCACGGTTCTGACAGCTGGAAGTCCCAGGTGTCAGCAGGTCTGGTTTCTTCTCCGGCTTCTCCTTGGCTTGCAGACGGCTGCCTGCTTGCTGTGTCCTCACACAGTCTTTCTTCTGTGCATATGTGAGTCCCTGGTGTCTCTTCATGTGTCCAAAATTTCCTCTTATAACGACGCCAATAGGATTGGATTAGGTCCCACCGATAAGACCTCATTTTAACTTAATTACCTCTTCAAAGGCCCTGTGTCTAAATACAGTGACATTCTGAGATACTGGGGGATAGGACTTCAACATATAAATGTAGGGGTGGATATAATTCAGCCCCTAACAGGTAATGTAATCTTGCACTTCACCTCCACGCCCTCACGCCCCCCTCCTCTACCATAGCTGATTAAATGCCTGATGTGGGCTGGATCTTCCTGGAGTTTGGAAGCAGACAGAGGAGCTGGCTGGTCTTTGCTGGTTGCTTAACTGGGAGAAGGAGGAAGCCGGGCTGGGGCCCATGTGTTGGGCAGGTCTACGTATCAACAGCAACAGCAGTAGCTGGTAACTTAGTAACATGGTAACAGCAGTAGCTGGTAACTTAGTAACATGGCAGGCACTGTTCTAAGTACTTGATAAGTATAATTTTCTCTAAGTCTCTCAATAACTCCATGATGTATTATTACCTCCACTTTATAGTTATAAAAGGAAACATAACAGAGAAGTTGAATTACGTATCTAATGCCATCCGGCTAAAATGCTTGCTTTACATAAAAAAAATAGAGAAAACTATGAAAAAGAAGAAGAGAGAGAGGGAGAGAGAGAGAAAGAGAGAGAACTAAGAAGTATAGACTCACAGAAACTAGTACAGATAGCTAGACAGACACAGACACTGGTCTTTCACTTTGAGGCGGACTGAGTAGGTAGTTGGGAAAGTGGCTATTCAAAATCATGACAATTTGGGTAATAATGGCACAGGTGTCCTCAGTTGTAACCATAGGCTGTTAAAGCCTGGATATACCAGATGACGTGTATGAAGTGTTTATTATTAATTATTAATACAATGCTACAATGCCCAACGCAAAATAAACACAATAAATGGATGATAATGCCATTTTTTTCTCCACTGCTCTTGAGTGATTTAAACTTGGGAACCAGAAAATTCAGGCTAATAGTCTTTCATCTGGCAAATACTGAGTATGGACTGTGTGCCGGGCCCTGTGCTAGGTTGTGGGACATGCCCGTGAGAAGACTGAAGATGGCAATTACACCTTCACATGGGCCGGGCCATGGTGGCCTGAGACGTGATGGGAATGCTCAGGTTGGCACCTTCCAGACCCTGGGAGTCACGGGAAAGCTCCTAGGTAGAACTGACTTCCAGTATGAGCCTCAAAAGACATGTAGAATTTCTCTTATTTGTTCATTTAATTTTCATATATTTATCAAGAACCTTTGAAGTCCAAGGCACTGTGCTAAAGGCTAAGAATACAATGACACAAAGGCGTAACCCTGACTCAGGAGGCTTACCATGTACTGGTGGAGACAGGTGTTAAACAGTTCACCACACCTGGAGCCGCTGGGGGACAGGAGAGCGCCACAGTCAGAGGGCCAGACGCAGAGGCCTGGGGCAGCAGATCTGTCCGAAGCTGCTGCTGAAGGTGGAAGAAGAACGTGGAGCAGCAAGGGGTGGGGGGCGTCCCTTTAGGGAGGGGTCAGATCTGCATTTTAGAAAGCCCATCAGGGCTGCTCTGCAGACACTGGGTTGGGATCAGTGGGGAGATGGCCAGGGCAGCAGGCTGGGCAGGAATGAGTGCCCCCACCCGCCCCCCACTGTACCAGGCAGTGGCCTGGCTGTCCAGAAGGGGATGGAGCAGAGAATGGTCTCCCCCACCCCACTTTCCTCCTCCTCCTCCTCTGCCCTCACAGGTTTCAAGTGAGGAGGGGCATCCGCTCTGCCCCCATCCTGGGCAGCAAAAGACTTTGTCCCTCCCCCCTGAGCCAGGGACAGAGAGACTGCTATCCCCTCCTTTCTGGGAATGAGAAAAGATTCCTTTTCTCTTTTAATTCTCCCCTTCCCCTGCAAGAGCATCAAGGCAGGAACAAGTTCCTGTTGGTACAGCCTTCACCTGACCCCTGAAATGGGTACAGTAGGAGGGAGCCCTGGGCTGGCAGCTGGAGCCCTGGGTTTTACTCCCTGTGCCACCACCTGATCTTCTTGAACAGGGCACCACTGCCTTATGCCTCAATTAACGCCTTGGCCAGGGGACGAGTTAAAATCCTGCAGCCTGTAAACCAGATTTCAGAACAGCATTCACAGCAAAGAAAGTCTTTTCAGAAGCTGTTTACCTTGGAGTTTGATAAAGAACATTAAAGGCCCCGATTGGCGCTATTTAAATATTTGTTCCAGGACTGACATTTGCATTTAGGGTGAAATGACTTAATGCACATTATTTATGATTAACTCCAAAGCTCGGGGGAAGCGAAATAATGCACCAAGTGCAGATAATAGCAGATGGATCACGAGTAAAATAAAGCCCTTCTTATCTGCTCTTCGTCTTATTCACAAACTGTATCTCCATCTTGCTTGCACATTTCCAAGTGGATTTTTAAAAACTATTTTCAATGCTTTTAAAGATTTTACAATCTCAGGGGGGAAATGCATGCAATTGAACTACACAATAAACAGTAAACACCAATTGCCCCCCTATGAAAAGCTAATGGTCTTCGAGAATTCTCAACAACAGACTCCACTTAGCAGCTAATAGTCTCCTGCTAATGGTCAATTTCACTCCCTGCAATAAGGACCAAGGCAAACGACCTAATAATTTTTAAAGAACAAAGGGTACAATAAATGGACTGCAAATCACCCTATTCTCTGCAAGCAGCACTCTCAGGAGGGGAATTTCAAATTGCTAATGGCCAGAATATTGGACAAGTGGAGATTTTCCTACGGAGGGACCAGAAAGGTGACAAAAGATAATGGCTTTCACAAAGAGGACTGAAAGCTGGGAAAATTAAGTCCTTGGGTCTGTGGCACAATTTGAGCTGTGAAAGTAATTATGACCAGAACACTGTCTAGCCTTCTTTGTGGTAGCCTGGGAAGCAGCTTTCTGATTGCTTGCTGTTTAATAGTATGCTGAGGCCAGAATAAGATATACTATTAGAACTGAAAATCCTGGGTAGATTTAACAGAATCTACCAACCTTCCAGGTAGGATACATAAGAATACTTTTTTTTTTTTTGCACTTTGATCTTGTGAGAACTTTAGAAATGCCACTTGCTTCATGACAGTAAATAGCCACAACTAGCTTAAGCACGTATGAATTGATTCAGTTCTATAGCAAAAGTGATCTTTAAAGAAGGAATAACTAGGAAAGTCAAAATGTCGTGGAAACATTATCATAATGGCCTGAATATTTGTGTTTCACCCAGTTCGTATGTTGAAATCCTTCCCCCTAATGTGATGATATTAGGAGATGTGCCCTTTGGGGGATGATTAGGTCATGAGGGTGAAGCCCTCATGAATGCAATTAGTGCCTTTATAAAAGGGATCCCAGAGAACTCTCTCACTTTCTTTCCACTATATGAAGATACGATAAAGATACTGCAGTCCATAACTCAGAAAAGAGCCCTCACCAGAAACTGACCATGCTGGCACTCGATCCAGGCTTCAGAACTGTGAGAATGAAATTTCTGTTGTTTATCAACCACTCAATCTATGGTACTTTGCAGCCCAAATGGACTACAGCAATTGTGAATTAATAGAAACAACTGTGAGATCCTCTCATGAACAAAGGAGCTGACCCTCAGGCTTTGTCCTGCAATTTCTCTCTCTCTCTCTCTCTTTTTTTTCCCTGAATCATAATTCCCCCTTTCTTTGATCCTAGGTTTAAAAAAAAATTCCTCTCTTGACCCTTCCTTCTGCTCCAGGTGTGTCTCATTTTCTGTTGTCCTTTACATCAAAAGTCCCCCAAAGATGTGTTGGTCTTTGTCTTGACTTCCCTTCCTCTCATCTCTGGCACCTGCTCCACTCAGGCATTGGACCCAAAACTCCACCAAAATTTCCCTCATCAAATCCACTGGGCAATCTTCAGTGCTCGTTTTATTGACAGGTCAGGAGCAATTCAGCCAGTTGATCACTGGTTCCTTCCTGAACTACTTTCTTCACCTGTCAATAATGGGTTCCTGGTACCTCTTAGGTGAATGAGGATTAGATCCTATCCAAACACATCCTGCTTTGAAACGTAAATTTCTTTATTGGATGCCCAGAGGGTCTACTGCTCTTCCGCCCACTGAGACCCCCCTGACCAAGGGACTGGTCTTCCTCTGGTGAGAGAAGATGGGACCCGGCTTTGAGGACCTCTAGGCTGTCATATCAGATCACATCCACCCTCTTCTGCAGTCGGCATGTACCAAATCCTTTCTAGACTGGTAAGAAACTTGACCTCTTGATGCTCCCCTTTGTTGGAGAGCCTCCATTTCTGACCCTCTGCATCCCAAGATGGCGAGAGGGGGTGATGAAGCTCACATATCCTGTGACTCAGCGTCACTTATTAAAGTTCACACATCCGTAGGGACCTACCTCCAGCTCCACCTCTGGAGCTGGAAGACATGGTCAGTGATCACATCTGAGCTTCCCCAAAGTCCTGTAGAGCAATGAGGACAACTGTCACCAGGAAGTGGAGATCCCAAGTTGGGCTCATCTTATTTTTGATTGCTAGTGATTTTGAACATCTCTTCATAACTTTTTAGCCTCTATGGATTCTCTTTCTGCAAATTGCCTGTGTGTATCCTTTGCCTATTTTTCTATTGGGATTGCTATTTTATTTTTCACTGATTTTCAGGAGGTCCATGTATCTAGAAAAACAATCCCTTTCTCAGAGAAATTGCAAATATCTTCTCCCATTCTGTTATCACATCTCTCATTAACTTTGTCTATAATTACCCTTTTTTGAACTTAAATATTTTACTTTGCCTTATGGCTTATGCTTTTAAAGTTTTGCTAAAACATGTTTCTTTTCATACCTAGGTCACAGAAACATTTTCCTATGTTTCCTTCTATTAACTTGGTGGTTTTATCATTCATGTTTAGGTCTATCATCCATCTAGAATCCACCTGTATATGTGCTATCAGGTAGTGATCCATTTTATTTTTTTCCATATAGTGAATCTGATTTCCCAAAAATAACTACTAGGTAATCTTTTCTTCATTGTTTTGTGTACCCCTCTTTATCATAAATACAAGTTCAATATGTAAATGGATCTATCCCTGGCTTTATATACTATTCCATAGATCTTTATGTTTGTTCTTATATCAATGTCATTAAAAATTAATACATCTATTAGAAAACTAGGAATAGAAGGAAATTTCTTTAACTCAACAAAGGTTATCTTTAAAATATCTGTAGAAAATATTATATTAATACTTAATAGAAAAATCTTAGACACACTTCTTTTAAAATTAAGAACAAGATGAGAATGTACCTTACTGGTACATTTAATATAGTATTGGAAGTGCTGGTCAATTCTATAAAGTAAGAAAATGAGATCAAAGAAGTACTGGAAAGAAGAGATAAAACTGTCATAATATGCATGTGATATAATTGTCTTCAGAGAAAAGCAAAGAGAAGAAATGCAAAAGTTATTAGACATAAGAGTTGTGCATGGTTGCCTGACACAAGGTCAACCCCCAAAATCATTAGCACTTTTCTCCTTGGCAAGGACCCATTAGAAAATATAATTTAAAAAGATATCATCTAAAATAGCAACAAAAACTACAAAGCAACTTGGAATTAAGATTTTGAGGACCTAGAAAAACTTACTCTAAAATATTCACAAAAATAAAAGTCCATGTATAACCTTCTGTAAAGTGATAATCATTTCAGAACAGAAAGGTGTTTTGTTTTTTTTTTTTAAGTCCAAGAATAGCTAAGTCAATCTTAAAGAAGATGGTGATGGGTAGCCCACCCTGCTGGACATATTTATTTATTCTTGCTACAAATGAGTATACACATTGCTATGGTAATTGCTACCAGCTGGACCACAGAGCTGGGCTGGACATTCAACAGGGTGAAAAGCAGATACCCCCTGCTGCCTGTGAGAGGTAAAGCATCCAGCACGTCATCAAACCAAAGCCATAGAAAGATGCTCTGCTTCCTGTTACCTAAAAGGATTTTACCTCATGGGTATATAAGTGAGTGCAGTTAGGTCAACAAACAGTTCTACTCAACAACCACGCAGGATGTAGAGCTTGTCCAAGTAAACTGTGTGATAACTGTATGTTTTTATAGACAACATAAGTCATTGCTACGTACTACACGTAATAATCACTGGCATGTTTAGCATGGTTCCGGGTCTGTTAATCCCTTCACACATAACTCCGAGTTTGAGAAGTCTGTTAGACATCCAAATGGTGACATCAGGTGACAACCTGATGCGAATCTGGTGCTTGCCGGAGAGGGAACTATGAGTCTGACAGCAATCAACTATAAACCTCCCTGGGACTAGAAGAGATCGCTTCTAGGAGTGTAAACACAGAGAAGAAGAGAGATGGAGACAAAAGTCCTCAAGAACATCTGTAGTTAGAGGTTGGGGAGCTGAGGCGGAATGGGTCACAGAGGAGGGGACAGCGTGGTGGAAAGAGAGTCACAGAGCCCAGAAGTGATTTGAGAATGAAGGAGCGTTCAGCTGTGTCAATTGCTGCTGACAGATCTAGTTAGGGGAAGATTGAGAACTGGCTTTGACATGGGTCACCATATAACATCATAATGACCTTGAGAAGTACCATTTTGGTAGGATGGTGGAGACTGGCAAAGCTCAACTGGAGTGAGTTGAAGAGCTAACAGGAGGGGGAAAGGGAGAACCTGAAGTAGCTGGAGTGAGCTCAAGAGTATTTTTAAAAGACATATGTAATAAAATCATGTTTATTTGCCAGTGGGAATAATCTGGTTGAGGGGACAGTCCATATGGTATTAGAGAAGGGGTAATTGCAAGAGCAGAGTTCCTGAGGGCAGAAGGGGATTGAAACTCAAAGCACAAGTGGAGCGGTGGCCTATCCAATAGGAGAGAGGGTGGCATGTCAGGTTCAAGCACAAGTAAGTCGATGGACGTGTGGTGGAGAAGGCATGGTTCTTTTCTGACTGTACGCACCTTTCTATGAAGTGTTAGGCAATACCGTTGACTGGGACAGTGGGGTACTGGGTGAGGGTGATTTGAGGAGAGAGGAGAAAGTATGAAATAACCATCACAGAAAGTGAGGAGGGAATGTTTTAAGGAATTGTAAGAGGATTGACAAGTATCCCTAAATGCTACTTGACAGTGATGGTCATGATTTTGAAGTAAACCAAGTCAGCTTGGTTTGTATGATTTTTAAAAAAGTATTAATCTGTTTAGGTGTAGTTGTAGAGTCAAGAAATAGTCGAGTTAGATCAGGGTTTGGTGTTTCTAGGTGTGCCAGTTGGGATGTTTTTGATTGCAAGTAATAGAAAACCTCTCTCGAGCCACCTCAAACAATAAGAAAATGAATTATTTAATTTAAAGGAAGGTTCAGGCATAGGTCAAGCTCCAGGGTTGGTCGATTCAGTGGCCCCATGAGTTCATGAAGGGTCCAGGTTCTTTTTCTCTCTACTCAGCTGTGCACATAATTGGCTGCTTCTTATGGCTCACATCTTGCTGTTGCAACGTGGCCGCTCATTGCGATTAGGTGTCCCTGCCTTCTCATCCACGTGGACTGAGAGAGAAAGAAAGTCTCTCACTAGCCAGGGAAGAGAGGGCCCTTCCTTTAGATCGCAGCAGTCACCAGGGGAACGCCATGTGCTGGTTGGCTTCAGTCAGGTCTCCTGAATCAGTCATTGGCGACAGCCATGGGATCTCCAGGACAGATTTAGACTGGTGGTTCTCAAAGTGTGATTTTTGGACCAGTAGCATCAGCATTACTTGGGAACTTGTTAAAAAAGCAAAGTCTTGGCCGCAGTGGCTTACACCTGTAATCCTAGCACTCTGGGAGGCCGAGGCGGGCGGATTGCTCAAGGTCAGGAGTTCGAAACCAACCTGAGCAAGAGCGAGACCCTGTCTCTACTATAAATAGAAAGAAATTAATTGGCCAACTAATATATATATAGAAAAAATTAGCCGGGCATGGTGGTGCATGCCTGTAGTCCCAGCTACTCGGGAGGCTGAGGCAGGAGGATTGCTTGAGCCCAGGAGTTTGAGGTTGCTGTAAGCTAGGCTGACACCACGGCACTCATTCTAGCCTGGGCAACAAAGTGAGACTCTGTCTCAAAAAAAAAAAAAAAAAGCAAATTTTTGGGCCTCACTCCAGATCTACTGCATTGAAAACTCTGAAGGAGGGGGTGGGACACTGCAACCTGTATTTTAACAAGCCCTCCAAGGTGATTCTGGTACACAGCCAAGTTTGAGAACTAAAGGCTAGGAAAAGAGGGCAAACACAACAAGGGTTCTGTGAGGCAGGAGGATATAGGAGTAGACACCTGCTAGTGTCTACTTGACCAGGTGAGCACCTCAGAGGGAGAGAGGCTCCCAGAGTTAAGGGTGTTTGCAGTGGAGACATTTTAAGGATGGGCTCTGAAACAAGGGTTAGAAGAAAAATGACACAGAGGAATGATGGATGGTGGAAAAGTGGTGGGGTTAGTAGACTGAAGATCTCAGTGAAGTTGCAGAATTGAAATGAGCAGGCAGGATAGAAGATGTGATGGCTGTGAGAATGTACTCACAGATCTCCAACTGCATGTTGCCACCAAGACCACCTGACCATCCACTCACTGCTGCCAGCCAACAAATGAGTGGGGCAAGGGTACCAAGGCCAACTCCTTCAGGGACACACACTCTTTAGATGACTGACTTTGGTTCAAGGACCCTCACTCCCAGCTTTGATGAATGCTCCTTAGACCGCGTAGCATTCTGAGACTCTTCCACCCAACCTTCTCTCCCATTCTCCTTCACTCATGGTTAGACTGTACCACAGTTCATCAGCTCTCCCAGATTTACCCAACTCCCTCCTTCATTTTTTTCACACAGGCACTTCTTCTTTTTGGCATTTGCTTCTTGGAGGATGTAGACTGACACAGAAGGTTCTTGAGTAGAGTCTGAAAACCAGATTATGTGCCAGCTACTCTACTAGGGTGGTCCACACCCTGCAGGAGCGCCAGTGAGGGATACAGATGCACAAGTGATCATCACAGGACAGCACAGTAAGGGGTGATGGGGCAGCCACAGCATTCCTGGAGTTGACATGGGAATCCTTAGGGGTGGTGGGAGGATGGTGACACCATTGGTAGGGTAGATATCCTACCAGCAGAAAACACACCTATTAGTTTAGTGAAAGACCTGGTGTTCAGCTGCTAGCCTCTCAAAGAGTATTAGCCACAAACACCTATATGGGTATAGCTCAACTACTACCCAGAATTGGTATCATCTCAATGGATGTTGTTGCTTCTGTCAGATATTAAAGGACAATTTCTACCATCGTTTCCTTTTAACATGGCCATCGGCAGATAAATGGATGACTTCATGAGTATTGAGGAGAGAGACAAATATTTTATCAAGGTTTGGTTTTAATGACAAAGTCCCTGTTTTCTGCCTGCCTTTCTCGGGTATTCCCCTTAGTGGCTGTCAACCTGCATTGAAGGGTTTCTGCCTCACTGACCTCACCTGGTGGTTGTGAGGATCATGAGATAACACAGGTGAGCTGCTTTGGAACCGGTGGACTGCTGTACCGTGCAATACTTCTTACAATTCGCCCTCCCCTCTGACCGCAGGTACCCAGTGAAAGGAGTGAGCTCCGTTCTCCTGGGCTCCATATATACTTCCCTACTGGAGGGGGGAATGGGAATGGGAATGGGAACTGGAATGTTGGATCCCTTTTGGATTCTTACCCTGAAATCCAGGATCCATGAATGAACTTTAGGGAGACTTAATCTCGCAGAATTGTGTGTGTGCACTTTTGCATGTATGTTTATGGTATTTTAGGGGCATAGAAAGGGGTTGGGGCCATAGTTTTCATTACTACTCAAGTTTTTGACTTCAAAAACTACTGTCAGTCACTTTTTTTTTAGGAGAAAAATACTCAACCTCATATAAAGTTCTGGGTTGTGAAAACTTTGTCTTAGTTTAAAGCATATATCTGTTGTTGTAGTTCATTTTAGATTAAAAGAAAGGCTACTTTAGTTAATGTGATAATATAAGAAATACTGTATTATGGAACTCTGTGGGATAATAATAAAAAGGGGCTGGTATATGGAACAAATGGAAATTAATTTTGCACCTAATACATCTCAATCTCCATACAGCACTTTCTTTTGAGAACTATTATAAAAACAAAAAAGCATAATATTTTTTCTCTTTTAAAAATTCTCTTTTGTTCCTTCCTTGCCTTCCTTCCTCTTTCTTCCTTTTTTCATTCCTTTCTTTCTTCCTTTCTCTCCTTCTCTTTCTTTCCTGTTAATCTTAGTCCTAGATGTTTTCATATTAGCACATAAAAGTTTTCATTACAGCTATAGTTATAACATGGAAATTTCACGACAAATTTAATTGTGTTAGAAGAATGCCAAACAGAAGGGAAGTTTGTGGTGCTTGTTCGTCTGACCTTTCCCTGGTTGAACACTAGAGGGAGCGCCACACCACAGAGATGGCTCCCTTCCCCACTAGTCAGCTGTTGTAATGGTCGTTCTGTGGCCAACGTTTTGCATTACATACACAGAGATCAGCAGAAACATGGAAGAAGAGGGCGTTGTTGATTTGTACAGCTGTCGTGAGGGGCCCCAGCAGAACTTCCCAGGTGTCTGTTCAGGTTGGAAGCTGTAGCTGACCCCAGACGGAGCAGCTCTCGGCCAGACCCTGAGGGGCTGCCTGTGTGCTGCTCCCAAGTGGGTTCTCAGGCTTCTACCAACTGCTCTTTTCTAGAAAGAAAAGCTAAACTCAGTTCCTTCTTTGACAGGTGATGAAGCTAGTAGATTAACAGATCTGAGCTAATACATTAGCAGACATGCTAAGGCATTTGTGAGAACTATTATGATCTGTGAATGAGAGGAAAATGATGATATGGATAGGAAATTGACATCATGCTCAATTATTTATTTTTATTCACAATTTTCTATCACCAGCTCTGTGCTACAGACTGATGGCTGTATTCAAAGTATAGGGACTCAAGCATTGGTGACAACTGGAGGGTTGTCCTTAGACACTGACCATCAAGCTTTTGGGGTGGTGGTTGTTGTTTTTAATTGTGGTCAAATGTACATAAAATAATCATTTTGAAATGTACAGTTCTGTGGCACTAAGTCCATTCACATTATTGTGAAACCATTATTACTATCCATTTCCAAAACTTTTTCATCCTCCCAAACTGAAACTCTGTCCCCATTGAATAATAACTCTTCATTCTCCCCTCCCCCCCAGTCCTTGGTAACCCTGTTCAACTTTGTCTTATGAGTTTGCCTATCCTAGGTACCCTTTATAAGTGGAATTACACAATATTCTTTTTGTATGTTTGGCTTATTCCACTTAGCATGTCTTCAATCCTGAATATAGTACATACACACAATGGAATATCAGTCATCCATAAAAAAGAATGAAATCTTGTTATTTGCATCAACCTGGGTGGAACTGGAGGTCATTATGTTAAATAAGCCAAGCACAGAAAGACAAATATTGCAAGTTCTCATTTACATGTGGAAGCTAAAAAAGTGAATCTCATGAAGATAGAGAGTAAATTGGTGGTTACCAGATGCCAGGAAGGGGAGGGAGGAGGGGGGATGAAGAGAGGTAGATTAAAGGGGAAAAATACATAGATAGAAGGAATAAGACCTAGTGTTCAATAGACGAGTAGGGTGACTATAATTAATAATAATTTATTTTTATTCATTTCAAAATAGCAAGAAGAGAATAATTAGAATGTTTTAAGCATAAAGAAAAGATAAACATTTAAGGTGATGAATATCCCTATTTATCCTGATTTGATCTTTACACATTATGTGAATGTGTCAAAATATCACATGTACCCCCAAAATATGTAAACCTATTACTTATCAGTTTAAAAAATTAAAAAAAATTCTGTTTAAGCAAAAAAAGAAAAAGTCATTTCTTTTTAAAGCTGAACAATATTTCATTGCATGTATATGTCTTAGTCCATTTAGTGTTGCTATAATAAAATACCTGAGACTGGATCATTTATTATATATTAAGAGGTTTATTTAGCTCATGCTTCTGTAGACTGGAAAGTTCAAGGGCATAGTACTGGCTTCTGGTGAGGGCTTTTGTGCTGTGTCGCCCCATGGTGAAGTTTAAATGGGGAGCAGGTATGTTTAAGAAGGCACAAAACATGAGGGGACAACCTCGATTTATAAAAACCTGCTCCTGCAGAAACTAATTCATTTCTGAGAGCAAGAACTTGCTCACTGCTGGGAGACGACATTAATCTATTCATGAGGACAATGTTCCCCCCTCATCCAAACACCTCCCTCTAGGCTCCATCTCCCAGCACTGCCATACTGGAACTCAAATTTCAACATGAGTTTTGGTGGGGACAAATCACATTCAAGCCATAGCAGCATACACCACATTTTGTTTATTCATTCGTCCTTTGATGGACATTTGTGTTGCTTCTACCTTTTAGCTATTGTGAGCAATGTTGCTATGAACATCAATATTCAAATATCTGTTCAAGTCCTTGCTTTCAATTCTCTTGGGTATACACCCAGAAATAAACCATCTGGTAATTCTATGTTCAATTTTTTAAGAAACTCACCATACTTAAGAAACCCACCATGTTTTCCACAATGACTGCATCATTTTATATTCCCATTAGCAATGCACAAAGGTTCCATTTTTTTCCCACACCTTTGCTAGCAGTTACTGTTTTCTGTTTTTCTAATGATAGCCATCCCAGTGGATGTGAAGTGATGTGTCATTGCAGTTTCAACAAGTCATTTTTGACTAGTCTTGTTCAACAGTTTTATCAGTGATTTAGATGGAAACAAAGAAAAGTTGCTTATCTGATTTGCTGATCAAAAGAAGGTAGAAGGCATGGCTAATGTGTTATATGACAGAAGTGAGAACCAAAATAAAGTTAACCACTTACATGGGAATGGACAAACTATAACCTGAGGGAGCATCTACC
Organism: Microcebus murinus; assembly: GCF_040939455.1. Lineage (NCBI taxonomy): Eukaryota > Metazoa > Chordata > Mammalia > Primates > Cheirogaleidae > Microcebus > Microcebus murinus. The sequence continues at coordinate 16,350,518 of NC_134120.1, read as the reverse complement.
TTGATATCTGTTTTTTTTTTTTTGAGACAGAGTCTCGCTTTGTTGCCCAGGCTAGAGTGAGTGCCGTGGCGTCAGCCTAGCTCACAGCAACCTCAAACTCCTGGGCTCAGGCAATCCTCCTGCCTCAGCCTCCCGAGTAGCTGGGACTACATGCATGCGCTACCATGCCCAGCTAATTTTTTCTATATATTTTTAGTTGGCCAATTCATTTCTTTCTATTTATAGTAGAGACGGGGTCTCGCTCTTGCTCAGGCTAGTTTCGAACTCCTGACCTTGAGCAATCCGCCCACCTCGGCCTCCCAGAGAGCTAGGATTACAGGCGTGATGATATCTGTTTTTGTAAATAAAGTTTTACTGGAACCCAGCTACCTACATCCATTTGTACATGGATGTCTATGGCTGCTTGGTGCTATAATGGAAGAATTGATTACTTGTTACAGAGACCATATGGCCTACAAAGGCTAAAATATTTACTATTTGGCCCTTTCCAGAAAATATTTGCTGACTTCTGGGTTATTTGAAAGAGACAAATTTAACCACACAATATTTAATCTACGTAATTATAGAATATTTGCTCTTAAGTCATAAATACCAATCATAAGACAGGGATCCACTGGCTTTCCACCATGTAAAGAAGGACATGGTGATATTTTTTTTAAACAATAGACTAAGTATGACTCAATATTGAGTCTAGCAAAAGTCAATTGTAATATTACACCACGTAAACAGGAATAAGCATCCTGAACAGTGGTTCTTAACTTTGGCTGCACATTGGAATCACCTAGAAGCTTAGAAGCTTAAAAAATATTGATGTCCAATCCCTGGGGAACCTGATGTGGAGGTTGTGGGGTGTGGCCTGGGCACTGGGAGTTTTAAAAGCTCCTTAGGTGTTTCTAACATGCAGCTGTGACATTCCTGTTTCACTGGGCTCAGGCCCAGTCACACCTATGACTTCATTCTACATGTCCCACTTTAAGGGAAATAAAGACAAGCTGGTTCCTTTTCAAGGAGGAGTCAGAATTGTGAAAGAGCAAGAATTCATTTGTATAAGAGGAACAATTGCAGAAAGTACCTACGGGAGACTCTGGAGTGACAGCTGGAAGTCATAACTGGCATTCAGCATTTGACGGCTACCTCAGAGGAGTCAGATGTCTTTTACATGGCTGGCCCCAAAGGGAAGAGCGGGACAGGGAGTAGAATTCACCAGCTATTATTATTACTTTAAAAAACAACACACAGCACTAGTCAAAGAGGGATGTTGCTGAGGGATCTTTCAAGGGACAGGCTGAGGGTCCTCCCATCCACCAGGCCACTGACAAGGGGGCTACAGAGCAGATTCCGGAGGGAAATGGGTGACAGTAACAGTGGAAACAACCCGATCCCAATGGCAAGCATTCATTGGTGCTTTCTCGTACCAGGCATTGTGTTCCGGCACTGCATTGTCTCACTTGTGAGTCCACACCATTTCCATGGGGGAGGGCCTACGATTTTTCTGTTCTATATTTGAAGAATCAGAGGTTCAGGGGCTCTGTCACACGTGGTGGCAGAGCTAGGACCCATAAGCACCCTAATGGATGGTTTTCCAGCTTGGGCTCTTCTGATTTTAGAAAATACAATGTATAAATAACCAGAAATATAAGGCTGAGTTTAAGCAATAATGAGGCTATCTTAAAAACAATTCCTTCGGCAATGACCCATGCAGTTGGAAGGTGGTATTCAATGCAGTCACCTTAGAAAGCTTTATCCTTAGAATCCAGAAGGTCAGGGCTCCAAGGAATGCAAGAGGTGATCTAGTACATACCTCCCACCCCGACATTTACAGACTGAGGACACTGAGGCCCAGAGAGGGTCTGGAGACTTGTCCTGAGTTACATATTTAATATTCAGAAAACAGCGTTCTTATTCCTGCTTCCTTAATCAAAGAGCCTTTTGGATCTCAGCTCAGTTCAGACAATTGCTTTCCAAGTCCATTTGGCAGGCACACAAGGTAATCAATCCCTTCACTTGAGTGATACATTTTGACTTTGATTCAAAACATTACTGAGCACTCTGCACTCACATCATGCTTCAGACTTGACTCTCAATGACTCATGAATACTTGCAAGAATGAAATCAACTGACAAAGAATGCATATTGCCACCATTGAGGGATTTACGAAGAAGAAACTTTTGATTCCAAATTGCTTTAAAAGTGATTCCCAAAGAAGAGCTGCCAAAGACACGTCGACATCATCAGTGTCACTGATATGGGGCACGTGACCTGTAAACCCCACTAGAGGGTCCGGCACACCCAGATAGGTGCACTCTGGTGTACTTACCACCAATCAGCCACTGAATAGCTTTCATGCCAGCTGCCACCAAGAGGGAGGCTCCTTTCTCAGAAGAGGCTGCAGAACTGGGCTGGCATTTCCCAGCACCCCACCCCCATCCACCCACCCAGATCTTGCTTCTGGGTCTTCACCCATGGAACAGTGAGCAGAAGGGATGCATGAGACTTCTGGGCAAAGGTAATTAGGGGAAGCTGCGCCTTCTCTACTCTTGCTCATTTCCCATTAAGCAGCTGAATGCAAACAACTCCCAGGCCCCAGGGGGAGAAAGGAGCCATAAGAGGGAAAGAACCCGGGTCAGAACCAGTTTTATACTTTACCTGCACAAGAAATAAACTTTAATCTGTCAAGCCTTTGAACTGCAGAGATTTGTCTGTTAGAGCAGCCAGCATAACCCTAATGCAGCCACCCAAATCAGATTTCACCAAATTGTAACATATAAATACAGAGCCTGACACAGTACCTGCCACACTAAAAGCACTCAGTAAATGTGTGTTGGCGAATGAATAGATGAGTCTAAAGCCTATGATAATGGTATACTTAGTGGAAAGGAAGCTAAAGAATGCTAATAAATGGCTTTCAGAATGCACAGGGTGTTTTGCGACATGCTGGCCACTGGTTTTCCAGCTGCACTCAGGAATAAATGAGGGGAAATGGGTTGTAATTGAGACAACCACACCAAAGAATGGATTTCTGAATCAAATGAGGTCATTTTTATGCATAGAGAGCCCAGAAAACAGACCAAGGAGCCTCTCCTGTTAGGTGAATTCTGGATTCTCAGGTGGCTGATGGGGCTATATGTAGAGCCACGTGTGTACACTGTCACCACCTTGCAATGCTGCCTCCTGAGCATCAGAGCTGGAGCGGCCACAGGGCACCTGGTCTGTTCTTCATGTCACAGACAAGCAAGCTGAAGCCCAGGGAAGTGGGCCACTCACTGAGGTCCCTCGGTCGTCACCCCAGGCAGGATAGTGTGGCTTGAGGATGGAGGCAATGGAACTCAATTGCCTGGAATCCTAGCTTTGCTCCTTGCAACTAGTTAACTTCCCCAAGCCTCTACTTCTTCACCTTTAAAATGGGGATAATTAGAATAGCACCTACTTCATAGGGTTGTCATGAAGCTTAAAAGTGTTATATTTAAAGTGCTCATAATGGGACCTGGTGCAGAGGAAGTACTGGGCAAGTATTAGAGTGGTTGTTGTCATCACTATTATTAATGAATTCAGATTGCCCTTTTGCTGTGCCAGTGTTCTTAGGCCTTCAGAATAAAGACATTAAACACCATGGAAAATGGTGAACCATAATGCATCAGAGGATGCCGGGAGTTCTTACACCAGGGTCTCAGAACACACAGCCTGAGAAACCAAAAATTTGTTATAAAATAAAGTGTGAATTGCTATTTGGCACACGGGGCATCACTCATGAAGAGTGGTGAATTCAGGCCTCATTCATGTCTCAGCAATGCCCTAATGAGAGTATAAGTGCACCACTGTGCTTCACTGTGTAAAGGAAAAGAAAACGTGAGTGTAAAATTAATCCTAAACAAGACAGAGAATGGGATATGAGAAGCAGCCCAGTGTTTGAACATGGTCAAATACTGCTTTTCTCTGATAAGACCCAGAAGCTGTTGACTGCTGTGGATTTAATATTGCAAAGCAGTTTACCAGGTTTTGGGAATCCTAAAGTGCCAGGCTTTTAGAGAACTGCCTAGAATCCATCAGGGATTCAATGAACAAAGCACGTACATCCTCTCTTCATTCCCTCTTCATGCCATGGCGAAGTCCTTAATGTATTCAATGACAGATGGTTGGCCGACTTCTGCTTGGACACACCTCGATGGGAGACTCAGGGCGCCACAGGCCGCCCACGCGTTACCAGGCAGCTTTAACTGTTACAGACTTCTTCCCTAGGCTGGGCCAACAATCTGCCTCCCTGGAATGTTGGCCCAATGTTCCTGCATTTATCTTTTGGTGTAAAACATAATAAATCTCTTTGCTTTCTCCCTCTTGACGGTGGAGAGAGAGTGGCATTAGACCTTTCGGGTGGAATGCTGGCCCTGCCATTCACTTAGCTATTTGGACCTCGAACAAGTTGCTTAAGCTTTCATTGCCTTGCCTTGACTTGCCTATCTTTAAAGATGGCCACTGAATTTTTACAAGAGGTTCATGAAGGTTAAGTTAAATAAGCATACTATAGATAAAACAGGATGTGAGAACTTAGAACTATTTATCCAATAGATGGTAGTTCTAGTATCATTATTTGAGTTTAGCTCTTTTTTTTTTTTTTTTGAGACAGATTCTCACTTTTGTTGCCTGGGCTAGAGTGCCATGGCATCAGCTTAGCTCACAGCAACCTCAAACTCCTAGGCTCAAGCGATCTTCCTGCCTCAGCCTCCCGAGTAGCTGGGACTATAGGCATTCGCCACCATGCGCGGCTAATTTTTAATATACTTTTAATATATTTTTAGTTGGCCAATAAATTTCTTTCTATTAATAGCAGAGACGGGGTCTCGCTCTTGCTCAGGCTGGTTTTGAACCCCTGACCTTGAGCAATCCACCTGCCTCGGCCTCCCAGAGTGCTAGGATTACAGGCGTGAGCCACTTCGCCCAGCCGAGTTTAGCTCTTGGGACTCCCAAAGTCTTCTCTAAGCTGTCCATTTCCTCCAGCTGTCCCCACTGGCCTGGTGGCCAGCCTCCACCCCATCTGATTACCCCCCTTGGACTGCTCACCTGAAGGCTTCACTTCTCCCTCCATTTGCCCCGTCTTCACTGGTCCACATCCTAGAGAGACAATGAAGGCAAGCTGGCTCCTGAAGAAATGCAAAGATGGTAACTTTGGGGGCTGAGCCACTCTAGTGGGGAAGAGGCCTTTGAGATGCCCCAGGAGGAAGTCAGGGTCAAGGCGTGAAGCCCAGAGGTGGCTGCTCCAGGGGTGTGGTGCGTGGATAAAGAGAATGCTAAAGGAGAAATTGAAGCTTTCTTCCCAGAATGTTCAAGGCATCTCCAAGGAGCAGGAAGCCAGCCAGGGTTCAATAAAGTTACTGTGTCCACAAACAAGAAACTATGACATTGGAAGGTACTTCCTTTATCCTGTGTCCTTGCTGAGCTCAGTTAATGAGGTATAAGAGGGAGCCTCTAGCTAAATTAGGTTTATTGACCACCCTCCATCTGGGCACTACAGTTTCATGAAAACTGTCTACATTTATGCCCCCTTTTTGCAGCCACACATATTGATGAGGTCACTCATTTATTGAGTTCTCAGCCTACTAAAATCTTTAGATGTTTTTCATGAGAACCACCTTCAAACAAGTTTTTTCCATCCTGAACATGTATAGCTGACTTTAGAAATCAAATATGAACATTTATAAGAAACTAGCACCATGCCTAGCTTGTTGTAAGCATTTAAAAAGTGATAGCTTTTTAGGATGGGTATTATCCTCCTTAGGTTTCATTTTACTGGTTTCAACAATCTACCTTGTTGAGGCTATTGTGAGTACCAATCCTGTTTTACACACACACACACACACACACACACAACCTGACTCAGGGCTCCTAATTCCTTGTGATTTCCTGGGGGACTGGAGCATCATTTGTTCTAGTGAGGTGACTCTTGGTGGCTCCTGGCTGAGAGCTGGTCACCAGAAAGACCAAGCCATGATTAGAAGCTTGGAATGTTCAGCCCCAGACCCCCAGGGGGCGAGGGCCTGGAGACTGAGTTTATAATGGGTCCTGCCCACATGAGGAAGCCTGTATAAAAATCCCTGCATATGGAGTTTGGGGAGCTTCCAAGCTGCTGACCGTGTGGGGGTGCTGGGAAGGTGGTGCACCCGGTGAGGGCAAGGGATGCTGTGCCTTTTCTCCTGGACACCTTGCCCTATGATCTCTTCCACCTGGCTGTTCCTGAGTTGAGCTGCATCTTTTTATAACAAACCAGTAATCTAGTAAGTAAAGTGTTTCCCCGAGTTCTGTGAGCCATTCTAGCAAATCACCAAAGCTGAGGAGGGTTGTGAGAACTCCAATTTATAGCCAGTGGGTCAGAAGCACAGGCGACAGCCTGTACCTGACATCGACGTCTGCAGAGGGGGCTGTTTTGCGAGTCTGAGCCCTTAACCTGTGGGGTCTGCACTCATTTCAGGTGGATAGTGTCAGAGTTGAATTGTGGGACACCCAACTGGTGTTTGCAGAGAATTGGAAAATTGCTTGGTGTGGGAAATCCTTCTTCCCCACCTGGTATCAGAAGTGAAGTCTTCTGGAAGTCCTGAGCATTGTGAGTATACAAGGAAAAACAGTGCATTTTCCCATACAGAGGCTAAGAGGAGACTAACTGTGAAGAAGGGGACAAAGAGGTCGAGTGCAGACTTCATTTATATGCCACAGCTGTCTTGGGAAGAAGTTTCCAGGAAGTGACACACAGAGAGTTTATATCTACATCCTAATCCCTGCAAGCTGTGGCTATGACCTTATTTGGCAAAAGGGTCTTTGCAGATATAAACTAAGGATCCTAAGATAAGATCATCCTGGATTATCCAGGTGGGTGGTAAATCTGATAGCAAGTGTCCTTACAAGAGAAAAGTGGAGGGAGATTTGAGACACAGAGAGGAGAAGCCGTACAAAGATGGAGGCAGAATTTAGGGTGATGCACCCCAGAAATCCACAGAACGCCAGGAACCAGCCTCCAGAAGCTGGAAGAGGCATGGAAGGACTTTCCCCTAGAGCACCCAGAGGGTGCAGGGTACTGTTGGCATCTTGATTTAGGACTTCTGGCCTCCAGAACTGTGAGGGAATAAATTTCTTTTGTTTTAAGTCACCAAGTGGGTGCTAATTTGTTATCGCAACCACAAAAACTAACACAGAGGGTGTTTTCCTTCCCCAAGGAACCCTTCTGAGTCTGAAGGACCTGCACAGGAGAAGAAGTAAATCACCTACCTGTTAGCTTTCTGGCAGCCTCAGAACCATGAGAAACAGGAAGTGAGGCCGGTGGGGCAGTGGGACAACCTGAACAGGTGATTAAGGAATTAATCGGTCACTAGTTGGAGGATGACACCTCAGGGAGCAAGAGGAATCCAGAATTCCTAACAGTCAGGGAGGCCTGACAGGCTCTGGGAGTCCCTGACAGGCCTGGCACCAAGGAGAAGCCGCGGGGAGGAAACCCGCGCAGGCGATGGGCACGGCCATCTTAAGTCCCAGGGAAGCAGGAAGGCGCCGGCGCACGCGCACTGGGGTCATCCTGGGACTGCACCCTTCCTGTCTGCCCAGAAAGAGACATTTGTTTTCTCTGGCCTCAGTTTACTGGAACTGGAAAAAATAAAGATGTTCCAGCTCAAAGAGTATTGCTGTGGGCTAATTTATTCATGGCTGTGACACACGTTACTTTTTAAAATAATGTCCCTGGTGTGGTTTTTAATAGGGTCATAAATATGCACAGACCACTAGCAGAAGCTGTCATTTGAGAATACATGCGATGATTTCTTCCTATTGGTCAAGATAGTCTGGGTTATGCTGTGGTAACAGACAACACCCAAATCTGAGTTGCTTAAAATAATAAAGGTTGCTGTAGAACTGTGTCCTCTAAAAAATCCGCGTGGGCCAGACGTGGTGGCTCATGCCTATAATCCTAGCATTCTAGGAGTCTGAGGCAGGCGGATTGCTCAAGGTCAGGAGTTCGAAACCAACCTGAGCAAGAGCAAGACCCCGTCTCTACTAAAAATAGAAAGAAATTAATTGGCCAACTAAAAATATATAGAAAAAATTAGCGGAGCATGGTGGCACATGCCTGTAGTTCCACCTACTCCGGAGGCTGAGGCAGGAGGATCGCTGGAGCCCAGGAGTTTGAGGTTGCTGTGAGCTAGGCTGACGCCCTGGCACTCTAGCCCGGGCAACAGAATGAGACTCTGTCTCAAAAAAAAGAAAAAAAAAAATCCATGTGCACCTCAGAATGTAGCTGGAGATAGGGTCTTAAAGAGGTAATTGAAGTAAAATGAGACCATTAGGATGGGCCCTTTTCCAGTACGACAGGTGTTCTTATGAGAATAGAAGTCGTGGACGCAGACACACACATAGAAGGAAGATGATAACATGAAAGGACAAGACGCCCATCTACAAGCCACGGAAAAAGGTCTGGGGCAGATCTTCCCTCACAGCCCCAGAAGGAAGCAACCCTGCTGACGCTTTGATTTCGGACTTCTAACTTCTGAGGCAATAAATATCTGTTGTTTAAGACACATAATCTGTGGTGCTTAGTTATAGCAGCCCTAGAAAACTAACTGACTTAGAATAGGGAATAGAGATTTTTGGCTTTTGTGGTCATTGCTTTCTCTCTAGTTTCTAGAATTAACCATTATATTCTAGATGCTTAATGGATGCTAAAGAAATAGTTGCTGAATTATGTTGAATTAATATTATAATAACACAAGTGAAGTCAATGTTGGCTATCTGTGAGCCATTACTTTCTTCAAAATAGTATCTTCAAATAATTTCTCTGAACTAATCATGCTGAAGCGTGAAAAACTCTGCTTACTTGTGTCACTGAGGCTTTGGTACAACTGCCCGGAGCCAAGTGTGGTCCTGGCCCTGTCCTTGGCCTGTAGCAAATGATCTATGCTCCTGGACACTCTGGGAAATAGAGTAACAACAGCACTCAATGAAGTTTCGAGAATAGAAGGGTTTTTCTTTTCTAAAGAGTTGAACAACCAGGTCATGGTAAGGGTAGGCGGTCCTTCTGGGCCTCAGAAACAGCTAGAACTGGGGATTTCAATGACACCAGGAATAACTGAGCAATCTCTCTCTCTTGCTCTTGCTCTCAATTCCATCTGTGCTTCTTTCTTCACTGCCACTTGGTTCTTTCCTGCTATCTCACTGGCTTCCTCCACATGGCTGGGACTCGGATGTTGGATCCTTTCCTTAACTCCAATTTGGAAAACCCCAGAGAACTTTCTGATAAGTCTACTTGGGATGCGTGCTTCCCTCTGGCTCCACAGACTGTGGCCTGAGGACCAAGACCTCTTGCCCGACGTAGGCAGCCAGAGTCCGTTACGCTGGCTCTATGAGTGCAGTGCCATTAGCTGTGTCGGGGGACAGTCTGTAGCACAGACGTGGCCACTGGGCACCATCATTTTAATATTCACTGATCGAGACTAGGCACCCATCACAATTTACGCTCACAGACAGACCCCTTCCTTTTCTTAGAGTCCTGTTCCTGCTTCATAGTTGATTCCTTGAGCACCGTCACGGCCTACAATCAGTAATTACCGTGCTGCACCTCATACTGATCCCTGTTAGGGACTCTCTCAAACTCCTGGAAGTGCCCGATTCTACTACAAAGCCAGACCCCCTTCCACAGGCCAAGGCCCATGCCCACCACAGGCTGGAAGAGTGTAGACTGGACAAGGAGCAGGGTTTGGAGGAAGAGCCACATCACAGCCGGGCACACAGCAGGCCCCAGAACATCATGTTCAGTAAAAGGTTCACAGCCAGAGCCCTGGACCAGGTACCTGGGCAGACACGGTCACAGGCTCTCATCACTTCAGCTGGGACCTGAGGTCTGAGAGCAGTCCCGATTACGCCCTTTAGTGAATTTTCTCATGTCCCCTTTCTTTCACTTTGATGCACTTACCACAGTTGAACTCTCTGTTTATCATGTGTGAGGTTGTAAGTCTGTCCCCCAAGCCCCTCCCTTCTGCCTGTCCTAAGCTCCACCAGAGCAGGTGTTCTTCATTTCACACTGCATGCCCGGCACCTAGCACTTTGCCTGGCATGCATTAGCTGCTCAAGTAGATGAATAGATGAATGGGTGATGAGGGCCTGGGGGAAGGTAGCAGGGGATCTAAATCAGACTCAGGGTCGGGGAAAGGGATCTCTAAGGAATGGCCTCCCAGCTGGGCCTGATGCCTGGGGGAGAATAGTCTGGCAGGAAGGGGGGCCCAGGGCTCCAGGCAGAGGGAACAGCTTGGGGCAAGTCTCTGGGTAGAGAAGTCACATAGGAAACCAGGGACAGAGCCAGCCCTAGAATTTGACCCTTCCCACCCTCTGTCACAGCCAGGAGAGTCCCTGGTTTAGTTTTGTTCTGGAAGGATTATAGCAAGTCAATGTTTTTTCAGCTCTAACATAGTTAAAATCATCACCCAAACACTTGCACCCAATCAGAGGACTCTTAATATTGAATATTCCATCAACTGTCAAGAGGAAACTGTAATTGCCTATTAGTCATAGTGCAGCTGGCACCAAATGACATCGGACAGCACGTACTCCGTGTGTGTGTGTGTGTGTGTGTGTGTGTGTGTGTGGGTGTGTGTGTGTGTGTGTGCATGTCAAGGGCTGAATGCCGAGAAAATGCAGAAATGCTTAGAGGTTGGGAAAATAAACAAGTGAAAAGATTAGTAAAGAAGGAAAGCATTGAGTCATTTATTTGAATTATTTGATGGATTCAGAATGGACTTAAGCACCACAAATGGATAGAGCTGATGTTCTTAAAACCCTAAAAGCAAAGTCTTTATCTACAGTGTTGGCAGTGTTGGCTCCAAGGAGTTCAGTGTTAATCCAAATGCAATGTGAAACTGCCCAAATCAGAAGTAAAGAATTCTTAGTTCAGCAAACGCCAAGACAGAGTAACAAGAATCCACCACCTACCCAAAGCTGAAAAGTGCTTTGTGTGGCTGAAGCCCTTCTCTCCAAAGTGGAAACACCAACGCGTTAACAAATATTTAATGGGGCTTACTGCGTGCAGGGCACTCACGGAGACGTCTCTAAAATTAGCAACCACTTTTGTGGTTGCCCTGAAAGGTCTTTTCACATCGAGTAATTGCACCTCAGACCCATTGTCGGTGAAAAGCGCCAAGCTGATGGGGGTCCTCTACCACCAGTTTGCAAACCTGCCCTCTTGTGATTTGGCTTTCTTTTCTGGCAGCATCCAAAACTGGAGGCTGAGCTCAGGTTCTCCTCCTCTGCTCCCTGTTCCCTTCTTCCCTCTTTTCCCACTACCATTCAGGGGGCAGGTTTAGGAGAAATGACTACAGATTGCCCAGCCCAGTTGGGCCCCTTTGAAAGTTGTCCTGTGGCCTAGAAAATTGTCCTTCCACTATATAGAGTCCCCCTGAGGACACCTAGGATTCAAGGACTCCCTTACTATAAAGTGACACCCCTGGCAAGAGCAGTATTTGATGAAAGAGTCTCCCTTGCTCCCCCAGGGACTCATAGCATTTCTTCCCAGGCCAAGTTCTAGAACCCACCATCCTATTCCTGTATCCTTACTGCCCTCTGAAAATAAGTGTCTGAAACATTTTTCTCCAGATGCCTGGGCAGACACCTAGAGTTTGAGGGGCCATCAAGTTCATCCAGTTGAGTATTGCTGGCAGTCGGAGGTGGCACTACACCTCTAGGAGCCCAGAAGCCAAGCCCACAATGGAAGGCTGTGACCAGAGACCACACGGGGGTAAGTTTCAGTGACTGACGGACAGCTCATTACAACCAAGCTAATGTCACCCACCTCACCAGGTGTAGCAGATGGAATAATGGCTTCCAAAGATAGCAGGCCCTGATCCCCTAAACCTGTAAATGTTATGTTATTTGGAAAAAGGGTCTTTGTAGATGAGACTGCATTGAGGATCCTGAGATGGGGAGAGTATTCTGGATTATATGGGCCCTAAATACAATTTCGTTTATCCTTAAAAGATGGGGCTGAGGGAGGTTTTACACACACACACACACACACACACACACACACACACACACACACACAAGAGAGGGTGATTTGGAGGTGAGAAGGAGGCAGATACTGGAATGATGTGGCCATAAGTCAAGGAATGCTGGCAGCCCCTAAAAACTGGAAGTGGCAGGAACAGATTTTCCACTGGAACCTCCAGAGAGAGTGCGGCCCTGCTGACACTTGATTCCGGCCCAGTGATAATTGATTTCAGACTCTAGCTGCTGGACTTGTGAGACAATGTCTCTCCGTTGTTTTAACTCACCCAGTGTGTGGCGCTTTGTTAGGGCAGGCACAGGAAATGAACACACCGGACGTGGGACATAAACAGAGGCATCATGTGTGCGAGACACGCCTTTCTCATTTGGCCTTTCCCAGAATCAGGTGTGGCTAGGAAGTGTCAGTGCTTGATGTCCGATGTTGATTGCATGTGACCCTGGAGAATGACGTATGAGGCTTTATACATCCAACCAGGAAACCAGGGGCGGGAAGTCGTGGAGGCGCCTTGGTGGCTGCCCGTGACCAGGGTGAAGCCAGCATTCCTGTTGGAACATGTCTTTTGTACAAACAGGCCAGACATACCTGGAAGACATGATCCCTGGGTTGACAAAGGGCTCGAGTCACTTACAAACTTCACAGCACCAGGAAACCACTGAGTTATAATCCCAGGGCTGGAACATAGGTTTGTGCTTACTTTGTTCAACCCACTTGTCTGCAAAGTCCCAGGGCCATGCGGCCCGCTGGGAAGGGAGCCTTTCCTGGGACCCTGTGAGTCTCACGACTCTTGTTCTCTGCTGGTTTTACTTCTGGCTGTACCTACCTGGACCCGTGTGGTTCAAACAATTTGGGTGCCTTTGTTTCTCTGGCGCTATGGGAGGCACAGTCAAGTTCAAATCATCCCAAAGGGCTTAGAGTGGGTCAGAAGTGACACAATCAACACCTTGGTGAGCATAGCCCCTAGCGGGCATCTCCACCTGCTCTGCAGGAGTTGGGAGCGTGAGCTTCCGCCTTGCACTCCTGCCTCCAAATCCCTTTTCTCTTTCTCCTTCCCAGGCCCAGAGGTCAGCCCCGCATTCTGCAGAGGGTCCAAGGAGGGGGTGTTTCACCTCAATCATGAAAAAGACGATCTCGTGGTCCCAGTGCCATGAACAGCAGGAGCCACACAAAAGGGGACCAAGAGGACCATGAGCTGTGGGATGGCAGACAGAGGGCATGAATCCTCGGGTCTCCCCCATCACGATTACAATAGAGGGGGAAAGGGACTGGGAATTTCAGGGTTCTCATTGTTACTGCCCGAAGGCCCCAGGGCCTCACCCCACCTGCTCCTCCCACAAGATCCTGCCAACTTTCAGCCACCCCTGAGGGGTCCTCACTCATCTAGCCCCCATGGGTTCTCAAGCCAGGACGTAACAAATACCTAAATGGTTTGAAATAATCCCAACACCTGGGGCCCACCCCGAGAGGCGCTGATGTGCTTGGTCTGGAGGGGGACTCAGGCACCAATATATTGTAAAAAAAAAAACCTCTCTACGTGATTCCGATGTGAACCCAAGGCTGAGAACCCCTGAGCTGCCAGTGGTTTTCAGAGTTTCATTTTGCATTCGCTCTCAACAGATTATAAAAAACCACATCCCTGCCACCCTGTGATGACAGATCATAGCTTAATAAGTAGGTGCATAGGATGTTATTTCTGGCTTATTTTATATATTATAATACAAACATTTTAAAATGAAGCTATATTAAATTTATTATTTAAACATATCCAATGATCTCCAAACACCATGGTGATTTAATATCTATTATTCATAAAATACATAAAGCTTCTTATAGCAGTCTAAAATTTTACACTACCTCTTTCTCTCTTTGAAGTCATATTTTCATTGCCTTTCCCTAATGTATTATTTTAATGTAATACATTTTTACACTCTAATGCCTGGCATTGATCAACAGGTTTTACTTCTCTGCCATGAAAATACCTATACAAATTGAAATTTTGTAAATAAAATTTTTTCCTGTGTCTGTAAGCCGCTAAGTGTCAAAAAGTTTCTTCTTGGTTGTCACTAATGTAATTAGTACACATTAAACAACATAATGTAAAGATACCAAAAATCAATTATTAAACAGGAAAAGTCAAGTTGTATTTGAAATGCATTTCTTAATGAGCTAGATGAAAGTATTTGTTGATGGTGGTGCATTCCAATGAGCTCATATACATGGGGATGAAAGAGACAGTGAGCAACAGTTTTATTTTAATCCTTCGCTTCATAGATTCAAGTGCTGGTAAACATTGGCTTCGATAAATATGTAGGTAGAAACAGGAGGATTTCTCTAATAGCAGTGGCACTCAATCCTTTTCAGCTCTTTCTAAAGCATATGACAGAAATCATATTTTCTATCTATTAGTTGAGAGTTCAGTTAAGTACTCCGTTGATTTTGCTCCAGGCAGAGAATTGGGAACCACTTGACTTGCAACAAGGATATGTATCTCAGTCATTAGAGTCACTAATTTCTCTCACTCTCTAAAAAAAGTTTTACCAAGACTTGCCATGTGACTCTTAATTAAAACAGTTACTCTTACTTTGGAAGCATATTTTCTTACCTGGTATGTGCAGAAAAGGTTGGAAAAACCTGAACTATCGTTAATTTCAATTCTTGTTTATTAATGTAATTTTTCAATATATAATATTTAAGCTACATGCTTAAACTCAGAGGTTTTCCCCCCAAATGTTGGAATACCAATTTAGCTCATTAAATACAGAGAAAATGTCTGCTGCGTCATCTAAATGAAAAGGCCAATGCTCACCATCAAACCAGAATGACTTACTCTAAGAAAAAGTCCAAATTTATTTTTTAATACAAATCATCCTGTTAACACATGTCCTCCATGCTGTCACCCTTGCATTTCTGACTCGTCAATCCGAGACAGATGGGGAGCTGTCACACAAAGCTCTGCCATGGATGTCATGCCTGGGTGACATAGGCATAGGAGTGCAGTCTCTGACAGCTGGGGAGGGGACGGGTTACAGTGTAAGAAGTGATGCGTGTTAGTCTGGGTTCTCCAAGAAGCAGATAGCAAGATGGGCTTGCACACGCACAGACTTCACGAGCAAAGACTTCCTTAGAGGAACCAAGGATGAGCGACATCGGAGGAGAGTGTCTGGGGGTCCTGGGGAAGGCTGAGACACCCGCCAGACCACAATGCAAGCCTGAGGCCACATGAAGGAAGCAGGGTGGGAGTGTCCTAGGTTGTCAGGTGGTCTCAGGAAGCCCAGCAAGCCATCAGGGGTTCCCAAAGCCGGCTGTCAAAGGAGTCCCATGTCTCCCAGGAGCAGATCTGCCTCAGTTTCCTGCTCACACTCAGCAGTTGGTTGAGAGCAGTGCGGGGTGATGGAATTGTCCACATTTGTGCCAATGTGTGTCCCAGGGCAGTAACGGGGGCCTTTAGTCCACCGAGCTCCCTGGAGTTGGAGATCTGTGAGGAGCCATCTGCTGGGCACTCCAGCAAATGTTTCAATGAAACTTGGCATCTCTTCTGCTGCCCTGGTCTTCAACAGATTTGAAACAAGAACAGGTTGACACAGACCAAAACGCCCCATTTCTTATGCCGTGATTTGACCCTTAACAGCAACATACTAAAGACTGAACCAATCCTGGGTGTGTAGTGTCTTGATTAAAGAAGGCCAATGCCAATATTTCAAATTGTCCCTTTTTGGCACCTGTGACATCTGTAACACCCGTGGGGCAATGTCCCTGCTCGGACTCGGATGAGTGAAAGGCTGCTCTTCATTCTGCATGGTGAGAGAGAGGCGGCGATGGAGGGGCAGATGGGAAAGGACTTCGTGCTCATAAACCAGAACGTCCCTACAGAAGACGTTCCCTTGGGTGTCCCAGAGGGGCAGTGGCTCTTTGGGTTCCTTTAAGAAGCAGACACCAAGAGAGAATCAGACATGCAAGAGGTTTATTAGGGTCATGAGTGAAAGATAAATGGTAAGCCTTCAGAGCAAGCTCAGAGCCGATGACTGTGGGGAGAGAGAGGGGAAGGAAGGAGGACGGGGAGGAAGTGTCTCAGGGCAGCTGGGCAGAGGAGCATCCCCAAGGCAAAGGAGGGTCTGCCTGGTCAGTTGAGGGCTGGAGCAGCCTGGGGACACACTGGGAGGGGGGCTTCCTGCAAGGGCTGAGACCCATCAGAGGATGCAGGACACCGTCCAGCAGCAGGTTGCACAGTGTCCCCTCATGGGGACATTTCTTTCCTTCCATCGCTTCCATCTTCTCTCTCTCCACAGTGTGGATCCTTCAATATCTCCTCTCCCTCAGGGCCCAGCAGACCCTCTTCCTGGGCTGTCCCACTCCACCCCAGCCCAGCCCCCATTCGTGTCCTAGAAACCCACAGGCTCCACCCAGGTGCACGGAAGTCAAGGCTGGTCTCTCTCCTGCCTCTCTGCTGTGTGGGGCGGGAGTGGGAAGCCAAGCCCTGAGGATAAGAAGAGTGGAGGGGAAAAAACGAGATGGTCTTGACACAAGGCGGCAGTTCGCTTTTTTTTGCTGATTTTTCTTTGTCAGCCTTGGGCATCTAAAAATGCACTGGTCCTCCCTTGGCAATGTGAGGGTTCATTTCTGCCATGAGCCTCCCCTGGGCAGGCAGGAACTATGTCCTTCCTGCAGGAAGAAACTCTGGGACAACGTGTTGCTAATAGAGAGTCGGCATCATTACCTGGGTTGCATTACAAAGCTGCTCCGGTAATTTAGCCGTGGGAAGTGCCCTGCCCGGTCCTGGGTATTTTTTCCCTTGTGTGTCCAGCTGTCCAGCTACCGAGTGGCTCCTGGAAACCTTTATCTTCCACTCAGAAGGCTGCACTAAAACTTTGTGTCTTTTCCCACTTTCCCAGTTGTAACCTTAAATAGATTTAATACAAAAGAAATCTCACCCAAGATTAAAATATTATACTATTTGTGCCTTGTAAGAGTCTCAGAAATCAGTGTCAATAATCTCTGTATATGATTTTTAAACCTTAAACTAGAGATAAACTTGTGTAAAAGAAGCAAAAAGCCAACACTAATTCACAGCAGATATGTTACCTTGTAATAATACAGTTGAATTTCTTTTAAAAATGTATGCTTTTACAATCTTTCTCCATTAATGAGCATGACAACCCCTTGATTGTAAAATTAAGTTTATGACATGTATTACTGAAAACTTAAAAATGAGACATCTAGAGCCCAGAGTGATTCAGCAACTTACCCAAGGTCACACAGTAAGTAGGTAGGAAGGCCGGAGTACAACTCTTGTTTTTGGGCTTTTTAGATCAGACTTCTTTGCTGAAGAGGATCCTGAGTTTCAAGTCTGGAAGACGAGGAAGGAAGCAGTGATGTTTGGGGCAGATTTTGCCATCTGCAGCTCAAGATAAAATCCTGTTCTAGGAAAAGGTTCAGATTTCCTAAATACCAAGATCTGATCACAAGTCAATGACTGATGAAAGTTTATTGTTGGCAGTGATGTCGGACTCTGGTCCAAGCGTTTAATCTTTCTAATCATATGTTCTGTACATTATTCAAAAGAGAAAAGTCCAAAAGAGCATCCTTAAAGATGCAAATATTGCAAGGAGCAGAAAGTATGGGCAAGATAAAGCCCTGAAGACCCTGGAGGTGGAAAGGGCTGTCAGATGCCATGGGACGGGAGCAGATGGGTTTCCATGGGGCAGTGACAGACCTGTGAGGAAGTCACTTCACTTTCATAGCAGGAGTTCTGAACCCTGGCTATGCATTAGAACCACCTGGGAACCCCGATGCTCAAGCCACAGCCAGGACCGGAATCTTCCAGAGGTGGAAGGTCAGCATTGGGAGGTCTCTCCAGGTGACTTCAATGTGTTGCCAACGCTAAGAACCACTGCTCTAGTGCCTAACATATAAGCACTTGATAAACATTTTGAATGACTAGATGGATGAATGAATATCAGTGACAGAACTGAAAAAAGAAGAAAATTTGAGAAACTAAAAATGGTGGTTTTGACTCAGATGGAAGACCCTGAGACCCTCACTCAAAGTGCATCACTCTTCCTTGAGAAGCGGTTCTATCTGCAGAGTCTGGATGTCAAGTTCTCAGCTCACAACAGGGATGAGAGGGGAAGGTCATGCTCTATGGAGCAGATTCACCGAGAGCAGCAGGAAAGACACGTGTGACAGATGGAAAGGCAAGCAAGAAATATAGACGCTACTGCTGTGTTGAAGGGTCCCCCAAAGCGTGTGTGCTGGAAACGGAATCCCCAACGCAGCGGTGTTGAGAGGTGGGGCCTCTGTGAGATGATTAGGTCATGAGGCCTAATCATCTGCCCCCGTGGATAGATTAATGTCATTATGGCGGGAGTGGGCTAGTTATCACGGGAGTGGGTTCCTGATGAGAAGGATGAGTTCGGGCCCCTTCCCCTCTCTTTCCCGAGTACTCTCTTGCCCTGGCAACTTCTGCCATAGGCTGACGCAGCATGACGGTCCTCGCCAGATGTAGGCCCCTTGACCTGGGACTTCCCAGCCCCCAGAACTGTAAGAAAGAAATCTCTGTTCTGTACAAATTACCCAGTCTTTGGTATTCTGTTACAACAAAACAGACTAAGATACCTACAAAGCAGGAGACGGAACTCTAAGGAGAGTTGTCTGGGGCAGTTTAATACCAGGGCAAACTGACCCACTCGGCCCAGTTTCCCTGAAGGCGTCATTGTATTAGAACAGCACAATAATGGGTGTTCGAGACTGAGTCATCCAGCAGGGGTGAAGTTCTGTTCCGTCTCCACCATGTAAGGAGTCACAGGAGTACGGGCAGAGCACTAGGCTTCCGTAACACTGGCTGTGACAGTCTGCCCTGACTAGAGCCGCGATTTGCTTTTAGAAACCCTGATGGATTTAGTAGTTGGTAAAAGCATCACTTCGAAGTCTGCAGCAGAAACTACTTCCTAAGAGAAACACTTCCTAAGAGGTAGATAGGACATTTCTCATTGGGGCAGGCTGTCTGTCCCTCTGTCAGGGAAGACCCCTCTCTGGCAACGGTGCAGCTAGTGGCTGATAGACCTCTTTGGAGAGAAAACCTGGACTGGGCAACGTGGTCCAAATACAGATTTCTTAAACTAAAGAGTTAAGCTTTTTCTTAGTTTTGCAAATTAAATGTCTTCTTTAAGCAGAGATTTGTTATTTTCTTCAAAGAGACTTTATTTTCTCAGCAGGGAGTTACATTGCTCTGGGTCTGTAACATATTGCCTGTTCTTAGGAGTAGTGTATGTTCCCAAGCAAGCTGGAGATCTAGATATGAGTTTCCATGGGAACTGGAGGGCTCTGTTGAACTTGACCTCAGGCTAAAGGAGACTGTGCAGAGGAAGTAGCTGCATCTTGGAGGCAGAGCCATTTAAGCCGGAACGCCCCAGATCATGGGGGTGTTGGGTTGCTACTTTCCAATGTCACTTCATTCCCCCACTCAAGGCCGCAGTAGTGCAGGCTCTTAGGGGGGAGGAGGGACTTCCCCGAGAAGAGTGGCCATGGCCAACGACGATCCTACTAGCCGGACGCTAGGTTAGGAAATGAAAACTTGAAAGGTGAGCTTTACACTGGGGGGGAGAGGGGGGAGGGGAGATTCCCTTTATCCCCCTGCAAGTTCATGTCAGCTTTTCTGCCCCTGCGCCCAGCCGTGTATGGCAATGCGGGAGCCGGCCCTTAGAGCTACCCGGCTTAGGAACCTTCAGGCTGTGTCCAGGATGGAAGCGCAGAGTGTAGGCACGTCTGCTTGCAGGGGTCCAGTATCAGTTGTTCTTTGGGTTGTATTTCCTTTCTCCTGTCCCTAAACAACACAGGAGGGGAGTGTGGCTGCAGGCGGCCCCTGAGGTGCTGTGGGGAAAGTTCGGGAAGGCAGGTAGGAATGGAAGTAGGTGGCAGGTTGCAATGAAGCAGCGAAGGTGGCCAGAGAGGGGCTATGGGCAGAGGTCGCCAGCAGAGGGCAGAGGTGTGCAGCGGAACGGAGCCCACCGGATGGTGGGTGGCACAAAGGCAGGAGCGGGGTCCCATCCTAAGGCCTTCAAAATGGAGGCTTTGGGGGACCTGCTCCTGGGCGTGTGGGAAGCGGCCCCAGGGGGCTCACAGAACTCTCTAGAGCAGTGGTCCCCCACCTTTTTGGCACCAGGGTCTGGTTTCATGGAAGACAATTTTTCCACGGATGTGAGGGGAGGGGGATGGTATCGGGATGATTCAAGTGCATCACATTAATTGTGCACTTTACTTCTATTATGATTACATCGTACCATAAAAGGAAATAATTATGCAATTCACCATAATGCGGAATCTAACGCTGCCGCTGCTCTGACAGAAGGCTACAAACCGTTGGGCCTTCAATACTGGGAAATACTTGAAATCAGATGACTCGTGTTCAAAAATTATATCTACCATCTACGGGCTACGTGACCTCAGGCAATCCACCCACGACACAACAAAATGGGTATTTAATATTTATCCTCCAACCTCTTGAGGTTGTTTCAAGGATCAAAGGAGGTAAAGCTCAAATATATTTTGTAAATGATAAAATACCATAAGAGACTTAAACTATTATTTTATTTTTTGAAAGTTTTCCAACTAAAATGATGAAACACGTCAAAAAATCTTTCTGTTTTTATTAATAACGTGTTTCCCTAACAGATGCTCCAGGGGATTCTATCCGGCAGGTGTGGGGAACACAGAGGGCACTATCCCAGCTGTTAGTTCCACTGTCACCCCATGGGGGAAGGACTGTCCCTAGGAGGCCGTGCACAGGACACGGGGCAGAGGCACGGAGTGGTACACACATCTCTGACTTACAGGAAAAATAGAAGGTGCCTCTTAAGCAAATGAATCGAATGCAGAAAAAGCAGCTCAGCATATACCCAAGATACCCAAACAGAGAAAAATATTCTTTTAGTCATGAAATGAAAGTTTAAAGAATATTACAGTTCTGAATAAAAATTCATAAGACAATCAGACAATTGATGAATCAACACGTTCTTACTTGATTAACTTTAAGTGGCCAGTATCTGACGACAGCTCTGTTAGGCAGGCCACTGTGGAAGTTACAGTGCTAAGTAGACATCTGTCTTGTGCTTAAGGAGCTGCAATCTTCAGAGAAAAATACACACGTGCAAAAGCAGTGATAGGCCAGACATGAGCCATGAGGTCCTACACCTGTGCCGTCTAGGATGGCAGCCGGCCACGTGTGGCCACTGTGCGCTTGAAACACAGGCAAAATCGAGAGGGGCCGCACATGTAAAATACACCCTCGGGTTCAAAAGGCTGGTGCAAAACAGAGAATGTAAACTGTCTCACTAATCATTTTCATGCTGATTACATGTTGGAATGATATTTGGGGTATATTAGGTTAAATAAAATATATCAATAAAAATCTTTAATTGGCTTTTCAATAGATGAGCACCAGTAATCTGTTAAATGTATTCATGTGGGAATACTCACACCCAAATGACATTTAATGAGATGCTCTGGTGTCCCTGTTAGAGTCAATTCTGTCAGGCTAGCACCATTCTCAAGAGCCTCCTTCCTACCACATCTCTTCTTCCCGCACGGGCAGCAATCCTCATATTGTAGTTAGAAGACAGAGACTCTGTTTTCACCTGATTCCAATCAAGATTCTAAAACGCTTGTTCTTTATCCCAGGAACTAGTTTCCCAGATTCAGGGAGCAACATAAAACACACGCCTAACAACAGCAGGTGTCTAATGTTTCCGATCCTCTGGGCCAGGGGCACTTTTGCCACTATTCAGTTTTCCTTCTACAAATGAGAACTTCTCCTTAACCCCCTGGTACAGATGGTTGACTAACTAGATGAAAAACAGCCTGGTTAGAATCCTTTAAGCTTCCCGATGGTGTGTACCATGCAGTTGTACCTTCACCATGCTTGACTGTTCCTGTTATGTAGTCAGCGCTCAGAACCGGTTGCGTTGATGAATCCTAAATGTTGCTATCCTTTAGGAAAGCTGAAGTCCAGTCACCGAAAGAAGCATGGGCGCTAATGTTTTCTCTTTTAAAGGGGGAGTGGTGAAAAGTTGGCCCTTTGGAGATTCTGACTTTATTCTACTTTTAAAAGCTGCACAAAACCTGATGTCCTTATGCAAATGTCGCCACGTACACTCCCTGGCCCCACAGCCCAAGTGCCACCTCCCTTTTCCCCCACACGTGCCTGGAGCTGCGAGCTCTCTGAGTTTTCTTCCTTTTGCACACTGAACCACACAAAGAAGGGCTCTGGCAGCAGCAGGTATGTTCACCTCAGCAATTCTAGAAAATGCTTTGTAATTACTAAACAGAAAGCATGAAGTCTGAGGCAGCTGGAGGACTGGACTGAACCTTCAAATACAAAAACTTCTTTTTTTTTTTTTTTTTTTTTTTTTTTTTTTTTTTTGAGACAGAGTCTCACTTTGTTGCCCAGGCTAGAGTGAGTGCCATGGCGTCAGCCTAGCTCACAGCAACCTCAAACTCCTGGGCTCAAGTGATCCTCCTGCCTCAGCCTCCCGAGTAGCTGGGACTACAGGCATGCGCCACCATGCCCAGCTAATTTTTTCTATATATATTTTTAGTTGGTCAATTAATTTCTTTCTATTTATAGTAGAGACAGTGTCTCGCTCAGGCTGGTTTTGAACTCCTGACCTGGAGCAATCAGCCCACCTTGGCCTCCCAGAATGCTAGGGTTATAGGCGTGAGCCACCGCGCCTGGCCCGGCCCAAAATCTGCTTCTAATTGGCATTTCATATTTGTCTCTTCCACTGTGATGGAAAAATGGGAAAGCTTTGAACAACTGACCAGTTGAATTTTTATTAAGAATTTGTAAACAATTGGACGACTAAAGATTTTTGTGAGTTTATTGGCCATTTGTGCACCTTTTATGAAGTGTCTGTTCAAGTCTTTTACCATTTTTAATTGGGTTGTTTGTCTTCTTATTGTTGGTTTGTGGGCATTCTTTATATATTCTGGATACAACTCATTTGTGAGTTATATGTGTTCCAAGTATCTTTCCCAGTCCGTAGTTTGTCTATTCATTTTCTTAACAATACCTTGTCATGAGCTAAAATTTTAAATTTTGGTGAAACCCAACTTTTTTTTTTACGGTTAGTGCTTTTTGTGTTCTGTCCAAGAACTCTTTGCCTACCTCAAGGTCATGAAGTTATTATTGTTCCTTCTAGCAGTGGTGGCTGTGGGTATTTCACGTAGGTCTATGATCCATTTTAAGTTAACTTTTGTATATGGAGTGAGAGAGGGATTAAGGTTCAGTTTTTCCACATATATCCAGTTGTTCCAGCAATATTGTTAAAAAGACCTTTCTTTCCCCATTGAATTAGAACCAACAACTGGAAACAATCCAAATGTCCAAGAACAGCTAAATAGATTAAACAAATGTCCATTATTGGATTCCAGTTCCAATAATGGAATACACGAATACACTCATGGAACAATGAAATACATTTAGCAATTTTTTTAGAAAAGAGCAAACTAGGAATACATACAACAACCTGAATGAATCTCAAAAACATTATGTTGAATGAAAGAAGCCAAACACAAATAGTTCTTACTGTATGATTCTACATATATGAAATGATAGAACAGACATAACTCATGCTTTTTTTTTTTTTTGAGACAGAGTCTCACTCTGTTGCCCAGGCTAGAGTGCCGTGGTATCAGCCTAGCTCATAGCAACCTCAAACTCCTGGGCTCAAGCGATCCTCCTGCCTCAGCATCCTGAGTAGCTGGGACTATAGGCATGTGCCACCATGCCCGGCTAATTTTTTCATATATTTTTAGTTGGCCAATTAATTTCTTTCTATTTTTAGTAGAGATGGAGTCTCGCTCTTGCTTGGGCTGGTCTCAAACTCCTGAGCTCAAACAATCCACCCACCTCGGCCTCCCAGAGTGCTAGGATTACAGGCATGAGCCACTGCACCTAGCCCCATAACTCATTATTAACAGAAAGCAAATCAGTTGTTGCCTGGTTGGGGTTAAGGACAGAAACTTTCTGGTGTAATGGAAATGTTCTAGATCCTGTTTTGGGTGTTGGTTAAATACGCATTCAATTGTCAAGTTTATCCATCTGAACATCCAACATCTGCACATTTCATTGTATGTTAATTACACCTCAATTTAAAATACATTAAAGAAAAAAAAATGGACCTTCCTGGACTATGCCTAAGAAACAGCAAAGTTCCTCCTTCTCTGCAGATGGTTTGCTGTTGAAAGCTGAGAAAGAGTCCATGCCCTTGACTTCTCCCTTTTCATAAGACTGTGGGATAGATTTTTCAAAACATTGGCTAGGAGACTTGCGTTCAAAACCAGCTGAGTAAATAATGGGACTTTGGGAGCTGTTTTTTCCTCCTCTGTGTTTGGAAATTTGAGTCTGGTGTATCTTTCTCAAGCACATTTCATTTAGAAGATAATTTACATTTGCACAGAATCATGGCGACAGCCCATCTGCTCGATGGTTATGTAAGATCCAACACTCATTAGAGTGTGACGTGCATTGATCTTAGTGAGCATATGAATTTGCACACTTGGGATTCAGGTTCTTCTAAAATAACTTCCAGCTCCAACCAACCACCATAGCCTGTTGTTTCTGACATTTTCTTTGCAACATCACAGTTAATATCTGTTTTAAGGAAATTGAATTATTGGGGGACTTTAAATTCCCAATCACTATAGCAGAGTTTCTGCTATAGTTAAGCAAGATTGTGTTGGTAGTTGTGGAGGGGTGCATGCTAGAAGAAGAGCTCTTTGTCATTTATACCTGATGGTTTTATCACTGAAGATTATTTGTAACAATGAAACTGCTGGAACAGTAACGTGATTCATATTAATATATGCATGTAAATGGGTTAGGAATGGAATTAACATAATCTCTGTGCTTTGGTTTTCCCTTAGAATTTGAGACTACTGGTTTATTTACAGTCTGCAGTAAGCACAGCCAGGCAGAGATGTCGCTGGGCAGATGGCAGGGAAGGGAAGGCCATGTGCTCTGGATCCATGGGTGGATGCTAACATTACAGTGTATCGGTGCAGCTCTTCAGAGAGGAGGAAAAAGCAGATGAAAACAAAGGCTCCTTTTGTCTTCCAGAGTTCTTAACCCTTTGTCCTAGTTTCACCTGCCAGGATTTTAGAGAGAGGGGAATGGGGGAACATGGTGAGATGCCAGGACTAGGGCTGCCAAAGCTGAACCGTGTAGGAGGAAGGAGCCAGAGAAGAGGCCACAGCCACCCGACTTCTGGGCTCCAGCAGGCAGCAGGAGTCGTAGCCAGGTGAGAAGGTGGGCTGAGAGATACTGGAAACAAAGGACAGGTGAGAAAATTGGTCCACAGGCCAGGCAGATTCTCAAAGCTGGGGAGTAGGGGTGGTGGCAAGAAAGTACAGGAAACACCCTGCTCTATAATAGGAATCTGGTCAGGTGGACAGGAAGTTGCACACCCAAAGACTTAGAGGTCTCTGTAACTGAGAAGAAATTCTAAGCCATTTAGGAAAGGACAGAATTCAACCTCAGAACAGAGAGGCCTGTGGGTGCAAAGTGAATGCATAGCTAGAAAACTCCTAGGTAGTCTTGTGTATTTTGGGTATGTACCCAGGCGTGCAATTGCAGAATCATATGGTAACTCTCTGTTTAACTTTTTGAGGCACTGCCAAGCTGTTTCCCACAAGGGCTGCACCATTTTACATTCCCACTAGCAATGCACAAGAGTTCCAATTTCTCCATATCCCCACCAACACTGTTTTATTTTCTGTCTTTTTTTATTTTAGCCTCTTTGCGAGTGTGACATTGCAGGTGTGATTTGCATATCCCTAATAACTAATGACGCTAAGCATCTTTTCATGTGTTTACTGGCTAGTCACATATCTTTTTTGAAGACATGTCTGTTTTGCTCATTTTTAAATTGATCTTTTTCATTGTTGAGTTGTAAACATTCCTTATATATTCTGGATATAAGTTTCTTTTTTTTTTTTTGAGACAGAGTCTCGCTTTG
The DNA here is from genome assembly GCF_040939455.1 of Microcebus murinus. NCBI lineage: Eukaryota > Metazoa > Chordata > Mammalia > Primates > Cheirogaleidae > Microcebus > Microcebus murinus. The sequence continues at coordinate 16,324,490 of NC_134120.1, read as the reverse complement.
TTGCCCAGGCTAGAGTGAATGTCATGGTGTCAGCCTAGCTCACAGCAACCTCAAACTCCTGGGCTCAAGCAATCCTGCTGCCTCAGCCTCCCGAGTAGCTGGGACTATAGGCATGCACCACCATGCCCGGCTAATATTAGTTGGCCAGTTATTTGGCCAACTAATATATTTCTATTTATAGAAATAAATAGATTTCTATTTATAAATAGATTTCTATTTCTATTTATAGTAGAGACGGGGTCTCGCTCTTGCTCAGGCTGGTTTTGAACTCCTGACCTTGAGCAATCCACCCGCCTCGGCCTCCCAGAGTGCTAGGATGACAGGCGTGAGCCACCATGTACGGCCTAAGTTTCTTATTGGTATATGATTTGCAAATATTTCCTTTCATTCTGTGGGTTATCTTTTCACTTTCTTGATAGTCTTCATTGAAGCACACACATTTTTAAATTTGATGAAGTCCAGTTTACCTATTTTTTCTTTGGTTACTGTGCTCTAGGTGTTATATATAAGAAACCATTGCCTACCTAAGGTTACAAAGATTTGCTCTTATGTTTTCTTCTAAGAGTTTTACAGTTTTATCTTTTATGTATAGTTCTATGGTCCATTTTGAGTCAATTTTTGCATACAATACGAAATGGGTGTCAAAATCCAGTTATCTCAGCACCATTTGAATTGTCTTTGTGACCTTGTCAAAAATCAATTAACTGTAAAAATAAGGGTTTATTTCTAGACTCTCAATTCTATTGCATTGATCTATATGTCTGCCTTTACACTGGCATCCTCTAGAGGCAAAAAACCACACGAAGGGTGACTCGAGTGGCTACACTGGCTGATTGTAGCTTGGTGTCTGTTCTGACTGGTTGGGGTCTGTGCCAGTTGTCTGTATTCTAACTGTAGTTTCACTCTGAGCAGTTGTCAAATATTTTGATTATGATCCCCATTTTCAGCCCTCTTTGTTAAGGAGATGAGTGGATATAAATTTGTAGGAGGCTAGAATAGACAGCAAGTGAGCTCAAAAATGTGTGAAATGGTTTGATTGGTGTTCTGCTGTAAGAAAGTCAAGTGTGAATCCAGAAAAGGAAAACCACACGCCAGAAAAGTCCAGAGATGGATTGGTCCGATGAATTATCAGAGACAGTTAAGGCAAAAGCCACAGTAAAGAGGTGTGACCTGCTATGACCTGCAGTTTCAGGTTGACCTGAATCCCAGGTAGAGAGACAGCTCAAGAAAGAAGGGCCTATTTCTGTGCAAGAAAGATAAGGCAGCCCCCACGATAGCCTGAAAGTTGGACTTCAGATATTACTGAACAGGAACAACCAAGAACTGAGCACACACGTGTAGAACATTTGCTTCCCACGCGGGTCTCTGAACCTGTACTGTGAGCCTGTGAACTCCCTTCCTCCTTTGGTGGCAATGCCTCCCAGAGAGCAATCACTGGATGGATCCCTTACACAAAATCACTTGGTAAAACCTAGGATCTAGGCCTCTTCCCATAATAATCAAATCTCTGGGGGTGGGGTTCTGGAATCTGGATTTTAATGAGAGCAGATAACTCTTACACCTGAAGTTCCCAGGCAGGAATATTGTGATTGTCATATTTGAGGAGACTTAGGAACATCATTTTTTCATAGGATTCTGTACTCAAAACTGAGTCACCTAGGAGTGGAAGTGAAATAGTCATAACTGTCATGGGAGGAGACCCTAAAATCATGGAAGACCTGAGAGGGCAGACAGGTTTCTACTTCACTGGCCATCTGTGATTGCTTGGTAGCGTCTGCCTGGATCATGGGGTTGAGATGAATGATGAGGCCTTGCCTGAGCTTGGATAGGAAGAGAGCAGCGATCAATTAGTAATGTCTGCCATGGCCAGAGGTTGGGGATGGTGAGTGGTGGTAAATGAATGCCTCCTTCTGCAACTTCACCCTAGAAAGACCTAGCTGTACCTTCTCCTTTTGTGGTAAGATATAATGTACATACAAAATGCTGGATGGAAACATATATGTACAGTTTAAAGAACAAAAATAAAACACATCCTTTAAAAAATTTCTCTAGAGAGCAGTTTCCAAAATCTTCTTGGATAACACGTTGCATTGTCTCACAACTTTCTTAATGTCTAATTTAAATAAATCCCTTTTGGCACACTCTAAGTCCAGTCCCTTTCATTCTATCCTCAGAGAAAAACAGAACAGCTGCTCCTGCTTTCTTATTCAATATGCCTCCCTATTTTAAAGAATTCAGTTCTTCATAAAAAAAAAAAAATTAATGAGAGTCTTCTATTTTAATGAGTTACTTGTTTAGTGGATTGGCATTTTTTTCCTCCCCCAAGCTCAAAATTCTTGGTTACAGAGACAAATTAGAATAGAACATTGAGAGTAGAAGGAATTTAGATCCAATTCTCTCTTTTCACAGATGGGACAGAGGCCCAGGGAAATGGAGGGCCTGGCTTGTCCTCACAGCAGAATCACAACTAAGACCCAACCGTCCTACCTCTTAACTCAGAGTGACGTCCACCAGACTGTGATATTTGGACAATCAGTGTGTTTTGAAGTAAGAGAACAAACCCAAGACCAAACATGTGTTGGGGTTCATTTTCCATACACATCGATGGCTTCCTAGCTCAAGTTCCTGGGTCTTTTTCGCCAAAGGGTTTTAGATCCACGCCTGGGCAGGCCAGAGGACTGGGGGGTGCATTCCCCTGAGGCAGCCCTTAAGCAATGAGGGACCTGAATGCTGGATAAATACCATGGATTCCTCACCCCTTCCTTGATGAGACAGTCCTGGGGTCTTTGATCCCTGGTGACTCAAGCTCCGCAGCAGGTCTGAGCTTTGGCTACTGACCCCAGGCATTCGCACTAATGTGCCCGTTATTAGCTTTGCTCTCATCTTCCCCCAATGCCCTGCTTTCTCATTATGCTTCTGAGATCACCTCCCAAGTAAAATATTTGTACCCAAATCCTTATTTCAGGATCTTCATTTGGGGAAAAGCAACCTGAGACCAAGCTTTACAAGAAAAGAGCTTTGTAAGAAGCTCAGGAGGAGCTGTGAAGTCAGGAAATTGCCTATGAACGGATTTCCAATGGTATCATCTTTGGAACCAGCACCACAATTTACAGAGTGCAGTGCAAACTGAAAATGTGGGGTCCCTTCTTGTTGAAAAAGTACTAAGAATTTCAAGAAGATGCTAGCAGAGCATTAAGACAAGGGTAGCCCTCTTGTCAGTATGGGCCCGGAGTGCTGCATAGGCTGCACACCCTTACGGCTGGCCAGGGAATGCTTCGATGTAAGAATCACTATGACAGGCCGGTCGCGGTGGCTCACGCCTGTAATCCTAACACTCTTAGAGGCCGAGGTGGATCGCTCAAGGTCAGGAGTTCAAAACCAGCCTGAGCAAGAGCAAGATCCCTGTCTCTACTAAAAATAGAAAGAAATTAATTGGCCAACTAAAAATATACAGACAAAATTAGCCAGGCATGATGACCCATGCCTGTAGTCCCAGCTACCCAGGAGGCTGAGGCAGGAGGATCACTTGAGCCCAGGAGTTTGAAGTTGCTGTGAGCAAGGATGATGCCATGGGACTCTAGCCTGGGCAACAGAGTGAGACTCTGTCTCAAAAAAAAAAAAAAAGAATCACTATGACAATAGTGGTTCTGAATCTGTTGAGTCATTACTATGTGCCAGGCACTGTCCTGAGCCCTTTAGTTTGCATTACCCATCTATTCCTCATGACTGCTGCAGGGGAGGAAAAGATTTCTTTTCCTTGCACATCACAAGGTTCATAGCTGGGGCCCCTAAAACAGAAGGGAGATTAACAAGAGACAAACATACATATTTATTTCATATAAGTTCTACATGACCAGAGTGCCTTCAGAAACGAGGACGCAGAGAAACAGGTACACTGGAGTGTTTCTGTGCTTGGGTTTGATGGAGTGGTGGTAGCCATGGAGGAGTAGGACTGGACAAAGGGGATCTGATCTAACGGTGATGATCCGGGGAGGAACTTAGCAAGGCCCATTTGTGCAAGGTTTTCTCTGCCCCTGTTTCTCCAGAGAGAAGGATGCCCCTTTCCTCTTTCTCTCTGCCCTGTGGGAGGGCACCTCTGGAATGAGGATTTTATGACCTGCTTTAAGGAGAGAAGGGGAAGTGGAAGGGGAGAGTGGCCTTCCTTATTCTGCTGTTTTCTCAAATGCCAGCTTGCCACATTTTGGAATAGCAGGTCCTAAACCCCATCCCTACTCCATGGACAAGATATCATTTATTAGAAAATCTATCGTGCAAAGAGGGGAACACGTGAGAGATGCTGAGTGGGATTCTTCCTGTGGTCCTGGAAGCTACCAAAAAAATTTTGAAAAGGCACCAAGCAAACTCACAGTGGTAGGCAGTGGCGGGGTCCACGAGCCAAGGAGCGTGGGCGGCTCCAGACGCTAGAAAGGCAAGGAACCGGATTCTGTCCGGGAGCCCCCAGGGCAGAACTCGGCCCTGCCGACACCTTGGTTTTAGCTCAGTGAGACTCGTGCTGGATTTTTGACCTACAGAACCGTGAGGGCATACATTTCTGTCATTTTAAGGTGCCGATTTGTGGCAATTTATTACAGCAGCCATGGGAAACGAATACATCCACATTGTAAAGAAAGCAGCCAACCATCAGCAGATGCCTTCTTGTAGAGCCAGGGAGGGTATAGCAGCGTGGGTACGATCACCGTGTGCAACCCCGTCACGCTCCTGCCTCAGCCGAGGTCAGGTGGGGGGGGCGCTGTGCCCAGGAGCCTGAGGGGCAGACAGTGTCCCCTCCCTCACGAGGGGCTGCTTTCTCCTCGCTCAAGCGCATGCTCTCCCTCCTCCAAGCAAATGAGGCAGAGGCCTCCAGGAGAACCACGCTTCTGGATTGGGGGTGCCTGCCAGGAGCGGGAATGGGCCTCTCTGGGGACTCGCTGAGCCAGAGTCCAGGCAGGGCATCGGCCTGTCTCGGCTGCACTCCGGCCAGGCAAGCACGGCAGCCCCTCTGGCATCTGCCGACCGTGCTCGGGGACACAGCCATTGCTGGACACAGTCACTGAGGCCGTGACAACAGCGCGCTGCACACACTCACCCGCTGGGCCCTCCAGGCTGCCTCGGCCTGAGCCGCAGGGCCAGCCCCCGCCGGCTCTTCTCAGTCCTGCGTGCTGGGGCGTCCCTGCTCTCGGCCGGGCTGGGGTGGGGGGGGACCCCACTCCGGAAGGGGCACCGGGAGGGCAGGAGTACAGCTACACTGAAGGAGAGAAGGCAGGTGGGACGCAGTCAAGGGCAGTGTCCCGGGGCCAGAAAGCAATAAAAATTATTTTCAAAAAATAGAACAGATAATCTTATTTTTTCCGCTGTAAATAATATTTCCTCTCATCATCAAACTAACACATGTTCATTTCCATTTACCAAAATATTTGTAGATGTAATAAATATTGTGAAAATACAATTCACCACTACCCAGCAACGGTCACTGTAAATATGGTGTTTCCTTTCAGCCTTTTTTTAAAAACATGAGCTCTTACACATCTATCTTTATCAAAACTAAGAGTATATGTAGTTTTTATTAAACAATGAGGTTAAATTAGTATTTTTCCCACATAATTGTTGGTTTGGGCTCTGGAAGCTGATTTGGCCTCTAGGAGGGACAGACACTGTAATTTGATCCCGGGGACATCCAAGAGCCTGTAAGCCTCTTGGATGGTGTACTAGATTGAATAATGTCCCCTCGCTGCAAAATTCACAATCATCTGGAGCCTCTGAGTGGAACCTTATTTGGAAATAATATCTTTGCAGATGCGATCAAATTAAGAAAGGTCATATTGCATTGGGGTGGGCCCTAAAGCCAAGGGCGAGGGTCCTGATGGGGAAAGAAAGACTTAGAGACACAGGCACAGAGACACACAGGGAAGAAGGCCGTGTGACAGGGAGGCAGAGATCGGAGGGGTGTGGCTGCAAGCCAAGGAACGCCAGGGGTTGCTCGTACCCACCAGACTCAGAAAGAGGCAAGGAAGGGTCTTGCCCAGCGCCTTCAGAGACAGCACGGCCACGGACACCTTGATTCAGACTTCTAGCCTCCAGAACAGTGAGAAAGTAAACGTCTGTCATTTTAAGCCACCCAGCTTGTGGCACTTAATGGCAAACCAAGGAAACAAACATATAATACGTAATGATACTAATGCATAATTCTGACACTAACAATACTAAGCCATACTTAACAACCCTAGTTCTTGTGGAAGGAGTAAGTGACATCATTTTCAAGGGCAAACAAGAATGAAGAGAAGCTGAATTTTAAGTTACTAAATTTAGAGAATCAGTAGGAATTTGAGTCACCCTGGGGTGTCTTCTACTGTCAGATCAGCAATTAGAGCAGAAGCTTGGGTCAAGTCCAGCTCCGTCCCTCACCACCTGTGTGACCTTGAGGATGACACTTCACTCCTCTGGGCTTCCGTGTTCTCATCTTTAAACCTAGAATAACAAAAGTTCCTACCCAAGCGTTGCTGTGAGCATGACATAAAACCGCAGTTGTGAGCCTCGTGCGGGGCCTGGCCCTTTGAAAGTGCTCACCAGTAGCTGCTGTTATTATTGTTGTTAAGGTTTTTTTTGTTGTTTTTGAGACAGAGTCTTGCTTTGTTGCCCAGGCTAGAGTGAGTGCCGTGGCGTCAGCCTAGCTCACAGCAACCTCAAACTCCTGGGCTCAAGCGATCCTTCCGCCTCAGCCTCCCGAGTAGCTGGGACTACAGGCATGCACCACCATGCCTGGCTAATTTTTTCTATATATATTAGTTGGTCAATTAATTTCTTTCTATTTATAGTAGAGACAGGGTCTCGCTCTTGCTCAGGCTGGTTTCGAACTCCTGACCTTGAGTAATTCGCCCGCCTCAGCCTCCCAGAGTGTTAGGATTATAGGTGTGAGCCACCGTCCTGTTGTTAAGTTTTGGACACGATGATTTTTCTTCAATAAACTTGACTCAGTTGGTACAGGAAAAAAAAATTGTTGACCAGGCCAGCAAGTTTCCCGGCAAACACAATCTTTCCAGAGTTCCTGAGATGCCAAGATCCCTTTATTATGAAATTAAAGTCAGGTCCAAGAGATTCAATCCGCTCAATCACCATCATCTGTGTAGACAGCCATTTGCTGCCCATCAACATTCCCAAAGACACAGGTGCTTTTCGGTTTTCTGCCAAAAATAGCCACATCAGATGACTCCATGGTGTCATTCATTCCCCCATGAAGCAGTAGAAACATAGTGACCAGTGGTTGGGGCCATGCCTGGCTCTTGCTACCCATTCAACTCATACTCCGAGAAGACGCGACTCTGTTGGCCAAGCCGGCTTGTACATCTCTTGGCAGGTGTATCGTATATTTCAGGAGCGGTGACAGGCACATCTCTGCTTGCTGAGGACCCCGAATGCTCAGCATTCTTTAGACTGTCACATGGCACTTCTTCCTCCCAACAATCAGAATCCTGGCGGGGAAACAGCCTTATGCTATTGCTTAGCTTCTTGGAGTTTGTAATCACTTATCTTTTTTCTCCATTGGGATATATTTTTCTATTGCCCATTTTTTATGCTGAATTTCCTGAAATTCTTTATAATGTCTTTTCCTGGTGAGTCACCTCTTGAATGACTTCAGCATTTTCATTTTCTCTGTCCTAAAGGGTGGCTCATACTTGCCACCAGTCTGTTGGGAAGATCTGGGCTCAGCACACACCCCACAGGTTACTGTAAGACCTGCTAAAGATTTGCATATATGCTGTACCTGTATGTAATTTAAGGTCTGCTTAAGCTCTGAAGAGTTTAAATAGCTTCCCACCTGCTGGGCTGGCTTCCAGGAAAGACACAGGCTCAGACACTTAGTTCTCTGATTGATCGAAAAATAAGTACTAGTACTTTCTCCCTCTTTCTTTTCTTCTTAATCAAAAGTTCAATAATTTACATGACAGGCACCCTTGTATCCACCACCCAGATTTAATAAATGTTCAAATGTCACCTTCTGTGCTTCAAACATTGCAGATACAACTTGAGGAACCCCCTTCCCTCTTTCTTACACCCCCAGAGAGAAATACCACTATTAATTCCTTTTCCAGAAATGTTCTTGTTTCTTTGCCCCAGTTGGTGGCTGAGGGGCTGGGGAAATGGAACCGTATTCACTGCCTTTTTCTCCTTCCACTTCTTTTGGGGGCTTGGATTGTGCTTTTTGAATGAGAGGAAATAGACCCTGAGAGTTGATTATTTGAGATGTGGCTTGCAAGCATCCTTATTCAAGCTGCAAATAGTCCACATTTCATAAAAACTTCTTAGGTTATAGTTGAAGGGTCCTTTTGACAGATCCATCGAGCCCTAGAATATTACCTATTTTGCATAAAGCCAAAAATTGAGTTTATAATCCTAAATTAGCCTCTGAAAAGGGAGTCAAATCGATTCATGCCCACAGGATTTTTCCAGTGTAAACTTTTTGCTCAATGCTGGTTTGAGTGCCTAGGCAAATCGCCGCTTTATCAATCAAAATAAAAATATTTTTAAAAGAGAAGAGCAGGAGACACTATCACCAAACTTGAAACCTTGTGGGGTGGACTGATCTGAGAGCCAAAGGCAGTAAGAAAAGGGTGAGTTGGGGTGAAATCAGGATACGGGAGTGTGATGGCAGAGAGAAAAAGCAGCAAAATCAGTCCAAGATGGTTCAGAGTACTAAAGCCCTGCGGGAGGCTTGCTGTCCGCTTTCTAAAATCTTTTCTTTCAATAATTCACACAGCACTCGGCAGAGTGTCATTTTTGTTTTTGGACCACTTAATAAATATTGATGGTAATGGCAGAAAATGTAATTAAAAATTAAAATGCTATTATTCTTCAGATACTGAACCTAGCTTCCTAATATCTTTTGGTAAAATATGGTCACGGTCTTGGTCATGGACTTCAGGGAGACATAGTGAATCCTTCAACATCACCTAGACAGGTACACAATTCTTAACGTAAAACCACTAAAGGAACAAATTTTCCTACGCAGTGCACCTGTTTCTTTTACATTTTAAAAGGCTCTTTTAGAAAATTTTCAGGGGAATCCAAATATAAATTTATCCTGTAATTTACACTATTTCCCATTAGCAGCTTCTTTTACTGTGACTAAAGCAAAGTTGTTGTTTTTTTGTTTTTTTGTTTTTTTTTTTTTTTTTTTGAGACAGAGTCTCGCTTTGTTGTCCAGGCTAGAGTGAGTGCCATGGCGTCAGCCTAGCTCACAGCAACCTCAAACTCCTGGGCTCAAGCAATCCTCCTGCCTCAGCCTCCCAAGTAGCTGGGACTACAGGCATGCACCACCATGCCTGGCTAATTTTTTTCTATATATACTAATTAGCCAATTAATTTCTTTCTATTTATAGTAGAGATGGGGTCTCACTCTTGCTCAGACTGGTTTTGAACTCCTGACCTCGAGCAATCCGCCCGCCTCGGCCTCCCTGAGTGCTAGGATTACAGACGTGAGCCACCATGCCTGGCCTAAAGCAAATTTTTGTGTATAAATTTTCTTGTTTACTTTCCCAATTTGATTGTAAATTTCATTAATCTCAATCTTAGTTTTTTTTTTTTTTTTTTTTTGAGACAGAGTCTCGCTTTGTTGCCCAGGCTAGAGTGAGTGCCGTGGCGTCAGCCTAGCTCACAGCAACCTCAAACTCCTGGGCTCGAGTGATCCTTCTGCCTCAGCCTCCCGGGTAGCTGGGACTACAGGCATGCGCCACCATGCCCGGCTAATTTTTTATATATATATCAGTTGGCCAATTAATTTCTTTCTATTTATAGTAGAGATGGGGTCTCGCTCTTGCTCAGGCTGGTTTTGAACTCCTGACCTTGAGCAATCCGCCCGCCTCGGCCTCCCAAGAGCTAGGATTACAGGCGTGAGCCACAGCGCCCGGCCTCAATCTTAGTTTTTACAACCTCTTTTTATGAAATTACAGGAGTGTTCCTTTGGAGAAATGCTTTTATTTTTATTTTTATTTTTTTGAGACAGTGTCTCACTTTTTTGCCCAGGCTAGAGTGAGTGCCGTGGCGTCAGCCTAGCTCACAGCAACCTCAAACTCCTGGGCTCAAGCGATCCTCCTGCCTCAGCCTCCCAAGTAGTTGGGACTACAGGCATTCGCCACCATGCCCGGCTAATTTTTTTCTCTATATATTAGTTGGCCAATTAATTTCTTTCTATTTATAGTAGAGACGCTCAGGCTGGTTTCGAACTCCGGACCGTGAGCAATCCACCCACCTCGGCCTCCCAGAGTGCTAGGATTACAGGCGTGAGCCACTGCGCCCGGCCTGGAAAATGCTTTTAATAGATAGACTTCCAAACTTCATGTTCACAGTGACAAGCTAAGGAGCTACAGACTGTCGCAAGCCAACATCTTTTAAATTCACATTTAATTTTTTTCTGACATTAAAAACGATACATGGTAATGCTAGAAAAATTGACAATATAGAAAATTTTTAAAAGGAAAACAGAAATAACCCATAAGGAATACAGATAATTGGTAGTATTTTAGTATATTTCCTTTTAGTTTTTTTTCCTCTGTATATATAAATTTTTAATAAGTTGGGATCACACTGCATGAACAGTTTTGTTTCCTGCTTTTTTCACTTTTCATTATATCATATAATTACCTATATTATTAAATATTATTTAAAAGCATGATTTTTCAGTGACTGTATAATATTTTCTAGTATGGACTTATAATTAATTTAAATACGACCATTAATATATTATTGGGTATTTAGGTTGTTCCTAATTATTTGTTACAACAAATAAGGCATGTCCTTTACATAACTATCATTGCAGCATCCTTGAATATTTCCATAATATATATTCCTAGAAGTGGGATTATAGGGTCAAAGACTGTGGACATTTTATTGACTTTCAACAGGTATGGCTGAATTGAATTCTAGAGAAGATGCACTAATTTACTTTCCCACCAGCAGTTTATAAGATGCCTGTGCCATTGAACCCTCGCCACCAAACAAATATGATTTGTAAAGTATTTTTCAAATCAGAGGCTTGAAATGCAATCAAGAGTCGGAGCTTCAGAGATTCAGCGCCAAGTTCAGCAGATCCAAATGGGGTTGTGAAGGGGACCTGAGAGGGGAAAGAGGCTGGGGACGCGCGGGAAGGTTTGGAATAATTCCCGCAGGTACCGTGCCACCCCTGTGTGTCTGCAGAGTCCTTGCACGAGCCAGCAGGTGGGTGGTGTGTGCGCGCGTGTGCCGGGCGAGCTTGAAGGTGCAGGGTAGAGGTAGCACCACGGGCGTTTCTTCTTGACGCCTCTGCCTCTTGATTTCCTGCCTCTGCTCTCGCCATAGGTCCTCACGGCATGACCTACTGACAGCCCTAAAGCAACCAAGGGCCCGGTCTCACTGGCTCGTTTCAAGCCAGTCAAGCGAGAACAAGATGAATATAAACAACCTCTGTTCCATTGGAAGTAATTCCGAAATCAAGGCCCACTTTCAGGTCCAGGAGCCAGTGAAACCCCAAATAAAGTGATGTCTCCATGTCACATCTTGAATTGTCTCCATTTCCAGCCAGATCCAGCGCTCAGATGAGGGAGAGGCACCTCCCAGTTCCCACCAACCTCCCTTCAGCTGCTTCTCCACTGTCTATACCCCACCAGGGGTGTGCCGGGCTGGCTGGCTTATACTCGCTTGCTTGGGAAGAGGCTTGGGAAGAGCTGGTGGCTAAATGTTTGGGAATTTGAGACAGTTTTGGTGTCTTTTTGTTTTGTTTTGTGACAGAGTCTCACTCTGTTTCCGGGGCTAGAGTGCCATGGGATCAGCCTTGCTCACAGCAACCTCAAACTCCTGGGCTCAAGTAATCCTCCTGCCTCAGCCTCCCGAGTAGCTGGGACCACATGCATGCACCACCATGTTCAGCTAATTTTTTCTATATATTTTTAGTTGGCCAATTCATTTCTTTCTATTTTTTTTTTTTTTTTTTAGTAGAGACGGGGTCTTGCTCTTGCTCAGGCTGGTTTCGAACTCCTGACCTTGAGCAATCCTCCCGCCTCGGCCTCCCAGAGTCTAGGATTACAGGCATGAGCCACTGCCCCTGGCTGAGAAAGAATTGTTAAATATAGTTAGTTAACAATTAATTGATGTAAACTTACCACTAAATAAATTATATTAAAAACAAAAGTGATAAATCCTCAATACTCACCACTCTGTAATCCTACTACATTTTACTATTATTTACGTCTGTCAAACCTGTAAGAGAGAAATATACAATGGTTTGCTGCTATGTATCTCTTTTCAGCTCCAACTTCAGTGATGTCATAGTGGTAGCTTGAAATTGGCCATGGTAGAAATGTTTGCACTGCAGAAATTGGCTAATGCTGCAAAATGGGGCTTGATTTACTGTTTTGTTGATTGTGTAGGCTTAGGAAAATAATAGGAAAATGTTAATAAAGTGGATTAAACTTAGAGGTGTGTCATATCTGCAGCTGTTCCATTCTGAATGGCAAAACAAAATTGAGGAAACAGTGTTCCAGTATTGAAAACTATTGCCTGATTCAGCAGAGAATTCGCTCATGTCATGATGAATTAGTGAAATTCTAACATTCGTCTTCCTTGTTTCATTTTCATCTTATGCGTTAAAGAACATAAAAATATGAACCAACATTCATGTCATTACCACACTCATCTGTCAATGATGTGAGGGACTTCTTTGCTGCATTGGACAGTAATCAAGCATTTTTTTTTGGTAGTCTGATTTTATGACACAATTGTTTTGGGGTCTTTTTTTGTTTTTGTTTTTGATTTTGAGTCTCTCTCTGTTGGCCGGGCTAGAGTGCTATGGTGCCTAGCTCACAGCAATCTCAAACTCCTGGGCTCAATCGATTGTCCTGCCTCAGCCTCCCAAGTAGCTGGGACTATAGGTGCACCCCACCACACCCATGTAATTTGTCTATTTTTAGCAGAGATGAGGTTTCACACTTGCTCAGGCTGGTTTTGAACTCCTGACCTCAAGCAATCCTCCCGCCTTAGCCTCCCAGAGTGCTAGGATTAGAAGACATGAGCCACCATGCCTGGCCATGACACAATTCTTGACAGAATTATTAAAACCGATAGCAGATTTTGAAGAAATTCAAAATCACAGTGATGCAGAGGTATAAACTGACAAGCAAGGTAAATATTTTAGCTTAAAATTTTTTTCTAAAATTACATAAAGAAATTATTAACAGAAAATTTTACATCGACCCTCAAGCAGTCTTGTGACTCTTACTAATGTCACGTAAAATTATTTTTCAGATTCCAGTCCCTAAAATGCCAAAACGACGGAGCGATCTTATGGTAAAGCTAAAAGAGCTTTCAGTTCAATAAATACAATTTGTATGAGGGTGAGAAAGGTTAACTGTAGATCACATATCAGATTTAATGAAAATAAATTTATTGGGAAATAGGTGTCAGCTCAGGATGCAAATCAACTTATTAAATGATCATTGATTTACAATAACAGATTGACTACAGATACAAGAATGTGGCAAAAACAACAAAGCTTTCTGTGAGGATCAAATGGCTATATGGAATTTTTAATGAAAAGTATTGTAATGTTACTGTTATTTGTGAACTGTGTGCTACCAATCTTTATATCAGTAAAATGTATAACAAACATGTGTTTTTCAAAGGAGTTGGTTGTTAAACCCCTACCAGCACACCACTGCCCCCAATCACCCCCACCCTATGTGACTGCCCCATAGGTTTGAGTTTCTGTCTAGCCCCCCTCTCCCCAATTCTGATCGTGTCCAAAGTTCCAGGCTCCTGCCTTTAGATCAGCACTTCAAAGTCATTGCTATTGCATTTGGCAGAAGGTTCTGTGCATGTCTTGGCTCTGAACAGCATCCTTCCCCAGATTGGGCCAGGCCCCAGTGTCCCTCGGGTCTCTGGCTGGGTTCCTATCACTGCAGAGGCTCTTGCAAGACTCAGTCATCGATTCCAAGTACTGGCCTCCGAAATCCTAGACTCGATTTTAAAATAGTTATACAAATGTCATATCACATTTTTTCCCCAGAAGGAGTTGCCAGCTATATATTCTCTAGCCTTGGGAATTCTTAAATTTGATGCTTGGACTTTTTGTGAATGCTGAGTTCTAAACGATTTACCATGATGAATTTGCCTTATATGAATGTTTGTGAGATTGAGCCGGGTCTGTTCAGTCCACATATGAAAATGTGTGCTGGTGTAAAAAGAACATTTGTTTCCCTGGGCCAATATGGCTTTGTCAGCTTATTCCAACAGTGAAGTCTCATGGGTCTTCGTAAGAAATAACTTCTCTTCTGACCCCAGTTGAAAACCCCTAAAGAAATGAGGAAGGAGGGTGGGAATAACCACAGTTATTACTTCAACAGCCTCTTCCTCTGCATTAAATTTAGCAAAGATCATTGCCTTAGACAGCCCCAAATTCTTTCTTCTTTCTTCTTTTTGCACAAATTTATTCCTGGGATCATGTATCCCCATGCTAAGCCCCAGAGAACTGATTGTGTCGGTGTTTTCAGAATTAATTTATGGGCCTCTGGGGGCACTCAACACAGTCTCCTTCGCTCAGGTAACATAGGAATTGGCTGAGATTTTGCACCAGGGCAGATGTTGTCTGGAATACAAAACAAAGAGCCTGTGCTACAAAACAAACACAGGGGCTTAACCAACAGCATGAACTTACTGTTTTCACCATACAAACATCATGGGGGAGTGAGGCAGAATTCATCTGGCCTCTAGACCACAATCATTTTATTTTTGTTTGAAATATTTTATTTTATTATATTGCTCAGAATCATTTCATTTGTAAAAAATAGTGTGTGAGAGCCATCTTAGAGATCAATTTGGAGGCATAATTGAGCATGCTGAATACATTTACATCTCTTAAAAATACCTGGTAGATGCAAATTTGACCCCTTTTCTCCCTGAATCTAAAATTTCCTAGAAAACTTGAAACACCAGAAGGAGGGTACAGTGTTGCTAATTTTTATCTGGTCTCGGTAACTGAATTAAGGTGAACAAAACTCAGGGTGCGTGACAAGCTATAAAGATAAATACCCGAGAGAGTAGAGTTTCAAAAAGAGAATTCCTGCAACCGTTTCATTAAGAAAATTAGCCTAGTTGTAAATATTACCTACTGAATCCTCCCTTATGTAACTCTTGGTTAATCATACAAAGAGCCACACATCCATATTCAGAAGCTAAAAAGAGAAAACAGCATATGGCTGACAAAAGGCGTGTACCCGGAGCAAACTGTTTCAGAGAGCATGTTCCCAGCAAACACAATGTCCTGCTAGCAGTTCCAAAAGCCTTAAAGTCACAGGCCTTCTCAGGGCCAGGGCTGGCAAGCCTCAGGGACACCCTCCACCTGGCCAAGATCTGCAGGGCAGGAGGCCACTGGCTTCTTTTCCACTTGCCCTGAAGTCCCCCCTTCCCCCATCCCCCAGCTCAGCTCCACTCAGCGTAGATGCGGACAACCCCAGGACCAAGTGACACCTGTCAAATAAGTCACTGCCTCCTGAGCAGTGCTGTCGAGGGAGACATTTCCAGCATTTAGGGTTGGCGGGGCAAGTTCATAAACCAGCAGGCGAATGAGCCTGCCCATTAAGTGCTAAACAAAAAAATCAAGATTTTTCTGTTCCTCTTCTCCCATTTCTCATCATACACTGGCATTATGCAAGGGTGTGCCAGGGACTGGGCTTTCTGCCACTTCTCTGCCAGTTACAAACTGTGGGATTTCAAACACCCCCAGACAGATGAGACCTCAGTTTCCTCTTTTGTAAAATGAGGGGGCAGGATTAGATGATTCCTGGGGACCATCCTAGCCATAACAACTCGGTGACCAGGGCTGCATCTCATGCATGGTAGAGGGGGATTCCTTTAGGGCAGCGGTCCCCAACCTTTTTGGCACCAGGGACCGTTTTCATAGAAGATAGAAGATGGACGGGGCGGGGGACGTGGGGGAATGGTTTCAGGATGATACAAGCACATTGCATTTATTGTGCACTTTGTTTCTACTCTTATTACATTGTAATATATAATGAAATAATTATACAACTCGCCATAGGTTGGGGACCCCTGCTTTAGGGGATTGAACCAGCCCAGACATTCAGAGGGTCTCTATAGTGCAGACGATGAAAATACTCCTTCCGGAACCCAAACAACCCCACTGATGAATTGTCACCTCCTGCCGGGGGCCTGCAAGTGGCCAGCACCGGGAAGTCTCCCTGGGCACTTGTCACGTGGCTCCCTCCTCCTCGGAGCATCCCCACTCCCTCATCCCACTGCCTTTGCTCAACGTCTAAGTTCAATTAAAACAGTCAAAGCAGTTAGCAGATAGTCACTAAGGAAGAAAGGAAATTTCCCCGGGAGAATTTTTTAAGGAGTGATTGAAGAGGCTGAGGCCCATGAAAAACAAAAATTTTTCTTACTGGAATTCCCCAATCAGGGAGCCGGTGCACTTCCCAGAGGTTTCCCCAGGATTCTTACAGATGCCAGAAGGAAGCTCACCAAGCAAGGAAGCCCAGCAACTTCTCTACCCAAATAAAGAGCAGCTCGTGTATAAACAGATGGAGCCCACTGTTCCAGTTATCTCTCACTGCGTGAAAAGCTAACCCCAAATGTACTGGCTGCAGACAGAAGCCTTCTTGTTGTGTTTCCCAACGAGGTGGGTCGGGAATTCAGGCAGGGTGTGGCTGGGGGATTCTTCCGTGTCGTGCACAGAGGTCGTTTAGTAACTTCTGGACAGACTGGCCTGGAAGCTCCTCTTGTACGTCTGCTGCCTTGGCAGGGACGGCTGGAAGGCTGGTGAGTGCTGTCAGCTGAAGCACCTACAGGCTGGTGGCTTAATGCTAAAGGCCAGTCCTTCGGTCTACTTTCTCCTTGTACTTGACCCAACCTCTTCCTCCTGCTCCTCATTCTTCTTTTTGTATTAGTAATAAGTATTATGGTATTTGTCCCAGCCTGCTTGGCCTTCTAAAACAAAAGCAGGCCGGGCGTGGTGGCTCACGCCTGTAATCCTAGCACTCTGGGAGGCTGAGGTGGGCGGATTGCTCGACGTCAGGAGTTCGAAACCAGCCTGAGCAAGAGCGAGACCCTCCCCTCCCCCGTCTCTACTATAAATAGAAAGAAAATAATTGGCCAACTAAAATATATATAGAAAAAATGAATCGGGCATGGTGGCGCATGCCTGTAGTCCCAGCTACTCAGGAGTCTGAGGCAGCAGGATTGCTTGAGCCCAGGAGTTTGAGGTTGCTGTGAGCTAGGCTGACGCCAGGGCACTCACTCTAGCCTGGGCAACAAAGTGAGACTCCGTCTCAAAAAAAAAAAAAAAAAAAAGTAGTACACCACGGGGTGGCTTAAACCATAGACATCTGTTTCTCACAGTTGTGGAGGTTGAGAAGTCCAAGATCAAGGTGCCAGCAGGTCCGGTGTTCAGCGGGGGCGTCCTTCCTGGTTTGGGTCCTCACATATTTCAGACAAAGATCATCGTGCCACTGTGTCTTCCTAGGAGGCCACTGACCCCATCTCGAAGGCTCTGCCCTCATGACCTAATCACCTCCCAAAGCCCCCACCTCCTAATACAGTCACATTGGGAACTAGCTTTACCATGGGAATTTTAGGGCCACACAAACATTCAGCCCATGGCAACGTTCTTTTTTTTTTTTTTTTTTTATTCTTTTTTTTTTTTTTTTTTGAGACAGAGTCTCGCTTTGTTGCCCAGGCTAGAGTGAGTGCCGTGGCGTCAGCCTAGCTCACAGCAACCTCAAACTCCTGGGCTCGAGTGATCCTTCTGCCTCAGCCTCCCGAGTAGCTGGGACTACAGGCATGAGCCACCATGCCCGGCTAATTTTTTTATATATATATCAGTTGGCCAATTAATTTCTTTCTATTTATAGTAGAGACGGGGTCTCGCTCTTGCTCAGGCTGGTTTTGAACTCCTGACCTTGAGCAATCCGCCCGCCTCGGCCTCCCAAGAGCTGCAACGTTCTTTTTGATCCCAAAGTAATACATGCTCTTTGCAGAAAAATTAAAAATAAAGAAAATATAAGGAAGAAAATGACTCACACTGCCACAGTCTGGAAATAACCAAAGTAACATATTCTTCCATTCTTTCCTCTACATTGTTAGGGACCGACCTTCCACAGCCCCACCGGACAGAAAAGCAGAGACATCGAGGATGTAATTACACAAGAGGAGGTTTATTTTCTGGCTAGCCAGGGTCCAAGCCCCAGAGCACCAACGCAGTGGTCACTCTTGCAGGCAAGGACCCCGACTGGGGTTGCAGCGTGCCTTTTATCCCTATGGTGCATACGCTATGCAGTGGCTGATCACGCGTGGATCATGCATTGACCTTTAACATGATTGGTTGGCTGGCAGCCCCACTATACAGGGGTCCGAACAATGCAAAGTTGGCGCAATCAAGCAAGCAAGCAACGGTTTCCATGGCAAGCAAGCAACAGTTTCCAGAAGCCGGATGTTAGTTCCGGCTTCACTGGGGTGTGGGCCTTGCAGGTGTGCAATGTCTCGACCCCGGCTTCACTGGGGTGTGGGCCTTGCAGGTATGCAATGTCTCGACCCCTCACATTCCCCCCTTTCTTTAGAAGCTGGTCGAGCACTCTTGCTCGTCTCTTGGGTCTTCTAAAGGTTTCAAGTCTGTGCTACCTGACTAGAGCTTTTGATACTGCGGCTGCAACACTAAAAGCTGTACTGTATTAACCCTTTCTTTTACAAAGGTTATTATCTTGTTTAATATGCAGGGTCCGAATGTAAAGACTAAGAGCAGAATTACTAGTGGTCCTAATAGCGTTGAGATAAGGGTAGTTAGCCAAGGGGAGCTGTTAAACCAAGATTTAAACCAACCTGCCTGCAGCTCATTTTTCCCGCTTGCGGCGGGCAAGCTCTTCTCTAACTTTAGCCATAGATTCCCTGACGACTCCTGTGTGGTCTGCATAGAAACAGCACTCTTCTTGGAGGGCAGCACATAGTCCCCCCTGTTGAAGGAACACTAGATCTAGCCCCCTCCGATTTTGTAGTACTACTTCGGATAGGGAGGTCAGAGACTTTTCTAGATGGGAGATAGACTCTTCTATTCTTGCAATGTCTTCATCAGTGGCTGCTCTCAAGGTGCTGAACCCTCTCTGTTGCATCACTAGGGAGGAGATACCAGTCCCTGCTCCTATTGCCCCCAAGCCAAAAAGTGTGGCCAGGGTAATGGCTGCAAGGGGTTCTCTTTTTCTCTGGAAAATTAGGTTAGTGACCCCTTGGCCTGCCCTGCTGGTGTATATGGTCTCTACTGTATGGTATATTATTTTAGGGAACACTAACACCATAACACAGTATTTTTAGATTCATTAAAAACTGATAGGCTAAGGCAAGGGGTTAAACCTGTTTTGGAGCAAATCCACCATCCACTTGGCCCGGGAATGACCCATTTTTCTTTTCCTGATTGATTTATTACTCTGTTACCCCCGGCACAGAGCTCTGCATGGCTGGGTGGCACTGTTCCCAGGCAGGTCCCCTTGCCAAGAACTGACTGAAAAGTGAGACCAGGGCCTTTACGGTCCCATTGACATGACCTAGGGGCGGCCTCTGTGGAGAGGTTGAAATTGACGGCCATTCCCACTGCTTCGTATGCAGCTGTCAACATCTTCCACAGAGGATCTCTAAGTTCTACTTCAGGCACCGTGCTTATGGGGCTCCCTAGGGTGAGTGAGTTTGTCCCTAACTTTATCACTGGTTTGGGGTGCACCGTGGCCGGCCGTGGGTGCAGCACCTGGTTGGGCCTTACTGCCTGTGGTGACACAATCCCACTTGGCCGAGGGCCGGGCGCCCCTGGGGGCTCACTCACGCTGATGGGGCTTATTTCTTCTAGGTTAAACATAAGGTCTGGCCACCATCCATTTACGGGGCCTACCCCTGAAGTCACATTCTAGACTTTATGAGTCTCTTGATTGGCAATCTCTCATGTGAGGTTATGAGGTTGGTGGGGATTGCTATTTATCACGGCTGCCACACTCCTGCCCACAAGCAAAGTAACCCCAAAGCACCCACATAAAAGATATAAAACAAGCCTAGCATGCATCTCTGCGACGGAGTCCAACCTCCAGGTGCTACAGTCCCAAGTCCGACTCCAACTAGTATGACCAGTACTCCAAAGAGGACTGGAGTCACTAAGTTCATCTATGCTGGTGTCACTCGGGTCAGCCTGGTCTTTAGGGGGTTCTCCGGATCCACCGTTGCCTTCCACTGGCTCTGGCACTGCTCTTGGTCGCTCTTGCTAGCCGACCTCACGTGGGAGTGGTGTATTCAGGTTGATATTCCATCCACCTTGAGGGCAGTGGGAGTAACAAGGATAACTTGAAAGGGGCCCTTCCATTTAGGCTCGAGGGTTTTGCTGTTATGTCTTTTTACCCACACCCAGTCCCCCGACTGGTGTGGGTGATAAGAATGTTCAGCACTACCCGCCCCCAGCCCTGTGGCCTGGTATATGGCGCGGAGGGCCGGCCACACTTGGCTGTGAACGCTCTGCAGAGCTTGTACGGCTTGCAACACGTGTTTGGGGTGTTTTGGGAGAGCCTCGGGGCTCACCCTGGGGACCACGGGCGGAGGAGTGCCACACATGATTTCAAAGGGGGTTAAACCTAAATGATAGGGGGTGTTCCGGGCTCGGAACAGGGCGAAGGGAAGGAGGGTCACCCAGTCCCCGCCAGTCTCTAGGGCCAATTTAGTCAGACTCTCCTTTATTGTTCTGTTCATTCTCTCCACCTGCCCTGAGCTCTGGGGGTTATAGGCACAATGCAGTTTCCAATTGGTCCCCAGAGCCTGGGCCAGTCCCTGACTAACTTGGCTGACAAAAGCAGGCCCATTATCTGATCCTATTCCTTCTGGCA
This sequence comes from Microcebus murinus, assembly GCF_040939455.1. Lineage (NCBI taxonomy): Eukaryota > Metazoa > Chordata > Mammalia > Primates > Cheirogaleidae > Microcebus > Microcebus murinus. The sequence continues at coordinate 16,303,605 of NC_134120.1, read as the reverse complement.
GTCCATACCTAGGAACTATTTTTTCTAATATTTTCTTGGCTACCGTTAGAGCAGTCTCTCTCTTAGTGGGGAAAGCCTCTACCCACCCGGAGAACGTATCCACCATAACTAGCAGATACCGGTACCCATATTTCCCAGGCTTCACTTCTGTAAAATCTACTTCCCAGAACAGCCCTGGCTGCCTCCCCCTTTCCCTTGTACCTGCGTGGGTCCCTTTGGCCCTCCCCGGCTGCATGACTTGACAGGCTCGGCAGTCCCGGACGATGTCGCTCGCCACTCGTCCCTGCGACATGAACCTAAGCTGGGCGGTGTTTAATAGTTGTAGCATTTTTCTCTTTCTTAAATGTGTGGTCTGGTGTAGGTGTGTTAACAGGTGACGTCCCAAACTCTCTGGCACTATCAGGCGGCGTTCTTCGTCTTTTTGCACATTTAGCTGTTTTGTAGCCCAGGCTTCATCTGCGCTGGAGTAGTCTGGCAGAGGAGGTATCTGTCCCATGCCCGGGGGTGGTAGGCTTATATGCAGAATGTGGGGTGGCGCGACGCCTTTTGCTGTTCTTTTAGCCTCGGCATCTGCCCTTCGATTGCCCCGTGCCTCCAGTGAATCTCCACCCTGATGTCCGGGGGTGTGGACTACTGCTACTGCCTTTGGCAGCAAGACAGCTTCTAGCAAGTGGAGTATTTCGGGCTTGTGCTTAATCTCCTTCCCTTCTGCTGTGATGAACCCCCTTTCTCTGTAGAGGGCTCCATGTATGTGCACAGTACCAAAAGCATAGCGGCTGTCAGTATATACTGTCAGCCTCTTCCCTCGGGCCCGACTAAGAGCTTCTGTCAGTGCGATCAATTCTGCCTTTTGGGCAGATGTTCCCTGTGGAAGGCATGCCGCCCAGACAAGTTTGCCTTGATCATCGACTATGGCCGCCCCCGCATACCTGTGTCCATCGCGGACGAAACTGCTCCCGTCTGTGAACCAAGTTAGGTCGCTGCTTGGAAGGGGGCGGTCCTGCAGGTCCTGCCGAGCCATCTGGGTCTCAGCCAAGATCTCGAGGCAGTCGTGTTCAGGCGCGGCAGAATCGGGGTTTGGTAGAAGCGTTGCCGGGTTTAGGACAGTGGGGGTTCGGAACTCAACTCGGGGTGCGTCCAGCAGGAGCCCTTGGTAATGGGTCAGCCTTGCATTTGTGATCCATCGCCCCGGCAGCTGCTTTAGAACTCCTTCTATAGCGTGTGGCATGGTGATTAACAGTCTCTGCCCCAAAGTAAGCTTGTCAGCGTCCTTGACCAACAGGGCTGTGGCTGCGATTATTTGCAGGCACACAGGCCACCCCCGCCGCCACCGGATCTAATTTTTTTTTTTTTTTTGACAAGTATGCCACTGGCCTTTTCCAGGGCCCTAGGGCCTGTGTGAGTACACCCTTAGCTATTCCCCTCTTCTCCTCTATGAACAGGTGAGACTCTTTTGTCAGGGAGTGCTAGGGCCGGGGCTTTTAGCATGGCTGCCCTCAGGGCTTGAAAAGAGTCTTCCATTTGCACAGTCCACTCTCATGCTCGCCCCGCCTTACACCCTTTATACAGAGGTCGAGCCTTTTAGTCCTTACACCCCGGTTTCTTCACCGGCAACAGGGGGGTGTTCCAGGCCGACTGGCATTTCCGGAGAATCCCACTGTCCAGAAGTCTCTGAATGTGGGGCGTAATTCCCACTCTGGCTTCCTGGGACATGGGGTACTGTCTGACTCGGGCTGGCTCGGCTCTGGGTTTCAACTCAACGTAAAGAGGCGGCCGGTGTTTTGCCCATCCTGTGCCCCTTGTCTTGGCCCACTCCATGGGAAATTTACAGAGCCATTGCTCCATGCCTTTTTCTCTGCTTTTTATGGGCTGGTACAGTCTATATTCATTTGCCTGTGTCAAGGTCAGGATCTGAGTGATCCGGGGCTGTTGATAGCCTTAAGCTTGGTAAGGATGTCTCTTCCCAGTAGCGGCGTGGGGCACTCAGGGATGACCATAAAGGCGTGACTCACTTGTCCTGAACCCAAATTTAATCTCCGCCGTGTGGTCCACCGATATAGTTTAGCTCCTGTATTTATGAGGAAGCTGACTGGGTTCCCCTCTACTTGCAAAGTTACCCTAGGTTCGGGGAGGGGGACTGAACCCCGTCTTTCCTATTCATCTGTCACCTGTCCTGCAACTATGACTTTTTCAGGACCTCTAAGTCTTCGCCCCCCTTTCTTTTTGGGGCATTCTCGGGCCCAGTGCCCATGCTCCTTGCAATTAGCACATTGATCCTTGCCTAGCCTCTCTCGCCGGGGCCTTCTCCTCTCCTCTGACCCTGTCTGCCCCCCTCTCGTGGCGGCTAGCAGGATTTTTGCCATTTCTTTGTTTGCTTTACGCGCCTCTCCAGCTTGGAATTTCCTATCTTCTATCCCGATCCTCTCTAACCTCTCTTTTGGCGTTTCTCTATTGTTATAGACCTTTTTTTTGCCACTTCTAACAGGTCCTGCAGAGTCTTCTTGCCTAATCTATCTATTCTCTGCACCTTGCGCCTGATGTCTGGGGCTGCCTGATTAACAAACGCCATCATAACAGTGGCTTGCTGCCTTCCATAGTGGGATCTATGGGGGTGTACTGCCGGAAGACCTCCATGATCCTCTCTAAGTATGCTGCTGGGCTCTCCTCCGGCCCCTGACGAACATCTCCTACCTTAGACAAATTGGTTGGCTTTCGCGCCGCCATAAGGAGACCGGCCGTCAGAGTCTGGCGGTAGACCTGGAGACGCTCCCTACCTTTAGCCTCATTGTAGTCCCAGGGTGGCCATTCAAGGGGGAAGGTCTGATCAATGGTCTGCGGATTCATGGCAGGTCTGCCATCTTCACCCGGGGCCAGCTTCCGTGTCTCCCCCTGAATTCTTTCTCTTTCTTCTGTGGTGAAAAGCACCTTGAGCAGCTGCTGGCAATCATCCCAAGTGGGCTGATGTGTAAAAAGAACAGAATCTAAAAGGTTAATGAGATCTCTGGGGTTCTCAGAGAAGTTTGAGTTTTGAGCCTTCCAATTATAAAGATCACTGGTAGAGGAGAGCCAATACTGGAATGTCTGTGCTCTGTCCTTCCCCAGGGGTCCCACTGCTCTCAGAGGGAGCGCCTTTAAGGGCTCCGGGTCTGGGGCCCGGCCAGTCTGCTGTCTGGTTTCATAGGCCGGCCATGCTGCCAGTGGTCCCGTGTCCTCCTGGGCCGGGGGAGCTGCAGAGGCTGCCCCAGGATTATAGGGTGGAGGCGTGTTTCATTCGAGACCTGTCAGGTCTGGGTAGAGATTGGAGTCCAGCAACACTGGTGTCCCAATGGACCTCGGACTCCGTGCCCCCCCCCCTTTCTGACTTCTTTAACTGCCAGAACTTCCGCCTTTTCCCTCGGGGCAGGTAGGGGGGCCTTCAGCCAGGATGGCGGGTCTCAAACCCAGTCTTGCCAGACCACAATATAGGGGGTCTGATCAGGGTGTCTGTGGTGGCCAAATACCACCCCTTTTACCTTTTTGATCAAGGAGGCATCAAACGAGCCCTCCCTGGGCCACCCCACTCGGCCTCACAAAGGGTAACAAACTTTCCCTTCTTGACCTCTAGGGACAGGTTGTGTGCCCTTGCCCTGACATCCTTAAAATGGCTCACCAGGTTGGACAACGGCGTTGTTAGAGCCTGTCCCATGGCTAGTCAATAATAGGCAGATGTGCAAACCAATATTCCGCAGTTGGGGCACTGGGGACAAGGATCTGAATCTCTAACCTTTTACACTCCCTACGGAGGTAACGGCTGTGCCCCTCCCACACTAGCCACTCCCGGCGCGGGCGGCAGGAGATACACTGTGTGCTGCCAGCCCATGCAGGGGAATACTCACCTGGAGGTTCTAGTCACCTCTGCGGATCTTTTCGTGGGTCCCCTGATTCCACGGCCCCAGCCCGAAAACCCATGCGACCCTGATGGGTTCTCGGGCCGAAACCACAGAACCCAGAGACTCCAACAAGCCAACGAGAGATGTCACACTCACTCACACACACACACAGAAAGCCGGCGACAAACAAAGCAGACAACAGACAAGTGGACAGTGAGGTAAACAGACAACCTAACCTGGTCCGGACCTACTCCCCGGTCTCCTCCTGACCGAGCCCTTGGCTACAAGGTCAGCTCCAGCTCCTCCTGACCGAGCCCTAGGCTACAAGGTCAGCTCCGGAGTCCCAACGGGGCCAGAGGACGTCTCCGCCTGGCTCCGACCGGCGACCCACCAGCGCGTCCGCCTAGGTCCTGTGCCGGCGTCCTGATCCGGGGTCCTGCAAGGGGATTCCGCGTCCCTTGCCCAACACCACACCCGGCTAGTCCGGGGTGGATTTTCACACTCCTCCCTCAGCCCTGAATTCTATCCGGTAGTCTGTAGGGAAGGCAAATCCCGGACGAGCCCCCAAATGTTAGGGACCGACCTTCCACAGCCCCACCGGACAGAAAAGCAGAGACATCGAGGATGTAATTACACAAGAGGAGGTTTATTTTCTGGCTAGCCAGGGTCCAAGCCCCAGAGCACCAACGCAGTGGTCACTCTTGCAGGCAAGGACCCCGACTGGGGTTGCAGCGTGCCTTTTATCCCTATGGTGCATACGCTATGCAGTGGCTGATCACGCGTGGATCATGCATTGACCTTTAACATGATTGGTTGGCTGGCAGCCCCACTATACAGGGGTCCGAACAATGCAAAGTTGGCGCAATCAAGCAAGCAAGCAACGGTTTCCATGGCAAGCAAGCAACAGTTTCCAGAAGCCGGATGTTAGTTCCGGCTTCACTGGGGTGTGGGCCTTGCAGGTGTGCAATGTCTCGACCCCGGCTTCACTGGGGTGTGGGCCTTGCAGGTATGCAATGTCTCGACCCCTCACAACATATGTGTCCTTAGCTTTACAGTTTACATTGTATTTAGTTCATGTCTTACTTTTTAAATAAACAACTCATGGCCATTTTCTTACGTTGTCAAATATCCCCTGCAAACATGATTTTTCCATGCCCACATACTATTCTATTTCATGGAGTGCCATGATTTATCAATTTCCTAATTGTAATTCATTTGGGTTGTTTTCAAGTGTTGACTTTGGTAACTGATACTCTGAACATTCTCACACATCAAACTTTGTTCGCATTTTTTTATTGTTTCTTTATGGGAGATTCTGATAAGTGGAATTCCTGGAATGAACCCCATCACCCTGAAATCCTTCCTTCCTTCCTTTGACTTATGGGTTACTTTTACCCCCAAGATCCCATTATGTCTGAGATAATTGTTTTTGTTTGTTTGTTTGTTTGTTTTTTTTTTTTGAGACAGAGTCTCATTCTGTTGCCTGGGCTAGAGTACCATGGCATCAGCCCAGCTCACAGCAACCTCAAACTCCTGGGCTCAAGCGATCCTACTGCTTCAGCCTCCCAAGTAGCTGGGACTACAGGCATGTGCCTGCCTGGCTAGTTTTTTCTGTATATTTTTAGTTGTCTAATTAATTTCTTTCTATTTATAGTAGAGATGGGGTCTTGCTCCTGCTCAGGCGGGTTTCGAACTCCTGAGCTCAAGCAATCCTCCCTTCCAGCCTCCCAAAGTGCTAGGATTACAGGCATGAGCCACCGCACTTGGCCCATAACATAAGCCTTCATCTTTTCTTTTGCATATAGCTGGTTGTTAAAGACATGACAGCTGGTAAGATGCACTGGGAGAGTTTAAAACTCTAGACAGAGAAATAAAAAGATGATTTTCAAATGGCAAAAATGTATTTCTAATGAACCCAAAGCAATAAACTCAAAAATTTGTGAAGACTAAAAGTTCAATAAAATATGTGGTTATGAGAGCCATCTCCTAATTTCAGTTCCATATGGACAAAGAAAATATAATAAAAATGTTATGATATTCATAAAAGTGGGCAAAAATAGAAAATGCTTAGGAGTTTATCTAATGCAACTAGAGAAAAATACCATGTTCCTTAAAGGAGAGAGAAAATATGGTAAAGGTGATAATTCTCTCCAATTATGTCAGAGTTTTAACACTATTCCAATTAAGATGCTAATAGCCTACTTTATAGAACTTAATAAAATAAACCTGAAATTCATTCAGAAAAATAAACAAGGCCAGCTGTGGTGGCTCATGGCTGTAATCCCAGCTCTGTGGGAGGCCCAGGCAGGAGGATTGCTTGGAGGTCAGGAGTTCGAGACCATCCAGAGCAAGAGCAAGACCCCGTCACTACAAAAAAAGAAAAATTAGCTCAACGTGTGGTGGCGCATGCCTGTAGTCCCAGCTACTAGGGAGGCTGAGGCAAGAGGATCACTTGAGCTCGGGAGTTTGAGGTTGCTGTGAGCTATGATGACGCCACTGCACTCTAGCCATCGGGGCCAAAGAAAAATGTTTTCTCAAAGAAAAGAAACTAGAAAAATAAAGAGAATACTGGTAAAAAGAACCGTGAGACACAGCCAGCTTTACTTGAAATTGATTTTATTATAATACCAAAGTAGGCAAAATGATATTTTGGGGATTTTCTCTAAAACATAAGGATAGACTAAAAGAACAAAACAGAAATGAAATAGGTTCTAATTTGTATATAAAAATTTGATATATAAGAAATAAAGCACAACAAATGAACAGATGATGGAATCATTACTCTTAAAATGGTTATTTCTGTGGCTGGATATCCATAAGTAAAAAAATTAATATGAACCCACACTTCTCATCAGAGATATTAACAGAAATAGAATACAGAAAAGGATTATTATTATTATTATTATTTTTGAGACAGAGTCTCACTCTGTTGCCTGGGCTAGAGTGCCGTGGCATCAGCCTACCTCACAGCAACCTCCAACTCCTGGCCTCAAGAAATCCTTCTGCCTCAGCCTCCTGAGTAGCTGGGACTACAGGCATGCAACACCATGCCCAGGTAATTTTTTCTATATATTTTTAGTTGGCCAATTAATTTCTTTCTATTTTTAGTAGAGATGGCATCTTGCTGTTGCTCAAGTGAACTCCTGACCTTGAGCGATCCTCCCAACTCGGCCTCTGAGAGTGCTAGGATTACAGGCGTGAGCCACCACTCCTGGCCCAGAAAAGGATTATTAAAGAAAGAGACTAGTAAACATTTTGCAATGGAAGTACTTGCACAGAAAAGGACATTTTTAACAAACTCATAGAAGATTGGGGAGAAGTCTATTCTATATGTCACTTTTTTTTTTTTTTTTTTGAGTCAACGTTAGTGAGAATATATGTCACTTTTAAGTGACAGAATTTGTTATTCCATGATCTGGAAAATTCTGGATATTGTCATGCCTCTGGGTCCTGGGGAAGAATAGCTTACTCGCAGGTGAGTACGGTGTATAAAGAAGGGATAAAAACCTGCCTGTTGACCTTCACACTGGTGGCAGGGGGACGTGTCCAACCAAGATCCTAGCATCTAAAACAACGTTGGTAGCCCGCTTAGTGTTTGAGGTGTTGAGTTCCAAGATAAAGTGGCTGCTATCCCAGGAAAGAGAAGAGAGATCAGCAACGATGTCGGTGAGACAGAATTTCTTAGGAGACCAGGGAGGTAAACAGCAGGAATCTGTGGGTAGTACAGAGGGCCTTGGAGGAAGATTATGCCACTGGAATTCAGCTTCAGAATGTTTATACATTACACCTCTTAGGAGATTCCAGGGTCAGGGGCAGCTCTGGTGGTCAGAGCTACTATGGCTAGAAGAGGAGCCAGGACTGAAGAAAGAAAGAGAGAGGGGGGGAGAGAGAGAGAGAGGGGGGGGGGGGAGAGAGAGAGAGAGAGAGAGAGAGAGAGAGAGAGAGAAAGAGAGAGAGAAAGAGAGAAAGAAAGAGAGAGAGAAAGAGAGAAAGAAAGAGAGAAAGAAAGAAAGAAAGGCCGGGCGCAGTGACTCACGCCTGTAATCCTAGCATTCTGGGAGACCAAGGCGGGTGGATCGCTCAAGGTCAGGAGTTCAAACCCAGCCTGAGCAAGAGTGAGACGCTGTCTCTACTAAATATAGAAAGAAATTAATTGGCCAACTAATATATATAGGAAAAAAACTTAGCTGGGCATGGTGGCACATGCCTGTAGTCCCAGCTACTCAGGAGGCTGAGGCAGGAGGATTGCTTGAGGCCAGGAGTTTGAGGTTGCTGTGAGCTAGGCCGATGCCATGGCACTCTAGCCTGGGCAACACAGTGAGACTCTGTCTCAAAAACAAACAAACAAAAAGAAGCCACAAATTTATTGGTGGTCTTCCTGGAGAATTTGAGGGGGGCAGGCATCACTCCTTATCCACTTCCTTTATTGTTTGAGAAGCATAGAAAAACAGAGAAAATGCATTGTGTACAACTCACCATCTCAACAGACATCTTTAAAAAGGCAACAGCTGAGCCAGGCGTGGTGGCTCACACCTGTAATCCTAGCATTCTGGGAGACCTAGGCAGGTGGATTGCTCAAGGTCAGGAGTTCGAAACCAGCCTGAGCAAGAGTGAGACCTCGTCTCTACCAAAAATAGAAAGAAATTAATTGGCCAACTAAAAATATATAGAAAAAATTAGCCGGGCATGGTGGTGTGTGCCTGTAGTCCCAGCTACTTGGGAGGCTGAGGCAGGAGGATTGCTTGAGCCCAGGGGTTTGAGGTTGCTGTGAGCTAGGCTGACACCACGGCACTCTAGACTGGGCAACAGAGTGAGACTCTTTCTCAAAAAAAAAAAAAAAAAAGGCAACAGCTCCACCTATAATAACAACACATATTTTAGGAGGCCTACATTTCTTTATATGTCAGATGTATTCTTAATACTGTATGTGTAAACACATTTTTATAAGAGGGCATTTTATTTTAAGCACACATAGGCGAGCTGACTACATAAAGGAATCCTGTGGTGAAACCATTTGTAAAGCAAATAATCACTTCCTGAATAAATCTGTCTCTAAGTCTGGATTTTCATATTCTATATCAGATTTGCCTGAAGGAAGTGCTCTCTACAAATTTATCCTCTGTTCAAATTAGAATTCATCCGTATCCATGCAACCTTTAGAATATTATTTCTATAACAAGTCACCAAATGTATGTGCTATGATAGTACAACTCCGTCAATAAAACTTTCACTCATTTTTCGCCTTTTATCCACACTTCAGAAAATGTGATATCTATCTGTCTTAGATATCTATCTGTCTAAAACCAGATATCTATCTGTGTTAGTCAGTTCAGGGGGCAATAACAAAGTACAATAGACTGGGTGCCTTACAAACAACAGAAATTTATTTTGCATGGTTTTGGAGGCTAAAAGTTCAACACCAGGTGCCAGCATGGTTGGGTTCTGGTGAGGGGCCATTTTCAAGTTACAAACCTTCAACTTCTTGTTGTAGCCTCACGTGGCAGGAAAGAGGGTGCACTGTCTGTGGTCATTTTAATAAGGGCACTAACTCCATTCATGAGGGCCCCACCCTCATGACCTAATTACTTCCCAAGGGCCCCATTCCTCATACCATCACCTTGGCAGTTAGGATTTCAACATATGAATTTTAGGGGATACAAGAATTCAGTTCATAATAATATCTTTAAAATTTTTTCTTTTTAATTATTATGGGTACATGATAGGTGTGTATATATTTGTGAGGTGCATGTGATGCTTTGATACAGGCATACAATGGGTAATGATCAAGTCAGGGTAATTGGGGTATCCAGCACCTCAAGCACTTATCCTTGTATTGGGAACATTCTAATTCCACTCTTTTAGTTATTTTAAGATATATAATAAATTATTGTTGACTATAGTCACCCTGTTGTGCTATCAAATACTAGATCTTATTCATTCTATCCAGCTGTATTTTTGTACCCATTTGCTATTCCCTCATATCTTATTGAACAGAGATATATTTTCATTTTTGTAAAATCTTATGACTTAATCCACACCCAAAAAAGATACAAGTGGCAATTAACATGTGAAAAGAAACTATGTCTCACTAGCAGAGAAATGTAAATTAGCCAAAACAGTGTACCGTTTTTATTCATTATACTAGTAAGACATTGATAATATCCAATCTTGAACAAGTTGTGCAGACAGTGTCTAAATTGGAAAAGTTTTTTTTTGGAGAACAATTTGGCAGATTTTTTAACAGTTGTAAATACACATACCTTCCCACCTGTAACCCTAGCGACTTGGGAAGCTGAGGAGGGAGGACTGCTTGAGGCAAGAGTTTAAGGCCAGCCTGAGCAAGAGCAAGACCCTGTCTCTACTAAAAATCAAAAAATGAGCTGAATATGATGGTGTGTGCTTGTAGTCCCAGCTACTCGGGAGGCTGAGGCAGGAGGATCGTTTGAGCCCAGGAGTTTGAGGTTTTAGTGAGCTATGATGATGACACTTCACTCTACCAGGGGGAACAGAGTGACATGACATGCTGTCTCAAAAAAAGAAAAAAAAAGGAAAGAAAGAAAGAAATCAAAACACAAATTGTATAAGAAATAGACATGATGAGCAGATAGATAGATAAATGTAGACATATATTGAGATACTGACATGAATATATGTTAAAATTCCAAGTGGTTAACCTTGGAGAACTGAGTGGAAGAGAAGAAGTAGAAGTATACTTTTTAATTCCATCTTTGATATTGATTTATTTGTTATAAAGGGCTTATATTTATGTAATAATTGCATGAATTTTAATTTATATAAAATTTAAGACGTTTGTCATATCATATGCAAAAGGGAAAAAATTTGCTACTGAAATAGACACTAGGTGAAATACACACTAGGTGGAAAATACAAGAATTCCTCTCTGTGCCCCAGGTTTCCCATTGTCATAGTGGAAAAGCTAATCCTCAGTGCTGTGGACGTGGCAGAACCCTGTGCACTAAGGTCCCAGTGGAGGAGAAAGAAGGCTTTTTCTCACCTCCATTTTTCTGTTACCTTAGGGAAAATAAGCATGCTCATGATCCTCTTCCACTTGGTTCTCAAAGGTTAACCGCTTAGAATTTTAACATATATTCCTATCAATATCTCACATTTATCTGTCTATCTGCTCATCAGCTCTATTTCTTATACAATGTTAGTGCTTTGATTTCTTTCTCGTGGACACCTGGGGAGGTGTCCCGTGAGCTGACCAGGGCTTCCAGGCGAGAAAGGCACCGGCTGGATGGAGGACGGGGCTGAGGGGCTTATCGTGACTAAACTCCCCAGATGGCGCTGGGGAAACTGAGGGAATTGTTGACTTTCTTCACTGCCTCCTCCCCCTTCACACCTTCCTCCCACCTTGCAGTCCATTGATTTCCAACTTCTCCACGTTCCTCCCCATCCCTAGATTTCCCACAACCTCAAAGTCAAAGCCTCACCTCAATGGGAACCCACCTTCCCCTCCCTTCCCTCCATCTTTTTTGTCCCCTCGCTTGCCACCAGGGTGGAGAGCTTCCCTCTGAGCGTGCTCTCCCTGATCTGACAGCCCAGCCCCTGCTCGGCTGTAATGACTGGAGCGGAGACAGGCCGGCAGTTACTTAAGACACACTCCTGGGCCGGGCGCGGTGGCTCACGCCTGTAATCCTAGCACTCTGGGAGGCCGAGGCGGGCGGATTGCTCGAGGTCAGGAGTTTGAAACCAGCCTAAGCAAGAGTGAGACCCCATCTCTACTATAAATAGAAAGAAATTAATTGGCCAACTAATATATATATATGGAAAAAATTAGCCGGGCATGGTGGCACATGCCTGTAGTCCCAGCTACTTGGGAGGCTGAGGCAGGAGGATTGCTTGAGCCCAGGAGTTTGAGGTTGCTGTGAGCTAGGCTGACGCCACGGCACTCTCTCTAGCCTGGGCAACAAAGTGAGACTCTGTCTCAAAGAAAAAAAAAATAAAAAAGACACACTCTCAGCATTAAGAGACTAGAAATATGGAGAGTGAGAATCTGAAGCACTAGACCTGCCCTGCACACTGGAATTGGGGTGTTCTCTGGGACGACCTGGGTGTCCCTCAGATCCTATCAGGGAGGGAATCTGCTCCACCTTGCAAGTTATGTGATAATAGAGAGACCACTTTCCAAGGACCGAGCTGCCAGCCAGTTCCCACGTGGCAAGGTCGAAGCTTCTCTCCTGGGGCACATCAGTCTCATCACTTCTTCAGTGAAGAGGGTTGGGCCAGATAGTCACTTCCAGCTCTGATATATTGTCATTTTATTTTTAATTTTTTTTTACCCTGAGAAAACATAGGAAAGACCATTAAGCTACACTGGAGGCAGGAATGTAGTGTAATGATTAACCACCTAGGTTCAAATCCCATCCTTTCCCTTACTTGCTGTGTGTCTTGGGCAGGTGAACAACCTCTCTGAGTCTCAGTTTCCTCATTGATAAAATGCAGCTAAGAATGGCAGCCACCTGCTGAAATTGCTTAGAGCTGAAAGACAGAAGAAAACTTATCATAGCATCTGGAACAAGGTCAAATCTCTGTGCACTTGGATAGGGCAGGCAGTAAGGATACGTTATCTTAGAGATGAACTCACTTTAAATACTGATAGTTAAATAATATTTTACCACTTGTAGAGGCTCACAAGCCCAAGCTCATTAGATCCCTAAACAACGCTGTGAAAATGTGGGCGGGCATTAGCATCTCCATCCTATGAGTAAGACAACCAAGGCTCAGGTGTTGGCAAGGGTCAAATGCTGGGAAGTTGTGAACATGAACTTTGACATGTCACTCAGTACTCATTTATTTATTCTGAGGGCCCACTAACTGTTGTACATTGTGCTAAGTGTAGGGGTAAAAACATGAATAAGACCAGGTTAGAGGGGGAGGTGACAGCTTCCCATGGCAGAGCTGCAAAAGTAAGCCTATTACATTGCAAAGATGGCCTTTGGAGCCACCTGTCCTGTGCCTGAATCCTGGCTCCAGCACATAGTAGGGTATAACTTGGGCAAGTTACTAACAGCTCACTGCCTCAGTTTCCCCATTGCAAAGATGGCAGACATGATGTTTATTTGGGGCTCAACAATGCAGGAATATTGTAAGACAAGTTTGCAGGAAGATAAGCAAAAAAAAAAAAAAAATTTCCCAGGGACATCACCTTGATGAATTCATCATGGCCCAGGCCAGAGTCGTTAGCATGGAAGTCTTCAACCTGATTTTCTCAGCAACATGAGATCTCCCATCCACCTACTAACCAGGCCTGACCCTGCTTAGTTTGCGACGTCAGATGAGATGGGGCGTGTTCAGGGTGGTACGGCCATAGATGGCATGAGATCTGGTTCTTAGGGGTGTCTTCATAACTGGCCAAGCCCCTGGAGACTGATGGCGAACACTCACAGTAATTCATAATTCATAGTGAGAAATAAAATGACATATATCTAAAAGTATTCACGTCATCGTGAACAGTGTGCACGGTCCCCCCACGGGCAGACCAGCATAGGAAGCTAAAAACAAATGAGTTATGGGAACTGAGGGCTTAATGGCATCAGATCTATTTACCGATTGCATTTACCTCCACGCCAGAGAAGCAGCTTCCCAGGGCTGCAGACGGCGGTATTTGCTGGGAGGCGCACTCCCGGGAAGGCGCTGGATTCAGACTGCACAGTATCCGCACTTTTCCTGATGCTGATTTCTCTGTGTTCTGTGTTGGCTCGTCCCACTTCCAACTGACACTGACACATTTTTTGTTTGGTGTGTCAACACCATCGCTGTGATCTCAGCCACTGGGTATTTTACTAAGCAAGAACTGAGACCATCTTCTAAACAATTCAAATGAGAACCACTGCTTCTTTCATGTGACAGTTCCTTGGGTCTTTGTGAGAACAGTGAGAGTGCCTGCAGATGACAGCTGTTCCCCAACACCACCCAAGGCAATGGAAACGCCGAACAAAAGCCACCAAAGTGGCCAAACATGGCCCAGAGCTCTCACAGCCGGGGACAGTTCTAAAAGTCGGAGCAGAGATGTTGCACACACTGAGGTGGGCCAGGGGAGGTGATGTATTAACATTTATTTGAGTATTTATTTGACATGTATTTGGACTTTTTGAATCCTAAAATATAGAGGGTTAACTATGCATTTGCACCACCTCCTCCATGTGTAACCCCTGGTCTGCTCAAGATAATATCTATTTTAACACATCAGTGGAAAATATCAGCTCTATTTTATTTCCCACATTGAGTGAAAAGATCACGTCATTTGGACTTGGACCTCGGCAGACAGCACTCTGTCCTTACAAGGCTGTAAAAACAACCTTCTCTTCCTCTTCTCCGTGGTATGTTCCCTGGACACCTTAAGTTCTGCGCTAGACCGGTGGCATTTGAGAAGAGAGACCTCAGGGTACTTCTTGCCCCCTCTTTAAGCAGGGCGCTGCATGAACACCGTAGCAGCATTCTGCACTAAAGCTCTGTTGAAACAATTGCTGAGTAGTTTTAATTTGTCGAAAGGAAATGTTATTTGGAAAAATAAGGTTCTTAGTGTTCTGCAATATTTTTACATTGCGGTAGGGCTCAGAGTGCCGGAGAAAGCACTCCGAGCCCAGAAGCCCAGCCCCGTTATTAGTAATTCATTTGCTCTAGCACATATGGGAGATAATGCTTTCCTTGGCTCTGTGGTCCAGGTGGCCGCTCTGCCAGCAATGATTTGGAAGCGCTTCTGAGCTGAGTGTCACGTGGCCTGCTGCAGGGGGGCAAGGAGGCCACCCTCCTGCCGGAGCTGCGAGGGCAGCTGGGATGGTGCTTCTCCTTCTGTCTGCTTCAAGTAAATTTCCAGGTTTAGCTGACGATAATGTATTCTGCAGCCTAGATGCTCTGAATGCCTACGGGACTGTGCGAAGATGCCCAGCAAGCATTTTTTGGTGAAATGGTGCATTTTCATTTTCAACATAAGACTCTTTTGAGCCCAGTTCTCAAATTATCTAACAGTCACATGGTGTCAGGGCCAGGGGGTTGGGTGGGGCATAAGGGTCACAGGTTACAATCTCGAGTGGGTTCCTGTAATTCTCAGCATATCCTGTGGCAGGCTATGGGAACCAACAGTCTAACATGGGAAGCACTAATGTGTAGTAAGTGCACATGTAAACTAATCCATTAATCTGTCAACCATCAGCATTTATTTAATGTCTCATTAATTGTCAGTGGTAATGGAGAAGAGTGACACTAAAAGCTACCTATTTTGGACATACAGATATCCAATAAGTACTTTTTGTTAATTGATTATTATACAAATAATACAAGAAGTAGTCTGGGTGGGGGTACGTGAGGAGTGGGAGGGAGAGAGAGGATAAAGGAAAGCTAAGGATTGTCTTGAACATGGCAAGTTTGAGATTCCTGTCTCAGTTTTGGTTTCCAGAAGCAAATTCTGAGACCAGAGTTTGAATGCAATAGTTTATTGGGGAGCTGATCCAAGAAAACATAGGTTGGGAGGAGGGGAATCAAGACAGGGAAGAGGAGGCAGGCAACCGGGTGTACTTTATTAAGCAAGTCGTCCATGTGTAGACAACGGGAGCTTATTGCCATGGGGGAGCTCTGCAAAGCAGCATAGAGCAAGTTCTTCAGAGTGGTCCCCGCCAAAAGGTAAGGATGCTGGGCTGTTTATTGATGACTCACATCAGTGTTCTCGGGACGTCTGCCAGCTGGAGGCTGCAGCCGGGCAGGCTTTGACAGCCAGAGGATGTCCTCGGGCAAAGAGGCAGGCGTGGCAACTGGAAGTCAGGCTGGCGGGCGCTGATGTGGTGAGGGCTAAAGGGATCCTGGCGGGCAAGAAGGGCTCCAGAGTCAAGGTCTAGTTAGGACACCAGATAACACGAGGAGAGAGGCTAGCAGTGTCCAAGGAGGCCAAGTGCAAGGGCCAATATCATAGTTCAGTTGGGAGTCACAAAGAAGAGACAAGCAGCAAGCGAGGTGGTGCCTGGACCAGAGGGATGCCTATGGCCCGAGCTTATTGGCACTGGTACCTCTCTGGAAGGCCCCGAGTCAATATTAATCATGGGTACTTCCAGCTGCAGCATCTCAATGGATTGATGGAGTGTATCATCAAAGCATGTCAGAGTTGCTTCTGTGGGGAACCTGCCTAAAGACTGATTAGGTGACTTTTCAAGGTTATCTGAGATTCTATCAGATTCTGCAGAAACTGAAGTATAATACAAGAAAGATAAGGGTTTTTCTTAGATTCTAAAAGTTTGCAGGCTCCCCTAACTAAAGAACACTGGATTTTAAAAAAAAAGCTTATCTCAGTAACTTTTTCCACAAAGAGGGCTTAAATATTTTATTATTACTCATGAAAAATGATTTTTTAAGATAATAAGCAGGTGAAAACATCTCAAACCTGAATGTCGCCTTTTTCAGAATTATTTTCTTCCCATATTATACTTTAATGCAGTGTTATTTTTTCTATGACAGCCCAGCATCCATTCCCCCAGGCAATGGTAATTACTCTATTACTTAATTGAGGTCCTAATTAATTAGGATCCATTGTCAAATGTAATCATCTATTTATTTTAAATAGGCTCTCTTTGCTTCATTAAAACCATAAATAGATGGAAATGTTGGAATTTTCCTACAATAATAGTTGAACTTAACTTCTCAATGTTCCTTTTCCCAGCCCTAGGTCATCCTACCTTTTTGAACTAGTGACTATTTTCAAGGTATAGATTTTTTTTTTTTTTACCAAAAAAAGCAGAAGCTTTGTGATTGAAATATAAACAACCTCCAATTTGGGAGGTACTCATTCAGAATCTTCATGACACCCTGGAATAGCTGCTACTGTCCTATTGGCTCTAATTACTACAAATTTGTGTCCTTTGTGATTTTTTAGGCTTAACTTTACTCTTAAAAAGTCTTTATGACCTTACCCAAATAAACTCCATCCTTTTAGTTCTCCCAGTCAGGGGTTCTTTTTTTCTTTTTCTTTTTTTTTTTTTTTTTTTGAGACAAAGTCTCAGTGTGTTGCCTGGGCTAGAGTGCCGTGGCGTCAGCCTAGCTCACAGCAACCTCAAACTCCTGGGCTCACGTGATTCTCCTGCCTCAGCCTTCCAAGTAGCTGGGACTACCGGCATGTGCCACCATGCCCGACTAATTTTTTTCTAATTTTAGTTGTTTGGCTAATTTCTTACTATTTAGAGTAGAGATGGTGTCTTGCTCTTGCTCAGGCTGGTCTTGAACTCCTGAACTCAAGTAATCCTCCCGCCTCGGCCTCCCAGAGTGCTAAGATTACAGGCATGAGCCACCTCACCAGGCCCAGTCAGGGGTTCTTAACCTGATGCTCACACACCCAAAGAACTTATATTAATAGAATGGCTCCATAGATTCCATGGACCATTGAAATTACAGAAAATTTCCTGTGACCAAAGTGTTTGTACTGCCATAGTATTCTGAAATTTTAAAAAAGTAAAATAAAATAAAATAAATCCCCCAAGAGATTTAGAAAAAAAATAAAGAGAAAAGCCCAAGAAAATTCTTTTACAAAATGATTATCTTTTAGAATTACATTACAGTACTCAGGGAAAGCCAATGTCTATTATTAAAACCAAATCAAATGCATGTCCAGTATATTCTTGCATAGTATAATGAAAACCTATTACAAGGAAAAGGAGTGCTATGAAGTGAGTCTGTAAAAAGAAAGAAAAAAAAGAAAGAAAAGGAGAATAAATAAAAAAGGAACCCAAAACCAACAAATAAATATTTTCTAAAGAACAGATGCAAACACAAAATAGCAAGAAATTAATAAGCCTATCTCAGAATGTAAAGTTTCAGAGAGCAGAAACCATGACTTTTTTCCTTCCTTCTGAAAAATCTAAAACAATATACTCCATTTTCCAAAGTAAATGCCTGTGCTCTGTGCTACATAATAAGGCACATTCCTACCAAAAAGAAAAAAGAAATTATAGAAAATTCGATGTGGCTCTGCATTTGGGCCTCTCCAGGTTAAAGATCTTCCTACAGCTGCTCAAAGGAATAGGTAACCAAAAGCCAAGCTAAAAAACACTTCAGGAGTTTTTTTTTTTTAAATCCCCATTTTCAAAAAGGATTTGTACAAATAATTTTTCTTTGTTCATCTTTCTCCCCTTTAAGCCAGCTGTTCAGGGCCCAGGTCAGGCTGTTTCTCTTTATTGGATCATCCCGAAATAGCTTCCACAAACCTTCCTTGTGCGTTCAGACCCAATAGCTCTCATTTTATACTCCAAACTCATGTAATGAGGTAAAATATTACATCCTTCACCCTCTCTGATTCTTAAAATGGTTAATTTTGTTTTCTAAGAATGGAGATTTTAAATTTGCCCTCATTTTTTTATAAACTGAAACACTGGTCCTGCTCACATAAAGATGTCCCCCTGAGTTAGTCATTCCAGAGAAGAGAAAACCTCAGGGACAATCAGAATGACAGCCAGAAGGGAACAGTCCTTTTCACATCATACCTGAGACTGGGACTCCTGCTGTTTGATGTGACATTCGTGGACCTGTGGTCAGTTATGTGGCACCTTGGTGCCTGGTCATTAGCTCATGTGCCAACTTTATCAGCTCATGTATGCTAATTAGTTATCAGCTTGTCTGCCTCCTTGAAGCGGCAGGGACATAATCTCCTAGAATTTGCCTTCTAAACTCTTCTCCTGACCAGGAAAGAAAAGTTGGATGTCATTGCTGTAGGTGTTCCATTGTTCGAACATGATCTGAAGTTGGGTTTATGGGTGACCAAGAGGAGCCATGCCAAGAAGCTTGGCCATTTTACCAAATGCAATGGGAAGCCACTAGAAATTTTAAGTGGAAAAGAGTGATGATTAGATCTGCATGTGAGAAGTACCGTTTTGAAGAATAAATTAGGGGGGCATAAGATTTGGAGGCAGAGAAGCCAGGCAGAAGGCTGTATTTCAGGCTAGAGAAGTGGTGCTGTGTTCTAGATTTGATGCAGGAGGTTTGGAGAAAATGGGTCAGATACAAGGGTGTGTAGGAGGCAGGATAGGCTGACTCCCTGGGTATGGGAGAGGAGGGGAAGGGAGGGGAGGGGAAGGGAGGGGAGGAGAGGGGGTGTCAGAAGGGAGTCAAAGGGGACTTCTTTGCTTCTGGATTGTGTCAAGGTACATGGGTGGCATCAGTCACTGAGACGGAAAACACAGAGAATGAGCATTTTATTTATGTGGGAAGAAAGAGATGAGGAATTCAACTTTGGACATGTGGATTTTGAGATGCCTATAAATCGTCCAAGAAAAAAGTCCCCAGACAATGGGAGATACAAGGGCTGCAGCTGGGGGCAGGGGGGAGGTCTGGGCTGGACACACAGGTCTGTCCCTGTTAGTGTGTAGATAGTAATTGAAGCTTGTGAGCAACAATTACGCAAGGATGGGAATTGATGAAGAAAGAATGGGGTTCAGGACAGATGCTAAGGAAAATCAGTATTTCAGACATGGGTGAATAAAGAGGAGACTAAAAAGAAGTCACCAGGGGTTTAGAAGGAAACTCAAGAGTGTGTGTTGTCTCGCAGGTGAGCCATGAAGACATCATGCTGAGTGAATAAGACAGTCTCAGAAGGACAAATACTGTATGAGTTCACTCACAGGAGGCACCCAAAGTGGCCAGATCCATGGAAACAGAAAGTAGGATGGTGGCTCCCAGGGACTGGGGGAGGAAGCATTGGGGACTTAATGTTTAATGGGCAAGATGTTAAGAGTTCTGGAGATGGGTGGTGGTGACAGCCACACAATGATGGGAATGTACTTTGGGTTTTTTTTTTTTTGAGACAGAGTCTCGTTTTGTTGCCCAGGCTAGAGTGAGTGCCCTGGCGTCAGCCTAGCTCACAGCAACCTCAAACTCCTGGGCTCAAGCAATCCTCCTGCCTCAGCCTCCTGAGTAGCTGGGACTACAGGCATGTGCCACCAAACCCGGCTAATTTTTTCTATATATATTAGTTGGCCAATTAATTTCTTTCTATTTATAGTAGAGACGGGGTCTCGCTCTTGCTCAGGCTGGTTTCGAACTCCTGACCTTGAGCAATCCACCCGCCTCGGCCTCCCAGAGTGCTAGGATTACAGGCGTGAGCCACCGCGCCTGGCTAGGGGATGTACTTAAAGCCACTCAACTGTGCACTTAAAAACGGCTATGATGGTAAATTTTATGTTTTGTGTATTTTATCACTATTTCTTATAAAGAGTATGTGCTGTCAGGGGAACCAAGAGAACAAAGAATTTTAAGAAGGAGAATGTAGCCAATAGGCAAGATGCCAAAAGTCCACGCATGATTATAACTGAGACATCTTTATTTAATTTAGCAACGTGGTGACCACAGATGTTCTTTTAAAAAGTAGTTGTATGGGTGTGGTGGCGACAGAAGGCAGATTTCTGTGGATTAAAGAGTGGAGGGCTTCCAGCCAAGACTGCTTTGGAGGGTTAGGACAAAAATATAACTGCAATTTGCTACAATATAACAATAATAAATAAAACATAAAACCATATAAAAATATAAAAACAAATGAAATATAAAAACAGGCCACTAAAAAGAATGCAAATACTATTGTTGCAATAATACCAGGCTACAAAGGGCTTGATGACTGATCTTAAATATTCTCAGTATCAATATAGAGCAGTATTTCTAATTTGCAAGACCCGAGAGTCTGGACTGGGCCAGGGGTGCGGGCAATTGTGAAAATAGACAGGGAGTGAGGAGAAAATGAGAAAGAGAAGAGAGAGAGAAAAATAAGCCCAAATTTTAAAATATATGAAAAAGTTTTAAGAAAGGCATCCAACACAATCAACAGTCAAAAGGTAAATTTATTCCAGGTGGTTGCAGTAATAAAACATTATTAAACATTTTAAAATAAGTATAAGATCTACAGAATGATAAATGAAGACATCACATACCTAATAGAAATTTTAGCAGATAATAACAG
This sequence comes from Microcebus murinus, assembly GCF_040939455.1. Classification (NCBI taxonomy): domain Eukaryota; kingdom Metazoa; phylum Chordata; class Mammalia; order Primates; family Cheirogaleidae; genus Microcebus; species Microcebus murinus. The sequence continues at coordinate 16,282,791 of NC_134120.1, read as the reverse complement.
CAATTCATGAGAGGAGTAATGAAGAAGAAATAACAAAGAGGCAATGTTTGAAGAGATAATGGCCGAGAATGTTCCATAATTGCCAATAAGTTCTCAGATCAAAAGTGTTCTCCCCATACTGGAAGATTAAATAAAAATAAAACCACACCTAGCAATAACATAATGAAACAGCAGAATAAAAATTCCAGAGAGAGAATCTTAGAAGCTACCAGAGAGAAAAAGCAGTCAGATTACCTACAGGGGAATAAGTAAACAAGCCGCACTGCTTACATAACAACAACAGAAGCTGGAAGACCCTGGGGTAGGACCCTCATGGTGTCAAGGTAATGTAAGTTATTTTCCAAGCTATTATTCAAGAATGAGGGCAAAATTAAGACATCAGGAATTTACTACCCACCAATATTCCCTATTTATTGTTTATTTTTTTAGACAGAATCTCACTCTGTTGCGCGGGCTAGAGTGCCCTGGCGGCAGCCTAGCTCACAACAACCTCAAACTCGTGGGCTCAAGAGATCCTCCTGACTCAGCCTCCTGAGTAGCTGGGACTACAGGCATGCGCCGCCATGCCCGGCTAGTTTTTCCTATATAATTTTAGTTGGCCAATTAATTTCTTTCTATTTTTAGTAGAGACAGGTCTCGCTCTTGTTCAGGCTGGTCTCGAACTCCTGAGCTCAAGCAATCCTCCTGCCTCGGCCTCCCAGAGTGCTAGGATTACAGGCATAAGCCATGGGGCCCGGCCAATATTCCCTATTAAAGGACACACCTCAGCAAGGAATAATGTGAACCCACAGCAATGGTATGATATGCAACAAACAATTGTTCGAAAATATTTCAGCAAATCATTGTTTAAAAAAAATCTTTACTGGGAGGCTGAGGCGGGTGGATTGCTCGAGGTCAGGAGTTCGATATCAGCCTGAGCAAGAGCGAGACCCCGTCTCTATTATAAATACAAAGAAATTAATTGGCCAACTAATATATATAGAAAAAATTAGCCGGGCATGGTGGCGCATGCCTGTAGTCCCAGCTACTTGGGGAGGCTGAGGCAGGAGGATCGCTTGAGCCCAGGAGTTTGAGGTTGCTGTGAGCTAGGCTGACGCCATGGCACTCACTCTAGCCTGGGCAACAAAGCGAGACTCTGTCTCAAAAAAAAAAAAATCTTTAAAAAATTAAATTTAAAAAAGTATCTTTTAATTTTTAAAAAGATGGAATTAAAACTCTCAAAACAATTACTGGTGTGTAGTGGCAGCTTTATTTATAGTGCCCAAAAACTGAGAATAAGACAAAGGTACATCAACAGGTGAATGGATAAAATCTATGATACAATGAAATATTACTTAGCAAGAAGAACAACAAAAAAATGTTGATAACTGAATTGACATGGACAAATTTTTCGGATATTTTGAATGAAAAAAGCCAGACCCAAAGAGTATATAAATATTCTATGATTCCATTTATATGAAGTTCAAGAACAGGGGAAACTAATTTATGGAGCCAACACAAGGGTTATATTTAAGAAGGGAATATTTATTGGGAAGGGACATAAGGAATACATGGAATATTGCAAATGTTCTATATCTTGATCTTTTACAATTTATTGAGCTGTATGCTTAAGATTTATGCACCTTATTTTATGTAAATTATAACTCAATTTTTAAAAACCCTTCATCATTATAGCGAAGTTATAGAAGGGATATTAGGTCCAATCAGTAAAAGTCCTGCAATTGATCATTTTAAATTCATGATTTCTAATAACCAAATAGTGAGAAGTAATTATGATGAAAGAGACCATGATGTAAAGACTAGAAGAAAACTAAAAGCTAAAGCAAACTAACAAACAAAGCAACCTTTTGTTTATATTTTCAGATGATAAGAAAAGATATTGCATATATGAAGCAAGATCAGGGATGATAAAAATAAGGGACATTTCGAAAATAAAAAAGAGCTGTTGGATATAAAAACTACAATTTTTAAAAATTCAACCAAATAATTAGAGAATTTTAACGTCATTTCCTGGAAATCAGAACAAAATGACAAAGAAGGCCGGTGCGTGGCTCACGCCTGTAATCCTAGCTCTCTGGGAGGCCGATGTGGGCAAATCATTTGAGTCCAGGAGTTCAAAACTAACCTGAGCAAGAGCGAGACCCCTGTCTCTACTATAAATAGGAAGAAATTAATTGGCCAACTAATATATATAGAAAAAATTAGCCGGGCATGGTGGCGCATGCCTGTAGTCCCAGCTACTCGGGAGGCTGAGGCAGGAGGATCGCTTGAGCCCAGGAGTTTGAGGTTGCTGTGAGCTAGGCTGACGGCGCGGCACTCACTCTAGCCTGGGCAACAAGCGAGATTCTGTCTCAAAAAAAAAAAAAAAAAGACAAAGAAAAGAGATGAAAAATAAGAAGAAAAAATAACAAAATTAGAGGATCCATTTAAGAGATTCAACATCTGTACCAGGCATTCTTAACCTGGAGGCCATAGACTCTTAAAAAGGCTGTGGAGTGAGTTCATCCATGAACTTGGATGGGAAAAAAAATACAACCGTTATTTTCATTAACCTCTAACAGATATGTAGCATTTCCTCTGTTAAAAATGTAAGCAACAAAGCACAGTCTATCTGCAACATTGTCGCCAACAGAAGTCATAGATATTTAAAAATCATATAGCAGTTGTTACAGATAACTTGAAGCTAGTTTGCATTCACCAGTGCTTTAAAAATGGGGCCAGGCACGATGGCTCACGCCTGCAATCTCAGCACTTTGGGAGGCTGAGGCGGGAGGATCGCTGGAGGATCGCTGGAGCTGGAGGTTGCAGTGAGCTACGATGACGCCACTGCTCTCTACCCTGGGCAAGAGAGCAAGACTCTGTCTCAACAACAACAACAACAACAAAAAAGAAAATGGAAAAGCAGATTATAATGAAGACATAGGAAAATATCTTAAGAGACAAAAAACACAAATCATAATGGAGATTATTTAGTCAATTATTGACTAAATTGAAATTCTAAAATTCTTACAGCTGAAGACACCATACATATGTAGAAAAGACAAGGTGCTGTGGAAGGAGACACTTGGGATGCATACAAGTGACACAGGATTAGTTTTCAGTGTATTTAAGAACTTTTACAAAGCAATAGGCTAACAATAAACTTAACTGAATAAAGGAATAAGCGAATCATTCTAGAAGGGGGAAATGTGAATTGTCAGTAAGCATATGGAATGGTGCTTGCCTTTATTAGTAAACAGAGAAAAGCAAATTAAAATCACAATAATCTACCTTTTCATACTTATCAGAGCCTTGATTTTGTTCTGATAACCATTCCTTCTCCCATGGCTCAGTGAATCATGGTTTAAGGCAATCTCAGCTAACAAGGTGAGGCAATGTCTCATGGAGGGTTCGGGGAAAGTTTATTTTGTGTGTGTGCGCTAAAAAGGAAATGTATCCAGGGAAGTAATACTTTTGTATATTTTTGGGTCTCCTGGTGATGCCTGGAGCAATGGCAGTCATCTTGTGAATGTGAGTGGAGTGGGCTTGAAATGAAGACGACACAGGAGAACGGTGGAAGGAAGGTGGTCCTTAATGACATTGCTGAACTGCTGAATTAACCAACTCTGGAACTGCCCAGGTGTCATGTGTTCTGGTGTGTGTGTGTGTGTGTGTGTGTGTGTGAGTGAGTGAGATATGTAACAAGTTCTTATAGCTGAAGGCATTTTGAGTTGGGTTTTCTAGTACGTTTAAATTATCCTGCATGCCTCTGACAGTGAGCTGTGAACTACTCCAGGTAAGGGATATATCCTGCTCATCATTATTCTCTGCACTTCACACACATGCTGAACAGCATTATTTATTGAATAAAGGAGAGAATACTCAGGCTGGCTCTAGACAGAATTGTAAAGTAAGAGAATTTTCTTTATATTTTTCTTTCTTGGTCCCTTTTTCTCCTTCCTCCCTCCCCACTCACATACCCCACCATGCCCACAAGGCCCCCTAAGTTCTTCTCATGCAAAATGACTAGGAATAAAAATCTTCTTTCTCCACGACCTTCATCAAAAACACACCTCTTTTATTCCCATTCTCCCCCAGCCTCACCCATTGCAAAGGTTAATATCACCAACCATTGCACCAGAATTATTAATTCCTTAATTTAGATTCCTTCAGGGATCACACGTCCATTTTCACAGCTACCTGCAAAACCCCTTAACCAAAGAAGAAGGCAACGGTGGGCAGAAGGAGCCCAGTGGCAGTGAGTGGATGGGGTGTGGAGGGGTATTGGGTCTTCCAGTACCCACCATGAAGGCAGCCGTGCCTCTCACTCCCCACCTTCCTTTAGAGCCCACCCCAGCCTACACTCACGAACCAGGGAGTGATTCAAGCACCTCTGCTAGAACCACCTTGAGGAATGAGTCACGCAGAGCTCAGGCTGCACCCAGGGGTGGAACAATAGTGTGTGTTTTCTTCTCAGAGTGAAGAGGAACATGAGATTAATTATTCTCCTAGATGGGGCCAGTATTTGAACCATGACTAGCCTGTTACCCAACGCCGGGTGGCACCACTCACAGGGAATTTTATTTCCTGGGGAGCCTGTCATGCAAAATATGGTGCACCCAGTGTCCCCTGGAGTCATGCGAGGATGCCCTACTAGTCTGGACTCAGACAACAGTTGAGACGGAGACGGTGGCCTAGAGATGATCTCTCTTTACCTGGTGAGTGGGAGAACTCTCTAGAACCTTCTTTTTCTTTTTTTTCAGACAGAGTCTCACTCTGTTGCCAGGCTAGAGTGCCGTGGTGTCAGCCTAGCTCACTGCAACCTCAAACTCCTGGGCTTAAGCAATCCTCCTGCCTCAGCCTCCCGAGTAGCTGGACTACAGACATGCACCACCATGCCCGGGTAATTTTTATATATATATATATATATTTTTTTTTAGTTGGCCAATTAATTTCTTTCTATTTTTAGTAGAGATGGGGGTTTCTGCTCTTGCTCAGGCTGGTTTTGAACTTCTGACCTTGAGCAATCCACTCACCTCGGCCTCCCAGAGTGCTAGGATTACAGGTGTGAGCCACCGGGCCCAGCCCTCCAGAACCTTCTAATGCAGCCTCTTGCCCATCCATTGGTAGAGATACGGAACCATACAGGTGGACAGTAGACACCAGAACCGGGAAGCATCCCTCTGAGGCAGTGATTCCGGGACTGGGTGCATAGTGACATCTCAGTACCGGTGTCTGGGTCTGATATAACTGGTCTAGGGGGTGGGGAGGGAGGTGGAGGGCAGTCTGAGCAACCTAAGAACAAAATGTTATAAAAAGAGAATACTCAGGGCCAGGCGCAGTGGCTCACGCCTGTAATCCTAACTCTCTGGGAGGCCGAGGTGGGAGGATCGCTCAAGGTCAGGAGTTCCAAACCAGTCTGAGCAAGAGCAAGACCCCCGTCTCTACTATAAATAGAAAAAATTAATTGGCCAACTAAAAATATATAGAAAAAATTAGCCGGGCATGGTGGCGCATGCCTGTAGACCCAGCTACTCGGGAGGCTGAGGCAGGAGGATCTCTTGAGCCCAGGAGTTTGAGGTTGCTGTGAGCTAGGCTGATGCCATGGCACTCTAGCCCCGGCAACAGAGTGAGACTCTGTCTCAAAAAAAAAAAAAATCTTGCACAAAGTGCATAAAAAATTGATTTTAATTATGAGTTAATTTTAATGTGTAATAAAGGCAATCAATGAGTAGATTAAAGTTGGTTTGATGAACATAAAACATTGTATCTCTTTATTTAGAAATAATGACAAACTTACTAAAATTTGTAAAAGTAAAAGCACAGAGGTTACTGGTATATCTTTTACTCAGATTCACCTATTGTCAACATTTTACCCCGTTTGCTTTGACATCTGCATGCATGTGCTCGCTCGTGTGCATGCTATCTCCCCCTCTTTCTCTACACACACACACACACAATTTATTTCTGAAATATTTGTGAATAAGTTACATACATCATGACCACTTACCCCTAAATACTTCCATGTGTATTTCCTAAGGATAGAGATATTTTATTATGTAACCATAGCACAGTTACCAACTTGATAAATTTACATTGATTCAATATTCTACCATCCTTGTTCCAATTTTGTCAGTTAACCTAATAATGTCCGTTATGACATTGCCCCCTCCCCTAGGGGATCCATTCTGGGATCAGTTATTTCATTTCCTTTTTATGTCTCTACAGCCTCCTCTAGTCTGGCGTATTTCCATAGCCTTTCTTTGTCTTTATACCAGTGACATCTTTAAAGCACCCAGTCCTCTCTCTGCTTCTCCCTTTTTTTTTAAATTTATTATTTATTTATTTTTTTAATAGGACATTCCTTGTTTTGTGTTTGTCAGATGTGTCTTTGTAATGATATTGGGGTTGTACATCCTGGGTCAGAACGCTGCATAGGTGCTGGTGTGCCCTTCTCTGAGTATGACAACTGGAAGTGCATAATGTCTTTTTAGCAATGTTAAATATCTATGACTTCTGTTGGTGACGATGTTGTAGATACAACTGTGCTTTGTTGCTTGCATTTTTTTTTTTTTGAGACAGAGTCTCACTTGTTGACCAGCCTAGAGCGAGTGCCGTGGCGTAAGCCTAGCTCACAGCAACCTCAAACTCCTGGGCTCAAGCAATCCTTCTGCCTCAGCCTCCCGAGTAGCTGGGACTACAGGCATGCCACCATGCCCGGCTAATTTTCTATATATATTAGTTGGCCAATTAATTTCTTTCTCTTTATAGTAGAGACGGGGGTCTTGCTCTTGCTCAGGCTGGTTTCGAACTCCTGACCTCGAGCAATCCGCCCACCTCAGCCTCCCAGAGTGCTAGGATTACAGGCGTGAGCCACCGCGCCCGGCTTGTTGCTTACATTTTTAATGCAAGAAATGCTACATATCTGTTGGGGGTTAGTGAAAATAAAGATTGTATTTTTTTTTTCCATCCAAGTTCATGGATGAACTCACTCCACAGCCTTTTTAAGAGTTTATAGGCTGGGTGCCGTGGCTCACGCCTGTAATCCTAGCACTCTGGGAGGCCGAGGCGGGCAGATCACTCAAACTCAGGAGTTCAAAGCCAGCCTGAGCAAGAGCGAGACCCTGTTTCTACTATAAATAGAAAGGAATTAATTGGCCAACTAAAAATATATATAGAAAAAATTAGCCGGGCATGGTGGCGCATGCCTGTAGTCCCAGCTACTTGGGAGGCTGAGGCAGGAGGATTGCTTGAGCCCAGGAGTTTGAGGTTGCTGTGAGATAGGCTGATGCCACGGAACTCTAGCATGGTCAACAGAAAGAGACTCTGTCTCAAAAAATAAAAATTAAAAAAAAAAAAAAGAGTCTATGGACTCTAGATTAAGAATGCCTGGTACAGATGCTAAATCTCTTAAATGGATCCTCTAATTTTGTTACCTTCTCTTCTTAATTTTTGTCTCTTTTCTTTGTCCTTTTGTTCCAATTTCTAGGAAACGACTGTTTTATGAATTTTCTAATTCTTTGGTTGAGAAAAGGCATAGTTGGAAAAATGTGTGATTCTACATTTGGACTGTAAAATTCCAATGGTACATTTAACATGACCAGAAAACATTTTGTATGCAGAATACATTTTCCTGCATACTTTAGGCATCTGTGAACATCATCAACAAAGCACAGGAACATTTGATTGAGTCATTGGAAGCCAGCATTCACAGTGGCCGAGTGGATGATAGTGTCTTGACCAAATGATATTAGGGAACTGCAAAGACAGGAAGAGCTCCATTGTTTCACTACAAACAGGATCTGAAGAGCCACGGCATCATGAGCAATAACAGCACCTGCTACCTTTTCTCTGTGGTGAGAGGCATGAACTTAGCCAGGGACAGCACTTTTGACAATGCAGAACAGGAAGAGATGGTGCCTGGACACTAAGACTAATCTTCATGTGTACTGTTTGAACGATCAACATATATAAGATACTCTTCTCTAGGGATAGTGATTTATTTAATAAATACATCATTATTTAATACTAAATAAATCAGACCAGACTTACCTGGTCTCATGAATTTCCTAATATATTTTTTAATGAAAATGTTTATATAGACAGAGAGCTTACAGAAATGCTTTGCAAGGTGTCCCACATACACAGGGGCAACCCCATTCCTGGCCCATCTTGTACCGAATCTGTCCCACGACGCCTAATTCATTATTGCCGCTGGTAGCAGAGACCAAGTTGGTGGCAGAGACCAAGTTCTAGGTGTTAGGTGAACTTGATGAACACAAAACTTTGGCCTTGGGAGTCATGGTTAATAAGACTGCATGGTCGCGGTGGTCTTTTATCAGATCACCATCTATAATGGATAGTTGTCATTTTGGGCAGTCTAACACACAACCCTCTCTTCCTCCTGCTCCTCCCCCACCTTCTGTGGGGTGTCCTCGTTGTGTAGAGCTAGTGGCAGGTGGTGCTGACTGTATCACCATGGAAATGGATGAGGTCAAACACTTCTCAGAGCTGCTCGACTTAGCCTCAGCCAATCAGATGCTTTCCCCTGGGAATTTGAACCATGAGCCAATATCACAGGAATATAAGTGATTGGAGGTGACCTCAGTGGCAATAATGTGCCATAGAATTTTTGCCTGTGTTTCTGCTGTCTCACCTTCTGAACCCCTTGGTTTCTGACCATTTCCCAAGATTTATTTCATCCTCTACCTGTTGATTTTCTAAGCCCCCATTATTATTGTAATAAACCTCCCTTTTTTCTTCCTTTTTCCCCTTTTTGTATAAGATAGTATTGGTTTTGTTTCTTAAAACAATGAATCCTATTTGAATTAGCATACTATTTATTTCCAGGTTTTGTTTCACTTTGAGGTTTCGTTTTTTTGTCATTTGGTATGGAGAACATTTCTATTCACTGAGTTAAGGTTTTGCAAATGGTAATAATTTAACAGTCTGTCTTGCAATCTTAGGATACACTTAAAGTCCTCCAGCAGTCTGAGAGCAGAGCTAGAGGAAATTTCCATTTTAAAGTCAAAGCATGCAGAGTATCTAACAACAGCTCATAATCCTTAATTGGTGATGGTTTAATTTTGAGAGTGTTAATGAACAGCTTTCGTAGCCACTTAAATGTTTTTGTTTCTAGAAAATGCTTTCCAAATATGCTTTATAACAATATGAAATGTTCAGTGGTATAAATAAAAAGAAACTCAAAAATCTCCGTGCTCATTCCTGACTTTATTTACTCAAAGCTTCAACACAACCCATAAACTTTAATTAAGTTTAAAACACATTAAGTTTTAAACAAAATAAAGGAACAAACTTTATTTCATTTTCATCCCTGGTGCACTATCTGCATTCAGAAACATAGTAATAAAGAGACTGAGGTCAACACAAAACAGGCTAATCTTTTAGCAAAGTTAACACATGGCAGTCTCCATTATTATTTAAACTTGTATCTATTGCATTGAAGTGTATGTGAGTGTGTGTTGTTATAGTTCTCAAAAATAGTAAAAAAATAATTGTGAAAAATAAAATTTGAATTATAGGCTTCTATGTAGAATCCTAAAAAATCAGCTGGGAACCACAGCTCTGCTGGTAATATTCTCCTTCTCCTGTTTAATTTTCTAAATCGTTCTCTTCTGGGCTTGGGTAGAGTCCCACCTTCTTGCTAATATCTTCCCTATGCCTAGAGGGAGCTTTCTTTCTTCTCTGTGCTTAAAGCAATTATTTTCCTTCCATTGTGGAAAAAGAGACAAGACATGCCCTTCTCTGACTGTTCACCATTTGGACTTGGTATTTATTTTATTTTCATACATATATGCCTTATTTTCTCAAATTATTATAAAATACGTTTTAAGCTCCTCAAAGGCACGATCCAGGTCCTACATGAATACTTGCCACTTAATCAGTATTAAATTCTACTTCTACCCTTCAGATCCATTTTTATCAACTTAACACAGTGTTTCCCAAACGTGTCACCTGCCACCTTTCCAATTTTGCCTTATCTGCATGCCACATGTGCTATTTTTACTAGACACGTTTTTCCTGCTAATAAACTCACTTCTTTTTCTAAAGGAATTAATGTGAAAGGAAGCTTTCCATAAATGGGAAAACCAGTATTGTTTGCCACAAGTTGAAGGCAACATAAAAATAAATACATTAAAAAGCAAGAACAGTGCTCGCTTCAGCACCACATATACTAAAATTGGAAGGATACAGAGAAGATTAGCATGGCCCCTGCGTAAGGATGACACGCAAATTGGTGAAGTGTTCCATATTATTAATATATATATATATATATTAAAAAAAAAAAAGCAAGAACAACACACTGTCATTGATTCAACTCTAGCCAGCTATTCTTGCCTTTGGGCTTTGAGCCTACAGGAAAAGGGGAGATCAAGGAGTGTTAGAGAAATTTCTCCCTAGCTAACCAGAGGGATTGAGAAAGAGCACTGGAAAGGGAGTACTTTCTCAGCACGGAGTTCAGTGCTGTTTAGTTATCTACTCCTGCTCAGACCACCCGGGCAGCATGGGAGCCATCCACACGCTGAGGTGAGAAGTGACCATAGAAGCGGAGCCCAGGGAGCCCAGGAAACAAGTCCCGTACTGAGTGAGCGTTCTTGGTTCGTGTGTCTGCACAGCTCGTTCTCCAAGCTCTCCCCCACTCTCTCTTGCATAGCTCATCATTATCTGGGCCTTACTTCTCTTATCTATAAAATAAGAGAATTCTACCAGACAATTTTCCCAGTTGCTTCCTGCCCTGACTTTACCAGAATCTACGATTACAGCGTCTCGAAGGCACAGTGTTCCAGAACTCACCGTCCTGCAGTGGACCACTGTCCATCAAGCGCTCAGCGCTGGCTCACCCACCGCCACCCTGAAGCAGGACAGCACTGGGCCCCCTCCACAAGGGACCAGAGCTACACACTGGAGAGACCCCTTTTCCCTGAGACGGGCAGAGTGCCCAGGGAATATGGAGGGTTTGAGCTTGGCTCTACCCCTAGGTTTCCATTGTTCTCCAAGGGCCAATGACTTCTGACACTCTTCGCATTTAATTTCCAAAAAGGGAAGGGAATCATAGACAAGCTAAATATGTTTTAGCATGTAATCCAGTTTAAGTTAACTAAAGGGCAGCCGAGCTATACAATTATGCTGAAAGCACCCAGAAATAATTTTTAAAAAACAGAAGGTGAGGGACTATATAGTATTCAGGGGAGTTAGAATATGCGGATTGTATTGCTGGTCCTCCCTGCTCCTGGCAGTGTGAACTTCTGGAAGCACCAGCTTCCCTGTACAGTAGATGAGGGATTTGAGCTTCACTCGAAGATCTTCATTTGCTCTCCTAGCAATTACCTTAAATATTTACAACAACCTTTAGTTCTGAGAAAAAAAAAAAAAATCTTGGAATCAAATTTGTATTTGGTCCTGAAACCACTAAATAATACAAATGCAAATGGGAGATAAGATTTGGAAACTGGCCTTTATAGAGTAGTTAAAAAAAAAAAAAAACCTTAGGTGAGTTAAATTAAAAATAAATGGCTGAGAGTTAAGAATTCTCAAAAATAAATAAATAAAAAGAAATGGGAATTTTTATATAAAATGAGAGAATATATACTTCTCTAACATGGTTCATATTAGTATACAAAGTTATCATTTTATACCATTTATATACCATTTATATCATTTTATACAATGATATTTCAGAACAAACACCTCATTTCATTTATTAGAAATAAGAATATTTGCCTGCAAATACATTTTGAATTTTTGTATTTGCCTGCAAATATTTTGAAAAACTGTTGACTAACTGACAAAATATTGGCAACACATAACACTTGAGTCTACAAGTCTGTTTGGGGGTGTGTCATATTTCAAAACTAAACACTTAGGCCAGGTCACCTGCTTCGCCATCTGCTTCCTTACAAACTGGCCATTATACTAGCAAGGGTTACATACCGAATTTGGAGACAAACCCTGAAGCTAGCATGGGCACCACCCCAGGAACATAGTCATGTTTTAACAACAAACAAGCCCCTGGAATTCTTATGCTAAACAAACTTCTGGCTAGAGGTGAAGCTGGGATTTCCCTGTAGCCACTTTTGCCCTCACTGAAACCGGAGTCCAGACTTTTATTGGTGACACTTGTGTTACAATCTCTGCTGACGAAGCTATGTAGAAAAGAACAGAGAGTATAGTTTTATCTAAGTAAAATTTGGGCCTGTGCAGCAACAAGTTGAGATCCAGCCAAGAAATGAAGCAGTCATTCTCTGATGTTTCTTGCAGCCCTTGTCTACCCAAGTAATTAGAGCTGAAAATTTTTAAGAGCTATATGTACTTTTCTCACCACTTGGAGAAAACCATATAAAAATATGCGCCACCTCATTCACTCAGACCAGAGCTGGGTAGAAATTTCTTTGACCTATCTACACAGACTGAGTTTGCTAAGCAAACTAACAAGGTAAATGGCACGGGGGAAGGGAGAGGGGGCAGAAATGTTAACTACTAAAGAGAAGAAAAGCAACTTTTTTTTTTTTTTTTTTTTTGAGACAGAGTCTCGCTTTGTTGCCCAGGCTAGAGTGAGTGCCGTGGCGTCAGCCTAGCTCACAGCAACCTCAAACTCCTGGGCTCCAGTGATCCTTTGCCTCAGCCTCCCGGGTAGCTGGGACTACAGGCATGCACCACCATGCCCGGCTAATTTTTTTTTTTTATATATATATATCAGTTGGCCAATTAATTTCTTTCTATTTATAGTAGAGACGGGGTCTCGCTCTTGCTCAGGCTGGTTTTGAACTCCTGACCTTGAGCAATCCGCCCGCCTCGGCCTCCCAAGAGCTAGGATTACAGGCGTGAGCCACAGCGCCCGGCCGAAAAGCAACTTTAAAGTGGCTTTTTAAAAGTGCTTTCAATCCTTTTCTTGGGGTAGCGCTACTGTCCAATGAACGAATAGTGAGGACAGTACTGCTAACGCCTACACAACACACCCGCATCAACTAGAGCTTTGCTTTACTTTGGTGCAATTTTTGGAAAAAAGAAAACTCTCTAAAAAAAAAAAAAAAAAAAAAAAAAAAAAAAAAAAAAAAAATAAAAGTGCTTTCAAAGCATCTACTTCTTCAAAAAAAAATCATTGGCACACTGATGTTTTTGGTTTTTTGTTCATTAAAGCAGATGAATTATGGAATTATTCTAATTACTGGAGAACTCTTCCCTTTACCAAAGATTTATGGAGAGTTCCTAGAGAGACATGACATTTGAATGGAATTAGTTTTAAACTTTGAGCTCCCTACAACTGATTATGACCTAGTTTAGGTACTGAGTGAAGGGCTCATGCAATTTAGATGAGACAGCAAATTGTCATAGGGGGCTCAGAAAGCTTCCAGAAATGATACGATGTCTGGGATTTCCTTCAAAGTGATCTGGTGGGGGAAGGTGGAAAAATGGGGGCTATGTAAAGAAAAACAAGATTGGCCATGAGTTGATCAATGTTGATGCTGGCGGTGAACACCTGAGGGCTTGTTATACTCGATACTTGCTTAAAATTGTTCATAATAAAATATTGTAAAGTCTTTAAAAAAAAAAAAAAAGAGGCCACAGAGGGCAAACAGGCAGATAGTCAGGAAGCTGGGAGGGACAGCAAAGGCACAGGGGCCATGGTGGCTGCAGGGAAACTTGAACAAGAGGGAGGAGGCAGGCCGGCCTGTGGGTGTGGGCCAGCCTGGGTCCCTTTGCTGGTGCTGCAGGTGGCATTTTTGTCCCCTTGGTAGCAGGCAGGAGGGAACACAGAATGTCTGCCAGTGGCTGCCCTGGGTCAAACTAGGACGAATGTGAAAGCTGCCACTGGTGCTGCCGACTCGCTCAGTTGTGCCACCACCTCCCCACTGTCAGCGCCGTGTTCCCATCCACGCACAGGCCGAGCACGCCCCTTGTCAAATCCCATCTCAGGAATGTTCTGAGTTCATAGCCTCGATGTCTTTAAGAAAATACGGGCCGGGTGCAGTGGCTCAAGCCTGTAACCCTAGCACTCTGGGAGGCCGAGGCGGGCTGATCGCTCAAGGTCAGGAGTTCGAAACCAGCCTGAGGAAGAGCGAGACCCCGTCTCTACTATAAATAGAAATTAAAAATATACAGAAAATACTAGCCAGGCATGGTGGCACATGCCTGTAGTCCCAGCTACTGGGGAGGCTGAGGCAAAAGGATCACTTGAGCCCAGGAGTTTGAGGTTGCAGTGAGGTAAACTGCACTCTAGCCTGGGCAACAGAGTGAGACTCAGTCTCAAAAAAAAAATATATATATATATAAATATAAATATATATATATATGAAGGTGCTTTTCTCATTTGCATTTTTGTGTCTATGACCTTGACATTGGCTTGACATATAGACAGATCCATGGGGCAGGGCGGGGGAAGGAATTGGACAGTGCAGGGCTGCTAGCACAGGAGTTCAAGACAGACAAAGGATTCACATTTGGTTTCTGGCATTTAATACAGGATTTTGCCCAAAGATCTAGTGTGACAAGCCAGTTTTGTTGAGAAATATGATTTACCTTTTCTTTTGTCTCCTCACAGAGACTATCAAGAGCCTGGCCTGGCCACCTGCACTGTAGAGTTTTGGGTTAGAGACAGTCCCATGGTGATACATCAAGGACAAAGGAGAAAGCCTGCCTCTTCCAGCCCAGGAGAGAGCAGGGGGAGAAATGAGCAAGGCGGAAGGAAGATGCTAAGTTTCTCCTTTTCTCTCCCTGTCCCCTCAAGGAGTAGGTTGGAGGCAGCTTTAGAAATATCTAGAAACGTGTTGAAAAGCTGGAGGACAGAGAGGCTTCTGTCCTGCTCCTGTCCATGGCTTTAGGCTGCCCCCCTGCCCCGATTTGGGGGTAGCTCTGTCAAAGTGAGCATAGCAGCACAGTAGGGTTAAGCAGACGGAGGGCAGGAGAGAAGGAGAGGACCGGGGGAGAGAAGGGAATATTTCCTCAATGCTCATCATTTTTAAGTACAGAAGCTATTACAATTATTGCATCATACTTAGATTACCAGATTAGGTTAAAGTTCATTAATTCGTTGTTACCCAGTGGGTGGGTCTCTCGAGGAAGACCCTACATTTTCTCTGAACATCTGAGTGTAGCAGCAATGATATTGTAGTCCTGCGCTTGGATTTCCTGTGAATTCAGGCTCAGCCGCTGTCCCTTGCAGACACAGCAGATTTCTCTCTATAACTGAGGACAGAGTGGCTGTGACCCTTGGGGCACCAGACACCACCCTGCGTCTGGCAGCTTTCTCCTCTGGGGTGCTGGGTCCTGTGTCTCACAGCTGCAGCCCCCACGAATAGACCACCCGCCCACCGCATGTGACATCACCTTTGTCTAGCCGGGGCTTGGGCCGGCAGGGGCTGCAGTGTCCCCCGTGTCTGATGCCCTGGCCCGGTCCACCCCTCATCCAGGCCCCTGCCCTGCGGCACGCCCCACCTGCAGTCATCGCTGGTGTCCCTGTGTGGCCGCAGCCTTTCGTGATGCGCTTTCTTCATCTCCCCTCACAGTCACGACTCGGGTCTCTGACGTCAGCTCCTTCTCGGTAGAGCCGTTGGTGACTCCCCATGGCAGTGAGTCACTCCCTCCTGCATGGTCCCACGCCATTTGGCCTGTAGATAGTGCATTTCACATGGAGACATAATTACAGACGTACAAGACAAGCACCTGAGCGAGACTGGGAGCCCCTGGCTGGCAGGTTAATGCCACGTGCATCTGTGAGTTTCTAGACCAGAGAGGACATGGCGGAGGGGGTGGACCGCCTTGCCTGCGGCTCATTCAACCCCTGGGCTGCTGGTCTTTTGGTATAGCAGAGGCCAGGAAGCAGAAAATGACAGGTGAAGCCAGGTTTCCCTGTGTAATTTAGTTCCTGCCAATCAAACGCATTCATGTGAGGCTCTGATTCAAAACCGAGCTGCGTTGGGCAAAAGGCGCCGCAGGGCAGCGCGTTCATTTTGCCAGAGTCAATCTTGACTTTCAAACTGCCACTCAAGTCTCTGAGTCAGACAGATCTATAGAGTCTGTAGTCCTTATATTTGTAATAAAAAAAAGAAGAAGAAGAAACTTAATAAAACTTCTCTCTTGAATGTTGCCAACAACCTCCAAGACTCAATTTCAATTTCCATCCATGGCCTGTTAGCCATGACCTTCTCACGTACCTTTTCAAAGAAACCAGGCTTTGTCTTGCCTTTGATTTAGATCCATCAGAAATCCTGTTAAATTTGCCAAGGATTCCAACTGTTGGAAAGAGAATGGGGACTAGCAACACAGAAAGACGACCTAGGCAAAAGGAAGGATTATCGCTGGGCACCAAAACTTAAAAAAAAGTCCACTGAATCCACGAAATGACACAAAAAAGGCAGGAATCTAAGCATCCGTGTATTCATAGCTCTCACCCTTAACTGTTACTTGTATGTTTTTGATCATGTTTCCCTCCACTTCTAGGATTCTGTGCTTGTCTGATATCTATGATGTCAGGTAACCATAAAGTGCACCAGGGCGTCTCCCATGGGCAGGGGAGTGAAGCGAGGGAAGGACGTCCTGGCAGAATTCAGCCAGTGAGACAGAGGGAGGCCCAGTGATTTATTGAAAATCCAGAGAGTTGGTGACCAAACCTCAGGCAAGTCTCCCAACGCCTGCCCTGGCCTTCTTCTACCACGCACTTCCTAATTGACGCCTTGCTCAGAGTTGCCAATGGCGGTAGCAGGTGCCCCAGAACCAGAGGCTGAGTCTCAGGAAATCCTGCCTGGCTCCAGGGGCAGTCGGGTGGGGACTGGGACCCAGCGCATCAACAGAGCCACAGGAATGATGGAGTTGTCTATCACGGGGATGTGGGTGCATTTGGGTGATGGGCAGGGGTGTGAAGATGAATGAGCCCTTGAATAAATCTTAGTTTAAAAATCATGGCAGGCCGGGCATGGTGGCTCATGCCTGTAATCCTAGCACTCTGGGAGGCCAAGGCGGGCAGATGGCTCAAGGTCAGGAGTTCGAAACCAGCCTGAGCAAGAGTGAGACCCTCGTCTCTACTAAAAATAGAAAGAAATTAATTGGCCAACTAAAAATATATAGAAAAAATTAGCTGAGTATGATGGTTCATGCCTGTAGTCCCAGCTACGTGGGAGGCTGAGGCAGGAGGATTGCCTGAGCCCAGGAGTTTGAGGTTGCTGTGAGCTAGGCTGATGCCATGACACTCTAGCCAGGGCAACAGAGTAAGACTCTGTCTCAAAAAAAAAAAAAAATCATGGCAGCCAGCAGACGTGATGGGTTCTCGACAACTCTATACCCATTGGCTAAAAATAAAGTCTCAGTTTTAAGATGGTGCCAACACTTTGCTCCACCGGAATGGCAGTGAACTTCCTTCAGTTTGAATATTTACATTGTGTTTTCAGCACTGTTTGTTCCGATACTGTAGCAGGCGGCCACTTAGTGGGTGTTTAAAGATAACAAGGCCCCCACACTCAGTTCTTTCTTTAGTGTTAATGGACAAGAGCAAGCTGTATGGATTCTTAAATAAAACAGCAGCCTTTTGTGACCTCCCTCTTCTCAGCCAGCTACTGGCACCAGCTCAATTATTCACTTAGAGCTGCAAGGAATGTTCCAGACATTAACCAAGTATTCATTATCCACGCCCACCCCCATAGATGATATAAAGGGAAAATAATCAAAAGATATTTAAATCATCATAATTTTAAGAATTATAAAGCAGGACAGACGGTTTTATTTTAGATCTTAAGTGAAAGTGGATTCATGTTTTCCCTAGAAAACTGTTTTATTTGAACATTAAAGATGAATTTCAACTTTGCTACCTGGTATCAAATCCTGATTTTTTAACTTTGTCTCTGCAGATTCACCCTCTTTTTCTCTACACCCGCTGTCATTGCTGTCAGTGTGATCTCATGTGTTAGTTACTGGATTAGATAACAAATGTCCCCAAGAAAGGTGTGGCACAGGAAAGTTTGGATGTCTTTTTTTTTTTTTTTTTGAGACAGACTCCCACTCTGTTGCCGGGGCTAGAGTGCCATGGCATCAGCCTAGCTCACAGCAACCTCCAACTCCTGGGCTCAAGCGATCCTACTGCCTCAGCCTCTCGAATAGCTAGGACTACAGGCATGTGCCACCATGCCCGGCTAATTTTTTCTATATATTTTTAGCTTTCCAATTAATTTCTTTCTATTTTCAGTAGAGATGGGATCTCACTCTTGCTCAGGCTGGTTTCAACTTGAGCAATCCTCCCATCTCGGCCTCCTAGAATGCTAGAATAACAGGCATGAGCCATCACACCCGGCCAGTTTGGATGTCTTGATGTCCCTCCTGAGAACCACCCCCAAAACCATGACCACATGCCTACCACCCCCGCCAATACCACCCCCTCCCACAACACCCCCTCCCACACTGCCCCACCTCTTCCCTGGCCCTTCCCTGAGCACTTAGGTGTGGCCCAACCTCTGTTCACGCCTTCCCTGTTGCCTGGGTCTTTGCTTGGAGATCAGTTTCCTAGGTGTAGAATCTATATTTTGAAAACAGAATTCGTATCCATAATAATAAAAGGCAATGATCCATAAATGTATTTAATTATAAAAGTAATGTGGCTGGGCACGATGGCTTATGCTAGTAATCCCAGCACTTTGGGAGGCCAAGGCAAGAGGACTGCTTGAGGCCAGGAGTTCGAGACCAGTGTGGGCAACATAGCCAGACCCCATCTCTACAAAAAACTTAAAAATTAGCTGGCATGGCGGTGAGTGCCTATAGTCCCAGCTACTCTACTTGGGAGGTTGAGGCAAGAGGATCCTTTGAGCCCAGGAGTTCGAGGATACAGTGAGCTGTGGTCCTGCCACTGTACTCCAGCCTGAGTAACAGAGCTAGACCTTGTTAAAAAAAAAAAAAAAAAGGTAATGAGGATATAAAAACAAAAGTTAAAAATGTAGAAGGCTCTTCAGTAAAAATTAAATGCCTTCTTCCTTTTGCCCATCCTAATCCTTGGGGAGCTACTTTTGACCATTTCTCTTTGTAAATTATAAGAAAGTACCCCATGACTCTAAATAATATGCTATATCCTATTTCTTTATATATTTCTTTAAATAATATCTATTGACTTTTCCCCATGAAAAAGAAGAATTTGGTTTGTCTTCTCCCCTTTCCCTCCTTCATTAAATTTTTGTTTATGATATTTTTATCTTTTGGTCCTTCTATGAGTCAACTGTGGAAATAAATAAGGACCAACCGCATGAGAAAAGCAAAGGCTATTTATTCTGAGCGTGTTGTAGCAAGGGAGGCAGCCACCCACCGCCACTTGTGTCTTGGCAGAGACTCAAAGGCAGGCAGGGGAGTGGGAAAGCTTCATAGTGGGAAAAAGAGAAGACTTCAGTCCTGGTCTTACCAAACACTGTCGGCCTGGGGAAGCTGTAGGTGGACTGATTAGAAGTGGGCGAACTGTGTCATTAGTTAGGGGCGCATATGTGGCTTCCTCTGCTTGGTCCTAAATTGGAAACAGGGATAAAAATTAGGGAAGTTGTCAGTTATTAGTCAAGTCCTGGCTTTTGGGGGCTGATTGTTACAAAGGTTATTGTTTAGTTTCCTGGATTGTTGCTAGAGATAGCAGTTTGGCTTCCTGGAAGTCTGACTCATGAGGGCTGTCCGGAAAGTATCCAGCCACTGTTAATGTAATGTGTTATTTTTACATGGCTGGACACCTTCTGGACAGCCCTGGTACAGTGGCTGGCTTCGGAGTGGTTATTGTAGAGACAGAGACTGGTTTCCTGGGCAGGTTGCTGCAGGTTTGGGATTAAAGTTCTGTCTACCTATTATCTATCTATCTATGTATCTATATATCTACCTACCTACCTATCTATCTGATCTGGCCATTGTCTGTTTGGATATTTAGTCTCTCACAACTTTATAACTTTAAATAATAGAATTAAACCTCTATTTCTTGATCTTTCAACTGTAAACAGTATTTCCTTCTTCCCATTCTGTAAGATCCCACCAACCACCACTGATTCTCCCTCTCTCTACCTCCCAACTTCTGCCAGGTATACCATTATTTTTATGATATGAAGATTTATAATGTTACTATCTCTTTTGGCATGTATAAATATTCTATGACGTGTCTATAGGCCAATTTTGAAAGTCAAGAGCCAATAAACAGTATTTACAATAGTATAATTACCTAATATAAATAATAATATGATTAAATAATGTTAATATTATTTGCTATTTGAACAAAATACTGGAACTTCATCCATAATGGAACTTAGGGACAGTGATTTTTATGTCCCTAAGCCTGTACCATTTCATATCTTAAGCATCAGTATAAAATTGATT
The DNA here is from genome assembly GCF_040939455.1 of Microcebus murinus. NCBI lineage: Eukaryota > Metazoa > Chordata > Mammalia > Primates > Cheirogaleidae > Microcebus > Microcebus murinus. Next base: position 16,262,478 of record NC_134120.1, on the reverse strand, counting down.
CTGTTTCATTACTCTTGTGAATTTTTTCCCAAAGGTATACACGTCAGATCAACTTTCCTGGTCTTGAATATCTGAAAATGTCATTTTTTCAGTATCACAACTGATTGATGGTCTGACTCAGGACTTAATTGCACGTTCTGGGTTTAGGACTTTGGAGTCATTGCTCTCTTGACATCTGCTATCCAGTGTTGTGTATAAAATCATCTGCTATCAACCCTATTTTCATTCTTTTGTAAGTGATTTGCTTTTTTTCTTTCTAGAAGCTTCCAGGATTATCTCGTTATCCTTGTTGTTCTGGAATTTCACACACATGCGTGCTAGGGACTGAATGTTTGTGTCCACGCTCCTGCCAAATTCGTATGTTGAAACCCTAATGCCCAATGTACCGGTAGTAGTGTTTGGACGTGAGGCCTTTGGGAGGTGGGTGGGTTATGAGTGTGGAGCCGTCTTGATGGGATTAGTGCCCTTCTTAGAAAACGAAGTGGGAGCACTTGCTTCCCCTCTCTCTGCTCTCTGCAGGGCGAGGATACAGCAAGACAGCAGCTGCCTGTGAACTAGAAGGAAGGCCCTCACCTGAACGTGCTGGGACCCCGACCTTGGTCTTCCAGCCCCTAGACCTGTGGGAAATGTATGTTCGTTGTTTGAACCACAAAGTCTTTGGTGTTCAGTCCAAGCATCCCAAACTGAGTAAGACAATGTGTCTAGGAAATTATTTTGGATAAAGCCCAGTTACTCTACCTATGACTAGGCTTGGTATAATCTCACCAGGATTGCTATACTCTCCTCCCTTTAAGACAAGGAATCTTCAAATATTGATTTCCAAGCTCCTCTTCTAACTCCATGCTCTGACTATGCTAATTCCATTTTAAGGGATTCCAGTTTGTTACATCAGAAAGAGAACCTTGTGTCATCTTAACAGAAAGATCACTTGACCTCCTGAAACTCCCATTTTATTATCCATTATATGGAGATAACAACTCTACCTCTTAGGGTGGTTGTGAAGCAAAAATTAGATGAGAATTTGAATACAGAGCACCTACCACAAATTATAGGAATTATTAGGAGCAAAGAAGTGAGGAAACACGTATACAATGATGGGAACTGTGGGGTGTGTGTGTGTGTGTGTGTGTGAACTAAATGTTCGTAAAATACCATAAAATAGTCCCCAAAATGATATACATAAGAAAAGAAAACCTGGCCTAGCAGATGTTCTATATAAATGGAATAAAACTTAAATACAGTCATTTTAAAGTATAGAAGAAGCTTAGTGGTTTTCAAAAGCACAAATGAAGATTGTGAATTTCCAAAAGAATTGTAAATGGATGGGGAAACCACACACAGGCTGAGCAGGAGAAACTCCCATCTGGCCCAAATCGAGCAGATAGTGTCTGGGAGGGTGCATGGACCCTCTCTGGGAAAAACAAATGGGGAGGAAGATGACGACGGCAGCAGGAATTGAGAAGGACAGTGACTTGGGAGAGCAATAACAATTTCTCAGCCAAGAGCAGCTAAGACAGAAAACATAACATGTCTGTGTGTGTATGTGTATATGTGTATGTTTATGAGTATATTACAGGCCAAGCCAAGGAAGAAGAGAAAGAAAACAGCAATGAAAGTAGCATGTAGTAAAATGAGTGATAGCAGATAAAGTCTGAAATAGAGTTAGTAGTTTTTGAAACATCATCCACAAAAAGATGACTGGGAGGCCGGGTGTGGTGGCTCACCCCTATAATCCTAGCACTTTGGGAGGCTGAGGCAGGAGGATCATTTGAAGCTAGGAGTTCAAGATCAGCCTAGGCAACATAGTGAGACTCCTGTTTCTACAAAACAAAATTTTAAATTAGCCAGGCGTGATGGCACTCACTAGTAGCCCCAGTTACTTAGGAAGCTGAGGGCAGGAAGGTCACTTGAGCCCAGGACTTTGAGTTTACAGTGAGCTATGGTGCATGTGTATCATATGTTTGGGGCAGGGGTTGGGGTAAGGCTAGTTAATACATTCTATTCCTGCAGTACCATAATCCCCAACACCATGATAATTAAGTAGTTTAAGGGATTCCGTTAGGTCCTTGGGGCCCACTAAGTGTTACTTTCTTGAGGAACCCCATGATTCAAAAGTAATGAGGAAAAACAGTAATGACAAGATGGTTTGCTTATCCCTAAAGAATCAGCCACACAGCTCAGCAGTCATGTCATTATATGTTAGGGACCGACCTTCCACAGCCCCACCGGACAGAAAAGCAGAGACATTGAGGATGCAATCACACAAGAGGAGGTTTATTTTCTGGCTAGCCAGGGTCCAAGCCCCAGAGCACCAACGCAGTGGCCACTCTCGCAGGCAAGGACCCCGACCGGAACAATGGCATGCCTTTTATCCCCATGGTGCACAAGCTGCGCACAAGCTGACTACGAGTGGATCATGCGTTGACCTTTAAAATGATTGGTTGCCCACTATTGCCTTTTGAAATAATTGGCGGGTTGGTTGCCCTCTATTGCCTGATGGGCCAGTCGGCTGTGCTTCAATGACCTCATCCCATAATTCCCCATACAGCGGTGTAGCAAGCAAGCAATGACCAGAAGCACAAGTTTGCGGTTAGCTCATTGCCTCACCCAAGTAAATTCCCGACAATTGGAAAAAGTCCTCTGCCCTTCCTCTGTCCTACAAATTCCTCTGCCCTTCCTCTGCCCTACATATACACTTTCCAAAACCATAGCATGTACTACACCAAGGATGAACCATAATGTAAACTACATATAGTATATATACACACAAACATATGATAGTTGCTATAACCTTGTGTACTTTTTCTGTAATATTATATTCTCCTAAAAGTAACTACTATTTTGAATTTGAAGTTTATTATTCCCATTTATGTCTTTTTAACTTTATAAATATCACGTGTAAATATATGCAAAAAAATTAATTGTATAGGCCAGGTGTGGTGGCTCACGCCTTTAATCCTAGTACTTTGGGAGAGTGAGGTGCAAGGAGCACTTGAGGCCAGGAGCAACACATCGTCTCTGCAAAAAATTGGCCAGGTGTGGTAACATGTGCCTGTAGTCCCAGCTGCTCAGGAGACTAAGGCAGGAGAGTGGCTTGAGCCCAGGAGTTGAGGTTGCAGTGAACTATGATCATGCCACTGCATTCTAGCTAGGATAACAGAGTAAAACCCTGTCTAACAACAGCAACAACAAAAACAAAACTTAATTATACATATAGTTTTGCATATTTTTGACTAAATTATATTAATTTTGCATATTTTAAACTTACCATATGTTTCCATGGTATACTATAGGTCTTCTTTTACAACTTGCTGTTATTAAAAAAAAAAAAAAACTTGCTGTTATTGTTTGAAATTTAAAAATTATCCATCTTGATGCATGAGGCTCTAATTCATTGTCTTTAACAGTGATATAGTATTTCGTTGTATGCCCCAACCACAGCTCATTAATCCATTTCCCTATTGAGGGAAATGTAAGCTGTTCCCAGCTTTGTGCTATCACTAACAAGGCTGCCAAGAGCAATGTTGTAGGTTTCTGCTTATGCTCATGGGTGTTACGCCAGCTTGTCTGACGTAGACTCCCAGGAGTGGAAACCCTGGGTTGCAGGAAACACACAGCTTCAACATTAAAGGTGTTACCAGATTCCTTTCCAAAGTGATTGTACCAATGTGTAGTCCCGGCACCAGGAAATGATAATCACCACTGTTCCACCAATTCATCAACACTTGATATCGGCAATCATTTTAATGTTTGCCAATCTGTTAAAAATAGAATGGCAGCTCCTTGTGATTTTAACAAGCATTTCCTCAATTAGTGAGACTGAACACATTTGCATATATTTATTGGCCATTCATATTTCTTCTTCTGTGAATTGCCTGTTCTTGTCCATTGACCTTTTTTTTTTCTCTACTGGGTTGTTTTTGTTTTTCTTATTGATTTGTAGGAGTTCTTTATATAATCTGGATATTAATCCTGTATTAATTGTATTCATTTCAAGTATTGTGCTCTATGTTAAGGCTTGTCTCTTAACTTTATTGTGTCATTTGTTGCACAGAAGTGTTATATTTTCGAGTAGTTGAATTTTATTAGCACTCTTTATATTTTGTAAGGCTTATTTAGGAAAGCCTTCTCTGCTGTGATGTCTTAAAGATATTTTCCTAATTTTGAAAAAATGTTTGTTTTTTTCATTTAGATGTTAATCTCCCTGGGATTGATTCTTGTGTGTGGTGTAGGGTTAGGGACTCTTTGGAAAAACTCAAACAGCGATTTTCCTCTGCTCTGAAACCACAGCAGTCAACACAGAAGAAGCCTTCTGTGGCCAAATGTGGGTTCCCCCACACACATCAAGCAGTGGACACCAGCTGGATGTCACCTAATTCAATTCCAACACTATCTAACTGGAGATAGATGCACAGTGTCAGAACTTGCCTCCTAAATCTGTCTCCCACTTCAGACATGAGTTGCAATCCCAGGGCCTCCAGAACTTCTGACCAATTGCCTTCAAGTTGGGGTTCCCATGACCTCCTTTTGGGTTTGATTAATATGCTAGAGCAGAGGCCGAGGCGGGTGGATTGCTCAAGGTCAGGAGTTCGAAACCAGCCTGCGCGAGACCCTGTCTCTACCAAAAATAGAAATAAATTAATTGACCAACTAAAAATATATATACAAAAAAATAACTGGGCATGGTGGCACATGCCTGTAGTCCCAGCTATTCAGGAGGCTGAGGCAGTAGGATCGCTGAGCCCTGGAGATTGAGGTTGCTGTGAGCCAGGCTGACGCCACGGCACTCACTCTAGCCTGGGCAACAAAGTGAGACTCTGTCTCAAAAAAAAAAAAAAAAAAAAAATGCTAGAGCAGCTCACAGAACTCAGGGAAATACTTGTAGCCATTTTCTGGCTCATTATAAAGGACAGTACAAAGGATAGAGAAGAAGAGATGCTTGGGGCGAGGTACGGGGCAGGGGTGCGGAGCTTCCATGCCGTCCCTGGGCGTGCCACCCTCCAGCAACCTCCTCTTGTTCAGCTATCTGGATGCTCTCCTTGCTGTCCTCTTGGGTTGTATGCACTACAGGGTAGAAATGTGATTAGCCTCCAGGGTATGGGGCAGGACCTTCTTTGGAATGAGAGTTTTATGACCCACAATCAGAAAGATAGAGGTAGAATAGAGTTCCGGGTAGGGCAGGTGAAAGGAGGGCAGGATTCTGTTCCCCCAGGCCTGACACACCCAACGTTATCACAAAAGACAAAGGCTATGTAACCTGTGAGCCAAGAACTGAGCGTGAAAACATGTATATATTTATTTAATGTGAAAACATGTATATATTTATTTAATCTCAACACCCCCGGACCTAACTGCATTCTCTTCTGTATGGATAACCAGTTGTCTTGGCACCATTTATTAATTTTAAAAATATCTCCCCATTACCTGGATGTGCTGCCTCTGTCATTTACTAAGTGGCAGAGTGAGCCCCTTTCTGTGCTTTGGTTCTGCCCCATGGGTCTATTTGCCTGTCCCTGCATCCCTCTAGGCATGGCTGCGGTTCCTTATTATCTTATCTGATCCCTCCGCCTTGTTCTTCTAAGTTTGTCTTTTTGTTTTGTTTTGACCCTTGCTCTTCCAAATCAGTGTTAGAATTGGCTTGTCAAGTTCCAGTGAGGGGGAAAAAATCTCTGTTGGGACGTTAAAATTAATTTGGGAAAATGTATCAATACATTAGGGAGAAAGAGATACCTTTTTATAATAAGACTGAGTCTTTGTCATGCTGTCTCACCCTTTTTCTTTTAGGTTTTATTTTTTATCACCATTGTCAACAGGAAAAAGCCAAACTCTGCAAAATAATTTTAAAGAGATTTATTCTGAGCCAACTTTTGAGGACCATGACCTAGAGCCACTGCCAAGAGGCCTTGGGCAAGTGGACTTGTTGCGGCTGGGTTACAGTTTGGTTTTTATACATTTCAGAGACAAGGGTTCCGGGTAAAGCCATCAATCAATACGTGGGAGGCATACATTGGTTTGGCCCAAAAAGGAGGGCCATCTCGAAGGGGGGGGCTTACAGGTTATAGGTGGGTTTAAAGATTCTTCGGATTGTAATTGGCTAAAGACATGGAGCTTTGTCTAAAGGCTTGGAATGTTTTAACATAAACTGTTTGCCAGAGATAAGCCACCATTTGTTGCATAAATTGAGGACCTGCAGGTTCATCTTGCATACACTTAGGCCTGTGAATGGGTAACAAATGAGGTCTCCAAGAAGGGAAGGGGGCATGATAAAGCATGTCTGACCTCCCGCCTCTTGGCAGGCAACTTTGCCCTAGGATATTCCTTTAGCCACGAGGGGGTCCATTCAGTCAGCTGGTGGGGGGTGAGCATTTTAGTTCACACCATCAATATGTATTCCGTTAGCTGAAACTCTTAGGGTAAGCATATTTCAGAATTCAGAAATTTTCAGATTTAAGGCTGGGAGTGGTGACGCATGCCTGTAATCCTAGCACTCTGGGAGGCAAGGTGGGAAGATCACTTGTGGGTCAGGAGTTCGAGAACAGCCTGAGCAAGAGTGAGACACTGTCTCTACTAAAAATAGTAAAAATTAGCCAGGTGTGGTGGTAAACACCTATAGTCCCAGCTACTTGGGAGGCTGAGGCAGGAGGATCGCTTGAGCCTGGGAGTTTGAGGTTGCTGTGAGCTAGGCTGACACCAAGGCACTCTAGCCCAAATGACTGAGCGAGACTCTATCCCCTAAAAAAAAAAAGAAAGAAAAGAAATTTTAAGTTTTAAAAAAGGCAATATGATCCATATGTCACATATCACAGATCATTTCCCAATGCAAATGCTATTTACAGCTTGCCCCATCTGGGTGGAGAACATCCTCAGGTATGGTGCTGTCCAGTGGAAATTCTGCAGTGATGGAAATGTTCTGTGTTTGTACGACCAAATCGATACTCACTAGACACATGTGGCTATGGAGCATTTGAAATGTACATAGTGTGACTAAGGAACAAAATTTTAAATTTTATTTAATTGTAATGAATGTAAATTTAAATAGCCACCTGTGGCAAGTGGCTACCCTGTTAGACAACACAGCACCAATAGCTCCCAGAGAAAGGGTTCATGGGAGGTAATTTTTTAAGCCCTCACACTCTAAAAATATCTTTATTCTATCCTCACGCTTAATTGATGGTTTGGCTGAGAACAGGATTCTAGGTTAAAAAATAATTTACGTTAAAATTGTGAAGACACTGCTCCACATCTCCCTAGTTTTCAGCATTGCTTTCGAGAAATCAACAGAACCTTCCTATTTCCTGATCACATGATTGTGAGCTTTTTGCCCTCTGAAAATTTTAAGGTTTCGTCTTTGTCCCAAGTGTTTTTATACTTCCTGATATAATGTCTTAGTCTTGGATCTATTTTCATCCAATGTCCTGGGCATTTGATGAGCCCTTTTGATCTGAAAATTCATATCTTTCAGTCTTGAGAAATTTTCTTGAATTATTTAATTGATGATTTCATCCCTTTGTTCTTTCTTTTTTTTCTTTTTTTCCTAGGACTTCTATTATTCAGATGGTGGACATCCTGTACTAATCTAACTTTTTAATATTTTTCTCTTCTTTCCATCTATTTGTTTATGCTCTGCCTCCTGGGAAATATTTCAACTATATTTTATAAACTTTCTATTGAGGTTTTAATTTATGTCATTATTATTTTTAATTTCTGTTACTTTTGTTCCCTAAGTATTCTCAGTTTTTTTTGTTTGTTTGTTTTGTTTTGTTTTGTTTTTGAGACAAAGTCTCACTCTGTTGCCCCGGCTAGAGTGCTGTAGCATCAGCCTAGCTCACAGCAACCTCAAACTCCTGGGCTCAAGCAATCCTTCTGCTTCAGCCTCCTGAGTAGCTGGAACTACAGGCATGCACCACCATGCCCGGCTAATTTTTTCTATATATATTTTTTTAGTTGGCCAATTAATTTTTTTCTATTTTTAGTAGAGACGGGGGTCTCACTCTTGCTCAGGCTGGACTCAAACTCCTGAGCTCAAATGATCCGCCCACCTCAGCCTCCCAGAGTGCTAGGATTACTGACTGATTTTTAAAGAGACATTCAGGGCTGGGCACGGTGGCTCACATCTGTAATCCTAGCACTCTGGGAGACCAAGGTGGGAGGATAGCATAAGGTCAGGAGTTCGAAAGCAGGCTGAGCAAGAGCGAGACCCCGTCTCTATGAAAAATAGAAAGAAATCAATTGGACAACTAAATATATATAGAAAAAATTAGCCAGGCATAGTGGCACATGCCTGTAGTCCCAGCTACTTAGGAGGCTGAGGCAGAAGGATTGCTTGAGCCCAGGAGTTTGAGGTTGCTGTGAGCTAGGCTGATGCCATGACACTCTAGCCCAGGCAACAGAGTGAGACTCTGTCTCAAAAAAATAAATAAACAAAATAAAGAGACATTCAGGTAAGCCTCCTTACTTTATTTTCTTTTTAAATTTTTTCTGTGGAATTTTGTAGCGAATAAGGCCTCCTTACTTCCTTACTTTAGCAATCTTTTTTTTTTTTTTTTTAAGGGACAGGGTCTCCCTCTATTGCCCACCTGGAGTGCAGTGGCCTGATTATAGCTCACTGTAACCTCCTAGGCTCAAGTGATCCTCCAGACCCCACCACACCTAGCTAATTTTTTAAAATATTTTGTAGGAATGAGATCTCCCTGTGTTGCTCAGGCTGGTCTCAAAAACCTGACCTCAAGCGATTCTCCCACCTCAGCCTCCCAAAGTGCTGAGATTACAGACGTGAGCCACTTCGCCTGGCCACAATCTCTTTTTATCCCTCAATTTCAACAACCCCAGTGCCACCAATTTTGGAGCCTTTGCGCCATCCATTCTGTGTTACAGAACAGGCAGGGTCTTTATTTTCCACAGCTCTGGCTTAGAATTTAGTCTTTTTTTTCTGCTAAGTTCCTTTACCAGCCATGTCTCCAACCTGCAAAATGTAGTTGCTGTTGTCTTCTCTTCCTTGCTCCCCATTCTTATGGGTGTATGTCTTTTCTAAATATCATTTTTTTGTGAAGTTTCAAGAGGAAGAAAAAGTAGGTGCATTTGTTCCTCATTTTTTAAATGCCAGATGGCAAATCAATTTCCTTTCCTCCTCCTCTGCTCAAAACTGGCTGATTCCAAAGCACGGTGCCTTTAATTGCACAAACATTTATTGAGCAGCGACTAAGGATCAGCCCTGTGCTTGTCACTAACCAGAGCCGCCCAAATGAACAGACATTGAATGAATTTTGCTGAATTGCATTGCAGCAACATGAGGATTCTAAAGCGAGATATTTGAGGCTGGGCACTCTGGCAGGCCGAGGCGGGAGGATCACTCAAGGTCAGGAGTTTGAAACCAGCCTGAGCAAGAGCGAGACCCCCGTCTCTACTAAAAACAGAAAGAAATCAATTGGCCAACTAAAAATATATAGAAAAAATTAGCCGGGCATGGGGGTGCATGCCTGTAGTCCCAGCTTCTCGGGAGGCTGAGGCAGCAGGATTGCTTGAGCCCAGGAGTTTGAGGTTGCTGTGAGCTAGGCTGATGCCACGGCACTCTAGCCCGGGCAACAGAGTGAGACTCTGTTTCAAAAAAATAAAAATAAAAAAATAAAGCAAGATATTTGAGCTGACTGGGGTCTCCCAGCTTCTGACATCACCTGGCTCTTGCCCACTAAGGCCATGCGGCCATGTGGCCACGTGGCCATGATTGGCTCTTCTGTGCTCATAGCCTGTCCCAGGTCTCCGCTTGTAGAGATTAAACACATTTGACCTAAACCTTAGTAGCACTCTTCTCTGGCTAAGCGTTCCAGTGAAAAAGAATAGACTTTGACTTCTTGCTCACTGCAAATATTTTCCACAAACATCATATGAAAGAAAAGGGCAAAAGCAAAGCATATGGACTACGTCTGTTGAGTCACTGTCATTAGTCGGCCCAATTCCCCTTCATTTCTAACCTTGTAGAACTGAAGCGAGTTGTTCTTAGCCAAAGTAACCTATATGGAACTAAAGATCTGTCGAGTGTAATTAATGTAAAACACTGATGATTCATTTGCTGAAATGGCATATTCAATGTGACATGAAACATAAACCTGAAGCTAGAGCTATTGCTGCCGATTGCAGGGCACTCAGAGGGCATTTTTAGTCCAAAGTATATTTTTATACATTTTACTATATGCCAGGTACTGTTCTAAGTCCTTTACAAACATTGTTATTACCCCATTCAAACTCTATAACAACATCATGACGGAAGTACTACCTGTATCCTGATTTTACATACAAAAAAGAAAACAGGCCCAGAAAGGCTAAAGAAATGCACAAGCTCACACGGTTAGTAAGAGAAAGAGCTGAGACTCAACCCTTAGCAGTCTAAATCCAGAGTCTAGAAAGGTATGGACTCTCCAGTGGTTCTTTGCTGGGGGTAAATTTGCCTCCTGTCCCCAGGGAACTTTAGCAATGCCTGGAGACATTTCTGATTCTCATAACTTGGGGAGAAGATACTACTTGCAGCCGTGGGTAGATGTCAGGGATGCTGCTAAATAAACATCCTATAATGCCGGGGACAGTCCCCCACAGCAGAGAAGTGTCCAGGCCACACGTCAGCAGTGCCAATGATGAGAAGGCATGTTGATGTGCCAGTCACTGCGATTCTTCACTCAGTTTTGCCAGTTCTTCCTCCAGGCATATGATACAACTTGCATTTCTTCAAACCAGCGTGGCCATATATCTTGCTTTGGCCAATGTAATGTCACTAGAAGTGATACATCACTTCTAGGCAAAAATTTAAAAGTCAGTGGATGACACCATGGTTTTTTTTTTTTTTTTCTTTTTGTACTTTGGTCATCTTGGAAACCTTGGACACACAGAGAGAAGGAACTTCCCTCAGCCTGTGTCCTCACATGAGGATAAAACAGAAACAGCCTTTCAGATGACCCGTGACGGATAAGCAGCCTGAGCCACAAACACTCTTTGTAGTTTTAAGCCACTGAGATTTGAGGTGGTTTCTACGGCATAACTCAGACTACCCTGACCTATGGGGGTGCCATTCTAATGCAGGTACCTGTGTCCCTGTCTCCTAAAACCTGACTCAGGTCCTTCCACTCAATTCCCGGCTGGGCTAAACGTACCTAGATTCCATGGTGATGGACCCGCTTCCTTTTTTATTTCATCGTAAAAAGCCTCTGACATAACTTGTACAGTACTTGTTGCCATAACAACCATGCAACTCAGATTTTCCAAGTGAACGCACACACTTTTCAATCTCACTATACCTCAACCAGCTCTGGTGAGGTCAGAATGATTGACATTGTAATACCTGGGATTACATGACCCTTAAACCCCAGGAGGTGTGGGCGGCCTTGAGTTACAGTATTCAACTTTATTCACAGGTCTTCTCAAGGCTTAAGAAATGTAAGCGTTCAGACTTTACACTTTGGAGAACTTTCTTCATATAGCAAATGAATCTACCTAGTGATGAATTGGAATCCCGCTGGAGTTTCACATAGTAGGGATTGATATGGAATGAATTAGGGGAAACTAACAATGTAGATTAGTAAACTATCCACATAACAGTTTATCGTTTCAACCAATGAAAAATCTGGGTGCTCAATGTAAAATATATCTACATTATGGAATTAGAACAATAGATAAGCAAGATTTGTGGGATCCAATAGCCACACAAAGGCAGTAGAAGTAGGACCATTACTACTACTTCTTCCTGGCAGAGAGCTTCTGCCAAGAGCATCTCTTTGAGGCCCTTAAATGCCAGTCCTCACCCCTCCATACCCCCACATAATTTTGTCATACTCTTCCTGTCTCCTCTTCTCTCCCCCAAATCCTACAAATCCTTCTATAATGTCAAGTTCAAGTTTCTCCTCTTCTATGAAACCTTCCAAGCCAACTGTAGTACTCTTTCATAGCTTTTATAACTTAGGCATCTATGTTAGTACTGGACTGTAAGTTTTTTAAAGGCAAATAAATGTCTTACTGTACAAATCTTTAATTCCTATGCATCAAAATAACTTATATTCATTCATCAAACAGATTGAGCATTTGCATCCTGACTTAGACTCAGAATTACAAAGATGCTGATCTAGAGGAGCGCATGGTCTGATGGGGCTGATAGATTTATGTGGAAACACATAAATACACCATGATACATACATAGAAGGGGTGAGGCTGACCGCTGTGTGGCTGTCTGAATTCCACCTGTGTCCCAAGAATGGTTCTGTTGGATCAGGGTGGGAACAGCATACAAGGCATGAGGCACACAGGGAAGCCTGACAACCAAGTAACCGAGGTTTGGAAGCCAGAAAGCAGATCTGATGAGCGATGCACGCTGAGAGGCTAGAAGCCACCATAGACATCATCAACAATTATAGAAAGTCAGCCAGGTGCGGTGGCTCACTCCTGTAATCCCAGCACTTTGGGAGGCTGAGGTGGGAGGATCACTTGAGACCAGGAGTTTGAGACCAGCCTGAGCAACATAGCCTGGGACTCCATCTCTATAAAAAAATAACAAAAATTACCCAGCTGTGCATCTGTAGTCCCAGCTGCTGGGGAGGCAGAGGCAGGAGGATCGCCTGAGCCCAGGCGATCCTACTACTACTCACTGTAGTTTGAGGCTACCGTGAGTATTAATATGATGACACTGCTGCACTCTAGCCTGGGCAACACAGCAAGACCCTAACTCGGAAAAAAAAGTTATATATATATATATTTTTTTTTCACAGCCTCCCTCCCCCGTCCCCTCAAAAAAAGTTATAGAAAGTCCACAAAACACACCAGGAAAGGCAGATCAAGGTAAGAAGAGCAGATCTGAACAATTACCTCTATTTATTCTAGTCACTATGTCTGTATAAGAAATTATCCTAAAATTTAGTGGCTTTGAACAACAATTTTAATTTTGCTCATGAATCTACAATTTGGACATGGTGTAGTGGGGATGGCTTGTCTCTGCTGCATTTGGTGTCATTTGAGGGGACTCAAATGCCAGAAACTGGAATCAACTGAAGGTCCATTTCCACATCAGGTGGTTGATGCTGGGGAGACTCAAACAGCTGGGGACAGACCAGCTGGGGCTCCTTGAACTGTCCCTTTAGCACAGTGTGGCCTTTCTGTGTGATCTCTCCAGCATGGTGACATTAGAGTAGCCAGGTGTTTGGGTTTCCTATTGCTGCACAGGAAATTTCCACAAACTGTGGCTTAAATAACACACATTTATGTTGAAGCACCTGTAGATCAAGCTTAAGCCACGTGGCTTAACTGGGTCTTCTGCTTAGGGTCTCGGAGGCTGCCATGAAGGTGTTGCCAGGTCTGGAGACTCAACTGGGCAAAGCTGCTTCTAAGCTTATTCAGGTGAATAGAATTCATTTCCTTGTGCGGTAAGCCTGGGAGGCCCTGCCGGTTGGGTTGTCAGCTGGAGATCACCCCCAGCTCCTGCCCAGATTCAAAGGAGCAGAATAGGCCGGGTGCCGTTGTTCACACCGATAATTCTAGCACTCTGGGAGGCTGAGGCGGCTGGATCGTTTGAGCTCAGGAGTTTGAGACCAGCCTGAGCAAGAGTGAGACCCTCGTCTCTACTAAAAATAGAAAGCAATTAATTGGACAGCTAAAAATATATATATATAAATTAGCTGGGCATGGTGGCACATGCCTGTCAGGAGGCTGAGACAGAAGAATCGAGGTTGCTATGAGCAAGGCTGACGCCACGGCACTCTAGCTGGGGCAACAGTGAGACTCTGTCACAAAAAAAAAGACAACAAAGGGGCAGAATGGAGACCTCACCTGTCAGTGGGAGGACTAACTACCCATCACGCTATATGAAAATCACGTGGGAATGGGAATCTATCAGTGTAATTATCTTTGGAAAAGATGATCTGCCACTTTTGCCCTGTGATTACAACAATTCACGTCACTCCCACATGTGACATATATTTATTTCCTCTCCCCCAGTCTTTTATTTGCTTACCAAGATACGCCACAAGGGAGTACTGCTACTTGTTAAGAGCCAAGTGGAAAAAAAATTGCTAATATAATTTGAGAGAAAACATTTCAAAAAGAACATTTTTCATCTGAGCTGAATTTTGAAATGGGAATCAGCTAGTGCTACATAGGAGTTTTTTTTTTAAATGAATGATACTCTCTTTTAGCATGTAGTTTGTAAGGTCTGGTATTGCTTTCTGCTTTATTTGTGTCTATTTTCTCTCTCTGACAAGACTATAAACTTTTAGAAAATAGAGACATTATATTTTGTGTCTTCTGTATTCCTTGAGTCGTAGCGCTGGTTCCCGAGGGAGGAATTCAGCTCGTTCCTACTAAATGCATGAATTCCTCAATTCCCCCAAGCCCCCAGTGTATAAATTACTGCCAATCTTCAGGAAAGCCTGGCTTGAAAAGGTCGCTGTTTATTAACTTTGCTATCACAACAGACCTTTATCTCAAGAAGCTCTGGGTGACTTTGAAAAGGTGGCTGTATGTCCCATGAAATGTCTTCCTTTTAGGAATCTCTACAAAAGAAATGGAAGGAGAAAAGAAAAGACAAACCTACTAAGGCATGTGGCTGTGCTCAGACTTTTGGAGAGCTCAGGGGAAGGTCTGGTCTTGGAAAACGTGCTCCAGGGACATTCCTCCCACCCCACCTCCAGTAATTTCTAGTTTGAAGAGTTGAGCTGGTGGGTGAGGTGGCCTAAGGAACAATTCCATTTCCTTATTGTGTAGAAGCATCTTATAAAGCATGTTTGGATTCTGAGATATCTTTAAAAAAATTTTTTTTTAAATCAAAGCAAATCCTAAGCACAGCTTTGATAAAAAGATCTTCCCCAATGCACCCTACCTCCTATTTGTGCTATTCTTGCCAAACTCGCCTCTCCCCAGACCATTACAAAATACTCTCCTGTGTTTGACCATAGTTTCTCCTCTTTCTTCCTCTTACATACATACCATCTGCAGTGAGGAAATTATTCAGGTGGAAGTGGGAAGGACTGCAAATTGCTCAAAGCTCGGTTCTCAAACTTGTGATGTCCGTGAACCACCAAAGCAGCTTGGAGAAAACACAAGTCCCTGGCCCTACCCCCACCCCTGAAGGCTAATGCGTGCATGAAGCAGGCTAAGTGTGCATTTTCAACATACACTGATCCAGAGGTGGTCTTCTTCTCTGTGTTTTCTTAGGGCCGGCACTAAAGCTGACGGCAATGGCTTCCAACGCTTACATAGCAAATTTTCTTTTCCCTTTTCCAATTCCCAAGTTTGCCTGTAAGAAGACAGAAAACAAAGGGTAGGAAATTGATGAGGAGCCTTCCTGTTTTAACATCTATGATTCTATCAGTTATATCTGCCCACAATTCCCAAACGTTCATAGCTTCCCTGCAAGACTGGATTTTTCTCTTGAAACCAAGCTAGGTGGCTACAAGTGTATTCTAATTTCACAGGCTCTCTTCTCTGTGGAAGCACTTCTGATGAAACCCAACTCCCGATTCAAATTAAAATTTAGCATTAGGGATTAAAATGAGAGCTAAAGAGGATCTCAAATTTGCTAATTTCTCTTCCCTCCCAGGGTCCTTAGCACCATTGTAGTTTTGCTAATAACACCCTTTCCTGACTCATCTTGCATCTAAGGTAATATGGGCCTTTTGGGGTTCAGGGGCTACAAATGCCTTTCACTGCCCCTCTGGCCAACAGCTTCTGTGCCATCCAGTGTAGACCTGTGTTACAGCTCCTAGACAATCTCGTTGACAGCACTGACCTCAATATACCTATTTCCTATTGGTCTGGTGGTAACAACAGTCATTCGTGCATTCATTCATTCATTGTGCCAACTATTCCAAGCACAATGACAGAAGGCGAGAGTAGGAGGTGTCTTTGTTATTCAGTTTACAATTGCTCCATCCATAAGGACAGAGTTTGGGGACCCACTCCCTTTATCATGGGTAAAGATAGGAAACTAATGAAAAAGGAAAACTGATTCAAGAATTCTGTAACTGTTTTCATGTATTATATGGATCGTTAGGACCAAAATGGACTTAGAGCATCAATCCCATCATTTTTTGTTTCATTTCAAAATATTAAGGGGGTGCAAATGATTTTGGTTACACGGATAGCTTTTGTAATGCTTGAGTCATGGCTGTAAGTGTGCCCATCACCCAAATAGTGTTCATTGTGCCTGTTGGGTAGGTTTTGCTCCTCCCCTGCTTCCTACTCGCTCCCCTGTCCCATCATTTTGCAGATGACAAAACCGAGACCCAGAGAGACAAAATAACTTGCCCCGATTTACACAGCCTGTCCATGGTCTCCTCACCCAGGACTCTGCTAGAGCAACAAGCAATTCGAGAAAGCCAATAATTGGCTTATATTTGCCAGTTGTTTTCATTAAAATCTTCCTGGTATCCAGATAGAAAAATAGCTTTCTGTTTCTTTGGTAAGCATTCTACATTTTGTGGTAGAAAAAAAGATGCTAATCATCACCAACCGTGAGACTCTAGAATTTAAGAGGCCTCTCTTCCGACCATTCCGCTTCTAGATCTGGACTGTGAGGCCTTGGGAGCTGGAGCCTCGGCTCACAGGGCCACCAGGGAGAGGCAGAGAGACCCAGGAATCCCAGATCCCAAGCCCTAATGAACGAACGACCACTTCTACCCGGCTGTTATCTCTGAAAAATACATCTCCGTGTCTACCCAAAATATATTTAAAAGGCTCTGTCAGGGATTTTTCTAATCTATGTGTATTTGTGCTAGCACAATGTTGTGCTTTTGTCTGCCATGCTTTGGTCCTTAGTGCTTGTATACATCTCAACAGTGGCAGGAATGACATTACAGGAAAAACAGCCTAAAGATAATTAAAAATGTCCCTGGGAAGATGATCTATATATGAATGTCTTCAGCATTATTTCAGAACACAAGAAACTGCAGCAGATTTCACACTTGATAGAAAGTCACAACCAGTGCAAAATCTACACACAATGAGCTAGAAAAGGGCCCCACTGATGACGTCATCACCCGGCGCCTTCTCACACAGTATGATGGGGCCCCAACAGCGTTGGCACAACTGGGAGCTTGTTGGAAATGCAAATTCTTGGGTCCACCCTAGACCCGCTGAGTCAAATCTATTTCCACAAGATCCGCAGGGGACTTGCATGCAGGTAAAGTTTGGGAAGCACAGGTCCAAAATGTTTCTCTCTTAATGAATAGAGCAATGGGACAGCAAACAGAAGGAGGGCCAGAACTCAGAGTTCTACGGTTCCTAGCATGGCCCTTGGAAATTTTGCCCAACCTTTCTGAGTATCAGCTTCCTCATGTATAAACTGAGGCTCTGGTTGAACAGGCTGCTGTAATGAGCTGCTGGCAGGGAGCTTTTTTCAGTCCCAAGTGCGTAGGAGGGTTTGTGTGATGAGAGTTGAGTGACATGCATATCACGCCTTTGGTATGCTCCGTGAATGCTATTTATAAAAATGTGAATCACAAATGTTACTCCCGTTTACTTCCCAGCTCAGTGAAGAAACGGGATGCATGGCACAAGTCATTGAATTGGGCAGCCAAAGTCTAATTTTTCCTCTGAGTAAATCCTGACTCATGTTTCGAAAGCAAAATTGCTGCCGTTAAAAGGCAACATGTGATTCTTCTCGTTACATTGCTTTAGTTCCTCCCTGTCTGAAGCTTGTTTAATCCGAAGGCTTTGGGCACTACCTTTAAAGTTTTGACTTGTACATTGATCCCAAAGTAAATACTGACTAAGGTAGTGGCAAAGTCAACATATTCTTTGAAAGGCAGTTCATCTGGGTGTTGAACGAAATCAGATGCCAGCAACATACACATGATTGTTACAGTTCTATTATACAACAGGGCTTAGAAGAATTTTTTTTTTTCTCCAGGTAGCAACTACCTCATATCGTGGGTGAGGAATGGCACCTATGTTTGGCAAGGACCAAAGAATATTTGGCTTCATAAATCAATAACTATTCTCAAAGCTACTAGTGACCTCTGATCCGCAAGCCTGTCAGCAAGGAGAGATTATGGCAGCTATACTGCTGGTAAAATGTAAACCTCCTGGTTAAACATTTGCGGAAAGCCCTGCTAGTGACCTCTGATAAAAATGAACCTAATTTGGCCACGTGTCCTTGCAATGCTCTTGAATATCAGAGAAAAATAACTGCCTGAACCAACGTATCCTAGCCCCTGGAGTAAGAGGTTTCTCTGGACTGAAAGGGTCTTTTGGCAAAGATCATTCTCTTCTCCATCTCTCTCTTCTACCACCGGGGCCCAGAGGGTGGGATCTGTGTGAGGAGTGTTTAAGTAATAATTACTATTGGTAACCCTTCTGAAAATCCTTAAAATTATTTATTTTTCTGTCCCCTTCCCCCATAGAGAAAAGGTTTAAGAACGTTTCTTCCTATTCATCTCCTTCAATGCCTAACGTAGTATTTGGCACACAGTAGGTACTTAATAAATACTTTTAAAATGAACAAAATATTTTTTCCACTGTACTACAACTAGACATTGTACAATCATCTACTTCAGTGGTCCTCAACCTTTTGGGCACCAGGGACCGGTTTCATGGAAGACAAATTTTCCACGGATGGAATGTGGGGGTGGAACTTAGGCAATGATGTGTAGCCCTGTTCCTAACAGGCCACAGACTGGTAGCCAGCCAGGGCCCAGGAATTGAGGACTGAAGAACTACTTGACCGCTTACCCTATTGAATTATGTGATTCATTTCTATCGCTATTTCCCTTTCAGTGCAACATCCTTTTAAAGAAAGAGCTCGTGTCTTATTCTCACCATTGTTTCTCTGTCACTTGGCACACAACCCAAGGGTTGTGGGTTCGGCTTATTTTTTCTGGGGAAGTAGAGTAGCAGATGAGAGCAAGATAACCCTGCTTACAAATACCTTAGTGATGGATTTAACAAGCCCTTTTTAAAATATGTGAGTGCAAGAAGACCTTGACTAAGAGGGTAGGATCCAGAATTTCCCCATAAAAGGAAAATTAGGAAGTTAAGTACTTTCAGCTACATGGTAAGGGGAGAATCGGATTCCAAAGTTTAAAGGGAGTCTATGAAAGCCCTTATTAATATTTTCTGTGCTCACCGAAGGAAAATGAGCAGCTGAGAGCATACTAAATAAGAAAATACCAATCATGCATTGCACATCTTTAATTAGTACTAATGGGTACTGTGTAATTAATTCAATTTACCATCCCTTCTTCAGCAGAAACATCTCTCTTCCCCGCAGTTTCCATTAGATGCTGTAAATGCGTCCTGATTTACTGCAAATAAGGTGCTTTCACTTCTTGATCGTGGTTCTCTGACATGCGAATGCTTGCTGCTTTCTGTTCTTATGAGCTGGGGCTGGCCCTGTTGGTCATTTATAGGAGACGGACTCAGATGATTTGGACCTTTGGGGTAAGTGTAGTTTCCTCTAGTTGGCTTAGCTCAGGAGACATTTCTCAAGCCCCTTTTCCAAGACCCATGCCTATTTAACTCTGTCCCTGCTCAGTTAGAGTCCAAGGACAGAGCCCACTCACTTCTTACCCAGATCTTAGCTCCTACCTCCTAGTAGACACCAGCATGAACTTCAACTTCCAGCCTTATGTTCCTTCAGTATAATTAGCACCACATAAATGTCTGTCTTTGTTTTCTACCACTAATTCCTGTTCTGAGAGTTGGAAATGATCTCATTCTAATTGCTCCTCTTTCATAATATTTCAAGTTGGGCTATTAACCAACCACCATCCCTGATTCATTAAACTTCATGTAATATAACGTGTCAGCTGATGAAGTATTGAATTGCTCTTTTGCTCAGGGACTTCAGATAATACAGTACACAAAGTCATGCACAGTGATTATCTTTTAGATATGGTAGTTAAAGAAAAATAGCTTACACACTTCAGAATGCAAATTGATGTGCATATTGCATTGCATACTCCACCAAGATAAAAAAGAAGATGAAATTCCCTCTTCCACCCTGAAATGTATGCAGGAAGGATGAGAAGAAAAAGAAAATGATGATGGAGGAAGACAATAGCAGAATTCTGGGGAAGGCAGAATCTAGATCGAGGACTGTAATCGGCTATAATCAATCTCAAGTGAAACAAACATGGATGTGTATTAATTGTTTCTTAGTAGTGTGACCTTTTGGCTGTGCATGGAGAAGAAAAGTCTGGAAGTATGACCTTTGGAAGAAAAGATGAAAAACAGATCAGATACCACATTTTGGGGGGAAGCCATTCTCTACACCTGAAGAGCAAAAGTTAAAACCCATTACGTCAAGGCCAGGGCTGTGCCTAGCCATGCAGTGTCTCTGTGGGAATCAGAAAAATGCTCCCTTCCTGCAGGCAGCTACAACCCCCCACCAGGCACGTGGCCTGCGAAGTTGAACACAAATTGCTTTTCAGCCCTTTACCCCTCAGCCAAATGCCGTGGAGCAGTGACTCAGCTGCACCATCTTTTGGAACAGCCCTAATCCATGCCCTGCTCAGAGTCTTTCCATGGTTTGTTACTGTTCTCAAGATAAAATTCAGGTTCCATATTATAGCCCCAATCTCACTCTCCTGTCTGTTGTAACTCTGATAGACAAATGTGAGACTTTTTAAGTATGTCTTTTGTACCTTTTAATGCCCCTTTTATATTTTCACCTCTCTGTGCTGCAGTCTGTGTAATTTCTCCAGACTTATCTTCCAGTTCATTAATTCTTCATTAGTCATGCCTAATGCTTATGTCCATGGAGTTTTTAATTTCAATTACTGAATTTTTTTATTTCTGTAAGTTCTAATTTTAAAATCTATCTTTTTTTGATTATTTCCTGAAGATAGTTTCAAGCGTGTCTATTTGTTTACTTGTTTTTAATCTATTAGCCTTAGTATTTTTTTTTTTTTTTTACATTTTTTTTTCACTCTGGAGTGCAGTGGCATGATCATAGCTCACTGCAACCTTGAACTCCTGGGTTCAAGTGATCCTCTTATCTCAGCCTCCCAAGTAGGTGGGACTACAGGTGCCTAGCAACACACATGGGGTCTCACTATGTTGCCCAGGCTGTTCTCAAACTCCTGGCCTTAAGAGATCCTCCTGCCTGAGCCTCCCAAAGTTCTGGGGTTACAGGCATGAGCCACTTAATTTTTATCCATGTATATTCATGGGGTACAAGTGCAATTTTGCTACATTGATATATATAGGTTTCATATTTTTAAAATTAATTTCTTTTGGATAATTTAAATATCTGAAATGTTGTAGATCTGTTTGGCCCTCTACTTTTCTGTTGGTTGTCTTTCACTCATGGTACCTGGTTTCCTTGAATGTTCATTCATTCATTCATACATTACTGTGAGCCATGTATTTTCCTTAGGAAATTATTAGAGGGAATTACTTGAGGGCTAAGACGAAAGTGATGTTCCCTGATATTTACATTTGCTTCCACCAGATTCCCCAAAATGTTAACAAGTCTGGAACAACTCTAAAATAAGCTTATAGCTTAAGGTTTTCTGGGCTACCTCGGTGATGAGAACTTGGGCTATAAATTCATGGGAAGACTTGTTTTCCATTACAGCTTCTCTGGGCCAGGGGTTTAATTCCTCCTGAAGGGCTCAGGTCCAAAAAGACTTTCTTTGGGGGCAGGGTTATTTCTGGTTCATCATAAGACATGAAGGATAGGACCCCAACTTTGTGTGTGGGAGATCTCCTATTAGATTCCTTGCTGGAGCAAGCCCTGGGCTTTGTCTTTTATGCCCGTTTATCTAAGTTGTACTCCTTGACAACTGGAGTTCAAGTTTAGAAAACACTCTGCTTATTTGGGGAGTTTTCTAGCTTTACATATATTTTAGCCTAATAGCTCTTTATTATCAGGTCAGCTCTTAAATGCTTTTAAGATTTAAATAAATACATATTTTATCCAGGCTATTTATAGTTGTTTTCAGCAGGAGGGCCAGTCGGAACCCCTAGGCAGCCTTAATACCAGCAGTGGAAGTCTGATCTCAGTGTGTGACTTTGAGCAAGTTACTTAACCCATCAGTGCTGTTTGTTTCTCTGCAAAATGAAGAAAATAATAGTACCTAGCTCAAAGAACTGTTGTGAAATATCCACAAAATGGCAAATATAAAGTGCTTAGAACAATGCCTATCCCATAGTAAGTGCTCATTGGGACTTAACTCCTACTTTTCCAACCTTGCAATATGCACCCTACCCACTCCCAGCTGTTCCTGCTATTACTCTACTTCTCTTCGTAGCTTTTTATCACAGTTGAACTTAATGATTTCCGTGGCTATTATGGAACACCTGCCTCTCCAGTCGGGCTGTCACCTCTAGGAAATAGGGCCCGCGACTGTCTTATTCAATTCCAGAGCTTCTTCAATTCCCTAGTTTCTTAGTACATGACATGACATGCATTAGGTCCCCAACATATATATTTGTCGAATGAGTGGATAGGTATTTCTACATTTTTAAGAGAGCGCAAGCAGAATGTGTACTCTCCCTAGATGGAGAGCGCTTAATGGATAATTCTCAGCCACATAAGCTCTGGAATTGGGTCAGACGTGAAGATCCTAACCTTTTGTATCTCAGTTTCCCTTTCTATAAAATGGGAACAACAGTAGCACCTACTTGTAGGCTTGAAGTAAAGGTCAAACCTATAAAACATTAGTACAGTCCACAGCCTGTGGCAAAGAACTCAATAAATGCTAGCTGCGATTATTTCTACTATCTTTTTGTTTGTTACTTATGAAAATGGTCCACTTTAAGAAAGCATAGGCTAGGCGACTTCTGGGCGCCCCCCCCCCTTGGGACCCCAGAACCTCATCCAGAAAAAAAAAAAAAGGAAAGCATAGGCTAAAAAAATAAAGGCCTGAGACTATCTGGAAAGGTAAAGTATGTCAACATTTTGGCTTGTTTAATTTCTGAAAATGTGTGTGACAGGTGTTTAGATGAAAACCAGAAAATGGCTTCTCCCCGCGCCTGTGCCGTCACTCTTTTCGCTCTGCGGGGTGTGACTCCAGCACTTAACTAGAGAAGATGTACACACGGTTCCAGAAAGAGCTCGGGGCTCCCCATAGCCGATCAGGTTCTGCCGTTTGATGTACATCGAGTGAAACGGATTATAAACATTTATAAAAGTCACCAGAGCAAAGGAATAAAATGTCCCGAGGAGATCCAGGAAGGGAATCAATCTTTTAGGTTGGGAACATGCGCGCCAGGCATCTGAGGCATAAATACCAATCGTGCTAAGGGCAGGTTGGAGATGCTGCGGTTGTTTTGTGTATCAGCCTTCAGACAGGTCTCATAAACTCGCAGAGGTAGGTTTTCGTGGATCTCCGCTCATGCAGACCTTTATGCATCATAACTGCAACGTTGCCATCACCATATATCACTTCCTCCCACCGAGGTGTGCACATTCTGGCGCCTGGTGCAGGGATGCTGCAGAAGGGATTTTGGTCCTCGGGTCTATTTCAGGCTGGCTTTTCCTATCTCCTGTCTAAAGCCAAAGGGAGAAATGATGTTACAAAAAATAGATAGCACTGCCCTATATTGAGGCTGGAGTGTGGTGATCGTGTGAGTGGAAATAAGCTACAACAACAACAACAAAAATGAAAACATGTTTTGTTCCCACCGGAGTAATGTCCCCTGCACCATGAGGCTAGCTGTGGCGTAACTGCCAAGGTGCCATCAATCCCATCCGAAGGGAGAAGCAGCACACCTGTGTTTATTTGCATACTTTTTTTTAAAAAAACGCTGATTTAAATGGAGGAATCGTATTCAAACCAAATGACAACTAGGTGTTTTTAAAATCAATCAACTGAAGTGTTTCTCACCTTAACTGCACATAGGACCTAGGGAATTTAAAAATGCTCTGAGGCCCAGGTCCCATTCCTGATGGAATTAAATCAGTATTCTAGAGATAGGGCCCTCGTGTAGGTACTTTTTAAGTCTCCCCGGATTATCATAACATGCTGCTAGGGCTGAAACTGGCTGATCTAGCCTCTCGTTATTGTAGTATACATTTTAATAGCACTTAGGCTTGGCAAAACATTTTTCCAGCTGATGGTAGGAGAGATGTTATTGTCCCCAATTTACAGATGGGAAAGTCAAGGCCAAACTCATTTAAGAGTTTATTAGAGGCCGGGGGCAGTGGCTCACACCTGGAATCCTAGCACTCTGGGAGGCGGAGGCAGGCAGATTGCTCGAGGTCAGGAGTTCAAAACCAGTGTGAGCAAGAGCGAGACCCCAACTCTACAATAAATAGAAAGAAATTAATTGGCCAACGAATATATATAGAAAAAAAAATTAGCCGGGCATGGTGGTACATGCCTGAAGTCCCAGCTACTCGGGAGGCTGAGGCAGAAGGATCGCTTGAGTCCAGGAGTTTGAGGTTGCTGTGAGCTAGGCTGACGCCACGGTACTCACTCTAGCCTGGGCAACAAAGCGAGACTCTGTCTCAAAAATAAATAAATAAATAAGAATTTATTAGAGGTTTAAGATTAACCATTGATGGTCTGGCGAGGTGGCACGCCTATATTCCTAGCACTCTGGGAGAATGAGGCAGGAGGATGGCTTGAGCCCAGGAGTTTGAGGTTGCTGTGAGCTAGGCTGACACCACTGCACTCTACCCAGGGTAACAGAGTGATACTCTGTCTCAAAACAAACAAACAAAAAATTATGAGAAGATTAACCACTGCTCAAGTATCAGATGCAATAAATACCTTTGGGGAGAACACGTCTCCTTAATTTTTCCTTGATTTTAAATAGAGGACCCTGGAATCAAATGTCCTTAGACTGCAGAAGGACCTCAGGTGAAATGAGGAACTGGGAATTAGGGGAAAAATATGAGATTATCTCACCCACTTTATGTTCCCATGTGAAGGGTGCCGGCCCCTGTGTGGCTATGGGGAGCACATCTCCTAGATTGTATTGGTGAGTAGAGGTTTTAAACGGTCTGTCTCCTTCCCAAAGCACACTTGTTTTGTTTTTCAAGCATGTGTAATGACTTTTTTACTCCAAAAATACAGTAGCTGTCTACAGGACAGAAATATGTTTCTAAGTTGGAGTCCAGATTTCCCCCATCCCTGCCTCCCCCTCCCATTCCATCATAACACTTTTATTTATTTAATTTAATTTAATTTTTTTGAGACAGAGTCTCACTTTGTTGCCCAGGCTAGAGTGAGTGTCATGGTGTCAGCCTAGCTCACAGCAACCTTAAACTCCTGGGCTCAAGCAATCCTACTGCCTCAGTCTCCCCAGTAGCTGGGGCTACAGGCATGGGCCACCATGCCCGGCTAATTTGTTCTATATATATTAGTTGTCCAATTAATTTCTTTCTATTTATAGCAGACACGGGGTCTCGCTCTTGCTCAGGCTGGTTTTGAACTCCTGACTTTGAGCAATCCGCCCTCCTTGGCCTCCTAGAGTGCTAGGATTATAGACATGAGTCACTGCGCCTGGCCAAGACAGGGTCTTATATTTATTTTTCCTCAAGAAGACACCCTAGGGCTTATTTTCAGGGCATGTGTTATTTTTTTAAGTATGGTACAACAATCTACATTTATTTAAATATAATTAAGTTGTCTTCTTCTGGAACATCATCATAACTCTCCAAACCCTGAATTCCATCCTGAATTTCTTGCGACTCTATTTCCTTTAGAACCATTGGCCCCAATCTCTCATGTCGAGCAATAGAGCTCTCATGGGGCAGATGAGAAGGGCTGCTCATCTTCTTTACCGCTCTGCTACGAAATGCACGGGTGTGCAGACACGCTGCGTAGCCACGCCCGTCACTAGGTCTTTTTTTTTAGCCAATCAAATTTAGCAGTGGGGGGTTGAATACCAACTTTAGTGACACTAATGTTAATAAGTTCTAATAACCCACTATCAGACCAGCCCATCACTAGGTCTTATTCTCGGGGTAGGGCTTATATTGCACAAATGCTTAGAAATCCTGCTAGGGCTTATTTTATGGGTATATCTTATTTTTGGGGAAACACAGTAATAAAAGTGATTTACCAAAAAAAAGACAAAGTGAACTTTCTTTTACTATGTACTTTATTATCTGGAAGTCCACAGTAGAATATGAAGATAATTAATATTAATTATGACCCCTAAGAATACTTTCCTGTCACTATGTAGAATAACATATTCGGTATCACTTACTAATTGTGACATTTCTACTGAATTCTCATTTAAAAAAATTAATAAATATATAATTAACAACAAAGTCAAATTTTGGAACCGTGCTGAAGAATTCATAGTTGCAAATGTGGTCTCATTTTCTAAATTAGTGAAAAATGGGATGGAAGAAAGAAATGGAATCAGAGCGTGGATTCTGGTCATTTCTCTGGAAGGCAGACAGTGTGTTGTGTCTTTGTGGCTGTGAGGTTGTGTGTGTGTGTGTGTGTGTGTGTGTTGCTTAAACTGAGATTCAGGAGATACTAATAAAATCAATTCAAAATGGCCTTATAGCTACTAAATTTTAGAAGAGCTAAAGCCCATAAATTTCAAGCACAATGAGAACAAAATACATTAGATTTTGTTTTTTTACAAAACTGGTAATGACATTATAAAATCTTATAATTTTTTTTTTATTTTACTACCTCAAAATGTACTTTACTAACATGAGCTAATCAATCTTAAAACTACTCCTACATGACATTATTATTATTATCTCTATTTCCTGCTGGGAGAATGGAAGATAGAGTCATTAAATGACATATTTAATGAGGATCCAGGAGTCTTGGATATTAGTCCTCAATTTTAACTAATCATTGGAACATTATTTGGGTTAAAAAAAAAACTAATGAATAATCTTTTTGACCATTATTCATTTCAGAACAGCCTGGTCATAAAAAGAATTCTAGCATTTTCTTCCTTTAATAAAAACTGTTGTCATGGAAATATTTTAATTCCCTCTGTCCTCCAATTGCTTCCATCTGAACAGGACATAAACAAACAGATTAACTGAGGCCAGTGAAGTCTTTTATGATGGAAGCACAGTTTGTAATAGGCTGTATTGCAAGTCTTTCCAAAGTCCATCTCTCAGGATAAGAAAGAGTGAGTAAAAGAGCTCTTTGGAGGCCAGGCTGTGCTAACAATGGCTCCTTTCCTAGCTGGCTTGGTTCTCTCTCTCCTTCTAAACCAAATACGCTAAATCCAGGACTATTCCTTGTGCAGAAGGCTCATCTTATTTTGATTAGAGAATAAAAATGAAGTTCTGCTGCTTACTATTAACGCCATGGTATCTCTCAGAGACTGCTTCCCCCAAACATTTGGTGAAGTTTTCCAGGCAGTTCAGGACTGTTGTTTGCTTTTATTTGATTAAGTCATTTTGTGAGTTGATGCAGTTACTCACTTCCTTTAGGTTGGAGGACCTGACCAATGTATGATTTTATATTCGCAACAAAAATATTTTCCTTAATTCCCTCCATATAGGACTATGCATCCCATCACAGTGCAAGAATTTGTTTAAATGCAGTGGAGTGTGAGAGCAATTATAAAATTCAACTTAGAGCAGGAATGACTTATATCTTGATTGAATAAGAAAAGGGAGATGGAAGGTGCTATCTGAATTTGTGCCTGGATCCAGGATTCCTAAACGTGCTGTAGTTTGATTTCATTCTGATGCAATGCAATGTTCTTCCTAGCACCTGAGCTCCATTCAGCATGTGTCTTGCTGAACTGGAAAAAACAAGATGAGTTTTGTTATGAGAGTTCCACAACCACCCTAAAAGCGGTTCATAGCCTGGGAGTGAGTGCAGAAACTACAAGACTGGCTTTTGAGACCATGAATCTAGAAAGCTTATCCACTACTTTCTAGATTTTCATACTTAGCTGTGTGGGAAGACCAAATGTGGAATGAAAAGATCGTGCATAGCTGCCGGCATACAAACACATGCGTGTACACATAGCTGGTCTAGAGGGCCTGGAGGAACATGTGAAAAGTCTTGCACTTCTTTTTCAAGAGAGAGACAAGGGCAGTTTGTCTGAACTTGGAGCATTTATAACGAACACGATAAATCATTCATATAATTTCTTTTGTAATGCTGGAGTTGAAGGACAAGAACAAAGGGCTCATCATACAAGGTCAGACTGGTGGTGACTCAAGCCAGTATTCTGCCAGCTGCATGAGGGGGCCATGTCATGGGTGTAAACCTCAAAAGGTTAAAGGGCCCTAAGTGAGATTCCCAAACCTTGTGCCTCTCACTAAGTGTTTGCTGTAATGGTAAAAAGCTGTCTCTAAATCTGTTGCCCACGAACTTAACTAAATATTTTCTTAAATTTGTTTTCATTCTGAGGCTCTATCACTTCTGGGGCTAAGTTTCATAAGCTTAGTGTCCGTGGTGTAAAGTATAAAATGACTTATTTTAAGCTCCAAAGGATGTTCTCCAACTTGGGTGTTTCAGAATTTAATGAACAGACTGAGCCGGTCTCTCCTGTGTGTTTGTGATTTTATAGCCCTTCTTTATTTTAACCTGACCCTTCATTTTTCCAGGCTGGAGACTCGTGATTTTCAAGGGTTAGTCTCGTGTGAAGACACATCTATATCAAGCTTTTACACAATGCAGTTATTACATTTTGGAGAATGCGGCTGGATGTGCATTATTAAGCACATCCTAAAGTCTACTGAGTATTCAGAACTTATAAATACAGTCAGCCTTCAGAAATATCATCTTTTTTATTCACATAACTACTTTGTATGGCAGGAAAGAGTAGGCTTTTGTGACTACCTTATTTTCCTTACTTCAATTGGAAATTTATCCTGGAGGAAGGATCTACAGGAGAGAGACATTTTTCTCTTCCAAATCTTCGAGTCACAGAAGTTATTTGCCTCAAGAGGATTTATATCAACTGAGAAAGAGGGTGAGGTGGGTTTGGGGGAGGCATGACAACTTGACGCAAGACAGAGATCATGAACTCTCTGACTTTAGTGATCGTCAGGCCTGTTTTGCTGCTGGGAGTACACCAGAATACTGTTTGGAACCTCTGTATCAATAATTTTGTAAGCTGGACCAGAATTTCAGAATGACATTTTCTCATATCAGTTGCCAACATGATATCCACTCATTGACTGATGATTTAATAGGTGCCTACTATGTCCAAGGCCAAGGCTCCTCCTCGCTGGGGCTATAGGGAGAGACACCATCTATAGAGTTCCTGCCCTTGTGGAGCTTACACTCCAAGGATAAAATCTGATGTTCCAGTCAGAAAATAAAACTTGTATTTATAGGCAGTTTTGATCTCCACACATCAGAGGCTCTTCTATAACCAACTGCCTATTTGCAGTCTGATCTAAGGCCAACCCATCCTCTTAATGACGTCTCTGGGGAGATCCCAGGGAGAAGAGGGGTCCCAGCAGGCGATGCTGTATTTAGGAGTCAGTGATACTACGTGGCCAAATGCTGCCTCTCCCAGGCTCTCTTTTCCAACTCTACTCTTGGTCATTTCTCTCCTGGCAAATGAGGGCAAGGACATCTCAAGTAACTCTGCTGGATTCCATCGGAACTGTCCCGAGGGGATTAGAATGCAGAATACCATGATCACATGGTCAGTGTGGGGCAAGGGGAGGATAAGTTAGTTTGCACGTCCTTTCTTAAGGAACTAGGATAGTGCTAATGGAGCGAGGAAGAAGGAGACGAACAGAAGATAAAAACCAAGGCATTGGTTGTGGGGAATATGGAAGAGGAATTATCTAGAAGTGCACCTTGTTTTCTGTGCAACTATAAAATAATGGAACTGATGCATAAGGAAGCAGGTTTTGGGTATGGGAAATGCTTACTTTATTTTGGCTATGTTTGTGCTCACATGGAAATGTCTAGTAAGTGTTGATATGAGTCTGGAGCTCCTAAGAAAAGTTTGGGCCGGAGATTATAAATTGGAGACCTCATACTTCTTAGTTCTCCTTACCCAACTTCTCTGATGCCA
Organism: Microcebus murinus; assembly: GCF_040939455.1. NCBI lineage: Eukaryota > Metazoa > Chordata > Mammalia > Primates > Cheirogaleidae > Microcebus > Microcebus murinus. The sequence continues at coordinate 16,232,583 of NC_134120.1, read as the reverse complement.
GCCATTCATGGTTTTTCTCCTATCTCTCTGGCCACTGCTTTTCATTTTCTTTCATGAGTGCATCTTCTAACGCCCTCCATTTATATGTCCTTCAGGCTCCACAAACCTTCAAATCCATCTGACCAAAATTAAACCTGCCATCCCCCACGTCACTCCCAGCCCTCCCTGCCCACCTGACCCTGCCTGCCCCGCTAGCCTATACTGCTTCCGTGGTCTCTATCTCAAGAATGGCAGAATCACCTGTTCAGCTACTGATCCAGAAAACTGGAGGGGTCCTCAACCCTTCCATCCCCTGTGTCTTTCATATCTAATCGGTACTATACTCTTAAAAGTCTACCACCCTGATGTCCTTTCAGATATCTCCTCCTTTCTGTATCTACTGCCACTACCTTAGTTCAAAGTCCTCACCTGGGTCACTGCAACAGTCTCTTTACTGGTTTCACTGTCTCCAGTAGATTACTCTGTGGTCAGGGTAATCTTTCTAAAACGCAAATCTAATCTTATCACACTGATAGCACCTTCTTAGATAGGTTATTCCTAGATGGTGGTAGAGAAGAACACCTGTAACACTAGACTTCAGCCTATTGCATCATCTTAGAAACCTCAGTGAAAAAAACGCAGCCATTTAAACCACATTCAAGTAAAAAGTCCAGCATGTGACTCTCACTGATCCACATGGGTAGAGTGCCCCTTCCTGAACCCCATCACTATGGCTGGGTGGTCTGGAGCTCTGACTGGCCAACCTTGGGTCAGGTGCCCATCTTCAAGGGATGGATGGGTAATGAGAAAGTGTTGATTCCCTCTAAATAAAGAAGTATTGGCTATAGAAGAAGGAGTATTGGCTGGAGGGTGGAGAAAAATTGCAGATGTTACAAAAATCTTTTTTTTTTTATTTCGGCATATTATGGGGGTACAGATTTTAAGGTTTCAATAAATGCCCATTTCCCCCCTCCCCCCAAAAGTCTGAGTCTCCATCATGACCATCCCCCAGATGGTGCACATCTCACTCATTATGTATGTATATACCCGCCCCCCTCCCCCCTCCCACCTGCCCAATACCCTATTACTGTAGTACCTATGTGTCCACTTAGGTGCTACTCAGTTAATACCAGTTTGCTGGAGAATATATCTGGTGCTTGTTTTTCCATTCTTGGGATACTTCACTTAGTAGTATGGGTTCCAGCTCTAACCAGGAAAATATAAGATGTGCTATATCACCATTGTTTCTTAGAGCTGAATAGTACTCCATGGTGTACATATACCACATTTTATTAATCCATTCTTGGATTGATGGGCACTTGGGCTGTTTCCACAGCCTTGCAATTATGAATTGTGCAAAAATATGGAATGCTTCACGAATTTGCGTGTCATCCTTGCGCAGGGGCCATGCTAATCTTCTCTGTATCGTTCCAATTTTAGTATATGTGCTGCCGAAGCGAGCACCAAAAATCTTTTATTTCACTTTTTAAAACCCATTTCCCAACATGTCTACCCTCATAGATTCACTTACAGCTCTTGAGTCTACCTCTTTCACTCAGAACTCTATGTCTCTGATCGTATTACTTGTTCTCTTGGAGTTTATTTGGGAGATGGGTGGATGGGGGAGAAAGGGGATAGGTTCAGTGGAGGACATACTGAATTTGAGTAGCTCCAGAAGTAGCTATGTGGTCAGTCGGATATGAAGGGTGTCTGGAAAGTATCTGGCCATGTAATATGTTCTCGTCATATTAACAATGGCTGGATACTTTCCGGACAACCCTTGCATACATACACACAGGTTTGGAGGTCAGGAACAGGGACATGTATTTTAGTCTTTAGTGAAGAGATAGTAATTAAAGTAACTAAAGGCAGAGGAGAAAAGAAGATCATAGAAGACATAATAAAAGGCAGAAAAAAGAAAAGGACCTCACTACGAGGTCCTTGGAGCTCATTGAATAGAGGAGAAAGAGCCGTGATGGAAACCGAACAGGAGAAGACACAAAGATAGAAGGAAAACCAGGCGACTGTGCTCATCAGTGAGCCCAGGACACACAATAGCAAGTTTCCAGAGAAAGAAAGAGATCTCTGTGGTGGACACCATTAAAAGAACAAATAAAATAAAGACGAAAATGTATCCACTGGCTGAAGTGCCCTGTATGTCTTTGTCGGTGAATGAAAGACATGTCAGTGGAGCATTGAGGGTGAGACTCAGACTGCAGGAATAAGGGAAGGAATGGTAGTGAGGAGGTGTAGACAGCCAGTGCAGACATTTGATTGTGAAGAGAAGAAGGAGGTAAGGTGGTCATTAGAAGGATGTTGAAGTCCAGGGAGGGCTTTTTCTTTCTTTCTTTTTTGGGTTGGAAGAAAATTAAAATGCTAATGGAAAAAAGCCAGTGGGCAAAGAGGGGATACTTGGGAGGGGATGGGGTCTAGGCTTCCTCGGGATGGCTGACTCTAATAGGAAAAGGACGAAGAAGAAAGGGTAGCATGGGTGCGGCTGAGGGTATGTTTCTAGGTGTGGCCGTGAGAGACCTGTTTGATGGTTTCTGCTTTCTCCTCGAACTAGCATGTAAACTCATCCACTAGAAAGAGGAAGGAAGGGGGAGCTGGGGAATTTGAAAGCCCAGCTGAGGTTGGCAACTGTGAATTCACAGCAGGTGGAAACTTCTGAGCTTTTTTATTTTCTTCAACGATTCTCAGCCACTTCAGTTCAGGCTTGGATGAAGCAGAAACAGCAGAGGACAGAGGGAGGAGTACTTTGTGAGTAATCGCAGGAGAGGGACTGGAACGTGAGACGGTGGGATCTAAGCTAGACAAGGAAGGTGGTGAAGTCCAGACCAAGAGGTGGAAAATGAGGGGAAAGTGGAGGGAAGAATGCTCTTCATGAGGTCAGAGAACATGTGAGGCTGTAAATGGGGTGTGAGGAGTCTGTGATCAGAGACTTGGTGTTTACATCACTGAGTTTCGAGGTGGAGTAGTTTGGAGTGTTGACAAGGTCTAGGACATAGAGAAGAAAAGGGAAAGTCATGAGAAATGAGGAAGTCAAGGATCTAAGGAGCCAGGAGGTTGGATGGCACATCCTGGCACATGTTTATTACTTCCCAGGTGGGTTATATCCCAGGAGTTGAGCTGGGTAGAATGATGCTAACCAGGTGCCAGTCTTCACTCAGTATGGCTGTGTGGACGGAGGGGGGAATCTACAGATGGCATTACCCAGAGAGTAAAAGGCTACAATGACACAAACCTTAAAGATGGGCCTTACAGTATTAAATTTTAAATTGAAGAAAATGCATTTGCAATATGCTGCAGTTTTAACATAAAGCAATCAATGCTATAAAATAACAGAAGATTTCTGATCTTTACATTTTTATTATTTTTTTTTAGAGATGGGGTCTCTAGGCTGGTGTGTGCAGTGGCTACTTACAGGCATGATCATAGCTCACTGCAGCCTCAAACTCCGGGGCTCAAGCGATCCTCCTGCTTCGGCTTCTCAAGCAGCTGGGACTATAGGCATGCACCACTGCAGCCAGCCAGGATTCCTGATTTTTTAAAAAGACATGAGTTTGCATGATTATGAGAAATTTATGCTATCCTAAAAGCATAGAGGCTGTTTGTTTTATCCTAACTGAAGCTGAGGCTTCACTGAGCATATCTTGGGGAACTTGCTGAGCGAGTGGCCATTAGCCAGCAGGGCTTACTGGTATTTTCCATCAAAAGGTAACAAGGCCAGTTCCTCAGGCTCAGCTCCAATTCTGGAAGACAGAGGATTCCTCCAGCCACAGCTCAAAGATATTTGGTTTGGGAAGAAAGAAAAAAAGAGGAGGAGAAATTGCCTTCATAAAAATTTATTGCAGTAGTTGGTCTTAGAAGTCTTCATGCTGAAATAGGTAGGAGGCTCCAGAAAAATCTGACTTTCTTAGCAATTATGGCCTTTTTTTCTTGAGACAGAGTCTCACTCTGTTGCCCGGGAGCTAGAGTGCTGTGGCATCAGCCTAGCTCACAGCAACCTCAAACTCCTGGGCTCAAGCAATCCTTCTGTCTCAGCCTCCCAAGTAGCTGGGACTACAGGCATGCGCTACCATGCCCGGCTACTTTTTTTCTATATATTTTAGTTGGCCAATTAATTTCTTTCTATTTTTAGTAGAGACAGGGTCTCGCTCTTGCTCAGGCTGGTTTTGAACTCCTGACCTTGAGCGATCCACCCGCCTCGGCCTCCCAGAGTGCTAGGATTACAGGCGTGAGCCACCGCGCCCAGCCCATTATGGCCTTTTGATGGCCAGAAATTTTGCTTTTCTTGTGCATGCTTTTGCCTGTCTTTGGAAATGCTAAGATTGGGCAGGCGGCCTGTGTGTATAAGGCCAAAGGAAGTGTCTCTGCTCGTCTCCAGATGCTTCTGAGGTCATTAACCTCTTTCCGATAAGCAACACCCACTGTTTCCTGGCAGATCTTTATTACAGCTGGCTCCAGGGAATTCCAGAGACAGCCACACACCACACAGGGAAGCAAAGGCAGACCTCCCTGGGCATGAAACATAACACCAAATGCTGTTTTGTCCTAGGACAGGCATGAGTCCTGATGTTTTTATTCCATCTTTACAGTTCAGAATTCACTTTCTAAACTCCTGCTTTGTTTCCTGGAGATAGGCTTCAGATTCCCTTAATAATCTAGTAGGTGAAAAATCAGCAGCAAATTACCAGGCAACCCCCAAATTAATTGAATATATTGCGATGAGTCTTTGCAGAGGAAGTTTTAAGAAATGTTGATAGCTACTTCCACCTGATACCCCAAGATCAGAAGGCTCACACTGTCTACTATCTTACATGTTTTGTGTAGAAATTTGAAGTACGGACAAATGACATCATCTCCCACCTTCTCATTCTTGGAGGTCTGAGCCTGTAGTGGGCATCTCTTGTTGTTGTGTGCTCAGTATTCCCATTTCATTTGGGGTCCTTTCCTTCCCTCATGCCATATGGTCCTTGGGGGGCTGTCCACTGTCAACTACTTTACCCTGTCCTCTCTTCCCCACAGGGCTGGGCCTGTGATCCAGTCTGGCCCTTCCTTGTTTGATAGAATAGTTTGGGAGGGACCAGTTCTTCCCTGCACCACACCCCCACCAGCTTTATTAAGGCATAATTGACAAAACCACTTCTCTTTTGCAGGAAGGATGGATATTTTGGGCTGCAAGCAATTTTCTCATTTATTAATACTATATGGAAAGAACCAGACTGCAGCATGGAACCAAGGGGAGACATTTAGAGCCAAGAGACAGAGCTTGATGATGTCATCTGCACTTCTAGACTCAGGCATGTTTTCCCATTTGCATACAAATGGTAGCCCAGGATAAACACAGTTCTGCACTTTGATTATTTTTTAAAAACTTAACATATCCTTGAGATCACTCCATATCAGTGTAGAGAGAGTGTCCTCACTCATTTGTATAGCTACATAATACTCCACTAAGTGGCTGCACCAATAATTGATTCAACCACCTCTCTATTGATGGACATTTGAGGTTGTTTCCAATTTTTTGATATTTCAGATGCATGTGTCACTTCATACTTTGCTAGGGCCGATAGTCTCAAAAGTGGGAATGTTGGATTAGTAAGTAAATAACAGTGTGATTTGCCAGATTCAGACAAATCCCTTTCCACAGTGGTTGCTTTTGCTCTCTCACCAGTAATGTGTGAAAGTTTCATTTCTCCACTAGCTTGCCAACAGTGTGTTGTGAAACTTTTGGCTTTTTTTCCCTCTCCTGTATTGTAATCCTGTTTTCTCAAGTTTTGCCCTCTTTGGAAAGGCAACGCAGTGGCTCACCTCCAGCCATAGTAATGACTTGGTAAGACTCTGGAACATTCTCAGGGGATATGTTTTAGAGATGCTGGTGAACAGAATCTATAGGCTAGGGAGGAATCTGTGTTTAGGATCAAATTTTGACACAACCAATGATACCTAAAGAATATCCTATAGAACTAGAATATTCCATTCCAAAAGGGGTCAGGGTGCAATGGGGTTTGCATTTGGGGATGGAAGATGGAGAAAATTATAGAGAAAAACATAAGATGTTCATTCACCATTATTAGCTGAAGGAGTTGGTTTTGTTATCTCAAGTGCTAACTCATAAGTTGTGAAGCCACTACTGGTAATTAAAGAGGATTTCCATCATGAGAATCCTTTTTCTCTTTTCCAATATACTTCCCTACACACGTACACACAGCAAAAAGCTACTTCAACATTGTTAGTGACATCCTTGGAACTGTTAGTTGAGTCATTTAATGACTTTGTTTTGGTATTTCTTCTTTTAATACAAATAATAATAAATTAGAGAAAGTAATTTAGAAGCATACTTTTATTTCTTTTCTTTTTTTTTCATTTTTTCTGGCACTGGACTGATGGATAGAAGCTTACTTTTAAATTTTATTAGTGGAGCAGTAAGAGTTCTAAAATGAAAAAACACATTTTTCATCTTTTAAATTAAATAGAGATTTTTCAGGCTACTAAAGAAATTAGCATTTTTTAAATAATGAACTTGTCAAAATTGTAATTAAAGCTGCTGTTTTAGAATTTCTACCACAGAGTTGAAGGACATCATTTATTTTGCTTTTGGAAAATGAAAATGCAAAGGAAGTATGAAAAAACCCAAAACATTCCCTTTATCTACAAAAAACCTGTACTCAAATAATTGTACAATTTCAACATCTAGAAAAGTATGGACTAAAATTTACTACTGCACTTCTTCTGGTTTGCTGAATAATGGCCTCTAAAGATATCCAGGTCCTAATTCCTGGACCCTGTGAATGTTACATTACGTGGTAAAAGAGACTTTGCAGATATAACTAAGGATCTTCAGATGAGAGGTTATCCTAGATTATGTGGGTTGTTCCTAAATGTAATCACAAGTGTCCTTATCAGAGGCAAGCAGAGGGAGATTTGACTGCCGACAGAAGAAAGCAGGTGACTGATGACCTCAGCAGAGAGAGGAATCTGAACATGCTACTGGTTTTGAAGATGAGGGGAGGAGCAACGAGCCAAGGGATGCGAGGAATTCAGCTCTAGAAGGTCAAGACACTGATTCCCCGTTATGATCTCCAGAGAGGGGAAAGCACCTTGGTTTGGCCAAGTAATCCTGATTTGCAACCAGTGATCCTGATTTTGAACTTTGGACTCCAGAATTGCAAGAGAAAAACATTTCTGTCATTTTAAGTCACCAAGTTTGGGGTAATTTGTTACAGTGACTACATGAACTAATACACTTCCCAATTTCTAAGAAATAAGACCTTGGTATTTGAATTTAAAGTTCATTAAATGAGTTAGTGGGGATGAATATGAACACAAAGGTATTATTGAAAAGAACAAATTTGGCTGTGCTTCTTTTATGCAAAAAAAAAAAACCCCTAACTGTATTAAATTTCCAGTGCTTTATCTGTAAGGAAGGCCAATAGAACTTCCTCAGCTGGCATTGGGGTGGCGTAGCTACTCTGAAGAGTCTCCCTGCTATAAATCATCCTAACCTTTAAAATATATTGCTAGGTTTGCAGTAAGTAAGGGAAATTCATCCCTGATGGTCCTATATATTAGTCAACTTTGGCTGCTATAATGATCTGCAGCAAAAATCTCACAATCTCAGTGGCTATAACAATAAATATTTATTTCTAGTTTGCATTGCATGTTGACAGCTGTATGTTGGGTGACCCTGCTTCAGGCTGAAGGTCAGGTTCAGGTCTGTTTCATGTGTCTCCTCATTAAGATCGAAGGAGCAACTCTTTTGTTTGTTTGTTTGTTTGTTTGTTTTTTTGAGACAGAGTCTCACTCTGTTGCCTCGGCTAGAGTGCCATGGCGTCAACCTACCTCACAGCAACCTCAAACTCCTGGGCTCAAGCAATCCTTCTGCCTCAGCCTCCTGAGTAGCTGGGACTACAAGCATGCGCCACCATGCCCGGCTAATTTTTTCTATATATATTTTTAGTTGGCCAATTTATTTCTTTCTATTTTTAGTAGAGATGGGGTCACACTCTTGATCAGGCTGGTTTCGAACTCCTGACCTTGAGTGATCCGCCTGCCTCAGCCTCCCAGAGTTACTGGTGTGAGCCACCGCACCTGGCCAAGGAGCAACTCTTATCTGAGATGTAATGTTCTCACAGTGGAGGGCAGGAGCACAAAAGAGGTGGCAGAAACTTGCATATCATCTCATGAGGCCTGTTTTGAACTGACCACACCGCTACTTCTGCTCATATTCCATTGGCCAAAGGAAGTCACATGATTAAGTGCAATATCACTGGAGAAGGAAACTTTACCAGGAGGCGTGGAAGTGAATATTTGCCCACCAGTAATACCATCTATAATACACCTGAAAGAGCTTAAACCAAAGACTGATGCAGTACGCAGCAAATAAATGCTACATCAGTGCTGCAGTAGATGGGAGACTACCTCCTGAGCCAGTGGCTAACCCTGAGACTTCCATATTAAGTCCAGACTCTCAAATGAGCCTAAGGTGGTCCCAGAGTGGTAGCGTCCCCTCGTTCTTACTTAGCAGGCGCAAATACAAATTCAATTTGGATTCCCATAGACTAGGATTAACTAAACAAAATCACAACCAAATGAATTCCCAATAAACACACAGGATGAAGTCACTATGATTGAGAGTCAGCAGAAACAATGAAGACATGTCGCAAACTGTTAGACACTAGAATTAGCAAAATATAAAGTAATTGTGTTGAAATGTTTAATGAAATAAAATGTGAAAACACAAAATAGGAAACTATCAAGAATAAAAAGTCTGATTTGAAAAAGAATGAAATACAAGTTTTAGATACAATTATTGAATATAATCATTGAATAAAAACTTAGTTGATGAATGAAACAGAAGAATTGACTCAACTAAATAGTTATTTAGCAAAGTAGAAGAAAGATTTGAAGAAATCACTTGGAATGTAACACAGACAGACCGGGAGATAGAAACTGTGAAAGAGGGAGGGTAAGGGTTACAGAGAATAGAACAAGAAGGTCTAACATATAATTCACTGGAGTCTCAGAAGGTCAGAATACAGAGAACGGAGAAAAGACAATCCTTGAAGAGATAATAGTTGAGCATTTTCCAGAAACGATTCAAATCCACAGATAGAAAAAGTACAAAGTATATTAGTATATAAAGAAAAGCCACCTGTAGACAAACTACAGAACCTTTAGAACACCAAGAACAAAAAGTAGCTAAAGGCAAATGACTCACAAAGGAACAATAATTTGACTAAGAGCTGACCATTCACTATCAACAATGGAAGCCAGAAATCATAGGAATAATAACATCTTCAAAGTGCTGAGACTGAGACAACAATTTTGCCTTGGATAAAATGATTGACTATTTTTTTCTTAAGGGGCGTTCTGTCCCTCAGCACTCCCAACATAAGTTGATTACAAACCTGAGACTTCAGAGTGATAGTGACTGGGTAGAACTAAGCAATCACATTAAGAACATTGATTTACATCCTACCACATTCCACAACAGCTTGGAATCTGCTTCTGACATATAATTTCATTCTCTGTCATGGGCGAGGGTAGGTATCTTCAGATAAACAAAAACAGAGAGCTTATTACCAGTGGACTTTTACTAAAGGAATTAAAAAGAATATCCCTCAGGAAGAAGGAAAATGATCCCAAAGGAATGTATAAGAAGCTACAAGGAATCCTTAGGAAAGAAACTGCAAAACATATTGGTAAAGCTAGAAGAAATCTTTATATAGATTTATAAATATATATATATATATAAATAATATAATAATATCTGATTTGGTGGTTAAAAAATAACAAAACTAGATAGCAATATCCCATAAAAAGTTGATCAAAAATAGTTTTTTAAGCTTCTTTTGCTGTTCAGATGAGAGATGAAAATATTAACTTTTTTTTTTTTTTTTTGAGACAGAGTCTCACTTTGTTGCCCAGGCTAGAGTGAGTGCCGTGGCGTCAGCCTGGCTCACAGCAACCTCAATCTCCGGGGCTCAGTGATCCTACTGCCTCAGCCTCCCGAGTAGCTGGGACTACAGGCATGCGCCACCATGCCCGGCTAATTTTTTGTATATATATTTTTAGTTGGTCAATTAATTTATTTCTATTTTTGGTAGAGACGGGGTCTCGCTCAGGCTGGTTTCGAACTCCTGACCTTGAGCAATCTGCCCGCCTCGGCCTCCCAAAGTGCTAGGATTACAGGCGTGAGCCACCACGCCCGGCCAAAATATTAACTTTTGATTTGTTATGTTAGGCATTGTTAAAAGAAAAACTTTAAACAAATTAAATGTAACAGAGTTTACTTGAACAAAGAATGATTCTTGAATGGAGAACCCCAACCCCCAATTTCAGAATCTGTTCAGAAAGAATCCCATGTTGTCATGTGGTGGGAGATTTATGGAGGGTAAGAATTCTACCACTGCAACACCAAGCAAGATTTATGGACAAAAAAGGAAAATGACTTATAGAAAACAGAAGTGAGGTACAGAAACTGCTGGACGGGTTACAGCTCGATGCTTGCCTTATTTGAACATGGTTCAAACCTTTGATTGGCCAAAACTCAGTGATTGGTACAAGAGCAGGTTATAGTTTATTTACATAACCAGTTAGGTTACGGTTCATTAAGTATGGAGAAACCTTTAGGCCAAACTTAAAATATGGTACGGAGGCAGCTTTAGGCTAAACTCAATTTAACAGCATGCATGTAAAATGTCAAGTTGTAACCTGTAAAAGAATAGAAATGCAGTGATTAACATCTCAATCATAAGAAGGAAACAAATACAATAAGAAAACAAAAAACAATAACATTATGCAATGAAAAGTCTCACTAAAAATCAGGAAAAAAGGATATGGTAAAAATATAAAAACAAATCCAGATATTTTAGAAATGATAATGATTAAGAAAAGGCCGGGTGCCGTGGCTCATGCTTGTAATCCTAGCTCTCTGGGAGGCCAAGCCGGGCGGATCGTTTGAGTTCAGGAGTTCGAAACCAACCTGAGCAAGAGCGAGACCCCGTCTCTACTATAAATAGAAAGAAATTAATTGGCCAACTAATATATACAGAAAAAAATTAGCCGGGCATGGTGGCGCATGCCTGTAGTCCCAGCTACTCGGGAGGCTGAGGCAGTAGGATTGCTTGAGCCCAGGAGTTTGAGGTTGCTGTGAGCTAGGCTGATGCCATGGTACTCACTCTAGCCTGGGCAACAAAGTGAGACTCTGTCTCAAAAAAAAAAAAAAAGAAAAGGTAAATTGTGGCTGGGCACAGTGGCTCACACCTGTAATCCCAGCACTTTGGGAGGCCAAAGTGGGAGGATCACTTGAGACCAGGAGTTTGAGATTACAGTAAGCTTCACTCCAGCCTGGGCGTCAGAGGGAGACCCTGTCTCTAACAACAACAACAACAACAAACAACAACAACAACAAAAACACCCCAAAGATAAATCACTAATATAGCCAGTTAAAAGGCAGATATTGTGTCAGATTGGAATAAACAGGAATCACATGTATCTGTATCTTATGTAATATTTTATTTTTAGAGCACCAAAATAAATAGCACATAGGTGTTTAAAATGTATTTCTTAAAAAGCTTAGCCATTTTTATACAAAAAGATGAGCTATTTACAAGTCATTCCTTGCTACTTACCTCTACATTTGTCAAAACCATAGAGGTGGGTAGCACCTTATATAAACATCAGCACCTTAAATATGTGAGATTTCTTTATGTGTCAAGGAATGTTGCTAAGTTCCAAGATGACACCAATTTTTACAGGTACGTGGACATCTTCAAAATGTCTGTTTAATGGGATTTCTTTTTAAAGAACACAAATCATCACTAACAATTGAAGAGAAAAATCTAGTGTTATTTATATGAAGCTTAAACATGTGACATTATGTATTATTCTGCTTTGGGTACTTCCCAGATGTAATTACAATACATGGAGTTTTGCTAAGACAACTCAATAATTGTTAAGAAGCTTAGCATTAAAATGTTCCCTATTTGTGATTACCCATTGTACTTTAAAATTGTTCTTGCTAATTTTTCATTTCTGATGATCCAAGTGAAGAGTATTCGCCAATGCCCATGATATCACATCTAAGATGTTAGAGGCAGCCTCCAAATGGAACAAAATGGAACAAATTCTAGAGAAGAATCTACAAGTTAAGGTTCTATGTAATTGTTGGGTAGATATAAAAGTGATTGGAGGAAACTGATTGCTTTGGATGAAACTGTTGCCCTCCCCCACTCCCAAAGAAATTGGGTTATTAATCCGAGACTTCAGAGTGGTAGAAAGGGGGTAAATTGATTGATTATACTAGTCACATTAAGTATATTTGTTCACATCCTACCTCATTCCACCAACGATTTGAGTGTATTTATAATATATACTTTCCTGTAAATTAAAAAAATAAAAAGCCAGGATCACAGAAAATACATAAAGAATGGAAATATAAATCTAGGCCAGAGGTCCCTAAACATTGCAGCACATTAGAATCATATGGGGAGCTTTTATTTTTTTATTTTTTTGAGACAGAGTCTCGCTCTGTTGCCCTGAGTAGAGTGCCGTGGCTTCAGCCTAGCTCACAGCAACCTCAAACTCCAACTCCTAGGCTCAGCGATCCTCCTGCCTCAGCATGTTGAGTAGCTGGGACTACAGGTGTGCACCACAACACCCAGCTAATTTTTTTTATTTTTAGTAGAGACGGGGTCCCGCTCTTGCTCAGGCTGGTCTCAACTCCTGAGCTCAAGGGATCCTCCTGCCTCAGCTTCCCAGAGTGCTAGGATTATGAGGTCAGCCACCCTGCCCAGCCACAGGGGGAGCTTTTGAAACTCCTGATGCCCACGTGGCACCCCATACTAATTAAATCAGAATGGCTGGGGGTGAGAGGCAGAGACCAGTAGTATTAAAGATCCCTGGATGTTTTTACATGTAGCAAAATTTGGGAACCACTGACCTAGGCTGAGGTTCTCAACCTTACGGGCATATTGGCATCACCTGTGATGCCGTTGCAATACTGCTGTCTGAATTGATTGAGTCAGTCTCCTGTGCTGGCTACCGGGCACTTGGTCTGTTCTAAATCTCTCCAGATGATTCCAGCATGTGTCCAGGGCACAGAACCACTGCACTGGGAGAAAGTTGATACGTAGTTACAAAGCGGATTGCTTTTTATTCCTTTTTTTAAAAATGGGTTATTTTATGGCCTAAGGTCATAAAACTTGTTCTTGAGTTTTCTGGTGGTCAAAGTAGGTAGAAAAGCACAATCAGTTGAAACAATTTTTGTCATCCACAGTGCAAAAGCTTGCCAGCTTCTTGAAAGCAAGCAAGCTTTTCCTCACAGGTCTGAAACAAATGTCTTGTTTGAGTCTTCAACAGTGGACGTTGAATGAGGTCATTGGGTCACGATTTTATAAACACCCCACAATAAATGACATATGGCAAGTTTCATATTCTAGCATCTACTCGCCATCCCTCAGGGAAAGCCAAAGACCTGACCGCACAGTCGGGGAGTGGGGGAGGGCTGTAGGAGCAGGTGACAATGGACAGGAAGAGGCACTGCCACACCCCTCTACAGGTTCCACACGATACAGCATCACGCGAGGGCTAAGCCTGGAACTGTGTACCTCGGGGTGTCAAAGCGGTGTCCTGTGTAATCAGAAATTATAATTTTCTATCAGAAAATTTCAAGAATATCGATGACTTTTTTTTTTTTTAATGATATAAACTGTACAAATTTGACAAAGGCCTGGCCAGGGAGGGTACAGAAGAACTGATTCCTGATCGTAGGACTGACAGGCAGGGCCAGGGGCCTCTTGGAATTTTTGGTGCGCATGTATGTGGGCTTGTGCCTCTTGTTTATCAAGAGAAAAAGACTTCAGGTTCGAAAAGCTTGAAAAACCTTGGTGTGGAAAGAATGAACAGAGAGATCCCTGGATGACTTCTAAATACTCCTCCATAAAGCTTATTTTTTCTCTCAGTTGGGATTCTGTGGCATGTAAGTACTGCGGCCTTAATGGTGCAGGATTTTTAGAGGAGGCTCGAGTAGGGTGTTGACTCCATGGGGCTAAGTCTTGAAAGGAAACACATTATGCGGAACACATTTTAAGCCAGTCATGTTGCAGGGAGGCAAAGGAGAGCTTAAGTTGGATGGGTGTGCCCCTCTTTTCTTTTGAACGTAATCTAGCAGGGCCAATGGCAGATTTTTAGTAATGGAGCTGGGGACTGGCAAAAAAGCCGATTCTTTTGGGTCACGTGAGTTCTCACTTCACTTCCTTGAACGGAAATCCTAAATGCACCCTGATAATACCCAAATGGGTACTTTGATATTTTTTTTTTCCAAAGGCAAATGGCATGTTCTGCGTCTGTTTTCTTTCTGAATTCACAAATGCACTTAACATGTAAATTTAAAGAAAGGCCTCCAAGAAAAAGGCGAGTGACGAATTTCTTTCACTTATTTAAAGTAGTCTCTTGCATTCCTATAAATCGGAAGGATTAAATGAACTGCTTGCTAAAGAAACAGTAGCTAGGATGTGGGAGGAATCCTACGGTGGCTAATAAGACGTCTCAATCGTTTGCATATGCAAAGGATAACCTTAAACTTGAGTTTGATATTTCACGTTGCGGCTCAAAAATGAGTTGCCTTTTATTCAAAGAACCACGCTGTCTGTTTTCCAGTGGGTGGGTGTGTACTCAGGGCGGGCGCTGTGTTGGTTTTGTTCCCTGCACGGTTGACACAGGCAGTGGCGAGGCGCGGCCACACCGGGGCAGCCTCTCCCCGGCTGGTGGCCAGGCCAGGCGGATCGCTCGGGGGAGCTGACAATGCAGCCAAGTCCGGCTTGTCGGGGCTGCCAAGAATTTAAAGGGGTCTAGAAACATCCATCGTTCCCCCCTTTTAACAATCAACAGTGAGCTCAGGGCTCTTGGTTAAAAGAGCACAATGGGGAAGAAATGGGCACAGTGTTTTGTTGTTTGGAAAATGCCTTCAGCGCCCCCGAACGTCCAGCCGCCCCCTCCCCAGAGCGCGGGGAAACCGGGAGCGGAGGGAGGGTCAGCGGCGCAGCCGAGCCCGCCCGGGCGCGCCCCAGCGGACCGCCCCGCGGCCGGGTGACCCCCGAGCGCGGCGCTGCAGGCCGCGGGTGGCGTGGGCGTGGGCCAGAACTCCGCCGCCCCCGCGGCCCGCGGCCCGCCCCCCGGCCCGGCCTGTGATTGGCTTGGGGGGCGCGTGCGCCCGCCCCGCAGAGCGGGGAGGGTCCCCGAGCGGCGCGGGTGGGAGGAGGCGGAGGCGGGGCGGGGAGAGCGGGGCCGGGACGGAGCGAGCTGAGGGGCGGGCGAGCCGGGTCCGAGGATCGCGGAGCGAGCTCGGAGCGGGGCGGAGAGCGGCGCGCGGGCGGGGAGGGAGGCGCGGGGAGGGAGGCGCGAGGGAAAGCCCGGCGGGCTCGCGCCGCCGCTGCCGCCGCCCGCTGCTCGGCGCGCTCTCGGGGGCCGCCAGCCCGCACGTCCCGCAGCCTTCCGGGAGGAAGCGGCGCAGGCAGCGGCCGGGGCGCGCGCGGCACCCTCACCTGCCGGCGCCCGACCGCTCCCCCGGCGGGGCGCGCGCAGGGCCGGGCGCGGGGCCGGAGGGACCTGGAGGCAGAGTGAAGCCCCGGCCGCCCGCGCCGCAGCACAGCCGCCCGCAGCGCCTCGGGCCCCGCGCGGGGCGCCGGCTCCATGGCGACCGGGCTCGGGGAGCCGGTCTACGGACTTTCGGAAGACGAGGTGAGTGCGCTCCCTTCCCGCCCGGCACTCCCCGGGGAGTTCCTGCCCCGCGCCGGCAGGGGGAGGGGAATGGGGCCACCCGGCGCTGCTGGTGCCCCGCGCCTGTAGGGGAGCCCCAAACACGGGAGCGCCCCGGAGCTGGGTCGGGGGGGGGCCCTAGGGTCCTCCTCGTAGCCCAGACGGGCGCATTGTTTGTAAATGGAGCAGCGCTGCACCCTTGGAGCCGGGGGTTCTTTCCGCCGCTCCCCGCTTTTGAGGAGGGAGCGGGGCACGCGCGCCTCTGTCCTTTCTCTCCAAGCCGCGTCTCCCGGGGCTCTTGGGCAACTTTCCGCCGCTCGCCCCTGCAGCCCGGAGTCCATGCAGGGTGTCACGTCTGGGTCGCGGTTGGAGCCCCATGCTGCGTGGGGGAGCCAGGGCTGCGGGGGAGCCCGATCGTCTTCCCCTGGAACTTTCTTTCTAATGATTGTGTGTGTGTGTGCGTTATCAGCATGCGCTCTGAAGCTCGCGTGTGCTTGTCCCGGTGGGAGTGGGGGGCCCGCCGGGAGCTGCGTGTGTCCAGGGGTCTTGCAAAGTCTAAAGCCGGGACTGTGGCTTTCGGAGTCTTGGTGGGGGGAGGTGGTCCGAGGTGGTGGCAGGTGCTGCTGGAAACTTGGGAAGGAAGCCTGCCATTTTTATTCCTCCCGGGGATTCAAAGCCGGGCACCTCCGGGGTGGGTGGAGAGAGGAAAGCTCAATTGATCCCTTTTATTAATAAAGCGAGTGGATAAGCCACGCCCCCAAGCGGTGGGTTCGACTGGAGAGGGCTTTGTTTTTCACCTCTCTCTCTCCTCCCCGTTACCCACTCCCCGCTTTTGAAACAATCCTGCTAAATCACTGCTTAGCCCTCTCCCGACCAGCCTCGCTCGGCTCTTATTGGTGTGTTGCACTGCCAAAAAGGGGGGTGGGACGCCTGTCGCGGGCGCGGCGTGACGGGCAGGCTGGATGGAGCAGGTAGGAGTGGTTTGCCATCTGGCGGGGTGCGCGCTCAGGTCTGGCTCCCCTTCCGAGAGGTGAATTTACAACCCTTGAGGCATTACTCAGCAGGGAGGTATTTCCGATCTTGGTTGTGCATTTCATGAAAAGTTGATGCCTGGAAATTCAGGCTTTCTCGATTCCTCTTTATTCTCCCTCCTTTCTTTTCCAGAGGTCCCCTCTTTCTCTGGCGGTGGGGGTGGGGTTGGAAGAGACAGGCTATTATCTGAGACAGGCTCACGTTATGGCTTCGCTCTCAGCAGCTCTCCTACTCTGTGTATGTGTGCGCGCGTGCATGTGTGCTACGTAAGTGTGGAATGCAATAGGTGTCTTGGGGTGGGGAGGGTGTTTGGGGCATGACTTTTTTTTTTATGATGGTGCTAGGCAAAGCTTGATGTGATATTTTATCAAAGAATGATCACAATGCAAATAATGTGTGATTTGTGGTTTTGATTATTTTGCCACGCTGTGCTGGTGTGAAATAATTTCTCCCTTTGTGTAGCTACCTGGGGATGGGTGAAAAGTGGCATTGTTTCCTTTACCCTGGGGATTCTCCTCTCCCTCCAGGCTTCTCTCTTGCAGGAGCTTTCTCTTGCATCCTCTTACTTCTCTATTCAATTAGCGGCAATAGGGGGCGGGCAGTGAGCTCTTGGAGGTGTGGAGATAGGGACATTCCTGAACAAAGGGGCTGCTTGGGTTGAGGTATTGTGGGGGAAGAAGACAGCTGCCATTCATCTTAGGTACTTTTCTAATGTTGTAATAAAATCATTATTTTTAAAAGCTCCCTGAAAAAAATATTTTAAGAATGTTTTGGGAATTGCAACTTGGATAAATGAATCGCATGCATGTCACTGTTGTTTGTGCTTTGTTTACACTGGCAGTGTCAGAATCTACCTAGAGTGCATCTTGCCACTTTTGTCTAGATGACTCAATCTGATCGTCTTAACTGGTGTCTAGTGTGCAAGTGGAGGATGGAATATGAACAGAATCTGAGTGTGTGTGTTGGTATGTGACTGGGTTCACTCCTGCGTGTTGCCACTCCCGCGTGTTGCCAGAAAAGTATTTGGGGCTGCATGGGAAATAGCAATAGGGTGATGAAGACACCTTTTATTACTTACTTATTGCTGTGTTGCTGGTACTATTTAGTTCCACACACATTATTATTGCACAAGACCAGTCCCTGTCTTCCTTATTCAACTTTCCTTATTCAACCAGTGAAAAAATAAGCCTGGGCAATTTTGATGACTTCACATTTCCACGGTATTTGCTTTTATGGGTGGTTACATGCCGTCAGGTTATTCTTTGGGGAATTAGGGAATGACTTTGTAGAATATTAACAAATTGTTGAATTTGCACTGCTCGTTTTTGTCTCCTGGAATTAGTCTGTGTAAGAAAACCGATGGAAGATTTTAACAGACTCTGAAAGTAGAATGCTTGCTGTAATCAACAGCAGGATTGATTTTCCAAGGCAGGTTAAATATGGGTGCACTTCAGTTTGCAGACTTGGTGTCTGCAGAATATCACACGTGAAGATGTTTCGATTGCTATTTAAGAAGAGTCACCTTATAAAACTCTTAGCAAAATAGGCACCCATAGCTAGCACATTTCTTAAAAGAAAATTTGTATTTTGATTTGAGGTTGATGAAAAGCGTAATATGTTTGGTATACACTTAGTTATGTATCATCTGATAAAGACTGCTGAGCCCTCCATACTGGTAATGATGAATGAAGAATTGCATTAACCTAGAAAATAGCGGGGTGCTAAGGCATGGGGTACCATCCTTTTCCTTGGATGATCAGCTAAGGTCTTTGCTTGCGTGATGGTATATGCTGTTTAATTTTTGCTGTGTGTTTCAGGTTGAGGTTCCTCTGGTGAGATAGAGTTCATACTTACCCTGATTTAAATCATGTCATTTTAGGTAACCAAGGGTGAAGGACTTTTTATTGGAGGGATTAGCAACTTGACAAGACTTCTGATTCATGGCCCAGGGTTAGATTTGCTTTGCAATCAGAACAGTTTGGATTAATTTCTGCAACTGGCTTGAGTCCTTAGTGGTTTTATTTTTGTTTTTGTTTGTTTGTTTTTGGCAATCTGCAGCACAGTTGGTCATAGTTTACTCCTGAATGTTACTGTTTCCAAAATCTTTTATTATATCTTAGAAAGGTATCTTTTATTGAGAGGATTTTCACTGCTTTCCATACTAGGCGAGTGAAGTACTAGGGTTTGAATGGCAGCCTTCTTATAATGATATTGCATATGGCATTTAAAAGTTTTTTGGTTAAATGAGGCAGATGGCATAAAAATGAAGGTTGGGTAGACCTGGGATTGTACTTTTGACATCTCCCCTTATTCCATACAAACAAGGCTAGCTGGCTAATGTTTCAAATGCTTCCTCTGCACCTTGCCATCTCATTTAATCCTCATAAGAACTCTGTGAGGTATGCTGTGATTTACAGATAAGGATTGGAAAGCTCAGAGAGATTAAGTGACCTGCTTAAGGACACATGGCAAGTAAGTTGGGGAGCCAGGTCTGTTGAATCCAAAGCCCTAGTTTTTTTTTTTTTTTTTTTTTTTTTTGAGACAGAGTCTCACTTTGTTGCCCAGGCTAGAGTGAGTGCCGTGGCGTCAGCCTAGCTCACAGCAACCTCAAACTCCTAGGCTCAAGCAATCCTGCCGCCTCAGCCTCCCGAGTAGCTGGGACTACAGGATGTGCCACCATGCCCGGCTAAGTTTTTCTATATATATTAGTTGGCCAATTAATTATTTCTATTTATAGTAGAGATGGGGTCTCGCTCTTGCTCAGGCTGGTTTCGAACTCCTGACCTAGAGCAATCTGCCTGCCTCAGCCTCCCAGAGTGCTAGGATTACAGGCATGAGCCACCGCCTCAAAGCCCTAGTTTTTATTACATGCTAAATAATCCTCCCTTTCTTCTAAGTGTCTTAATAGCTAGATTATTCAAGACAATGTAAGATAAACATCACAGGTTGCAAACTGGTGGCTTTCTGGCCAGGTACATCCAGAGGCCCTGCTTAGTGTAGTCTCCAGAGTATTTTAAAGCTTGGAAACTTCATGAAAATGTTTACCTGGCTTCATTGGGACCACATTCTAAGCTAGCCACCATCAGTGGCTTTTCATTATATCCCTTGAGATGTGGCAGATGTGCTGTAGTCTCCCCTCATCACTGCTCCCTGTTGCCTCAGGGGTCTCATTTGCATATAATTATTTACTTCATAACAAACATTTAAGGTTAACCTTTGGCATGGATACCATATTTCTTTTTCTTGAAGATATGGTCAGTTTAGGCTGCATGTGGTGGCTCACGCCTGTAATCCTAGCACTTTGGGAGGCCGAGGCAGGTAGATTGCTCCAGGTCAGGAGTTCGAAACCAGCTTGAGCAAGAGCGAGACCCCATCTCTACTAAAAATAGAAAGAAATTAATTGGCCAAATAATATATATACAAAAAATTAGCCAGACATGGTGGCGCATGCCTGTAGTCCTAGCTACTTGGGAGGCTGAGGCAGAAGGATCGCTTGAGCCCAGGAGATTGAGGTTGCTGTGAGCTAGGCTGATGTCACTGCACTCACTCTAGCCTGGGCAACAAAGTGAGACTCTGTCTCAAAAAAAAAAAAAAAGTCAATTAGTAGTTCAGATTTCTGCTTTTCTGTAGCTGAGAAAAGGGCCTGAATGAGGGAATTGCTTGTAAATGGGCATTAGCAAAAAAGCACCTGGTAGCCTAGCTGATATGTCCTCTGAATAACCATCTGCAAATGATTAAGAATAGTTGTTAATTTACAAATAAATTGGTATGTGTGTGTTTTCAAGAGATTACTCAAGAAGCCCTGCGTGCCATCTTTGCAGCTGTGCAAAGGGGTCAGGACAAGATTGCTTTCAGAAATTACGGTTTCGATAGTGTTTGGATCTAAAGGTGGATGCTGCCAGGCAGTTTTGTAAAGAAAGATAGGGCTTGCCCGGTCATGCCAACTCCAAGTGCCTGTGTCTGGCCCAGCTAGCTAGCAGGGCTTGAAGAAGGACAGTGCACCCGGGACATGGCAGCTAACGTTTGAGAAACAAACTCAAGAGGGCCTAGGTTTTATGGCGACATTTAAAATCCGTTTTTTAAATTGGTAAATACAATGTATTGTTTTCAATTCTATAACGAGTAGAATTTATTTTCTTCAAGCTCGTGTCTGTAGAATCTGTAGACACTGACATTGTTATTTACATTACATTTAGTTTATTAAGTCAGAATGTTTATTGGGATCGTTTATTTTGTTACTGAAAAGCAGTTTCTCTAACTTAAAGGAATAAAAATATTTTTGTTCAGAGGGTGAGGACAGTGACAAAATGGGAGTCTTCAGATGACTGCAGTTTCTTTAATCACTACTCAGAGCACAATTTAAAGGAAAGCCATTGCATGGGGCTGGGGCATCTCCTCAGTGTAGTGGGTGGCTGCATCCGCAGGAAACTTTCCTGGGAAAGTTTGTTTTGGGATTCTGGGAAGCCTCAATATGCTTGATATTGATATATTCAGGATAAGAGTGAAAAATCTCAAGGGAGAAATTCCTCTGAATATGCTAAAGGCCATTGAGTTGTATACTTTCAATGGGTGAATTGTATGTGAATTACATTTCTATAAAACTGTTTAAAAAATTAAGAATGCTTTTAGAATGTGGCATTATTGCAGCAATATATTTGAGCTCCTGCTAAATTGCTTCTGTACTCATTTGGAGGGGAAGAAAACTGTGTCCCTTGCTAATTTACTCACCCTTCTGCCTTGTGCAGTACTTAAAATGGTATCATGAAATCATGGCACCATGTGATAGATTGAGAGCATATTAAAATTTTCTATTTTGAGTTATAAGATCTGTATTAAAGAGATTTTAGTGGTGCCCTTGAATTTTGGGTCGTAGATGAGTAGCCAGCAGTGTAGGGGGAAAATCCTGACTTAAGAGTTTTTAAACTCTTCGACGTTTCAGGTGTTTAAGTGTGTGTGTCTTACTGAAATATATCTTAATTGGTAACAAGGCAGACTACGTATTGATCTTTAGACAATTCATGTTAAAAAGGTTCAAAGTAATATACAAATAATATGGTGATAGTGTTAGAGTAGTAGGATTAATGAAAGGTGTCAGGAGCATAACAAAATGGTACTTTCTGTTTTTGTATTGTTGTTTTCCAGGTCACCGTATAAACAAATACATTTCACTTTCTGACTATAGGTGGCAATGTTTGTACTGTTTAACGCTATTTTTGGCTTGAGTGTTGCTTGTTGGTAGAATGTGGAAATGAGAGCATAATTTAGAGATGAGAATGAAGAAACTAGATTTAGATAACAATGTTTTCCTACAAACTTAAACAATTAAATTATTTAATAAAAATACTTACAGAGATATTTCTCAATATGGGCAATGTCAGGAACCATCAATTTTCCAAGTTTTCAACCTAGAGCATATACAAGTTTGGGAGGGAGGGACAGGCATTTGGATTTGGGGAAGGGCATGTCTGCAACATACACAAAGAGAAGAGGTCCTTTCACTATCCTTCTTGGGTATGTAGGGACTTTTAAATAATTTTAATTCTGCAGTGTGGATCCTTCCATAACTTGCTGTTGACTTTGAGAAGGAATGAAGTATTATCACTTCTCCCAGTGTTTGCTAGAGACATTCTCTTTTATTTTTTTCAGATGGGGGTCTTGCTCTGTCACCAAGGCTAGAGTGTGGTGGCCCAGTCATGGCTCATTGCAGCCTTAACTCTTGGGCTGAAGCCATCCTCCTGCCTCAGTCTCCCAAGTAGCTGGGACTACAGGTGTGTGCTACCATACCTGACTCATTTTTTATTTTTATTTTTTAGCAGTGGGCTCTGGTAGCATTACCCTGGCTGGTCTTGAACTCCTGGCCTCAAGCGATCCTCCTGCCTTGGCCTCCCAGAGTGCTAGGGTTATAGACATGAGCCACTGCGCCCAGGCTGGAATGTTCTTGATTCCCGATGTAAGATTGTGGCTCAAGTTCTAGCAGAGACCTTGGTGGTGTAAAGATCTGGGCCACTTATTTCATGAACCTGTAGGATCTCATTAGAGTTGTAGTGTTTTATTCTGCAGCCGAGTGGTCCGAATGCTATTACTGTAATGCCTTTAGGTGAGAAAAGCCATATTACATAAGCGTATCTGGGGTAACTGGCTAAAATTTGACACTTCAATCGACTTTTTGTCCCTGACTCCAGAGTCCTGTATTGATTTACAGTCCACCAGGTTTAATGGCAAGGCTCTCAGATTCCCTCGCTGTCATCACATCCAGTGTTTGGTGACTACTTGGCAGGCAGGCATCCACCAAGAGATTTTGTATTCTTTTCATACTTCCTATTCATCAAGAGAAAAGGGCCATTTAACAGTGAGTTTTATTTATTTTTTTTTAAGTGTAAAAAGCTGTAATGTGAAATCCATCCTGTGGAAGTGGAACTTGAAAAGCCTGTAGGGGTGGTGGCGGTCCCATGAGGAGAATGAGCAAGCGGGGAGAACTGTCCTATTGCCGGTTTGGGGGATACCCCATCACCTGTCCCTTGGCCAGGGCTCCAGTGGACATGGTGTCACAGGCGTGCTGGGGTGAACGCTGATGGATTGCCTGAGTAGCTCCGGCAGGTTTCCACCTTCTGCACACCAGGTGGGGGGTCATGTGCCCTGTCTGGAGGGGACCTGGCAGCACAGTCACAAGGCCTGAGTTGCATCTCCAGCTCTTGGTCTTGGCCGTGTTAACAGTTCTCACATTCCCATTTCTAACCTGACTTGAGACCTGGCCGTCCATGTCTCCTTGGGTACAATTCTGGATCACATTGTATAACGTGTCTTTTCAGGCGTGTTGTAGCGCTGGAATTCCCATTGTGGGTGAACAGTAAGGTTGTTGTAACAGTGAGAAGAGGTATGGTTGGCAGCACTGGCCAACGTGCGCCTACCTGCCGAGAGGTCACACCGACTCGCCCCAGTGGAACATCTGTTATGAAACAAGTGCTTTAACCCTTTGCACTCGGATGTCGAGTGAGACTCGACACGGTTAGCAAAAATTATAGGGATTGAAATTACTCTTTGAATGTATCAATAATTTGAAATATAAAAAAGTCCAAATAAATAAGTTTGTGTGAAAAGAAACTCCAGTTTTTTATTCTACTGCTGTGCTTTGTAAAATCTGGGGTATTTAAAAAAAAATTAAATCCCAAGTAGAATAAAGGAATCGAGAAAAAAGCAAGCGAGTGCAAAGGGTTAAAATGCAAAATTAAACAGTTTTTTAAAACTGACTTGTATGATTTTAAGTTTTATATCAGCGTTTTGGCACATTTGATGCCACCAATGTGAGGAGTCTAGCAAGGGCAGGCTCTGGGCCAGAGGTGTAGGAGATGCAGACCCTTCTGTTAATTTTCAGTGTTTGATCAAAGATGTTTCTATTGTCTAGATGAGTTTTATTTACATGTGACTTTTTTTTTTTTTTAAATGCTGGAAGTCCCTTTGGTCTGGTTTTTAAGAAAATGAAAGCAAGCTTAATCTGTTTAGTTACTTTGCTTAGTAAGTACTCAATATTAACTGTTTAATAATAGGGAGAAAAAAGTGTGTGCGTCCCACAGAATTACAAGCTCCACATAGAATCTTCTAGCTACCCTTGGAACCTGAGAATGGGAGTCTGGAAAATCCTGTGCTTTCTTTTCTGTCTCAGTTCATAAATGAGTTGTCTTTGGGTGTCTCCACAGTGCCGACAGCATCTAGCCCAGTGTGGTTCGGGCAGAGGAAGGAGTCCCAGGTTGTAAGAAGAAGCAAAACTGAAAATCAGTTTGCATCCACTTATCCTTCCAGTTCTCTTTCCTTCTGTGCTTCACACATTGTGTGTGACAATCAGATGACATAATCGCAGTCAGCAAGTTGGTTTTGAGCTTCCAACGCCAGAGGATGAGTAAATATGGCTCTAGCATTGAGCTGCGTCTACAGGGAGCTAAACTCTCCTTGTTGATTTTTGAGTTCTAGAGTATGTTTATGCTGATTCCTGAGAAACTGGTATGTGCCGCACAGGCCACGCCTGCCTTTGGAATCGATACTTTAATTTTCAGTGAATGCTGTTAGTGAAAGAGAACACTTTAGGCTGGAGTGAGAGCTTCTCCTCCTTTGCTTTGAGATAGAGAAAAGTAGATGTAGCCGTGGAAGTGATGGGTGGCCTGGGAGACATTGAAGAATATTTAATAACATGGAGATGTCAGTAATAGGATATTAAGCAGAAAAAGTAGGTTATAAAACTGTGGGTGCAGTAGAATTCTATTGTGGCTAAAAGTGTTTACATCTAGAAAAAATGACTAGAAATATATCCCAGCATGTTAATGTTGGTTATTTTTGAGCAAAGGGATTACAGGTAATTTTTTTATTGTCTTTTTTGTTGTTGCTTACTCATGTTTTCTATAGTTCTATAATAAACATTCTTTTTCTTGATATAAAAGAAAGTTAACAAGTGAGGTCGAAAGACACCCTCCAAATGCATGTGCTTCAAGCTTCAGGTAAAAGTTAAAGCCCTTGGCCAGTACAAATGATTGCTATAGTGTTTGTTCAGTTGCACGTGTGTTTATCAAGAGCTCACCTTGTGCTTTGTATCTAAGGATACCAAGGTCATTGTCACGTTAGGAGCTCACCACTGAGTTGGGAGGTAGAGAGGTAAGAGCAACAATTGAATATTTTTCAGAGGAAAGGACTGGTAGATTGGATTTTTTTTCACTTGCAGCTAACAAAGATGTTAATAGATGTATCATTTTTCTCCACTATGAACACTTAAAATTTGTATTTCCATCCTGTGCATAAAAGTAATCTACATTTTTTGTAGTGTTTTGTATCCTCTGTGTGTACTATGAAAATGGTGGTCTGTGATCAGATCCAAATCTTTCTCTATATTTTTGTTTTCTTGGGTTTTGAGTTAGAGATCTTATAATTACCCAATTTCTGTTTTGAATAATTTTAGATGTCAAAATGATAGCTGTGCATAGCTGTACTCAATAGCTGTAAGCTCTTCATTTTTTCTTTCAGCTGATTTGTAAAGTCCAAGTTGGGTGTGACCTAGAGTATGTCCCTTCCCAAGCAAAAGAGTAGAGTTGACAAACACTATGTTACTTCTAACTGGAGACTTGTCTTTGCCCCCTGCACCCCCCCAACCCAGCCTTATAGTATTTCTGAAATAGGGTGCATGTTCCAGTTGATGCATTTAATGTGTTGGTGTGTTCCTTATATTCACACCATCCTCATCCTTTCCATTCCTCTGACTCCCCCAAAATGACAGCTGACAGTAGTTGATGGTATCTTAGAATTGTGGGGCTCGAGTTGACCAATCTCAGTTTGTGTTCTATGGTGGTGCTGGGCTAGAGTATTGATAATTGTCACGGGGACTATAACCTTATCTGGCTTGTTCAGTTATAATGTGTCAATTAGGAAGTGTCCACCTAGACCAGGGGTCCTTAAACGTTTTAAACAGGGGACCAGTTCACTGTCCCTCAGACCGTTGGAGGGGCCAGACTATAGTTTTAAAAAAACTATGAACAGATTCCTATGCACACTGCTCATCTTATTTTGAAGTAAAAAAAACAAACGGGCAAAAGCACCGGCATGTGGCCCGAGGGCCGTAGTTTGAGGCCGCCTGACCTAGACAGTAAGGAAATGGGCCAGCTCAGGGGTGGGGTGTCAGCGGGAATCAAGTTTGTTCTTTTTTCTGCTTTACCATGTACAGTCTGGCTCTTTTGGAGGCCTTATTGGTCCTAGGGCACTGCCATTGGCAGTCAGAGCTGTGCTCTTTTTTTTTTTTTTACTATGTACTTGAAAAGGAAAGAGAGTCCTTCTTTGGCTTTCTATTAAGATTAAGGAAATCTTATTCCCAGAATCACCCAGGAAATCTCTCCTTATGTCACTGTGGCCTGCAGAGGTTTAGGTCCGCTTGTCCCTCAGCCTGCATGGCAAGGAGCGGGTGGGGTGACCTTTATTGCCTTTGCCCCTGGAGCCGGGGTGAAGTTATACATGAGGACCCTTGGGTGGTACATCCACCTTCAGGCATGTTACACCCCTTCAGAAATGCCCTTGGCTTCATGGAATGCCCGTGCCCCCTTTCCCTAGAGAGACAGCCCAGATATCATCTGAGCATTGCCAAGATTGCAGGGTGATATATTGTTATTTCTCTTACTCCTGAAAGGAGATTTTTTTGGTAATGATCTGGTGACTTATGACTTAATAGGTTATGTTCCTCACAACCTGCAAAGAGGAAGAAAGAACAAGGTAACTACAATAACCTTCTGTTCAGAGAGGGGAAAATAAGAAACTCACAGTGGGGCAGCCGGTGGAGCAGGAAGAGCCAGGAGTGCCACCTTGGTCAGCCAGTCTGGTGGCTCTGGTTCCGCTGAAGAACGTCCAGCGTGAGGTTGTCCCTTGGTCAGTGTGTTCTCCAGCTGCACTGAGTAGGATGGCACTGGCCAGGTTCCTTTCCTTGGGTCCTGTTAGGCATGAGTCTGGGGCTTCAGGATTGATTGTCTTGGGGTTGAAGAGCCACCGGCTGGTGGCAGCCAAGCTGAGAATTTCTTTGGTAAAATTGCTCCCAGGAAAACTTAGGTTCCAGGTTTGTTTGCTTCTAGTCAATTCCATAGGCCGATAACCACTGCCAGTGAATGATCTTATCTTGATGAAGTTGCTGGTTCTTGGAATTCCTGGGTCTCAGCATGGAGTCTCAATGCTCTGCTCTTCCCCACTGCTTCTGCCCTGGGGCGATTTTAAAATAGCCTGGGACCAAGAGGCACTCAGTTTGGCTCTAACAGACAGTGGGGCAGTTGAACTCACTCTGTTTTTGCTTTCGCATATCATAAGTGACCGTGACCAACTTCCCCTGACGGTGGGACTCACAGTACCCTCCACCCTTCCCTCACAGCCATTCCAGTTTTTAAAAACAATTTTTTAATGGTTGCATAACATTGAGCATGCTAAAATAAAAAAATTTTAAAAAGAAATTAATTAAATTTTTTATTTAAAAATTAAAAAAAACAATTTTTTAAAATGCTGGTAATAGAGACAAAACACAGAATTTGCCATCTTAACCATATCAGAGTGCACACTTCAGTGGCATTAAGTGCCACCGTCACCACCCTCCATCCACAGAACTCTTTTCATCTTGCAGAACTGGCAACGCCATGCTCATTAGCCAATAACGTCCCCATGCCTAGCCATTCCCACTTTATTAGTAGCACCTCTTTTTGATGCAAAATCTGTGATAGGGTTCTTGATCTCGAGCAACAGCAGCTGATTCTGATGAATTTAAACAGAAAGGGAATTTATGGAAGTAATTTTGGGTAGCACAGTGGTACCTGTAAAGTTGGGGAGCCAGGCCTGGGAGTCGGGGACCAAGGAAGGCTGGGCATCTGGAACTGTAGCTGTTAGCATATTTTATTTTTATTGAAAACTCAGCTCAGAGGTCACTGTTTAAAGCTGGGCACTGTGTCTCTCCACGCATCCATCTTTACGTTGTGGACTCAATAGCACCTTCCTGCATGGTTATTTCTGCTAGTACTTCACTGACTGCACCGAAGGATCCTTTGTTTATGCGCCTGTCTGAAATAGGTTAGATACCTCCTCAGAGCCAAATTCACATCCCTTTGGTCTGTCTCCAGACCCAAGCACCATGTTGGGCCCCCTGAGTATTTCCTCCATTAAGTGAAGATCTCAGATAAGATGATCTCATGAGATCTGTTGGTCCACAAAAAAAAAAATCTTTAAAAAAATCTTTCTGAATTCTAATTTGTTTAAGTAATACAGAGTACACTCCTATTTTCTAGTCTGTACCATTACCTAGAATTTAACTCTTAACTATTCTCCTTCCCCAGAGTTCTAAGAGAAAAGACCTCCCTCCTCTCCAGACCCCAAGAGAAGAATGGCACTGACTTACCTTGGCTTGTTTTACACCATTTTCCCCCCATGGATTCTTGATTGGGCGAAGAAGTTGTTGACGCTGCCACTGTCCATGCCAGAGCCTCTGCTCCAAAGCATCGCTGCTTTTCAGACTCAGGATTAAAGCTGCCTGGCTAAGCAGGGCACTGTCCTTCCTTGTTGCCCAGGTGTTTTTATTTATTTATTTATTTTAATTTTTTTTTTTTTTTTTTTGAGATACAGTCTTACTTTGTTGCCCAGGCTAGAGTGAGTGCTGTGGCGTCAGCCTGGCTCACAGCAACCTCAAACTCCTGGGCTCAAGCAATCCTTCTGCCTCAGCCTCCCAAGTAACTGGAACTACAGGCATGCGCCACCATGCCCAGCTAATTTTTTCTATATATTTTCTATATATTTCTATATATTTTTAGTTGGCCAATTAATTTCTTTCTATTTTTAGTAGGGGCGTGGGTCTCACTCTTGCTCAGGCTGTTTTCGATCTCCTGACCTTGAGCAATCCACCCGCCTGTGCCTCCCAGAGTGCTAGGATTACAGGCGTGAGCCAGCACGCCAGGATGTTGCCCAGGTGTTAAGCCAGGACAACAAACCTGGAAAACTGAGAAGTCACTTCTCCCCTGGAGCAACAAGGTAATGTTGTGAAGCTATGATCTGCCAACCCGACCTCTTCCTATTCACAACATTGTCCACATGCTAGGTGTGGACATCGATGTGTTACAGAAACTAACGTATTGTACAGCATGGTGACAGTAGTTAATAACTGTATAGTCGTCTTCAAAGTTGCTAAGAGAATAGATTTTGTGTTCTCACCACACACACACACAAAATAGTATGTGAGATAATGCATAAGTCAGTTAGCTTGATTTAACTATTCCACGATGTATACATATTTCAGGCTATGTGGTACATGATAAACATGTAGAATTTTTATTTGTCAATTAAAATAATTAAAAAAAACTAACATAAATATTCACAACAACCCTTTGAGGTAGGTACTGTTATCTCCATTTATAGGTGGTGAAACTGAGGTACCAAGCGGTTAAATAACTTGCCCAGGGTCACAGAACTAGTAAGTGGCTGAGCTAGGACTTGAGCAAGCAGTCTGGCCCCAAACACCATGAGCAGGACCGTCACACTGTGGGGTGTCAGGAGGTCCTTCAGGCATGAGGGGTGGCAGGGAGGGGAAAGTACAGCCGAGGCCTCCAAAAGCCAAAGGAAGAAGTGGCTGGATGTGCACAGCTTTGTGGACTTTATCGAGGAACTGGGACTTGCTTGTTCGAGGCACTTGGAGAGACCTGTTGAGATCTGGGCTATTCTACAGCCCACCGGGAGGCGCTGGGGAGAACGGGTTTGCACTGGATGGCCCTCGGAGGTCACAGAGCTGTCCCGGCAGAATTGGTGGGGTTGGCAGTGGAAATGAGCCGGGGGGATAAAGGCAGGACGTGTTTAGGAGGTGATTCCTTTGGATTTGGTGACTGATTGGGTGTGAGAAGGGGAGACATCTAGAATAATCCTTCAGGTTTCTTGTTTCAGAGGACTATGTGGATGAGAGGAGGGGAAAAAACCCTGCATTTGTTAAATACTTAGTAGAGTAGTTCTCAACTGGGGGCTTTTTTGTCCCTTTCTGTCTCCCCTGGGAGACATTTGGCAAGACATTTTTTGTTTTTTTTTGAGACAGAGCCTCGCTTTGTTGCCCAGGCTAGAGTGAGTGCTGTGGCATCAGCCTAGCTCACAGCAACCTTAGACTCCTGGGCTCAAGCGATCCTCCTGCCTCAGCCTCCCGAGTAGCTGGGACTACAGGCATGCGCCACCATGCTCGGCTAATATTTCCTATATGTATTAGTTGGCCAATTAATTTCTTTCTATTTATAGTTGGGACGGGGTCTCTCTCTTGCTCAGGCTGGTGTCGAACTCCTGACGTTGAGCAATCCGCCTGCCTCAGCCTCCCAGAGTGCTAGGATTACAGGCATGAGCCTCCGTGCCCAGCCTGGCAAGACATTTTTGATTCTCACAACTTGGGAGTGCTACTGGCCTCTGGAAGGTGGGGGCCGGGATGCCGTGGAACACCTTACCCGGCACAGGACAGCCCTCGAGGCAGTGTCCTGGCCCAGGATGCCGACAGTGCTGAGACGGAGGAACCCTGTGTATCTCGTGTCAGTTTTACATGGTCATCTGATTTAATCCACGAACCAATCATGGGAGATCGCAAATAATATTTTTCTTGTTTTTCAGATGAGAAAACGGAGGCTTAGAGAGGATGGGTCACTTGGCCAAAGCTACGCAGCTAGAAAGTGTCAGAGCTAGGATTCGAACCCAGGTCTTCCATGTGTCAAAATGTAGACGTGCCGTTTCTGTTCAAGCTGCCGCTTCATTTGTCACTGTGATGCAAGGGGGAGGACATGACGTGGTGCATTGTGAGGTTCTTTTTCTGTGTTGGTGGCTCCAGACTAGAGGCGGCAGGAAGGAAGGTGGCTATTTATAGTCAGCTCTGCATAGGATCGAATTTTTCAATCCTGAAGGACTTGCAGCGGGTAGTTCAAAGAAATATAATCATTTAGATGTTGGCTTTCCCCCATGGATAGAAATAAGGGAACATTTACCATCTTTTCCTTTAAAAAAAAAACTCTTATAATTAAGGTAAGATAAAATATAAAAATTATAATTTAAAATCCTATTTATTCTCTGTGGATGTGAACTATTGCAACTTTCTCCAGTTAATTACTATTTCTTTGGGAAGGAGTAAAGAGGAAAAAGGGGATTTGGAGGATCATATAGAAATATTCCAGATTTAGAGTTAGTTGAACTATTAAAGATATTTTGATTTGCTAGAGGTAAGGAGCCCTTTTGAGATTGGTTTGTTTTAGTTTAGTCTAGAAGGATTAGAGGCTTTTGATAGCTCCAACTGGAGTGTGGGGTTTATATTATTACGTCAGCGGCTCTCCACTTTTAATGGTTATTATCCAGTTCCTGGGAAGATTTTGGATGCATATAGCAGTCTTCCTTGGTGACTTGTGATGTTGCAGCTTTAGGGACAGAGTCTTCCTGGGTGAACTCCTCCTACTGTCTTCTTATTGCTATTTTCAAAGTTACGTATGTCCTTTAGATAGTTTTGGGAAGGTGCTGTGAAGGAGGCTGCTTGACTGAGATTGACAGAGTTGCTTTTGTGGATGTGATTTCTACGTGTAAAAAAAAAAAAAGTCTTTTTGTTGGTCCCAGGTCTTGTTTTTTTGCCTGATCCCATGGTGCCCTGGCGCACTTGGGCTGGTGGGACCTGGTGAGCCTGTAGAGTCGGTTGTCCTGAAAGGAGCTGGGACTCCACCGCCAAGGTTCTTTGGGGGGGGAGCTTGTTTGCTGCACCTTCTAATCTGCTAGGAAATGGATGCTTCATGGGGCATTTGGGGATAGGGTCCCGTCATGACATTCGGTAAGCAAACAAGGCCTCGAGCTTTTGTTGGGAGAGATAAAGACTGATTTATGTTTTAAATATGGCACAGATTAATACAAAATCAGATAAAAATGGAGAAAAGGAGAGCTAAGACTTTGCTCAGGTCTTATTCTAATATTGCTTTCCTTGGGAAGAACAATTAGTCATGTGTTTCCTTTTCTTCTGTGGGAAGACAATAGGCAACATGATACAGTACAGTATTTTTTGAACCGTGAATAAGGATGATCCCCTTTAGAGAGAGAAACATCAATGAGGAGCTATGTGTTGCCTTAAATTATTTTTATTATAATATTTCTTGAAATATTTCCAAACATAAGAATAAACATGTTTATAGCTGGTATATCACCATAGCTATTGCTATAACACCGTAACGAACATAGAAATGTGTTACAAATCTAATTCCCAAATGAATATAGTTTCATATCAACAGCATGACTTTAATGTGACAGGTGATGCTGTTTTTTTTTTTTTTTTTTTTTGAGACAGAGTCTCACTTTGTGAGTGCCATGGCATCAGCCTAGCTCGCAGCAACCTCAATCTCCTGGGCTCAAGCAATCCTCCTGCCTCAGCCTCCCAAGTAGCTGGGACTACAGGCATGCACCACCATGCCCGGCTAATTTTTTGTATATATATATTTTTAGTTGGTCAATTAATTTCTTTCTATTTTTAGTAGAGACGAGGTCTCGCTCAGGCTGGTTTTGAACTCCTGACCTCGAGCGATCTGCCTGCCTCGGCCTCCCAGAGTGGCTAGGATTACAGGTGTGAGCCACCACGCCCGGCCAATGCTGTTTTGTTAAAACTATATCTAACATCTATGCTCAGGAAGTGAAGGCTGTTGGGACAGCTTTTCCTTTCCTGACCTGTCATGTGCTAGGTGGTGGTGACTTACTGTTTTCCTTTATTTCCTTTACTCATATTTCTATTGTACTAATGTGCTGGAGCATGAAGACATCATTGAGCTAAAGTCATATTAGCTGGAGACACAGAACTACTGTTGCCATCTTGATCGTGAATACAAGGACAGTGAAAGCCCCAGAAATCCTGGGGAAGTACTCAGTTACATAAGGTGGTCATGTAGGTGATCTGGAATATGCTTGTATTAATGTATTAAGATTATCATTGCCAGAGACTTCCTGTGCCAGATGTGGTCTTTGCTCACAAAGAAGTCATATCCAGCAGGGAGGGAATCTTCACGGGTAAGGGAGCCTCTTTGGACAGTTTGTGTGTTTTGTTTGCCAGCTTTACCACTGCACAGTTGTGATTCCTCAGAATAGGGATACCTATCATCTAGCCCCTGTAACTTATCTGCATTGAGATTCTCAATTAGCTCTAAAATGTCTTGTGCATTTGTTGCTCTTTGATCTTGCAGAGATCTTGTCTTTTAAAGACAGTTTGGTACTGAAAATCTCCCTGGTAAATTAACACAATTCATTTAGTCTTTCCATTCCTTAGCAACCTTTATTCCACTGTCACCGTTAGGTGACCTTGCTGATTTTCCAAGTGGTAATTGCTCTTGTTATATTTTTCTTTTGAGGCAAACAGAAAATCAGTTGTTATTGGTGCTGGAGTGTCTGAGAAGGTAGAGCTCAGAGCTTTGTGCACTGCTCAGGGTGCAGCTGGTGCCTCAGCTACTCCACTCGTGGTCGCACTGTTACCTATGTAGGTTTGGTGTTCGTGTCTTTCAAAAATTCTTTTTGCTTTTCTTAGCCAGGGATGACAATAAAATACGTAATGACCTATTTATTTTCTTTTAAGAGCTATGCTGGATGTTGCCCATCCAAATTCACATTGCCCTTCAAGGTGGCTTCTTGGGAGGCTTGCATTTGCTCTTAATCAGGTGACCATGGGTCATTGTATTTTTTGGTCATCCTTAATCTGTCAAAACTGCCACTTTAGCCAGGTTACAAACCATGTTAGTCTCATTACCTTATGATGACATCTTGTTTAAATGGTCCTGACTGGGTTGAACACTCATCTTAGTTAACTGTAGTTGGCTGCTTAGTTAACTATAGTTGAAGCTGTTTCTAGGAGTGAAATTTATGCCTCCCAAAAGCACACCTGCCCACCACTCAGGGTGTTGGATGTGTTGGGATACAGGCTTCAGGGGCAACTACTCCAGCAGAGAAGGTCTAGGAAAGTGTTGAAAGGTGACTTAACTGTTTGTTGAAATATGTTTTAGGGTCCTAAGGTGGCTATAACAGCATGCCAAAGCTCTTAGTGTTTAAAGAATATTCAGAAAGAATCAGTCACACTCTTTAATGTTCACATCTTGTGGGGTTAGCATCAGGAAGGAAACTTGGTAGATCTGACTCTAACCAAAGAAAATAACAGAAATGACTGGTGAATTTCTGTACAGTAGAAATATATACACATTTTCTTATTCCACCTCCCCCTCCCCCACACGGTCACTTCAGTTGATTGTCTATTTCTTTCTTTTTTTTTTTTTTTTCTTGAGACAGAGTCTCACTTTGTTGCCGAGGCTAGAGTGAGTGCCGTGGCATTAGCCTGGCTCACAGCAACCTCAATTTCCGGGGCTCAGCGATCCTACTGCCTCAGCCTCCCCAGTAGCTGGGACTACAGGCATGCACCACCGTGCCCGGCTAATTTTTTGTATATATATTTTTAGTTGGTCAATTAATTTATTTCTATTTTTGGTAGAGACAGGGTCTCGCTCAGGCTGGTTTCGAACTCCTGACCTTGAGCAATCCGCCTGCCTCGGCCTCCCAAAGTGCTAGGATTACAGGCGTGAGCCACCACGCCCGGCCCGATTGTCTATTTCTTGTTAATATTTTTTGTTAACATCTTCTGACATTTTAATTTTTTTGGTGAACTCTTTTTTGAAGCTTCTATTTTCATACAAGTTAGGCGGTTTGGGGTTTTACTTTTGGAATTGATTTCTAGGTACTAGGAAATTACAAAACAGGCTGAGAGATTTTTCTCATCGAATACTGCAGCTTGTTTGGGGATTGGTTGTATTTGTGTGCTGTTTGTAAATTTAGATCTCCTCATACAATGCAGTGTAGTTCAGAATTCATCATCTTTGAATATTTTCAAATGTGCTTATCATTTTAAAGGTTTTAAGCCCTGAACTCTTTTGAAGTGAACTTAAGTGAGTTTTGGGTTTTGTCAAGAAAGACCAACAGTGGAACAAAAATGAGAAGCGTAGTAACACTTAACTCCACAAAAGCAAATCGATGTGGAGAATTATGTTACTGGTTTGTGGTTTTGCTCACTTTAAGCAGATTGTAGTCTTAGTTTAAACCAGGTTTGGGTAAAAGTCCAAATTTCAGTAACGTACTTACAATTGTTTGAATCTAATTTTGTCTGATGCTGTGCTGATTTGAGGCTTCACAGAGTGAAAATCAAGGGAAATGACAGAGAGTCCTAGTTCAGCTGCTCAGCTCTGTGATGCCCTTTTGCTGTTCTCACATGAGAGATTATCAGGGAATGAGTTAATTGGACATTTGCTGCTTAGAGCAATGGTTGGGGCTGGAGTGGGGAGAGCCAGCAAGGGCACAGCTGGATTGCCTGGTACACCTAGCACTCCTGGTACACCTATAGATCCCATGGAATTGGATCTCTATTAAGAAATGGAAGTGTGAGGTAGGAAGTAAAAGGATTGGCTCTCTGCAGACTTTGTCACACTTTTAGTGCTTATGTGGCTGCCATATATATTGTCCTTTATAATGTGTAATTTGTGTCCCAGTGGAATTCTTGTGTAGTGGGAGCTTGATTAAGGAGTGTTGTGCTGTGTCATGCAGATGGGAGGGGAGGGGATCTGGGAAGCTGGCATGTCTTAGTTAGCCTGGGGATGCATAGATCTCCGATGACAGCTGGTGGTGGCAGTGAGGTGGGGGTGGGGGGATGCAGGCCAGTCTGTGTCAAGGTGGGGGCTTGAGCTTACAGGGGAACGGAAGTTCCTGAAGGCAAAATGGGAGTGCACTGTTTGGCAGCAGGGCTGCAAGTTCTTAAACAGGAAGAGCAGAAACATCAATGTCCCTGTTCTCAAACATGATTTGCTTTTAGTCTCGGCAGATGGAGGAACGATGGTGACTTGCAGAGTGAGAGAGCTAGATGAGGAAAGAGTAAGTATGATTCTGGGCCACTCACAATAAACTGAGCACATTCTCTAAATTACTGTCTTGTGTTAGGCGTTAGCTATCGATTCACAGAGGAGGAGCTTGAGCGGGATCAGGTGGATGGTCCAGCCTTGACCCTGAATGGGTGGGAATACTCTGTCATTGGGGGGCGGGGAATCCTGGGCCTCTGAGTCTTTTATTCTCCTTTTGAAAGGCTGTGTTCTCCTGTGGCTCCCTGTTACACACTCTTCTCTAGAATAGTTTATCAGAAGGTACGACTAGCTCTGCGTGCCCTTCCTCAGCAGGTGTTAACAGTATGATGAACACAGTGGTCAAAGCCTGTGTTTCTACAACTTTTCAAGTAGCTGAGCACCGGCAATGATAGAATTGAAATTGAGGCCATCTCACCAGGAAGCAACTTTCAGGTGTTGCAGCCAGTGTAAATTTAGTAATGTGGGAAACTTATTACTAAAAGTATTCCGGATTCTAATCATTTTTCTTTCAGTTAGCTCAGTTTTGGGAAGCATTCCCAGGGAATCCCCTGGAAGAACATTTGGCTGGATAGAGGGCAGTGATTGTGAATTTTCTAGATTCTTCTTGGACTGCTTCTGTTGTTAAAAAAAGGAGTGGTCTCTTGGGACATGAGTAGGAAGCATTAATGCTGTACTGCTGTGTGACAGTAATCCTGAGTTTAAAATATTGGTAAATATCCCCTTAAAATTTCATGCAGAAACAGAAAGGCTTTGGAATTCTGATAGTGGATAGGGCCATCTGAGAATGTACTCCATAAAAGTAACAAGAACACTGGCAAAATCCATTAATATCAAGTTTTTCAGAACTATGGAAATTAGTTAAAGACTTAACAATAATCCGAGGAAAACACATGGACTCTCGGTAGGAACACTGAACCTACTGAGTATTTTAACTCGCCCCGTTCCCATGTCCACTTTCCCCACCTCCTTGGTGGCCTCGAAAACCAGCAGCCTCACAACCATGGCAGATGTGAAGACCAGCAGTCTGGTAACCAGTGGATGGGAAGAAAAAAACTGGAGCCCCTCCAAAGGACCATCCCCCAAGAAGTGTCACTGTTTGACCTGCTTGGCGGCTCGCTTTTAAAAGCTCCTGAGGGCTTGTCTTTATTTGACCTGACTCAGCTCACTTGGTGGAAACAGCTCTACCCACTGAGCGTTTGTTGAAAGCAATCAGTGATAACTGTTTAATCACAGCTGCCTGAGGTGGTGTTCCTATTTGAGGCCAAAAAGTGTCTGACTAAAAAAATGGGGATTGAAATGTCCATTGAGAGTTTTGAAAAGTTCCCAACATATTCCTGGGAATCTAGAAGGCTCTGTGTTCACCTAGGAAAGCCCCGAGAAAGCCCCAAGTTCTCACCTGTGGCTCACCTTGACGCTTTATGCAAGCAGGAAGCGAAGACTAAGGTAGAGTTATTATAAACCATCTGGCAGAGTGTTGAAGGCATGTTCCTGCCCACTCCAACATACATACACAGAAACTGTTGATAAAGGCTGGAAAATTTACTAATTCAAGGAATTTAAGGAAATCTCTGTCCAATCATTAGTGACTCACTAAACTAAGCAGAAACTTCAGTGGCCACACATGACTAAAAAAATACAGACTTTACAGAATTGGTTCAAGAAAGTTAGTGAATAAGTAGTAATAAAACAAACCTTGGGGTAGGGGAGGAATCTGATTTTCAGAATTGACACATTGTGTTAAAATTTCTGGGTTTGGACAGAAAATTAGAAGACATCTAAAAAAATAGGAAAATATGGCTCATACACAGGAAAAAATCTAGTTAGTAGAAATTGCCTGTAAGGAAGCTCAGATTTGGGGCATATTACACAAAACTTAAATAAACTATGATATATATGTTCAAAGAACTATAGGAGAGCATGTTTAAAGAATTAAGTCAAAGTATGGAATGATATATCCCCAAATAGAGAATGTGAATAAAGAAGTAAGGGTTATTAAAAAAAAGAACGAAATAGAAATTTTGAGTTGAAAAATACATTAACTGAAATGAAGAATTCACAGGAGGAGCTCAACAGCAGATAAGAACCGGCAGAAGGAAAAAAAAAAAAATCAGTGAACGTGAAGACAGTTCAATTGAGATAGTCCAATCTGAGGAACAAAAAGAAAAATGAACAGAACCTTAGAGCCCTGTGTGACATCATCAGGCATACCCATAATGGTAGTCCCAGAAGAAGAGGAAAGAAGTAAATGAGCAGAAAGAAAGTATATTATCAACAGTTGTATGCCAACAAATTAGAAAGCCTAGATGAAATGGATAAGTTCATCTCGATATAAATTACCATAACTGGCTAGAGAATTTGAAAATCCGAATAGGCCAATAACAAGTAAAGAGATTGAATTAGTAGTCAGAAAATGTCCCACAAAGAAAACACTGGGCTCAGATAGCTTACTGGGTGAATTCTGCCAGGTATTATCACAAACTTTTTGAAAAAAAGTAGGGAGGCAAAGCTTCCAGATTAATTCTGTGAAGCTGGTATTAACCTGATACCAAACCAGTTAAAGACATTACAAGAAAATAGCAGATTGATATCACTTATGAATATAGCTGCCAAAAATCTCTAATCCTAGCAAACTATCTCCGGCAAAATATAAAAAAGATTGTACGCCATGAGAAAGTAGAATTTATCCCAGGAATGAAAACTTGTTTTAAAATATTATACAAAAACCACTAAATGTAATAAGCCATATTATTAGAATAAAAGACAAAAACCACATGATCATCTCAGTAGATGCAGAAAAAGCATTTAACAAAATTCAGTACCTTTTTAGGATGAAAACAACTAGAAATAGAAGAAAACTTTCACAATTGGATAAAGACCATCTGTGAAAAACCCATATTTAACATCATACTTAATGGTTAAAAACTGGATGCTTTCTCCTAAGATCAGGAGTGAGGCAACCAAGGGCAGTTATTCTCACTACTTCTCATTCAACTGGAGATTCTAGTTAGAATAATTAGTTAAGAAAAAAATAAAGACCTTGAGACTGGAAAAGAAGTAAAATGATCTTTTAGTCACAAATGAAATGATCTTGAATATAGAAAATCCTACGGCATCCACATGTACAAAAAAACTTGAACTAGGCCAGGCGTGGTGGCTCACACCTATAATCCTAGCACTCTGAGAGGCCGAGGCGGGTGGATTGCTCAAGGTCAGGAGTTCGAAACCAGCCTGAGCAAGAGCAAGACCCCATCTCTACTAAAATAGAAATTAATTGGCCAACTAAAAATATATATGTAGAAAAAATTAGCTGGGCATGGGGGTGCATTCCTGTAGGCCCAGCTACTAGGGAGGCTGAGGCAGTAGGATTGCTTGAGCCCAGGAGTTTGAGGTTGCTGTGAGCTAGGCTGACGCCACGGCACTCTAGCCCAGGCAACACAGTGAGACTGTCTCAAACAAAACAAAACAAACCTGAACTAATAAATGAGATCAGCAAGGATGCATACACAAGAACAATGAAAAATGCAGAAGCTTAATAAAACAATTCCATGTAAAATAGTATCAAAGAGAATAAAATACTTGGGAATAAATTTAACAAAAGAACTGTGCAACTTGTATACAAACCACAAAACATTGTTGAAGGAACGTAAAGAAGACCTAAACAAATGTAAATCCTGTGTTCATGGATTTGAAGACTTCTATTGTTAAGATGGCTAATACTCCCCAAATTGATCTACAGATGAGTTCCATACCTATAAAATCCCAGGTGGCCTTTTTTTTTTTTTTTGCATAAATTAACAAGCTGATTTTAAAATTCACATGGAAAAGGGACCCAGAGTGGCCAAAACAATTTTGAAAAAGGAGAACAAAATTGGAGGACTCACACTTCTCAGTTTAAAACTTACTATAAAGCTACAGTTATCAAGACAACATGGTTCTACTATATAGATAGCCATAGAGATGAGTGAAATGGAATTGAGAGTCCAGAGATAAACCCTTACATTTATGGTCAGTTGTTTTTTGACAGGGGTGCTAGGACATGAATGGATAAGCAAGATGTGGTATATCCATATAATGGAATATTAATTCAGCCATCAAAGAATGAAATTCAGATAAGTGCTAATATAACATGGATGAATCTTGAAAACATGGTAGGTGAAAGAAGCCAGACACAAAAAACCACACATTTATTTGAAATGTCCATAACAGGCAAATTCAGGGACAAAAAACAGGTTAGTATTTACTGGAGGCTGGTGGGAGGGACGAATAGGGGGTGATTGTAATAGGTAAGGAGTTTCTTTTGGGGTGGTGAAAACTTACTAGGATTTAACTAATGGCGATTGGTGCATAGCTTTGGGAATCTATTGAAAATAAAGAAACTGTATGCTTAAAAAGGGTAAACTTTATGGTATCTAAATTGAATCTCAATCAACTTGTTGAAAAATAACAGATAAGCATTAGGAGCACCCCTCCATTCCTGAGATAAGGAGGTTAAGAGGGCAATGTGCGCTCTAGGGCCAGACTGCGGTCTTATCTAATACGTGAGCATAAGTTTCCATTGATGGACATATCAGATGTTTCCTCCCATTCTCACTATCCCTTGTGTGCTTTTGCTCTTAATCCTCCCAAAATTATGCTAAGTTTTTTTTAAGTAACACAATGAAGAGAAAAGCCATTATAGATGATCTTGGGCAATTTGAGGTTGTCCCAAAGCGTCTGCCTAGTAGATGGTGTGAGACACTGAAGTGGAGTGTATGATATCAAAGTAAGGAAGGGTAATCTGTTTCAAAGAATAAAACAAATTCTAGTCTGTGATGGTTAAGTGGAGGGAAAGAGATAGTGCTACACGTTAAGGCAAAGTGACGAAGCCCAGATGGCAGGGAAGTGGGAGAGAGAAGATACACTGTGCATTTACGCACAGTGTAGCTGTAAACGTTTTAACCCTTTGCACTCTCTTGCTTTTTTCTCAATTCCTTTATTCTACTCGGGATTTAATTTTTTAAATACCCCAGATTTTACAAAGCGCGGCAGTAGAATAAAAAAGTGGAGTTTCTTTTCATACACATTTATTTGGATT
Organism: Microcebus murinus; assembly: GCF_040939455.1. NCBI lineage: Eukaryota > Metazoa > Chordata > Mammalia > Primates > Cheirogaleidae > Microcebus > Microcebus murinus. The sequence continues at coordinate 16,191,327 of NC_134120.1, read as the reverse complement.
TTTTTTTTTTTTTTGAGACAGAGTCTCGCTTTGTTGTCCAGGCTAGAGTGAGTGCCGTGGCGTCAGCCTAGCTCACAGCAACCTCAAACTCCTGGGCTTGAGTGATCCTTCTGCCTCAGCCTCCCGAGTAGCTGGGACTACAGGCATGCGCCACCATGCCCGGCTAATTTTTTTTTTTTATGTATATATATCAGTTGGCCAATTAATTTCTTTCTATTTATAGTAGAGACGGGGTCTCGCTCTTGCTCAGGCTGGTTTTGAACTCCTGACCTTGAGCAATCCGCCCGCCTCGGCCTCCCAAGAGCTAGGATTACAGGCGTGAGCCACAGCGCCCGGCCTATTTGGATTTTTTTATATTTCAAATTATTGATACATTCAAAGAGTAATTTTAATCTCCATAATTTTTCATGGTGTGATATTTTTTGAAACATTCACCTACATGAAGACCTTGTTTTACATTCACATGTTTTGCAAATATAAATCGCCTCTTTTCTTCCTCCTTTGATTTTTCTGTTAGAACAAACAACACAATCTTTGTGTTTTTTGTTAGGGTGAGGTGTGATTATATGGAGCTTTCCATCTAAACGTTGCTCTAAGTTAGTGGATAATAATCAACCCCTAGAAGTTAGTATACCATCTCTGCATTTACATTTTACTTGTCCTTTCATGCTAATGAAAACAAGAAAAGATACTGGAAAAATAGACAGAAATCCCCCTTCCCTCCACGGTGAAACTACGTGTTGAGTGTGGCTCAACATACATGCTGCTACCGATGCTAACCGTGTCGGGTCACACTCGACATCCGAGTGCAAAGGGTTAATATGTGAAAGACAGTTGGCTCAAAGGATTGGATGTTGGAAAATATGGAAGAGGAATTGATAATTCAGGAGGGTGATGAGTGAGAGAAACTTCTCCATAGGTGAAGAGTTAGATGGTAGTTGTTAGGACAGTAGTTGTTAGGACAAGATAATAATAATAAACCTCTGCATATCTCAGATGCTTTGTTATAGATTCATATTCTCTGCCATTCTCTTGGGAGGGAGTACGCTTTGCACAGACCTAATTTAGGATAGAGTTTTAGGACCAGAGAACATCATAGTAGTAGGGACTTTTTGCTCCTAGAGAGCAAAAGGGAAGTAGTTTTAAGACCTTTTTTTTTTTTTTTTTTTTTTTTTTGAGACAGAGTCTCGCTTTCTTGCCTAGGCTAGAGTGAGTGCCGTGGCGTCAGCCTAGATCACAGCAACCTCAAACTCCTGGGCTCAAGCGATCCTCCTGCCTCAGCCTCCCGAGTAGCTGGGACTACAGGCACAAGCCACCATGCCCGGCTGATTTTTATATATATATATATATATTAGTTGGCCAATTAATTTCTTTCTATTTTTATGGTAGAGACGGGGTCTCGCTCAGGCTGGTTTTGAACTCCTGACCTTGAGCAATCCGCCCGCCTCGGCCTCCCAGAGTGCTAGGATTACAGGCGTGAGCCACCGCGCCCGGCCTTAAGACCATTTTTTTTTCTGTGACAGCTAGAGATTATGTATTAATATTTTGTTACTGATTTTCCTCCGGTTTAGCAGCACAAAGTAATCATTAGGTTGGCACAAAGCTCTGTGGAAAATAACCCTTGTTGACTTCAAGAGAAACGCTTACGCCACTTGATAAACATAGTGAATTGTGTTACCTAAGAGTGTTTCTCTTAATAGCTTGAACCAGGGTTCAGTGGAAGTGTGACCTGTCCATTCTTCTGTGGCCGGGATGTTTAGAGAAGCCCGCAAGTATGCGAGCTAGAAGGTGGTGTGTTCTGGGGCTAAGCCAGACTGCGGCAGAGTGTCAGTAATTCGAGTTGTATAAACTAATCTGGGGAGGGAGCGTGGGTGGCCAATGTCACATGAAGAGCAAACCCTTCACTTTGTTCATAATGCATAACAGGGCAGTATTCTGTCTAACACGGGGTGCGGTAAAGGATAAAAAGACCTTTGTAGCCTATGAGGGTCTCTGCCCCAAGACTATTAATGAGAAAAACTAAAACAAAGTTAGGCAAGGTGGTAAGTTTTTATTTATTCTAATGGACTGTTAGGCTGTAACGCAAGTGGTAGCAGGGCCAGCAGACTTTTAAAAAATCCAGTTTGAGGTTTGGATTCATTTTCTTGACTTTCTCGAGTTACCTCTGGGAAACCACATAATGGGTAAAGCGAGAACTCTGAGATAAGCCGCTGTCTTTCAACCCAGGTGGCAGCTGGAACTCCTGTCTCAGTGGCTTTCAAATCCTGCTGATCCTCAGAAATGCTCTGGTGTTTCCCCTCAGTGTTTTATGATGACAAATTTCACATCCACAGGAAAGTTGAAAGAATGTACAGTGAGCACCGGTGAACCCCCTGCTTAGACTCTACTGTGAACATTTTACTGTACTTGCTTTGTCATGTATTTATGCCCTCTTTCATTCCTGGGTGATGGATCTGCTCCTCGGTATCCATCTGTCTTTTTTAAGATCCATTTCAAAGTATGTGGTAGACATCGGTACCCCTCAGCCCTTAACCCTGAGTGTGCATGTCGTTAACTACTTGTCAGTATTTGTTTGTGGATCTCTTCCAGGAATTTTTTCCAAGATGAAATTCCAGGTGGCATCAGAGAGCTTCTGAGTAGAGGATGGGGCAGGCCCAGGAATCTGTACTTGGAAAAGCTCACAGGAGCTTGTTGGGATCCTCTGCCCTGGGAGTGCTTCTGGGCTTCCTCGTGGGTAACCCTAACCTAACACGAAAAGCAGGGTTACTACCCTTGACCTGACCGTGCAGCTCTATTTTGGGGCTTCTTGGAATCTTTTGCTTAGAACAGTAATTCTCAACTGGGGGCATTTTTATGTCTCAGGAGACTTTGGGCAGTGTTTGGAGACGTTTTGGCTGTCACACCAGGGTACAGGGGTGGCACTGGCATCTAGTGACTAGAGCCCAGGGGTTGCTGTGCAATGATGACTTGTGATACACTGGGCAGCCCCTACAAAGAGGACTTATGTGGACCAAAGTGCTGATAGTGCCCAGGCTGAGAGACTTTTTTTTCCCCCAGAAGAAATTGCCTAAAAGGAAATTGTAACATGAAGTAAGTTTTTAAGCACTGAATGGGCCCTTTAGGGATCATCTCCTCAGTACCTACCTGCTTTCTGACAAATACAGATTTACGCTCCAGCAAGTACCTAATTTCAAATAAGCTGATGTTTCTAAAAGTTTGTTAGATGATCAGTGATCTCAAACTTTGAGCAAATTTACCAGGAAAAGCAATGTGGCCTGTAGCCTTTAGTTTCTTTTCATGTATTTTAAAATACTACAATGAAAAATAGAAAATGGTGCTTTGGGATTGCAGTAACTAACATTAAACACAAGTCTTTTGCAGGGAGCTGTGTTCCAGGTCCTGTCCTGCAGGTGGGCAGAGATGTGCTGAGGAGGGTGAAGGAAAACCATGGAGGAGGGTGTGTTTTGGTAGTTGTTCCACATAGAATGTTCCAAGGGTCCTCTGAGAATGGGACCATTCTTCACAAAGTCTCATTTGACTCCTCAGTGAATGGCTCTCCTATCTCTTGATGCATTTCTAGTAATGCTCTGACTACTTCATCCACATAATACTGTTTTTAAGAAAACAAAATGGAAAATGGAATAGAAAGCTTAAAAAAAATGGGCAGGTCTTTTCTTGAGGTGAGAGTGGTTGGCAGGAGCCCATGGGTGACAGGGTTTGCTCTGGCCCTCCAGGGAGGAGGAAGATGAAGGTGAAAATGTGATACTGGTCAGACCTTCCCTTGCTTGGTTGATTTCAGGGACCCAATGAGACAATATATGGTGGTGAAAACACACATCGATCAAGTCATTTCCCATCTAACGTGGAGGAAAAGCAATACCTTGTATGGCTGTTGGAAGATTAAATGATGCTGTGAAGGGGGAAGAGTGTTGATACAGTTGACTGTGCGTTGCAAATGCTAGAAGGTGTTCCTGTTACTTCTGGGTGTGGCGGTCTGAGACGCCTGTACCTGCAGGGTGTGTGTAAGGTGGACACGCATAATTCAGGAGTGAATAACCCGCTAGTTACGCCACAGCTGGTGCTGATGAAACCATCTCCATGGGAGTCCTGGCTCGGCTCCGGGGGTTAATTATAACATATCCTTGGGTAAGTCGCTGAATGGCTCTGATTTTAATTGCCGTCATTTCTTCATACCTGCAATGAAAAGACATACCTGGATGATCCTAAGGGTTCATTCATCTTTAGCGTCCTCTACTTCTGGTGTTGAGTGTTCTGGAAGAAAGGGCTTCCTGGAGCCAGAACGGCAGTAGTGATGAGCATGGTAATAGCAGTGAGCCTCCACTTCCTCATTTATTCAACGTGACAGTCACAGAGCACTTAGCGTATTTCAGGCCTTGTCCTCAGGATTTGAAGAAATATTCACTTTTAATTTTCATAACAACCTATAAGGCAGGTACTGCTGTTCTCCCCATTATACAGATGGAGAAACTGAGGCTTAGAGAGGTTCATGATTTGCCCCAGTGGCAAGTGGCAGAGCTCAGCGGGGTGCAGGCAGCCTGTCTCTGGGCTCTTAACTGCTGGGCCACCTCCTCGGCTGAGGCCCTGGGGAAGGCTGCAGGTGCCACACGGGCTGCGGGGCTGGGACACTTGTGGGCTTCAGGGATGAGAGGTGATGGGGAGTGTGTGTGAGGAATCGGAGGTGCCGTGTCCCTGTGGGTGGGGTCACGGGAGTTGTTTTTATTCTGTTCTTTTTAACGTGGCTGAGGTATGAGCGTGGGAATCCTGAAGGGAATGTGTCGTGGGGAGGGCAAAGGGGGGACCGTGACTGTGGACCCTGGGGAGGTGGGGTCTTGTGCTCATGCGGCAGTCCCCGAAGACGGGGAGCCCACCTGGACAGGACACCAGACATCTGGCTGTGACGTGGGCACGGCTGTTTGAAACCAGCAGTATTTTGCTCAGGTTTCAGAGTTCTGGTAAAAGCTTTAGGTTTGACATCTCCCCTTTGAGGTTTTTGGTTCTCACAGTGTTTGATAATCTGAGTGAAGCTTGTGGGTTGGATATGGGCAGTAAAGTGGGGTTATTTCTGCTAGATACCCTTGTTCCTTAGAGACATTTTTTGGCCTGGTGAGAAGGTGAGAAGCTATATATTCATTAGCTCGAACCACCTCATGGATAATTTGTTGGAAAAAAAAATATTAGGAAAACATCTGTTGCTGTAGAGAGCGGAGCCGGGTGAGCGAGGCAAGGCACATGTCCTTTATTCCAGTGTACCTGCTGCTCATAGGAACCTGTCCCCTCAGGTGGAGATGTGTAGCCACACTTGCCTGCTGTGGACAAGCACTGAAGGGCGGTGTTTGTTTTAACCATCAAGTATAAGCAAGCAAGAAAAGGACAAAAAGCCATCATTAGTAACTGATAGAGATGAGTATTGGCTCTTGGGAGACGCCCCAGGTGAGCTGAGGTGTCTGCGGTGTGACGGAGAGTTACGCTGGTGGCTGGCTTGCCTTGTTGGTGGGGAGCCTGGACAACTGTTCTTTTCCCTGAAGTCCCCTCAGACCCTACCAGGAAGATAGAGCAGCAGTTCCAGAGAGCAATCCCTTAAGGTTGTAAGAAAAAAGCTTCATTTGGGGTGAGGAGAGGTGGTGGGTGGGTGGAGTCCCTTGTCAGAGAAATGTGAGCAGCCAGCATCCTAAACATGAGAACTCCAGAAATAAAAAGTTGTGTGGATCATTTAAAGCTGCTATATGATGCTATCTCTATAACAGTGTTCTCTATTGCTGCTTTCTTTTCTTTCTTTTTCTTTTTTCTTTCTTTCTTTCTTTTTTTTTTTTTTTTTTGAGACAGTCTCACTCTGTCACCCAGGCTGGAGTGCAGTGACATCATCATAACTCACTGCAACCTCAAACTCCTGGGCTCAAGTGATCCTTCTGCTTCAGCCTCCCGAGTAGCTGGGACTAACAGCACGTTCAGGCTGGTCTTGAACTCCTGAGCTGAAGCTATCCTCCCACCTCGGCCTCTGGGAGTGTTAGGATTACAGGGATGAGCCACGTCCAGCCCTCTCCTGCTTTCAATGAATAAAAAAACATCGTGGGCCAGGCGCGGTGGCTTATGCCTGTAATCCTAGCACTCTGGGAGGCCGAGGTGGGAGGATCGCTCAAGATCAGGAGTTTGAGACCAGCCTGAGCGAGAGTGAGACCCCGTCTCTACTAAAAAAAATACAAAGAAATTAATTGGCCAACTAAAAATATGTAGAAAAAATTAGCCGGGCATGGTTGGTGGCTCATGCCTGTAGTCCCAGCTACTTAGGAGGCTGAGGCAGGAGGATCGCTTGAGCCCAGGAGATTGAGGTTGCTGTGAGCTAGGCTAATGCCACAACACTCTAGCCCAGTCAACAGAGTGAGAAGAAAAAAAAAAAAAGGCGCATCGTGAGTTAGTAGACATTTGTGGACTAGCTTTGGAAGTTCATTTTGTGTTTGGGCAAATGTATTCCAAATTTCAAACTACTAGTTTACAAATAAAATTTTGGAATACAATCCGTTTTTAAAGCAGGGAATTTATTGTTATTTGCACAAAAGGATGTTTGAGCACTGGTTGCTGGAATTATCTTCATCAAAATAAAACACAGAGATAAACTATCCTCCCCTGCCCTGATGCTGGACCACAACCTGGGTTTACTTTGTTTTCCACTCCTGCTTCTGAGCTTGTGGTGCAGGCTGGCCACTTGGCTCTGCCTTAGAACATTTACCTTAGAACATTTAATTATTATAGAGACAATTAAGAATTGGCTCTGTGCTGAACTTTCTGTTTTTTTCCAGGCAATTTCTCCATAACAAATGGATTGTGCACAGAATTTAAATTTCTTATTTCCCCCAATGGCAGCATCCTCATAGTTGGTGGATAACTACCTAATTTACTAATCTCTCATGGTTTTTGACAGGGCTGTTTATTATATTTTAGAGTGAAGTAATGCATTTCTTTCATTTTTAGAAAATGGTACAGAAAATGATGTTAACTCAGGACTAAATATGCAACTTTAGATCTTTTTTGTTCTGGTTATTTTGTAATGATTAGTCTTTTATACACTGAGATAGTACTGTTTATTCATTTTTCACGCTACCTTTTAAATTTATAAAATCAGCATTTCCTTTTTTAAAAAAGCGCTCGTAAACATTATACGTGATTGGAAAGCATTCCATTGTGTGGATGTCCACTCAGTTACTTGTCTAATACATATTTTTTGGACTCTTTGGTTGTTTCCAATATTTCCATATTATTAATACAAAGAAGTCTATGGGAAGCATTTTTACTCATCAAAGTCTTTCTCGTTAAATGTCCCTTACTGTCAGTTTCTCTTAATGAGTCAAAAAGCATATATTAATAATACATTTTTAGTAGGAACTTCAATTCTAAGTAGAAATCATTTTTTTTTTTTTTGAGACAGAGTCTCGCTTTGTTGCCCAGGCTAGAGTGAGTGCCATGGCATCAGCCTAGCTCACAGCAACCTCAAACTCCTGGGCTCAAGCAATCCTTCTGCCTCATCCTCCTGAGTAGCCGGGACTACAGGCATGCGCCACCATGCCTGGCTAATTTTTTTTTCTATATATATTAGTTGTCCAGTTAATTTCTTTCTTTTTATAGTAGAGATAGGGTCTTGCTCTTGCTCAGGCTGGTTTCAAACTCCTGACCTCGAGCAATCCGCCTGCCTTGGCCTCCCAGAGTGCTAGGATTACAGGTGTGAGCCACCGTGCCTGGCCAGAAATCTTAATAGATTAAAATTTATAAGAGAAGAGAAAGTACCTGTTTTGTTGCAAAAATGTAGATCTGGCATGGTGCCCTAATACAGTAAAGGGTCAATAAAGTTTATTGACTGATACAGTTTTGAACATTCGTAAATGCATTAATGTGGAATAGGGAAATTAGGTAAATGAAATATATGTCCCATTGTTGAAAAGATATGTAAAATGTCATCGATACTGCCTTTACTGTGCTGTCTTTCAGTTAAACAACTTTCATGGCTCTCTTCCAAACTGAATCGTTGCAACCAATTCTTTTCCCTCTCCTATTAACAGGGAATCTTTTACTTTACACTTTTAATTAACCACAAGTTTTCTTAAGACACTTTTCAGGAACCTAACCTTTGGGGTTGGGTGGAGACAAGTGTATTTGTTAATCATTTGTGTTAGGTCAGATTATACAATTTTTAACAGATTTTATAGCTCGTTTTTTGGCCGAGGGATGGTTGGGATTCCTGCTAATTATTATTTTGAGTTTTACCTTGTTTATAACCATTAGACCATGGAAGTGTACTCCTTGGTTTGGGTAGATTTTGCTTAGAGATATTGAAGTTTGAGTTGTTTAATTGTATACATATTTTATTTTGACTTTTCATCTTTTGAAACATTTGACTGTAACTTCATTGAGCTCTATGGAACATTCATTGTCCAGATCTTTTTCAGAGAATAGAGCCTTGAATGGACAGCTCTCCCGCTGATTTAAAGATTCCTAAGGTGCAGAATAGGGTGTAAAATATACTGCATTTGGTGTCAGAAGGGAGAAAATAAGAAGGGATTTTCATATTTGCTTGTATGTGCAGGAAGAAACGTTGGAAGAATTCTTAAGGAACTAGTGGTTCTGTGTGGATGTGGCAGGGGTCGGGGAGACTGGCCAGGATGGGTGGGTGAGAGAGCGATGCTTTTATAGTGTATCGTCTGATTTTTTTTTTTAACTATTTGGATATATTATTCATATAGGAAAACAAAATTTTACCATCTAAAAATGTTAGGGAAAAACTTTTGAGTCCCTGGTGTTTGGCCATTTGCTTTTGTGAGATACCACCCAGGACAGGTGGTCAGGTGCCTGGTACATTTTAAGTATAACCAGGACTGTCAGTCGGCTTACTTGACTTTACTCTTTTCTAATCAAACCATTTTTTTGAATCCAAGGGAGTTAGAGGAATAATTTTGAATCTCTACTCTGTTTTGGGGAAAAAAGTCCATTATCAACATATTAGTTATCTTATGTTATGCAGCAAATAATTTCAACATTAAGCATTTTCAAACAGGAAGCATTTATTATATGTAACACCTTCATCCTTCCTGTTGGATGAAAGTTAACCTGTGTTTCCAGCTGAGTAGCTTTCTCATTCTGCTTCTTGCCAGTATAATTTTATTTTATTTTGCCTCTGTGCCTTTCAGTCCAACCCAGTGAGGTTCTGCTGGCATGCTTTTATAGGCATTGTGGGTGTCCCATGTATCTGACTGGGGTTCACTTTATTTGACAGAAGCCACACCCACAGGTGTCTTCAACATAAACCATTCTGTACGTTGGACTTCTGCTGAGAGACAGCACTCTTACTTCTTCTTTTTTTTTTTTTTTTTTGAGACAGAGTCTCGCTTTGTTGCCCAGGCTATAGTGAGTGCCCTGGCGTCAGCCTAGCTCACAGCAACCTCAAACTCCTGGGCTCAAGCCTTCCTGCTGCCTCAGCCTTCCAAGTAGCTGGGACTACAGGCATGCGCCACCATGCCCGGCTAATTTTTTATATGTATATCAGTTGGCCAATTAATTTCTTTCTATTTATAGTAGAGATGGGGTCTCACTCTTGCTCAGGCTGGTTTCAAACTTCTGACCTCGAGCAATCCGCCCACCTCGGCCTCCCAGAGTGCTAGGATTACAGTCATGAGCCACCACGCCCGGCCAGCACTCTTACTTCTTCGGAGCCTTTTTATTTGTCAGAATGGGTCTCTGAGGCACTGCTTTGGATTTTTTCCTGCGTTCTTATGAACAAAGGATTTCTCAGATGGCACCTTTAACACTGTCTGGAAATCTCCTTAGCTAGATCAGCCATTTCATTAGTTATATTTGCCACTGTGCACACTGTAGCGGCAGCAGTGTTGGCAAACTTTCTGTCGTGAAATAACAAAGGTCCCTTTTCCAGTTTTCCAAACACCATTTTCCTCTCTTTACACCGTCACTCACAGCCTCCTGAAAGGCATGAGCGTTTTACGAGGCTTTTCCAGGCTCTGCAGGGTTTCGCTGACACTCTTCTTAACGTCCTTCCAGCTTCTGCGCCTGGCCTATATTCTCTTCTACTTGATATTTTGCTAGGAGATGTTCCAGTTTATTTGTAGGAATAAAAGCCAGATACTCTTGAGCGCAACAGATATTTGCTGAACTCCACTTGCTTGCTGGACGCTGTCCCGGGTGCCGTACTCACAGCAGTGGGCAGGTAGATGAGCCCCCCACTCTCGCTCAGCTCGCAGCCTGGCAGGTAGCAAACACCTCAGTTTTTGCCCGGTGTGCAGAAGACTTGGCCTCAGGGAAAGCCTGATCCGTATATATTACCTTCCTGTCTCACTCCTCTTCAGGCTTGATTTCCTAATTCTGTTCGTAGAAAAAGTGGCTAGAGAAAATGTAGCTGATGTGAGTTACTGATTTTGGAGAAAGCTTTTGGAAGTGGTTGATGGGCATTGAATGAAATGGGATGGATGGAGGGTTTAAAATAATACGAATAGCACGAATTTTTGGATTCAAATACATCTCAGAAAGGTGAAAGATGAATGGGAGATGCTGCCTCCCTTGGGAACAAGAGCTCCTACGAAGCGCATTAGGCAGTTGGGGTTGCCTTAAATAAGCACCACGCACCGCAGGGGGAGGGGCCTGAACAACAGACAGTATTTCCCCACGGTTCTAGGGGCTAGAAGCCTGAGATCAAGGGGTTGAGTTTCTTCTGTGGCCTCTCTCTTCTTGTCCTGTACATGGTCATCTTCTCCCTGTGTCTTCATGGGGTCTTTATTCTGTATGTGTCTTTGTCCAAATTGCTGCCACTTCTTATAAGGATACCAGTCAGGTTGGATTAGGGCCCACACTAATGACTTCATTTTAACTTAATTATCTCTTTAAAGACTCTATCTCCCAATGCAGCTACATTCTGAGGCACTGGGAGTTAGGATTTCAGCGTATGAATTTGGAGCCCAGGGCACAAGTCAGCCTGTAACGAGTTGCTAGCCTTTTGGACACGACTGTGACACTTTTGGGGTGTTTGTGCTTCAGTTCTTGGTGTGTCCTCAGACCACGGCTCTTAGTATCACCTTTCATTCTCCCTCCCTTTGGTGTGTGTTTATACCTGGTGGTCATTGTTCACTGCTCTTGGGGAAGATTTGTTGAAACTGTATGTGAGTAGTTTAGGAGCCCAGTAGAAGGTTTTACTATAAGTGTGAAATTAATGTGGGATTGGGAGGGGGGACCCTTGAAGTCCTTGTCACTGGATCATGAGAGCTATTGAGCACAGCCTGCAGACCCTGCTTGTGTTCTGTGGTGTGTGAACACCTGAGTTTTTGTTGGTTCCTTCCATTTTCTCCAGTGAATGACACTTTCCCATCACATTGATATCGTCCAGGTAACACTCATGGTTGATAGCATGTGCGATTTCAGACTTTGTCGCGGGTTTTCTCTGTAGGATGTTGTTCATAGAGGCATGCTGTTTCAAAACCTTCTAGTAGTAGACTTCTAGCCTGTATGAGAGTCTGAAGGTGTCTGAGTCCAGCATCCAAGCGGGTCCCCTCTCCATAGATGCTCATCTGGCCAACGCCTGGGTGTCCCTGCTGACCAGGAGCTCACCACTCCCTGAAGCACCTTATTTTACCCTTGGGATAGTAACATGGATGAAAAAGTTGTTCCTTATTTTATTCACTGACCTTTCTTCTACCATACAAGCTGAAAAAGAGCCAGGTCAGCCTTCCCCAGACCTCTTGCTGCCATTTCCCATGCTCCATGCACTCCACTGACTAGGTACCAGAAGGTCTGTGTCTTTCTTAAAGTGTGGTGGCCAGAATTTGGCACAGTAAGGGAAGGTTCCAGAGCCTTCTGGTACAGTAGGTGGATGGAGCTCACTCAGCCTTTGGAATCTCTTAGATTTTGAGTTGATTTGCACTTCTTGGTCATTGGGCAAATGATTAAACCTTCTTGGATTCTCATTCCTCATGAACAAAACGAAGGTGAAATCAAATGAGATGGGATGTGTACATTACCCGGCAGTGCCTGGTATGTGGGTGGTGCCAGTGCACAGTGGCTGCTCATGGAACGGTGAATCGCTGACACCTGCTTCCTTTGCTGAGCGTGTCCCCTGTGTCGGGCACTGTTGCTCAGGGCTTTTACGTGGACATACTTGTTTCATCTTCACTCCAGCCTGGTGTGTAAATATTCGCTTTAACCTTCTCTTACAAATGAGGCATTTGAGTCTAGAAGAGGTGTTTGACTTGCCTACACTCATGCAGCTAGTACGAGGAGGAACCAGGGTTTTCATCTAGGTAGAGGTCCTTCCAAATATGCTTTCTTAGCTGCTGTGCTGTGTTCTGCTAACAGACGGTGGCAGGAGACTTTGTCTCAGTGTCCATACACGTGTAATAGTTGCTTGAGACCATAGCAGCTCCTTTGGCAGTCACATGCTACCGGAGGCTCATTTCATGCTTCTAGAAGATTCGAGCCCCCCCCCCAATACCCTGGGAGCCGTGTTGCTCGCTTACTGCCCCTATACTCCTGCTTTTCGGCTCTAAGTTTGGGGTGTCCCATTCATCTGTTAAGTGTCACCTCTGGAACTCATGTTTCTCTCATTTCAGATACTAGGGTTTTTTTTTTTTTTCTTTTTCTTTTTCTTATAGCTTTGTGTCAGCTCTAAGCCTGGTAAGCACAGATGTGAGTCAAAGATGAAATGGCACAGGGCAGAAGTCAGGGCAGGCCCTGTGACTCACCACCAGCATCTTCCTTTCATGTTGCATTATCTTAATCTCCACGCTAGCTGGAGGGGGTTGGCGACATGGGAGATAAAAGCATGGACAGACCAACTGAACTCAGCCTTACTCTTTCTCCTATTTTGCATAGAATATGGATGATAGGACATTACATTTAGGTCTGTGTGTGTGTCATTTGGGAGTTGTGGATGGGGGATTGTGTGTGGATACAGGGAAGATTGCTGAGCAGCTCTAGTTTGGAGTGGAGGATGGAGGAGGGTCTGGTGGGGCGTCATATTCCAAGTCCTGGGGCATCGTAGAGATCGCAGGTGTTTAACAGGCAGGGAAAAAGCAATCAGCAGGGGATTTCTGATCCGACTCTGATATGGAAGGCACGAAAAGTTTTATGAGGAATGTTGCTAAACTGTTTATTATAAATGGAGTGAGTAGTAATTGCCGTTCGTGTACCGACTCCACAAGCCACTCAGCACAGCTCTGCACCCGCTGCTACAGAGAGGAGAACACAAGTAGAAGAGAACATTCTCGATCTAGAAGATCTGTGGGTTAATTTAAAAGCATAAAAGCAATAGCACTTGAAATGCAGTGCAAATGGCCAAAATATCGATTTAGGTGGAATTTTAGATTCACAGATTTAGAGAAAAAATTCTGTCCCTGGTACCAGAGGGAAGAGATCCATATATTCCCTCTTTTGAGTGGTGTTTCAGCAGTGTGTGGACAGGTTCCTTTTTTTTAAGGTAAATGGTCAGGGGTTTATAAAAGGAGTGTCCCTTATGAAAAAGGACATTTCAATGATATGGTGATGGTGGTAGGTTCTTTTATAGCTTGTGAGCTCTTGGGAGCATAGGTTTTGCTGAATATAGTGATTTTTAAATTTTATGACAACTAGCGTGGTGCTTTTCACATAGGTTTTGAGAAGTAGACATTTTGTAGACATCTTGAATAATAAGGAGATATTTGATAAGAAATGCATAAGACAGTGTGTGAAACACTCATTCTTACTCAGCTTTCCAATCTGTTGTAGTTGGTTAATAATAACATTTCAAAATTACCTTTGTCCCTCAGGCTAGCTGATACTACAATTTAGCAGGCTTTTCTTGAAACGTAGGAAAAGCAGACTAAAGTTGTCTACAAGAGGGGTAAAAAATCCACCACCCGACTCAGAATGGAATTGGACACGCTGATGTCACAACTGTGGGTGTGCTCGTCTTTCATGGTGAGAAGTGCACTTGAAGAAACATTCTCATTTCAAGAAGTGTGGTACCATTGGTGACAGTCTTCTTTTTTGGCACGTGCTTATATGTTATCTAATGATACAGCTCAGAGGTCAAATGTTGCCCAACAACATTTGGAGGAGAATTTCTGTCAACTTTCCAAACATAATAAACACTTTATTCAGCACACTAAAGAAATTGAATTTTTTTACAAGAGTGATATATAAGATTTAGAATAGGTTAAAATTGGAGGAATTATAGTGTCCATTATAAAATTGGATCCATTATTTTATTTTATTTTATTTTATTTTATTTTATTTTATTTTATTTTATTTTATTTTATTTTATTTTATTTTTTTGAGACAGTCTCACTCTGTTGCCCAGGATAGAGTGAGTGCTGTGGCGTCAGCCTAGCTCACAGCAACCTCAAACTCCTGGGCTCAAGCGATCCTGCTGCCTCAGCCTCCCAAGTAGCTGGGACTACAGGCATGCGCCACCATGCCTGGCTAATTTTTTCTATATGTATTAGTTGGCCAATTGATTTCTTTCTATTTATAATAGAGGCGGGTCTTGCTCTTGCTCAGGCTGGTTTCGAACTCCTGACCTCGAGCAATCCGCCCACCTCGGCCTCCCAGAGTGCTAGGATTACAGGTGTGAACCACCCGTGCCTGGCCTGGGCCCATTCTTTAAAAATTGCTTTATGGCTTCCTGAGTGGTTGAGGCAGGACTGTGAGAGGGCTTCCTGAAGCCTGACTCCTTCTCTTGTCACTCCTGATACTGCCACAGACCGTGGCAGGTACAGCACAGATGGGGACAAGCCGCTGTCCACTTCCTGCAGAATAAAGGCCCGGTTTCCTGGCACAGCTTGCAAAGTCCTCATCTGCGGGCTGGCTGCCTTAGCAACGTTCTCCAGTGACTCCTGCACCCTTATCTCTGGCCATCCTGCCATCCTGTACAGCTGCACCCATCTGACCTGGCGCTCTTGTGCCCGACTAGGCTCTGGCCATTTCCTCCACCTGGAATACCCACATTCCCCTGTGCCTGGCCCCAGTGGACTTCTGCTCATCTTGAATCACACTTCAGAGCCCTCTGTCCTTCCCCTTCTCCACATGTTCCACCCTGCAAAGTGGATGGGTCTGTCATCATTTTGCCGAGTGGAGCGCTAATGCCAGGCATCTCGTGCGTGGAGCCCAGCCTGGGTAGGGTGGGTGCACCTTGAGGGCTTTGGAAACCCCATTTGGGGTCCAGGTAGGAAGGCAGATGCGTCTGAGTTATAGGTGAGAAATGTGTAGGCTGTAAGGTTTTGTGGCCTCTATCTTTTCCATGAATGCCTGGAAACAACACTTTTAAAAACAAAGAAGGGGTTTCCCTGTTCATGGCCTGTGAGTTTAAAAACAAGTGTCATTTCATTTAGGCATCATTAGCGCTTTCTTGACCACTGTCATCAGATTGGATTAAGTTGTGTCGCTGTGATTTGGGGTGCCCATCGCTTGTATATTCACCTAGACTTTAGCATTTTTCTGGATGTTTTATAAGTCGTGATGCTGTTAAGAGATCATTATTTTATTCTGTATGTTCTTTCCTTCCACCCACCGTGATGTCACTTGTGTGTTTTGTGCTCCGGTGTGGATTGGTTGTCCTCTAGTATTGGGGCTGTGAGCAGCGGTTGGTACCCAGGGCCATGGAGGGGCACATCTACTGGGCTAGTTCTTACCGAGGGCCTGGGCGCCAGGTGCTTGTTCTGGAAAGGTGTGCAGACAGCATAGATCAGGGGTCCTAAAACTTTTTAAACAGGTGGCCGGTTCACTGTCCCTCAGACTGTTGGAGAGTGCGGCGCACATTCCACACATGCGCACTGTGGGCCCGGGACGAGTCGGCTGCTAAGCAGGACAGGCAGTGGCGGCAAAACCACCCAGTGTTCCGGATAAATGTCCTTGGCAGGCCGCATGTGGCCCGTGGGCTGCAGTTTGAGGATGCCTGGCATAGATGATGGCTAAGGCTGAAGGGTGGGGTGCACCATTTGGGGAAGGAACACATGTTCACCCGCTCACCTGTGCCTGCTTACCTGTGTGCACTTGCGCGCACACACACACACACACACACACACACACACACTGTTTCTTGTTCCTTCACTCAGGCTTCCCCCTCCCACTGTTGCTGCCTGGGAGGGTGCGAAGGAATTCTAAAGGTGAACAGATAGGGGGTGGCCAACTCCAGGCAGAGGGAGAGAGTGCAGGTGCGATGGTCTGAATGTGGTTGCTCCCACTCCAGGTGGGTCATTGAATTTGCAGTAACAGAGAGGGGGCAGTAGTATGAGGCCTTGGAGGGGTGAGGGTGCGACCAGAATGCTGAGGGCCCCTGGGGCTCCATCTGGCCAGAAGGGCAGGGCAGGGACAGGGCGTAGGGAGAGATGCAGTGTCCACCTCTCTTGGTCATCTTGATCATCAAATGAATCCTGTGGGTGTGAACATCTCTGCCTGTGCCCTGTAATCATTTCCACAGTCTCTTCCATTTCTCAGCATGCACATTTTCTAATATTTTTATTTGAGCACTAAAAAAAAAAAAAAAAAGGTGTGTCCATATACTTTAATTTCTGCCAGAAAGCTTTGACTTACATGATCTAGAGTTTTAGGCCTTAGCTTTTGGGAATGCCAAATGTTTACATTTTGGGGCTGCTTCTATTGGGATGAGCATACTTCC
Organism: Microcebus murinus; assembly: GCF_040939455.1. Classification (NCBI taxonomy): domain Eukaryota; kingdom Metazoa; phylum Chordata; class Mammalia; order Primates; family Cheirogaleidae; genus Microcebus; species Microcebus murinus. Next base: position 16,174,670 of record NC_134120.1, on the reverse strand, counting down.
TAGTGAACTTCTTGATAGAAGCTAATGTTAGTGTATTACGTTTCTTTTATATTGTTTTCATTTCTACAGGGTACTCGATAGCCAATAGCTGTGATTCTGAAAATGTGGGAAAATTATTTTTTGGATATTGAATGACCTTTTCAGAGTGGTGTGATGATAGAAAGTCATTCTGTGGTCATCCTGTCTAAAACTAATCTGCTTTAGTGTGATTCCAGAGTTTATATTTTGAATTTTCTTTAAAATAAGGAACATCAGTAAGTTCAGAGACTAGTTCCATGCTTCCACTTGCTAGAATGGATTTTTCCTTTACAATGGAAACGTACCATTGATCTGTCAAGAAGGCCCATAAATCATGGAATGCATTGTGTTGGGATGTGATTTCTTTTTAACTTTGCACAATCCTCATGACTGTGGTAAATTGACATGTGGAAAAAGGGCAGGTGGCAGTTATAACTTTGAGATTTTTATCCTCTACAGATTTTGCATTAGCCATTTGAGGTTCTGCTCCTCAGAGCATTAAAGTCAGTGCTTCATAAAATTTCAGATCAAACTTTGGCATCTCAAGAGGCAAAAACCATTTGGAATTCTTCCTTAAATTACAAAAAGGAAAAGAAAAAGAAAATGAATGCATGAGGACTGTTTTGTTCCTAAGACTTAGGACACAGCCCTCCAGCTCTGTGGCTTTTTATTCTGATGGGAAGGAAATGAAACCATTGTAAATTACTGTTCAGAATAATATTTTAGTGCCAGCTCTGTGCCAAGTGCTGTTGAGAACATAGAGAAAGCAAAGAAAGTGCTTCTGAGTCTTCGCCCAGGCGGCAGTCTGCAGTCAGGCTGCAGGGACCATTCCAAGTGGGAGAAGCATTCCATTCCCAGGATGGGCAAATACAAAAGCTAAAACAAACACGTTTAGTTGAACTAATGCAGCACCAGGCAAAGGCTTCTCCTTTTAATTGGTGCAGGACATCACAAACCGAAGGTCAGAGCCCCATGTCGCATCCTCAGCCATTTGTAGCCCAGTAGCAGGAATCCTTAGCTCTTTACCTGGGGTGAGTTGGAGAGCATGTCAGGCCTTCTGTAAAGTTGAACTTAGCAGTATTAAATAACTACAGTTGCAGAGAGTGGCTTTTCCCCTTTAGTTTTGTCCAGGGAATTGTCAGAATAATGGGGAGAAATCTGGCAGTTGGCAGGTTGCAGAGCCCTGAGAACGGAGGAGAGTTCTTGCTTGAGGTCAGTCAGGGCTGAGCAGAGCAGGGTGGGACCCGAACTGAAAGGGGATCCCTCTCCCCAGTTTGTTGAGAGAGCCAGACACTCTTGGACCAGCCTGCAGGTGTGGGAAGGACCCCCGCCAGGAGACCCCTAGCCGCTGCCTTCAGGAGCTGCTCCCGCTTTGCCTGATAAGGTTCAAACTCCCGGAGGAGGAGGCCTTTCTGTTCCTACCCTCCCTTCTCTTCTATTTCCTGTCATTTTCTGAGCATGCTCAGCCTCCAGGTCTTTGATCCTGGAGATGGGCATTGCCTGAGAGGTTAGGAGCAGAGTTCCCGAGGCCAGCTGTCTGGGTTTGAGTTCTGGCTCTGCCACTTTCCAGCTGTGTGACCTCTCTGTGCCTCAGTTTCCTCATCTGTACAACAGGAATAGTGATGGTCCCAATTTTATAGTGGTGTTGAGCTGTATAGGTGTTAGCTGTTGCTGTCACTGACATCATCATCATCATCGTCATCATCATAATCACCTCATATCTTTTAGGCCCAAAGTCTCACACTTCCCTGAATCAATTAATCAATTCCAGAGCGGCCCCCCCCCCCAGCGAGTTGATCTTCTTTATTTTAGATTCTATGGAGGCACAGAGGGCTGCTAGGGTCAGAAGGTGATGAATCACAGTCATCACTCTGTGCTTACTAGGTTCAAAAACATATCAAATCACTTACACCCCTGAGGCTAAGTTTCCCGATGTGTTAAAGAAGGGTGGTGATACCCTGCCCATCTCAGGGTTTTGTCAGTGAGTGCCACACCATACCATGAGCAGATGTTCTCGGCAGGTGTCAGGTCACTGTCACTGTACTACTTGCCTCGACAAGTTTTACTTGGTACCTTGATATTATAGTTGTGATGGCTACCTTGTTTCCAGCCCCAAATTGGGACACATGAAATGATGAAGTCAAATAAACTTATTTGTAGATACTTGAAATCGCGTTATGTTTGAATATCTGGTACCTGCTTTTGTCCAGATTCCAGTTATTTTGACTGACACTCTAGCGCCTTCCAAGCAGGCTTCCCGAAGGCCAGCACCTGGCATCTTATCTCGTTTACTTCTCTCACTGCACCTAGCATGGAGCAAATGTTTGCTGAATGCATTTGTTATTACTTAATAAATATGACACTTTTTTCATGGAAAAGTAAACAGGCTTGGGTTCTCATGCACACGAGTGACGTTTGTTGAAAGGTTGCTGTGTGCCAGCCAGCAGCTTTCTTCTCTTAGCGTTACTCTCTATTTGACTGGGATAGCGACACATCAGGTCATCTGTTGACCATTTAGGACAGTCACTTGTTAAAACGAAATTTAATTTATGCACTAAACAAGGCCACCACATTGTGCAACACCAGGGGGTGCTATCCACATCATAAGCAGAAGGCCTGTTTACTTGGCTATTTGGTATATTGAGAGAGTTCGAGAATCTGACCCTAAGGAGGGGTATAAGGATGGCCCTTTGGTTCTGAGATTTAGGAATGGTGTGAGTGAATGGCAGGTACTACTTTAGTGTCCAGACCTTTAATAGAACACACACAATGCAGGAAAACTCTTCAAGGAAAACTAGCCCCAGGGCGGATAGGTAATGTTCCATTTCTGTTGCTTTATTTATATTCTTCCTGCTTTACAAAACAATCAGAGACAGCTTATAATAAAAATGCAGGCCCAATATAATGAAAATGATTATCACAGACTCAGAAAGGAAGGGATAAAAATTGGTTTCAAGGAGACAGATGGTACCTCTGAGCTTCCTGGCAGCCAAGACAAAGAAGGAAGCTGGCTGGCATGGTGCATTCTCAGGCTCCTTAAAGGAGGCGAGGGCCCCATCTACTGCTGTGGGTGAGGCGAAGTGGGTGCTGGAGGGGCATTTGTCTGCAGTAGGGTGGTGAGGGGCTCTCAGTCAGCAAGGCCCCTTAGCCCATGGCTGATTCTGCAGTCACCCTCTGAAAGCTGAGGTTTGTGGTTTATTGATTGATTGAGACAGAGTCTCACTCTGTTGCCCAGGCTAGAGTGCCATGGCGTCAGCCTAGCTGACAGCAACCTCAAACTCCTGGGCTCAAGTGGATCCTCCTGCCTCAATCTCCCAAGTAGCTGGGACTAGAGGTGCACCCCACTCCACCCAGCTAATTTCTTTTCTATTTTTAGTAGTGACAGGGTCTCACTCTTGCCCAGGATGGTCTTGAACTCCTGACCTCAAGTGATTCTCCCGCCTCGGCCTCCCAGAGTGCTAGGATTACAGGCTTAAGCCACTTGCACCCTGCACCCGGCTGAGGTTTATAATTTAGACTGTAGCTTTCTGAAGCCAGTTCTCCTGGAGGCCAGAGTAATGACTGAGTGTGATGAACATTATCTGTCACCTGCTTGTGAGAGATAATTGGTGGTCAAGGGACTTTGCCAAGGTCATGAATTGTTGCTTTAATGAACAGACCTGGAGGGCAGTTCCTATCTCCTGACCTATGTATGCTCTTCTCATGCCAACGTGTTATCTTAACCCGAGTTTTATGAGTAGGATTAGTGTATTCTTTGGGGACCCTTTCCACTTCGAGAGCATAGGCTGGGCCACAGCTTAGCTGAAGTATTCCAGGTCCCTCTTCTGGGCAAGAGATTTTTTCTTTTTTAATCATTTATTTATTTAACTTTATTTTTATTTTTTTCATGGTTTTTTAGATCTTATTTCACATGGGCAAGAGATATTGACTCTTTTGTAAGCCATTTCTCCCCGATGGTGGGAAAGGCCTTACAACAACAAACAACAACAAAAAACCAACCTTTTTTTTTTTTTCTTTTGGCTTGCTTTCCCTGTGAAACCTAAAGGAAATAAACCTCCTTTGCTTATGTAGTAGTTAATGGAAATGGATGTTGGACTATGAAGCCCCTTGTAGGGGGCAAAAAAGAAATAATGAATTTTAAATTAAGGAAATTGAGCGATAGCTTCAAAAAATGTCAGCAGGAAGTGCACATCTTATTCTTTTAGGTGAAATTTCAGCTTTCATCTAAGGGGAGCGGGCCAACCAGGAGGAGGAAAAATAACTAAGTGGAAAGACTTTGATCAGTGGAACCGAACATTTCTGGGCTTAAAAGGAGCATTGCTTCTGGAATATTCAGCACGGCCCAGCTGTGTTTCTCCGAGGGTGATGTCCTCCTCAGGGTCTGTGAAAGGCTGAACTTAGAACAAGGCCTTTGCAATCTGCGCCTTCTGAATGCGGGTTTTGTTCCGTTGGTTTAATTTGCATTTGGTGTCTGGAGTGCCTGGTCATGGAAAGAGCCCATTCTTTGTTTTGGGTAATGAGGGCTGAGCTTTCCAATAAGTATGTGTCGGTTTAGTCAGTGTGTGGAGTGTCATTTGAGTAACAAGTGACTGTTGCTCATTGCACTGGTCCTGTGGGCCTCCAATTGCACAACTAGCCTTTCGCACACCCCCCCACCCCCATTTGGTAGATTACAGAATGACATCATGAAAAAGAAAGCTTTATTTGCAGATGGAAATTTTGTCCCTGTTTTGTGCATTTTTCTTCTAGGGCAGATGCCTTTTTAAGCCTCTTCACACGGTTGGTTCTGCCCTTGTCTATTGCTTCATAGCAGTTGTCAACTGTAAACCAAGAGAAAGGAACAAGCTGGGATGGAGAACTTTTTTTCTGTTTAATTGTCATGTCGGGTGCTTCTTGGAAAGTGGGTGAATTATTCATGATGAATGGGGGTATTATTTTAAATTAGTATAGAAGCAAACGGTTAGCAACCCATTTATTAAGATTCTAAATTTGGCCCGTTGCAGTGGCTCACGCCTCCTAATTCCCGCACTTTGAAAGGCTTGAGCCCAGGAGTTCGAGACTATCCTGGGCAACATAGAGAGGTCCTGTCTCTACAAAAAATTAAAAAAATTAGCCGTGTGTGATGGCACATGCGCCTGTAGTCCTAGCTACCCTGGAGGCTGAGGCAGGAGGATCGCTTGAGCCCAGGAGTTGGAAGTTGCAGTGAGCTGTGATGATGCCACTGCATTTAGCCCAGCCAAGAGAGTGATGAGACATTGTCTTTAAAAAAAATCCTAATGTTGATCTGGCTACCAGATTTAGAACCAGCAAGAGCCTTGCTTGATTGGTTTTTTGGTTTGTTTGTTTTTAGAGGTAAGAGTCTTGTTCTGTCGCCTAACTAGAATGCAGTGGAGTCATCGTAGCTCACTGCAGCCTCTAATTCTGGACTTAGGTGATCCTCTGCCTCAGCCTCCCGAGTAGCTGGGACTACAGGTGTGTGCCAACATGCCCAGCTGATTTTTTCTCTTTTTAGTAGAGATGAGGGCTTGCTCTTGCTCAGGCTGGTCTTGAACTCCTGAGCTCAAGTGATCCTCCCAGAGTGCTGGGATTATAGGCATGAGTCACTGTGCCCCGCTGGTTGATTGTTTTTCATAACTCCTAGCCTCATTTTACGTTTTCTTCTGTTTTTCTTTTTCTAAACTTTTTTTTTTGTTTTTTAGCTCTGGTAATTCACTTTGGAATAAGTTCGGGTGTATAGTTTCCTTTCTTCCCCTCCATCACCTAAATACATTCCCATTATGTGAGAGGCAGCAATGGATAAAGTTTGGTTTCTAAGGTCACAACGAACAACAAAGGTTGAAGACAGCAAAGTGCATAGTTATGTGGCTTTCTTGTCTGCCAGGGATAAGCCAGTGTCACATTTTACAAAATTGTCAAACCTAGAGGAAGTCGGGCAACAGAAATAAAAGTGCAGCAAAGAAGCTAAAAGTGATAATGCTGGAAGTGAAACCAAAACCCGCATGGAGTTAGAGAAAACCTAGCTGGAGGGATTGCTGAGGAGCATGGTGAAGGTTTAGCCACATAAACAGGGAAGGTGGTTGTGAAGAAAGGTGTCCTAGAGGAAGTGACGTTGGCAAAGGAAACTTCATGTTAAAGGAACCCTCAGAGCTATTTCTCAGCATAGAAAATGCAAAGGATAAACCGTGTGCTTTTCCAAACTTACGGCCCCTATAGCTCTCAATAGCTGAAGGGCAGAAGCAACCCCCTTTGTCCCTCTGTGGATGGATAGAGGAACAAACAGATGAAGAGATAAACGATGGATGAATAGATTTAAAAAAAAAAAAAGATGTTCTGGTTTGTGGTCTAGTATGCCTGAAAGACAAAACAAAACAAAAAACCAACCAACCAACAAACAAAAACAGATGGCGATAAATCCATACTAATGGAAAATTAGTCATAGAATGGAACAAAATACGGGTACATACTACATGTGGACGAACCTCAGAAGTACTATGCTAAGCGAAAGCCCACACACAAAAGCTTACATAAGATTGCATTTATGTGAAATCTCCAGAATAGGTAAATCCATAGAGACAGAACACAGACGGGTGGTTGCTAGGAACTGGGGTCGGTGGGGGAAGGAGGACTTACTGCTCAATGGGGACAGGGATTCCTTTCGGGGTGATGAACACGTTTTGGAATTAGGTAGAGGTGGCGGCTGCACAACATTTTGAATGCACTAAATGCCTCCGAATTGTTCACTTTAAAATGGCGAATCTTATGTTATATGAATTTCATCTCAGTAATAAGAAAAGTATGACATTTCACCAAGACATAGAAAAGATGCTGCTTTTGTATTGTAAGTTATGCAACAAGAAGGCAGCAGGCACTTTTAAATGATTCTTAATAAGCTTTTTCTTTTTTTTTTTTTTTACCAATAAAACACTTTAATTCTCTATATTTCTAATGTTTTAAATGACAGTGTGCTCTTTTGCTATATTTTTCATTTCCCTATACATTTATAACGGACTGTAATATAGTTTTTAATGTGCTGACAAAAAATTTTAAAGGTCACGGAACAATCTCAGTTTTTTCCTTTGATTACTAAGATTGCTTAGCACAATTTCAGCGCGTATGGTCATTTTATGGTTGTGTGCTACTGCACAAACCAGTGACTGCCACTGTGCATGTTTCCCTGCACACATCTGCATCATAGCGCATGGGTGCGGTGTATACCGTTCACTCTGCCAGGAGGGGCCTCTGCAGTCGGAAAAGTTGTGCTGGGCTTGCTGTATAAAAAAGCAGAGGAAGTTATAGGTGGGATATTAACAGTTAAGTTGGAGGAGCCTCAGCGTCTTCTAGGAAAGAGAAGATCAGTAGGCATTTGAGAGTGGTGGAGTCTACGACTTACAGGTGTGGTCAGCATCAGAGCCGCTTGCGATTGGCTAGCAGCTGCGTGGCCAGCAGCTGGAAGAAACGGTGGCACTTGGATGTGTCCTTGCTTCAGGAAAGGGAGCATGAGAGCCAAGTGCGTCATGGGCCATCATGACACTGTTTAGCGTGAATTTATCTGATGCTGTCAAGCATCCGTCCCCCATCTCCCCGTTCTCCCTGCATGATGACACAGGCCATGTTGGCATTCCAGTTGGGCCTAGCGTGTTCTCATCCCCCCAGGCTGCAGGGTGATACAGGCTGTGCTAGGATTGCAGTTGGGCTAGCGTGTTCTCATCCCCCCAGGCTGCAGGATGATACAGGCTGTGCTAGGATTGCAGTTGGGCTAGCGTGTTCTCATCCTCACCAGACAGCAACTTCGTAGGGTAGACAAGTATGTGTTAGTCATTTTGGAGGCTCCTATGCCTGGTAGCGCATAACAGCTTAAATGCTTATTAATGAGCATAATATAATACAAAAATCAAAATTGTAATCTAAATCTTTTAAATTGCCAAGGGAATCTGTTTGTTTTTTGCCTAGGATCATTGGTAATGTTTTTTGGCCAAAGCTGCTTTTTTTCTGAGCCATGTGTTTATTTCCCATTTCCTCTCTCTTATTTATATTGTGAAAATGATCAAGAAAAATAGGTGGTATGGATCATGGCCTGATATCCCAAGTCAGCGTGTTACTGTGGAGCCGACCCCACGCATAATGGCTCAGATCCTCTGCCAACATCTTACTTTTTTATTAAGCTGAAATTGAATAACTCTAGGTTTTCTCCATCAGTGTTGCTTGCATATTTCAAATGATATTTTTAGAAGGAAGAAATACAAAAGCCAACCCACAAGAAATCATCTGGTGGAGGTCGTAGTCTGTGATGGTGGCTGAATTATCCTGTAGAGCACACTTTTTGCCTTTTCAAGGGGCCAGCCTTCCAGAGTGTTTAGATTTCAGGAATTGTCTTGAAAAAAGGAACGTTAGAATACCCAGTACCTAAATGGCAGTGTCAGCTAGCAGCTCAGGCAGGGCCATTTTGCCCCGTGGAAAGAGATCATTATTGGGCCCAGCTGTTGGTGTCTCCACAGAGAGGAGAGACCTTTCTTTCACCTGATCCAGGTATCAGATGGCTCTCATGCAGGCACAGGTCCTGCGTGGGGACATCCCTGCTGCAGGGGTGGCCCAGGATGCTGGGGCACCACCCAGATCGTCTTTCAGGCTGAGAGCCTGTGTCCTGAATTGTGGTTGGAAAATAATTCTGGGGTTGCAGAAGTTCCTTTTTATCCACTCTTCAGTTTTCACTCTTTCAAGTGAAAGAGTAGCTGCGGTTTTTTAGCCCTAGTAGAGGCCTAATTTATCTTTAGGGATTTAAGATAATTTTGAAACGGTTGTTGATAATTTTGAAACGGTTGTTAGTGAGAAGGTACTAACAATTAAAAATAGCAGCTCTTGGAGAGCGTCCAGGCTCCCCATTGTTGAGGGTCTCCTGCGTGCCAGGCCCTGTGGATTTAAGGGAGCGCGAGACACAGAGCAGGCGCTCTGGGTGAACGAGTCCCATGAGTCAGTAGTACAGGTCAGGAACCCGCTGCCTGGTTCAAGGGCCAGTTTCTCTACTTCTCAGGTGGGACTTTGGGCAAGCTGCTTACCTCTTGGTACCACGCTTTCCTCATCTGTAAAATGGGCTCATGAAGGACCCATCTCATAGGGTTGTTAAAAAGATTAAATACTGTATGCAGAGTGCTAAGAACAGTGCCTGGCAGATAGTAAGTTAAAAAAAAAAATTACAGAAATACAATTCCTGCTCACATGTAATCCTCAAAACAGTCATGCAGAGTGGGGGGGGGGTGTCACACTTATTTTGCACCGAGAAACTCAGCCACTTGCCCAAAGTCACAGTGTCAGAAAGGAGATGAGGCAGGATCTGAACCTGTCCCCTGAATCCTTCACCCACTTTGCTTCTTGACCTGGCAGGAGAAGGATGAGGAGATGTGTTGGTCTACTAGGGCCTCCCTCTAAAGTACAGACTGCGTGGCCTCACAGCAGACATTTATTTTTCTCATGATCTTGGATGCTAGAAGTCCATGATTGAAGTATGGGCAGGGGTGGGTTCTTCTGGGGCCTCTCTCCTTGGCTCCATAGGTGGCCACCTTCTTCCTTTGACTTTAGGTGGCCTTCCCTCTGTGGGGATCTGTCCCGATCACTTCTTCTTATAAGGGCACAACTAGCTATGTTGGATCAGAGCCCACTCTAATGACCTCATTTTAACTCAGTTACCTCTTTAAAAACCCTAACTCCATATCCAGTCACATTCTGAGATACGGAGGGGTTACAATTTCATTGTACGAATTTGGGGCTGTGGTGGGGAGACACAATTCAGCCAATGACAGTAAGTGATCACTAATCAAAGCAGGGATGGAATGCCTGGCTATTAAAGATTGGAGTGAGGCAGGCAGAATCAGGAGGCAGGAGAACTGATAGAGGCAGGTACTTGATCCAGGTGATTTTTGAAAATGGTTTTCATCAGAGTCAGTCCTGGACAAAGAAGAAAGGAAGGACTTTTTGTGTGGTGAGAAGAGCATCTCCAGAATACAGAGATCTGGGATTGGCGGACCCGTTGTGCAATCCTCAGGCATGTTGATTTTGGTCAAAACTTGGGGGCATTAGATGAGGTCTGGAGTTAGCTTGCCTGGGTGATAAACGCTAACCTGAGGAATCAGTATTTGGACAGGCACGTGAGCCATTTATGGAGTCCAACATGCTGGGCACCAGGGCAGAGTGAGGTTCTTACGAGGGGAGAGAGAATTTGAATCTCGCCTCAGATCCCTAAAAGTAGCTTCTTACTCTAAAATCGTTTTACTCTGTGCTTGTAAAGAAACAGATCATGTTAATCTTTTTAAATTTCTTAACTATGCCTTGGTTTTATCCTAGTATTATTGTGTTAGCGAGCAAACTGTGGTCTAATATAATACATTTGATTTTTGACTTAAGACTGGGTTTAAATCCTGGCTTTGTCACCTATTAGCTTTCTCTGATTTCCCATGTGACATAAATAGGCAGGGCTTCAATTTTTTCAGCGCAAAAAGTGGGTAATTACACTTACCTCATTGGGTTGCTGCCTGCGGTAAGGTATGCGAAGGTTCTAGCATTGTGTCTTTCCCGTGGTGCGGGCACTTTTGCTAATGCTGTCCAAGACGGTAGAAAGTTAAAGGAAGATAATGTGTAGGCAAAAGAGGGGACTTCTTAAAAGTTTTTATTTTTATTATTTTTTTGTAATAGAAGAAAAGAAATAGCAGGGGATTTTGGATCTATTCTTTCATTCAACAACAAAAAGGTCTGAGAAGCAGCTAGTGGTTGAGTGTGGGGTTAGAATAAGGCGAGGTCCCTGTCCCCTGAGCTTGCAGGCCAGGTGGGGAAGCCCACCTGTGTGTGTACATGCACAGGTAGGTCAATACAGCTAGGACCAAGTTTGTGTTTTGTCACCATTATCTTTTTGTCTGAGGTATTTTAAATGAATTAACTGTCAGAAACACACATGCTTAAAGAAAATGCTTACTGAGATACAATTCACATACCATATGGTTCACCCATTTAAAATGTACAATCCGGTGGCTTTTTTTATATTCATAGAGTTGTGCAACCACCATTATGATTTTCAAATATTTTCATTACCTGAAAAAGGAACCCTGTACCATGGCCATCATCCTGTCTCCATCTCTAGGCAGCCTCTAATTTACTTAGTGTCTTTATAGATTTGCCTATTCTGGATGTTTTATATAAATTAATTATGCAATATGTGGTCCTTTGTGACTAGCATCTTTCAATTATAGTGTTTCTTTTCCTTTTTTTTTTTTTTTTTTTTTTTGAGACAGAGTCTCACTTTGTTGCCCAGGATAGAGTGAGTGCCGTGGCATCAGCCTAGCTCACAGCAACCTCAAACTCCTGGGCTCAAGCGATCCTTCTGCCTCAGCCTCCCAAGTAGCTGGGACTACAGGCATGTGACACCATGCCCACCTAATTTTTTTCTATATATATTAGTTGGCCAATTAATTTCTTTCTATTTATAATAGAGACGGGGTCTCGCTCTTGCCCAGGCTGGTTTCAAACTCCTGACCTGGAGCAATCCGCCTGCCTTGGCCTCCCAGAGTGCTAGGATTACAGACGTGAGCCACCGAGCCCAGCCTAGTGTTTCAATTATAGTGTTTTCAGGGGTCATCCATGATGTAGTATGTATCAGAACTCTATTCCTTTTTATTGGTCAAATAATATTCCACTATGCAGAATACAATATATTGTAAAACCATATGGATTCTAAAGATGGAAGTCATGCTGACTCCTATAGAATTAATTTTGTTTATCCATTTATCAGTGGATGGACATTTGGGTGGTTTCTACTTTTTGACTATTAAGAATAATGCTACTATAAGCTACTGAGGAGGCAGAGGTGAGAGGATCACTTGAGCGCCCAGGAGTTTGAGTGTAGCCTGGGCAGCATAGCAAGACCCTGTCTCTAAAAAAAAAAAAAAAAAACCCTGCTATGAACATTTGCGTATTACATTCTTACACAGGTTTTCTATGAACATGTTTTTATTTTTCTTGGGTTTATACCTGGGAGTGGAATTGCTGGGTCATGTGCTATAACTCTGTTTACTCATCTGAGGAATGGTTAAACCAGGGGTCCTCAAACTTTTTAAACAGGGGGCCAGTTCACTGTCCCTCAGACCGTTGGAGGGCCGGACTGTGGTTTAAAAAAAACTATGAACAAATTCCTATGCACATTGCACATATCTTATTTTGAAGTAACAAAACAAATGTGCAAAAACACCTGCTTGTGGCCCGAGGGCCATAGTTTGAGGACGCCTGGGTTAAACCATTGCCATACTGTTATCTAAATCGGCTACACCATTTTACCTTCCCACCAGCAATGTATGAAGGTTCCAGTTTCTCTGCGTCCTCACCAGCACATGTTGCCTATCTGATTATAGCCATCCTACTTGGGTGTCACATGCTGTTTTATGGCATTTAACATGAAACTTGGATCACATTTCTGCTTTGCTGAATTTGCACATACTTTCTTTTACTTGCAACTCAAGCTATTACTAACTTGTATAGATCTATCAGTATTTGGTTGTTTATGAAGAATTGTCTATGTCAGTATATGTGTTTGGCGAGGCAGTTTTTACGTTTCATTAGCAGACCCACATTCTCACTTGAAGATTTGATATTTTTTCCGTATCTGGTTCTTCAGGTTAATCCATTGGCAAGTCCAGTGGCTTTGAGAAACTTTTATTTGAGAAACTTTCAAGCTTAAACTGAAATGAGAATCATGTTTTAGCACAAAAATCATACCTTTCGCTTATTTTAATTGAGGAATTTAGGTGGTGTTTCCTATGTGTCTTAGTTTTTTAGCCTATTTTAGTTTGGCCAGTAAAAATCAAGTGTATTCTCAGTGTCTATATTTGAATATTTATATTGTAAAAGCACATTATTTCTGCTATAGACTGGATGTTTGTGTCCTCCCGAAGACTCAGGTTGAAACCCTGAGCCCCTGTGTGATGGTATTAGGAGCCTTTGGGAGGGTGAATCCCTTATGAATGGGATTAGTGCCCTTAGAAGAGGTCCCAGGGGGCTCCTTTGTTGCGTTCACTGTGTGTGAGGACACAGCAAGGAAGCTGCTGTCTGTGAACCAGGAGGGAGGCCCTCGCCAGACACTGGGTCTGCTGGCACCTTGAGCTTGGACTTTTCCAGCCTCCAGAACGGTGAGAAATAAGTTTCTGTTGTTTATAAGCCACCCAGGCGTTGGGAGCTTGTCACAGGAGCCCAGATTTACAAAGCAGTTTCCAAAGACTGGAGCAACACTGACCCCTAGGAGTTCCTGTATTTGGCCAATACGTTTTATTGAGCGACTAGTCCCAGTTTCATGCCTGATTGGTGTTCAGTGGTGACAGTGCAGACAGGCCCAGCCTTCACGGAGTGTATGGTCTGGTTGGGGGGATAGACCTTAAACAGACGGGAGCGGATGTGGTTACAGATGGAACAAGGGCTGTGGAAGGAGAGAGTTTTCTGAGGGAGATTGACGGGGCTCCCAAGCTGAATTTTACTCTCCTGTTGGTGGGGGGATGTATCAGCAAAGACCACTGTGAGGCAGAAAGGCCTTCAGCTGAGACCCAAAGGACAGAGAGGAGCTTGCCAGGGAAGGGACGATGGTGGCTGGAGCGGGTTCTTGAGGCAGGATGCCTTGGGCAGGTTAGAGGAACTGAACAAAGTCTGTGTTGGAGTGTAGAGACTGCGGGAAGAGGGGGCGGGGGATGGAGGCCACAGTGAGAGGGCCTTACAGCCAAAGGAATAATGCGGGCATTAGTCAAGGCGTGAGATGTCACTGAAGGCTTTTAGCAGAGGGGAGGCACCACCCAATTAAAAATAGACTACCCTGGTTGCTGTGTGGCAGATGGGTTGGAATTAGGGGTTTGGGGGTGCTGGCAAGAATGGATGTGGGGAGACAACTTATGAACCAAGACAGGACCATCAGGGGTCTGCCTGCCCGAGGACCCGGCTGGAGGGGCATGGGGGCTGCCCCTGTGTCTGGGGCACTGAGCTTTATGTCCTCTGCCCTCCACGGGGGTGTCCACATGCCCAGGCCAGCAGCAGGGTGCTTCCCTTTCTTGCATTGCTGGGAGAGATCTCCTTTAGTGTTTTTTTTTTTTTTTTTTTTTTTTTTGAGACAGAGTCTCGCTTTGTTGTCCAGGCTAGAGTGAGTGTCGTGGCGTCAGGCTAGCTCACAGCAACCTCAAACTCCTGGGCTCGAGCGATCCTTCTGCCTCAGCCTCCCGAGTAGCTGGGACTACAGGCATGCGCCACCATGCCCGGCTAATTTTTTTTATATACATATCAGTTGGCCAATTAATTTCTTTCTATTTATAGTAGAGATGGGGTCTCGCTCTTGCTCAGGCTGGTTTTGAACTCCTGACCTTGAGCAATCCGCCTCCCAGAGAGCTAGGATTACAGGCGTGAGCCACCACGCCCGGCCTGTTTTTTTGTTTGTTTTAAATATGAACGCATTCCCTGGCAAGGACAAGGCAGAAACCATCTTTGAGCTTTCTGGGCACTGCTTTCTTAAACAACTATCTGAGTGACCTGTCCATAATTAAAATTCATCAACTAAATTAGAAAATGTGTCTTCACAAGTTTCTAATATTCAGGCAAATTTGTTATTTACATTGGAAGCCAAAGTGTTGCTTCAAGTGACAGTTTTGCTGTTGGGCAGCATTTGTGTAGCAGAAAGGTGTTTTTTCTTCTGGGATCCATTGGGAGATTTTTAAAAGCCTTTGTCTTTTTCTCTCTTGCTTTTTACTTTTTCTCTCTCTCTCTCTCTCTCTCTCTCTCTCTCTCTCTCTCTCTCTCTCTCTCTCTCTCTCTCTCTCTCTCTCTCTCGGTACCACATGAAGACACAGCAACATCTCTTATTTTTTTAAATCCAGTATGTCTTTATGTGGCACTTGACACTGATTAGCAGAAGTCACTCTAGCACATGGAGAAAGGAGCCATGGACTTTCTGCACCATCCCAGGGAGATTTCCTGTGGCTTGTTGTAACAGATTACCACAAACTAAGTGGCTTAGAACAATACCGTTTGATTGTCTTGCAGTCCTGTAGGTGAGAAGCCCAACGTGGGTCCCACTGGGCTAAACTCAAGGCTCTGGGAGAGGGTCCCCTCCCTGCTGTTGACAGCCAGCAGAGTGGCATCTGTAGCTCTTCTTCCTTAGTCATATCTTCTCCTCTGCCTCTTTCCGCTTGCAAGAATCCTTGCAGTTACATTGTGCCCACCTGGGTCATCCCAGCTAATCACCCTATTTTAAGGGTGGCTGATTAGCAACTTTAATCCCCCTTTTCCATGAACCTAATATAGTCCCAGGTTCTGGGTAATTAGGATGTGGGCATCTCGGGGCACTATTTTTTTTTTTTTTGAGACAGAGTCGCACTTTGTTGCCCAGGCTAGAGTGAGTGCCATGGCGTTAGCCTAGCTCACAGCAACCTCAAACTCCTGGGCTCAAGCAATCCTTCTGCCTCAGCCTCCCAAGTAGCTGGGACTACAGGCATGCGCCACCATGCCCAGCTAATTTTTTGTATATATATTTTTAGTTGGTCAATTAATTTCTTTCTATTTTTAGTAGAGACAGAGTCTCGCTCAGGCTGGTTTCGAACTCCTGACCTTGAGCAATCTGCCCACCTTGGCCTCCCAGAGTGCTAGGATTACAGGCACCCGCCTCAGGGCACCATTACTCTGCCCACAACCATAGTAGACTGCATCTTAGGTCTTTATCATTGTGAATCTGGCTCATTGGCCTTTCTTGTGTTTTCATTGATTCCTGTTGGTATTTGCATGAGATTTTTCTCTGATCTGAGCACACAGTAAGTGCTTTAAAATCACAGTGTTGAATTGCTTTCTGGAAATGTGTGTAAGCCCCATGGAATCCACTGTACTAAACAGTGGAGGTTTTTAAAGCAATGTTAAGGGAGATGCAATTCCCTGCTTCCTTGGGGTGGAGAACCTGCAGCCTTTTGATTTCAAGAATGTTCTTTTTTAAGCCCCAAAGCAGGCAAGAAAGGCTTCATCTTTCTCTGATGCACGCCTTTTAATAAAAGGACTTGTTCTGTAAAATTTGGATTTAGTCAAAAGGCAGCACTTAAGGACCTAGAAGGACATGTGTGGCCGTAACGCCTCAGGTTCCCCACCCCACTTTGTTTTTTCTCATTAATGCAGGATATTAATATACTAAGAGGGATGCCCAGGAGCCCTCCAAAGATGAACTTAAGTTTGTCATAATTGTAGAGGTTGTTGAAAAAATACTGGCTTCTAATTTCCAGGGCTTTGGTGGGGAATGAGGCTGTGAATACAGTCTAGAGTAAGAAAGGGGAATTAGGATTTCTAGAACTTTTGGAAGAACGACTCGCACTTTCCTTGTTAGTTCTGTTTAATAGCTGCTTAAATGGAGAGAACATGCATCCTGGGTGTGTTGTACAACAGTGTAATAGGGACAGTTGGGATGTGAGCCAGACGTTGACAGATGGGAGCAATTCCCTGAATATTACTAATACAGAGTGAGTTAAGTTTTAACTTCATCTTTTGTGCAATCTTGACATTATAGATCTTGGAATAGGATTATTTTTCCCTTGCTAGGAGGTTAGAAAAATCAATGCAGTGTGTCTGTTTGGCAGGCCCTAGAAAACATTCTGCATTTGTTAACTTTAAATTTGGGTTGGAAATTAAGGTAGTTGGAGGAGCGATGGAAGTTTAGGCCTAATGATTTTTAGACAGCTTGGTAATACTCGGTCCTGCCAGATTTCCCCCCCAAACTACTGTGTCTTTCTCCCTGGGTCCCGTGGCTCTGCAGGGATCATGCACACCCCCTAGTGTGTCTCCTTGGGCTGTGGCTGACTTAAGCTGGCATCCTGACTGAATACAGTGACCAACTAGTCATTTGGCTACAATGCCTATTCCAGACAACACACTCGGAATTGCATTTCTCACTCGTAGTCTTCTTGCCCTGTGAGCATTTTCTGTGTGTCGCCCAATCAACCATAAAATCATTTCATTTTATGGAAATGGAAAATCAGACTTACTATTAAAATACTGTATTTTTTTAAGCTCAGAAGTATAGAGAGCCATGAATTTTTCCATGCTTTCTCCAAATGTGGTTTTGTTTTATCTGAGGTTGTCCCAGGTGCAGATTTCTGAGTCCTCCTCAGACCCGCTGCATAGGAATTTATGGGCCTGGGTCTCAGGAGTTTGAATTTTAAAATAGCCTCTCCAGGTGAGTCTTAGACACTCTAAATTTGGGGCCAGCCCATGCATGGTTTGTGAACTCCTTTGCCCTACGTGGTAAAACAGTGCAAGGCGTCTCGTGTCAAGGGGGTCCAGTAAATACAGCCCACCAGAGAAATAACAGAAGAGTTGGAAGGGGAGACCAAAGTATCATCTTTCTTAGTGCTGAAGCTTCACATAGGAGAATGTGGCTTGTATGGCCAGGCCAGTGGACTTTGTAATACAGAATGTGGATGGAATTAAACAGACTTAACACCCCCTGTTGTCTGCCCCAGTCAACCCAATGTGGGCCTGGGCTGCCTCCCCACGGAGAGAGTTCATCCTCGGGCAGGCCTTTATAAGGACGACAAAGTGCAACAGGAGGAAGGGGCTTGGCTTGGCATAGCTCATTCTCCATCCAAACTGGCGCCAAGCCTGGCCATTCTTTCTTGACCTGGTTGGAGTGTGTCAGAGTGGGAGAGGCCGGAGGAGTGTGCTGGCTGGAGCTTCCTCCATCTAGAAGGGAATTTCGGGAGTAGGAAAGAAGCATCTCTCAGCATACCCAGGATAAAGCAAAAGCTTAATAAATGGTCGAGGAATGAACTAAGAATTTTAAAACAGATTTTGCTAGTCCAAAGCATTTGCAGAACTGCCTCTTCCTTTGTTTGAGTGCTTTTTTTTTCCTTGGATACATTTAAGGTTATGATTCTAGACACTAATTTAAGTCAGCACATATATTATTGAGAATGTAGGAATATATCCAGGGCCAGTTGCCTTGGAGCAGGAAAAACAGCCCATCCTTATTACCATCTAGAATAATTTATGTCCAAGATAATATGCAATCAATTTATTTTTTATCATGTTCAAATTTGATTTGAGTACATTTTTGAGTTTGGATGTCAGCCACATTGCTCCTTTGCATTAATCTTTATTTATGGGAATAAAGATTAATAATAAATGGGAAGCAGTCAGCCATGCTCTGCTTTTTATTGGGAACCCATATGGTAGTGGAAAAGGTAAAATCCTAAGCTAAGACACTGGGTCTGTCCTCATTGCTTTTCGGTCACCTTTGGATGTGTTTCCCTGAGATTGTTTGAAATGATGCAGACATGGCTCACGGTAACCACGACACCCTTGCGGGTGACATGCGGTGTATCGAGCATTTCCTGTCTTCCTTGTTAATGCTGTCAAGAGAAGCCTTCTCTCTGCTAACCTCTGGGAAATGGCCGCCTCTGCTTTATGCAGGTGCTGTTCTCGTTTTTTTAGAGTAGCTGCTGCAGATGAGATGCAGTGCGTGTGAATGCCAGCCCAGCAGAAGGAAGGTACCTGACCCCTGAGGCTGCACAACCCCACGGCCCTCCACCTCCCCCAAGATGATTTAACCAGCTCGCTTTACTTCCCCTTTCATTCCTGAAACAGTCCCCGAAGCTCAGCAGGATTTTGGAGAAGTTTGACGAACCCTAACCTTTATATGACTCATAATTCACATCTGCTCTGTTAGGGAGCACTTGGGTTTGTGCAGGGACGGCCGCTGTTAATATGTAGGTGCTGTCTGGCATTCCGCTGAGCCGGCCACGTCGTCACAGGCGTGGGGACCGCTGCCTGGCGGGCGCTTACGCGTGTGACGGGAGGCCGGTGACGCAGGATTCGTGGTCTGAAAATTTATGAGTAGGTGAAAGTGGAACTGAATTGGTGAAGCAAACTTGTGGCTTTTCTTATTTTTTCATCTCATTTACTGGTATAACTAGAAGTTCTGCTTCATCAGTGATTGTGTTAAAACAATTTGTTTACAGAAAGAAATTGATTGAAAAAGAAAAATCAGTCTTAAGGACTACTGTGCTGATTTTCAGGCCTGTTTACCACCCTAGAAACTTGTATTCCTCCTTCTCTTCCTCCTCCTCTTCTTTTTTTTTTTTTTTTTTTGTTATCATTTGGACAAGTAATCTTTTGTGCCATTATCTTTGAGAATGTCCTGAAATACTTACCAAACCACAAGCCTTTAGAGCTGAAGGGAAGCCCATCTGCCTTCTTTACTTCCCAGCTGAGGAAGTGGCTGTCACTTCCACCTAAAATAACTGTCATCCGAGGACACGCTGTCTTCAGTGGAGGCCCCCGGTCCCACCGTGGGGGGAGCTGGCCTCACACTCAGCACTGATGCTGCTTCTTTCTCGTTCCCTGGGTGGGCACTGACTCCAGCTCCCTGTTGGCCCCCACAGCCTGAGCAGGGTTTCTTTTGAAGATCGGACCTCAGCTCACACCAGCTGCACCCACCTTTCTGAGGCCACCCCTCAGCATCTGGGTCTTGGTTTTTGGCCTTACTCAGCCCCCAGGCCATCCTAAATAAAGGCCTTGGATGTCCCTGCGGGTGGGCTGCTAGCATCCTTTCTCATGTAGTAAATCCAACAGTGTTTGTTTCCCCGTAGTCCGAGCCCGTATCTCACCTGTGGCGATTAGATTCTATAGTCTTCCTTCTCTGACCTTACCCCTGTGTCCTGCCTTCCTGTTGTCCCCACCTTCCCCTTCTGCTCTGTGCTTCTACTGAGGCAGGGATATCTGAAGCATCTGGAAGGACTTTGCTCAACTCCAGTTGCCTACTCGTGGTTGCCAAGGACCAGAACAGTGGGGGAGGGAGAAGGGTAGGGGTGGGTGCCTGTATACATCTGTGTGTTGAAAGAGGTCTCCAGGCCATTCAGATCTCCCTCCCTGCCCTCAGCCTGGCCCCTTGGCCTGCCTAGACCCTCCCATTCCAGTGGTTGTATTCTAGAATAGCTTATCCCCATATTCAGCCTGGACGCCTTCATTAGCAGCTGCCACAGTGCCTTTGCACCCACACCATGTGCTTTTACCCCTGATCTTTTTATTGACCGTATGTCTGGATGACCCTGGTGTGCTTCTAGCTGCAAAAAATTACTAGTCAATGTCACCAAGCTAAGCTGTGTGGCTTTATGACAAGTGGATGCTGCCAATTTGGGCTGGACAACTACTGAGAGTTTGCAGTCAAGCCCGTCCCATGTTGCTGTCCAGTCCTGGCTGTTGGTCTGGCCCAGTGGTGTTCAGTTTTGGCTTCTCATCTGAACCCCCTTGGGGAGGTTTGGAACCTCACCAGTGCCCTCATGCCCTGGGGCTCACCCCCAGAGATGCCGATTGCATTGGTCTGGGGCCAGCATGCCTGGCCATTGGCAGGTTTGTTTAAAAGCCACCCAGGTAGTTAGCTCTAAAAAGCAGCAGAGTTGAGAGCCAAGGTCTGTTCTCTGGCTCCCCAGACCTCCCTGAACCTCACCCTGCAGTAGAGAGTTGCCCATCGCACCAGCACTGACGCTTGATGGATGAAATCCATCCCGCTTGATGGATGAAATCTTTGAAGATCCTCCTTCTGCCTGTTCATCTTCTTGCCAAAGTCCCCCCTGCCCGTCTCTGGGTCTCCCCCTCAGCTGCTCTCTCTGCAGGACCCTTCAGCCTGTGAACCGTCTTTCTGCCTGCCTTGACCATCAGCCAGACTAGATGGCCCAAACAGAAACACAGAGATGCTGGAATCCTGTCAAGGCCAGATGGCGAGGAGGGGAGGGCTGGGGACTGAGGCGCAGGAGGGAGAGTAAAGGCAAGGTCTTCCTGTGTGCCCAGCCACGTGGGGGTGTGGCTTAGCGCCCCTCCCACCCCCAGATCAAACCCCAGCTGTGCCGATCGCGGGCCAACTGTATGAGGTTAACTATAGTTACCACATCATGTTCTATGAGGATGCAGTAAGGCAGTGTCATGTAATAGGACTCTTAGCACATTGCCTGGCTCATAGTGGGCATTCAATAAGTGTTCCCCCTTAAAAAGATGTCCCTTCCTACCTTCAAATTCAGGAATCTTTTCTTTAGTCCATGAGATGCAATCTACTTCTCAGTCCCCCTACCCCCATGTGAATTTCTTTGTACTTGGGTGGTCATTACCGTATTTTAATTGGGCTGTTTTTATAAACTGCAGGTAATTTGAAGATACAGAGTAGGTAGGTGTTTAGTATTTATATTCACTAATTGATGATGGTGTTTTCTATCAAGAGATGAACATATCAACAGATATCTGTTAAAATTGAATTTAACCTGAGGAAGACATACTGTTTCAGGTACATGATCTTTATGTGTCTCTTCTTCCCTGTTTGGGAGGAATAAAAGGGCGAGAAGAGAGGAGAATGATGTTGGAAAGATAGAGAATTGATAACTAAATGTCATATGCTAACATTTTATTGTAATAGAGGACAAAACAAAGGATTCTCATGTATGGGGATCCAGGATGAGAGTTGAGTGTTAAGTTTTGCCTGTTATTTGAGCAAATTAATCTTTTGGGGCCTTATTTTTCTCAGGGTCAACACTTGGATTAGATGAGGGTGGATATTTAGAGATTTCTATAGTTTGAAGAGTCTATAGTGAGCAGTGTGTCTGTTACTTTGTCTCTTCCTAAAGTTTCAGTGATACGCTTTCTATGGATAGTGTATCTTCTGGTTTTTAGTGTATTTTAAAATTATACCAGTAATACGTGAACATTTGCATTCTTGAGAAACTTGGAAACAGCACAAAAACAGCACGTTTTAGCACATGGGCTAAAAAGTGAAAGTTTGCCGTTGCCTTTGTGCCCCCTCCCCCTCCGGAGCCTTCTTTTCACCAGAGGGGAGCCACGGTGAGCAGTTTGGGGTGAAGCCTTTGAGAGATCCTTTTCTCCGCATAACCATACACGTGGTTTCCCCCCTGCCTTTTTGATAATATTATTTCAACTTGAAAAACGAACTGAGTTTTTGAACTTGAGAGAAATTTCAACCTGTGTCTGCTCGTGCTTAGATCTTTGTTCCACTAAAATCAGCGTCTGGGAGTTGCTCCCGTCTTTGGGCTGTGTCGCCCTCTCGTGGCGGCCGACTTTGGTTTCCAGCCACTGTCCTGCCCTGGGGCTGGAGTGTTAAGTGACGGTTGTGTGCTGACACCGACAAGCTGATGACAGGGTTGGCTGTGTTCAGTTGCTGACAAGTGTCTACAACACAATTTAGTGAGCTCTGGAGTTGCTGTTGCCTTTCTCCCTGCAGCTTGTCCTTTGTAAGAGATTTAAAAGGTGCATAACTTTTCAAAGAAGGCATATTTAGGTACCTCTCAATTCACGGGGCTCTACTCAGATGATTTGTTTGCCATCTAACCAGTTTTTTTTTTTTTTTTTTGAGACAGAGTCTCACTCTGTCGCCCAGGCTAGAGTGCCGTGGCAACAGCCTAGCTCACAGCAACCTTAAACTTCTAGGCTCAAGGGATCCTCCTGTCTCCGCCTCCTGAGTAGCTGGGACTACAGGCATGTACCACCATGCCTGGCTAATTTTTTTACACACACACATATATATTTTAGTTGTCCAGCTAATTTATTTCTATTTTTTTAGTAGAGACGGGGGTCTTGCTCTTACTCAGGCTGGTCTCGAACTCCTGAGCTCAAAGAATCCTCCCGCCTGGGCCTCCCAGAGTGCTAGGATTAGACATGAGCCACCGCACCAGGCTGCATCCAACCAGTTTTAAAGCAGTGTCCATCCATGGCGATGAATGTTTGCATCGGCTGTATGGTTATTTCTCTGTGCCCTTGGGGTCCCCTGTCTGTCCTGGGCAGAATCCCCACGTCCTCTGCCTTCTCTGAATGTTCAAGCACTGTCTGACTCTGATGCAACCCTGGCTGGCTGTCCCCTGAAGACACTGCTTTCCTGCTGGTCCCTTCTGAGCGTGCCCGCCCAGCACCCTGCCTCCCCATCCCTGAGCTCTTCCTCTCCAGCCACCTTTCTGCACCTCATTTTAGCGACCCTCTTTAACCTTGCCATCCTGATTAACTTCTAGAACCCTGACATCAAGCATCCCACTCCATGGTCTTCTGTTCTCACCCTTCATACTTGAGGCTCTCGCTTTGAAACTGAAATTTGGAGCTTTGCAGCTCTGAGGACCAGCAGCATTTGTGCCAGCCTCCAGTGCCTTGGGGCCCTGTCTCTGCAGCCCAGACCACGTAGTCCCTCCTGCGGACAGCCAAGCTGCCTTGTGCTCGCTGAGGAGACCCCAGCTCTGGTTGGACACCCAACCCTGGTGAAACCTATTTTCTCGGTTATTGCAAAGCCGCCAACTGGACTCATGTCATATTTGTGACCACGTCCTTCAGGTGGTCTGTCATCGTTCTATCAGGACTCTTACTACACTTTTCAAGCAGTTTCACTAGTCAGAGAAGACTGTTTCACACCCTGTGCACTCATTAGTTCTCCACACCCCTCTCCCCCTTCTCTCAGCTGATGACGGTACTCTGTCTTATGGAGGCGGAGGAGCCCCTGGGCAGAGAGGTGTCCTCACCGTGTCACCTCTGCCTTTCCATCTGCCTCAGGCCCCTCGCCTCCCCCCAGGCTCCTCCTGTCTGCATCTCAGGGCTGCCAGGCTCCCACAGTTCACCCATTTCCTCCTGCATTATTAGTTTCTTCCTTTCTTCTAGATCTCCTTTCTGTCTGTAGATTTGCCTATTCTGAGTATTTTATATAAGTGGAATCATGCAGTATGTGGTCTTTTGTGTGCGGCTTCCTTCACTTAGCATCATCTTTTCAGGGTCCATCCACGTGGTAGTGGGTATCGGTGCTTCATTTCTTTCTGTGGCCGAGCAATAATCTGTCGTGTGCATGTCCTGCCTATTTTTTTTTTTAATATGCATTCATCCATTCATGGGCATTTGGGCAGTTTATACTTTTGGCTATTGGGAATGATGCTGCTGTGAACATTCACGTGCACATTTCTTTCGTGGACATAGGTTCCTTTCTCTTGGGTGGCGTGGCGACTCCATGCTTGACCGTTCGAGGACGCACTGGACTGTTTTCCTTGCACCGTTTTGCATTCCTGCCAGCACTGCGCGCAAGTTCCACACCCTCTCCGACATTTAGTGCCCTTTTCAGTCTCTTCCGTCGCACTTACTAAAACCTGAAATGTGTTTATGGAATGTGCTGGTTTGGGACTCAGAACTTCAAGTTGCCGAGATGCCTTATTTACTCAGACAGACACTTAGCACGGGTGTCTGTGGCCCCTCCCAGAAGCGTCAGCTTTCTGAGGATTCTGGCTGTGCTGTCTTGGCCACCCCCACCGTAGCCCCTAGGGCGGTGCCCACCCGGGTCGCCCTGTCCTGCCTTGGTGTTGCCCGACAAAAGGACGTCTGTGGTTTCCTGTCTGTGGTTTCTGTTCGCTTCCCTCCTGGGGTCCGGGAGACCTGGATCACCACTCCTCGCTGCATGTGCGACCTTTCTCTCTGCTCCCTGCCGATGCTGCTGTGCTTTTCTCGGATAACAAACCTTGTATCTGGCTTCCTCCGCTCCCTGAGGACAAGAGCTGTGCTGGCCACAGGAGTATTGAAGTGGAGATTAAATTAACTTAAAAATTCAGGTCCTTAGTTGTATCAGCCACATTTCCGGTGCTCAGTAGCTGCCATAGAGGACCCTGCAGATGTGGACGTTCCTGTCATCACAGAAGGTTTTATTGGGCAGTGCGGCATCCGTATTAAGATACAGTTGCTTGGCTGTGTGAAGGTTGAAGATGATACCTTTCCTGTTACGATTTTTTTTTTTTTTTTTTTTTTTTTTTTGAGACAGAGTCTCGCTTTGTTGTCCAGGCTAGAGTGAGTGCCGTGGCGTCAGCCTAGCTCACAGCAACCTCAAACTCCTGGGCTCAAGTGATCCTTCTGCCTCAGCCTCCCGGGTAGCTGGGACTACAGGCATGCACCACCATGCCCGGCTAATTTTTTTATATATATATCAGTTGGCCAATTAATTTCTTTCTATTTATAGTAGAGACGGGGTCTCGCTCTTGCTCAGGCTGGTTTTGAACTCCTGACCTTGAGCAATCCGCCCGCCTCGGCCTCCCAAGAGCTAGGATTACAGGCGTGAGCCACAGCGCCCGGCCTCCTGTTACGATTCATGTATTCATTTCAACATCCCTTGTCGCGGCTGGTTGTAAAATTCATCTTATCCCAGGGAACTTAACAGGTAAAAAGAACCCTCTCTTTGAAGTGGTTCAGATGGGGCTCCCTGGGAGTTTCTATGTCCAGCTGCCTGTATCGTGGCCTCTGAGTGCATAACACAGGCATACCGGCAACTTGAAGTTTTGAGTCCCAAACCAACATATTCCGTCGTGTAAACAACAAAATGCAGCCAAACCCTGTTCCTTTTCCCTCTTCCATTGGATATCCATGTTTTTGTTCTCTCAGGTGACTACTTGTAACAAGGATGAGTGCTGGACATCCTGGTGGGGTCTCTTCTTTCTAGGTTTTGTAGGCAGGGATGCTAGACAGTACTTGCTGTTACCATGATAGAATGTTGGGATTTTTAAAAGCCCTTTCTTGATTAATGCACTGTGGCTAAATAGCACATTTAAATGCCTGAAGGGTAAGATGTCGTCTCTCTTGGATGTTGTGGGCAGTGGTGGCTTTTATTTTTACCTCGTTGAACTTGGCCTTCGGATTGCTGGGAGCGATCTCACTGTACTGTTAATGATTTCCCACCTACAGTACCCCACTCTGCTGAGTGCATCAAATACAGTGTGGTTAGTTCCAAGCTACGAGGCACCTGTCACGCATGTATAACAGCCGTTCTCTCTCATTAGAAGAGGGTTTTGCAGGGGGTAAGATTTTCTAGCATTTGTTTTCAAAACAAAGATTCAGATCGCGCATGTGAGTCTTTAAAAAAAAAAATGGCTTTGTGCTTTATCATTTTATTTAACAAGCATACGTGTTTGTTCAGCCCAGATTGCTGATAGAGAATGTCGTAAGAAAGTTGCCCAGCCGGTTGCTTGTGCTTCCTTACACAAAAGAATAACTGAGGCGTCCGTGACCAGGGCCTTGGCCACAGCTGCTCAGCCTGCTTAGGTCTCCTCGGTTCTCAGTTACCAGCAGTGCGAGGGAAACAGAACAGCGAATTCAGAGGGGACAGAGTCATCTGCATTTGGCTTCAGCGTGTGTACTGCCCTGAAATCCGAGTACAGCTGTGTTCATCCTGTCCTGGGATCAGATAAAAGAATGGAAGCACATAGTGAATTCATCTGGCTGCTCATTTCACTTGGTCACATTCTGCCCCTCCATTCTGGAAGCTTCTCCACTAAAGAAGAGCGCCTAACTTAGTTCCTACTTTCTTTCTGGCCCATCAGAGTTGGGGAAATTCAGTGTTACAGTTTCAAAACTCTTGCTGGTGGCGGGTGGGGGAAGCTCAACAAATAACATCGTTAAACTACATGTTCTGCATGTAATAAACTCTTGAAAGATCCGTCGCAAAGCCAAATAGGGATCTTGTACTCTCAGCGGTCGGGATCCATGGTGTGCATCTGTGGCTCCGTCGGGATTTGGTTGGCTGTGCATGAGCAGAACAGTTGTGCTCTTTGAACTTGGGTTTCATGTCATTTTGCAGACAGATGCCTCTTGGGATCTTGCGTTGATGTATACCTGGAAAGTTGTGGGAAGAACAATTGAGAATTTTGAACCAGTTTTCTCAACAAGTTTGATTATATCATTTGAGACATGTTCTTGTGTAAGCATATTCTGACAAGGTTAGAGAAAACATCCACTTTGTATTCTAAAGCAGGTCCCCTTCCCTCTCCCTCTGGTGGTGAAACCCTTTCCTCCTTTCTGAAGCAGAGGAATTAAGCCTAAGTGAAGCATCAGAGGCAACTTCAGGAGATGGAAACCACAGAACCAGGACTCACTGATTGACCAAGTTTCTAAGTCCTGTTTTTCCTCTACCAAGGCATTCTAAACAGTATCCTGACTGGTGTTATCTTAACACTTGAAAGTTGTGTGTTTGTTTATGGTGGTGGTGGTTTTTTTTTTTTTTTTTTTTTTGCCAATCCCTGGAGAAAGGGGGTTAGGGAGAGGAAGACCTATGGAACTTCCTTACGATGAATTAAAAGTGGGGCTGCTACATAGGAATGGATCCAGGGGATGTTGAATTTAAATGATTATTTTGCACAAGTGAATTTGGCTTAACAATATAGTACCAGAAGAGAGTAAAAGTTTTCCTGTTTGGAAGCATAACAATAGATACTTTAATAATTGAGAGTTTATTTTTCTTTTGAGTCCTCTGTCATCAGATAGGGCTGTGATATGGTTGGTTACCTTATTGTAGAATGCTCTTGAGTGAGTTTATGAAACTGTCACGTATCCGAGTTTTCTCATTCGGAAAGTGGCATAGGGTTGTCCTGCAATTTAATGAGTTAATGAATGCAGGACGTTTGGCAAATGGTAGGTGCTCTAGCTGATCCCGGTTGCCTTTCTGAGCTTAGAGGGCCTTCGTCCAGTCGTGGACTTTGAGCTGAGCAATCTGTGTTCTGTCTTTTTGTTTTGTTTAGTTTCAATTTGATTCGAATTTTTTTTTTAAGGGGATGAATGTGTGGTGTCACAGATTTGAGCTCATAAAAACTAAAATCTTCTGTTTATGAAGAATGTCAAAACAAAGTTAAAAGGCAACGGGTGGAAGGTGAAGTGATTTTTAACAGATATGGTAGCTAGAAATTTGAGGTACTTAATGTATCAAGAGATCAGACAAAGCAGTGAGGAGACCCCCTCAACTCAAATAGAAAATGTTTGTTAATTCATACTTAGGAGATTAATGCTGGCTCTAAAAACGGTAGCGTGCATTCCAAAGCCAGAGGGAGAAGCCTCTTTTCTCTGTAGGTTTCAGTCGTTTGTGATGTGGTGTGGCTTCCCTCCTCTTGTGTGTGTGGCACGTGGTGCCGTAAACTTGTCAAATGGACTTTTAGAAGGGACGCGAGTATCAGCTGGGAATTGGATGTCTTTTCCGATTTATTTGGGAGAGCCTGTGTTTTGACCCACATGGAAATTCTTTTGGTTTTTATATGCCTAACTGTTACTGTTTATTTAACATTTTGAAGCTTTTGAGGAAAGGGATGATTAGGAGAACGTGCTCCTAAAGTTTCTATGCCAACTGTTTTCACTACTCTTCTTGTCTGCATGGCTCAGGGGTTTGCACAGGGGTCTCTGCAGCCCCTCATTGAATCTTGCCCCAGGGAGGTGGATGGTCAGATGAGTTGGAGCGCAGAGGAATGAATATAAGGAAACTTGCACTCAATTACTGTGCCGTGTTTTGTGGCTAAGACAGGACTTCAACTCAAATCTTTTTTCTTTAGATCATATGCTCTTTCCATTAATGTGCATGTGTTGGGAGGGGGATGTTCGTATTTAGATAAGGAGTAAAACTCTTAAATTGCAAGTTGAATTTTTCTTAATATACTAATGCTTATAAATGCAACAGTGTAGCACTTCCCACTGAGCACACTAGACTGCCGTGTGTACATGTCATGATAATGAAAGAGCTAATGTAGTAAGTGCATACTCCATGCCATTCCATGCTCTGAAAATTTTACGAGTATGAGCTCATTTAATCCTTATAACAGCTGTGGGAGATAGGTATTAATTTCAGTCTCATTTTAGGGATGAAAATGTAAGGTACAAAAGAAGTGAGTTTCAGAGTCTTAATTTGGCTGTCATTTGTCACCCAAATCAATTAAAGCAATTCCATTTCCTAGGTGAAAATTTCGAATTTTTTCCTCTCTCCGTTTTCCCCCTCTTCTTTCTTCTCTTTTCACGTTTTTTGTCTTTTCTCTCTTCGCATTACAGTAGGGTTGCTATGATTGGACGGTTACAGCCAAATTAATAGTTTCACATTTGATGGAATGGCCTGCTTAGGTATTTCCATCTCCGTAAAGGCAAGGACTGGCCTTCTTATTTGTCTAACATTAGCCCCACTGTGATGCATGTCAGAGGAAGCTCTGAAACAATTTGTGATGAATGAACGAACTCAAGTGGAATGAATGGGCTAAGAAGTGAAAGAGCTGTCCAGGATGAGGGGAGACAGGAATGAATGGGCAAAGAAGCGAATGTGAGCTGTCCAGGACGAGGGGGGACAGGATGCGACACAGCACATTTACCTAGGATCTGAAGACCTGTATTGACTTTGGCTTTGGGTAGTTTAGTGATATTCTGTCTCATTCAGGGAATGTGCCTTTTAAGCTGCAGTTTGTTGTAAACATGTGTGTGCCTTTTCTGAGAGCCCAGGCTGTGTTGTGTTTGTGGGCACCCTCTTGTGTGGGTTGCCCTTCTGTCTGATGGCAATTTAGCATTGACAGACAGACCATCTGACCTGTACAGAGAGATAAAAATCGCTTTCTTCTTCTCTAGAAGCTATGTTCGTGCAGACTGTGAAATTCCAAGTTGTGATCTCAGGCATTCTGCAAAAACTAACCTTTGGCACACTTGGCCAGAGCTAACCTCTTTGTAGTAAATTCCCCACTGGTTCTTGGCTTTTCTGTAGAATTAACACATTTACAAAGTTTTTCTTCATTGGTATTCCTGGTGCGTGGATGGGAATATTCTTTACCCTTGATTTGTGGGAGTGTTTTGTTTGTCTTTGGGTCACACGTTTAATGAGAGTTAAGCCACGGCCAGACTGAACGTGGAAAGAACGGAAGAGCTCTTGTGGGGAGATCCCGGGGTCTCCAGACAGTCTTGGCTGACGTTTCCTGATGAAGACACTGGATTTGGTTCTGTTCTCCGACAATACCCTGCGTGTGGTTGGCCAGGAAGCTAAACGCTTGCTCCGCCCTGTGGCTAAATAGAGGTAGTTCTACTGGTAAACCCACTGGTCAATTACCGCATCTACTCAGGAATCAAAAGATTATAAATGTAAACTCAGTTTGAAACTTTTTGTGGCTTAGAGGTAAAGCAAGAAAATAATTAAGATAACAACTCACCTGCTGAGGGTGTTTCATTGTGTTATTATTGTGGATGTTAATAACAATTTGGGCTCTCTGTGGGAAGCATTTTCCTCCATTTAATCAGTTGGCAAAGAAAGTGCTTCAGGGAAGACGGTTCTACCTGAGCGGAGAAAGTGGAGTTTCAAGTAAGAATCTTACTCTATGCCCTGCACTGCATTGAGATAATCTCTTTTTGATTTGCCTACTGATAAAGTGGTTTTAATTTATAAATTGTCTGCTTGCTTGGGGACTGGCACAGATACTTGTTTTTTTCCCCCCCCAGAGTTGGGTTTGGGTGGGGCAAGGACCACACAGAGAAGTTGCAGCTAGTGTCTCCAAGGGGCTTAGTTTCTGTTTGATATGCAGGAAACTGGAGGAGAAGGAATAGTAGGAGCCCGGGAGGCACTGGCTCAGGTTGCAGTGGATACCCACAGAGGAAGACCTTTAGTACAGTTTTAAGTCGCAAGGGGGAGGGAGCAAGAGTGACTTAAGTAAAACTTTTCAGGGTTAAGGTCAATGGAAAACGAAGCAACATTCCTGAAGGACCCAGAAAAGCCAAGGAAGTCAGCACTGAGATCTTGGGACTGAGGAGAGGCCCAGTCAGACCCAGCACTGTTCTAGAACTTTCCTTTAGGCACTTTTTTTTTGTTTGTTTCACCGACTCCTTCAAAATGTACAACCCAGCACTGAACATGTCATTGCACAAGTGGCCCAAACAATACTATGTCCAGTGACTGACAGGTTTGCCACTAAAACGGAATAATAGCATGATTTTCTTAATTCGCAGAAAGGAAAATTCAAGAAACAGACATGTTTAAAAACAACATTTAAATATTTAATACAATGCCTACTATTGTATGTGTGTGCTGCATTCCAGGGTCATGTGGTATTGTGATCCTGGGTCCAGAGCCCTTGCAGGAACAGGCGCTGCTGGAGGGCAGCAGAGATGGGAATGAGGGCCAGCTGGGCCTGGGAGGAGGGTGAGGGTCAGCTGGGAAGGGCCTATGGGCCAGGAGAAGTTTGCACTGGAGGGGGCATATCAGAGGAAAAGGCCTGGACCCGTGAGTGCATATCTACTCCCCACTTCTCAGAGACAGCCACATCTATCTCTTGACTGATTCCTTCGACTTTTACTCCAAATCTCCAAAACGTGATTTTGGAGCTACTTGAATTTTTAAACTTGCCTCCCGTTTTGGAAGCTAAGGATTGACTCTGTTTCATCCACATACCCTGTCCTGTCCCTACCACACCCAAAACACTTCTCTCATCACATGGGTCAGGTTGGTTTTCTTTGTTGACCTTGGATGACTTTGTAAATGCCCTTGACACATGAGCTACAATAGTATATATACAATTGCTTTTCCTGTCCAACTTTGGCTTTTGCTGTCTTGCATTTTATTTGCTAAATATTCCCCAATTTGTCCCCAGTTGTGTCACCTGTTTTCAGTGTGCTCAGACCCATTAGATACTGTCTGTGTTTGGGAAGAAGTCCTTCCCAGAGCCCTCTGGGTGGTCTGGTCTGGACAGGTGCCCGAGGGTCTACCTTTGCCCAGCTGGGGCTCTCCTGCCACCCCGAGAACTCCCTTCACCTCTCTGTGACGTTGAGGTCCCTGATGGCTCCTTTCTCTTTATTTGCTTCTGATATTTTCTAGTTGAGATGGTGCTAGTTTACTCTGTTCTAATCTATTTTTCCTTCATTAAGTAATAGGATCCACTAAATTGATTTTATTACCATAACTATGGGTTGAGTGACTTGCATTTTGAGAAACACTGGGCTAGGTGACCACTTTGAATGATCGCCTGGCATTGCTGGGTGACTTCTTTCTTTCCTTTTTCCCTCTCCCTGCCTTCTCCCTGTGAAGCACGGGCATATCTGATGCATACTTGATGTTTTGACACCTACCTGGCCTGAAAAACAATCCATGTTAGTTTTTTGATAAATTATTATACAACATGGAAATCACCTTCACCAGTCCCTCTTCCCTCCGTGGCTGAGGGGGATAGTGCCTTAGCTCGTGCTGCTGTAACAGACTGCCATGGACCAGGTGGCTTAAACAACAAACATGTGCTGCCCACAGTTCTGGAGTCTGGAAGGTCCAAGATCAAGGTGCCAGCAGATCTGGTGCCAAGTGAGGGCCCACTTCCTGGTTTGCAGATGGTTGTCATATAACACACACACACACACACACACACACACACACACACACACACACACACACCAGATAGCAAGCTCTGTGGTGTATTTTTTTTAAGATAGAATGAACAATATTTTACTTATTTACTTTTTCCGTTTTTTTATTTCAGCATCTTATGGGGGTACAAATGTTAAGGTTCCGTATATTGCCCATGCCCTCCCTCCCCCCTCTGTTGTGTCTTTTATAAGGGCACTAATCTCATTCACAAGGCCACCACCCCCATGACCTAATCCCTCCCAAAGGCCCCACCTCCAAATACCACCATCTTGTGGGGGACACAAACATTCAGTCCCTGCATTGCTGGCAGGGAGAAAATAGGGCTGATACAGTCAGAATAATTCATTCTGTCAGTTATATCAGCAGAATATGCATGTTTGTTGAAAACAACCAAACAAATACAGAGGAAGAGAAAAACAAAGTAGGAAGTGACAAGCCCCTAATTCTGGTGGTGGGTAGGGACAGAAGAAGGGTCAAAAGGATCCCTTTTGTCTGCATTACTTGACAACAACTAAAGTCACTCTCGGGGATTTGGCAGAGCGCAGGCAGCTGTGTCTGAGGAGCCCAGCTTGGGAACAGCTGTGTTCACTCTGCTGCCTCCTTGCCAACGTCCAGAGGGTCAGGGGGACACTAGCGAACCCACTGCAGAACCCTAAGAGGGGAGCGTGGCTGCAGCCGAGCGTGTGGGGGCTCAGGAGTGGAGCCAGGTGAGGGTGGCGAGTGGGCAGGTGGGGTGGCGACTTTGAGGTTATGTTGAGCCCCTGGATTTAGAGTTTTTCACCGGTGTGTGACCTGCTGTGGTCTGTATTTTGCTTGCGTTGCTGATGCACACTGGGTCAGTGCTCTTTGTACTGGAAGGGGGCAAGAGTAGGTACAGGGACCCAGATTAGGAGGCTGCCCAGGTGATCCAGGTGAGATGTGTTGGGGGCCTGGATTAGGACCGGAGAGTCCAGAAGGTGGCCGGAGCAGTGATGTCCCTGTGCCCGGTCTCAGAGGACTCCTGTCTGGCTAAGGACGGAGCGTGCAGTGTTGCAGCTGCTGCACAGGTGGAGTATGGAGTATGGAGGGGGAGTGAATACCGGGGAGATTCTGTTGCAAAGATTCTGGTGCTCAAGTCTCAGCCAGTGAATTTGCTACTTGATTAAAATCATAATTCCCCTCTGTCTCAAAAAATATAAAAAATAAAAAAGCCCCCCGCCTCTCAAAAGGCCACCAGCATGAGGAAATACACAGTGTGTTCCCTCATCATGTTACAAACATGTAGATTGGTGCTGCCTGCTGTAAAAATTCCAACCAGACTGGTTCCTTTGTAATCAATGGATTCCTTTGTCCATTTCTGAGCAAAGGATTCCATAAAGTGGTATGTCTTCGGCGCTTGTCTCAGAGGAGGAGGAATGCCTTTCTGGTGTAATCCATCCTCTTTTGCAGCAGATTTCTGCTGCCCAATTAATCCTCTGTGCCAGCCTCGGCCACTCGCACTTGCGTGACTCCACTGGAGAGAGGACAGGTGGAGTGGCCTTGGCTCCGAGGCGCTGCTCATTTTGCTGAGATTATCGGAGGCCCTGGAGGAAGTGTTCAGGGTTTCATCATTATGCTCTGATGACTATCAAAGTGGCGATAATGTGGTTCTGATGAGATAGCGCTGGGGCCGGAGCGTGCGGGTTTTGCTGTTTGACTGAGCTGGGTTTTAGGCCCAGCCGCCCCCGTCACAAGTCAACCTTAGGCCTGTTGTTTCTCTTCCCTGAGCCTCAGTTTCCTCAAGTGGGGATGGAGGAAGATACCACTTGCCTGCTAAGGCCAGTTGGGAAGATTCGGCTCAGTTAGCACCTCTGTGGGACTTGGGGGTTCCCTCCTTCCTCATAGGTGAGTGTTCTAAAAAGCACCTTTTGTCCCTCAACAAGGAGGCTATGGGAGAAAAGAGCCTAAATTATTCAGATTAGAGAAAATGAACTCTTGTTCGAATATTATCACAGAGAGGCAAGTATGGTTTGTTAGGATGGGATTTGAAAAGTCAAAATTCATCTTCTATGTTAGGTATGGGATGAAAACAAGGCAAAATATTAACCCCTTCCTTGAAAGACAGTTTTTTTTTTTTAATTCATTTGATGATAGTTTACTCTGGTCTAGTCAGTCCTACTTTGATTCTGAAAGCAAGTTTCGATTTCCTGATTGTGTGTACAAACAGTCGTGATTCATATGAAGTAATTCTTTCTAGTTCCCCACTAGACTAGTGTTAGGGATATTTTAATGTATATGTGTGTGTGTTTTTTTTTTTTGCATAGGAATTTGTTCATATATATGTGCGTTCTGTGATTACTGTTAGGAATATACATGTGTGTATGTATATCTCATTTAGACTGAATGTAGCTACTGTGAATATTTTGAAAAATTTCCCCTACGTGTCCCCAATCTCTGTGTTTCAAATTAGAAGTGTGAAGCAGTCCTAGAACCCACGCCTGTGGGCATAAGCCCAGCTCCGCTCTTGCATTCCAGGCCACTGTCTGGTGAAACTCACAGGGGCTGTGAAAACAACGCCGCCCTGTCTTGTGCAAGCCAAGTAGGAGGTTTTGGTCACGGCAAATTTCAGATAAATGTAATGGAGCAGGCGCCTGTTAGTTTTGTCTTTTCCCTTACAAAACTTCTCATTGAATTTCAACCTCCCACTTCTGAGTTCCTGTTCTGATTTATAACGTCTGCATAATTGTTTTCAGTTTTCAGAAGGAATGTCTTGTGTCTTCCTGTCGGGGTGTTTGGGGAGCTGATATTGACAGATTTTTCTGACATTTCATAGCTTAGCAAATGGGCTCAAACATGTTCCAAACCTCAGAGGATTGCTAAGTGGCAGGTTTCAACTCAAGTTATATAAAAGAAGTTTTTGGAATCTTACCTTGTACTCTGTTTTGTAGAAACAACTGTGTTTAATATATTTCTCATCATTGGCTTAACAGTGTCTGTGTGTTCGGAAAAAGATCTTTTCCACTTACCATTTTAATGCCAGATATTTAAGGAGCATTTAGGTACAGATCATGACAGCTCTGGAAATGAGAATTTTGTTTCCAATCTCCTGTGCAGTAAAGTAACAAAAGGAGTTTGAACATTGTAGTCACAGACCTCACCTGTCATCATTTTTTCCCCTTAATTTTTAAACAATACCTAAGAATTTTTGTCTCAGATGTTTATTGATTAGCAATCAAGTCACCAATATCTGGATGTTGACAGAGTCTTTCTTTATCAAGGGAGGTGGGAGAGAGGAGTCCAGACTATAGGTTTGGGTCAGTGTTGAAACTGTCCCTTGCGGGGGGAAGAGGCCACTAGCACAAGTGGACAAGTACCTGGTGAGAGGTCAGGAGAGCCGGCCCTAAGTCCTGATGTGGAGGGAAGTGACATGTATTGATACCGTCTGTGTACCAGGTACTGTCCTAGCTGCTTAATAAGCATCACTCAAGCCCCTGGCAGCCCTCCAAGATACATAACAAGGGATGTGTATATTATACCCCTGTTCACCAGTAGGGAAACTGAGGCTTAACGTGACCCGGGTCATGCAGCTGCTATACTCTTGACCTCACAGCATGACATTTGACTCTCGATGGAGTTGGGAGACATCAGCTATAGTATCTATAGTGTTACTAGAAGTTTCTGTGATTCCTGTAAGTATTCTTGAAGGGAAACCGTTTGGTTTACTTCTGTATTTCTTCCTTACCTGCAGTATGACGACAGGCTCTGAAGATCTCTGTGTGATGGCGTGTTATAAACCCAGTGCCAATAAGTATGCAGTGCTGTCATAGTTAAAGATAATGAGCCTGGCTCACCGGAGAGAGCGGGCGGCAGGATGTTTATGTTCTGGGACGTAAACATGTGACGTGTGTCTGCGCCACCCGTGCTCTGCATTCGGGTCCTTAGGGAGACTGCGGATGGTGTGGTGGATACAGGCAGCAGGAAGGAGAATTAATTAATCCCTCCTCTTGCCGGTCCCTGTGAAGAAGTCGCAGTGTTGGGCGGAGTGACAGATGGGCCAGAGGATTCCCGTGGCTGTCCGAGGAAGGGAGAAGGGAGGGCCTAAGGGCCAGTGCTAGGAGTTTGCAGACGTTGGTCCTACTAGACCACGAGGCTCTAGGTTGTCTCACATCTAGGAAAAAATGATGTTTATATTACATAGAAATAGGCATTTTCTCTGTGATCTGATATTAAGTACTCAAAATATCACTTTTGCTATTATTGGGTCATAGGTTTCCATTTTTATAGTAATGACAGGTGCCTCGGTTAGTATTTTGTTGTTGTTGTTGAAATAATGGAATCTCGGATCTCTTTTGTTTTTGTTCTCTGTGGCCAAAAGAGCAAACATTTTGCCACAAACATTGTTTCATGGCTCTGGTTATAAATTGAGAGCAGCATCTTTTCCTTTTTCTTCTTCTTTTAAAATTTTCCAATGTAGTCTTCAGGGAATCTTATCTCTTTGAAGTATCGTGGAGATCAAAGGGAGTTTTTCTGTTAAATGGTTTTCAGGAGTGGACTGTGTGCATCCAAATCTCCTCTGCTGAAGACTTTTCATGTATTTGCCAAATTGCCTTCTAGAAATACTGTCTCACTTTTCAGCCTGCCTTCTAACAGTACCTGCACCCCACATTTTCACCAGTTCTGCGTCTCGTTATTCTTTGTCAATTAGTTGTTTGAAAAGAATATACTATACTGTTTGCATTTACTAGTGTGCTTGAGAGTGTTTCCCATAGACTCGAACGGAAACAGTTCTGCTTTGTCATCAAGTGTGAGGGCCACTTACTGGCTTGTTTATTACCGGGATCAGTTTTCTCAAACTCTCTCAGCATCATTTTTCTCCCCGAAAATGGGTCGGAAGTGGTAGTGCCCATCTCACCAGGGTTACTGCGAGGACTGAATGAGATGAAAGGAAGTGCTCTCTTGCTTTCTCGAAAGCAAGAGTTTAATTGGTGCCCGACTTTTGGTGGATGCGCAGTTGACCTTAGCTCATCTCGGCTCTCTGGCGTGTCAGTCCTCGGGGAGGTGGGCGGGAGAGACTTGGGGCAGAGGATGGGTGCTGGAGTTGGGGTGTTAAGAGACGGGGCAGTGCGTGGTGGCCCAGTCTACCGTGGCTGCTGGTGTGGGCACAACGTGGGCAGGGATGCTTGGGCCTCAGGACCGAGGGTGCTACCTGACATGGACCTTGACATCATCTAGGGTGATGCAGGATTTGGGCCAGGGAGGAAGATAGTAGCTTTGAGAGGGGATGGGGACTGGGGTGTCCAGTGACCGGCCAAGTGGCCTGTAGATAATAAGGCAGGGAACAGTCTGCATGGCATGGAGGCTGTGCTGGAAAGTTCAGAAAGTGCAGGAGAGGCCCCCCCTACCCCCTAAGCCTGTCCTCTGTGCAGAGCCAGCTTCAGGGCCATGGGGCAGTGGCGGGAATGGTCCGGAGAAGAAGGAAGTCAGGGCACAGAGGGCAGGGGTGGGCAAGGGGATGCTGAAGGGCAGGGAGACGCTCAGGGTCACTCCATGGGCGTGTGACCTGTGTCATCACTGGCCCCGTGCTCAGAAGGGCCCACGTTTGGTTTAATGCACGCTCTCGCCGTCTTGAACTTCTTAATAATTTCTGAATGGGGGCCATTTTCATTTTTGCACTGGGCCCTGCAAATTTTTGTAGCTGGTCCCTGGAGGACGTGCAGTGCGGGCATGGGTGGGAGATCGGACCGAGGGAGTGCGGCGGGAGGCGGGACGGAGGAGGACATGAGGGCCAGGGTGGAGTCGGCTGGTCTCAGGGCTCTGAGCGGGGCCTGGGTAAAGGTGTTTGCTGTCGGTGTGGGAGGCCCAGGCCGGGGTGGGAGGCCCAGGCCGGGGTGGGAGGCCAGGTGATTGGGAGATGTCTCTGGGTTAAAAATAGAATAGCAGAGAGGCCGGTAGCTCTTTGTCTGTGTGTGCTTTGGTAGCTTTTGTATTTTGAAATAATTTCAAAATCGGAGAGATTGTAGGAATGCAGTCATGCTGGCTTGGGATCTGGGACAGGTTTCCCAAGGACAGCAGCACCACTGACCGTATGGCCGGGATCATTCTTTGTTGTCGGGGCACCGTGCTGTGTCCTGTGGGGTTTACTGCATCCCTGGCCTCTACCCACCAGGTGTCAGGAGCACCTGCCCTGGCGTGGTGATAAGCAACGTCTCTGTGCACTGCCACAGTTCCCTGCGGTGGTTGGGGTGGGGGTTGGAAGACCACCCCCCAGTTGAGAAGCCGTGTTTCAGAAAGACCTGTGTTCTCTCTGGCCTCTGCTTCTTACAGCCGCATGGGCTTGGATGATACACTTGGTCTCTTTCCCGAAGCTTTGGTGTCCCTGTCTGTGGTGATCAGGATGGTTATTAATACCACTGCTCTGAATGTGCTCATTTCTGCATAAACAGCGTCGAGTTTTAAAATTTTAGTCTTTGCTAATGGAAGAGGTATTAAAGTGCATGAGATTTCACTTTGAATATGGTGATGTAGGGAGACTAATGTTTTATGTGCATATTTGCTAGTTATGTATTGTGGGCTTGGCTCCTTCTGTCCTTCATCCAGTGGTCTCGTTCTGTTCTCAGTTGGGGCTTTGAATATCCTTTTGGTGCCTGGGCCTGTCTTTGCCACCTTTTCTTCTCTGCCAGCAAATCGTACTGGTCCTCCCAGGGCCACTTGAGCAGCCCCGGTGACCTCTTTGTCCACAGGGCCGGGCTTCTGTGCTCCGGACGTTACTGTGCAAGCAGGCTTGGCATGGGGCTTCCAGCCAAGCTGTGTGCCCAGGGCAGGTCACGGACCCAAGAGGCCCACTGCATGCCCCTTCCCCCCTTTTTTGTAAGTCACTGAAATCTTATTTTCTCTTTTCAGCTCTGTTAATCTGCCTGGGCTGCCATAACAAAATAGTGCAGACTGGGTGATGTAAACAACAGAAATGTATTCCTCCCAATTCTGAAGGCCAGTGTTGGAGATCAAGGTACCAGCGGGGTCGTTCTCCTGAGGCCTCTCTCCTTGGCTTGCAGGTGGCCGTTTCTTGCTGTGTCCTCACTCGCATGGTCTTTCTTCTGTGCATACCTGCAGCCCACCGTATGACCTCATTTTAATGTAATGACCTCTTGAAAGGCCCTGTCTCCAAATACAGGCACATTCTGCGGTACTAGGGGTTAGGGCAGGGGTCCTCAAACTTTTTAAACAGGGAGCCAGTTCACTGTCCCTCAGACTATTGGAGGGCCTGACTATAGTTTAAAAATACTATGAACTAATTCCTATGCACAGTGCACATACCTTATTTTGGAGTAAAAAAACAAACAGGCAAAAATACCCACATGTGGCCCTGCGGGCCGCAGTTTGAGGATGCCTGGGTTAGGGCTTCAACACGGGCTTTCGGGGGACACACATCAGTGCATAACACCGACTTAATTTTAAGCTTGTGAGAACAGACCAATGCGTAGTGGATTACTGAATCCAAAAGTGAATCCACATGCTTGGTACTTTAACATTTCATTGTTCGATAGCTCTTAAGATGCTGGTGAGAATGTCAGTGCCCCTTGGCTGAGCGATGCACTACTAATGGCCTCACACACCCGAGAAGCCTGATATTTTTGTCTTGGTCGAAACAGTGCAGATGGTTGCTACAGACACAGCAGCTGTGTGACTGCCTGAACTGCAAGTGGCGGAGAGGAAGCCTTTGCACGGGGAAGGTGAAATGTTACGAGCATTCCTTTAAGACAGGGTGTACCTGTAAACATTGACCGAAGGTGGAGGATGCTGACAACCAATGTTATTTTGCACGGAGTGTTCTGAGTCTTATTTATTGCGTTTCCTTAAGAGGCGACTGACTTGCAGGCCTCTGAGAGTCAGAACTCGGTGTCTAGGTGGAACGTCCCTTAGACACCTGTGCTTTGACGTGAGCCGGTAGCAGAGCACGGCATTTGCAGAGAGGACCGACCCTGTTGTCCGCTTTCCTGGGAGTCGGGTTAAAATTGCTCTCCTTCGACCTTGTCGCCTGGCAGTGGAAAGTTACCCTTGGCTGCAGCCAAGACTTCCGCATACTCTTCAGAACTTGCTCATGCCCTTGAGTTTCCCAGCTCTCCCTCACCATTAATGTTTAGTGTATTCTCCCAAAGGAGACGTCTCGCATTTGAGAAACTAACACTTGGTAAGAATTTTCTCCGGTGGGGGAGAGATGGTTTTACCTTCCTGCGGCATTCTAAAACTCTAATTCATCTGGTAATCATAATCGTATTATGTCACATTACCTGTAGACGCTGGAGCTATTATTAATAATTCATCTTTAACGTAGTTGACCTATTTTAATTCTTTCTTGAAGGATTGTGTTCAAACCTCAGGGTTTACTTAGGAACACGTCTAAATGGGCCTGATTGGTTTTCTTAAAGGGAGATGTTGCTCTGGGAAATAAATTAAGAAAACAAATGGATTTAAAATGTATGAACACTGGAATGAAAGTTGTGAATTTGTTTTCTTTCTGAAGGGAAAAGAAAAATGGGTATCTATGCATGTTTCTCTTAAATCGTGTAGTGGGAAATGAAGCTTACTGTGGATAGTAATTTATTTCTATGTAATTTGCCTGAGTAAGGCGCTTTCTAAGACTGAACACTGAGCGGGATTGTTAGATTGCTTTTGGAAGAAATGCGAGTTTTCTCTTAAGTTTTGTATTTCTTATTTGCCTGTTAAAAGGATTTGACGAAGATTTCCATGCAATTAGCTGAATAGCACAGCGTTCTGTATCCCGGGAAGGGGTGGTGTCTTTTAATTCTAGAATCAGTACATCCACTTACCTGCTCTTTGCTGGGCTGGCCTGAGCCTTGACCCTTCTGTGCTTGATAAATTTTAACTACTGGTTTGAAACTTTTGTTTCCAGTGCTTAAAAGGAAAAAATTAAAAGCACCAATGATTTGGGCTAAAAAAAAAACACGTGCATTTTAGATCTTAGATAGCTAGATTGCTTTGAGTGTTTTCTTTGCTGAGGATTAGGGCCAGGACCTGGAACAGCCCTTCTTTTCCTAGAGGGGCACCAAGTGTCCCTGCAGGTGACTGTCGCTTTGTGAGCTGTGTTGGTTGTTCTCGTGGTGGGTGGCCTGCTCTTGCTGGCTGTCTTTGCAGTGGCGGTTGGGTAGGTGGACACCCAGGCCAGGGCACTGTTTTGCATACTGGGGGGGGGGGCTTGGTTCAGTTTTGGGTGTGTGTGTGTCCAGTGACCCCCTTCTGCTATGATCATGCCTCACCACCCCAGGTAAGTTAGTGGAAGCCTTGACTCCTGTACCTAGAAAAGAACTTTGAACTTTGACTCTGTTGGGAGTTCAGGCCACACTTCAAGCAGGCGGAGAGATTGGAATCTAACCTACTTTTGAAAACTTCTACGAGGGATTTCGTAACTTTCCTGAGTGCTATCTCCTGGTGACTAACAACCTTGACTTTTTAGAGTCCTTCCTTTGCCAAACATGCATTCCTTAGGTGCTTGCCTTAGAATGATCCTTAAAAATATGCCTGCACATGGGTCTTCCTGGCA
The DNA here is from genome assembly GCF_040939455.1 of Microcebus murinus. Taxonomy (NCBI): domain Eukaryota; kingdom Metazoa; phylum Chordata; class Mammalia; order Primates; family Cheirogaleidae; genus Microcebus; species Microcebus murinus. The sequence goes on along the minus strand of NC_134120.1, from coordinate 16,132,962 downwards.
CAGCACCCTGGGGTGGGATCGAGGGAAAGACGTGCTGCTGCTGCCCTGGACGAACGTGCGTGGGAAGAAGCTATTCATATTTGAGGACGGCTCTCCATGTGCTGGTCGGCCTTGTCATTTTTGTTCTGTTTCTTTCTCATCAGTGTTTGGCCGTGTTTCTTTTTTCTTTGTTGGGCTTCGCCACTCTGTTACTCTTATCTCCATATACCTGGATGTTCCCGCAGCAAGGGGAGCTTCAGGAGGTGACAGATGAGTTGTAGTCATCGTGAAGTTGCAATTTCTGATGCTCGGGAGCGTTTGAGAAATGTGAGGGTGAGGATCTAGAACCCACATGAAGATACAGAAATCGCCACTGCCCAGGAGTTCCTGGGCGGTTGTGAAAGACGGGGCTGTGTGCTAAGTGGGCTGCTGCCTGGACTCAGTAGTGTGTGTGTGTGTGTGTGTGTGTGTGTGTGGGCTGGAGAAGGCTAACTGGTGGACTAAGTCGTGTTGGACACGTAGGGCTGAGTGCTAATGGCAGGTGGGCTGAGAGAGCAAGGAGGAGGCTGTTGAAGGGGGACAGGCTGGGACGGTGCTCCAGGGGAGGACTGGACTGAGGTGACCAGTGCAGTCCGAGTGGCTTCAGGTCAGGACAGGAAGGAAATGTGGTTATTGCAGCAGGTAGGGTTATTCAAACCTACATGAATTTGTTATTCATCCATGTTTGAAGTGGAGCATCAAATAATACATACCCCAGGATGGAAAGAAAGGCACAATCAGGCCAGGTGAGGTGGCTCACTCCTATAGCACTCTGGGAGGCAGAGGCGGGAGGATCGCTCAAGGTCAGGAGTTTGAAACCAGCCTGAGCAACAGCGAGACCCCATCTCTACTATAAAAACAGAAAGAAATATATTGGCCAACTAAAAAATATATATATAGAAAAACTTAGCCAGGCATGGTGGAGTTTGCCTGTAGTCCCAGCTACTTGGGAGGCTGAGGCAGGAGGATCCCTTGAGCCCAGGAGTTTGAGGTTGCTGTGAGCTAGGCTGATGCCACAGCACTCTAGCCCGGGCAATAAAGTGTGAAACTCTGTCTCAAAAAAAAAAAAAAAAAGAATATAGGCAGAATTAGCAAGATTCTGTAAAAACTGGGTGAGACAAAGTGGTTCAGCCTCTTCCCCATGAAAACTATTTCATTTCTTATTATGAAAGCATAGTCCGTGCTCTTTGGAAAAATAATAAGACCCATTCTAGACATTATAGAAAATTACAGTCACAGTGAAAACACTCCCTCCTGCCACCATCCCAAAGTAACCTTTGTTAATGTTCGGTGTGTCCCTTCAGGAAGACGGATTCCGGGTCAGAATGACTGAGGAGCCACAGGGCTCTGGAACCAGAGGGGTGAGGGGCATTGTCTGATGACCTGCTCAGTTTTCTGCGTAGATCCAGTTGTTCTTCCCAGTATCACTGGCTCCAAGAGAGTCACGTGCTCAGGGCTGGGGTGCTGGGGAGGAAACGGGGGATGCACATCTGGGAGTCGCCTGCATTTGGAAATTTTGTTTGCACTTCTCATTCATGTCCAGCCAAGTTTTTTCTGGGGCAGAGGGGAGTGAGCAGGCTCCCTGCAGAGGAGTCTAGCGCAGCCCTGCTGCAAATGGGAAATGCTGAAGAAGTGTGCAAATGGCATAATTTGCGCCATGGTATTTTCGTGTTTGTTTTAATAGAACATTGTTCCTCAAATTTTACTGTGCTTCGGAAAATCACCTGGGCACTTGCAAACATAGATTGCTGGAGCTGGGCCCCAGGGATTCTGATTCTGGAGGTCTGGGACAAGGCCTGAGAATCTGCATTTCTGCCAGGTTGCCAGGCGGTGCTGGTTGTTGGGGGCCCAGGCTTTGAGAACCACCCTTCTACCCACCAAGACTTCCTAGCAGATGATGTTCCGTGCCAGTCCTGTGGCTCCTTAAGCTTATCTTTTGCCATAGACTCTCAAAGGGAACCCAGTATCTGTCCAGCTTGGGAGCTCACAGGACAGGCGTCAACATGCTATAATGATTGACAGCCACCTGCAGCATAGCTGATGCTTGTCCTCTGTCTTCAGGGCTTGGTGGGGAGGGGAGTCACAATAAGCAGGTCCAGGTTGTGGGAGGAGCCAGGCTCCGATGCCCAGACACCTGATCTCAGGTTAAGTCACCCAGACTCACCTGTGGAATAGTTGTATCATGAGTCTTGTTGTCCTGTGGGTGAATCATTGGTTCCTGTCTTTCTATAGCTTCTCATTTGATGATAATTTAAAAAAAAAAAATCACCCTCAGAAACATAACAGACTCTTTGTAGATGGCCCTAAAATACAGCAGAAGCTTTGTAAAAAGGTACAAAACATGTCGCAGGGGCTGTAGTTGAAGAGATTCAAATTGGAAATGGGAAGAGATTGATACTTTGGTCTTCCCTGGGGTATGTGTTTGAAGATTCAAAGGAAAACCAAGTTGGTAAACTTTGTGAAACATTGTCAAAACCAAGTACAAAGTGCTTGACATTAAGATCAAACATTAATTTCAAGTTATAGAAAGAAATAGCATTGAGTAGAGGTTGAGCTATTAAAAAAAGAATAAAATATTCTGTAGAAATTCCTTAAAAATAAAGAAATGGACAATTGATATGAGACTAATAAAAAGCCACAAGTCCAAGACAAGTTCCCTAAAATAAAAACTATACAGTCTTCTCTTTGCAGGATTCCCTGGCAACTGAGCTCAGGGACTGTGCAAAGCAAGGACGCTGTGTTTACTGGACTGTCTAGAACCTTCCACGTCTTGGGGTAGAACTCTGTTTTAAAGAGAGAAAACTGTCAAGTGAGGAAGGAAGATCTGGGATTGTGTGCTGTAACCCAAGGTGCTGAGCTAGGTGACAGTGACAGCTCCTTTAACACCTGCTCATCCCAAGCTGCCCTTTGGAACCTGTGAACCTCAGAAGCTGCTTCTAGTGCAGGGTCAGTCAAGCCTGAATATTGTTCGTAATGTGCAGCTATTTTTCAAATATTTATGAGGCCCTCCTATGTTTCAGATGCTCGAGATGCGAGAAAAATGTGTGTGTATATAGATAGAAAAACAAAAGCAATGTTGAAGGGATTGCTTTTGTCTTTTTGGAATATCCCCCCTCCTAGATTATGTTAAATCCATATTATGACAATTCAGACATAACCACACTTCATATGCTATTACTGTGAAGGGAATAAACATCTAAAAATGATTCTATATGGTGTTTCGGAAATCTAGTCCATTGAAACAATAGAGCTTCCTGCACCTGCCTTAAAGAATACCTTAACGTGCTTGCTTGCTGGTTTGTTTTCCTCCCAGTGTTCTGTTGGAAGTAACATAACATTTGTCATTTTAGTTTTGATATTCCTTAGTTATACACCTCTTTTGAAGCAGTTCACACCCACATAGGAATTGAGGCTATCTTATAGTTGGAGAAAAAGCTAGACTACTTGACTTTGATAGGTTAAAATTAAAAAAAACACTCCAACATGGAATCCTTTAGTCTCATGTATTTTATGAGGAAACTGGAAAAAAATAATTTAACAGATTTCTGTTTTGTTTTTTTAAAGAGTGAATGATTCAGAACACAAGGCACACCCCTGTAAGGTAGGGAATGGAGTTTTCAGAGTAGTTGTATAGCTGATGAGTTGTCGATAGGAATTTATGTCTTGGTAATAAAATGGTATTGCTGGATAAGGATGAAACGTTACATCTGATAATGGACGTTTGCACATTTTAAGGAAGTAAAGCTCCAGAGGCATGATTCTGACCTCCGCGTGAGGTCAATAGCATGTTTGTCTCCTTCTAAATGAGAAGCCAGTGACGTGGATGGCTGGTCTCTGTTGCACAAGTCCCTGGTAGATAAATTAGAAGTGGCCACCACTCACATGTGTGCTCAACTGCATGCTTTCCAGCCACAGAGATGATAGGAGGGAAGTGAGGCATCAGAGATGGGATCACAGTATGGAGTTGCTTTGGGGGGTCTCTGGCCAAGACCCTTGCACATGTGCTCTTTTCCTTGTCACTCCAACATCTTCTGTCCGGTGGTTGAAGCCTGCAGCTCTCCTAGGTTTGTGGCACTGGGCCTCCTGGCTTCCTGATGTTTCTAATGAGACAGCTCAGTCCCCTTGGCAGCTCTTCCCTACACCAGGTGTGTCTTCACTCTCTCATCCCAGCTGGTGATCTGGTTTCTCAGTGCTGCTTCACCGGAGCTTTTGTGCAGGATTCAGGCTGGTCCTCAGCCATTCCTTGAACCAGTGACCTCTTTCGCTTTCTTACCTAGTCCTTTCCTTCCTGTTCTTACATCTTAAAACTAGTCCCATTAGCAGCCCATTGTAACAGGAGTGTTTGGTGTGCTTCCTAAAAGGAGTTTATTTAACATCTCTTGTAGAGCAGGTTAGCCACCATAATTCATTTTGGGACTAAGATGCAGAATAGCAATAACAATGAACAGACCCTCCACTTCCCCCCCACCCCCTATTCTATTTACAGACGCTCTGATTTTGTTTCTATTGGCTATTGCATTCTCGATATTTTGAAACCGACTGCAAATAAGAAGCATTCTGATGGATGAATAATCTGCATTTCACTGTGAAGGAAATGGGATTTGTGATTACCATTCCCGTGCTTTGTCTTAGAGAAGTCTCACACACGCGTGCGGTGTTGTGTGACCTTGCACAATTCTTAGACTGAGTCTCTGGTTGCCATGTGCAGGTCTTCTAAAATCACAACATCCCCGAGTTGGGCAGGGACATCCGGGGACTAGGTGGTTCATTCTCCTAGGCCCTCCGATGTTTCTGGCAGGCCGCCAGCCTCTGCCCCCTCACCTGTGCTAACCAGCTCTCGCCTCGCCTCGGAGGCCACCTGTTCCGTGTTTGACTTGCGTTAACGGCCGGAAGTTCCTTCCCGTCAGTCGGGCACGTCTCCTTTCCTGCAGTCTCCACTCTTTGGGTGAGGTTTGCCCTCTGCACCCTCATGACAAAGGATGACTTTGCTTCTCTGGCCACCTGTCCTCCTTCTCGCTGAAAGAATCTGGTCTTTTGTTTTACTTTTATTCTTTTCTGACCAGGTTCAACATTGGAAGTCATTTTTCCTGTGAATTTTGTTTGTTGGTTAACTATCCTGACTACTCACAACAGTTTTTTTTTTTGAGTTAGGAATTACCTGTAGATGATTTCAAATTCAAAGGGTGAAGAAGGCTGTGTAGTGAAAAGTCTTCTCTTTCTTAGGCACTTCTGTGCCCAGCCAATGAGTTTCTGTCCCCAGAGTCACCACCGTCACCAGTTTCTCGTGTCCTTGTAGAGTTTACGTTAAGCACATGCGGGCAAATATTTGTGTCTCCCTCCTTCCCCAAACACTCACACCCTTCCTTCCTTTCCCTGTTTATGTAAAGCCTGGCATAACCGACAGAAGTTCTCTCTCGTCCTTTCCTGGGACGGTCTATCTTGGATTTTCAACCCTGTGCGTACAGAGCACTGTTATTGTTTCCAATGGGTGCTTATTGTTCTATTGTTTGGATTTTGTCCTTTCAAAAAACAAAGCAAAACCACAACCTCCCTCTTAAATTGTGCCCCTTGGGTTTGTAGGTAATGCTGGCCCAGGGTGTGCTGCCATGCTTGCTCTGAACTTTTAATAATGCAAGTGGTTTACACTGTCATTGTTCAGTCACATTGAACTAGAGAGAAAATAAAATCCTAAAGGTTTCTTTCCCCACTTTTGATATCCTCCCATCTTATTTCTTCCATCCTGCTCTCCCGCATGGACTCCGGCAGCCAAGTGTACATAGCACCGTAAAACCCCATCCTGGGTGATTTGGCTCATCACCTGGTCTGATGAGATCTTTCTGGATTTTGATTTGGTCATCTTATCCAGTTGTGTATATTTGCCACAAATTGGATTAGCCTTCTATCAATATCCTCAGCTAGATTTTCCTGGCTCAGAATGTTGTAAATAATGGAGCCAATAATAGAGCCTCATAACGTAACCCCCAGACACTCCCTGCAGTCTTCTAATGATTATGCTTTGGATAGGGGTTAGCAGCCGGGCATGACTAAGTCCTGCCTAACTTTACTATCAGTACATCTTCACATGGTCATCTTGTCTAGAAAAATATGAGTATGCTGTTGGCCATCTGGCTGGCCAAAGTCTACATACACTGTGGATGCTGCCTATCCTGAAACTATTACCTTTATCAGCAAGGTAAATAAGTTTGTCTGTGTGTCTATTTTTAGCAAACTTTAGCAGTAGATTGTTCTCCTTTTGTACATGCTCACTAACTATTTAGTCATTCACTCTACAACTTTGCCTTGGGTTGATGTCATTTATTCACTCCCTTCTGAAAAATATTTGGGTTCACAGGTCTTTACCAGAGTCTGGGAAGTCAGTGTTGAGCAAGGTAAGGGATTGCTTTGTGGCTCTCTGGCCGTGAACGGTTGCACATGCCCCATTGTCCTTGTCACTCCTTGTGATCTGTCGTCCAGCCCCTGCCCTCCGAGGGCTTTGTCTCTGGGCAAGACAGCTAATTTAAAAAGCAGTGACACTAAAGGGCAAGAGGAGAACTGTAGGGTACTGTGGAGCTGATTGCAGGAGGACTTCGCTGGTCTAGGAGCCCTGGAAAAACTTTTCAGAGAGTGTGACATTTCTGGTAATGTCTAGTAGACAAGTCAGGAGATCTGAGCAAAGTGAACAAATTGGTGGTTCTGGCAGAGAGAATAACTGCTGTAATTTCTTTGAGTTGGAACATTTGCTCATCTCGGGTCTCTGTAATTCCTCTGAGATGAGCAGCAATTTCTTTTGGTCATTGTGGGGTGTGACATGGTAGACCCAGTCTTAGAGCTGGGGTATCAGGCACCATGCTGATCCCTCGCTGTTTGGGGGCCTTAGTTCTCCTTGTCATTGTTTTCCAGTGCCCTCTAATGTGGTCAGTAAGTCTTAGGGCAGGGAGACTTCAAACTGCAGCCAGCCCAGGAGTGGATAGTTATTTCTCAAGAACGTCATGCCTACCCAGGGATTAGAAATAGTTACCTTCTAAGGATTAAGCTAGCAGCGAATAAGGTATTGGTGGAAGTAAGATCTGTAAATAAGTGGCTGAAGAATTTGAGAACATCCAAAATTCCAATGGAGGTGACTTGGGTGAGTTCTGCAGGAGGTGGGCTGGAATTTGATTGCAGTCTGGGGAGGGGAACATTGTCCATTATTATGTGGCACTGTCAGGTCAGAGCCTAGGGGTGGACGGGGAATGTTTGGAGTGCAGGAGATAGAAGCCTAGAGGGGATTCTGTCTGGCAGTGCCCTTTGAATGCCCGTCCCTGTCCAGGGCGTGGGAACCGGCGGCAGGAGCCTCCCTGCTGTGGAGACGGGTGCAGCGTGTGTTTAGTGATCAAGCCGCTCCGGTTCTGAGTGCACACTCGCGATGCAGCAGCCCGTGGATTATGATTTGCCTGTGGAGTGAAGATGCGAGTCATTGGTCCTGAGCCTTCAGATGCATGCCCCAGGCCATCTTCTCATTGTAAAATCTACAACTTGACATGTGTCTGAGTGTCCTACGAGCTTTGTTCCTGTGTGTCCTTTAAGATGCTGGGAGCTGTTGGCACGTTGACAGGAGCCCCGTGTCTGGTCCTACTTAGTAGGACCCAGAACTGAGGGCCTTTGGCAGGCCCTGCCCGGTGAAACCTAGACCTCTTCCAGTTCCTTCTATTCAAACTACTCATTCCCTCCAAAAACCGAGCCTTCAGTTTATTGTGAGAGGTCGGAGTTACGACTGCCATGAAAAATCTAGAATTTTAAACCGTGAGCTATGATTCTTGGCTTTCAACAAAGTGCCATTGTTTATATGATCATTTTTAGAACTGTAAACACACGATAATTCTTAGGAGTCTTGGAGGAATTTAAAAATGTTTCCTGTCTTGTGATTTAGAGGTTTAGAACAAAAGAACCGTTGATAAATGAATTCTTTGAAGACCTTTTACAGGGAGTTTTACCAACTATTCTGGTAAAAAGAGAATTTTTAATTAGCAGAATAGGGTGACTATGTCCTTTGAGCTGGAACTCTGCCAGCTCATTCTTCTCATGGCCCTGCTCAGTGACAGCCTCCCCTCCCTCCCCATAATCATCGCATTACTGTGGGTTCTTGGCATGTGACAGTTTAACGCAGGGATCCTCAAACTTTTTAAACAGGGGGCCGGTTCACTGGCCCTCAGACCGTTGGAGGGCCGTTGGAGAGTGTAGTGCACATTCCACACATGCGCACTGTGGGCCCGGGACGAGTCGGCTGCTATAAGCAGGACAGGCAGCGACGGCAAAAACACCCGGTGGGCTGGATAAATGTCCTCGGCGGGCCGCATGTGGCCCGTGGGCCGTAGTTTGAGGACGCCTGGTTAACATCTCCCATTGAGACCCACTCTCTAAAATCTTTTCACTCATGGAAGAATTTGTGTTCTTGCTGAGACACGCATTTGAGTCGTGTTAGATGTAAGTTCGTGGGAGTGAGCATGTCCCTGAGTATGAAACTCAGCCTCGCCTCCATCCACTCCTAACCTTTCAACCTGCCATCCCCCTAAACCCACGTGCTTACTTGTCTCATCTCTAGTGATGCATTTTACGAGTGAAGTCATGTGGGGGGTAGTGGCATCCACAGAGAACTCAGGAAAGTCACGTGGAACGTTCTGTTCAAGACTCAGAAACAAAGGCATCTGATGTCACTGAAAGAAAGAAATGTCATGCCAGGACTTTCAAGGTGTGGGTCTGAACAGTGTTCAGTTACCTGTGTGATTCAGTGCAGGCCGTGTGGAATTGGCTCTAGAATTGGTAGAAATCTTACTGGGTGCTCGAGGGTAATTCTCCTGGACTTTGGTTCCCACAGCAGCCCTACCTTTCTGGAACCGGAGGGTGTGGTCGTGTGTGCTCTGCCAGCCCCTCGCCGGACAGATGTCATTGTTAGAAGGCCTCCTTCCTCCCCTTGTCTCACAGTTGGCTTCTCCTCTGGGCCTAGTGGGTCTTAACTGGACGCCCCAGAGGCAGTTTCTAGGTGGTCGGCCACTCCTGTCCTTTCGGCTGTCCTCAGTTAACTGAGTTGCAGTTTATTTTCCCACCAGCCCTTCCTTCCCACTGAATATTTTCCAGTGTGCCAGTAGTTCTCCTAAAGGGACCAAGAGCCCTTGTTGGGATTTTACCTCTTTTCTTGCTTCCCGAGTACAGTACCTGTGAATGCTGGGGAAGATTTAGCAACCTTGTTAATGCTTTTGGCTTGTGCTGGTCTCTTCAGAACCTCCTGGGTCTTGGTCACACTGTGTATTAAGCCACACTCCCTGCTATTGCGGTGTCTGTGTGATGATTTTAAAAATGTCTAGATGCAGGAATAATGTACTATGCTATGCAGTATTTGCTTTACTAGACATCACAGCCATTAATTGATAGACACTTAATTTGCATGCCAGTGTTTAATATTGCAGAGGAAATACTGACCCTAGAGCATGTGGTGACAATGAAGCCTGTCTCATTTCCAGATAGCTGAATGCACAGGGTACACTCTTCTGATGGGTTCTCAGTAACAGTCGGGCTAAGTATAGGGGCCCCTATCTCCCTCCTTCCCTCCTTTCCTCTTTTCCTGTCTTCCTTCTTTCCTTTTGCAAGAGTTTGTTCATATCCTGCTGCATCGAAACTCAGATCTTGCATTGAGTTAGTGCCCTTGGAGTTGCATTGTCCAATAGAACTTTCTGGATCATGGAAATGTTCTCCGAACTGTCCAATATGGTGCCCACTGGGCATATTGAACATTTGAAATGTGGCTAGTGAGTGACCAAGGAATGGCATTTTAATTTTAATTGACTTTAATTTAATTTAATTTAATTTTAACAGCCTCATGTGGCTAGTGGCTACCCTATCAGACAGTGCAGCGTTCGAGTCTAGTTGAGGAAATAAGACTTAACTACAAGAAAAAAAAAGAAAGACTGCATTGATTTATTGCTCAAGTGGCAGAATCGGTGGCAGGTCTGAGAGCGGCGGGACGTGCAGCCAGGCCTCCCGCACTGGTGTCTGTCTGATCTCAGCACTGAGCTCGGGTTTCCTACTTCTAACTGCCTCTTGGACATCTCTACCTGCCCACTGGGAAGATAACCTCAAATTCAAGAAACTCACATTTTTTAATTTCCCTTAGCCTAAGATCTCCTCTCTTTTCTTTATGTTCTACCAGCCGATAGCTGCAGTCCCCATTTAACGCTGAAAGTGCTCACTTGAGCAGGCTCCTTCCCTTCGGCCTTGCAGAGCCGGTCTGTCACCGAGGGTCTGTCACCAAGCGTGCTGTTCCCCTGGGAGCAGCTTTGGAGCCAGCCCTTCATCCTCCATCCTAGAGCCACCGTGCTCATCTGTCAGACAGTGGAACAGGTCATGTGATTAGTGTTCCTGTCCTCCTCTCCCCAGGCTCGCCTCCCTTCTGTCTGTCCCCTGCGCTTGTCCTCCAGGGCGCTGTGCCAAGGATGGAGCCAGGTGCAGGCCGCTCTGCCGCCCGCACCCCTGCTTCCCTGCCTGCCAGCCCCTCCCCACACATCCTCTTTCTCCTCTTCCCTCCCTTCTCCTCATTCTTGTGAAGGCCTGGCTCGAATGTCCAGTCATCTGCAGCTGTCCCCAACTTCCCAGCCTTGCTCCTGCTCCCCAGCCCTTGCATGCACGTTAATTTCTTCCTCCTCCGGGTCCCTGCAGAGTATCAGCCATGCCTGCTGTTAAACCTACTGTCTCATGTCGCGATCACTTGTGCGTGTGCTGCTCTCCTGGCGTATAGGAAGTGAATTCCTGCGGGCTCGAACTCTGTCTTACTGGGTCATTGTTCCTGTGCTGTTGTCAGCACAGAGCAGGCACTTGGGGTTGAGTCTCTGCATGGACTTGAGCAGACCATTGGGGATGGTCGGGTGTTGGGCGGGCTGGGAGGTACTGGGAGGCAGAGGACTGGGTTCGAGTGAAGAGCACAGGTTGTTCCTGTAGGTAGCAATAAAGCTGGCTGTGGTGAGCCTTCCTGGCCAGCCTGAGCAGTTGTAATTTGATCCATTTCTTCTAGGGAAGCTCTACTTACAGGGATGGTGAAGAGACATTTTAGGAAGGTTGGACTAATGTGGCACCACGGGAATGAGGGTGAGGAGAAGCTGCCACACAGCAGCAGCAGCTACTCAGAGCCTGGCTCAGTAGTTTTTGAAAAACGAATAAATGAGGTTATGCTCCTGGCATAATGGCAGGTGTTGGACCTGCCTGCTGCTATTGGTGGTAACATGCACTAAGGCTGTGGAGTAGAGGAGGGTCAATTTAGGGTTGTTTCCATGGCACATGGAAGTTTCTCGGCTATTCTTGACTGTTATCAGAATTCTTGAGTTTTTTCAAAATTTTGTACTTATGAATAATCACGTATCCTAAAGATTTTAAAGTTGCCTTGGTTTCGGAAATTGTACTTATTAGGGCATCAGGTTCCATATTTCTTAAAAATAATACAACCACTGAACATACATTGAGCAAGTCACTAAACTCTCTTAATTCTGCCTTAAAAACGCCACTCTTTACATGGTAGAGAACACAGGCAATAGTCTTTCTTTCTCACTGGTGTCATTACCTTATTTTGAGGCATCATCCTAATACATAGGAAAATCTCAACTTAGTAAAGAGATAAATTAGACTCTTAATTATTGCATGGGATTTTCCACATGTGTGTTAGTTAATATTGGCTGTATAACAAATTATCCCCAAAGTTAGCAGCTTATAAAGCAGCAAACATTTATTATCTCACAGTTCCCATGGGTCAAGAAATCAGAAGTGGCTGAGCTGAGTGGTTTTGTTGCATGCTTTGCATAGTTACTGGAATATGGCAGGCAAGGGACTCTCATGAGGTTGCAGTCAGGATGTCGGCAAGGGCTGCTGTCATCTGAGGTCTTGACTAGAATGGAAAGACCCATTTCTAAGATGGGTCGCTCGTGGCCGGTGGCTGGAGGCCTCAGTTCCTCACTACGTAGAACTCTCCATAGGGCTGCTTGAGTTTCCTCACATCATGGCGGCTGCTGGCTTTCCCCAGAGTGATCTGAGAGAGAGAGGGGAGGAAGCCACAGCGTCTTTCATGACTTAGTCTTGAAAGCCGTACACCGTCACCTCCACGTGCAGTCTGTTAGAACAGAGTCACTAAATTCGTAAATAAGTGGTAGGGAAATTAAGCCCTACCACTAGAAGAGCGAAATATAAAGGATTCGTGGACGTATTCTATAACCACACTGCATCGTTTCCTGAAGTTAGAGTCACCTTGAGCATTTAAATTATGATTCTGCTCTGAAGTTTCGTCTCTTTGCTTTTCCCATTTGTTAACTTTTTTCTCTGCTTGACATAATAATGACCATCATCTAGTAGGGATTGAGAAATTTAGGTTGCGCAGAATCCTTTGTTCTCGCAAGTTTTCCATGAACTGGTATCCCAGGGCATTGCTGTTGAATGTGTAGTTAGATGGTCAGTGTGGAGAACCGAGAGATTTTAGTAGGGGTGGGAGCAGCATAACGTCAGGGGACCCGCCAGGAAGGGAGGGAAGGGTTTAGAGGGCAGGCACTGGGGTGGAGAAGGCAGAAAGTGAGGAGGATGGGATCCAGTAAGAGTAGTTAGAAAAGACAGGAGTGAGTGGAGTGGGCAGGGCGGTAGGACTGTGTGGGAGATGTCTAAAAAAAATATAGCTAGGGGAGGGATGAGTAGGCAGAAACAGACTTTTAGGGTAGGGAAGCTATTCTGTATGATGCTATAATGGTGGGTCCATGTCATTGCACATTTGTCCAAACCTATACAGTGCACAACACCAAGAGTGAGCACTAATGTGAAACAGACTTGGGGTGATCATGATGTGTTAGTTGTAGCAAATGTACCACTCTGGTGCAGGATGTTGATAGTAGGGGAGGCCATGCCTGTGTGGGGGCTAGAGGGTACATAGGAAATCGCTGTGTCTTCTGCTCAATTTTGCTGTGAACCTAAAACTGCTCCAAAAAAAGCCCAGAGTCTTAAAAACTGTGTGAAATGGGATCTTGTCTCAGGGTTGGGGCAAGAATAGGTAGGAATGGAAAGAAGAATGATACCAAATGTGTAGCAGGCACACAGTGGGAATGTTCCATATGTTACCTTATTTATTTTTAAAAGCAACTAAAGTTAAGTGATGTATATATAACTTACATGTTTCTGTGGCCCAAAAAAAAAAAAAAATGTTGGTCATCTCTTTTAATCCAGGAAGCATTTACTGTCAGTCTGAAAGTGTTATGGGTTATAGGTAGAATTATAAATATAGTTTGGAATATGGAAGGTAAATGCATGAATGCATTTAGGGGAGAATGACCAAAATGTAGAAGTCCACGACTTAGGACTTCCTTATCCACGTGGACAGCTTGTGTATGCGATACTGGGGTCACAGTGGCTCCCTGTGCAGAAAGAACACTGTTTCCCAGCTCAGATGTCACCTTTTTTTGGGGGAGAGCAGCTGCCATTGCGAAGAATAAAGATAAAAAATAACAAGGTACCTTCCTAAGACAGAGCCATAGGAGGAAAGGTAATTCCAATTTCTTGAGTTTTGAGTTGGAGCTTGAAATCTATTTTACCATAGGAACACGTGTGATAGATAATGTCTTTCATAGGCTCTGTGGGTGGGCTTAGGAATCCAGTAGCTGCTTATCCATGCAGAGTTTATATGAGCCAGGACTGCTGGAGTCCCAAACAACTGTCTTACAGATGAGCCTTCAGAATATCACCTGCCTCTCAGTGGGAACACGGTATTTGTTAGTGTGCCACTGTCAGTTTTGGCTTGGGTACCTTATCTTGTTCTGTGTCTTGATAAAGAATTAGAAAATTCAGTGGAAAAGAAAAGCACATGTAAAAAAAGCACCCAGAATCACTGCTGTTACACAATAACAACGTAGAGCAACAGATTCATTACAGAAAGAGGCCCTGAAAGTTTCGTTTGGCCTAGCCTGTTCCTTCTCTGCGGCCGTACAGTCAGTCTGTGAATGATGTTTTCATTTGTCTGAGCCAAGCCACCTTAGTTAAATATTTAATTCTACTGGAGTCATAAGCTGGGCTCACAATATCATATACCTAGAGTTTATGAAAGTAATAAAATGCTCCAGAAAGTACAGTTGCTTGGCCTGCGGGCCATCGCACCTGATAAACTCGTCACACGCCCTGTCACGTGCTTCCTTACAAAGTGACCATGGCTGCTTTTCTGTGTTTGAGCTTGTCATTTCGAGGAAACAAAGATAAGAAATTTTTGCTGTATCTAAAACCCGTTTTGTAGAAACTCTTTTTATAGAGTAATGCTCTCTCGCCTCGATCTTCAAAGAGGAGTAAAATTTCCTGCAACAGCCGCTTGCAAATAGCAAGTGCTCAATAAACGCTCTCAGCTCTTCGCCTCCCAGCTGTTGCCTACGTATAGTTCATCAGAGAACCTTTTCACATCTTTGAGGCATGTGGCTCTATGCCATTGTCAGTTGGCTAAAAAATAACTTGGAGGTGTGTATTTCTTATGACAAAAGTAGGTTTATTCATTTTAGAAATACAGCAAGCCTGGATGGTGCCATTGATTTACCAGCGATTTAAACTTATTCCCTTGTTTTTCTTATGTATTTTCTGAAGTTTCTACGAAAGTTTAGCTTTCAAACAAAATATTTAATGTTTCAAAAGGAAAAAAAATGCAAGTAAGCAAAAAAGTTATTCATTAGAGGGAATCACTATTAACATCATCCTTCTCTCAGGCCTTTTCGTTTGCACATGTGCCATTGACATTTTTTTTTAAAAAAAGAGATTATTGTTACACGAGGGCAGGCTAACTGCCATAGTGACCCTCGGTTTCAGTGGGAATAAACAGAAAAAGTCTATTTCCAGCTCATGGTCTGGGGAGGGTGCTAGGGAGTAGTGGGGGTGCTCAGCTTGGTCCCCGTCATGCGGTTTCCTCCTCTTGGCCTTCAGGGTCCTCCCCATTTAGCAGAGAGGTGGAGAGAATGGAGGGTGCTGAGTGGGAGGGTCTATGGGCCTGGTTTAGGAGAGACCCCTTCATTTCTGCCCACGTTCCATTGGCCAGAACTGAGTCATGTGATTGCCTATAACCGCAAGGAAGGCTGGGAATTGTAGTTCAGCCACGTGCCCAGGTAGAAAGGGGGAACAGCTGGTTGAATAAAGGAGCAGTCTACAACTCAGTTGTATACCATTTGGAAACTTTTCTAACCCAATACTTTATTTTAAACATATTTTTGTATGCGGAATCTGGTTACCTCTCCATCTGCACTTTACATAAGAGCTCCACTGTCTCTTGCCAGAATCTCTTAATTCTTCTCCCTCCTCCTGCTCAGGTTCCCCTCTAGCCCATTCCCCACGGTGGCTCTTTCAAAAACTTAAGCCACATTTCCTCACTTCTCTGCTTAAAACTTTGCAGTGCTTCCCGCAAGCTGTTGGAGTAATGTGCACCCTCAGCCGAGGCTGTCCTCTCTGGTCCTTGACCCCACCGTACTCCATGCTGCCCTGCTCAGCTCGCTTCCCCTCCCCTGCCTCCCCCTCCGGACCTTGCTCTCAGCCCTGCCTGGAACCTGGGTCCTGCCTCTTCACTCTGCCTCCTTCAGCTCCTGTCTTCTCTCCAAAGAGGCCTGTCCTGACCACCCAGCTGTAAATTTTCCACCCCTCTCCCTCTACTGAGTTGGCTTTTGTGTAACTGTCATTTTGTCTTTAAAGTATTTGCCACCATCAGAAATCGTATATATAACTCTGTCTTCAGATATCGTGTCCGGCACGTGGTGGGTGCTCAGTGAACACTTGTGGGATGGAGGAATGTCATTATGGGTTCTCACTTGCTTTTAATGACAGTGTTCTAGCCCATTGCATGGAATTAGCTATCTGCTATTGAGGGCCTTCTAGATTTTTTTAAATTTTAAAAAAGCTTTGGTTAATAACCAAAGCTTTTAGCTAGTTTTTTGTTTTATTTGTACCTATCTTTGCTTTCCTTGGGAATGATTCCTAAATGAGGCTTTATCTAGTGAAAGGGATTCTACACAGAATTTTAAGGAGTTTGGTGTATATGGCTCTCATCTTTCAGGAAGACTGTTGATTTCTGTTTCCCATACAGTTAAGAGCTCTCGTATAATGAACTCTTCTTCATACACCAGAAAATAGACTGACTGGGGTGTGTGTGTGGGGGGGTGAGTAGTCTTGTCTTCTTTATTGCTGTATCCTTAGATTTTAGAACAAGGGTTCTAAATTTTCATTAAAAATTACCCTTTGAATTTATTTTTAATCATTAATTCATATAAATGTTGCCTGATTTTTGCCTACTTTTGGAAGGTAGGCCTGCCAAACATAAGAACATTCACCTTACATTACTATAAACATCAGGGAACCAGGTGTCAGTACTTATCTTACTCCTTCAAAGCCAGTTCTGGTTTAAGTGAGCCCACTATCAAGTCTGGTGGAACGTCCAAGACTCCACCCAGGATTTCTGAAAATTCCAAAAAAGAGGCAGTTTCCCACCAGAGTTCTCATCTTTTGCACTGTGGCTTGTGACTGCCTGTACCTGGATTTCCTTCCTACACGCAGCCGCGTCTCTGGCTCCTTCTGATCGGTTGCGCGTGCGAGACTAGGGTGTGCGGGCAGAAATGCTGCTGGACCGGAGCTGGTCGGAGGCAGGACCTGGTGTACTTAGCAGATACCCCAGATTCTGCTCCATAAAGGCCACGTCAGCCTTCCTGCGGCCAGATCAGACATCTGCTGCTCCTTCGGCCAGCTGCAAGGGTTGGCCTGGAGGTCTGCCGCTTTCCTTGAGCGGTTTCCACTCTCTGCGGGTTGCAGTGGAATTCCCCCCTGCACGGTAGTAGTTGGCAGAAAATTGCTGGTTTGAAGTATCTGTGATGGTGGGAGGGGTAGGTAGAGAGGGGAGGTGGGGGAAGTAGGGAGACAGAAATTAGGTGCCTCTTCTCTAGCAGTTTCTCCTTGTCTTAGCCCGTTTTTGCATTGCTGTAAAGGAATACCTGGAGCTGGGTAAGTTATAAAGAAAAGAGGTTTATTTGGTTCATGGTTCTGCAGGCTGTACAAGAAGCATGGCACCAGCACCCGTATCTGCGTCCGGCCAGGGCCTTGGGCAGCTTCCCCTCACGGCAGCAGGTGAAGGGGGGGCTCGTGTGTGCAGAGATCACGTGGCGAGAGAGGGAGCAAGAGAGACTGAGGGGAGGTGCCAGGCCCTTTTTAACAACCAGCCCTGGCAGGGAACTAAGAGCAAGAACTCTCTCATTACCTCAAAGACAAGGATGCCACCAAACCGTTCATGAGGGCTCTCCTACCAGGCCTCACCTCCAACACAGGGGATCAAACTCAGCATGAGGTTTGGCAAGACAGACACCCGAGCTATGCACCTGTCTTCCATTTCTTCTTTTGAACGAGGTCTCATTCCCTCTCAAGTCAAGTTGGAACCCCTCAGCCTGGCAGACAAGGGTTTCGTTTCAAGCCGTGATTTTTCCTTTATATGCTGTGGGCATGCGTGGGCCACATACTCTTCTTACGTGTGACAGAGAACTCCGCTCAGGCGTGTTTTCAAGTTTTGAACTATGTATAGGAAACAATTTCCCTGTGACGTCCTTTGAGCTGAGCAGGCCCTGGGAGGCATCAAAGGACTAGCAGCAGGGGACAGCCTGCTGTGAGGAACAGAAAAGAGCCGTGGCATCCAGAGCTAAGGAAAGAATCCCTGACGCCCCGCCCCGTGAGTTTGCCAGAGATAGGCAGGGTGTCCCCGCGGTGCCTCAAAAACCAAGGGAGGAGTTCTTTAACCCCGGCGCTTCTGCAAACACGGGGATGCTCTTATGCCATAGTAAGGTTGTGTTTCAGTTATCCCTGCCTTGGCCGGTGCTGCTTTTCATCTCTTAATCCTTCCCCGAGGGCTGCCAAACGTTTCAGGTGCTGCTGAACTTGAGTGCAGGCCACGTGTGAACGATCATAAGCGCTGACAAGCTGAGAGCACCGTAGTCACCGCGTTTGTGTGCCTCGCTGTGTCTGCACATGGGCGGCCCGGGGTCAGGGACACACGGCTGGATGGAAGATTCCCAGAGTGTGAATCACCTCAAAGACATGCTCCGATCGTACGTGTCTGTATTTGATCTATTTGGCGCGTTGACAAAGGTCCGCCCTCCTGTTCTTCCCGTTTTGTTTTGCCCTGTCTTTATCCCCTTCGACGTTGCGTGATCACTTAGGTTTTCTTTCCCTCGCCGGGGTCTCGATTAAACATATTGGTAGATGGATTTCCTGTTACTTCTTTCTGGCCGCTCAGCACTTGCGTTCTCCAAGACTCAGTCCCTGCCCGTTTTTCCTTCTCACTCTTCTTGGATAATGTTCCACAGGCCTTTAGCTATAACTGTCAACTACCAGCTCCACACTGATAACTCCCAAGTCTCTGACTCAAACCAGATGTGTCTCCCCATCCAGCCATCGATCTTTTCCCATCTGGTAGGTCACAGGCATGTTGGACTGGAGCCTCTGTTTCAATTCGTGTTAACAGTTTGTGGGCCACACTGGAAGCTCAGCAGTTACCCCAGACTCCTGCCTGCCACTCCTCCCCGGCCACCTCGGCTACCCGGAATGTCCCAGCCCTTAAATACTTCTCTCACCCATGCCCTCTGGCATGGTGTGTCACAGGGCCATGCCTGCCACCTTCAGTAGACCCAGGAGCATTTCACGTTGACATTTCAAGGCCTGGCGTGTAGGAGCTGCTTAGGAAATATCGGAATGAATGAAGAAATGGGTGAATGAATGAATGAACAAATGAACAGTTGACTGATTGCTGAGACACTTGGGATGATTTCCATTTATGATAGTATTTTTTTCTTACATTTTTTTACTGGAACCATGGAATTATTTTTGCTTGCTGATGCCAACAGTTTGAAAAGTACTGTAATTTCGAGGAAATATTTTACCATATTAAACTCCTTTCTATCCCAGGCCACACATACAGATATATAAACTTCAAAGGAGGAATTATTTGTTATATGTGTGCTAACTTGTTGCGTTTGGACATTTCCCTCAGTGGTTTTATGTATGTGATTGTGCTCTTGGTACAACTGGGAAATAGTTCCTTTAAATGTCAGGAATAATTGATGTTAATAACCTAGTTGGAATTAAATTTGTATTTAATTAACCTGGATGGTGTAAGTTTCTAGAGTCAAAGAATTTTAGAGCTGGAATGTTGCTTTTTGAAGTTCAGTGTAAGGAAGAATTGCTTATGCTTGACTTGATTTGCTCTGTAGCCAAGTACTGGACTGAGTAGAAATTGCTGACTTTATAATATTGGGTGAAAGGGAGCCATTGAAGATCAGTTTTTAATCTTTTTTTTTTTTTTTAATTCCATTCCAACAGGGAGAATCCCGTATTCTCAGAGTAAAAGTTGTTTCCGGAATTGATCTTGCCAAAAAGGACATCTTTGGAGCCAGGTATGTTTGCTTTGTTTTTCTTTCTGGTGAATTCTGCAGAACTTGGCAAATACTTTTCAAATTTAGGTGGATATCAGAATTCCCTGGAAGGTTTCTTAAAATGAGTTCACTGGGCCCCACCTCCAGACATTCTGATGTACTAAGTGATGCTGCTGCACCTGGTCCAGGGGCCACCTTTTTTCGGGGAGGGGGGGGTTTGCACGGTTTTGCATCACAACAGTAGTGAACAGGTTGGTCCTTCGTATGGGCTGACTTCATGAGGAAATTAGGTTCTGGTGTTTTTTGTTTGTTTGTTTGTTTTTTCTCAGTAGAAAAATACAGTTTGGGGGCCAGGTGAAATGGCTCACACCTGTGGTCCTAGCGCTCTGGGAGGACAGGGCAGGAGGATCGCTTGAGCTCAGGAGTTCGAGACCAGCCTGAGCAAGAGTCAGACCCGTCTCTACTAAAAATAGAAAAATTAGCCTGGTGTCTGTGGCACATACCTGTAGTCCCAGCTACTCAGGAGGCTGATCCCAGGAGTTGGAGGGTGCAGTGAGCTATGATGACGCCACTGCACTCCAGCCAGGGCTACAGAGTGAGACTCTGTCTCAAAAAAAAAAAAAAAAAAGTAAAATTGATTCAGATTGTATTTCTCAGCCTGTTAAGAAGAGGTGAAGTTAAAATTATAGAGGAATTGGGTTCCAGATCTTAGAAGAGGCAAGCACATCGAGCCTTGCGCTTTGACTGTTTATGTGATCGCGGGCAGGTTCGTTTCTAGGGGCCAGGGTGGAGAGGAATTATCCTTCAGGATATTAATCAGAAAGATAAATGGTGTGTGGCCTCATGGACCAAGTGCCAGAGAATGAGTCAGAAGCTCTGAACGCTGGTTCTGTTCTTCATTTTCTTAAATTAATAAATAGACACACACACCCTCCCCCTGCCTGCCTCTCTCAGCTGCCAGCTTTCTCCGAAGCTCTGTAAGGCCCCCCTCGCGGGTGGGTCTCCAGTGGGCGCGTGAGGAGGCCGTGGCGGTTAGTGCCAAGTTGGCTTCTCACGCTGGGGTGTCACCGCCTCATAGTTTTGCCAGATGACTTGCACTCTCCCTCCACGTTATCTTGGGCAAATCTTTTAAAACCGCTTGTGTCCCGTATGTGAGTATGAAACAAGGGTAACAGTTCCTTGTAACGGGCGTGCTGGAGTCGGGGAGGAGCCCCAGAGCGACTCTCGTGGTCTGCAGCTCTGCCATGTTGTCAGGTGGCATCACAGCGTGCGCGGGTTCCTGGCGTGTGTTCTCTGCCGTCGTCCCCCGTGCCCTGCAGAGCCCCGGGCCAGCAAACGTGCCTTCTCTCCCGGCCTCGGCACTGAGTGTCCCCTCCAGCACTGCGCACGACTGGACACCTCATTCTCTTCTGCCTTGGCAGGAAAAATGCTGGATAGGAGTTGGAACCCCTGCGGTAGACAGGATAACGGATGGGGGAGGAAGGGCAGCTTTCATGAGACGCATGGTCAGAAATTTGCGCGTGGTAGAAATCCTGTAGACATTGATGTGTTTAAAGACGGGGATTTATGGTCTGTGGGGCTCCCCCTCCTTTGTCTCCAAGGGAGTTTGCCTGGGCCACTTGGCCTGAGGTGGGGGGTGGTTGGAGGGGCAGAGTGAGATGGGCGGGCGATGGTGGGGGAGTAGAGCACTTCATCTCTCCCTGCCCCCCAGGGGATGGCGGGAACTGCCAATGGCTGCAGCTCAGAGGACTGGAGGTGGTGGGGTTTGGGCCTCCCTCCCTGGCGGGTCACCCTCCAGAGGCCTGTGCCTGAAATGCCCTTCTCCTTTTCCGCCTCTCTGCCCCAGGCTGGGGCTTAGGATACAAGATCGTTTTCCAGCTTCTTCCAGTCCAGTCTCGCTTTGTTAAAGGGACCTTTGTTGGAAGAAGATTTGATAATTGAGCTGTCGCTGCGCTTGAACATTTGAGCAGTTGGCGTACATGGAAAACAGCAGCAGTAGAGAAAGATGTCTCCCTTTGGACCATACCTTGAGGTCGAAAAAGGGCAGTCATACAATCTGTCATCTAAACTAGGACACTTTTGTCTGGAACAAATGCTAAATCGAATGGGATGTCAGGACATAAGATGTAAATCGAGACTGTGGTCACCCTGGGTCAAAGGCATTCAGTCTTTATTATCCATACAATGGAAAAAAATGCAATGTGATTTTTTTTTCAAAACGGTTTTTAAAAAATGCTGAGCAAAAGAAAATCTAACCCTTTAAAAAAGCAGGCCACATGTAAAATGTCGCTAAGACTCAAAAGGGAAATAAAACCCTGCTCAGAACAAGCCTACATAGGGTGACCCCAGCACACGCTTGTTTGCCTGTGCACCCTCTCCTGAGGATGCATCCCACCCTAACCCCACGCAGATCTCGGGACCCTCTCATGGCTTATCCTTAATGCCTACTCACTGGGTCCCTATCTCCTCCGTTACACCGGCCACCTCCCCAGCCCCCAGCAGATCATGTCCTGTCTCCGGTGTGCCCATACTGCCCGGGAAGCACTGTGCACACTTCCATCAGTGGGCTTGACTTGTTTTATGTTCAGAATTATTTCTTTCTCCCAAACTAGATTTTTAACTTCTCTTGGCTAGGATTATATTTTATTTGTTTTTTATTTTCCTTGGCCTAGAACAGCACCTTGCACCGTACTCAAGAAGTATTTACCAAAACATATCCTCATGCACATCCTCCTGAAAAATACAGTGCACAAAAACAAGCATTGCTGCCTTCTTGTCAACATCAGTAGACTCATCAAGCTGGATTGTGTACCATGGTGACTCATTAATCCTCTCTAACAATTGTGCCTCAGTATCCTTTGCTGTTTCATCAGTTTATCTTTTTTTTGTTTGTTTGGTTTGTTTTTTTTTTTTTTTTTTTTTTTTTTTTTGAGACAGAGTCTCGCTTTGATGCCCAGGCTAGAGTGAGTGCCATGGCGTCAGCCTAGCTCACAGCAACCTCAAACTCCTGGGCTCAAGTGATCCTGCTGCCTCAGCCTCCCGAGTAGCTGGGACTACAGGCATGCGCCACCATGCCCGGCTAATTTTTTTCCTATATATATTAGTTGGCCAATTAATTTCTTTCTATTTATAGTAGAGATGGGGTGTCACTCTTGCTCAGGCTGGTTTCGAACTCCTGACCTCGAGCAATTCGCTGCCTCGGCCTCCCAGAGTGCTAGGATTACAGGCGTGAGCCACCGCGCCCGGCCTCATCAGTTTATCTAGTTAAGGTGCTAGCTGAAAGAGGGACACGTGCCACCTTTTTTTTCCCCAGCATATTATGGGGGTATAAATTTTAAAGTTTCGAATAATACCCTTGCCCCTTGTGCCACCTTTTGAACTGCAGCCTCTCCTAAATGTTTGTGGTGAATGTCCTTAGCAGCAGGCAGGATCAAGTCTTCGCCAGTGGTAAAGGGCTTCTTAGCTTTGGCAATGCGGTTAGCCAGTAAGAATGATGCGCTCAGTGCAGACACGTTGGATGAAGTGGTGGCCTTCAATAATTGCTTCTGTTCTTTGTGTGCATGTTTTTTCCTTTTGATAAACTCCAAAAGCTTGTCTTTTAATGCAGGGTGCTTGGTCTTCATGTGGTGAAGCAGATTTGAAGGTTTCATGGCTTCGTTCCATAGCCAGTTGCCGCGTATTATACAGACTGGGCTTGGAGAATGTGAATCACCTGTTGCAACGAACTCATAATTTAAGTAGGAATCTTGGTATTTTCTTTTAAATGCAGCTTTCATTTTGTGGCAGTCTTAGAGTCTTCTGCTGTCTCATCATTAGGTCTTTCCCCATTTTCGTTTTTCTTTTTTTTTGAGAGACAGAGTCTTGCTCTGTCACCCAGGCTAGGGTACCATCATGTCAGCCTCGCTCACAGCAACCTCAAACTCCTGGGCTCAAGCAATCCTCCTGCCTCAGCCTCCTGAGCACCTGGGATTACAGGTGTGCACCACCACGCCTGGCTAATTTTTTCTATTTTTAGTAGAGATGAGGGCTTGCTCTTGCTCAGACTGGTCTTGAACTCCTGACCGTAAGAAATCCTCCCACCCTGGCCTCCCAGAGTGCTAGGATTATAGGCCTGAGCCATGACGCCTGGCCTCTTTCTCCCTTTTCAAAGCAGCTTTCCAGCCATGTTAGTTTTTTACTCATTTGTGCTAGGGTTAGCTTGTGGGCTTTCCCAAGCTGTGACTGAGACAAGAGTGCAGTGCGGGAAAGAGGTGCAGATGGAAGTGGTGTAATAATGGGTGGGCCATGCACAGACTAAAATATTAATATCTGTCGGATTCTGACTTACATCTTGCCACCAGATGCAGCTTCATTGTCACTTGCCACTCACTGATAGGGTTTTGATATGAGTCTGCAAGCAGTTGCTTTATTATGGTCTCTGTGTAGTCAAACCTCTCTGCTAACGATAACCTATATTTGCAGCTGCTCCCCAGCGCTAGCATCCCCGCCTCTGCTCTACCTCAGGTCATCAGGCATCAGATTCTCATAAGGAGCGTGCAACCTAGATCTCTCCCATGAGCAGTTCACTGTAGGGTTCATGTTCCTATAAGAATCTAACGTCGCAGCTGATCTGGCAGGAGGCGGAGCTCAGCTGGTGATGTGGGCACTGGCGAGTGGCTGTGGATGCTGGTGAATATGGGTGAAGCTTCACTGGTTTGCCTGCTAACTCACCTCCTGCTGTGAGCCCAGTTCCCAACAGGCCATGGACCTTACTGGTCCTCAGCCTGGGGGTTGGGACCGCAGGACGAGGTGACTACTAATGTTCCTCCAAAACCCTGAGATTTGGATAATGTAGGGGATGATTTAGCCCCTTTTTGTTAGCAGATTTAGAAAACTGGCCATTGCATTTGATGGCAGCTGACTAAACTTTTGAACTGGAGTGAATGTCATCAACTATTAGATTTAGAATAGGTGCATTTTGCTAATTAAGATATTAAAGTTTTCCTTTTAAAGTCAAGATAGCTTTTCAGACTGTTTTCCGACTGTTTTTCAGTTAAGCTTGTATCTCAAGGCATTTAACCTTTTGCCGTAGGCTTAAAGCAGCCATTGAAAAGAGTCGTTTAAAGATAGGTTTTAGATGTAATCTCTCTCCTTTTTCCTCCTTAATTTTGATCAGTGCCTTCATTTGAGATTACCTGGGATGCATTTGAGACTATACAGCTGCTTTGTGAAATGTGGCAATGCTGGGTGAGACGGCTTAGCTCTAGAATGCCGTGCTTCCGGACGGAAGGTTCCGAGACATTCCTTGTGCAGTTGCTTCTTCATTGTGTGTGGTGAGCCGTCAGCGTCAATTAATATCTATTTGGGTTGCTCCCATTTTGTCTTTTGTCAGCTGGTGATTTGAAATTTAAAACACACATTGGAGGGACGTGGCGAAAAGCCCCTGTGTCTCCTGGTGATTGAGAGGGATGGAGACTTAGTGCCGTGTCAGGACGGCTCTGTGACACCAGCCTCCCTCCGCCTCCTGTCTAGATTTCTTAGCATTTTACTGTGTTGGCTTCATCTTCTTTCCCCTGAAGTGTTCAGAAGTGAATTATAGACATCGTGACATTTCACTCCTGAATACTTCAGCCCACATCTCTAAAAAACAAGAACATATTTCTGTGTAACTACAGCGCTGGTTTCACAGAATCAGAAGTAATCGCCTAATGGACTCTATTACCTGGTCCATTATCTGAATTCCCCCAACTGACCCTAAAATGCCTTTTACAGCTGGGCCGTTTAAACTGGAATTCGATTGAGAATCATGAAGTGCATTTAATTGGTTGGTCTGTTAAGACTCTTTTAATCTAGAATAGTTCCTGTCCTCCCCGGCCTTCCTTTGGAATGACTTGTAGCTAGGTGGTCTCACTTACCACGTTGGATCATTTCCTAGTGGTACCATCAGTTAACAAATTAGAGTGTCCTTTTTTCACCCTGTGTTTCCTGTGCAGTACTGTGTGTTAGAAGTTGTACCTAAAGGCTCGATCAAGTTTAGTGTGGACATTTGGGGCAGGGATGGTCGCTGCAGTGTGCATCCAGAGGGAGACGCCATCTGGTTGTGCCATTATCGCTGGGGCCAGAGTTGATCCCTGGGTTGACGTGGGGGCAGTCTGTCAAATCACATCCGCTTCCCAGGTGACCAGCGAGTCATTGGTGAGGTGATGTTTTGGCACTGTATACATGTATATTTTAAATACTGGCTTAGTTTTTCTCCCAAAGGATTGGAAATTCTGTTTTTTCCTTTGCCTTTTTTTTTTTTTTTTTAAATAAAAAACATTGTACAAAATCTCCTTTCTCTACTAGAGAAGCCTCAAGGCTGTTTGTTGTAAGTACCTCGAAATTCCCTTGCTCACCTGTAAGCGCTTCTGGGTCTGCGATCAGACTAGAGTTTGCAGGCTGCTGCCCCTGTGGACCAGACTGAATCCTCAGATGTGTTTATTTGGCCTGTGGAGCACTAAAAAAAAGTGCAAATCCTGGGCCAACGTTTGGGCGACTCCATATTAAAATTCAGGATTTCTAGGTTTCTGGAAGATCTAGACACACTGGGCCTGTGTCCCTGCGAGGCTGCATGCCTACAGGTATGTCCTTTAGGTGGGACTGTGCCCTTTCGGCCACCAAGCATGTCACACCTGGGGTATTCTGATGTGGCCGTGAGACCCTTTGAGGCACGGCCTACATTTGGTTTTTGTCCCCTGCACTGTGTCTTCGTTAGTATTTAGAACTGACCTCTCTTCCTCCCCCCCTGCAGAGCAGCACCTTACACGGCTCAGACACTGCGTTTGTGATCTGCGAGCTCCTTACAAATCTGCGTTCCTCTCTGGAGGCCTGCTTCGGCAGCCCTGGCTGTCTAGGGCATTGCTGAGAATCACAACAACGCTAATGGCCTCTGGGCCAGAATGTGTTTGTCTTAAAATCCCTGCACCAATAGCTCCTACCGTTATTCATGTGAGAGCCCCAGAGAACCCCACTCTTACACTGTTTGTTCCAATACTACTACTCCTCCCCACCCCCAAAGCCAAAATGATATAATTAACCCTTTTCCCCCCAAATATAAATAAAACCCTTTTTGTTCCATAGCAGCCACACAACGGTTTGCATTTTTGTGTTTACGTCCTAGTCTTTAAATATATGAATGTAGCAACTTCCTTTTAAAATATGTCCATCCTAGCCTGCACAACATCCAGCCCACAAGGTTTCCCAGACAGGAGCATTAGCAGTGGCGAGTAGGTAACTGCATAGGGCAGGCTCCGTTCTGCATCATACCCCAAGGCTCACTGTGCTACAGCCGGGGTGGCAGTAGTGGCTCTTCATAATCTTGAATCGCTTAGAAAGGCTGTGCTGTGTTCAGTATGCATGATTGGAGAGTGCAGGAAATACCTGATCAGCCTTTTTTTTTTTTTTTTTGAGACAGAGTCTCGCTTTGTTGCCCAGGCTAGAGTGAGTGCCATGGCGTCAGCCTAGCTCACAGCAACCTCAAACTCCTGGGCTCAAGCAATCCTACTGCCTCAGCCTCCCGAGTAGCTGGGACTATAGGCATGAGCTACCATGCCTGGCTAATTTTTTTCTCTCTATATATATTAGTTGGCCAATTAGTTTCTTTCTATTGATAGTAGAGACGGGGTCTCACTCTTGCTTAGGCTGGTTTTGAACTCCTGACTTCGAGCAATTCGCCCACCTCGGCCTCCCAGAGTGCTAGGATTACAGGAGTGAGCCATCGCACCTGGCCCAAACTTTATTCTTTTTTTTTTTTTGAGACAGAGTCTCGCTTTGTTGCCCAGGCTAGAGTGAGTGCCATGGCGTCAGCCTAGCTCACAGCAACCTCAAACTCGTGGGCTCAAGCGATCCTCCTGCCTCAGCCTCCCGAGTAGCTGGGACTACAGGCATGTGCCACCATGCCCGGCTAATTTTTTCTATATATATTAGTTGGCCAATTAATTTCTTTCTATTTATAGTAGAGACGGGGTCTCGCTCTTGCTCAGGCTGGTTTCGAACTCCTGACCTCGAGCAATCCGCCCGCCTCGGCCTCCCAGAGTGCTAGGATTACAGGCGTGAGCCACTGCACCCAGCCCTGAACAGTTCTAAAAGATTTCCATATAAACTTTTTTTTTTTGGTCTTTCCAGTAGGTAAATAAAGGAGTGAGCTAGAGAGGTCGTGTTTCTGTACCGTTGCCTGATGTTGTTGGATTTTCGAGAACCCATTCTTCAGAGTCCTCTCTGCTGGCTTTTCCTTGACTGCAGGTGCTTGAATTTATGGGTGTTGCCAACGGACCCTTTGCCCCACCAAGTGGCTTGACAGAGAGGGCGAGGAAAACTGGGACTTCTGCCCTCGTTTTCTTCAGAGTTTAAATGAGGCTGTGGTGATAATGAGTCCGTAGGGCAGAGAATTTGATGTGCTTTAGCAAGATGAGTGTGCCCAACACTCAGTAGGTGTTCAATAAATTTTGTTAATCTGGTCAGAGTAGAGCCTGAGAAAATTGAAGAATTAAAAAGCTGCTGAGAAGTTTTGGGAGGGGAAGGATGTGTTTTGACTTAATTGCAAAGGCACCTGGAGGGGCAGAAATACGAGGCCAGTTTCTGGGGTTGGTGAGGTCCTGAACGCACCCCGTGCCCTTTCCTCTGCCTCCTGCGCCGACCGCCTCTCCTTACCACCTCCCCCACCCCCCTTTACTCCTGAGCCACCGCGCCCCCAGCCCCACCCCCACTCCTGACACCAGCATTTTTATCCTGCTGCCTTCTGCTTTTCTCACCATCTTCCTCTGTTTTTTGGTATTTTTACCCCCCATGGGGGGAGAAAGAGTGCAAGAAGCTAAAGTGTAAGGAAAGGCATGTTGCCAACTCGAGATGAGTCAGAAATGAAAGCAGTTCTGAATGTGTAAGACAATGAGGAAAATATTTATTTTACAAAAATTGAACTCACGGCCGGGCGCGGTGGCTCACGCCTGTAATCCCAGCTCTCTGGGAGGCCGAGGCGGGCGGATTGCTCGAGGTCAGGAGTTCGAAACCAGCCTGAGCAAGAGCGAGACCCTGTCTCTATTATAAATAGAAAGAAATTAATTGGCCAACTAAGATATATAGAAAAAATTAGCCGGGCATGGTGGCGCATGCCTGTAGTCCCAGCTACTTGGGAGGCTGAGGCAGAAGGATTGCTTGAGCCCAGGAGTTTGAGGTTGCTGTGAGCTAGGCTGATGTCACGGCACTCACTCTAGCCTAGGCAACAAAGCAAGACTCTGTCTCAAAAAAAAAAAAAAAAAAAAATTGAACTAACAACCAAGCCTTCAGGAGCACAGCCAGAAGGTGCCAGTAGAGAGAGGTGCTGTTAGGATGGTGGAGGATGGCTGCTGGTCCCCTTCCCCCTACAGGGAAGGGATTCCTTTCTCTCTCTGTTATTGGTTCCCCTCCACCCCCAGGGGCTGGCTCTCCACCCCATCCTCAGTGGGACACCTTTGGGGAGGCCCTGAGAATAGTGTGCTCAGAACCCACTAGGCATCTGTATTGTTGAAGATGAAAATGTTCCTTATACCTAAAAGTCATGCTTTTAAGCGTGCACAGTCCCCCAAATCCATTTTGGAAGCATATCTTTGGAACTCCAAAGTGTTGAATTTTGAGATGTACATCTCCTATGCTGTATTATATTATTTAATCTTCTAAGAAACATTTTCATAGACTTCATAAAATTATTTAATGTTTATATTTGGCAGAGAGGACTGGAAGATAAGATTTTAAAGACTGTTTTATAAAGAGTGATCCGGAAGGAAGGTTCAGTGAACTGGAAAGTTTTTTAATGGTAAATAAAACCTTTCCTAAGTGCTGTAGGTAGGTATCCAAATCAAGGTCAGTGATTTTTTTTTTTTTTTCGTATAAAGGACCAGATAGTAAATAGCCGAGGTTTTATAGGACTTACGGCTCTGGCATAGCACAAAAGCAGCCTTGGGCGATATGTAAACAACTGGGCATGTCTGTGTGCCAGTGGTCCATGGGCCACAGTTTGCCAGCCCCTGACAGTACAAGCCATTGATTCTCTACAACATATATATTTAGAACTAGGAGTATCCGTATTATTCGGTCATGCTTTCCAGATGAAACTCTATCATAGAGCTGCTGGTCGGTCAATGATAGATAGTAATTCCACTAGTATTGACTTTTGGGCTGAGGGAATGGGGTTCTTATATAGCATTGTAGCTTTTTTTTTTTCTTTTCAAGGGCAGCATGCTTAAAATATAGCTTATGAAACTTTTAGAGATGCACTGTGAATTGTAAGGTCTACAAATGGATGCAACTGTATAATATTTTTGTCTTAAAGAAAATTATGCCCACTGCTTTGCATATAAATATATGAACAGTAAATAACAATGAATATATATGCATACGAGCAGATGTAGATACATAATTTAAATGAAGGTATTGCAATTAAAATATTGCCTGCTTTTTCCCTACTGAATACTCCTTAGACTTATGACCTTAGTACAACAAATATTTAATAAGGAATCTACAATGTGTAACTCCCCAGTAAATTATTAAAAGAGCTGGCATTCCTACTGTAAAATATCAACACAAGTGATGTAAAAATATGCCTTGATTGTTAATGACTGTGTGCTAACATTCCTTCTGGCATAAACAGAGGAATGGGTAATAAATATACTTCAAGGGTTGTTTGCATTTTCCTCCTTCCTTGTTGTGGGTACATTATTGCACTTCCCCTCTTGGAGAACTGATTATTGTTTCAAATCACTGTTATTTTTAGACGCTCAAAATTAGGCATTCGTGGTAGGAAAGTAGAGAAACATTTGAAAGAAACACTCTGTTTCGAGTTTGGGAATGACTGGTTGAGAAAATTAAAATGGGCCAATCTTATACTTTATCACTGTTTCCTTTTCTAGTCAGAAAATGATAGTGTTGTTTATGTATTATTTCAAAACTTTCTCTCTCATACTGACTTGAATCATGTGGGAGTTCATTGAGAATAGTGACTTTCACTTCGGTGGAGTGATTTTAAATGAGTGTCTGCAAAACCAAAATTTGCAAACTCCTTTCTTCCAGGATAGTTTACTGGCTCCCCTAGTGCAATTGTGTTTTCTCTTGTTATTAAATATATTGTCAAACCATCACGTTCTAGAAGTGGGATGAATCACTAGTGAGGCCAGGATCTTTTGTTTGCCCTGATGCAGTGTCTTGGCCTAGAGTGTCAGAATATCTGAAACTGTTCTTTCTCTGGAAGGATCCGTGTCAGCAGATGGCTTCACCGTCTATCCCGGCACCCAGGCTTGGGGACCTCGGGGCTGTCCTCGCCTCTCATCCCTCCTGCCCCCACGTCTGGTTCAGTGTCTGTGTCGAGGGCTTTTCAGGCGGTGCCTGCGTCGGCCTTGTTCTCTCTGTCCCCCCACTATGTACAGAATTCTCTAGAATGTAAACGCAGGGTCTTTGGCCTGGACGACACTTCATTGACTGCACGCGGCCGTCGGTGGAGCCCTGCGGTGCCTGCCTTGCCTTGGGCTTCTCTGAGCAGCCACGCTCAGGCCTGTGGTTCCCCAAGACCGTGGTGTCCCTCCTCGGTGCCCGGAACCACCGTCGTCTTCCTCTTTGCGCAGCTGACCTGCTTCCTGTCCTTTCTCGGTGCTGACCCTCGGCCACCCTGCCTGGGTGGGTGGAGAGGACCTCGGCTCCATCACCCCTAGCGCTAGCTGAATTTCTTTTTCCTGCTTTTGTGCTGTCCAAGTGGTTAATACATGCCCTAATTTTCCTTACCCTGTCATTTCGTTAATTTTACTGTTTTATTATTTTACTGTTCTATAAATAGGTATCTTTAAGAGCCTCACATTCTTTAAAATATACAGGTTATAAATTTTAATAATGTAAAAATTCCCTGTGAGTGGACATAAGATTGTTTTTTCTCTCCTTCCTACTTTAATGTTAGCAGAGATGCCTTTATTTTTAAGGGAAGCCCCACCCGGAGGGGTCTGTGTCCATGTGGCGCTCATTAGTGGGAGGGTTTCTAGGAGCTTATGGAACTAGGAAGGTCTCAAGCCACTTTTCCTGTGTGGGTCCTGCTGAGGTGTATTGGGGGCTACACCGCCCTCTGGTGGCCATTTTGTCAGGTGCATTATTGTTGTAGACAATAAAAATGGTACACAAATCTAATAGTCCATCAGAGTTTTGTGTTTTTTTTAAAGGACATTGTTAATTCAAATCTTGTTTGTTTTGGTAGGTATCTAATCATGCTCAAATAATAACACTTATACCCTTATACAGAATGGTTTTACTTTAAGCAATTCCTACTTTTTAAATAGTAGGTTTTAAAATAGACAACACATAGTATTAAACTCTATTTTCCTCTTTTTTTCTTTTTTTTTCCCCTCTGTCTATTAATTCCTAAACTTGTAGAATCATCAGAGTAAAATGGCACCCAGTAAAAAAGGAATAATAAGCTGATACTGGGAAGAAATTAAATTCTTGAAATGAGGAGTAGTTTATGTATTCCAATATGTTTTCATAGACAAAATGAATTATAATAGGTTTTTAGTTTCAAATTTTTATGGGTCATAACTTGAATGGTCTTTCAGATTTCTTTACAAAAGGAATTCCAGACTGACATGCTTCATATAGAAAAATAAATATTGTTACAAATGGTCGCCTTTGTCTATGGTAATATGGGGAACAGGTGTGGATCATGTCAAAAGTATTTATATTTGGCTCTGGAATATAACATTTTTTTCTTTTGCATATGGTTCTGCCTGAGGTTGTAGGAGTTTTTATTATTACAGAGACGTCAGTGAAGCAACCCATGACATGGAAGAAACTCAGAAGGGGCTAGAGAGGTCTTGAAAGCATTTTTTTCTTATTGTCGTCTCTTCCCTGTGGCTAACTTTGGAATAATGCACGTAGACAGTATTATTTTTCAGTTTGATGATAGTGTCCCTCAAAGAACCATAGCAACAGCATTTTTTTAATTTTAATTTTTTAAAATGCAAGTTTGTGTCTTCTTTTTTTCTGGCATGCTTGAGTTTTGTTTTTTGATAGGAAAATTCTAGTAGGAGCAGAGGAAAGAGCCCGGGAGTCTTGGTGGAAGAAACATGGGCCAACTGCCTAGGTGGATATGTTGCAGCAGCGAACTTAAAACAGAGTAGGGGGTGCTTAAAACACCCACCGGGGACAACGGTGTGGGGAATGTATCCTCTCATTTTTCTATGATGCCTTCCCTTTCTTTGCCATCTCTGAATGTCTGCAAATGCCACAAGTCGAAAGCCATGCATGTTTTCCATGGGACAAAATTGAGGGGGAAGTTCGGGAGAAAAGTGTCAGGGGTGATGTTAAAATAAAGTTTATTTTCTTTTTAGTTGCAGACATTAAGATTGATTCTCGGGGCTGTTAGGACAATTACTGCAGCTCTCTCCAGGGGCCTAGACATTGATACATTTTGATAACTTAGTTTCCTTTTATTGGAAGATAGTTTGTTCTCATGACAGTGTTTCCCTGTGACCTCCGGATGGTGTTAAAATGCTGTTCTATACATACAAGGTCTTATTGTTCATTTTCTTTAGACAGCTCCCCCTGGCAAAAGCAAACCTCCAAAGCAAGCAGATGAATGGGCACATGAAAATCCTAAAACAATCTCAGCTGAGACCTTCCTCTTTGCTCGACTTGATCCTCCGGGGCATTTGTGTGGCTCTGAGGCTTTATCTGCAGGAGGGCAGGACTAACACCGCTGCTGTGCTTGCCGAGGCTGTAAATACTGCAAGTGAGCAAGGCCTAAAGTTGGGTTGAAACAGGAATGTACACATTAAAGAAAATACTTCGATGGTGCATTGAAGAGAGACCAATTCTGTCCCCTTCCCCACGCCCCTCCCCAGAGAAGCAGCAGTGCCGGAGATCCTTTTCCAGTATGGTAATAAGAAAGGCAGAGGTGGGAGGTTTTGCTTACTTTGAAATGTATCTTTTTAAATAATAGGCATGTGATTGTGAAAATCTTATCAGACATGGATGAAGCCGAAAACAAAAGCTCCACTAGGCTCTCCACCCCCAAGCTGACTTAGCTAGACCCCTTGGAGAATAGCCCCAAACCTTTCTGTGTGGGGGGTGGGGGGGTGGGGGGGTAAGGATTACATTAGACAGTCTTATTAACGTGTTGTTTTTAACTGCACAGTTCACTGTGGAACTGTGTCTGGATCCTATCATTTGTGTAGCTTGCTTAGCCTTTCCTGTGGCTGCACAGAGCTCGAGAATGTTCAGAAGCCACTGTGTTAAAGGGCAGTGGCCATCCCTTTAGATCCTAAGCTGCCAGGACTTGGCTTGAGCATGTCCTCATAGTTTTTGACTGCTGCAGCTGAATGTTTACTGTTTGTGCCTTGATTTTTGATTTTTGGATGCTTTTTGAACCCCTGTAATGCTTTGTGCACAGTGCAAGGCACTGGGTAGGGAGGGTACGTTAGACAGGGGCTCAGCCTGCTCAGGGCTTACAATTCTGCACCTCCTTCATCTTTTACGTGTTTGGCCAACTACAGAGGAAGCCACTTTGAAAGATACCCTCTCTTCTGCCTTCACGCCTGGCTCCCCTGTTGTGGGAGACCTGGCCAGAGCAAGCTTCCTCCTGGTAACCTGGGTTGTCACTGGGAATACATCTTATAGAAATCGTGCTCCAGGTGAAGGTTGCCTATACTGTGCCGGCCATCCTTGGTACGAACATTTGCCCAAGGGTGGCATTTGTGCCGGTTCTTAGAGCGTTTATTTAGCTGGGCAGTCTCTGGCCGCATCAACCTCCCAGCATGCTCTCTGGCTAGGTAGGATGAACTCGCTCACCTGAGCTCTGAGCCACAGCTGCTCACCTGCAGGCTCCCTCCTTGGAGAGAGCTCTTTGAGTTGTAGGTTATTTGGTTGATTGAGTGTTCATTTCAAAGCTCTATATGGTGCTCACAGGCCTATTACCTACAGCTGACTGCGTTTGGCACTTGTGGGTATCATTTGAGATCGTTTCCTCAGATTCCATTTACCCAGGTTTTACTTAGTTTGCCGTAAGTTTGCAAAAAGATTTTTTTTGAACTTAAAAATTGCAGGTGGAAACATTAATTATGAGTCATTTTTATTTAACTTCTACTCTCTTCTTTATAGCCTATTTTATTCATTTTAGCTGATTGGTGTCCAAAGAGTTCCAGGTTCATTTATAGAAAAAAAAAGTTAATTAATCAAAAAAGAAATAACAACCTAAAAGAAGTAGGCTTGTATTTTGCAACTTTGAGGATTTAGAATGTTGATGGGAGGGACTTTTAGAAGGAGGATCTCCTGGTGTCTTGGTAGGTATGTCTGGCTCCAATGTCACCATTCTCTTAGGAATTGCTCTGTTGGGAAGCCGTAGTTTGTGGAAGGGTCTGAGGTTGTGGGATGTGCTACCCTCTTCCCCACTCTTGGTTTTCCCCCAGCAGCCATCTTGGTGTGGTTTTGGCCCTGGCTGGACATGCTGCTAGGATCATCCCCAAGGCCTTGTCGGGCATGGGGGTGGCGGGATGGGTAGTTGGTGGCTCACAGAAGTTTCCCAGAGGAGCTGGACCCATTCTTTTTTTTTTTTTGAGACAGAGTCTCGCTTTGTTGCCCAAGCTAGAGAGTGCCGTGGCGTCAGCCTAGCTCACAGCAACCTCAAACTCCTGGGCTCAAGGGATCCTCCTGCCTCAGCCTCCCGAGTAGCTGGGACTACAGGCATGCCCCACCATGCCCGGCTAATTTTATATATATATATATATATTAGTTGGCCAATTAATTTCTATTTATAGTAGAGACGGCGTCTCGCTCTTGTTGAGGCTGGTTTCGAACTCCTGACCTCAAGCAATCCACCCTCGTCGGCCTCCCAGAGTGCTAGGATTACAGGCATGAGCCACTGTGCCCGGCCTGGACCCATTCTTGAAGTTTCTCAAAGGATGGGCATGATGTAGTTCAAAAATGTTTTTTCACGGAGTTGTGGTTTTGGGGGACAGGAAGGTGTTTGTCTGAGCCCAGCTCACCCTTTTCCTGAAACACAGACCTCACCCTGGTTGGGAGAGAGCACTGGCCGTGTTTGTTTACAGTGTAATCAGGACCGGGAATGCCCGGCCTTGGTCCTGGTCCTCCTCTCAAGGCTCTTATATCGTAGGGACAGTGCAAATGTGCAGCCGAACAGTGAGCACAAGTTCGTGCTAAATGCCGCAGGAATGACAGGGAGGTTGTGTGACCAGACTATGGGGCTTGTATTATGCCAAACTGTGGCTCACCTCCCTGTAAGCTTCTGACACAGAGTGGAGTTAGCACTGTTGCTAGAGCCAGAGTCCAAAAGCAGTGGTACCTTTTCCACATCCAACGCTTTAGAGCTATCAGCAGTGTCCACACACCTTCGTTTTTAAAAAAGAGGTTTAAAGTGGTTTCATCTCAACAACCCGAAGCTATGGAAGCTATAAATGACCAGACTGAAAAATATGTCTTAAAAAACCATAAAGTTTATTAAAAAAAAGACAAATAGGAAAGAAAATATTGCCAGTTTCTATCACAGAGAAAGAACTACTTTCCTTCATATGTAATGAGCTCCTGCAAATCAATAAAAAGAACAATAATCTCTCATTGGAAAATCGTTATTGGGGAATACACATAAACAGTTCAGAGAATATCAGCAATTAAACATACTGAGAGAGTATTACTTATAATAAAAGAAATAGCAAAGAAAGCTCCAATGAAATGCCACTTTCAAGTACTAAATTGTCAAAAACTAAAATTTTGATAGCACTCTATGTCGAGAAGGGTGTGAGGAAACAGCTACTGTCAGTGGACGGTGAGTAAGTTGGGTACAACCACTAGCCACGCGGGAATGTTTATCAAAATGACAAATGCCTGCGCTCTTAGACCCAGCACTCCCGTTTCTGGCAATTTATGTAAGAGACACACACGCGTGTGTGTGTGCAGTGAAAGCTACACCGGAACATGCATTCCCTGGCTGATGTAGTCACAGAGATTAGGAGCAACAGGAGCGTCCATGAAACAGCAGCTGAGTCTGGGCTGTGACATCTGCATCCCGTCTTCCTGTCCCCGCTGCCGGTTTCATTCTCAGCTGGGTTTTCTCCATTGGGCGGCAGCCCTGTGCTCACGTTCCCGGCAGAGGGTGAGGGCTGTGTTTTATTGGGCTGCCTTGAGTCATCCTGATCTGTGAGCAGGAGAATGGGGTGTTCTGTAAATTGGCCTATAGCCAATCATGAATTCATAGGTTTGTTTTTTTTTAAAGAAAAAAACCTCAGCCCGCGTGACTCACATTCTCTCCTGCCTTCATTTCCTCCCCACAGCCCAACAGATCTCCCTCCCTGCCACCCCCTTCCCCTTGGCATTTTGTAGAAGCAGCCGCAGAGGCTGAGATCTGCATTTCGAGACACTGTAGCTCTATAAGGCATAATTGAATCATAGTCACCCATCACTCTCACGGCGTGGGAATTATCATTTGCGTTTTCCAGATGAGGAAAAACCGGGGATCAGAGAGGTTAAGGAACTTGCTTAAAGTCACAGCAGGTAAGCGGCAGCGCTGGAGTTGGATTCCGATTGGTTTGCGTGGACTCTGGTCTCATCCTCACTGGGCGTGCGCATCACCTGGGGCGTGGCGGCCTGGGGCCCACGCATCCTGGGCTGCTCGCTGGCGTTTCTACTCTCAGCTGGTTGGAGTGAGAGCTGGAGCCGGGAGTCCCTGGGCCACACCACCAGCAAATGTTGAGGTCCTTGCTTGATCATTTCAGTGTCCCTAGTGCTCTGCTTCCAGGAGAACTCTTTTATTTATCGTTTTCATTGATACATTAATAGATGTACATGTTTTCAGGGTACATGTGATAATTTGATACATTCATATAATTGGAAAGATCAGATCAGGGTAAGTGGGGTATCCATCACCTTAAATATTCGTCTTTGTTACTCTCTTCTGGCAGTGTTGAAATCTACAATAGATTATTGTTAACCATAGTCACCCTACTGATCTGTCGAACGCTAGGTCTTCTTTCAGAATATTTAACTATATATTTGTACTCATTCATCAGCCCAGGCTGGGAGCCCTTGTTCACACTGTCAGGCCTGTCTTCATTGCAAGAAAGTGATCTTTGAAATCAGTAATAGGTGCTTGGAAGGAATTTAAGGAGCAGCCAATGAACAGGGCTGCTCAGTAAGAAGGACTGGCCATGAAGTCTGGTGTACCGAGGGTCGCTGAAAGAACTTCATTAGTCTCTGTGGCTGAAGGTCTTCCCTGGCCAGTGGTTGTACGTTTCATACAAGGTGCTCTGGAGGGACCTGGGGGACCCAGAGGAACTTTGTGACAGACTGACATTTGTCTTAATCTTCTGGGCGTTGGCTTTCTGCACTCGTTGCTCACAGGGTTGCTAGACCAGGCAGGTGGGTGACTGGAGGACAGAGTACGGAGAGAGAAGAGAACCTTCTGGAAGGAAAACCAGCAGGTATCCAAGGCGTGGGGACTGGGGAAGAGGGATTAGGAAGGGGAAAAAATTTTTAGGGTTCTTCTAGATCAGAGGGCATTAAACAGGAAATTTAAATTTTAAAAACTATGTGACTAGGATTTAAATCCAGTAAGCTTCATCACATAAACCTTTAACTTAATATTTTCCGTAGTAGATAAAAGTAGGAAAAATAGAACTACTTTTATTTTCCTTCTCTTTACATGTGTTAACTGAGATTTTTTTTTTGTGTTCTTAGTACATTTTAGGATTAATTACGAAAATCAAATTACCAGACACTGGAAATAGAAAATATAAAATTGGTAATATTCAAAGATGGTTAAATGCTTCATTTCCTTTTCTCATGAAAAAAGCAGCAGACAGAATTTATATTCTGAAAGCAAATATGGAAATCACATTAAAAATCAGAAAATCCCCCCCCCCCATGTGGGTTTCATTTATCTTTGGTCTGAGTTAGAGGCAGAGAGAATTTGAATATGCTGCCAGCTCGGGGCAGCTAAGTTCCTTCTCTCTCAAGAACTGGGTATACGTGTGAGGCTTATCTCATTTGCATTTTTGCCACTTTGCTTCCTTTGATACCAGAGAGAGCTTCATGGTAAGGACCTGAAATGCATTTTGAGAGCTAAAAAGAGGGGAGTTTGTGGATGCACAGGCTGGTGTTCGGAATGTGAAGAGCGTGGCTCAAGCCTGACTCCGAGTTACAATCACCTGGGAATCTTCAGAAATACTTTGCTGCCAGAACCCACACTGGAGATTGTGACTCGGTTGGCCTGAGTGAGACGTGGGTGGCCAGAGTCAGGGAGCACTGGGCAAGTCCAACTTTGCAGGCTGGGAAACTGAAACAGAGGCTGCCTGTCACCTCAGGGACTGAAAGTGACAGGTGGAGACAGGACTAGACGTGGGCCTCCTCACCGCGGCTGGGCTTGTGTTCCAGTGTGCCACGGGGGCACCTTGAATTTGAATCTTGTCCCGGCACCTCTCAAGTTCTCTGTTGCCCTGGTCTCATAGTCTCTGCTCCTGACCTTGGAGATGACAGCACGTTGGCAGGCAGGGCTATGCACCCCGCTACCTGCCTCTAACGTTATTTTTGAATAATGAAATTTAAGCAAAAGCATATTTATGCCTGTATGATGGAGAAGACCGTCTCTTTTCACAAGTCATCTGCCATTAGTGTTGCAAGCGGGGCCAGTTCATTGTCCTTCCAGTGAAAGCAGTTGCACGGCCTGATAGTCTTCTAGTCTTTCTGTGTGGCAGAGA
The DNA here is from genome assembly GCF_040939455.1 of Microcebus murinus. Lineage (NCBI taxonomy): Eukaryota > Metazoa > Chordata > Mammalia > Primates > Cheirogaleidae > Microcebus > Microcebus murinus. The sequence continues at coordinate 16,093,799 of NC_134120.1, read as the reverse complement.
TAGAAGTGGGGAGTCATTTCTCAGCTCCTATTCAGCCGCTGCTTTCCTGAATTGGAAACCCAACCTTGACCTTCTCTCCCAGGCTGCTTTGTCATGAGCAAGACTCAGAACAAAGACCTTCCCTTCACCTGCCCAGGGCGCCCTCGCTTTGGGCTTTGCACCCCCTGACTGCTAGCAAAGCCTTTATCCTCATCTGATATTTGGTGAACAGCTGACACCTCCTGGGAATCTTTAAAATTGTTCTCTTCAGAAGCCATTCTGCCTCAAGTGCCTATTTTTAGACTTTGTAAAGCCCACGTCAAATTGTTGCTGCCTTTCCCTCTGTCTGCTAAGCCTGCTGTTTGAAAGGCAGCAACAGGATCTTTTGTCTTTAAAAGTTCAGCCCCATCTGGTTCATTCCACAGCCCTGGAGTGCTCTGGGGTATATATCTATCTCTTCCCTCATTCTGACCAGCATCAAAACCAAAGCCACAAGCGATAACCTTTACACCACAGGAGTTGAAATAATACAACCGGGGGAAGAAAATCCCTTCCAAATAATGAACCTAGAGTTAAATAGATTGCTGTGTCTTAGAACACTCATTTGCTCTGGTCGTATTTAACCTGTTGGATTAGAATGGTTTGAGCTTCAGGCTCTGCAATGGGCCGTCCAAGTTCAGAGCCAGTCCATCAGGATGGTGACTGGCTGAAGGGGCTAGCAGCTGTCACCTTCAATAGTGAACTGTAGAAAACAGAGTTCAGGTGTTCCGGTGGGGCCTTGAGCACAGCCTGCTCAGTACGGGGTGAGACCCTCTTTGGCCACTGGTTTTGGCTTTTGTTTCATCACATGAACCTTTTTGTTGTCACTAATGGCAACTTGCGTGACTAGAGGTGGTGAGAATTCACGGCAAAGCCCAAAGGCGGTGCTAGGAGTAGCTGTATCCCAGCCCGACTTGATCTTTCTCCTTCCCCTGCATTTCCCACCTTTCTCCAGTCCTGCCACCATCCCTCCCTCTGTCCACATCAGCTCATACAACAGAAGTCAAGAATCTTTTATTTTGTATTTTTATTGAATAAAACTTTTAGGATCCATGTTATTAAATTTCAGAGAGGTAAATGCAATGGTTTATATAGAATTCTCTAAAAAAAAAAGTTCAAAATTGAGTAAAATCAAAAACCAAGTATTCTTCTAGGCAAATTTTTTTTTTTTTAAATAGTATTTTGGGGGAAAAAAGATCCATAGTTTTAAAAAAAAGATTAGAAAGGGTACACAGTAAAATATTAACATTATATTAGGGTTGCAGGAGTATGAGTTAATTTTTCTCTTTGTTTTCTCAATTTCCCCCAATAAATATATTATTCAGTGTTATCAAACATATAAAGGGAGAAATGTGCATGCCTGTTGATCTAGCAGACATACATCAAAGGAACTCATCCCAAGGAAATAGTGAAGAAGTATTATGTCCTTATATATCCAAAGGGTGTGTGTGTCTGTGTACCCTCATATACTTGAAGAATTAGCTACAAGGATGAAGCATAGTTTGTTATAATAAACAACGTGAAACAACTTACATTAGTTTAATTATATATCTTTATAATGGAAGAATGTAAAGCTGTTAAAATGATGTTGCAGATAAAATATTTAACGATATGGAAACATTTTATAACATAGAATGAAAAAGTAAGTTGCAGATTGGTTCGTATCATTTGATCCCATCAAAGAAACATACAATACAGAAATAGAAAAGAAGATCTGAAAGGGTATTAATGCCCTAATGTATTAGTAGTGTTTCTTCAGAGAAAGGGTCCATAGGTGTTTATTTTATTTTTGTCTAACTAAATATGCACGTGGGTCTGTACATGTGTGTACATAGCATATGTATGTGTAGTTTTCTTGTGAAGAACCTATATTTTATAATAATTGGTTTATTTTAGATTTAAAAAATAAAGTTATCTCTTTGAGTGAGAACCTATGATTTATATCTCATAGCTGACCTCTTACCCCTATTATTTAAATCTATGTTCTACCTTCAAATAGAAGGGTTAACAGTGAGAAAACGAGCTTATAATGGCAGACTGTTTTCTGAATGGATGATTGATAATTATAATGGCTGAGATTTTAAATTGCCATTTATAATCAACTAGTGTCCCCCCCTTTTCTGGCATGTTTGGTGTGTCTGCTTGCAGCAATGCTATTTGGCCCATTTTATTGCAGGTGAGAAGCCTAATCTTTGCAGTGAGAAGCTAAATAATGAAGCTTGTTCAGACTTACGTGGGAGTTGGTTAGTGCAGCTCTGAGCTCGAGGGCCTGGGTTTTTGTGGCTGCAACTTCAGAATTCAGAGGCTGTTTCTGTTTATTTGAGTTTTGTAGCTAAGGTCCTGGGACTGACACCGTCTCAAGGTTTGCTCTGATGTAATTGGTAAATTGCTAAGGAGGACACTGGCATTACTCTGTACAGCTTAAAAATTTAAAGATGTTAAGTTGTCTTAAATCAAGCAAAGAAGGTTGGGGACACGTTAAAGGCATCATTAGAATTAGGTCTCCTGATTCTTGGCTTATCTAGTTTAGCGATTCACATTGGCCCTTTGACAGTTTGCTACTCATTTGAGTGTTTTCTTACTAGCTGCCTTGACATGCTTTTTAATGCTTGCAGGGTTCGTTTCCAGCCTCGCCCTGAGCACAGGCATCAGTGCCTTCTGCTGGGTTAGCTGGTGGTGATGCAGCCCACAGGTACTTGTCTCTGCCTTTCAGTCGGGTTCAGCAGCCATCTATTTATGTTGAAAGGCGCTGCACAGGGAGATGCAGAACATGGAGTTCTAGGCCTGCAGGCGTTTATCATCGCTTGCTAATTTGAGCTCAGCCTGGCACTTGAACATGGGCCATAGATTTCCAGATGAAAAAAACAAAACAAAAAAGGGTCCTTTAATGTATAGAGCTATCTCTCTGCCTGCTTGCTTCATTTCTGATCGTTTTGAACAGTCCATATCCAAGTTGGATATTGTCGTGTTCCAACACAACACAAGCCTGTGTGGCCTTGGGCCTGCACTCGTGATGGCTGCAAAGGTTTTTTTAAAGTGAAGTGGCTAAGAAGAGAGCAAGGCCAGTGTGTGTGTGTGGGGGGGGAGGGGTGAAGGGCAGATGTGAGGACTATTTCTTGCGATAAGCTATTTTATGTGTGAGCTATTTCTTTGGATTATTTTATGCATGAAAATGTACATCCGATTGGAAGACAGAAGGTATTGAAATTTACCTCTTGAAATTGTTCTAGGAAAAATTAAGCTAAATATCAATCAGATTCCTAATTTTACAGTCTAGCAAATGATCTAATAGAATAACGTGGGTAAAAGTATCTGTTGTGTGGTATTAAGTTCTGATAATTCCCGTCTTCCTTTGTACCTAAAAGCGGCACCCTCTTCTGTCACTCTGCAAACAGATGCTGCTGCCACATGCAGACATTATTTGCCAGCTGTGGCACAGCTGGTCACCCAGGCCCTGTTACAGCTGCCTGTAAGACCTGGATTTATTGTCCTCCCCCTAAATACTGTCTTAGAAATCACTCATATCATTTTAGAGAGTATCCCAGTGACACTGCTTAAACACGAATCTTCCTGTTTCTCCTTTTTCCACGGCCTTCACTTCCACTGGTCTTTTTTCCCTAAGGTTGGCATCTGCCTTTGAGACCCTGCTGGGCCTAGATATATTCACTAGCAGTGGATGAAGGCTTCAGGGCAGTGAAGCAGCGGCTGCCTCTTGGAGAATGGGTTGAGGATGGTACAGGTTCGTGAGCGCAATAAGGAAGAACCACCACCAGGTGGTGATGGCAGCTTCCTGGCCCAGGTGGGACTCCACGTCTCCCCCTCCCATGGACGGTCACTTGATAAGCGTAGTGCTGAACCAGTAACCCATGTCCTACTCATTCTTATTAAAGAGTGGTATTTAAGTAAGCTGTGAATTCCCATTATAAGAAATAATTGCTTTTTTAAAAGGAAGCATTAAAGAAAAAGATCTCTAGCTCAATCAAGATCCTGTTCTTTTCCTTAACACGCTTGGCTCTTAAAGGTGGGCACGTTCTTGGCCTTGACATGGGAGTTTACATGGAACTCCGGGCAGAAGCCTCCTCAGCCTTGGGCTGCGACTCGTCCCTGGCAGGGTTTGGGCTGAAAGGTCATGGGATCTGTCTCTTTGACACTGCTACATGCAACAATGACTTTAAAATTAGCCTCCCTAACTTGTTGGAGACATAGGTGAAAAAGAGAGTAGGACAAACATCTTTTGCTGTTGGATATGCATTGAATCGGTTTTTAAGCCGAGGGAGGCTGAAAGGGGTGACCGTGGTTGATTTAGGACAATACTTTTAGAGCCACAGGCTGCTGAAAGGTAAGGAAACGTAGAAGGGGCCAAATTTCACAGATTCCTCACAACAGTCCATGAAGGAGATTTCCAGGATCCATTACTACAATGTGGAAACCAAAGGTGGGATAGGTAAGGATACGACCTCAGTGTCACCAAGCTAGTAAGGTGGTGGGGATGGAGCCCAAAGCCAGCCCTGGGGGATGAGAAATGGGCTTGTTCCTTATGTATGAGGACAGTGGAGCAGTTCAAACAGAAGCTTCCAGAGGGGTTTCCTATTCCCTGGAATATTCTTCCTTTTAATGTCGGCATGGGCATTTAGGGGGAAATGCCATTCATTTTCACAACGGGGCATTCTGTATGCCTTAGGGACCTCTGAGGTTCCAGGTCTCCTTGGCCAAGTCAGGTACCCACATGTCTCACTGTGCGTTGGCTGCTAACTTTCATGATGTTTTGCTGCAGGGGCAGTGTCGTCATGGGCTGTGGTTTGAGTTGGTTTTCGTGTGTGTCTCTTGAATACACAAAGTTCCTCCTGTAGTCATTGGCTGGGCTGCTGCCTCCGAGGAGCCTCTTCCTCTTCCCAGCACTTGAATCTGCTCCCGATTCGAGAGAGGCAGCAGCTTCCAGCCCAGACGGGCTTCTGCACAGCACAAGCCGTGCAGCTCCGGGGGTGCTGGGCTGGGTGGCTGTGCGCGGGGGTCACCTGGGTGGTAGCTGTTGGGGGCCCTCCCCTCGTGCCTCCCCCAGCACAGCACCTCCCGATCCAGGCTGTTAATCACCTGGCCGGGAACTGGCGGGGACCAGAATTTCTCTCTGCCTTGCTGTTGTTAGGGGAAACGGACCATCTGCATCCAGACCTGCCGGTCTCTTGCCTCTCCTCTTTAAAACGAGCTCTTCCTGCCTGGAATCTGGTAAGTGCCACCAGAGGTTCTGTTTCCCTTCCTGACTCGATCTGTGCCTATAACATCAAGAGAATGTTCTCTTACAGTGAGTCCATTAGCTTTAACTTAAGTGCACCAGGATTTGGGCGATTATTTGAATTTACTTGCTTGCTTTTTTTTTTTTTTATGTCCATTAAACATTTTTTGCATGCTTCAAAAATCAAAAGGTGTACAGGGAAACATTTTCATTCTTTATGTGTGTTTAACCTCTGTCATCTTGTGTGAAACCTTTCTTTTCAGGGTAGTGCACTGAAAAATTACCACAGATAATGCTCTGGTGCCTCTCCCCTGCCCCCTTTCTGAATAAATTCTTGCATTTGTCATCACTGTGTGCCTGAAATGTCAAAAATAGACACAGTGAAGGGATCTGTCATGCAGAGTTCAGAGATTTGGTACAAAACCCCAGGTGAAATGAGGACAGATCTTTTATTTAAAAAAATTTTTTTTTTCTTTTTAGACTTCATTGTGTGTTAAGTTCAATGTAAAGAATAGCTAATGCAGCCAGCCGGGTCTCGATGGGACAGGTGTACGTCTTCATTGTTTCAGACTCACCTCCTGGGACACACACACCTTGCTTGCTTGTTTTATAACCTTTACAGGAAATACCTGGGGATTTGTCACATGACTCCTTACTTTAGTTTTCACATGTGTTCACACAGATAAATCGCTTTGCTCTTATATGGATAAATGTTCAGTTAGGAACTTCTAAAAATTGTAAATGAGGTGCCTGACAGATCCTTATTCATTATCACTCCTCACACTCCTCAGCCTCCAAACATATGAACTTTTATTCCCTTTAAAAGAAAATAAAACCAGCAGTTATGTGTTAAGTTAAAGAATACGCATGTTAATTGTCATTAAAAAACATATAGCAGTTAATCTCCAGGAATAACTCGTCTCTCCGCCCGACCTAGCTGGGATAATCTCACTAGCTGGGATAGTGTGACTTTTCTTTCTTTTTCTTTTCTCTTCACATCAGTTACAAATAATGCTCTATGGTAAATACATAAATTGAGGGACATTGCATTAAGCAATACTGGAACGGAAAGCCAGGGCAGTGCCTGCTCCTTCGGGGCGATTCTGTAAACCATGGGAAACTGTCAGACAAAGGCTGAGACAGGTGCGCCTGCTGGCTCGTGGGGAGTTCGTGCGTGGGGGAGGAAGCCAAGCATGTGCAGCAACTTGAAGCATGTCAGAAAGAACATTTGTCAGGAATCTTCAAAACCGTGGCAGTTTCTAATGTGTGAAATTGAACTCCTGACCCTGTTTGCTTGATGGTGACTCTTGTTTTGCTTGAGATTTGTGCAGTGTTGGGTCCCTGGGTGTGGGGAGAGAGCGCGGAGCAGTTTGGCGGTAGGGAAATGCCATCATTTTTGTGTGTGACTTGAGACGGGAGAGCCTGTATGTACCATCACCTTCAAAGGAGAAGTTTCTGTTGAGAAATAGAAAATTGGCACGGCAACCACCAGAGAGACCTTACCTGTGGACTGCTTGGCCCGGAGGTGATGGTTACGCCTCCTACGGGAAAAGGAAGAACAGAAAATAAACCCGAGGGAGTGAAACGCAGCTATGTGTGGGCAGAAAGGACCCAGCACTGTTGCCCCCGACGCCCAAGCAAGACACCCCCCCACACCTTTGGTTCTGTTCCTCCTTCCCCATTGACGTGCCCTTCTCCCGAAATGACCCAGACCTGTGTTTGACAACAGGCGGCTGCCACTTCATTCAAATGCATTTTTTTCAACTCGTGAACTCTCACCTCTTGCCAAGGGGCCTGAGTGCCTGGTTAATGATCTTTGATGTGAGCGATTCTCTGCCTTGATTAACATTGAGCATGGTTAGTACCGCACAGGTGAACTCCGTGATCCTCCCACGTGATCCAGTCCCTGCCAGCCACCTCCACACCTGTAGGAACTGGGCATAGCTGGTTTTCTCTTTATGTGCGCTCTTCCCCTCCGGTGGAATTTGGGCTGAGACATTCGAGGTGGGACCCAGCTGAGCTGTTCAGCAGAAGAGCAGCTTGCAGAGCGGTCTCTTCGGTGGAGGACGCGAGGGTGGGGATTGGGCTCCTGCAATCCGAAGACCTTGGGGTGAGCCTCCCCCTGAGCAGGTTAGGGAAGGGGCTGCCCCGCGCTCTGTCCAGGTAGGGGTGGGGGGGCTGGGTGGTCGAGGGCTCCCAACTGCCTGGGTCTCTCTCAGCCACCTTGGCAACCGCCTGCCCTCTTCACTGTTCTGCCCCCCTCCAGAAAGGAAGGAGCTGTGTGGATGGCCCTGCAGCTCGTAGGGCCGGCAGAGTTAGCCATTTTCTCCTGACCTAGATATGTGGTAGTGGCGATTTCTGCATGTACACATTGATACCTAAAAAAAGATGAGAAATAGCTTTCATTGTTGCAAAAATGAGGAATGTCCCCTTTTAGGATTTTAACGGATAACAGTTTTCGGCCTCAGCCTCCAATGTCACAGATTTCCCTCGAGAACTTATTTGTCCTGCTTAACTGTTGATGATTGAGGTATTTCTCACCACCCTGTCCCAGATTACACAGGGTAACTTATAAGAACCTGGGGACGTTGGCCTAAAGCATTTGCTAGGTGCATCCTTCCCAAGTGGATCTTCCCTTTTCCCTGGCCTTAGTTTTCTTCTGGAGAATACGGCCTGCTGTAATGGCCGGTGCTTTGCGTCCCTGGTCCTCTGGGGCGGGATGTGGGTGAGCCAGGTGGCACACGGCGGGCATGGCTTGTCCGTTTTGGCCCCTTTCCCAGACCGAGTTCTGCCGCACGCTTGATTGATTTGGCTGCTGGTGGTAGAATCTGATGTTTTAGAGTCCTAGGATGGAAAGGATTAAGAATGATTTCTGATTCGAATTCCTTGTTTCTAGGGAATGACTGAATCTATACATTGTATTTACCATTTTAAAAAGTGCTAATTCTTAATGGCGGAGGGGAAGAACTGTGATTTTGCTTCTTGGATCTCCCATAACGATCATATTTTCTGAGACAAATATTGGTTTATTTATTTTTTAGAGTCATTTAATCCACATTGAAATCTACTATTGCTATTGAAATCATATTATATTCATATATGTCCCGAATTGGTTAAAGGCAGTGGTTTTCAGCCAGTGGCAATTTTTGCTCCCTCCCTCACAGGACATGGGGCAATATCTGGAGACGTTCTTGGTTGCCACAGTTCGAGGGGGAGGGGCACGCGGGTGCTCCCGGCACCTGGTGAGCGGAAGCCTGGGTGCTGCCCTGCCATCTACACTGCCCGGGTCGACCCGGCCGCACGCAAGTGTAGCCCGAAGTATCGACAGTGCCCAGGTTGAGGAACTTTGCTTTAAAGAATGTACAAAGTAAGAAATGCCGTGGAAAACCCGAAGTCTCTGAGTAACCTATCCATAAGGAGTCAATGTTTGGTTTTTTTAGTAAAAGTGCTCAGTGGAGCCTGGTTGAATTAACAAATTAGTGGAGCCTGTGAATTCTATATCATAGCTTTAATAAAATGTATATTTCTTTCAAGTTCAAATTATTGGCAAAGTATATTATTTTAACCTAGCCAACTAAATAACACAATAGATGGCTACTTGATAGTTTGCTAGTATCCACTGCCTGAAGGGAGGCCTCCTGTCACCTGGGGGCAGGAGACGCTCTCCGTGGGAGCTGGGGGGAGACCTGGTGGGGTCCTGTTGTCCCAAGTCCTGTGGCCGAGGGCAGGACCTGGGCTGATTTCCTCATCTCTGTAATGGGCATAGGAAGGGATATCTGTGCTGCTTACCTCTCTGCATTGGAGGCTGGGATGTGAATTGTGGAGTTTTAGAAACAGAAGGGGGGGATCTCTAAGTAAATTTAGTCTAATGCTTTTTCTTTGGAGATGAAGAAACTAGCCCAGAAAGGTTAACTTTCCTTTCCTAATCTATTCTGATGTGGTTTCTCCTTCGTTTCAGTTCTTAGGGCAATTTTTGCCCTAATTCGCTTTTCAGTTAATCATGTACTGATTTCCGACACCTTTCGTCGTCATTGCCTTGCTCTTTGAAATCTTCCAGGTTAACTTTTTTTTTTTGAGACAAGAGTCTCATTCTGTTGCCCTGGCTAGAGTGCATGGTGTCAGCTTAGCTCATAGCAACCCCAGACTCCTGGGTTCAAGCAATCCTCCTTCCCCAGCCTCCCGAGTAGCTGGGACTACAGGCATGCACCACCATGCCCAGCTAATTTTTTCCATATACTTTTAGTTGGCCAGTTAATTTCTATTTTTTCAGTAGAGATGGGGTCTGGCTCTTACTCAGTCTGGTTTCAAACTCCTGACCTCGAGTGATCCTCCTCGGCCTCCCAGAGTGCTAGGATTACAGGTGTGAGCCACCGCGCCCGGCCTTAGGTTAACTTTTTATGTGTTCACTTCTTGGCCCCTTCGTCAAACTCTAGATGACACTAACTTTGGGAATGGGATGATGACTCACGCACCTTTGGGTCCTGCCAGTGCCCAGAGAAGAATTTTGTAAGTTTCAGACCCCAGGAAGATATTTGTTGATCTGATTTGAATGACACACAAGCTTGGCATGACGGAGCCAGTGTGAGAATTAGAACTGACATCCAGAGTGGTTGTCTTGGTGGTTCCTGTAGCTGTAGGTCAAGGTTGGTTTGCTGAAGAGCTTTCTCTTGATGGTGTTTCATCCAATATTGGCATCTTTCTTTGGCTTTGGATGCCTTTGGGGAGCATTATTTTAGACTTTCAGGCTTGGATTTGTTATATTAGCTCTAATAGCCTTCCTATGGTTCAGTTTTATTTTTTTTTTTTTTTGGTCAGGAGGAAGAATGGAAGTTCAGTTTTAAATGGGGGGGGGAAACACAGTTGTATCTTGGAACAGGAAAAAGGACATTAGGGGAAATCAGAATAAAGTATGGACTTTTGTTAATGATAAATCAACCTTGATTCTTTGATTGTGAGAAATGTCCTGTACTAATGTAGATTTTTAAAATAGGGGAAACTGGCCACAGGGTACATGGGAGCCCTGTGCTGTTGTCGCACTAATTCTGTAATCTGAGACTATTCTAAAGCAAAATGTTTACTTTAAAAAGCACATGTTGGCATGGATGCAGAGAAGTAGGAACACTCAAACACTGCTGGTGGGACTGCAAACTGGTACAATTTCTGTGGAAAGCAATATGGAGATACCTCCAAGAGCTACAAGGAGAACTACCATTTGATCCAGCAATCCCGTTACTGGGTATTTACCCAAAAGAACAAAAGGCATTCTGTGAAAAAAGACGTCTGCACTAGAATGTTTATAGCAGCACAATTCACAATTGCAAAAATGTGGGAACAATCCAAGTGCCCATCAATACATGAGTGGATTAATAAAATGTGGTATATGTATACCAATGGAGTATTATTTAGCTATAAGAAACAATGGCGATCTATCACCTCTTGTATTGTCCTGGATAGAGTGGGAGCCCATTCTACTAAGTGAAGTATCCCAGGAATGGAAAAATAAGCACCACATATACTCACCAGTAAGCTGGTATTAACTGGTCAACACTTAAGTGCACATATAGTAGTAACATTCATCAGGTGTCTGGCAGGTGGGAGGGGGGAAGAGGGGATGGGGATATTGACACCTAATAGGTGCAGTGCGCACCATCTGGGTGATGGACACGCTTGAAGCTCTGACTGGGGTGGGGCAAAGGCAATATATGTAACCTAAACATTTGTACCCCCATAATATGCTGAAAGAAAAAAATGAAATAAAAAGCACAAACAAAATTGCTGCCATTTTGCTAATAGATATAGTAGTACGTTTTATTGTGTTGTTTTTCTTTGAGACAGGCTGCTGCAAAGTTGTGTTCTGTGTTTGTCTCAGCTGTCTGGTCAGGATAGCTATCAAAGTGCCCCTTTCCAAAATGTGCCCAAATAATTTTGAACAATTTCAAATGGCAGTATGTGATTTAAATTTATTTGTCATTGCCCTCACTAAGGCATTTTTAGGTGGTACGTTTAAAAGACTAGACATACTTTTCGGGTCTAAAATGTTACATCAACAGAAAGTGTATTTGTAGATGACATTTGAAATACTGTCAGCTGGTAATGCTACCACCAATGTGCCAGTTGGACAAATTCAATGTGTCCCATTTTTTTGCTGGGTCTCCAGAGGCATTTGGGTGACAGATATCACTGTCTCTGGGCAGGCTGGTGTAATTCAGTGCCTCTGAAACCAAAATAAGGAACTTTGGTTCCTGGGTCCATAAAGCCACGAAACATATATGGGCCTATTCTATTTAATGATATGTCACGAAATATACTTTTATCTGTATTAAAACAAACATGGACGTATTATAGAATATAGGGATTTTTAAAGTACTGCTTGAGATTGCTGGCTTTAGGTTCGTGGCCCCACCCCTGCTTCACACTCTGTTTCTGTGGCTACCGGGGGAAAGTATGAAAATCACTGGACTTGGAGATAAAAGAACTTGAGTTTGAATCCATTTGAGTCACTTATCTTAGTCGATAATGGACAAAATAGTCATCTTGTGCCATTTTGTTGTGAAAATAGAATGAGATAATAGAAAATGTATTTGAATACAGTGAGATCTGTACAGATGCTGAATATATTACTTTGCAGGAGTTAGATGCGCCCCCCCCCTTTCATTTATTTATATGGTAGATCTTATATTATGTTAACATTCATCTTGGGGTGCTAAGGTTGGCTTTGGTGCAAATCTGTGTTTTCTTGCATTCTTACTCAGGGTGTGTGTATGTGTGTTAGATGAAGATTACTTGGAAAGTTTTTTATTACTCAAACATACACAAAATAGAGATGATAGCATGATAGCAAGCAGCATGACGAACTCCCTCCCCCTCAGCTTCTTTATTGCCCGAGTGCAGTTTAATGTTTCTTTGCAGTCTTTTTTATTTAGCATATATACCATTGGGGAGGACAGTGAAAACACATTTCAACGTTAGCTACAATAATGTTTCTCTATAGGTTCACCCCTAACTTGATGTTTGAGTTTGCTTTTACTAAATTTAATTTTCTTTTTAAATGAGATAAAAATGCTGACCAAATCATCACCATTAGGTATATTAAGTCTACCTTTCATCCTTGACCCCCAATAGGTGACCGTTGTTATTAGATTTGGGGTTATCCCTCCATTGTCCTTTTTGGAAATAATATGAATATATTTATATTCCTTTTACTCATTGAGTAGCACATGATACACACAATTCTGAGCCCTGTTGTCTTCACTTAGCACTGTATCCTGCCGCTCACTCACTGTCTACGTACAGAGGACTCGCTTGTGTTTTTTTTTATAGCTCTCTGCTATGGGGTACTGCAGTTCAGTCAGTCCACTGCTGCTGGACACTTGGGTCATTCGCAGACTTGTTTGTGTGTGTGTGTTCAGGCATGCACACGTACAATAAATAGCCCTGGGCATGTGTCATTTTGTTTCTGTCTAGGCATTCCACTTGGGATAAGCAGATTCTTCCTTTCTTGCCTTGTAGACAGTGTAGCTCCTCAGTAAAATTTTATTCTCTCAACCTCTGTCCTGCTCTTTAACCCCTGATAAGAAGTGCAGCTCTTTAGTCCCTAAGCCTTTCTTCCTGCCCCAAGTTTTTAAAGTTAGAAAGGAACCTTAGAGATGGGCTTACCCTTCTTGTTTTACTGATGAAAGACCTGAGACAAGGGAATGAAGGGAGACCCATGAACTCTTAGGTCTTCTCTTCTCCACCTGGCAGGTGACGTTCTGCCTGTGAAACTGTCCTTCCCTCTGCCTGCCGTTGGTGGCCGGTGCCCTAGGGCTGTGCTAACTCAAAAGTGCGGTCCGAGGCCCAGCAGCAGGGCCTGAGAACTTGTTAGAAATGCAGGATGTCCGAGGGACTGAGTTAGAAAGTGCTGTTTACTGGGTTCCCAGGCGACCCTTGCACAGTCAGCTTGCAGATGTGCTGGGGTGGTCTCCTCCAGGAGGGGACGCGGCAGCGGGGTGTCAACAGGAATGGCGCAGGCTCCTTTTGAACAGATAGACTCCGCCCTTCCTCCCGGTGCTGTCCTCCGGCTGCCTGTCTCTGGTCCATCCCTGAAGGGGTCCAGAGTTGATCTCTTTGGGGGTGGGGTCTTTCCTGGGTTGCGCTGCCTTCCATTCCTGCTCCATTCATTCAACCCAGCCTTCATCCCTCTCGATTTGTCTTGGACGCATCATATTCCTCTTGTTTGGCAAGTGCCCTTGCTTTGTTTCATGACTCTGTGCATGCTAATTTGTACATTCTTCATGTGTTCAGTTTATTATGCATTTTCTCATCATTCATGTTAAAGACCTTAAAATGCTTTTGTTAGCATATATATCACAACATAAGAGTTACTAGTTCCATTTCTTTGCTTTACTGCTGCTGTGGGGTGTGTGTGTGTGTGTGTGTGTGCGCGCGCGCGTGCACACGTGTGCAGGCATGCATTTCTGCGTTTGCTAGTAACTGATCATATTAGGCCTCAATGCATACCTAAATAAAAGCTTAATAGGGATTTACTTCTTAAATTATCCACAAACTGTCTTGGCAGCTAAAGTGACTATAAGTAGTGAAATCATTGTCATAATAAAATTCTTTACTGTTAGATTGAGTGTTTCCAGTCTCTTAAATTTCCATTTTGGAAGGTCATTTTGGGGGAAGTGGTAATAATAATCTAAGTATTAATATGTCTAGATGCAGTGATGAGGTTTTAGCATGCTATAGGAAAGATTTTAGCATAACAATATGTAGTGTTGGTAAATGTATAGGGTTTTTTTTTTTTGTTTTTAAAAAAAGATAGCTTTTTATACTAAGAAACAGATGATGTCTTTTTCTAAAGTATGCTAGCTGCATCCGAATTAGTAAATGTTAAAATAACCATGACTGGTTAAAATATTTTGCAAATTCTTTTTACTTTTTATATAATTAAATGAAATTCTCCATTTGGTAGTTGAGCTCTCAGATAAATTAAGTCTTGCCAGACTGTCTGAGATGATTAGTGATTCAGACCCTAAAAACGTGTAGCATTTGAAAAATAACAACTATGTACTGCAATGTATATGGGCATAATTAATTAAGGAAACATTTTCAGTATTTTAAGATTTGTACTAGTTAATCTTAGCCTGGTTTAAGTCAATCCAGTTCAAACCAACTGTTATGAAAAAGCCATTGCTTTTAGCCACAGAAAATAATCAGTTTCATAGAAAGACTTATAATAATAATGCAACTTTTTTGAATTCAAAAGCCTAGCTGACATTATTACCAGATGTGTTGTGGTATCTATCTGCACTTCACTTTGTAGGCACTAAAACATTTATAAAATAGTTAATGGTGATTCATTTATTCACAGTAAGCATTTATTTTGCTTTAGGTGTATGTGTGACAAGGTGGGTAAGTGGAATAAAAAACAATTAAAGGGTAAATCCCTTGACATCAAGATGCTTACAATCTTTTTTTTTTTTTTCCTTTTAATTTCTTCATTTTTGGAGACAGTCTCACTCTGTCACCCTGGCTAGAGTGCACTGGCATCATCATAGCTCACTGCAACCTCAAACTCTTGGGTTCTGCCTAAGCCTCCTGAGCAAGTAGCTGAGACTACAGGTGTCATGAAAACACTAAAGAAGACATTAAATAGTTTGTGAGACAACACGAAATTCGCCAACTCTGAAATCTTATAGAGTACAGTGAAGATAGGAAAGAAAAATAGATTAAAAAGTAACAGGCAGGAAAGAGGGGAGCTCAGCATCATATTAGTGATAAAGTAGAACATGTATCAGACGCAGATATCCAACAGACCACGAGCACCTCAGTATAAGACGTTTGGGTTGAGAGTTAAACTCATGGACTAAATATTATTTTATCAGCAGCCACAAGATATCCTAAGATCTCCACGGATAGTTAGCAATGTAGAAGGTATCCTCTTTATTCATGTCCTATTTGTGTTTCCTGTACCTTAGATCATTAGTCCTTTTAACTTGTTCCTAATGAACTAATGTGGTTTCATGGTCGCCAGCTTCCAGCTAGTCCCTGGACAGTAGTGGGTAGGAATGTGAGTTGTAAACCCTGAACTGACAAGCCTAGTCATCTGTTGTGTTGACAGATGGCCAAAGGAATCACAGAGATTAAATTAAAGAAAGGCAAATATAGTCACCTGGCAAAAATATTTGCCCTTTCTCAAAATTATGGAAGTTCTCTTTAGGAGAAATGTTTTTGGTAAAAATATTTGAAAGTTTGTTTTATAAACATAAGTAGCTTGGGTTATTTTGGCCAGAGGAGGGTGGGTGTGTTGTGTGTGTGCTCCTGGGGTGGCGGGGAGGGGGGCAGCTGGCAGGGACTCTGGAGCATGTTGATTGGGAGAAGGAAGTGAGATGATGCACTTAATTGGCGTAGAGTAAGAATAGAAAACATGTAGGAAGGAGAGTCCTGAGATTTCAGGGCTAGTCTGTAGTCATCAGTTGAAGACTTACAGAGAAATGATAGAAACCACCAGTAATTAAGAAAGAATTATTGTGAAAAAAAAATACCCTTTTCCTGGTATTCACGTAGAATATGGTTCTGGTCTAAGCCAGTTTCCTTCTCACTTCCTTTTCCACCCGCCTGGTTGTAGCCAAACTGAGCTGCCTGCCTTCCTCGTATATGTTCTGGTGTTTGTTTCCTTAGAATCTTAGTGACCTGGCGCTGCCCCTCTCTGCGTGTGTCTGAACTGTGCTTACCTGGTGAGGCCCAGTTCAGATGCCAAGTTCTGTATGATGGCTTCCTGAATTCTTGTCATTCCTCGTTACTGAAATAAGGCTCTTCTCAGAGAAATGCAAGATGCTTCCCTGTGTATTGGGGACAGGATCTGTTGAAACTTCCAGTGTGAGCGTGATTGGGTTCATCTCAGCAAAGTGGTTAGAAGATTGCACCAAGTTTTCTGGTCAAACTCTGGGACCAGTGTGCAGAGCTGTTTGCACTGGGTCGCTAGCCCCTGTCCTCCGGTGTTAGCCCTTGGGGACGGGCACACCGCCCAAGGAGCACATGAATTCATCTTTGCCCGACACGGTAACTTATGCACAGATATCTGGCATCACAGCTTAAGATACGTGGGAAAAATAACACACAAAAGCTGGAACTAGCACAGGTGAGAGAGAAGAGGGAAGGGGACAGGTATGTGGCAGAAGTGACAGCACAATTACTGGCTGAGCTTGGAGGCATTGAGGGTGTGAATGTTTGGGGGAGGCATGGTGGGCTACCTGTCCCTGACCTCATTAGGCAAATACTACAGCTCTAACATGCAGGAAGGAAGCAGTTGCGCCCCCACCTGGGCGCCTGAACTGGCCACCACAGCAGACTGTTTATTGTGTGGTGACTATTTATTGGGTGGTCGTGACAGAATTTGGGAGAATCCTGAGTCGCTCAGTCCCCCCACCCCCATCCTATGCACCAGAAACAGCCCTTTGAAGTGTCTGTCTCCACTCTTGTCCTTGGCATTGTGAGAGCACACATTAGCTCTGCTGTCTCTTCCCTTCTCTTTAGGCTTTAGCGTGCGGTCGTTTGCTAAGAATGGCAATACGTTTCCATCAGAAAGTGACATTTAAGCGCTTCAAAAGAGTATCATGGAATATCTGGAAATTCCAACTGGCCCAGCCAGGTTATTTATTAACCATGACAAGTAGCTGACTGTTACTGAAGTTTGGAAAATAGATTATTCCTTTTACATTTTCACAGATGAAAACCAGAGAGCCATGTGAGGGGTGAAGGGGGTGGTGAGTCAACCAAATAGCCCATTTTAAAGATTTTTTTCCTGGGAAATTGGAAATAGTGATTGTGTATAGCCAATACGGGGCCTTGAATATGTCCGACTCCTAGTTCTGGAGTAGTGTTTTCCTCCCTGAGGAGCGGGTTAAGGCATGTAGGGTTATGTGTGTAGATACAAGTGGGCTTTGGCGGGGATTGTTACTTCCGGTGAGATAAGAATGTATCAAGGTACTTGGGTTGCTGGTCTTGTGCAGAGCCAGCAAGTGGATTCTAAGAGACTTAAGGGCTTAGAGCCCCCAAGCCCTATTCCACCTTTTTAACATTTCTGTGACTTATTAATAGTAGCAGCAGTACCCACGCCCACCCCCTTGGTGATCTTGGGGTGCAACCACACCCTTGACCTTGCTTCTGTACTCTAACAGGGTCTGACATCAGGATCTACAGATTGGTCAAGCAGGGTACAGTTCAGTTTTGGTTTTTTTTTCCATGTAAGGTAGAACTGTACTTTCTCCAAAAGAGTGCACACAGCCTACAGGGAAGGGATATAATATTTCCTCACTGGTTTCAGATTCCCTTAGGAACATTAAATGGTTTCCTGCCACCAAAGAGTTCCTGATATAATGGGGGTTTAATAGTAATGTTTTACTTATTGGGATCTACTAGGGAAAGGAGTCAGGAACAAAGTGAAAAAATTAAACATAGGACATATGAAAATGTTCATTTTGGCTCTGTTTCTGACAAGGACTTATGGTAGCAGCCCGCATAGAAGTATGTGCTTTAACCGAACAGATAAATTATTAGCACGTTGGTTGTTTACATATGAGTCAGAGCGTCTAAAATTTGTTCCCATAAGTAGGTTGAACCTCCTTCTCAGCCTGTTGTCATAGGGTCTAAAAATGGAAATGTGAGTCCAAACTCTTTCCAGCTCATAAAAATAATTCTGAATTAGTAGAGCATAAATGAATGTGATTTTATTTGAGTGTCATTTTCAAGTTCCCCAGGCCAGGTTGGGACCTTTTAAGTCTTCTAAAATTCCCTGTAGTGAGGATTAAGAAAATAGTAGCAGCTTTGCTTCTGGCCTTAGACAGTTTTCTAACTAGGTCAGAGCCTCTTACCCTGGGATAAGCAGATTCTCTTTGCCCCTTAAGCACCAGTTTTTGAGAGTTGCTGTTTGAAGCTATCACATAGACAAGGTCACTTTTTATAAAGATAACTTTGCTGAACCTGGAAAACGAGTGGGATCTGAATGATTGACTCTTCTGCTCTCTAGGAGTTACATATCAAATCTGTGCTGAAAATGCTCTTCCAATGTATTAGGGCACATTTGTGCATTAGTAAGATCCTGTGGTGCCTTAGCTTTGGAACACTGTCTTGATTGCAGATAGAAGTTTTAAAATTAGACTAAATGTAGTCTGACTGCAGGATTCATTCCGGTGGCAGGTTGTCTGTGTGTGTGTGGGGGGAGGGGGGGCGGGGTTTAAGCCTGTATATGAAGCCAGTCATTTCTTTTTTCTCAGAAATGTGAAATAAAGAGAAAAACCTAACAATTCAATAAGGGAGATAAACAAGAGATGGAAGTTTAAACTTGGCCTGTACTCAGGAATTGGAGACAACTCCTCCCCCCTCCTCTTTCTCTTCCTCCTGTGGCTGGTTTGTTAATCCCCTTTTCTTAGAATGACAACTAGCCTATTTATCCCATTGCTAACCTGCCTTGTAGCTCTTACCATTTTCATCTTAGGTGTTTTTCTTTCTTGTTCTTTGTAAAAGTTCTAAATATCTAACAACATATCACCTAGAAAGGAAGAGCTGTCTACAGTATTAAAAAAGGTGAAAAATAAAGGAATTGCTTATGCGCCATAAGAAATTAGAAAAAGAACAACTAGGTAAACAAAAAGTAAACTAGGAGGGAAAAATTAAGAGATGAAGATAAGATTTAAAGGTTAAATAAAACCAGTAGCTTGTTATTTGACCAATGAAAATGGACTCCCTTCCTCTGAATTTAGGAAAAAGGAGAGCAGAAATCGATATTAGAAAGGAAATAGAACCAGAGACACAGGAGGGATCAATAGACTTTATAGGAAAAACATTTCACGCAACCAAACACACATTTGAAACCATGTGGGCTAATTTTTAGGTAAAACACAAATTGCCAAAATTGATCCAAGAAGCATGGAAAAGTTGAATTAGACCCATTACTATAGAAGAGATAGGAAAGGTGATTAAACATCACCATTGAAAAAGATACCTGGACTCCATGGAGTTTTATCTAGCCTTTAAAAAAAAAAAGAAAATTTAGTGTTTTATGCTATTCTAGGACATAGTAAATAAAATATGGAAAGGTTCCCAGTTCATTTTATAAAACCAGCAAAATTTTAATTAAAAAACCTGATAAACTTTATAAAAGTACAGGCCAATATTATTTATGAAACTAACGGCAGAAACTTAAAGTAACTTATTAAATAGACTTTTTAGTGCACTGTAATAGTTTTTTCTAGTAATGCCAGGGTCATTAACTGTTAGGAACTCACCACTCTTATCCATTGTTGCACCAACATACTGAAGGAGAAAACTGTGTGACCAGGTTAGCAGAGGCTAAAAAATCATTAGATTAAGTTTAGCAGCCATTCCTAATATAGTACAGTCTGAAAAAGCAAACTAGGGATAAAAATAAATCACTTAAACATAAAAAGGCCACACACACAACAGCAGATATTTCCTATAAGGGAAAACACTAAAACTATTTCAATTAAAATTAGGAACCATTACTTCTGATACCAACTACAGGTAAAACAAACAAACAAAAACCCCATAAATAAATAAAATTGGGAAACAAAGATGTCTTCTTTTACAATTATTAGTGTTATTTAAGGTTGTCCAAGAGGTTCTTGTGAGTGTGATAAGACAATGAAATGTTTGTATGTCTAGAAATCTCAAGAGCCTATAGTAAAGAAAAAATAATAGAAAAAATAAGGTTGCTAGATGAAAAAACATGTGTAAGTCTCCAGTATTGTTCCTCTGTTGTGAAGATAAGCACCCGGAAGTGAAAGTTAAGTGCTGCTTTCACAATAGCACCAGATAACCTGGAAGAAATTGAATAGTATCTGTGTCCTTCTTAGGGAAGGATATGAAATAAAATTTAGAATAATACAATTATATAACACATAAATATATCTTATTACAAAATTATAAGTAAATTTATTATGATTTCAATTAGAATTTCCAAAGTGGTTCATTTTTTTTCTTTCTTGAATGAAATAAAATTTAGAGAAATACAGTTATATAACACATAAATATATCTTTTTTTTTTTTTTTTGAGACAGAATCTCACTTTGTTGCCCAGGCTAGAGTGAGTGCCGTGGCATCAGCCTCGCTCACAGCAACCTCAAACTCCTGGGCTCAAGCAATCCTCCTGCCTCAGCCTCCCGAGTAGCTGGGACTACAGGCATGCGCCACCATGCCCGGCTAATTTTTTTCTAGATATATATTAGTTGGCCAATTAATTTCTTTCTATTTATAGTAGAGACGGGGTCTCGCTCTTGCTCAGGTTGGTTTCGAACTCCTGAGCTCAAAGGATCCGCCTGTCTCGGCCTCCCAGAGAGCTAGGATTACAGGCGTGAGCCACCGCGCCTGGCCTAATATATCTTATTTACAAAATTATAAGTAAATTTATTATGATTTAAATTAGAATTTCCAAAGTGGTTCGTTTTTTTTCTTTCTTTTTTCTTGAATGAAATAATCCTAAAGTTTTAGTAGTAGAATAAATGCATAATACCTGGGAAGCGCTGAATATGATGAATATGATGAAAAAGAAAAGCAGCGATGGCAGATTTGGCTCCCAAGTGATGACAGCGTGCTAAGGAGGAGTCTTTGTAACCAAAGCTAAGTGGTATTGATCCAGAATGACATAAATAGTTCAGTGGAACGGAATAGAGAATCTAGGGTTATATCTCATTAAGTAAGGGAGTTAATATATGATAAGATAGTTAAATACCGTTAAACAATACGTTCTTTAATGGATGGTACTGGCATAACCATCTCTTTATCTGGGGTGAAGGGACCACACAGACCTCTATCTCATATTAGAATCAGAAATAAATCCCAGAATCTTCAAACACTTAAATGTAAACAATCCAATTTTGACAAGAAAATATTTAGAAACTACTTATATAATCTTGGGTGAGGGAGGACTTCTTAAGCAAGATTTGATACTCAGAAGCTATCAAGAGACACAAACAAACATGTATTCTAAAACTTTGCTGTAGCAAAAATATGTGGTTAAGTCAGTAGATTGAGGGAGTGGTATTTATAAAAGATGTGGAGTTACTATCAGTAATATACAAATAACTTAGGAATTGGCAAGAAAAACAAGGGAAAATGGATTAAGAATATTAATATGCAATTCACAGAGAGCAAATGTAGACAGCCAGCAAACCTACAAGTAACAGTCCTTCTCTGGTAGGGAAATGGCAGATTAAAGCAACAAGACCACTGCTTTAAACCCATCAGACTGGTAAAAATGGAGAATCATCATCTTACTACCAGGGATGTAGTAGAAGTGGTCGTCTTTCTTATAATACTGATGGAAATGTGAATTGTCATGGCTTTATTTGGAAGCATACTGGCAAATTATAGTAAAAATAATTATACCTTTCTTCTAAATAGCCTTTATCCTGGATATCTATCTTTTAGAAACAAAAGTATACACAGTCACAATATTATAGTGGCAAAATACTGAACATGTGAATACCCATCGGTTGTAAAATGGCTAATTTATAGAATATGTGTACCATGTAATATGATGAAAAAGTTAAAATTGTATCAGAGTTGGCTTTGGAGGGGTTTCTATGAGAACTTGGTGAATGAGAAGCAAGGTATGGAAAAGTATGTAACATCAAGTTGCAAGACAAAGAACTATTTCCCCCCCACCCCCATAAATGCCCATGTGTAAACGTGTGAACAATGAACACTCTCATTTTCTAAGTTAAGGGGGTGGCGGGGTGGAGCTTGATGCAGATGTTGGGTGTGGGGGTGGCAGGGGTTTCCAAGCCACCCGCCAGTGACAAGTGTTAACCACATCCCAGTTTTTCCTGTGGGGGAAGCTGCAGAACGCTGTGGTTTGACCTTAACAATCTCGGCTCCTCAGCCGGGCGCGGTGGCTCATGCCTGTAATCCTAGCACTCTGGGAGGGTGAGGCGGGCGGATTGCTCGAAGTCAGGAGTTCAAAACCAGCCTGAGCAAGAGCGAGACCCCGTCTCTACTATAAATAGAAAGAAATTAATTGGCCAACTAATATATATAGAAAAAATTAGCCGGGCATGGTGGCACATGCCTGTAGTCCCAGCTACTCGGGAGGCTGACACAGGAGGATCGCTTGAGCCCAGGAGTTTGAGGTTGCTGTGAGCTAGGCTGACGCCATTGCACTCACTCTAGCCTGGGCAACAAAGCGAGACTCTGTCTCACAAAAAAAAAAAATCTTGACTCCTTCTCTTAGGTCTCCAATTTTTTTGTCTTATTCCATTCTGTTCTTGTTTGGATGCCCTGATATCCTTTCAGATTTTATGAGCTTATTAATTAATTATATTTAATATTTTTCATTTGTTTATCCTAAAACCCTCTGTGCTTGTCCCTTTTCCTGTCCTTGGTGATTCTTGGTTGTCTGGGGTCCTTCTCTTTGTGCCTTCTGGGTGCCCCTTTGTTCACTGGCATGTGCCAGGTCCTGGCAGGGTGTTGGGGGGTCACGCTTGGCAGGATGGGCCCGGAGGTGGCTTCTCAGGTGTCGCTCCTGCTTGTCCCTCTCGGCTCTCTTGAGCTGCCTGTATTTCCGGTGTTAGGACCACACTCCTGCCTTGGCTTCATGAAGTATAGGGTAGCAGTGGGAGAAGCAAGACGTAGTGAAGTTTCCTGATAAATCACCACCCCACCCACTGTCCCTCCCTCCCACCCACCCCTTGGATCCCAGCTCACTTCTCCTGAATTTCTGGCATATGGAGAATACTTGGACCTGGATTCAGCTCTCCCTGGATTCGTTTTTCATTCAATCCCCACTCATCCCATTTCTGTTCAATTGGTGATACTTTCCCAGGACTCTTACGGATGTGACATTTAGTTTGGATGGAAGAGAGAGAGAGACACGTGCACTCAGAGGGCCATCTGGGTAGAAACTTGTATTGATCTCTCCAAGTCCTCGTGTGCTTATCTGTAGAGCAGGGATAATGACATTGCCTATCTGGTACTGCTAGGGTCACTGTGAAGATTCAAACAGGTGATGCTCTTAAAGGGCTTATAGAGCAGCGTCTGTCATGCAGTCAGGATTCCATAACCGTTAGCTGCTGCTGCTGTTTTAAAAAATGAGATCATCCTGGACATACTAGATTTGCAGTGTGTGTGTGTGTGTGTGTGTGTGTGTGTGTGTGTGTGTGTGTGTGTGTTTCCTCAGTTAATAAATCTAGGAAATCTTTAGACACCTGTCATGTTTTAAAAGCTCTGTAATGTTTACTGATATATCTGGGCACGAGTGTTTCTGTAGCTAAATTCCCAGAGTTGAGTTCCTAGATCAAAGGACAGGAATGTTTACAATGTTCATAGACACTGGGAAATTGCCTTCCCTAGTGCTGCACTCCTTTCCATGGGCTCCGGTTGCACCTGGCAGCACCAGTTCCCCATGTTCAGCATCACCCCAGCGTACCAGTGTTTTCATGTCTTCTATCAGTGAAGGTCAACTGTCTCTTCACATATTTGTATTTTCACTTTTATGAAGCGCTAATTCACATCTTTGTGTCCGTCTTTCCTGTGGGTTATAATTTTTCATTATTTATAAGAATTCTTGTAAAATAGGGAATTTAACTCCTTATCTGTCTTATTTTATGTCTTGTGTAGCAGCTTTTAATTTTAACATTGTGTTTTTAAATGTCTTTTCTGTGGTGACTTGGAAAGCTAAGAACCATTTATAGCATTATTTCTTTGTGTTAAAAACAAGGGATTTAAAAAAAAAACAAGGGATTTTTCCACTTTAATTGTGAAAGTTACACATTTTTCTAAGTCTGAAAAAAGAATTAGGGAAAAAAAACAGAAGGAAAAAGACTATCAGCCACAGAAGGAATATCAATCACTCTTAATATTTTGGCATTTTCCTTTTAGTTGTCTTTTGGGAGGGGATATATTTGTGTAGGTAATTAGCATCAGAACACAGATACAGCCTTTTTTCATATATTCCAATACGTGATATGTGACATTCTATTGTCTAGACATGCAATATTTTATTCATGTCTTTTTTGTTTAAGTTTCTAGTTTTTCGTGCAAGAGAGAAAAGGTGCTGGATATATCTTTGTGCGAAAAAATTATTATTATTTTTTAAAATTTAGACTTATGCTCTTCTGATACCTCCCCAGAAATGGGATTACTAAATCAAGGGATATTAGGATTTAAATACTTTTGGCACATATTACCAGTTTGCTAAAGTGTGCCTGCCTCCAGTTCATGTTCCTATCAGCATGAAGACTGATGACCTGTCATCAGAAGAGAAGGGGCAGCCACCCTGAATATGTGGGGGAGGAGCCTCAGAAGGAGGCTCTGGAAGTGAGTTTGAGAGGTTTGAGGGGCTGGGGAGAGAAAGAGGGAAGGTGGAGGTGGAGGTGAGGATAAAGGAGCCGGCAGGAGCCAGGGTTCATCAGGGCTGCATGGGCACCGTGAAGAATTTGCAGTTTACACCTCAGGTTATGGGAAGCCGGCCTGGAGAGTTACAGGAAAGGGGAGTGGCTCGGTGTGACTTATTGCTGCAGGTGAGTGAGAGTGTTAGGAGGCTGTTGCAGTGGCCTGGGTGAGAGAGGATGGTCAGAACACCTGGCTGATAATAATCCAGGATGGGAGGAGCAGGTGAGGCCATCTATTCTGGAGGCCTGCTGATGGACCCGCATGTGTCAGAGATTAAAAGAAGAGCAGCACCCACGAAATTCAACTTGTACTGCCTGTTGGTCACCGAGACGGGGAGGCCTAGCTGGGGAGCCGAGTGGAGGTTGAATCAAAGTTCCTATTAGTTCTAAGTTACCTCAGATCTCCTGGTGAGACTGATGATGATGGTTCCCCAAGGGGAGGCCAGTGTTGAGTAGATGGTCTGCAGACTCAGAGGCTGGAGGACATCAGGAAGGTGAGTGTATCTTCCTTGTGAAAATGAGTTGGGGATCCTAAGTAATTGAAGGTTAGGAACACAACAGTTTGATGAGTTAGAAGCTGTCTGTAAGCTGCCAGCCTATAAATGCTTTGAGGATATAAATCCTTGGGTTTGGTCTAGGGCTTTGAGCAGAGGAGAGGTACATGATATGATGGTTACTAAATGATGTTTAAGAGTTAAGAGACCTTTCCCCCTTCTTGATGAAGCAATTTTCTTATCAGATAAGCTTTGATGCAGTGATTTGATTGTATTAACTTATGAAGCATATAAACCACACATTGTTCCTTTTTTATAAGGCATTGGAAGAAAAGGCTAGCTAAACCAAGTTAGGAGGGATTTGTTTTAAGACCTTGTGAGGAAATTCAAGACTTTATGTTATCATCACCAGACTTTGTGTTATGTAAAGACTTTTGCCTGTATGATGTCATCCTTGTTTTGTTCAATTTATTCCTCCCCCTCCAAGCGTCCTAGTTTTTCCTCTACTGTAGCTGGTTTCGAACAAAACAGAGACACTTGGTTCTCCCCACCCTCCCTTCTAAGCATTTGGATTCTTTTCATTTGGTGACTTGTTCTTTTTAATTGATAGCTTTCTTAGCAATTTATTGAGACACTGGAAAAAGATAAAATATAAAGCAGTGATATTCCTGTAAATCCACATAGCCAGAGAGAGGTAATTGGTTACCATTTTGTTTTACTTCTTTCCAGTCCTTTGGCTGTATTTATATTTATGTATATGGAAATAGTTTATGAATATGGAATAATACTATTATATTGTTTAGAGTAATGCTTTTTAGCCAACATTTTATAGTGAGCATTTTATGAGAGCTTGTAATACTGTTTTTAAAAACATGCTTTTTGAAGGCTGCAGGATATGCATAAATTCATGGTGGCTTTTTAAGGGGGAAAAAGTCCTCAAGATGGTCTCACTAATTGACAAAGCCTTTTAAGATTAAAAACAAGAGCAAACAAAATACAAACACTGAACCATCTTTGGAATACTACTATGAAATTCAGATTTTATGTTCTTAATAAAATCTTGTTTCCGATGAGGTCAGTCTTCATGCTTTTCTTATTCTTTTTGGTTATGTTACCTAAAAATTGAATTAACTGTTTTAATATACTTCCTCTGCTTTCTATTGGAACACACTGATCCAGTGTGACCCTTTGTGGTATTTCGTAAAACCCCATCCTGCAGAGCAATCTTCTAATTGTAGTAAACAGTATTGAGCATTTTTTTTTTTTTTGTAATATGTCAGAAGTGCCAGGAGCAAAGATGTGCATTTAATTGTAAGTAATACAGAATTAAAGGAACATTATGACTATTTAACATTGTTTGGAAATTTGAATGTAGAAAAAAAAATTCCCAAGGATGCAAACAAGATTGAAAGCAGCTGCTTCTGTTGCCAGATGCCTAGTGGACCCACCCTCGGTCATTCCTAGGTGTCCTTCTCGTGGCCTCTCCTTGGTCAACGAGGTCCCTGGGGAATTCCCAGGGAGGCTGCTCTTCCCTTTACTGTTTGGGCGAACTGCGTTCTGCCCAGATTGTGAAACAGAAGTGTCTGTCTTAAGACACTAGCAGTTTTCTGACCATCAAATCCAGAGGCTTTTATTTTCTTGGCGCAAACCTCTTCAACCTTGATGAGGCTCTTAGCCCTTGATTGTTTTGGCCCCCAGCTCCACCCCCTTCCTCTCTAACCACTATGCTTCTGTTTTACCTTCTTCTCCAAGGCCCTAATCACATTTTTCTTTTTACCTTGGAAATGGAGAATAAGATTCAAAAATTATAAAAATGTAAGCATATGCTTTTTTTTTTTAATTGGGGATGTTTTACATAGTTCTATAGCTTACTTTTTTTTTCTTTTTCTTTTTTTTTTTTTTATTTAACATGTGTTTCCTCACGTTTTAAAACATTCCTTGAGGACGTGAACATACAGATGCCCGTAATTTATTTTCTCTATGATCAAACATTATGGTTGCTTACCCTTTGTTTTGCTGTGTTTGTTTGTTTGTTTTAAAGAGACAAAGTCTTGCTCTCTCTCCTGGGTAGAGTGCAGTGGTGCCATCACAGTTCACTGTAACCTCAAACTCCTAGGCTCCAGCGATCCTCCTGCCTCAGCCTCCTGAGTAGCTGGGATTACAAAGCGTGCTCCACCAGGCCTGGCGGATTAAAAAAAACCACAAAAAACCTTTTTTTGTAGAGACGTGTTCTAGGTCTGTTGCCCAGTCTGGTCTCAAACTCCGGGCCTCAAGCAATCTTCCCTGCTGTGGCCTCCCAAAGTGCTGGGATTTTAGGCTGCTGCACCCAGCCACTTAATGTTCTTGAGTTTTGTTTTCATAATGCACTTTTTGGTCTGTATCACTGCACTTGCCTCCCTGATCATCTCCTTAAGAAAGATTCTTTGGATTGGAATGATGAAGTCAAGGGGATGAGTGTATTCAGCCCTTGTCTGCAGACTCCTCATCCCTAACTCCTTCTTTCTGCTTTCTTCATCTTTATTTATTATATCTCAGTAGATTCCTAGCAGGTTCCTTGTTTTCCGTTTCCTCGCTGTAGGTTACCTGGCGCCACCGCTTGCCACAGCGACCCTGGCAACCCAGGCACGTTTGTGCCGTCTCTGTGCCCACACCCCTCAGGGACTCCAGTTGCGTTCAACCATGAGCCTCCATACCTGCTTCCTGGAGGCTCCGACTTGCTGGGGGGACCCGCAGGGTCACGCTGGGGCGCCATCAGCTTGTGGCACCATCTTTCGTCAGACCTCAGCACGGCGGGGCATCCCCTGACTTGGCCCAGCCTGCTCTCCTCTGCACTCTGGTGCTTCCAGCCTTTGGTGTTCTTGGCTTATTCTCTAAGCCCTTCACACTGAGCCTATGGCCTTGTCTTCTACTTCTTTGGAAAACAAAACAAAATAATAAAGCAGCCCTCAGTTGGGGAAATACTGTAAACTCCGCCTCCCTCTCCCTCTTTCCTTCCTGTCTACTGCAGGGCGTGTCTGTCCTTCTCCCACGTTGCCCGGGAAGTGGCTTCCCTTCTCTCCCCGCCCCCGACGCCTTTGCCATGTGTGTCAGACCCTGTCCCTCTAAACCAGTGGCCCCCCGCTGGGGCAGTTTTGTCTCCCAGGGGACACTTGGCAGTGTCTGGAGATACTTTGGTTGTCACGCCTGGGGAGAGCTGCTACCTAGTGGGTACAGGTACAGGCCCCGGGGTGCTGCTAAACATCCTACTATGCGCAGGACGGCCCCCACAACCAAGGAGCACCCCACATGTCAGCAGTGCCGAGGGTTAAGAAGGCCTGTTTGGTTTCAGACTTACAATTCTCAGACTCTGGCCACCCTTCGTCGGTTATCTGAGGTCTGTGTCCTTGTCTCTTTTCACTGCAGCCTGTAGGGCGGCAGTTTTCATTTGGGGATACTCGGGATGAGAACAGTTCCAGGCTCCCCCCAGTCGACAGTGTGGTGGTGGGGGGGCACACAGGTGGATTAGGGCTGGGTGTTGGGGACGAGACCGCTCTAGCGTCTGTTCCTAGGTCATGTTGCTGCTAGGGCTGGGCCCCGATTTTCTCCTCCAGACAAAGGGAATTGAACTGAGACATCTAACATTCCCTCCAATGATAACGTTTCTTAATTTCGTGCTAAGATTGTCTCGTTTCAGTTGCATTTTAATGCGGGTTTGGCAGAAGCTGATGTCTGTGGGTTAGGGAGAGTGACGCAGGTGACACAGGGAAGTGGATGTAAACCACTTGTTCATTGAGTTTGACTAGAGTGGAAGTGGCAGAATTGGAGTTGGAAAGGTCAAGTGCAGGCTCCTGCCCCCAGCCCCGTGAGGTTTTTCTGTGCGTGTTTCGGGGCCGAGCCTCACTGGGCGCGGAGTCAGTGGTGAGCGTGCTAAAGTGCAGTGTCCGGTTGTGAAGGAATTGGTTCTTAATCAGAAATCTGAGTCGTCTCCATTTCTTTACATTCTTGGAACGAGACGATCATTTGATTAGTGTACTAGTTGGTTAGGGCCAAGAAAGTAGCGCAGATTGGGTGGCTCAAATGCCACAAATTTATTTTCTCACAGTTCTGGACGCTGGAAGTCCGAGATCAGGGTGTTGAAAGGTTGGTTTCGTCTGAGGCCTCACTCCTCGGCTTGCAGGTGGTTGTCCTCTCTCTGTCTTCCTCCGTACCTGTCTGTGTCCAAATTTCCCTTTTATGAGGACAGAGTCATATTAGGACCTGCCTTAATGACCTCATTTTAACTTAATTACCTCTATAAAGAGCTGTGTCCAAATGCAGCCACTTGTTGAGGTATTGAAGACTTCAACGTGCGAATTTTGGGTGAATACAATTCAGGTCGTCACAGTCAGGTAACATTTGGGCAGTATAGGTGTTTTTTATGTTCAAGGGAACATACTATTAAATAACTTACTCAATTTGTTTAGGTATATTTTCTTATAGTGTGTTGTGGTTTTTTTTTTAACCTTCCAGCCAGCATGTAAATCTGAAATGTTGAGAGTCTTAATTTTATAATTTTAAATATAATCAAGTAAGATGGAATACCTGTTCTTTTCTCTTTTTTTTTTTCTTTTGATATTGGAGACTTCACACAGGAATGAATCTCTCTTCTTAAATTCAGTCTGCTTAGCACTTGTGTGCCCTTCACCCGCTGAATACTAAAAACTCTAGGTGTTTCCCTTGTTTTTTGAGAATTGGGCAGAAAAAAGGTCAGCACGGCCAGCCTCTCAGGGAGGGTGGGCGTTTCCAGCTGTAACCTGGGCCCCACTGGCTCCAATCCTCCCACCCTCAAGCAGTGGTTGCCTCTCTCTGGGTGAGATGTTTGTTTTGTGCTCCTCTGGGAATCCCAGCCCTTGATCGCTGGGGGGCGGGAGGACTCGAAAGTCTAGTTCACGTGGCTGCTCAGCTGACATGCCAGGGACACTTCATGAGTGAGCATGCCACCAGATTGAGTGAATGCAGAAAGTTAGCTTTTTGCTACAACTAGGGATGCTTCCAATTCCAGCCACATCTGCTGGGCTGGGGGCAGGTGGTTTCCTGGCTTAGAGAGGAAGGTGTGACTTCTTCGAGCAAAAGGAAGGAGGACTAGCCACCTAATGCCAATCACAGCCAGTGAGAGAGCACACACTTGACTTTCCCTTGGGAGTTCAGCAGTGTAAGGGTGGTCAGGTTGCCAGACTACACCCCAAACGGGGACATGGTGCTGCACGCACTAGGGTTGAGCTCTACTGACTGCCTTTGGTACCCTTGACAGCTGGGGTTTTGAAACCTGGGGTTGCACACCAGGTTTGGGGATCTGCAGGGTGGGGCTGTCTCTCATCTGATACTGATTGTTTTGGGTTATAGTTTGTGTCATAGTTATTTCTGTCCCTGTCTTCTCCCCACCCCAAGACTGTAAGCTCTTTGAGGGTCAGAAGGCCTTCAGTGCAGGAGCCGGATCAAAGCCAAGTTAGCTGGTAAAGGGTGAAGGCTGACTTCCATCTGTAATGCCACAAAACTCTGGTGCAGCTTTAAATAAGCAAAACAGCCCAGGCAAACCTAGAGTCATTCACAAAACCTTGTGACCTCTGCTTATTGCCCAACCTGTGCAATAAGCCCACTGAGGGCTGTCATTTGGAGGAAGAGACTCCGGGAACAACTGCAGGTAACTTTGAGATAAGGCAGGGTGTGATGATGTAAGCTAATTGCTGAGCTGGGTGGAGTTACCTAATCCTTACGATAGGGGTGGAGCTTGACTCTTGCTAGCTGTCATTGAAGTGAATCATCAGTATAAGTAGCAAGCTCTGTGCATTCCTTGTCAGTTGTGTTAAAACTCGCTGGTGTTCCCGGAGTAGCCGCAGAGGTGTGTGTGGATACTGCCTGTAAACAGGGAAGGAAGACGCTCCCAGGGTCACCGAGGTAGATTTCCAGCAGGACAGATGCCTTGTCTTTCGTGAGGCTTGAGGCAAATTATAGGTAAGAACAAAGACTCCTCTGTATGTTCGTTATATGAATGCATAACATCTACTCTTGGCACGGAGTTTGATTTTGGTGTAATACTGTTTTTATCTCAGCGGCATTATATTCTAGCACATACCAGGATTTTCCATTATAAATGCTCTTTGGTGTTCGGAGTTAGTTATAGTTGGTCAATTTGTGCTCTCCTTACATTTAAAAAGGATGGGAGGCAAAGAATGAAACGGGAAAAGAATTGTGATCTGAATTCTGATTCCCTGTTCTTTGCTGCTTATCTCTGTCTTGATTATTTGGGAGAATATACAATTTTTAATTTTAGAAATGAAAGTAATAACATGGATACTTTTTGTTTTCTTTTTGAAAATAATGAAAAATGTAGACCACTTAAGTTCTGTGAATATTCTCTGATTTAGAAATCTTGGGTTTGGGAGGAAACAGTTGTGTTTTCCTTCTTGTTCTGTTTTGGGTCTCGATTCTCTGAGTATTTCTGACTTCAAAGCCTCCCTGGAGAAGAGGGGGATACCAGCTGTATTTGGTTTGAAACGAAATACCATCTTAGGTCATGAAATGACTTGCTTGGAGAATTTGAATTTTTGGTTAGTAGCAATACATGATTATGCTAAATGCACTTTTTTGTTGTTGTTCAAGAGAACAAAAATCAGATCCCAGAACATATCCAGCTGGGGTTTTCCTTTAGGTTTCGCTGCCATTTTCCCACCCATACTACTCATACATGTGAATTGACTGTGCCATTAACACGTGATTTTTCTGTTTCTTTACTGTTTCATTTGATGGTGAGTCACAAACTGTTAGTTAACTAGTTAGTGTATATCCATATGTTGCCAAAGCTTGAAATGAATGTGAGTGTGGGCCACACCTTCGCATTAATGAGCCAGGTAACTTTCAATAAAGTATTCCTAATGTCCTTAAATGCTAATTAAGATGTCTGGAATTCTAAGAGGATAAAAACATATCAACAATGTGAGATACCAAGGCCTACAGTCAAATCTGAGTATTTTTTAATGGAATACTTCTTTTCTCATTGAAAAGTACATTATCTGCATGCATTTGAATGGGATCCTGCCAAACTACAAAAGCAAACAAATAACTACAGAAGCGGGAATTTAAAGTACCTACATGGTGTCCGCAGGCTGGCGAGTTTATCAGGAAGTGGACGAGTGGCCACGATACTGTGTGGTGGGCTTTTTAAATTTTTATTTTAAACATCTGTAAGGAGGACCAGGTGAACTTACTTAATTCCTTTGGGAATCTGAGTAAAATGATGAAGTCAAGAAATGGGGAAGAAAGAAATGCTTTTTATTAGACAAAAGAAAATAATTGGGAATCATGATCAGTTAAAGGTGTCATGGGTTTCTTGAGATATTTCATCGCTATTTTCATGAAAAGTTGCCTTTTTAACTTAAAGGTGGTTTTGGAGTCCTATTTTACAACCAGATGTTGATTTAAAACAACATGTTTAGGACATTCTCTCATCACTGTGGAATATAATAAAAAGAGATACAAAATGAAGGCAGGAAAGAAATTATATGAATTCCATGACTTGAGTATAGGTTCGGCAGATGGGGCCGTGGTGGGAGCCCTGTGTATTTGATAGCGTGGAGGCAAGAGCTAGAATAAAATGCTTTTGTGCTTAAGATGGTTCTGTTGGGATGGGAGGGTTGTTTTGGTTTTTTACTATTTCACTCCAGGCAGTGTTTGTTTTGTCTGTTAGGGCTTTACCAAATCAGTTATCAGGTGAAGCCCTTTGCATATCATTTCTTTCACCTTGGTGGAAATCTTTTCCTCTGAGTGTTTTGAGTTGGCGTTAGTACTAGGTGGGCTGAAAGCCAGCGCTCACCTGGATCCCAGCAGTTTCTGAGGCCATTGGCCCGCAGGGTGCTGGCAGAAGCATGTGTCCTGGGTTGTTTTCAGACTCTGTCTTGCCTGTGTTCCCAGTGGCTCCGAATTCCACCAAGGGTCACTGGGCACACCCTCGCCTACAGTAAATATTTGTGCTTCCTCCGTGCCGGCCTGCTTCGCTCGGTTCCCAGGAGCACAGGTGGGCAGGGGGGTGTGGGCCGCAGCTCCCAGGTGCCATCCACAGGTGCCACAGAGAGCACCTGGGCACCGCCCGCCGACATCCACTGCCCGCCTGTGCCCCTTCCATGCTGCGCCTTCAGACTGCACGGTACCATCGAGTCAAGTGGAGTCACTGAGGCTTCGTAGCATAGAAGTCTGTGGAAAAGCGCGGCTTTCTGTGATGGGAGCCGTCCGGCTCACTCCACGATTACTCATTCGGCCTGCAGCGGGTGAGAGGATCCCATGTAATTATAAACAGCCTCCTCTGACTAAGGCCAGTGACGGGAAGCCCTGTCATGTTATCAGAGGGCATCTGGTCATGGATTTTTGGGCAGAGGCCGTTTAGGGTTCGGGGGTGTGGTCTTTGGGAGCCTTTGCCAGTGCAGGGAGTTTGGACCTTTCCGTTCAGTTCACAGGGTCCGGGGAGTTTTTGTTGGCCAAGATCTGCCACGTTAAATTGGCCACTTGAGGCCTGAAGGAAGTCTCTAGCTTCGATAAAGGCAATGGCATGGCAGGCTTTAAGGCATTTTAATATATGGCTCTTCTTCTCTCTTGCCCGGTTTTGCTGCTGTTTTCAGGGGCCTAATTGTATCTGAGGTTAATGAGTGAGCGATTTATCTATCGGAAAGAGATTTATTCTTTGGACACTCTCCTGTCTAGTATTATAATTTGTGTGACTATTCATTTTAATTCATTGAAAAGACTAAGTCACTTGCCTTGTTCATTACTTGAAAATAATTTGTCGTCTTGTTAGTCTGAGTTACCAAATATTTATTTATTTTTAAAAATCTGCCCAAGATAGTACTTCACACATACTTTTTTGTGATAGACACTGAAGGGTACTTGTTTTTCCCTTTCACTTGTCAGTTTTTAATGAGCTAAAGTTTTCTTTAAGGTCGATTTGTTTTCACTTGATTTATTTTTTTATTTTTTAATGTATCCTTTAACAGCCTTAAAACATTGGGCTGAGTGAATGTAGCGGTCAAAGACAAGTAATTGATTTGTAAGATTCATCAGACTGGGGAAATCCTCCTTAATTTTGTTCAGCTGGTTTTAAAAAAAAAAATTTCTTTTTAATTCTTTGTTTATTGATGGGAGGCCACTTACCCCAGGCAGAATGGTTTTGCTTGCGTGTGTGCCAGGGAACTCTCTGTTTCTGGGAAAAACAAAGAATGTAACAGCTAGAAAGATTATGAAAGCTGAAGGGTGTGAGTGTCAAAGAGGGGGAGTTGGTGGGGGGAAGAGAATGAGAAGACAAGACACAGTCAGGGCCCTGTCACCTGTGTGGAACTGCAAATGCCTGGTGATGTTGAATTTATCTCCTTGTAGGGATAGTGCCATTAAAATCTGCATTTTGAGCATGACACAGGACTGAAAGCTTGGATGACAAAGCCAGCA
Source organism: Microcebus murinus (assembly GCF_040939455.1). Taxonomy (NCBI): domain Eukaryota; kingdom Metazoa; phylum Chordata; class Mammalia; order Primates; family Cheirogaleidae; genus Microcebus; species Microcebus murinus. The sequence continues at coordinate 16,059,219 of NC_134120.1, read as the reverse complement.
TCTCAGTTTAGCAATTACCAGTTTAGGGGAAAAAAAAAAGCGTTATAAACTCCACAGTGAGATTCAGCAGAGCGGTGTGGGCGGGACACCCTGGGCAGGGAGCAGCCCAGCCTCCTCATCTGCCTAATCCTGGGTCTTATTCTTGTCACAGTTAAATCGCCTTTTTGTTGTGCTTGTGTACATCTATATTTGGCTCTGCTGCTTTTTGGGGGGAGGGGAGAAGCGTGGGCTAATTCGCAAGCTCCCAAATGGAGAGTGCACCGGTTGGAGTCTGATGGCCTCCCAACCTTAAGGTGAAGCTCGTTCATTTACTTAGCAAATATGTACTGAGCCCCTCGGGGCCACTGCCCATCTAGTTGCTGGAGGCACCAGCATAAACTGGAGAGGCCAAGTGCTCCTTAGGGCCGGGGCCAGCGACCTGCACAGCCACCTGTGGCCACCTGCCTCTCTGCCTGCAGGGAGCTTCAGCCTGGTGGGGCCCACCCATAATGAGCAAGTCAATAGCTAAACTAATTAGAGATAGTGTTAGGGGCCATAAAAAAAAACAAAAAAAAAAGAAATCAGGATAAGAGAATAACAGTTGCATGGGTGGGCGACCTGTTATATGACAGTACACTTTTGTTTGCTTCTGCCATCATGGCTTCTTTCGGTTTCCAATGTGGCTGTTTTTGGTTAGTATGGAAGTTGTGGCTCACATGAGGTTAGTGGTTTGTTTTTTTTGTTTTGTTTTGTTTTAAAAAAACGTACTTTAAAAACCTTTTAAAACATCATTCCCGCAGAAAGCTATCAACCGTTATGCCTAGCAGGGAAAAATGGTCATTGATCTCAGAGCAGAATGAAAGGCTATCTCCTGGGGAAAAAAATACGTCCACTCATCCAAGATGGCCCAAGGATCATCTCATCTAATATTGGAAGCTGGGAATATCCTCGGAGTGAGTTAGTTATTCTGCCCTCCGAGAGGTGTGGCAATTTAGGTAAAGGGTTGAACTTGAGGCTGTACCACTGGCAGCCAGAGTAACTATTCTTTATCTCCCAGTTGCGTTGTTCACCAAATGGAGTTTCGTGAGATTAAGTGACCTGCAATATAGCAAGGCTCTAGTTTTTCTTTTTTTTTTCTTCCCAAGTCAAGACTTATTGTGGTGATCCATCAAATCAGGCCTGGTAGGTCGATGATGATTCTACAACTATAAATAAATAGGGGGGGGGATAAATTGGAGGGGGGAGGGTGAACGTGAGCACATACGCAGAGCAACACGTTTGTGAGACTACTCCGTTACTTCCCAGGCTTCTTCACTCAGCACTAGTGAGAACAAAACTGTCTTTTTCTGAGTCTCTAAGTGAGCGAGAGCATGAGTTCCTGTGCTGTGCCTGGGAACAGGGGAAGCCCTTGAGGCCTTCTGTGGTCTAAATGTGACCGGTGCTAACAGTCACCCAGGCTCACCGAGTGCTGGCCGCTGTGCTGGAGCAAAGGGCGTGCGTCCTCATCGCATGGGAGGCATCACTGTCGTAGTTGAGGGAAATCGTGACATCTGATTCTTTTGAGTTGCTAGTGGAAGAGCTAAAAGACAAACCCGGGTGCGTCTCACCCTAGGGTGTGATGCTGATGTGGTATCCTAAATCAAGTACACTAAAGCAGCCATTGCAGGAAAAAGTCTGATCTTTGTCCAATGTCCAACTGTTGTATTTTAGGTAGGGCCTGCCCCTCCAGTGAGTGACATATTCCTTCACGTTGCTGCTCAAAATTGCAGATTTCACAAAACCAGAAAGGTCCTCTGCGGCCAGCGCCTGCTGCACCCGCCGGCATCAGTCCTCCTGGCTTTGTTTCTTGCCTCTCTAGATCCGTCATCTTCTGACATTGCAATGCTGCTGATTGAGTCTGTGTTGTTTGCTACCTGTCAGAATGTAAACGCCATGAGGAGTAACAGGCCTGCCAGGTAGTGGTGCTGGCTGGCCAGTGAGAATTTGTTGGAGGAGGGGAATTTGTTGGAGGAGGGAACAAGAGAGGAAAGCAGACCCTGAGCCTGAGGAGGGTCTACAAAAGGAAGGGAGTGTCCTGGTGGTCTTCCACCAGGTGTTCACAAGGACTTCGTGATCCTGGTTTTGGTCATTTGGAGGCTGTGGTTTCCTCTGAGCTGTCAGTACTTGGAGGTGAGTTGTCAGTAGGCCACCTGCTTCCCACCTTATGTGTTAGTAAAATGGAAGTGGCTCTCACTGCTTTGAGATCAGTCCAATTGCCAGACGTTCCTACCTGTTGTAAGGCTGGACTTTGCCTCTCTTTCAGAAAGAGGTCTGTCCACAGGGGAATAGTTTTGTGAAGCTCCTTACAGCTGTTGATTGAGGTTACGAATGTTTTACCCATTGTGGGTTTTTCCCACCTAATTGCCGTTCTGACTTTCAGTGTTCAACATGCTGCAGTTACATGTTCCGTTGTGGTTTCACTTAGCCTTAATCCTTTATTAATTGCCTCTTGTTCAGACTCCCTGAGAGCAGATTATCCTTCACTTTCGACTTCTACTCCATTGCCATTGGATTTCTTTGTTTCAGTCTTGACATCAGAGAAATAACCAAGGATGGGTTGGTGACAGCAAGTGAGGCTGTTTTATTTTTCTCCAACGTATGCCTGTTTTAGCAGTATTACACCTTAAAATGACATAGCTGGCCGCTGCCCAGCTTGTGAAGTCGACTTGCTTAATGATAGACAGTGATATTTTCCAGCATATACTTAGCACAGAGCTCAAGATTTACCCCAGACCCTACCCCCAAGTGCCTAGCCTGCCCCGGGGCCATCACGCTGCCCTGTGAAGCACTTCCCCTGCAGAACTACTGTGTGACTGGCATGTGATGTAAGCAAGTGACCAAGACGTGGCCCTGTCCACAAGGAGCTTCCAGACCAATAGAAGAAATGGGCACGTAAGGAAACACTTGCCACGCTTGCCCTACGGAGAGGCTTCTGCCAGCAGGAGTGGAGCTTGGGGGCTAGGAGGTCTTCTTGGGGTCAGTGGAGCTTGCTGTAAGGGTTACTTGCAGACCAGGCAGGACATTTCTAGCAGAAGAGAAAGCACAGTGTCTTTTGAGTACTGAAAGTCAAAGTCGCTCGACTTGGCTAACTGTATAAGGCACATGGAAGATGGTATTGGAGGGGCAGGCAGGGGCCAGAGCTGGGCATGGATGCCACGGTAGTTTGGACCTTATGTTGTAGGTTACAGAGAACCAGTGCACAGTGAGAGACTTAGGCAATTTGGGTTACTACATGGCTCTATTAACAAGATGTGGAGAAGAAGAGATGGGGGCTTGCGGTGAATTTCATCCTCAAGGTGCTTAATCAATGACATTGGGGTGGCCAGAAAGGGCCCTCATTTGTTTGCCTGATGCTCACGCCTGAGACCAGACTTGGCCATTAGTTCGTAGTTTACAGTCAAGGAAGAGGAGGTGTGCATGGGGGCGGGGTGTGAGCCCACCCAGGGACAGCTGCAGAGTGAAGAGAGGCTGGGCATGAAGCCTCGGGGAGCATCCACATATAGCTTGGTGTTTCTCGGGTCTGCATTTTTTGTGGCAGAGTCCCTGTGCTCTTCCACACCTGCAACGCTTTGCTGGATGTTCGGTATTCTAGCCTTGCTACTCCCACCGGCCGAGTTGGCATCACCTGGGAGCTGGTTAAAAAAAGCACATTCTGATGCCAGATCCCCGGCGTCACTCAGCCCAGCCAGGGCTAGGAGACTCCTGCTGATGCGAACGTCTTTTCCAATCATATGAGGCAGGGGGAGCCTCGTCTTCTCCTTTTGTGGTCTTTATAGGAACTATTTACCTCTTAAAACTTCCTCAAAATTCTGGGCTACGGAACATATATAGAGTATAAATCTAATTAGCCATTAATAAGTGTATTTGGCTGGCATACATTGTCATCTCCATATAGATACCATGTCTTTCATTGAGATGGCATGTGTCTGGTTAGGGTTTGGGGGAGGTTCGCTGCTGGAACGATAATTGTTGGGGTCCTCCGTTGCTGCTTCAGTATAGCCACAGTATGTTGTCCCTGCAGGATGAGAAAGTCCCTGTGCACGTTCCCATGGCCTGTGGTAATCTAGCACGCTTTATGCTCCCTACTGACCCCGTGGGGAGAGAGCTCTTCCTGTTTGTGGGGCTGCTTGCTGCATCTGCAAGTGGCATATATTTGATATAATTGCCATTGCTCTTTAATAGTCTCTCATGCCACGTTAGTGGCATAGAAATTGGAGGTTAATTCCAACAAACGTTTTCTCAATCATTTGCATATTTTGAGACCTATTTAAGAGTTTGTTTAGTATGTGAAGACTCGATCCAGGCTGAGGCTTATACATCTTTATTTAAAAGAAGCCTTTTCAGGATTGGGGGGAAAAATCAGCAACAGACATGAAAAATGACCCTGACAATTTAAGCAACTGGAATAAAAGCTTATAATGGTACGTAATGTGCTAAGGGCCCATTTTATAATGTGAACTCTCTTTCTGGTTTATAAGTGATTATCAACAGTCTAACCAGGGTTTCTGGAGTTAACTGTTTTCTTATTTTCTCCCTGAGTCCCCAAACATTAATATTTCTTGTGTCCTTTAGATTTGAATATTTGCATGTTTTTCACACATGGGTATATGAACTCCACAAGTTAGTTAGTATGTTCATGCTTTCGGTTAAAAGTGGCTCATGATTTTGGTTTTGGTATCAGGTGATACTGCTGAAACGAGGTGCACTGTGAAACTTTTTTTTTCCTTTACCATTTTGTTATATGTTTGAGAATATTTGAGTTTAGAACTTTAAGACCCTCTGGGAAATGCCCTTGTGGTTCCCACATTGTGGAAAAGTGAAGAAAATAAAGCAAGTTCAGGAAAAATGGGATTTATGTGGAAAACAAATTCTGTATCTAGTTATTTATTGTCAGGTATGATGAGATAAACGTGCTGAGAACTCTGCATTTTGGCAACTTGGGAAAGACCATGTTTCCAAATACATAACCCTGGGAAGAAGTGAACCTATTACAGTGTTTGGTAAGAAGTCAGGGAACCAAGACATATTTATTAACAGCAAGGTTCCCTGGTAAATACAGACACGCTTAAGATGTAGACAGTGGCCTGAAGTGACTTGCAGCAGGTCCAAGAGAATTAAGATTTACACACTTGAAAAGGAACAAACAATACAGAAAGGCACAAGATTCAGTGGCCAAAAGAGTGGTCCAAATAGACCATAGGAATTAAGAGAATGGAGAGTCTCATTATTATAGGGTGGTTTGTCCTGGGAAGAAGAGGAGGAGGAGGAGGTGCTGGCTGCCTGGAGCCTGGAAGAATCAGATTTCCATAGGGGCAAGAGTAGAAAGCATAGGGAATCGCCAGTGACTGGGGAGACACCAGGGCTGGGTGGGCTGCTGAGGTTGAAGTTATTAGATTGATCTGTTTGGAGAACCAGACAGATGTGGCTGTTATTGACAAGTGGTTTAAATTGGATTCCCCACTCACTGCCTAATAGAAATTCTAAAGCATGGGGCAAAAGTGAAAGAAGGACCCATGTTCTGTTGTTACATATAACAGAAGCCTGACCGCCACAGTTATTAGGGGAAAGGTACATTTTGTTCTATGCAAATTCTCGTCATCTGTCCTGTTTACCTTTACCTCATGAGTATTTAACACATTTTTCTTTAGGGTCAGGGACAGGGAGAAACATATATCCATAAAACAGAGTCATCTGGTGGTATAAGCTTTTTTTTTATTTTTTGAGACAGAGTCTCACTCTGTTGCCTGAGCTACAGTGCCGTGGCGTCAGCCTAGCTCACAGCAACCTGAAACTCCTGGGCTCAGGCGATCCTTCTGCCTCAGCCTCCCGAGTAGCTGGGACTACAGGCATGCGCCACTATGCCTGGCTAATTTTTTCTGTATATTTTTAGTTGGGCAGTTAATTTCTTTCTAATTTTAGTAGAGACGGGGTCTCGCTCTTGCTCAGGCTGTTCTTGAACTCCTGACCTTGGGCGATCTGCCTGCGTTGGCCTCTGAGAGTGTTAGGATTACAGGCTTGAGCCACTGCGCCCGGCTTATAAACTCTTAATGTTCGAGCAGACACCCTTACAAGGGAGGGGTGGTGTACACAGGAACTGTACCCTACTCAAGATAACAGAGCCTGCCCTGGGTTTTCATCAAAGGCCCATCAAAATCCATTCTCACTTAAGACAGTAATTTAAGGGACAATTTTTAAAAATCGGAAGGCCCTCAGATTTCTATGAGATTAACCATTACTAAGACCACCAAGATCCAAATGCACATCCTTTTTGGATGAGTCAGACATAAGGAAAAATCTCCAATGTGTGGCCAGTTTTCGAGATGTAGTAACAGACTCCAGTGTTCGAGCTGATGGCTGGCCAGCCAGGATTTCTAATGCTTCATTTCTTTTAAAAATTTCTTTTCTTCTTGATAATATATGGGCCCAGGGGTTCTGCATGTGAACCTGCCATATATTTATCTGTATAACTGGGGACAATGTGCGTCCTCTGACACCGAGTTCTCTCCAGCATTGGGGTTTGGGGCATTCTCACAATGTAGCCCTCTGCTGATCATAGTTTTTTCTTTCTGTGATGATAACTGTGAAGCACAATTGTTTTCCTTTTGATTTTAAAATTCCATTTTAAGAAGTCTTGTTGGGGGTATGGTGTAGTGCTCAGAATAACAGAAAGTTCAAGTGTCTGGTGGTTTGTTTGCATGTTTAATAGACTTGAAGATAAAACTTCAAAAGGTTTATTTTGCAAAATATTTTACTGAGAGTTGAGGGGGTACTTTTGTCTCCCCGAGGAATCCCAGGATTTCACAGGCAGTCTTGTGTTTTTGATAGCGGGCCGAACGTGGTTGGCGCGGTAGCATTAGGAATACACCTGATTTAAGTGTTCTTTTGCAACTTACTGCAAGTGCACGATCCCTTATCTGTCATTCCAAAGTGCAGAAAGCCCTGGAAACTGAAAACATCTTTGTAGGTTTGTAGGAACAAAACCCGACATGAACAGACCTGCGAGTGTTTCTGGGCTGTACACATAACACTTCACGCAGCCCTTCAGGCCTCTTGTCGCACAGATACCAACCTTTGACTGTGGGCCTGCTGGGGATGCTGTGTAATGATTGGAATAAGCACTGAGCCATCCTTCTAAAATGAGGAAAAAGTCAGAATTCTGGAGCACATTTGGCCTCAGGGGTTTCTGATAAAGGCTGGCCTTAATGGGGTGTTAGTTTGCTAGGGTTGCCATGACAAAGTTCCATGGACTAAGAGGCTAACAATGGACATTTATTGGCTGAGGGTTCTCCAGGCCAGAAATCTGACACCAAGGTGTCCTTAGGGCCCTGGGAAAAGCCCTTTCTTGCCTTTTCTTGCTCCTGGTGGGCCTTCATGTCCACTTCCCTGCGCACCTGTCATTTCCATGTCCAGATTTCCCCTTTTCATAACATCACCAGTCATACTGAATTAGGGCCCAACCTCGTGACCTCATTTTAACTTGATTACCTCCATGAAGACCCTATTTACAAACCAGGTCACATTCTGAAGTCCTAGGGGTTGAGACTTCAATGTATCTTTTTGGGGAACACAGTTCCCTGTCCCATAAGACAGGGAGGGAATGGTTCAAGACAGGCTGCTCCATTGTGTGTGTGTGTGTGTGTGTGTGTGTGTGTGTGTTTGCACCAATGCCAAGTCCAAGACCTTCGCCTCTTGGCTTGCCTGGTGCCCCAGGGAACGTGTGTAAGCTGCAATTGGCTACCCACATCTCCTGGATAGCCCCACCTGAGGGAGGAATCCTTCCCCTTGGAGAAGCTTGTCTGTGAGAAGAAGGACTGGTCTTGCAGTGAGAACTGAACTGGGTCTAGAGTAAGTTCCTGAGGTAGCTCTGGCACCGTTGTCACTCCCACCCCTGAGAAGTCTAGAATGTTCCCAGGTATGTTGAAGTTTTATACAGAAAGTGCTTAGGAAGCTGCTTGGCTTGTAATAAACACTTGGGTGGCGAGGTTGACACTTATGCATGGGACATGCTTACCAGTGTACATAACCTTGTACCAGTAAACTCCACTGTTCCCCCGTGTGCTGGGTAAACGGACCCTGTAAAGCCACTCTCGGCGGCATGACACTGATAACAGGTTGTGTGGTGTTCACTAACTTGAGTGGCATCCCCGTCAGCTAGACCTTTGTCCTGAGCGCCAGGTACACAGGTGATCAGCAGGGTCCCTCCCTGGGGTGCTGAAGGGATGCTGTGAGCCTTCGTGCACGCATCTTTAGTCCTGGTATCCCGGGAGTGATGGTGGCAGTGAACTGCAAGCCACGTCCTGGGAACTGGTGACTCTTCCAGAATTAATTAAAAGTATCTTTTTTCTCCCTGTTTAGTTAATAAAGGCTGAATTCCCCGAGGAGATCTTTACTTTAGAACTTGCTCCCTTTTCTAGTTAGACACAGCTCAGTGTTGACTCCACTTTGGCATCAAGTTCAAAGTCCCTGTGCTTGACCAGCGTCATTTTCTTTTTGATCGTAAGGACATGGGTGAGATTAACCGTGGAATTGACTTTCAGGGTTGAGAGAGAATAATTAGTTTGGAAGTCTGTTCCCATGCTTGATTTCTATGCAGTTCTTGTGTCTCTGTAGGTGTTTTGTAGGCAACTTACTTTATAAATCGAGGATGGAGGAGACAGTTGATAAAGAGAATAAAATAACTAAACAGTTAAGAATGTATTTTTGAACTTTTGTTTCATAAAGTTCTAGTTGGATTCGCTTTTCTTTTTTTAAGCACGAGGGAAGTGGGCGAGCTGGTCTGGTAACTCGGTATTCCACCAGGCTCTTGTAGGAACAGATCCTATCTTGGGATTTTTCTCTTTGCTTTCTGGTCTCAACCATTCATTTCCTTTTTCTTATCTGTGCAATGGGGATATGGAAATAATCCTTGCTAGGATTGTCGTAGCGATTAGAGATGGCATCTCTGTGAGGCACCAGGCACAATGCCATGAGAAGTTGCTTAATAAATGATACTGGAAGTTATTACCATTGCTCATAAAGTTTTTCCTGCATTTCTGATCATTTTAGAAAAATCATCATTTAGAAACTTCTTTGAGTTCTTAATATACACCACCTTTCGTAAAGGCAAAATCCGCATTATGAATGCTCCTGTCTGACTTTGGTCTTTGGAGGGCAGGGGTGGACGGCCTCTTTGTGGGCAGGGTCTGTGTCTGTTTGCCTTTATCCCCTGCCCCCCCATTTTGGTGCCACCTTGGTCCTTTGTGCCTGGTGAGCACTCCATGACTATTTTGAGGAATTAAATCGATTTCGAAGCAGTTTCCAAAAGGGAACAGTTTTTTTCCCCTTTTCCTTGTGGCCTTATGAGTTTGGCTCTATCAAAGTATATATGTTATAAAAGAAAGATGTTTTCTTAACTTCTGGTAGTTGCACATATATGGGGAGAATACATAATAGAAGATGCTATTCTGTAGCATAATAGAAGATGCTATCACCTTTATGCTAAGGCGAAAAAGGCAAGTCATGGATTATCTTTTGTGTGTGTGTGTGTGTGTGTGTGGCTATGTGGATATTTCAGTAATTTGTAAATAAAACTTTTGCTTTTAGTGTCTTGCACTGAATATTTATACTACCAGAAGATTAGAGAATATTGGTCTTGAACAACTATTTTTAAGAAAAGAAACTGTTGTAGCTTAAATACTTTTATGAACCACCACGTATGCTCCTTATAGTTGCCCCCTGGTTGCCAGGGGTATCTGTGGCCCAAGGTTGGGACCCCCAAGGGACTGGTTATAAATGGCAAGGGCAGGGTACAAGGAGGAAGTTAGTCTTGGCTTGAGATTTCAACTTGACTAAGGAGGTCTTAGAATGCAGGTGTAAACCACTAGTTGCTCCAAACAACAAAATCTGAAGTCTCCAAAAGTGCAGTTTTCAGCAGCTTCACAGAATATGCTTAAGTCATAAAGTTTCAGTGCCTTTTTCCCCCCTGTTTAGGACCAACATAAGAATGCATTTGACTGTAATCTAACACTTGCTCTCTTGGGTTTCAAAAATCGTACATATTTAAGATAAAGCGGCTCGTTGGCAAGATTGGTGACTAGGGATGTATTTCAAAGTATACTTCATGCCTTTAAGTAAATCTTGAAGGCTGGGACATATGTACATATTCTTTCAAAAATCTTCAATAGTCATCTATTTGAGGCAGTTTTCTGGGTAGAGAAAATAGTTGAAGCCTTTTTGGGTTTGGTATTGAGGTGTAGGCTGGCCATGAAATGACAGGGTTCAGTGCCTCATCGAAGAGTAGATTTTAGTTGAAGTGTATGTGTAACTATGGGGAGTATTTTCATAACTTTATTGTACTGGTAGAAGTAGTACTTGCCTGCAGTAGAAAATTTAGAAAAAAATAAAAACCATAAATGAGAAAATAAACATAATTCGTAAGTTTATTACATAGAATAACTATTAACTTTTTAGTTATGTTTTTCTCAATTTCTTTCATATATATTTTTTGAGTTGGTCATATTTTTAGATCCTGCTTATTCCTTAATATCATACCGTGATTCTCTCATTTTAAGATATTCATTGCATATCTGATTTTTAATAGCTTATAATCTAGCATATGATTGTACCATAATTTATTTAATCACTTTTCTGTTGGGCTTGGAAGGTTGCTTCTGATTTTTTTCCTATTATTTATGATGCTGTAGTGAATATCTTTTGCAGATAAATATTTACCTCCATCTATGATTATTTGTTTGGGATTAATCCTTAGAAATAAATTTGATGAATCACAGGGCATCCACTCTTGGAAAGCTCTAGATACTTCTGCCACATTGGCTTTTCAGAAAACATGTAATACTTTGGCTTTCCAGTAGTAGAATAGTAAAATTGAAATGTCTGCCTCTCTCTAGAAAGTGTTAACTCTTTTCAGTCTTTGATAATTTGTTGGCTAAAAACTTCAGTTTCAATATTATTGCACGGAGTCATGTGTTTTATTTCTTCTCTCACACTTTCTAGGTATTTTTTTCCTTATCGCATGTAAATGTTTTTGTGTTATTTCTTCATTGAGGATATAAATCATTGACGTAACACTGACAGTAATAGGCAAAGTGGAAAAGAATGAGGAACCCTTCAACAAAACAAGTTGTCATTTAACAAAACGGGTTTCGCAATGAAACTTTCTCTGGGTTGGCTAAGTCTCAGTGTGTCGGGTGGACAAAATAAATTTGGTCTGTGGCGCTGTGTAATCAGCCCTCTGCTCTTTGCTAACAGGGAAGAAAGTCGGGAACCTCTCACAGGCTACCCCAGTACCATACTGAGCACCTTTTTTTTACAGGGAAGAATTGTTGTTTCCCTGTGTTATGGTAGGGTTGCTACTTAGGAGGCATGGTTGAAAAATGAAGACCTTTCTCATTGTTCTTCTGATATCCACGTATCTTGGAAGGGCACCTTTATAGCTGGTAGACAAGGCAGTGTCATTGTAACCCGGCTGCAGTCCGACTGTCATCCACCTTGACATTTCACCCTTTGGAGGCAACACCTACCCCGTCCTTCCTCCTCGTTGCCCTGCCCTCCCCTCAACCCCCAAATTTGTGGATATCAGCGAAGACTATTCTGATAAAAGTGAGTAAACAGTAAGTGCAAAAGAACATAGAACGCTTCCGGCGAGTCAGGTGAAGATGGTTAAGCATCACCTGTCAATGGCATGTCGGGACCAACTGTCCTTGTTCAGTGTGTCCCAGAAGGTTGAATGACAGGGCAAACCCAGAAAGTCTCGTTTTCAACTCCCCTGACAAATGACCCCATCTGCACTGTAATTTGCATAGTGGTGGTGAAGGTGGAATGAGACCGAGTCAGGTTTCTATGTTTGGATCATTTTAAGCCTAGTTGAGATCTACTAGAGATAACAGGAGCCAGGGGCCCAGGGAGAGGAAACAGAATTTTTAGCATGGGGCTCTATGCCAAGAAGGAAACAGACAACAATTAAGAAACTTTTCTCTTGGACGTTTTGCAACATCAGAATGGATTTTACCAGCATTTCTTGGTGGCTTCTGAGAGAGCAGATACCTGTGAATTTTGGCAGCTGCTGGACTCCTTGGGATTTCATTCCAGTTACAAGGCTCTGCCTTCCGGCCATTGATTTCGTGCGGTTTCTGATGTGTCTCTTATCTCTAAGATGGGATGATGTGTCCCTTCTATTTTTTCCCCTCAAACGTAATCTTGTGTGTCCCGATGAGGTGTCTAGTTTGTGAGTCAACAATGAGATATAATGCGGCTCCTAAGATTCTTCGGGGCGTATTTTGGGGTCTGCCCTACCTAGACATGTAGATTTGGAGGCCAGTCTGAATTTTCGAACTTCTAGTTGAAATAGCACCAAATTATTAGGATCCTCTGATGAGAGACAGCTCAGACCATCATCATTTAATGGGCGCTTGCAGACTTATGTATAGACGCGTCATCATGAACATGGAGCAAAAGATTTGAGGGCCCCTTGTGTAATGACGTATACTGTCAAGAGCCCGAGACCTGGAGGTTGATGTGGACTCCCCTGTCCTCCTAATCTGCCTACCTGCCATACTCAGTTGGCCACCCATCTGAGACCATCTTTGGATGAGTGTGCAGTCCTTCCTTTTTGATCCTCCCCACTTCTCTGTATAGACTTTTCTTGCTCTTTGGTGTAGAAGCCTTCCGGCTGGTCTCTGTGCCTATTGTCCTTATAATGAATCTGATCTTGAATCTTCTATATGTCAACAACCTCATGATGATGGTGAAGGCAATGGCAATCATTTGAGTGCTTTCTAAATGTCAAACACTATTGTGATTTTAATCTTCCCGATAGTCTTTTTATAAGGGAAGCAGTGCTATGATCCCCATTTCATAGATGGTGAAACCGAGGCCCGGAGAGGCTACGTGAGTTTCTCAAAGTCATGGAGCTGCAAATAGGGAAGCTGGGATTTGAGCCCAGCAGGAATGTCTGGCTGCCTTGTCTCCTGAGCCCTCAACTGCAGCTGTGCCAGACTTTTCAATGTTCCAAACCCCAGCTCCAGGCAAAGGTCCTGTGATCTTTCTGCCTGGAAAACCCTCACCTTGTTCTTGGCCCAGGCGTCCCAGCCCTGTGTGGGCCTTCAGACAGCTCTGTGGCAGTGGCGCCCAGATGGACCAGTGCACAGCAGTCACCTGGGACACCCAATAAATACAGAGCCCCAGATCCTGACCCTGGAGATTCTGATCTAGCAGGTCTGGGGTGGGGCCAGGCTCCCAGATTTCAGATGACTCTGGCTTGCGAGAGACCGAGGACTGCTGCTGTTGCATTCCCCGGGCACTTTGTCACCATCATTGTTTTATTTCTCTCTGCTCTGTTCACATGGCCAGCGACAGTGCAGTGTCTTTTATTTCTGGAGCTTGTCTCCTTGCCTGGCATATAGTAGTAGGTGCTCAGTAAATAGAAGGTTGTTTGAATCCCAATCCCAGTTTGTTGTCTACTTGGAAAAGCTGAAAGGAAGAATGGGATGCCTAAGCAGCTTTTACTAAGCAGAGAAAACAAAAGGTTTGCAAACTAGAATTTCTCTTCTAATCCGCATGTTCCTACAAGGTGTGGTGGGCTTCTTATTAGAGAGTCACGTCATCAATGCTAACCCTGAGTTGTAACTGAACGGCAGCCACTGGAAGAGTAAGTAGGTGCCGAGAGTGAGTTCTGGGGATCTTTGTTGTGAATAAGATTCCCAGTTTGATCATCTCTACTGGGATCCCCGGGGGCTTCCACGCGGTCTGAATGAGGAGGAAGCATGGACTACCGGGCAGGCTGTGGTTGGCCGGCGCCCAGTGTGTGCTGTGAGGCAATCAGCATCGGCTCTGTAATCATGGCAGAAGCAGGGTGTCAAAAGGAGCAACAGAGAGCCTCAAGTGTCTCCTAAGAGAGGAGGGATGAGAATGATAATTACGGCTGTGGTTTATGGGGGCGCTTGCGCCGTGTGTTTGGCACTGTGCTGGGTACTCGTATTAATGCCTAATTTTCTCTGATCCTTGCCAGTGACCCCCTGAGTTAGGCATTGTCACTCCCATTTTATTCGTGAACAGGCTGGAGTTAAGAGTAGTTAAGCCCCAGCAGAAAGGGAAAGGAGCCATCTGGGCGACTGTTTCCCCTCTCCCCTACAACTTACACCCTACCATCCTTTAACCAGCTCGGGTACCTTGGCCTTTGGCTGAATTCTGTTCCAGGAAGTTTCCTTGGTCAATCTTTCACAGGGTTGAGGATAGCTTAGTACCTACGTGGATGAGCACTCGAGACCTTATGTGTTCAGATATGACTTCCTTATTACAGCTGGAAGACATACTGTCTGACACTGAGACACCACCCACCGCTGCGTGTGTCACTCACTGTGGGCTGTTCAAGCAAGGGATACAGACTGGGGTAAATGAATGACCAGCGGAAGAATGTGGATGTTCTATTAAGGTGCATGCTTAGCCCTCTATTGCAGTTATATAGTAGCCAGCAATCATGATAGCCAAGGGGCATAAAGAGATGGCAGCGGAGTTTATGGTATTTCTTAGAACCCAGGATTGTGTGCGGTGTGCTGGGAGCCTGTTCTTGAGATAACATTGAAAATCAGGCCTTGAGGTGTTTTCTTTGGCTGATGTTTGTTCTTTTAAAGCGATAGCTTGGTGGCTACACATAGGAATTTTATTTAGTTCATGTAGCTGAAAAAGACTCTTTGCAAACACCATCTAGAACAGTGGTTCTCTGGGTGTGGTTCCTGGATCAGGAGCCACGGAGACACCACTCCGTGAGCCTCAGTGGGAACTTGTTAGAAATGCAGATCGCTAGGGCTCCACCCTGGACCAGATTCAGCTTTGGGCAAGGCACAGAGCAATCTGTGTTTTAACCATCCCCTCCTCTAGGTGATTCTGATACACTGAAGTCTGAGCATCACTCACCTGGAAAGTGACACCTGATTCACACACTCCCACCCCCCCATCCTGAGACCATGAGCTCCCATTTAGGAAGGTGCTCAGGCTGGGTGCTGGCTCTTGCTTCATCTTTCTGAGGTTGAGGATTTCCGTATAAGGAGAAGTGGGAGTATCTGGTTAGATGTTCTTTAACCAAATAAAGATTTATAGCTTATGGATAAGAGGCAAGATTGACTCAGATCTTCTAAACCAGAATGTTAAAAATATTCACCCTTAATGAGATAATAGAACAGATTCTATTGCTGTTGTTTTTTTTTTGGATATGTGTTATAGCTTCTATTAAGATGCATTTTATGGGTAATAAATACTGTATATACACAGACAATATTTTTCGCAGACCTTTGATTTGTTGTTGTTGTTTTTTTTTTTTGGTATTGACTACAGTCCTGTTTACTACCAAACTTTTAATTTTTTCATACTTTTAAAGGGTTTCATGGCATGTTTATTATCTGTGATATCAAATAGAAATCAACATAGTCTCAGCATTTTAAGGTACTCTATGCGATGTTTGGGAATATCCTGGACATTGCAAAGTAAGAGCTAATAGTCATGGTTTATCCACTAAAGGATAATTTTCAAATTGCATAAAGTTAACATGATGGATGAATGGAAATAAATCTTCGGCTATAGATAATTAGATGAGGGGAAATTTGGGTGTTAAATACATGAGAGCCTTTTTATGATTTTTCAGGATCGCAAGTGTGAAACAAAAGGAATTCTCCTGGGCCCCAAATTCTTACAAAGTGATAGTTTGACTAGATCTGAGCTACCCCAGGTTTAGCAATGCTAGAAAATAGGAGTGGACTAAACTCTCTTAGTAGGTAGTCCACATTAAGTAATAGTTTCAATATACATCTTGCTAAAAGATTTCAGTTTCCCATGGAAATAATTATTAAAGATAGCGTGATGTGTGTGAGAAATTCTGGGACTTGTAGTCAGTAAATCTGAAATTTAATCTAGACTTTACTCAAATTTATAACTTCAGGCAAATCTCTAGGCTTTAGTTTTGGGGGATTTTTTTTTTTTTTATCTGTAAGATGGCAGGTGCTGGTAATGGCTGTTTTACCTCCACTAATCACTTACACACTGGAAATAAGAATATGAATAAGATATAAACTAAACTTTCTAGCTAAATTTTGCTAATCTGAACAAATTCTATATACCTTTTAATATGTTCTGATCTTTTCAGAATCTAGGTTAAAAAAGCAGCAAATTAATCTGAATTATAGGGAAAATTATCTTTAAAGTTAGAATGTGGGTTTCGTTTTCTTTTTTTATTTGATTTTAAATAAACATTATTGGCTCTGGTTGATAGAAACTTTTTTCAGAGTATACTGATTTAGTAGGCATGTTAAAAGTGTTATTGCTTAGTGAGTGAAAATAACATGAGCTGGGATAGAAACTTTTTTCAAAGTATACTGATTTAGTAGGCATGTTAAAAATGTTATTGCTTAGTGTGTGAAAATAACACGAGCTGGGACTTTACCTGATAATATGCATTTTCATTTAGGTTTAACTACTTTGTTTTAAATTAAAAGTATAATCCTGTTAAATCTGAAATATTTTCTTGCAGTGATCCGTATGTGAAACTTTCGTTGTACGTAGCGGATGAGAATAGAGAACTTGCTTTGGTGCAGACAAAAACAATTAAAAAGGTAGGTTCTCCATCCTTAACTAAGTTTCATCAAAGTCATCAATCCAGTTAAAGAATGTACAGTCATGTGCTGCATAACACCCTTTCAATCTATGGTAGATCACATATGCCATGGTGGTTCCATAAAATTATAATGGAGCTGTGCTATACAGATGTACCACTTTTTATCTTTTGTACCATAGTTTTACTGTACCTTTTCTTATGTTTAGACATACAAATACCATTATGTTACAATTGCCTACAGTATTCAGCACAGTAACATTGCCATACAGGTTTGTAGCCTAGGAGCAATTAACCATACTGTATAGCCTATGTGTGTAGTAGGCTATATCATCTAGATTTGTATAAGTACACTCTGTGATGTTCCCACAATGACAAAATTGCCTAATGACACATTTCCCCGAACATATACCCATCGTTAAGCAACACATGACTGGATTTGGTTTTGTAGAAGTTGATATTTTAAGGATAAGATGGCAATATTTTATTTCAAGCATATTGCAGTATTAAATCTATAAGGTCTCCACAGACCAAAACTTGTCAGTATTAACTCAAGATATCCATTCTGGTTTTCAGTTAAATGACTATAAAAAATAGTATTCTAAAAATAAGCCTTATTACAAGTAGTAATTTTTTTTCTTGCAAAGAATACAGTCAAATGAGGATTGTTCTAGTTGCCTTATTTCTTTTTTAAAGAAAC
Organism: Microcebus murinus; assembly: GCF_040939455.1. NCBI lineage: Eukaryota > Metazoa > Chordata > Mammalia > Primates > Cheirogaleidae > Microcebus > Microcebus murinus. The sequence continues at coordinate 16,041,904 of NC_134120.1, read as the reverse complement.
TAAAAATAATTTAAAATACATTTAATGAAATGGAGTGGTTTGTGGTGTTGGTAGGCACAAAAGGAATGATTTAACTTGAAACAGCTATTACCAGGGGAAGGGAAATACTTGGCTAGCTACATGAAAACATAAAATATATTAATAATAAAGCTATATGTGTATGTATATGCATATGTTTTGTTTTCATAAGTCTTATGTACATGTTTCATTAAAGATTTGTATCCATAATTATATCCATGTATTTATATTTATATACATATGGGGTAAATATGTGCATATATTGTACATAATTTGGGAGCTTTACTGAAGATGGCATGTTTTCTTCTGTGCTTTAGTATTATTTATGGATTACTATTTTTTTCCTTTCCCTTGGGAAGGTGGTTAGATAGTCTAACACTTTGTTAAACATTTCCTGGACAGCATGATTGCTTTAAAAAAATTCTATTAATAACTCTCCTGCTGCTATGCAGACACCTCATATCCACCCGATGGGTCATTTTGTGTAAGGAACGGTAGCTGCAGCATGTCCTCCACCTGGCATTAGGACGGGCATTAAAAGTCAGTTTTGCAAACGGGAGCCGGCATTGTGATTAGTGGGGAGAGGATGCCTGGGAAGGACGGAGGCCATTGTTCCCCCTTTAGTTGCTGTGGCTGGCTCAGCCACCAGGAGAGCAGGGGACCCCCTCCCCCCTTGCATCCTTGCAAGTGAGGCAGCCCCCTAGGGGACTTGCTTGCTTGCTGGATGCGGAGCTAAGGACCAAAGCCGGGGATTGGGGCTCTTGCAATGTATTTCCCTCCAAGGGGAGGTCCTCTGTGTCCCTCCCTCCCCGCAGCAGAGAGTGCAGCTCCGTGGCTGGGGCTGCCTTGCTTCTCCTGGTTCGTATGTCCGTGCTGCTCTCGGGTGGCAGACCTACCCTCGTGCCCTCATCCTCCTCTCCTCGCGGTGCTGTGGCTGGTTCTTCATTTGTTTTGTGCTCTTATGTTGTTGTTTGCTTCCCTTGCCTGTCATTTCCTGTGTGCATTTCCTCCCAGCTGCCCCCCAGGACCGCTGCAGCCCGGGGTGGCCGGGCCTGCCACTGTGCTCCGGGCTCCTCTCCAGCTCCCCTGCGCATTGCCATCCCCGGCTCCGTTCATGGTGCAAAGTATGAAACCCCATTATTTAGGATTAGATTCACTGTGGAGTTGTAGGTGGAGAAAGTGCTGATTTTTTAAAATGCCAGTCTAGTGTTAATATGAGTTCTATGTTTTATATTTTTATGGTGTGCTGTATTGCTTTTTTCTTTCTTTTTTTTTTTTTTAAGAGAAACTTCTTCCTGAACTGGTATGTTAAAGGAAATAGATTGATAAAGGCAAATAGCACTTTGAGTAAAATATTTCTGTAGATGCTGGTGAGGTGGTGATTTTCCAGTCTCAGTTTTTTTACATATAATTTTTAAGAGCCGTGTTTAAAAGTATTAGGCAATGTGCAAATGCACAGACATACATATTCCTTCATAGCATGGGCTTCATCTTAGTTTTGAAGGATATTTGGCAGCCTGTCTTTTGTCCATTCCGATGACAGAATTATCTTTGCCTTGTTCTTATGAGGTGAATATTTCAATCTATTTCAATAGATTGATGGGTGGATGAATGGAGGGAGAGGAGGATTGAAGGATAAGTAGGCAAGTATTTTTTAACCTGGTTATTTTAGGAAAAAAATTCTGTTTTGGCTTATCACTGGCAGGTTTTTTTTCTGATTATAAAATCTGCTCATTAATATAGTTCTCTATAAAATGTTCTTCAGATTTCAGTATTTATATAAATAATGAACACTTTCAGCCTTCCCCCATCTACTCTATTGCTCTCCAAAACACATTTGTAGCAGGTAAAGGGAAAGTCAGCAAAGTTAATTTCCTTCTTGATAGAAAAATCATATCAGCGCTAATTTTCTTGAGGGAAATTTTTATATTTTCATGAGGATGGCTCTTTGTATGTCCCTGCTGTTTTTTCTGGTAATAGCCTGCAATTTATGGTTTCATATCTATGAATCATCGGTTTCATAAATATACTCCCTCTCCCTCTAGTTTGGTTTATAGAATAGTCTCAAATAATTGACTAAATGCTGCTTTTATTGCCATTTTGAAAATCTCTTAGCTGTTTTTTTAATCAAGAAAGATGTTTAAGCAAACATGTAGACTGTATTGCATTAGTAAATGTTACTGTTTCAAAGACTGTAAAAGATAATACAAAATAATTTCTCTTCCAGACGCTGAACCCTAAATGGAATGAAGAATTCTACTTTAGAGTAAGTGTTTCATTTTGGGGGATAATAATTGTTATTGATATCTTGATTTGACATATTGATATCTAGATTCATATTGAGGGAATGCTGGTGCATTTTTAACAAGAAATTCCTTTTAGAATGAAAAATGGCTAGGTAGCCTCTTAATGTGTTATGAATTTTGAAAGACTATGAGTAGTGGTCACAACATTTGGACTTGTTCCATTTGGGAATGTTTTGGGGAAATAAAAACAAAGTTATCCAAATACCATATTATCTTTTCAACTCAGCTTTCTTTAAAAAATAGGATAAAATATAATTTAAAACAGTGTAATTCTATGAGATATGGGTTATGAATTATTTTAGAGTAAAACACAATGTGATTAAAAAGTATAAAAATTGCCATTTATGAACCAGTTAGGAAGGAAAAGTTTTGTAATTCACATATTTAGTGTGTATATGGGTAATACATTACTTCTGGAATCTAAATATGGCTGAATTAGGTAAAATTTCATAAACCTTTTATGTTTAATATTTAGAATAGGTAGAAATGACTGGATTCTGTGAATTGGCAAAGATTTCTTATTAGTGAGCTGTTGTGATTTTGCTGTGGTTTGTTACCAAAATTTGGGAAATATTAAACAGCTTGGCTGTTTGTTTGAAAGAAAGAAAGGGTTTTCTCTTCAACATGAAGATATTTTAATTGTATGGCTGTGATATTTAAAGCTGCTTATCTCCAAGTAAGTTCTTCTGATTAGTGCACAATCCCAAAGAGTAATATTACTGTCAGACTTACTGGTCCCGATTTCTTTCTTTCAATCACAATAGTATTTTTTGTGTTTCAGACTTGGATTACTACATACAGAATCTGTCTTCTATTATGTTCAGAGCTGAAATATGGCACTGATATTTTAATACTTGGTGAGAGTCTATGTGTAGCCTCCACCAGATGTATTTTACATTACTCTGCGAAGGACTGGAAAGCTAATGCGGGCTGATAGGTGCTTAGTTAACTCTCAAATATGCTTTCTGCTTGTGAAACTCTGAATTATTTAGAGATCTTTCAGTTGAACACTTTGGCCATAATGATGTCAATTTTAGTACATCTAAAACTTTTTCCAGCTAATCTTGGCTATAGATATATTTAAATTCTGTTTTTGTGGTTTTTTTAAGGCCTTTGTTTTTATTCATCCTGCAAATCTTAATTGAGTGCCTACTATGTGCCGGCTCCTGCCTGTAGCCTGTGGCTGGATTGGTTAGCAGCATAGGCCTTCACAGAGGTTCTAAAGAGATAGCAAGCCCACTGTCCATCTGTTTGTGCTGTCGTTGAGCTACGGGCAGGCCAAGGGGTCAGAAGTACAAGTCGAGCTCTCTGTTCTTGTAATGTCAAATATTATTTCATTCCCTTCCCCGTGATAGAGCAGCCACAGCCTAGTAACAGGAGACCTGGGTCACATCTCTGGCTTTACCGTTTACAGCCTTTGTGACCCTGGAAAAGCCACCTGAGCACTCTCAATCTCCTTATCTCTCATCTAGGGGAGAGAAGTCCTTACTTGCTATGGTTGTTTCTGGGATTTACATGCAGTGATAAATGAGAACACGTAGCACCTGGTCACACATGGGGTTGTACTTAGTAAATGATACCCAAGTGTGGATGATGATATGGGCCATTTTGGTAAGGTTTTAGTAAAGTGAAAGAAGGAAGCAAAAAGACATTAAAAGCCCAGTAGCTCTGACATTGGCCCCACGTTGCTGGAAGTAGGGACATCTGTTATTTCTGGATCTCTCTAATCACTCACAGCCTAAGCTTTGGAGACAGGTTTGCCGTACAGGTGCAGTCCTGGTTGCCCTACCCTCTAACTGTGGGCTCTTGGGCAAGATTCATCACCCTCAGGGTCTTGGCTCCTCATTTATAAAATTGGGGTGATAGTTATATATCACAGGATTGCTGTGCGGAGTAGATGAGATCATGTATTGTTGATATTTAACAAGGAAACAGTGCCTAAAAAATAAACACATAGTTGTAAATTGCTGCTGTTACTATTTTCTTCATTTTTATCATTACTGCTATTACTATTAGGCCTAAGAGTTTTCCTTAGACATAGATCTTTGTGAGGTTGTCTTTTGTAAAGGAGGCTAGAAACTCCTTAAAGTTATTAAGAATTATCCTTTCTTATTTTAGAGAAACAGCTAAGAGCCTTTTCTTTTTCTAATATGTCTAAATTAGGGGTAGAGTAATATAGAAATCAGTAATAGAAAATTTGATTTAGTAGACACAGAATTTCCAGAAGAGTAGGTGAAATGTTACATATTATACAATTTAGTGGGTTGCATTATAAAGCAGTATTTTATTCTTTCTGTCTCTTATTTCATTGTTCAAGTGACTCCTGTTCATTTATAAATTATAAACTATTTGTGTCCCTTATAGGTAAACCCATCTAATCACAGACTCCTTTTTGAAGTATTTGATGAAAATAGATTGGTAAGTGTATCCCTGTTTTTGAATTTTGCTTCATTTTTTTAGAAACTGGATTTTCGGACCAATATCTTTACAACTCTGTATTTATGTTGTATTTATGAAGTGTATATGCTCAAAAAGAAGACTATTTTTGTCCCATTACTAGTTTGACATTTATAATTCTGACAAATGCTTTTGTGTTGCTAGGATAGAAAACTTATTTGTATATATGTGTATTTTTATTGCAGTTGATATTAATGAAAGTCATTGGTGACAGATTAGCCCGTATGCTTATGCTATAGCGTTGGGAGTACAGATGGTAGGCAAATCTGTAAACAGGCCACCTACTGGGCCTGTAAACACACCTTGCAGGGTTTTAGAACATAAGCCGGACTATAATGCTGTAACGCATAAGCAAATCCATGGTGATTGTTTCTGGGAAAATAAAAAGCTAATTAATGGCATATAGCAAAGAGTTAATCTACATTTAGCAGGGAAATTTAAGCTATATTTTAAAAGTGGTACTTTCTCAAGAGAGATCCTTAGAAAGTAGCTAGAGAGAACCAGAGATATGCTTGAGGCATGTAACTGATATAAGCTAACAATTAATTAATATAGATTGATATATGTATATAGGAAATGACATATATAAATCTGATGTAACGAAGGTTTCATTTTAGAAATGGAATTTTAGGAGCAACTTTGGCTTAAAGTATTTTGCTTTCTTAACTAACTAGAATGTATACATCGAGCACCCCTAAGCCAGGTGTTCCAGCTATGAGTGAACATTGTCTTGTGATATGAAGCGCTTAAGTTACCCCCGGAACTGGTGTTATAACTCAATGTAGTCAGTAATTCTCAAATTTACCTTGCCTAAACTTATATGTGTTGATTGGTTAAAAGGAATATCCTTATGGACCTTTCTTTCTGCAGAATTTAGTTGAAACTTTAAATTTTTTTAATATCGTGAGGTTAGCAGAATATTTGATCTGGAGGAGCCTTAGAAAACAACTCATTTAACTCCCTGTTCTTATAGATGAGAGAACTCAGGGCTAGAGCTATTACATAATTTAAACAAGTCAGTCAGTGGAAGCTCCAGGGTCCAACCTGCTGGTCTCCTAAGTCTCAGTCCAGTGGTATTGAACAGCCAGGCCTGTCACCCTTATGATAGAATTTGGGAGTATATTTAATCTCATATAATTGGTATTATTCTCCAAAACAGAACACTAATAGATTCTGCCCTACATGTTTTCTGTTAAAAATATGGGATCTTGGTGGCTATGCATTGAGCTCCACATTTTGACCCTTGGGTGGTAATTAGTAGTACGGAATAACTAAATCGCTTTTGTTGCAAGCATGAAGTTTACTTTCTTGTTAAATTGAATGAGAGATTCTGCTGAGGGTGTAGTTCTTGTCTGTCTCTCGTCCAGCAGGGCCTGCATGAATTAGGCAGGATTCAACAGTAACATTAAGTCCCTGGAGACACGGTGCATCCCTGGACCAATGCTTATTCTTTGATTAATTGAGTATAATAACTCTTCTTTAAGATGAAGAAAGGGTTAAGTTTGAAGGAAAAATTGCCTCTTATCCAATGTGTTTTAATTCATTATTTAATTTCCTCCTATTAAGAGAAATTCACTATTAAAACATTGTTTCTTCCCATTTCCACACTTCAAATAATGACTGTAGTGGAGATGATCTTGCCATGGGTCCAAAACTATACTTCCAAACCAAAAAGGGCTTTGAAGGCAAAACTTTTGAGAAATGCTGTGTGAATACAAACTGTCTGAAAAATTGTGTTTTATGACGTTAATACCTAGCTTTGCCCCAGGCCATCTGCAGTGTTGTTACTATGCAAAGAATGTTGGCAGTAGTGTTTCCTTTGTTGGCTATCAATCCGGTGAACACAGTACGTGACTATAGCAGTATTTGGAGGTTTTAGCATTAAATAAACTTGTTTCCATTTCTCTCTTAGAGGTCATTTTTGGCATTCTAAAAACACATGCTTTTAGAAAACAGTTTGAGATTTGTGTAAACATAGGGTTAATCCTCCACACCCTGGACTCTAGAGCTGTTGACAAAGTCATACTTTGCAGATATTAAAATAAACTTTTTGTCACTCTTTGCAGCTTGGTTTCCCCTCCTATTTTTTTTTTACCCCCTCCTAAATAAACCTCTTTGTTAAATAACTGATGTTTCAGGGTCATAGAAAATCGTAAGTTTAAAACACAGAATATTTCCAAGTCAACTGCAAATCTGTTGACAGTTTTTTGAATGTGCACTTTTATTTCTTGTGGCCATTTTGGCCCTTTGCTAACATAGCAAGATTCCATGCTTGTGTCCCAACTGTGGCAACATTACCGACTTCTTACTGGAAAGCATTCAGCTCTAGGCAGCATTTCTTCTGCATGGTATTTAAGTTAAATTACTACAAAACCCAAATGCACACCCTTTTTCAATCTTCCTTCCCTTTTTCTGGGGGGCGGGCAGGAGAGGGTTTTTTTCTCTCTACCTGGCATATGGGAGTCAATGTTTTCTCCAGCTGGGTTCGTTTTCTCTGGTACTTCGGTGTCTGACAATCATATGTAAGTAGGGCAGCCCGCGACCTGGGGCTCCAGGCCAATGGCACACGCACCTCCACGTAGCTATTTTGTCACTTGAAGATCATTGTCTGATTATTTAGCATTAAAGGGACACTGATTCTGTGGGGTGTGTAATCGTATTTATAGTACGTTTTATTAGTTTACATTCCGTCATGGTAGGGTAGTGATATCATAAATAACTAGAAACGTAGCATCCCATGCCCGTGAAAGGGTTACCGGGAGCCAAGCCGTATTTTACTTGTCATTATTTGGTGTGGCGGGGAAATGCCGTGTCTGCTCGTGTTTAATGCCAGGTCCCTTGCTCGGGTTAGAGAGAGAGAGTCCCCGCATGCTGCTTAGTTGGGAAAGAAGTGTCCTGTGAATGTGATGTGGTTTAGATTTATAGCCGCGTGGCTGGCAGTGTGTTGGCTGCCTTAGTCAGCTGTGAGAGGTCCCCGCTGGGGCCACTCCTCCCTGATGGAGAAGCGGCAGCTGGGAAGGTGCTGTTTCAGGCTCTTGCTGTTTAAAAAAAAAGAGAGAGAGCGAGCGAGAGGGGGGAAAACTCCACTACGTCCACAAGCTGGCATTGGAGGGGGAGAGCTCGGTCATGTGGTCCTGGCCACCCTACCCTCTGTCACAGTTCGGATGAGAGCTTTTTGCTCTTATCCAATCATGCCTGGAATGCCGCTGGCCACTTGGGTTATTTCTGCTATCTGTCGCTCTTGGTGCCGCAGTGCTAACGGTTTGGCAGATGGGACACTTTTTCTTGGAGTTTGTGTCTTTGGTTTTTGACTTCTGGCAGCGCCGGGCCTGTCGCTGCCGCTCGCCCTCTGCCTCCCGGCCCCCCTGGTCACCATGGCCCATCGGCTTCGGTTTCATTTTGGCTCCGGTCGCAGCAACACGGCCCCCGAGTCGGAGATCCTAGACCAGGAGAGAGAAGACGACTTTTTCATGGCATTCCACACCCTGCCGCGGAGGAGCAGCCCGCACCCCTTCGCCCAGCACGGCGCGGGGGACGGCGGCGGCCTGCAGGCGGGCGTGGGCGCGCTCAAGCGGAGCTCGTCCATGTTCATCCCGCAGCTCCTCACCAGCCTGGACGCGCGCCCCACCCGCAGCTCGTCGGTGCAGATCTCCCTGCAGCGCAAAGCCTCGGACGGGGCCACCGACGGCTGCGGGCCGCCCGAGGGCCCCGACGACGGGCCTCCGTGCGCAGTGGCCGACCCCGGGGACCAGGCCACAGTCTCGGCGAGGGCCTCGCCCAAGAGCGGCTCGCGGGAGCCCTCGCCCAGGGACACCCCGGGGAGCTCCCCGCCCAGGGCAGCGCGCGACCTGGGGCTCCAGGCCAATGGCACGTGCGGCCGCGTGCGGGGCCCCGGCCCGCTGGACAGCGCCGGGGAGGCCGGGCCGGGCCTGCGCGTGCAGCACCGCGCCTCCAGCGCCGACGTGCGCCAGGTGAGGCTGCTGCCCCTGGGCGCCGACGGCCAGGGCGGCCCCGCGGCGCACGAGCCCCGGCGCTGGTCCCTGCAGCACGTCCCCGATGCTTCTGGAAGCTCCGGGAAGCGGTGCTTTGTCTTCCAGCTGCAGCAGCCCCAACAGGGCGCTCCGGGGCTGGGCGGTGACTTCAATTTTGGCTTCACCGGCACGAAGGGCGACAGGTTGGTGAGGTATCCCCGCATTCGGCTGGAGAGGAGCACCTCGTACCCGACCCAGCCCCGCACCGGGCGGGGGAGCCCCACGGAAGACGGAGGACCCCCGGAGACGCCACCTCGGGCCGGCAGGGTGGCCCCCGAAATCCGCAGGACGAATTCCGTGGAGAGGACTCCGCAGGGTCAGGGGTGCACGTTTAAGATCAGGCAAGATCAAAACGCAGGGCAGCAGCATTTCAGGATTCTTGTGACTCGGGGGCCCGAAGAAGCGCCCCAGAAACCCGAGGACGAGAGTGCCAACAGCCCGGCTTCCACGGGGGCCGACGTCCCGGTAAGTTCGCGGCGTGTTTACCGGGTGAGAAAGGACCCATTCAACCCAGAGAGCTGTGGCGTGATTAAAACAAGCTTCACCCTGTGTTCCCGGAGTTTCCCCGCCTCAGGCCAGTGCAGCTCGGTGTTTGGTCGCGTTCTGGGGCGATGGTTTGTGGTCCAGCGTTTGGTAGAGGTCCACGAAACTAGTTAGCATTTCAGAAAATGTCTTTTCTTTAGGTCCTCAAAGTCAAAGAGCTTTGTTTATTTGGGAAATCCAAGCAAAACACGCCCCCTTGCCGTCCCCCCCCCTTTTAAATATCTTTCTGAATAAGAGAATTTTAAAAATGTATTCCAATTTTAATCTGCCAAAAAACCAAGTCAGTGCCCCAACACGTTGATGTTGGAAATACATTTAAAAAGCCGCTTGCAAATACCGCCTGGGACAGCACTTTCCTTTAAAACTAATCAGTTCTGATAAAGGTGAGGATATTGCACGGGACTTGAGTTTAGTCTCTTAATAATGAAAACACCTGTATGTAAAGTTGGATGCATTCTTCTTAATGACCTTCTTGCTGAGGGGGGCGGGGTGGAGGGTCTGTCCTTGTTATATAATTTTTGGTTTTTGTCCCAGTAAGTGATAACTGAACAAGAGTAGCGTCACTTGTGGGACAGTAAGAGATGTGTTTTTGAAGCAGATTGGCCTATGGACCAGGGCTGGGGAGACTGTGAAAGGGGACTGTTAGTGGTCAGATGGCACGGTGTGCAATTTAACACTGCCCACTTGAGTGTCTAAGCTGGGGATGCTGGATATAGAATAGCCAGTGCCCCGTCTCCAGCTGTGGAGATAGACGCCTTGGAACAGATTCTGGCCTTCACCGCTCCTGTATTCTCAATTGCTCTCTTCCAGTGAAATGGAGTACAGAAAGACAGCTGCAAATGCCACCAGGCATATGATGACTCTGCAGCTTTCATAGTTTAGAGTGGGATGAGAAGTTTAATCAGTTAGGTTTCTTTTACTAGTAATCACTAGCCATTGAGTGCTTTCTTAACAAGCTCATTATATTTTGAATTAGATTTTCTTTCCCCCACCTGAATTTCATGTGATTACCAGCTTGAGGATAGGATAATGAAATATCTAGGGGACTTTTTGTTTGGATTCACTTGTGAATTGTGCCTTTGGAAAGTGGGTGGCTGAGAATTACTCTAAAATTGTATTGCCTTTCATGGCTTTGTGTTCAGAAATATTTGTCATCATTCAGTTAAACTTTTTCACGGCTCCATCATTGGTTTTCCGCAGTTTGAAGGTATAATCAGATGCCAGATGCAAATAACATAATTTTCTTCTTCTCTTTCCTTTCATATGTTCTTTCTTTTATTATCTCAAATTCTTTTATTAGGAAATGGCTAAGTGCTTTGTCTTCGTCTGAACCCATACCATTTATTGTACAATGGTACAAATTTCAGTAGGGTTTTGGTGTTACAGTCGCTTTTAACCCCTGCTCCAAGAAATTACCATTGTGACACTTGTAGGCTTTTGTTCAGCAGCACGATTCCATGCTGACTTGGACCACCTACCACGTGAAGATTGACAAAAATGCATTTCCTAAAGTTTTGATAACTATTCAATTAGATTACCAGAAACTAAAATCATTTTGCAAACCAGATGTAGAGGAAAAAATGGATTTATAGAACCATAATCTCATTTGGTTTGAAGTTCCTAATGTAATTAGCAAGCAAGTGGAATATACTAAAAATTATGGGAAACTTACTTACAAAGGCTATTTCTAACTTACTGCAAGGACTATGTAGTAGAAAACAAGTTCCTACAATTTGGAAATATAAATTCTGGAACAAAGACCTTTTCTTGGAGAGTAAGTTCCAGCTAGTGAAGAGTAGTTTGCATTTTCATACATGTGTATTTTTATACACATACATAAATTAGTACATGGTTAGTAGGCTGGTTTTCTTTTAAGCAAAAGCTTTTTTTCTTTAAAAAACAAAACCAAAACTGGTCGCTAACAAAACTGTCTGCTCCATTCAGCGACTTTGTACTCATTTCATATGGACAGGGGTGTTAAGTGTAGGCAGCAGCTGCCACGGCCTTATTTATCTTGAAGGAAAACATTCACTTGGGCGTCTACAGTCTGGCTGCCACCAAGCTTTTTTAGCGTTTCAAATATCCGCTGCTTTGGTCAGAAGGGCATTTCATTAAGTTTACATTAAAAAAAAATTGAAAAATCGATTACAGTCTGGTGTTTGAATATTATGGAAAATCTTTCTTGATCTGGGACTACCACTCAGGATTCCTTTGACAAATGTGCTCATATTTCATTAGCTCTGCCTTAGACCTTACTACAAGGTTAAGTTGTTCAGTACTTTTATCTGTACCTCCTAAACATCCTGCCATGACTAAACCTAAAATGTAACATGACTCCAAAAAATGTTAACCAGCTAAATTCTTAGAAAAAATACAGGGGGAACCCCTTGTGATAATAGATTTCCCACCTGGTCTGTCACCATCAATAAAGGAGAATTAGTTCTCATACCCTTACCAATTATAATCAGTTAAGTAAGATCAGTTAAAGTATTTCAGAAATCTTAGAACTTACCAGTTCAGTCTGTGGCATTATTAGTAATTTAAAGTTATTTTCTTAACTTAGCTTTTGGGTTATTTGGTCTGGTTGAGCCTTTCAACGGCGTTAGAGTTATTCCGACGAGGTTAGGCCAGTAGTTACCAGCATTTCTGTCCCCTTTAAACACCATTTTGTGCATATTAACCAGTGCGTCTGTTATTTTACAAGCTTGAGGAGCCAGTTTTTTCTATTCCCGTTAATGTAACGAAGCGTTTTAAGGTCTGCTGTGTATATAACATTACACTAGTTACTTGGAAAGTTTCAGGGACTATTTCTTGCTGACACAGAGTTTGTAAAGTAAACAGAGGGAGGAGAGCCCACGGGGGCCAAAAACAAGAATTTTAACACCTGGTACTTACAGGGAAGAGAATATTCCTTCTTTCCTTCCACCCTAAGGAAGCTCTGTAAACTTTTCTGTGTGTCCTCTCAGTGGACATATACTTTACAGAAGTAGCGTGGCAACCTTTTGTGATTAAAAAATTCATTTTACTGGATAACAAACTAATATCCAAATTATTTTCATTTGGGGAAAATTTTAGTCACTTGTACGGAAAATGTTTTTAATATACAGAAAATTTTTGACATTAATATTAGTGTCTTTTTTTACCCTAAAAAACGAACTCTATAAATATCAAATGTATTAGCCACCCTTTTATCTGAAAACACAACATCGTAATAGATTAAAAACAAGGAATATTTCTTTCATTGACTTAGTTTCTGATGGGAATCTATACAATTTTTGTTTTCTTGTGCCTATAGTAACGATCTCTGTTACTCTGTCACGTATGAGAATAACCTGATATTATGGGACTTAAAATTTCAACTATTTTCAGGGATGTTTTGAAAAGTTGTGTGGAGGCAGTACACAGTGTTGACACCGATATGTGTTTGTAAACAGTGACAGTTCATGTGTCTGTAGCATCTCACAATTTGAAGAATGCTTTCATTTATTTTGCTAGTGTGTGTGACCGCCCCACTGACTCATTTGGCCTTCCCAACTGTTGTGTGAAATAGTGTCATTTCGCTGTTTGAGATGAAAGCATGTGATGTTGTCATCAGGTGTGTTAACTTCGTGCATGTATGATAAGAAAACATATATATCCTTGTGCAGTTAAAAAGCACGTGTGAAGCCACAAAGCAGTTTAATGCTTTCTGTGATGTGACATTTTTTGCTGCAAAGTTTGGAGATAACTCCATTTGTTGCCTTGCAGCAGTGCCCTAACAGAGAGAGAAGGCGGCAGCTTTGGGGACTGAAGAGCCAGCCTCTGTGGTTTACTGGCTTTGAGGCCTGGGGTAGTTAAACTCCCTCTCTAAGCCTGTTTTCTCACCAGTGAAAATGAAGATAAAAATGTCCAGCACATAAGTTCATAGTTAAGTTAATGAAATGAGGCAGTATTTATGGACATACCTGCTTGATGAACTACGTGTCTATAATATACATCTTTCCCCTGGGAAGTTAATTAGGTTAACTGTGAACACTTTGATCTGCGTGGCATTCGACACAAGGACAGCATGCATTTATGGCATACCTGGAAATGTTTAATAGCTAGCTTTGATGTCCTTTTCTGCTGTCATCTCATTTTCCCTGAGTATTTGTCCTAACACCAAATGCAGTCCTTGAAAAGAATCGATTATTTGTGAGTTACGTGTTGTAGAAAAGGACCTTTAATTATATTTACTGTGTTGATTTTTGAAACCTTAAAACTTTTTGGCTGGCATTTCTGACATGTTATATTTTTACCATGTCATTTTGCTGTAATGTTTCCTGTGGTTAAGTTTACTTGTACTCCTTATAGACTCAGGCTTCTGAGAAGCAATGTAGTGTAATCTGTACAAAATTTCCACATTGTGCGATTTGAAAATCAGATATTTTGGAATACGCCTTATTTTAGATACTGCCTTTTAGAAGGTTCCCATAAATGTTGCAGCTGCTTCTCTTGGCCAAGCCTGGAGGCAGAGTTCTAGTCATTGAAATAAATCTCCAAATTTATAATACATGCTAATAAGAAATTTGCTAACTATACATAAAAGTTCACAGTACCAGAAGAAATTTATTCCATGAGAAAATTATCCTAAAGTGTAATAAATGTTGGCTATTTCTATATAGTTGATGGTTTCTATGTAATTGATGGATATTTCTGTATAGTTGAGGCTAATCTAAATGGTAATTCTACTTGGGCAACTTGCAATTATCAAACAGATTTTTAAATAAAAATAATTAACTGCATATAATTACTGAGGGAGTATATTAGATATCCAAAATACATTTATCTTTTTAACTCTTAATTATGCTACCAAGACATTTGCAGTAATTGAGAAGAACAGGAAGTTCATAGATAGTGTTGAAACTGTTGATTCTGGTCGTATGGATACCAGAATGTCTAAATTTCCTCTGTAAATGCCAAAAGAAGCTTGGAAAACCCAATCCAGAATTGGCTGGTGATTATTCAGAGGTTTATTATCCTGTGTGCAATCTTCAGTAAGTTTCCTTAATTCACACCAAGCAGCGTAGAGAGAGCTGCACAAAAGAGAGTCCTGCACAAAAGAGAGCACCAAACAGTCCCTGCTGTGTATGTCCCACTCCGGATTGGAAATTTAAAAGGCCAAAAGGATAGAGAGTTGAAAGTATTAGCAAAAGTAGGTATTGTAAAATGTCTGTGAACTTCTGCGCAAGTGGAGATTATTGAAAGATGTTTGTAAGTCTTGATTGAGTGTTGGACATCGTGACTGCATAATGTTTTCACTGGAGTTCCCTGTTTCAATCTCTAGATTATTTTGCCGTCGCTTACTTGGACAAACTGGGATATAGAGGGGGATAAATAAGTGAGACAGGTGGCCTGATGTGAGTGGGCCGGAACCTAAGTCCCTGATGTCCTGGCTGGTTTTGTGAATGGACACTTTCCTGGTCTCCAGGCATCACCACGCTTTGACAGGAAGTTTATTTTTCTGGATGGAGGATGGAATAGATTGAAATTCAAGAAGCCTGCTTTTTATACCCCCATCATTTCAGAACCACGAGTGTTCTGACACTTTTGAGTAAAGTGCTCAAATCTCCCTGTGGAGGGACAGGTCATGAAATGAAATGAAAGTACAGTATCATAAATTGGGCTGGAAGGAGGGGCCCTGCTTTTTCTGGCTTGACTGTTGTCACTGCACTTTGATATCAAAATACTTTGTATCGGTTCCTTTATGTGCCTTCTCAACCTCCCTGTTCTTTGAAACCATTCAGTGTTTGTTACTCAGTAAGCTGAACAGAGGAAATTCCTTCAGGCAACAAAAGACCAGAATTTCCCCAGAGGTAGCTGCCTTTCAGCAGGTTCCTGGAGTTTACACACCCTACTTTTGTGACTTAATTTTTATAGCTCATGGTGAGTCAAGTGGCTTTTACTTCCCCACATAGTATCTTTCAGGAATGTACTTTCAACCCACAGCATCATTTGTTATCTTGCTTGTTTCTTTCTTTGAGGGGCTGGGATGGGCTTGAGGATGTTACTAAACATACTAAGTACTTAGTGGTTCAGATAGTTTCCCATAGTTTTCATTTCTCTTTCTCACTTTCTATAGGTCAATCCAGAACAGGTGGATTATATATTTAATGACTCATAAATCTTGAGAGACATTTTAAAGCTTCACAATAAATCATATTTCTTGAGTTTATTCTCAAGTTTTTAAAAAATACATGACTAGGCATTTATCTCATGGGGTAAAAAAAAAAAACCTGCCTTGGTCCAAATTTTAATTTGGATTTTGAAAATTTTAATTTTTAAAAATTTTAAAAATCTAGTTGAAGATAAACTTGAGGTTGAACAAAAATACCGAAATGTGTATATTAAGTTCCAACCAAACAACCTAGCACTTTTCCAAATCCAGAAATTTTTCAGGCTAAAAGTTACATTGCAGAACTAACATTTGTCTCTAACCTTAAGGAATTGGCTCCAGTTGAACGCTATGAGCTATTAAGCACAGCTCTGGAGTTTTTTCATATTGTCTTCCTCACCAGTTACAAGGCCTCTCTTAACATAGTATCCGTTCAATGGCATCTTACTGATGTGCTTTGCCACTTGAAAAAAGAGATAGTTGTAATATAACTTTAAACATTATTAAATTTTGTTTTAAGTTGATTTAACCTCTTATTGTAGAGGTTTTGCTTTTTAAAAATCCTGATACAATATTATACACATTAGCATGCTTTTTAAAAATCCTGATACAGTGTTATACACATTAGCATGCTTTTTAAAAGTCCTGATACAATGTTATACGCATTAGCATGCTTTTTAAAACCCCAGATATAATGTTACAGACATAAGCATGGGTTATTAGGGCCGCTAGGCTAGGAGCCGAAGGTAAGGACAGAGTAATGCTGAGGAAGGATTTGGTGCGCCTAAGGCCTGCTGTTACCCTCGGTTGAAATTGTATTAGCAAGACATGCTCCTGCACTCTGCAGTGCCGCATTATTTTCTAGCTGGTACGCAGGGGTCATTTATAAATTTCAGGTTCATAGACTTACAGAGCTGTGGACAATTATGTAGGCCAGTTGGTTTCATTTTAAAAATGAGGAAACCACTTTACTTTTTAAAAAACTGATACATAGTAGTTGTACATGTTTATGGAGTACATGTGACATTCTGAGACATGCATACAATGTATAATGATGAAATCAGGGTCCTTGGGATATCACCTGAAACATTTATCCTTTCTTTTGTGTTGGAACATTCCAAATTTCCTGTTTTGAAATATACAATAAATTCTTCTTAACTCTGGAACTTATTTCTTCTAACTATAGTTTTGTGCCCATGAATCAACCCTGAGAGATTCTTTTGCAGTGATACTCTTTTTATCTCTCAAGTGTGAAATTATTTTTGAATAACTACATCTGAAATGCTGTCCTTCTTGATGTTGGAAACAGAGACGTTGGGAAGCCTGGTTTCTAGAGCTTTCGCTTCTGCAGACAGAGACAGCTGAGGTGAGGCCTACCCAGCGGAAGCCTTTACTCCGCATGGCAGGACCGAGCAAGGGCTGGCACCCAGGACGGGCAGCCGGTGACAGATGCTCACACACAGGCTGGGAGAGATGGGAGCGATGTCATGGAGGGGCAGGATGGGAGCTGGATCCTAAAAGATGACCAGATTCATCTCAGTGGCTCAGTAGGAGGGGCCTCATCAGAATACTGAAGGTGGGAGTGACTGCTGGGGAAATAAGTGGTGACCACACTTGCCCAAGAATTGTTTTTGTTCATGATTAGCAGATTTCAACAAATTACTTTTGAAAGTGAAATGTCGCTGAAGAATTTCTGGGTGTGGCTGTTATCACAAACACACACTGTTTTCCATCAAATGTGGAGTCGAATAAATTTGTTCCTTTCTTGCCGGCCAGTCTTCTGCAGAGCTGTTCTCTGAGCACCTGCCTGGGCCAGGCTGAGGACAAAGAAATACCAAGATGCAGTTTCTGCCATTGAATAGGGGTAGCAGAGACCTGGGAATAAAAGATGACTTTAACTTTCATTGTATTGTCATATTGTAGGATCATAACTCGAACAGAGGATGAGTAAGCTTTTTTTAGAGTTTGACGCTATTCACTGTTGATGTATGCAGTGGAGAGTTTATCCTGAACTAAAGAAATGAATATTCTTGGGCCAGGTGTGGTGGCTCACACCTGTAATCCCAGCACTCTGGGAGACTGAGGCAGGAGGATCGCTCAAAGTCAGGAGTTCAAAACCAGCTCGAGCAAGAGCGAGACCCCATCTCTACTAAAAATAGGAAACAAATTAATTGGCCAACTAAAAATATATATGAAAAATTAGCCAGGCATGGTGGCGCATGCCTGTAGTCCCACCTATTCAGGAGGCTGAGGCAGGAGGATTGCTTAAGCCCAGGAGTTTGAGGTTGCTGTGAGCCAGGCTGACGCCATGGCACTCTAGCCTGGGAAACAGTGAGACTTTTTCTTTTTTTTTTTTTTTCTTTTTAAGACAAAGAAAAAGAAAGAAATGAATATTCTTAACATTTGTCTGCATTTCTTTTTGTTTGAAGTGACAATGAAAATGCTAACTCTTACTCTACATTATAATGTGGGAAATGTTGTCTTAATTCTATTAAGTACATACACTTAAAAATTATATGTATTTAGATTTACTAAAAAATAAGGAAATATAACCTGCATTTCCACCATTCAAATAAACCATACTCCATTATATATGGATATAATCATTGGGAAAAAATTCATAATGCTAATTGGATCTACAGCCTAAACCAAGCACTAAATTGAGATAAAGATAAATTCAATAACTTATATTGAGATCAAGATTAATTCAATAATTTCATATAAAATGTTGACGTCATAGAATAAAAAACAGTTAAAACTTGAGTATCAGATCTGTGAAGGATGGTAAATTCCTAACTTGGAAGTAGAAAAGGAAATCACAAAAGTTGGACAGATTCAGCCATATAAAACTATTACATTTCTGAACCATGAATAAAATAATAAAATGAGGAAAACAACAGATGTTTTTCTTAGTGTAATGGAAGTTTCTCATACAGTATATCTTCTTAGTGTTTGTAATTATGTATTTTGGCCAGTGGGTCGTATCTGTGTAGTGAAAGTTCTAGTAAGTACTAGAAAAATACTGACGGTTCCTCACACTCCCGACTATCTTTGCTGTGTTGAAAGTGCTTGTGTGTAGGTGACTCACACAAAGGGATTAACAATAAAGGCAGAAAATCCAACCCCCAGGTTTCTTCACTATACATTTGCATTACAAAAATAAGAAATAACTATAATGCATAAAATTGGACACTTTGTGCTTGAAAATAGTATTGCTGGTGGTTGTATTTATAGATAGGACTTCGGGGCGATTTTTTAACATTTAAGTATTTAAACATGATAAGGCCAGTTACATGAACCCAAATCCTTGTGTTTTAAAATGTTAAGAGTTAATCCAGATGAAGTTGCAAATCTAAGCAGAAGCCTTTTGTAAAAGATTTTTATTCTCTGCTTTTAAAGTAGATTTGCTTTTCATAAAGTTACAAAGAACAGATTGGTGGAAAGAAACGCTGAGATTACTGGCTACTGTTAAAATAATTTGGTGATTGTGCAGTTATATCCAGATCTGAGCCATTAAACCTTTTGAGAAATGAATGCTTTTCATCTTTTCTTCGGCATACTTGTCACCCAGTATTTTAAACTTTGAAATTTTAATTTCAGCCGATCCATGTGTAGAATAAGTCAGTTGGTCATTTTATGTATCATTTGACTAGCGGTTTCCTTTCTCTTGGCCGAGAGGTGTTTTACATCATATGCACGTTGTAAACTTGTGAAGGACACCTAGAGTTTCAGGGATAGAGGAACTGTCCTTATCCCCAAGGAGCTATTTCTTTTATTTCAAAAAGAGGAATTGCATACAAATGAGAGTACCATAAGGGTGGCCCGTTTCCTTTAGTGGTTTACTGCTCTCGGGGAGCTTCTGATCTAACAGAATAACCCTGGAAACATTAAAGAACAACAGCGTTGGCCTAATTAGTGGAACCCTGGAAGGGACCGTAGGCATCAATCAGGTATATATTGACCATGACACAGCAGAAATCCTGCCAAGGTCATTCTGAGAGTGTCTGGAAGCCAAAGTTGGTGTGACTAATGAATAATACAGTTCATAAAAAAGGATGTAGAAAGGGACAAAAAAAAAATTCATCTTGGAGCAATGAAAGTCCCTAGTTGCTTAATCTAGAAAAACACCTTAATCTGGAGGGTCAGGGTTGGGAGGAGGAAGTTTGGGTCTTTCTAAACCAAGAACTTTGGTTAAATTATTTAAGTAATTAGGAATTTTTTGGAAGAAGGGTTGTGTGGGGTTTTTCTGTTTTTTGTTTTTGTTTTTCTTAATGATAGAAAAAAATCTGTTGTCTCACACATATGTACATACACACACTCTTGTTGTTGCCTTTGGATTGAAGAACAGCCCTAATTTGAAAAACTGAAGCAATGAAGTAAAAATATAATTCTATACCTAATGTGTATATCCTGACAATAGAACAGAGGAAAACGATGGTTCTAAGTATTGATGATCTTCATTTCAGTGTCTGTGTTTTGTGGGAGTATTTTGGAGAGAACTGATGTCGGGCTGAAGGAGAAAGCCATGCGATTCTGACTCAGGCAACCATAATATTTATACCTTTTCTAGAACCTTCAGTTCTAGTCTTTCCAGTAAATTGCATGTTGTAGTAAAAAGTGATCTCCCATGGTTCTTGTGTATTTTTGTGTGTGTTTTTCATCATGTTTGGTGCAATGCCATAAAATTGAATAACACCATGGAACCATACGAAGCATTACTAGTGCTGCCAGAAGTGTTCCCAAGAAGCAAAGTCATGACATTACAGGAAAAAGTTAAATTGCTCGATATATCCCGTAGATTGAGGTCTGCAGCCACTTCTCACAGGTGCAACTTTGCTACTGCTTGAATGAATGGGTAGAACTCTCCAGTTGGTGCCTACAGAGACTGAGGAGACATCTTGTGATGTCAGTAGTAGATAAGGTGATCAACATTTATTATGCGAATTCATTGAGCTCCTACTGCATGCCAGGCACCATCCTGAGTTCTGGGTATACAGCAGTGAACAAAACAACCTCTGCCCTCATGCAACTTACATTCTGGTAGCAGGGAGACAGATGAAGAGAATAGATGTGTAACAGTTGCCATGTTAGATGACTGTGTCACGGAGAAGAGCATGGGCATGGGGTGTGGCCCATTCAGTTTTACCTGGAGTAGCCAGGGGGACCTCCCCAAAGCGCTGATGGGCAGCCGTGTAGAGAGCTGGGAGGAGACCCTTCCAGACAGAGGAAAGGAGTTGAGTGCCAAGTGTGTTTGGAGAGTTGGAGGCACTGGGATGGGACACAGGGGTTTTGAAGAGGGAATGGTCATGGGGAAGGCAGGTTGCGCAGGGCCACCACGCAGGACCTGGAGGTGGGGGGCCATAGGAAGGGCTTGAGTCGGGGATTGGCTAGCAAGGTCGTTTTTGCCTTCGTGGACCACACTGGCCACGGTGCAGGATGGAGGGAAGGCAGAGCAGGAGAGCCGGAGCGGGGCGGCCGTTGCAGAAGTGCACATCGCCTTAGAGGGTGGCAGAGCTGGGCCCCCCACATATTGCTGCAGATACCAGGAGTGATCATCGATTGTCTCAGGGCTTAGTCTTCCCCCGGAGCACTTAGCCTGTCATTTTCATGTTGCAGTGCCTAGAAAATGGGAGGCTCTTATACTCCTTAAGGAAGTGTTATTTCAAGATGCTTTCTGCTGCCTGTGTCATGCCAGGGCGTGGGTGGATATATTTTTGCACTTTTGCACCAGAGAGTCTGCTTCTGATTTGCAAATTGCATTTATTATAAGGCATATTGTCCATTGATGAATAACGTGTGGGCTGCAAAGCAGATACATAGCTGTGAAAATAGCTCATTTATCCTGCAGGCTTCACCCCCAGAGAGAGACAGGCCGTTCAGAAGTGTTTTCTGGGGAGCAGGGTTTTTGCATGTTTTCCTCAGTTTCTGAGGTCATTGTGGGTTTTTTTGCCCCTGTAGGGGCCAAGGGAGAACTTTCCTTTCACCCTCTGAAGGTTTGCTAGAAAATCAACTGACAAAAGGCAGAGTAGTAGAAGAAATGGCATACAAATTTATTGACGTGCATGGGGGACAACCACAGAGTGATGGCCCCAGGCCCCGCAATGGGATTCAGAAGCTCATATATCATCTTGAGGTTACAGAGAGATTGGGAGCTTGAGGCATTGCCAAGAACGGGTTATGGCGGTAAATCAGGTTATGGTGGCAATACAGGTTAAGGGAGGAGGCTGGCCAGCACAGGTGGTCTTGTGATGTAGGTGACTGACACCTCACAGGTAGCAGCCCTCAGAGAGAAAAGATAGTAAATGTTTCTTTCAGACCTTCAAAGGTGTCAAGACTCTCAGTTAATCCTTCCTAGATCCGGGCAAGGCAAGGCCTCAGAGAAAGACGGACTATTTCTGTTCGCAGGCCCTCTGGACAGCCAGCTCAGAATAAGTCAAATATATTTAGGGGTGGAATATTTTGGTCTCTTTCACCCCCTAGTTCACCATGTGTTTGCTTAATGGGCTGAGGACTTGAAGGATGAACAGACACCATCTCAGTTCATAGAGAAGATGTGAATAGACATGGGGAGAGAATGAGTCTCTCCTGAGGAAATGACTCCTGAGCCACTGAAAATTTCCCTTATAATGTGGATTGAAACAGACATCGTGCCTTGTACTGAAGTCCAGTGGTCATCATAAAGTGGCCACTGCCAGTTTATCCTCTGGTTTCTTCGATCTGCCCAGTTGAGGCTTGTGCAGAGGTTCAGTGTTTGGGGACAGGGCATGCTCCCGGGAGTGTTCTTGCAGTCTTGTGACCATACAGGGGTCGTGGCAGGGTTGGACACTAAGTGGTTCAGAGGCTGTCCCTTAACTAAGCCTTGGTCCTGCAATTCAAGTTCACTCACAGAAACCTCACTGGAGATTGTTTTTCCTTTTGAACAGATTTCTTATTTTACTTAATATGTTGCAATCCTCTGTTAGTGACCAGGTGACATCTGTTGGAATGCTGGTGTGTGTTGCCAAGCTAAACAGATGCAGGAAGATTTATCTGCAGGGTTGGGGAGGAAGAGAGGGAGGAAGAAAGTGGGAGGTGTAGGGCGTGTTGGGGGCAGGGGCAAAGGGATTAAACAGTATTTATAGAATGGGAATCAAAAAGGTTTTTCATGTCATTGCTTTAAAACTCTCAGAAAAGCATTCTAGGTTCTTGTGAATATTTCCAAGCCTATCGAATGGCTCTTCTTCATTTCCCACCCTGGATTCAGAATGGTGTTTAAATGGCCCCACACAGCCCAAAGAATTAAGCATTAACCTTCTGCTCTGAAGAAGCCACTCGTCATCAGAGTTTTTATTTTATCTTAGTTTATTGATATTTCTGCCAATTAGCAAGTTGAATATGTCAAGGAAAATGCAGACTGGATAAAAAGAATGTCTCTGGTTTTGATTATCCAGCATGTTAAGAAGACCCATGACCAGAAGTGGATTTTTTGGGGTGGAGGTGGGGAGGGGGGAGAAGACACATAGTAGCCGGGTGGTACCCAGGGATTCTGATTTACAGTCTGGGCTGAGAACAATTAAGAAGTTAATGCCACCGACAACCTAAATCTGGGTTTGGTTAATAACCCTTGATGTAAATACTGATTTAGCGCATTTATTCTCACCTGTTCTTCCTTCGGCGGCGGCGGGGGGGGGGGGGGGGGGGTCGCATTTACAGTGGGTTTATGTGGTGCATCTTGCTGGAGGTGGGAGGTGTCCTTTTGTGGCTCAGAGGTCCACAAAATATTAATAAATTTCCATTCCAGCCAGGTTGTACAACACCTGTGCAACAGAGTGTTCCAGCTGAATATATTTGCAAAGTATATATGAAAGAGCTTATCTCCCAAAATAGCTTAGAAATGAAAGGATTAATTTTCCCCTCAGTTTCCAACTATAAGAAGTGAGTGAAAGTGAAATTTCAATCCTAGCCGTGGCAAGACTGGTCTATCCTGTTAGGACTTGTGTGCCAACACCACTCTTCTCCAGGTAACTAAAATGTCTTCCTGCTGTAAATATTAACTGAGAGCATTTTTGTGGCTTTTGAAAACTCCACTTCTTGAAAGGGTTGGCCAGTTGTCAAATCTTCATGAATTTTGGAGAAGTTGTAATGGGTGGTTTCTTCCTGCCAGTATTTAGAGCCGAATATTAAAAATGAAAAGGGCTGTAAAGGCTACCTGGGCCAACCTCTCGTTTTTTGAGGAGGAAAGCGTGGTAGCTTGTCCAAGGGCACAGAGGAAGGAGATTGGAGAGCTTGGACGTCAAGTGGCCTGATGCCCAAACCGCCACTCTTCCTGCTACCCTCATCACAGGGGAGTGTTCACTGTAGCTAAATCTTGGCCATCTGGAGTCTCCTGCAAATGAGCTGCCCACAGATTGGCCAGTAGTTCACGCCGTCTTGTTGCTGTCTTTCATGCCTTCTTAAATGGAAGGCATGTCCCAACAAGTGTCCGAACAAGTTTTTGATTCACTGTCACCTTCCTAGCCGTGGATTATAATATGATCTGGTCATTCTTTATGTAAACAAGCATTTATCTATTAACAATGCTGTCGTGGCCTAAGAAGTTATGAATATATATTGTAGTACACTTTGCTTCATCAAAGTTCTTAAACCACCATAATCTTTAAGATGTTTGCTACTTAATGTTTATTTCTCATTTCTCTTCACTTACCACTTCTTGTGGCTTGAAGTATAGTAGCTCCCTTCCCTTTTCTAATTTGCTCTTTCTAATGTGGTAAGGCTTAAGTATTTAGCTGAGCTCGTTAGCATATTTATAAAGTAAGAATAAATAGGCCGAGAGTCAGGCCATAGGATAGCTATTTTTTTGAGTAAAGTGCATGATCTGTTTTTTGTCTTTCTCTCCCTTATCTCTGCTTATTTCACCCTTGTCCTCTTGGAACACCTCTCGAATAAGATTTTTCTAAGGTTTGAATGTAAGAATTCAGTGGGTTAATATATGCCAACTGTTTAGAATAGTGTCTGGCACATATTAATGGTCTATAAAGGTCAATAGTTTTGATTGTTTTTCCCTCTGAGAGAGGTGATGTTCTTTACATATGTTTGGGGATTGGGATTGGATATGCAGCAAACTTACCCACTGAATTTGTATCAGAAAATATTTTAGTTCATCTTAATTTTTTTCTTGCTATCTGGATTAGGCCCTTATCCTTTTATTGTTAATGAATTTTCTACTGTACCATTATGAAGAACTATGAAAAAAATCAATAAAAAATATTTTTAAAAAGATTTTATGATTCACTGTACCACCAGGCACAGGCATCAGCAACTTTTATGACCTTAAGTTAAAAGGACTTTGAAGATTTGGTGGCTTATTTTTTCTTCTTAAAAAAAAAAAGGCCAGACCAAGATCACTTTTTGGTAGTGGCTACCTTTTCCTCTGACTGTATTTCTCCAAAAGTTCTTTTTGGATTTTATTAAGCTCAAGTAGTTTTTACAATTTAAAAAAGTTACCCTTTACAGTAATGTTAGTTAAAATAAAAATTAAGGCTTATTTTAAATAACTCATAGCTAGTAGCCTTTTCCAGGAAGTTTAAGAGCTCTGTAAATTATGAAAACCAAATTATAAACCAAGCTATGTGGTTGATCTTGGATCAATAATTTTATCAACGGTTTTGTTATTGCACCTACCAATTATGTATTTTGCTGTTGAGTAGGATAAAAACACAAGAATTGAGCGAATAGTTTCCTTCACTGATTATCGTGTTTGATGATAATTATGTTAAAATCCATCTTTAATTTTTTTATTTTTATGTTTCCCAACTTAACACTGAATGTGCTTCTCTCTAATCTCTAAATTTCAGGAGTCTATTAATAAGTACGTGTAAAGAATTAGTTGCTAATTTTGGATGTGCTTGAAAATGAGATTGTCAGCAAATTACAGTTTAAAACCTAGGACTGCAGTGTGTTATGGGTCGGACATCGTCCCTGGTATAAAAGATAATTGAAAATTTATGAAAAGTAGCAAAATGTTATTACTTCTGAATTTTTCCCACATATTTGACTTTCTTTATACTTTTAAGATAGTCAAAGTGTTTTTAAGTAAGATCATGGAAAGTTTTTCTTTCCAGAGTTATTTTGTGTTAAGATTTTACAACATTAAATTTTATTATTAATAGGTAGTAGAGACTAGGGGAAACCAATCTGTGCAGATGAGTTTTCTCACTAAACAATAAACATAAATAAATGCTTATTCCCAAAGCCCAGTGAGTAGACAGTAGCTGTTCAATGGTATTGCTGGGAGGAAATTAATATTATTTAATTCAGCTCTTCCCCCCAACTCCTGCAACAAAAACCAATAAATTAAGTCCAGAAAGGTTGTCAATTTGCCTGCTTTTATAAGTATAAAAGTCAACAAGGCTAAGTGACACTTCCTTTTACATTCCAGGTATTATGCAAAGCTCTGGAGATAAAGGTATTAAATAAGACAGGCGTGGCCACTGTCTTTGTGGGGCTTGTAGACTACTGTTGTTTTTATGAATGTTGGAGATACTGATGCATGAAATAACTACATATTTCCACCAAAATGCCAAAGGAAGTAAACAGAAAGCCGGGAAGGAGGAAGTAACAGAGAGGCCGACTTACAGAAGGGTGATGGGGAACCTTCCCTGTTGGGGCGGCTGTGAGCTGAGGCCTGACGGATGGGAGGGAGCTGGTGTGGGCAGGGCAGTGGGGCAGCAGCTCACCCGGGGTCCTGCGCTGGGAGAAGAGTTGCATGTGTTGGAGGAACAGAAAGGGTCATCTGAGTGTGAGGGAGGGGGCCAGGGCTCCAAGATGAGATGCAAGGAAAGCAGGGGCCCCTGCACCTTTCACGCCGCAGAATACATCCACTCGTCTGATCGTAAATGACGCGGGGCACCTTAGTAGATATGAAACTCCAATGGCCTGGGCTCCTCTGACGCCTGGGGAGAGAAGGTCGGCATCCACGTGAGCATCCATGTTTCCCAAGGGTAAACAAAGGCTGGGATCTAGTATCTCTGTCATGTTCCTCTCGCAAATGCTAGGAGGCCACTTTTTGTTTTCTCTTTAAGTATTCCATGCCATGTGTTTTGCCTCTGCCGAGATACTGTAGACAAAGTACGCTCAGGAATGTGTGTGGGGACTTAGATTTCTTTATGTCTTTAGAATCCATCTTCATTTTGACATAGGAGTTTAGTCTTTCGATTTTTTTTTTTTGTCCAATTTTTGAATACCAATAATTGTGTCCATTATGCAGCCCATGGTGTGATTATTGGCGATACGGTATTGTAGACAGGGCATTGTGACCACTGGGCAGATGCACTTACCCGTTGTGTGAGCGCTAACCTACAAGGTGCTGTGCTTCAGACCAAAACCTTGTGTGATCTTTTGTGTGGATTTCAGGGTCTGGCACTAAAGCTGTGGTTAGAGAGTACATCAGCGCATATCCTTAAGTTAAACATGGGGAAACGGTGTGGCAGAACAAAAATGGCAGGAAAATTTTCTTTTCTCCCTCCCCCATCCAGAGATGGAGTTTGTCTCCCCTCCTGTTGAGTCCAGGCTGGCCCCGTGATTGTAGTGAGGTGACGCTGGGCTCGTTCTATGCTTAGCCTTTAAAAGGACTGGCAGCTTCCACTCATGCCTTGCGGAAGTGCTTGCTTTGGGAATCCCGCTGCCATATAAAGGAACTGAAATGAGCCACATGTCAATTCCAGCTTTCTAGCTATCCCCACCAAAGGGCCAGACAGTTGGGAAAAGCCATCTTCATCATCATCTGAGCACAGTCAAATAAGAGACCTCTGACCTGCCCCTTCAGTCTGCACACTCTTGAGAGAGAATAAATGGCTGCCAGGTTATGCCCCGAAGCTGTGGGATGGTTTGTTAGTGACAGATAACCAAAAGAGACGGTGTCCTCAACATTCAGTCTTGGGGTATTTAAGCTTTGCCTGTTCGGCGGAGCCCGCAGGTAAGCTCTGTGGAGTGTGGGATGGTGGCGTTCTTGGCCAGCTGTTTTCCCGGAAGCTGGAGGAGGGTAGCCACGCACAGGATGGGCAGACCAAATAGTTCAGGGGTGCACTTGGCTTAGACAGCTGAGAAACAGCTGCAGTGGCCCGAGTGAGTTGAAAGGGTGGGTGTCTTGTTATCAAGAATAGAATTACTCAAATGAAGGGAAAAAGATGTGTTGTTTAAGGAAATTCACCATATTCTTAGAAATTGCTGAAAGGGAGGAGTTAGCCTAGGCCTATGCCAAGATCCAGTTCTTTGTTAATGTGATTTAATAGATGGATGATGATGGACTTCTTCCCAATAATAAATAATGTTTCAAATATAGGATGATAATTTTAATTTTCTTGCCTCTCAAATGTTAGGAATTTCAAGTCAGATATGTGTCCTGTAGGCCTCTATCACCGTAGCACTTGGCAACACGTTTTTTACATAGTAGGTGCTCAATAAGTGGGTTAAATTTAGTTTCTGTAATAATTTGATTCAGGTAGCATCTGATTTAACTGTTTGCCATAAAGCAAAATTCTGTCATTGTGTACAAAATCACCGCAAGCAGTATCTATCACAAATCCTACATATACACTTTGATGGATTTTTTTCCATGTCGTGTGGTTAAAGCCATCTACGTCTTAGACGACCCCCCCCCAAAATTGACAAGCATAGAATTTCATATTTCTTGAATAATTTGGAGAGTTACACAGGCCAGGTTATGCATCCTAAGGGTGACGGCATGTGAAGTTCTCAGGCAGTTTGATCTTGGGTCGTCTTGGAGGGAAGTACAGTCTGGCAGCTGCACCTGCCTCTCCCCTTACTCACCTGCATGCCTCACCTGGTCCCTGACTGGCACTCGGGTCAGAGGCATTTCATTTGGAGAAGGATGGAGTGGACAAGGCAGGAAAACTTTAAAAAGAGCAAGGCCTCTCCACCCCAATGGTGCATTAGAAAGCTCTCCGGGCATTTAAGCTAAACAGTGCTGAGGCCACATTTCCAAGGCTGCTTGCAGGATTCCCAGCTTGTATGTCATCTTTTCCCTGCTGTGTGGCTTAGTGCCTGCAGGAAAAACCGGTTGGTTTAAGTCTTTGGCCTCTTTTTCATACTAATGTTTTCATACACTTTTTTATACTAATGTTTTATTAGAGATTCTTCTTCAACTTAATAGCAATAAAAAATTAATACTGGCTTTATGTTTAGGTTTTTAAAGCATGTGTGTGTATGCATACAATTTATATTTGCAGTTTTTAAAACAGCCTGCCGGAGTGTTGTAACTGCATAAAGCGCTTGATTTAAGGTCCATTTCTGCCACTGACAGGTTCCGTGATGCCTGGTCACTTAAATTCTCTGAATCCACTTCCTTATTTGTAAATTGACAATACTTGAGTCAATGAGACAACTTTAAGATCTGTGTAAATGCTAATGTGTTGTACAAATGTGCTCCCGTATAGTTTCATTACTATTGGTAATAAAGTGCCTCCTAGAGGAAGTTGATAGTCCCCCGGCCCCCAAGACTACATAAGAGGATGTTAAGCTTAAGCTTGATGTCCCGGACAAAGTGGTCAGTTTGAACTGTGTGTTTCCTGGGCCCTGAGCAGGTAATTGCGGGACTGTGTCGAGTGTCCCTGGTTAAGAACTTTGTACAGTTGGGCCAGGGCATATGTCGGTGGAGCAGGCCATGTCCTGCTGCTGATCAGACATTTCTGTGTTGCGAGACTCAGTTTTTTTCCCCTGGGGAGTGTTTATTTCTTAGTGCCAGGCCCCGCATTGGCTGTGCCACCTTAGGCTTTTGCCGCCAGACACGCAGGCCCCGGAAGGGAGCCGGCGGGGCGGGTCGCAGAGAGAAGGGCTGCTGAAGAGCAGAAAGCAGACTTGGCCACCCACGGGGATCCTGTTCGCCGTGACTTCTGTGTGGCCACTCTGCGTGGGAGCTTTGTATCCTGTGGGTCCCGGGGGTGAGGAAACATGAAGACGAGAAAAGAAGAAAAATACTCTGATCAAAACACAAGCAACAAATCAAAGAGAGGACGGTGATCCTGGGATAATCCTCAAGGCAGTAAAGGAAGGCGGGCTCTAGCCTGCTGTTCAGGAGCTCGGTTCCAGGGAGGCAGATGAGGGGATATGGGACATTTTGGGATGAGAGGGCAGCAGGTTGGTTCAGAGGAGCCTGGTAGCCGTGCAGAGAAAGGTGGTTGACCAGGTGTGGTGCTAGTGTGTGAGATTTCAGCTTGTCTCTGTCTCGCTGGGTGGTTGCTGGGTTCATTGGTCACCTTTCATTCTCCCGCTGGCTTCTCGGTGGGTATAAATGGGGTCATTAAAACCTGGGGTTTCAAACTTTGCTTCCAAGCCTGCTTCTGTGGTACTGCAGACATTGACCTAAAATTTATTTTTATTATTTTTAACCTTTAACACCTATGAAGATATTATAAATGTAAAGATATAAAATATCACAATAAAAAAAGCCTGTGTCTGTGCTTTATGTTTTGAGAGTCTATATATGCTGTTTGAAAGAAAATGTTAGGAATCCATGGGTATATTCTGCTAGCTTATTTTTAGCTCCTTCTGGATTGTTCTAATATCTGAACTGGTTGGACTGGCTAGACTGTGGCCAGAAATCATCTGTGCTTTGTAAGCACCCAGGTGATTCTAATACAGGTGGTTCATGGTCCACTTTGAGAAAACTTATCTAAGAGTGTGGTCCCCAATCCCCGGCCCACAGACTGATACTGGGCCACACAGCAGGAGGTGCTGAGCGGTTGGGCAGTGAGGGAAGCTTCATCTGTATTTACAGCTGCTCCCCATTGCTGGCCAGCCTCCCCCCTCCCCTGCCAGCCTCCCCTCCCCCAAACCATGGAAAAATTATCTTCCATGAAACCAGTCCCTGCTGCCAGAAGATTGGGGACCTCTAGTCTAAGAGAGATTGAATGCCTTATAAAAACTGGCAACTTCTGAAATATTTTCTCCCTGGCTTAGTTATTTTCACATTTGCCATTACTGAGAAATTTAAAAAATTATTTCTTTTTTACAATTAAAAAAAAAAAAGTTGAGGCATGTTCGTAATCTCATCTAGTTCTTTGATAGAATCAAACCTCAGATAGGCCTAAGAAATCCAGAGAGGCTTGCTTTTCACTAGAAATCTGTACATTTCCTAGTTAGTGGTTTATGATAGTCTATTCTGGAGTCGTGGGTCTGGCCACCACATCCAGCCTGTGCTGCCTCTGACCCCACCATTGCTGCTCCTTCCAGACTAAGCCCCCTAATCCACCTTCCACATTTTAGCCCAGAAGTATGCCTTTCTGAACTGCAAATGTAAACCTCCCATATTCTGCTAAAACCCCCTAGCGGTTTTAGGGGATACCACAGGATAGATCTACACTTCTCACCTTATCAGCCCATGGCTCCACCCCCAACCCGAAAACACCCCATGATACCGCGCATGTCTCTGTCTCCGCTGTCACTCCCCAGGGCCCCTCTGTGCAGGGCGCCCTCCCTCCTCATCACGCCCTTGCTTGACAAGCCTTTTGCTGCCTCACTCTACTCCGTTCCTGCCTCCATTGTTGGACCTGCAGATATTTGCGTGTCTGTCTTCTCCGTCATATCAGTCTCAAACGAGGTTGAAACGTTTTTGAAGATAGAGACTTTCAGAATGAAATTGTTCGCACAGCGATCCTATATTTGACTGCTTTTACTTTTAAAATGCGTTAGTTAAGGTGGGAGAGTTCAGGGGGATAGAGCTCCAGCCCTCCGAGAGCTTCCAGTCTAGGGAAAGAGGCAGGCACAGAAAAGACACATGCACGACAGGATGGACTAAATCACGGTGTTTCAAGTTCAAGAGGAAGACAGAAGCGAGTGAAGGTTTGGATTCTCATGGTTGAGGGTGCCGAGAGGCTGCAGAGGAAGAAAGGTGTGAGGGTGCAGGGAAGGGTGCTCCCCCCAGGAAGGCTGGTGGTGAGAAAATCTCAGGTGAATAGGCCTGTGTTGGAAATTAGGGACATGGTTGTGTAGACAAGAAGTGTCACTGGGAAAGTAGGTCAATGCAGGGGTATGTAGATAATGTTCCCCAGGCAGTGGTATCAGGACTTTTTGTGGGTACAAGGGTCTAGATGGGGATCACATCTATTTGTAAGCCATTTGAGAGCAGGGCTTTGCTGCATTAATCTCTTCTTTGTTGTACATGCTGCAAGACAGTTGACACTGCTTGATAAGAACTTGTTTTATGCGCTCAACCAGGAGTCAGCGATTTTTTTTTTTTTTTTAAAGGGCCAGAGAGTAAATATTTTAGGTCTTGGTGTCTAATGTATATTCACAACTAAGGATTATTCACTCATTGTGAAATAATGCAGATTCTGAGTGGAGAGAAAGCCTCTCTGAACTTTTAGGTTTCTGCTTTAAGCCAGGCTGGGTGTTCTTGACAGGACTCTGGCATCTTCCATCCCTAAAGCATGCTCGGCAAATCGCCCAGTGTACGAGCCACAGGGTGCTGGTAGGTGCTGTGGGCGTCATTGTAAAGTTAGACAATGCCTCCAGCTGGCCTTTACCACGTGCCTGGGTGTGCACAGTGTGACTGTCCGCCTGTGTCCAGATGTAGTGAAGAGGGGACCAAGGGCTGGCCTGGCTGGGAAAGATCTCTGGGCAGGGATTGAAGGAAAGTAAGTTTTGAGCTGGGCTCCAGAGTGAGCAGTTTGATTGGAATTATAAAAAAGGAGAGCTGGTCGGGAGACCAGTGGCGGGGAGTGAGGCGGCGCAAGTCAGCACAGGCATCCGGGGTTGTGAGTTGTCGAGACTTGTCAGCTGTGCAGCTGGTTCGTGAACTCTTCCAGGAAGCCGCTCACTGTCAGCTTCCACTGGGCGGCTCCAGCAGCCGAGATTGGGGTAGGAGAGTGTATGGTAATGGGGGGTTAGCGAGGGCTGAATCTGAGAAATAGGCTTTTTAAATGACTTTAAATGCCTTACTTTTTGCTGTGTCTAACCGTAGTTAATATGTTCATTGTAAAAAAAAAAAAAAAAAAAAACCAAGAAGAAAGCCATCGTATCTTACAGCCCATCACCAAGAAACTGATTCGCTGCTACCTGTTTGAGAGACATTTAAAAGATACACAGTGGAATTTGGCAAAAGATTCATCAAAGAAAATGACTTATTTCATAATTAAGTACTTTCCACTTAGGTGATGTTTCCTCACCTCTACTATATTTTCAGTTTTCTTTTTTTTTTTTTAATCTAGAAAAGGATAAACCCCTGTGGAAGTGTTGAGACTGCCAGGAGAATGTTAGTTACCATTATGGACAGTGCAGAATTTTGAGACCTGTTGGAGTAGTAGCCTTTGTTTCTCATTCTGTGACTCTCTGCCCACTCTTTGGCACAATTGTCGTCATGTTTTTCATCATGCTTCTTCATGGGGACCTTCTTTAGATTATAAAATCTCTTTTAATTGTTAGGTAATTATTCCACCTAACTCTCCATGCCCACCAAACAATATTAAGAAAAGCAAGGTATTATAAACAAGTCAGTAACAACTTCCACTAATGTTATGTGAGTTGTTTTAGAGGGAGGAAAATAAAAAAAAAAACTTTTTATTTCTTAGTGCATTACAACTGATCTATTGGAACAGTTTAAAACTGTTGAACATTTAGTAGTTAAAAGTTTAATGGAAGTCCCAACTGTACAATTCCAACAAAATATCTAAGTGCCTAGTCTGTGCTTATTTTAATTGGTTCATTTCATTTCTGGTAAGCAGGAGCATTTTCTAATGTGGTTACAGTGCT
This sequence comes from Microcebus murinus, assembly GCF_040939455.1. Lineage (NCBI taxonomy): Eukaryota > Metazoa > Chordata > Mammalia > Primates > Cheirogaleidae > Microcebus > Microcebus murinus. The sequence goes on along the minus strand of NC_134120.1, from coordinate 16,008,671 downwards.
ACCCTTAGCTGGTAAATCTAGTTCTTCAACCTCAGAGGAGAGACAGGAAGGAGCTCTTTCTAGAAAAGGGGCTTGAACTATTTCTCCTGATCTTATATATCACATTTGTCTATCTGATTTTAAGACACCACTGAAATTTATACACTAAGAAAGTCAAATGAATGTAATAATTGCAAAAAAAAGTTTACAAAAGCAGTGACTGAAACTAAAAAGAAAGTCAATACATTTTGAGTCAGTCTAGTTGATCTAAATCAAAAATGTGGTTGAGGGCCGGGCGCGGTGGCTCACGCCTGTAATCCTAGCTCTCTGGGAGGCCGAGGCGGGCGGATTGCTCGAGGTCGGGAGTTCAAAACCAGCCTGAGCAAGAGCGAGACCCCGTCTCTACTATAAATAGAAAGAAACTAATTGGCCAACTAATATATATAGAAAAAATTAGCCGGGCATGGTGGCGCATGCCTGTAGTCCCAGCTACTTGGGAGGCTGAGACAGAAGGATCGCTTGAGCCCAGGAGTCTGAGGTTGCTGTGAGCTAGGCTGACGCCACGGCACTCACTCTAGCCTAGGCAACAAAGTGAGACTCTGTCTAAAAAAAAAAAAAAAAAAAAAAAAAAATGTGGTTGAACAAATGAAAAATGAGTTTGGCTTTGTATGGTTTCTCTCAGTGACCTGACCGTACTTGGGCTTGATCTACAGAGCTCTCTCGTTAGAAGAATTTTGATGCCACCATTGAGTTTTAGTGCTCTCTGTGGGCAGAGTATAACATAGATTGGCGTAACATTCTGCATGTAGTTCTGGTATTTATATGAGCTCATGAAATGAACTTCTCTTCCCTCATAGAAAAAAAGAGAAACCCAGGGAAATATAGAGAACACAAATTCAAAGTGGGAACTGTCATCTGTCTCAGTCGAGGGTATAGGCTAGGTTGTGCTGCAAAACAGAAAACCTCAATGTCAATGGATTAGGCCACAAAGGTTTTTCCCTCCTTGTTCTTGGTACATGTACCAAGATCACGGACAGTGCTCAGGATCATGGGAGCTTATCCCGGTGGGCTTCCACCATTACTGCAGCAGGGGAAGGGAGCACGGGGAGTCGCACCCTGCTCTGAAGGTCTGTCTGGGAGTGACACACATCACTGCCACCCCATTGCGTTCGCCAAAGCCAGTCACGTGGCCATTGCCACTTCGGATGGGTGAAGTACATTTTTACCATTGCCCAGAGGAGGAGATATGGAATATTTGAGAGCAGCCCTAATGACCAACACCACCCCATTATCCACCTTAATGATCATGAGGCTCTGGGCAGTCAGAAATCCTTCCTCTTCCAAAGACCACACAGTAAGTCTCCTAGCCAGCTGCTGAGGCTGTACACCATACCCTTGACTTATGAGAAATCCCTTTTGAGAAAGGTAACTTACCTGGCCAATTCACTGTTACTGCTACAGATTGTATCCCCCCCAAAAAGATACGAAGTCCTGACTACAAGTACCTCAGAATGTGACCTTATTTGGATATAGGGTCTTTGCAGATGTAGTCAAGTTAAGACAAGGTCATTAAGGTGGACCCTAATCCAGTATGACTGGTGGTATCCTTGTCAAAAGGAAAATTCGGACTCAGAAACAGACACACATATAGGGAGAATGTGATGTGAAGATGAAGGCAGAGATTAGAGTGATGCTTCTACAAGTCAGGGAACACCAAAGAGTGCCAGCAAACTGCCAGAAACTAGGAATGGCTGGGAACAGATTCCTCAGAAGGAACCAGCCCTGCGAACACCTTGATCTTGGACTTGCAGCCTTCAGAACTGTGACTTGGTCCATTTCTGTGGTTAAAACTACTCAGTTTGTGATAGTTTGTTAAGGGAGTCTGAGCAAACTAATGTGCTAATCAAGACACTTTTTATCATTTGCCCTGGGCCTGGCAAGCACACTCATTGGGGAAATCAAAGCAAGGGACCTCTTGGGAAAGTTGAGTGAATCCTGGCCAAGGTGACGTCTAATGCCCATTGCAGTGCAATTAATTTTTTTCTTTTCCTGGAAGTAGCTTTTAGCAAGTGGTTCTCGTGTCACAGCTCTAGAAGTGAAGAGTAAAATGTGTTAGTGGAAATTCAGTATTAGCAAGAAGAGGAGTAAGGGACAGTGCTAGCAAAATGAATAATCCATTTTTATTATCATGTTGCCAGTTGTTTTCAAGATAGTTGTTTTTGTGGAATAAAAAGCCTAGGGCCAGGAGATGCTTTTATCAGTGGTGGGGTAGGGAGAATTGTAGGAATAGAAGAAGGCCGGTAGCTTCTGTTAGTGCTTCGTTGCATGTGGCAGTGCCCAGCCTTACGGGCAACCTGATTTTGTGTCATCTCGGTCTTTTCAGTAAAGGTGGTTTATCAAATACTTTATTTCTTTGAAAAGCTTTTTAGATAATCGAAGTTTATACACTAAAGCACTTTGCTAAACCATATGTCTGGATATGTTGTTGAAATGTCAACCTATTTTGTGATGCTATAGCCATCCAGAATGATGCCATGGATATTGTTGGGAGTCGTGTCCTTGATCCTACAAGGTTGTGTGGGAAGTAGGTGGTTGGCCCTGCTGTCTGGTTGGGTCTGGGTAGTGATGCCCCAGGCCATCTTCTGTCCCGTGTGTGGTTCTCCTGGGGCCTTCTTGGGACTTGTTCTCTCCCCATACATCCAACACACATGTCTTAAAATTCTGAGTAGTTGCTTCAAGCAAAGGATTTCTTAATTGATCACTGCTAGAGAAGGAGATGCTAAATAGTCCAAGCTATATACTTTTCCCCCAAACAAAATACTTTTCTTACTACTGCTCGTCAGGCCCAAATTGTGTGTGTCTGTACATCACATGCATCTAGTGCTCAAGGCCAAGAACTGGCGAGTAATAAAGTGGTTTATGTTCCCAGTAAGTGGACCCATCCTAAAAGTCCCTGGGAAGGTAACTCACTGATGAGATGATGAATGCAGGTGTGTTTTGAAACAAGTAAAATCCATATGAATCTAATGTATTGTTGATACTCCCTTATCCCTAGCTTGGATGTACTGTAAAATTTAAAATTTCAGGGTTATAGAATTTTTATTAAGGTTTACTCATGTTCTAATGGTGTCTTGGCCTTTTTATGTAAGGATTTATATTTATGTATTTTACTGGGTCTTTTTTAAAAGGCAAAGGTAAGTAGCATCTGGTTATGTTTGCATAACCATCGTATTAAATGTTTTTATTAAAGTTAGTAAATTCTAGTATTTATCCTGCCCAGACTGCTGTTGAGATACTTGTCCAAGTTGATCGAGTACTTTAGACTTTCTTTATAACCATGTAGGAGGGAATATATAGCAAGAATACCTTTTTGAAACATTTTTCTGATCCAGGGGTGAAATAGATGTTAAAAATTGTTCCATCGTTTGCTAAAGAGTTGGTAATAACAGAAATTGAACTCTCTGGAAAAGAGGATTGTAGGCAAACATATAATTATCCTGCGTATGAAACTTAATTGCAAAATCTCTCCCAGTTGTGATGCTGTGGAAGTGACTTCAAGGTTTAGTTTGAGGTTTGAATCAGCAAATTGATAGCTGAAAGAATCAGTGAGCCATTTCTTTGTAATTTTGGATCATCTTTTGTTGTTTCTCTTGATATATTTAGGATGTAATTGTTTATAATTTTGGATCATCTTTTATTGTTTCTCTTGATAGCTAAAATGAAAATTGGTCTGCAAATTGGCCTGTGACTAGGTAGTTTTCAACACAAAAATTTCGCCTAAGAACTGATGAAGTCTTTCTCATTCTACCACTGACTTAATCAGGGAATTGTGACACGATTTCTCAGGGTCAGGGAAAGTGAAAAATTAAGTTTAAAGATTCAATTGCTCAGGGTCAGGAAGTGAAAAACAAAACTTAGTTCAAAGATTCTGAAATCTGTTTGCTTTGAGAAATAAAGAACTTGCTATTCTTAAATTGTTGCAGCATTTCCTTAGGATATTAAAACCATCCTTAGAGGGAACTTTGAATATCGCCCCTGGCTTCACCTTCTCTGTGTCTGTCGAGGCTGCTTTGTCTGTCTGTCCTATCTCTAGAGCAGGCGCCCTCAAACTACAGCCCACCGGCCACATGCGGCCCTCGGGGTGTTTTTTCCTCTGCTGCCTGTCCTGCTTAGCAGCCCACTTGTCCCAGGCCAACAGTGCGCATGTGTGGAATGTGCGCCGCCCTCTCCAACAGCCCTCCAAGGGTCTGAGGGACAGTGAACTGGCCCCCTGTTTAAAAAGTTTGAGGACCCCTGCTCTAGAGGATTCATAGGGGATTTTTTTCCTGTTGTTTAAGTAGGTAACTCCTTGGGTGTATCCTTGTATTTCTGTTTTCTCTTGGTTTGTTCCCATCATATCACCAACCAGTAGAACCATCTCCTGCTTTCTGAGGTGTGCTACTGATAGCACTGTGCACACGCAGGTGAAGCATGTTACCGCTGTGATCACGGCCGTGGCATCAGTGTTAGAGCGGAGGGCTGCGTCTTCTCTCGTTCAGGGAAATGCAATTTTGTTCCTGAAGTTTTTCTTCCGTAAAAATCCTCGTTTCGCTTTTATTTTGTTTAGCAATGTAGCAAGGAAAGCAAAATATGAAGCTTAAGCCATTAGAAAGACTGTTTTGGACACAGTGGTTTCTAGCTTTGAGTGATACATGGTATATTCCATGTAGGAGAAGTCGTTAGCAGCTTACCACTAAGTTAAATTAAATAAGTATTTTTAACATCCTTGTTTCCATGTGTCTAGCCCTGCTAGTGTCTACGATGGGAAATTTAAGTTGGAGAAGTAGCCCCTGGACTCAAGAAATATTAATGTTCGTGCTGTTTAGAAAGATAAGTGTATCTTAGTTTTTAGAATTCTATCAAAATTATGGTGTATACTCCTGTGTTGAAAAACGTGTGAACTGTGTTGAAAAAACAACACACGCCTTAATAATGAGAGTGAATATTGCTCTCAAATCTAGCCTCAGCTCTCTTGCTTACTTAAATACAGGGGGCAAAAACCCAATAAACAGTATAGTAAATAACCAGTGATTTCTATATAGTTATCCTGGCAGCTATAAATTTGGATTTTGAGGTTTGTACTGATTAATCATCATTTTCCCTTTCAGTCTGTGAAAGTTTTCCTTAAGATCTGGTAAGATCTGGCTCTTTAAATCTCCTTAATCTTGCTATGATCACATTATTGTTTTAAGACATGGCAGAGTCATTGTGGTGAACTCCCAAGTTTCTCTCTTCCGGCTAAAAATACGTTTCTCTTTTCATATCTCATCACACATTTTTGAAAAACATAACTCCGTATATAGAAAGGGTATTTGTAAAGATACCTAGTCATTTTCTGGGTTCTATGTATGTTCTTTGTTGCTATTTCTTTCACTCATTTGTTCAGAATTAGGTCACTTGCCACCTAGTGTTATGTATTGAAGGTGAGAGGCAATAAATAAATGTTGACTGAACGAATGTATTCAGTATGCCCAGTGGTGCTTAACAGAAAAACCTAACCCTTACTGTTACTTGTCAACTCCAGGGAAAATGGCCTTTTGTATTTCAAAATTTTTTTGAATGCCTAAACTTTGCCATGTTATAGGAATTAATGTAAGTCATTTCTGTTACTTTAATTTGTTTTCAGGAAGGTTAGGGCTTGACCTCTTCAGCTAGTGGTGTTCACTATTCTAAGTTGTCTTTTAGATATATTTGGGAAATAGACAAAAATCCACCATCCAAAATTTATATCCTTTCTCTTCTAGAGTTTTTTTCCATTGGGTTATTTCCCATGCCTGCAGTCAGGCCTTTCCCTGAGATCCGGCTCTTGTAGTACAGACAGAAAGGTCAGACAGAAAGAAATCGATACTAGAGATTATCTAAAAACATCTGTAGGATGAAGGGTCAGTTCTCATTCACTCACACTGGATGTTTCTAGCTCTTATCTTGGAGAAATCCTCACTCTTAGAACAGATATTGAAATCTGTTCTTTTCCAAATGCTGGCTCTTTCTAAGACTCAAACACTTTTAATCAAATTATTTTCTGGAAGCAGAATAATGAAAAAATTAAAAGTAAATACTAGATGAACTATATAGTCAGTGGTTTTCCTTGTTTTTCCATCTCTTTACAAATCTTATTCAAAAATGTGTTCAATAAGCTGTTATCTTGCTTGCACAATAAATAGAACATTATGCATTAAGGCACAGTCTGCTCTCCTAGGAAAAGAATTTAACTTGTAAGTAGCTATACACAATTCTCATACATCAAGTTTTTAATTATTTATATAAATTCTTACCCAGTGTCATAATTTATAGACAAACACATGGATATATTTAAGTCTAGTGTGGTAAAGAATATAAATGTTATTAACACCGAAACACAGCCAACTCTGAATCATGCTAATGTTAAGTATAAAATGAGCAGTACGAGCATTTACTGGATTTTACCTGTGGAAATACAGCGCTGTGTTCTGTAGGTTATAAACTAATGCCACCCCAGTCTTCAGAGCTTCAGCAAAGTTATCATCATACCAGTAAAGGTGACAAAAGATGTTAATTTGACATCTGTAAAAATGTACTGCCCTTTTCTGAAAGATGAGTCTAATGTAAAGTATTTTTAAGTGCTTTATAGAAAATACCATGTTCTTTTCAATTCTGGTAACTTGTTTGCTTTTCATTTAGGTGTAAATTTCAGTTATTGAATGTTTTACATGTGAAGGCATCCTATGAAAACGAGTTACACTTATCTAGTCTTCACTCATTGTCATGTTGATAAAATGGCCCTTACCAGAAAACAAACTGTTTTATCATGTATAAGATTAAGTCTCAATAGATTTAGGGTTTCATAAAGTTAGTGATAATCCCAGCAACTTTGAATGTCATATTGATGGCTGATCAGAGCTAATCAGGACTAATTGAGACAGGCCAGTTTACATAAGCAGTTGGATCTTAAACACCACTAAAGCCTATGCTAGTTTTTGGGATTGCAGTGATGAAGATGACCTCATCCTAACCCTGGAGGTGATCTTCCTGCGCATAATCTGCATTTGGAAATTTTCATGATTTGAGGGTCATCTATGGTGCCAGTAGAGATTTTCCCAGAAGGCCAAGGATATATGGAATATGTGGTTTGTTCTTTGACCATAATTATATAACGTTTGTATTTGCCCAGAATGAACAACTGCAGGCTAACATTTACACAAAAGGAATTTAGTGTGCTCACTGTGCTGATAATATTTGAGAAGCTAGGAGAGCTATTTTAAAACACATCTTTCTTTAACTTTTTTGCTGGACTTCCACAGTTTGACATTGTTCATGTTTAACTTTGTCCTCATTTAACTTTATCCTGTCCAAATGCTAAGGAGCTTAATAAAGGTCCGTGTGATCAAAAAGGCAGCTCTCAACCCAGCATGAAATTCCAGTCTCATTCATTTCTGTTTGCCCATTGCCAAGGAATTCAGACAACTGCATGCTTGACTTACAGACAAATAGAGGACAAAGTGTTGCTCAGTAATTGTGTTTAAAATATGGAGCTGACATAGGTTTATAGCAAATAAATCCACAAGAAGAAAGAGGAATATACTGTTTCTCTTCTAGTTCCAGCCTCCTGCTTATGGAGACTACAGAGTGGAATTGTGGTGGGCACTCTCCAGGGGACCAGCAGCCTGCAGGGTGACATGGGCCTTCATGATCATGAGTTCACTTCTATCCCATGAGACATTTCTTAACAACATGGGATTAGAGAAACTAAAGTAATTAAGTTCTGACTTTATATAGCAGAATCTAAACCCTTGTTCAGACTGCTTTCATGTTCTCAGACTATCTAAAAGTCTTTACTATGTGGTCTTACAGAGGTTTCATGGTACATATTTCCATTTGCTTCCTTATGCATCATATGTTTTGTTAAAAAGAAAACATCAGACTTGATAAACAATTGAATCATTGTGTTGGGGTTTTGATTCAGGTCAATGACCTTTTGTAAGTTGCACATGCCTGGGTGTTTTGCTTGGAAGAAGAGTGATCAAGCAAAGAGCAGAGCTCATTCGCTTTTTCTAACAGAGGTTGGGACAGATTCTCTTAGAATGTTAAGGAAACAAATAATAAAACAGCAATAATGATCATCATGTGCAGAGTTCATTCTCCAGATTAGTATGTAGTTGAGCATGATCTTGGATAATACAAGGAAATAAGCTTTAAAGGCAAATTGTAGTAAAACTTTGCTAATTCAGGCCTGACTAATTTGCCCACCCAGCAGTTCTCCCTGGAATCTTACCATTCCTCTACTAACTTTCAGAAAAAATTTAATAGTAGGCTGTGGAGAAGGTTCATGTTACTTCTTATTTTGAGGTATCATAAATAAGAGAGTACCAGATATATCCATCAAACCATGAAGAGAGAGAAAACATCTGCTGAAAAGCCAGATTCTGTTTTTTTTCCTTATTTTTAATTGTGGTATGTTTTTGTGTATGCACCAAAGAGAAATAAGAATAACTGAATAGTCTCCTAGTTTAAGAAAACCACTAAAAAATTTCTTGTTGTAAAATAAAATTGTAAAAGGGATAAACTGTGGAAATAAATACCACACAGTATTTATGTAAGACTTTTAACAAGTGTGAGGTAGTCTCTAACATGATTTGGTAGTAGTTTTATGAGAGACTTTTATTCTCTATGGGGAAAAAGGGGAGTGATTTTATAGCTGAATGTGTTGCCCACTAAGAGTTTTGGTTTCCTATTTGCAAAATGAAAGAGAAAGACGTTTTGATTATTGACTTTATTTCCAAAACCCTGTGATAGATGCTGACCAAGTAATAGTGCCATTGAGGTTTCGGAGGTATTGTTTGCTTGTTTAATATTGAGATGCTAGTCAGAATGTGTTTTGAACATTTAACATCTTGAACATTCACTGTATTACTTTCTCTGTGGTATGGATAAATATTACAATCTTGCTTCCAAAAAAGCTAAGAGGTTCAGATAACTAATGGTTTGTGTCCCCTCTAATTAGAAAATAAAGTATGAGATTAACAAGGTACTACAGTTATACCACGTTCTCAGTATAAGATGTAACTTACTTTCTTGCACCACAGACCCAGAGGCGTAAATGTAAACATGCAGAGAGAAAAGGGATGAGTTTAAATATAGGGGTACGGCTTAAGTGTTTGATAATTTATTCAGAGAATTTAAACATTTCTACTGTAGTACCACTACATTAATCTGGGCATTCATTTAACCGTATCATTTCTAAGAATGAATGAGTACATGATCTATCATGGTGTAGTGACCAAAGTGCTCGATCAGTTGTGAACCTATTCACAAGTTAATTTGGTAACTAACTGCTAATGTTAACAAATGTTTATGCTTTGTGTATGAATTAGCTTAGATTCAAGCTTTTTTGCTCTAATAACCTAACTCTCGGTTGCATCTCTGAGGGATTGTTGGGGGGTGGGGGGAAGGGAGAGCAGCTTCCTGCCTCAGGAATGGCCGATAACCCTGGGTGCTGCTGGGTCGTTTCCTTGGGGTATATCGCCTGACTTGATGGGGGAAAAAAACGGCTGAGAAGCAGTGAGCCAAAGCATTCTGTTTATTGACTTCTTAATATGTTTATTACTAGAATCTGCTTTTGAAAGTGCTTTCAAAACAAGGTTATAAACAGAAGTGTGTCTTGCACGCAGCCTGCAGAGAGCACGCTTCCCGGGGTGTAAGATGAGTCAGCTACACAGGCTCAGAGGCCCATTCCTCCAGCTACAGTAGCTGCTGCTGATGAGAGCTACTGAACCAGGAGAAGCTTCTGGTAATTAGGAGAAGGAAGCCTCCACTTGACACCTCATCACCACCAAGTATTTATTGAGTGTCTTTAGTGCCCAAGGCAGGAGAATGTCTTCTGTGGATTCCACATATTTTAGGGTTACCAGAGTTATAAAATCCTTTGAGATCTATATGTGCTAAGTGTTAGTATCTATACACCTGTTTCCAAGTCTCAAATTTTGCCTTAAACTAACGAATTAGGGTCTTACTCCCCCCCTCCCAGCATTATATACCATTAATACAAATTAATTGAATTGACTTTCAGGAACTTCATTTCTTATCCATCAAGTCCCCAGGTAACAAAAGTGGCATGTTTAATAGCCATCTGTTCGCATGATTAAAACAAAATATCCATGACTACCAACTGTTCAGTGATTAGACAGGTATTTTATTACAAATTGATACCATTATTGTAAATTCCTAGATGGGCACTAGGCTTTTGATGATCAGAGTCTGTCACATTCTTGGCACCAAAGCAGGCACTAAATAAGTATCTGTTGATTGAAGGAACAAAGAAACAAACAAAGAAATGACTAATGCCCCAATCATTTATCCTATGGTTTAGTAAACAGGAAGTTCAGTAGGGAAGTACAACAACCAGATTTCTTTTGCTAATCTTACTGGTGCAAAGTATTTGTTGTAAAAATAGATCTACGTTCATTGTTTGAATTGGACAGTCTAAAATAGATCCAAACCCATTGTTTGACCGGACTTCATAAATGCAAGATGAAACGGATTATGCTTTCTGTCATCTGCGTGATGCTGTTGCTGACGACATCCTGCTCTTGGCAAATGTGAAACAATGACCGGCATGAAAGCCTGGAGATTACTCCAGACGTATATAAACAGCGGCCAGGCCCAGAACTGGTGGAGCATCTAAAAATAGACAGGTGATCCCTTATCTTGTTGCATATGAAAATAGTGTTTATGTGAAGTGGTATTATTAGAAATGATGTGTGAGAAAAGAATCCCTGCAATGTTTCCTACAGTTTAGAGTGAGAAAATGTATTATGCCTATGTGACTCTGAAGCAAAGGATTGTCATGGCTGGAAGGTAGACCAAAATTTTAGTCAGTTTCTCTTTCATGAAAAGAAATTTGTTCACGGAGACATACAACTTTCTGTCCCATGGAGACCCGTCCTCTGCTCACAGAGGTATTTAGCACCCGATTTTTCCTCCAGCTGTCCACTGAGAAACCCACTGCTGTGATGGTCATTGAAAAAGGTATCAGACATATTAGGATGTCCTGAAGTCTTAGTAGCTTACCACACCCGAAGATCTGGTTCTCACTTGAGCCCCATGCCAGTGTAGGTCAGCAGGTGTTAGGATCGACGCAGGTGCAGAGACCCGGGCCTCCAGAAGTTTACATGGGAGCTTTTTGTAGCCCCCCTTCCCTTCCCCTCCCCTCCCCTCCGAGTGCCTCAGCTCACACTGGTAATGTGGCTTTGCCAGACTGCAGGGAGGCTGGAAAGTATGGTCTTCTCTGTGCCTAGGGAGGGGGAGAACCGAAAATCGAGTGATTTTTTAATATTAAAATCAGAGTGTGGTGCAATGAATCTAGAGCTATAGGTTCAGTTTTAAATGAACTAATACAGTTTGTCTAAATTCCTTGTCAGCTGGCTATTTTCTGAGCCCTGAGAGTAATTCTTGTACCCACGTGCTGGCTCACATGAATGGACTGTTGCCTCTGGTGCAATCTTTGCTTAGGAAAGAGCCCCAATTTTTGTGGATACAGTGAACATTTGCCAGCAACGGGCCCTGGCCAGGATAAAACGTATTTAATTTTACCCTTCCCTCCTCTTCTTCCAGCCATACACCTCCCAAACACTTCTGCTTATTTTGAAAGAAGCAACCCAAGTTATCTCTTGGAGGTAGCCAAGTTAAGCAGCTAGAAATTGGCTGGGTGTGGTGGCGTGCTCCTCCTTTAGTCCCAGCTGCTCAGGAAGACGAGGTGGGAGGATCGCTTGAGCCCAGGAGTGCAAGACCAGCCTGGGTGACATAGCAAGACCCTGTTTCTGTCTGGCCATTAATTAGTTACCTGTGGTCCTCAAGTGGGAAGAGCCAACATGAAAGAACACAACTCGGGGGTCCATGGGAGACACTCAGTCTACACCCCTGAAGGACAGAGTGAGAGCTTGAGCCCACAGCATTTGGGTACTTTCCAAGGTATGCAAACAAGAGGGACTTTGCCTATAAAAGAAAATTTAGCCATATGTTCCTTCTCAGTTCCAAGTGGCTGCCAGGTCTTCTCAGAAGAACTGACCCCGAGTGATTTTCTTGAACCTCTGTGTCTGTCCTCACTGAAATCTCTGTGGCTTCCCATCTCCCTCTGCGTGGAGCCCAGATGCCCCTGGACCCCTGGGCAGAACTCTCTGCTGGCTCTGCCTGGAAGGGGACCCCCTTCCCACCGCCTTCTCACCCTGCTGACTCACGTCTCAGCCTCGCCCTGGGCTGCCCCTGCCCAGGCCCTGCTCTCACTCCTCTACTCTGCCATAGTATTTGATTTCTGCCTTACTCGTGGCTGATATGATACCCTGTCTTGCATTTGTAGGTAGTTCTGTGTATATACCCTTGTACATCCTTTTCTGCAAGCTCCTGTGGGGCCAGGGTTTGTTTTGCTTTTTCATGCCCTTATGGTCTAGTAGTTATAATGCTTGCCATGTGATTAAATTCTCATAAAATCTTGAATGAATGCATTTACTGTATGTTTCTTTTTAGTACAAATAAGTATAATATATGGGATGTAAACTCCCTAATGTTGATATTCTTTAGATGCTTAGATTACATTTAGTGTCCTTAATAAATGAATGCCTGTTAAATGGAATTCAGTCTGGAAGGTAACATCTTTTGATCTATAAAATATTTATCTAGGCCGGGCGCAGTGGCTCACACCTGTCATCCTAGCACTCTGGGAGTCCAAGGCGGGCAGATTGCTCAAGGCCAGGAGTTCGAAACTAGCCTGAGCAACAGCAAGACCCCGTCTCTACTATAAATAGAAAGAAACTAATTGGCCAACTAATACATATAGAAAAATTAGCCGGGCATGGTGGCGCATGCCTGTAGTCCCAGCTACTCGGGAGGCTAAGGCAGCAGGATTCCTTGAGCCCAGGAGTTTGAGGTTGCTGTGAGCTAGGCTGATGCCACGGCACTCACTCTAGCCTGAGCAACAAAATGAGACTGTCTCAAAAAAAAAAAAAGAAAAAAAATTTTATCTGAAAGGCAACAAAAATAGACAAACAGGTAGTTTTTTTGCTCTCTTATGAGTTTAGCTTACTGAGAGCCCAAAATATATTAACCTTTGGGCTAGGATATACCTAAAGTAATATTTTTCTCTCAAATCATTTTCCTGGGTTTTATCATATCCAACTGGTAGCATCCAGGAAGTTAAGATTAGTGATTCAGAGAAACTTCTCAACCAATACAAGAAAAATTGTACTCAACCAGAGCAAAATCGATTGGTGATTACCTGTGCCATGCGTGGATTTGTTTTTTTCAGGTGAGGGGATAATTGTATCCTTAAACTCTTCATTAATTGTTGGATCGTGTTTTTTAATAAAATTATTTTATGAAGCTGATGAGAAATGGTTGTGTTCCTGGGAAAACTAGTGCCAATGTAGTTAGTATACAAGGGTAGCTGGCTTTTAATTTAAAGAACAAATTACCTTTTAAAATGGTAATAAATTCCCTTTTGGAATAGCAAGAAGACATCAGTTGCATATAGAGTATTTTGTGTTTTGATGTCATTAAAAGGTGCAGTAATTTTAATAACCTAGGTTGTATACAACAAAAGTCAAGTAGACCTCAGTGTTCTATGATCGTGTAATAATAAACTGTTTTTTACTTACGCTGTTATTTATTTAAAGTTTTAATTAACACAACCTAGCCATTGCAAAGCATCTTATTACCTTTGACTAATATATTTTCTGATGTATAATAATGGGTTCTCCTAAGTTGTTTATTTTATAAGATCTCCTGTTTACTCAGAGTAAGGGAATGTTGATACTAGGAGGTTTTTCACATACCATTCGTCATCAGTGCCATGAACAGCCATCTTGCTCTACCCTTTATACCACCCTTGCACGTTAGCCCCTGGGAAACCTGTTAACAAAACAAGGCCGTGCAAATGTGCACCAACCTTTCTGCTTGCTTCTTTCTCCGAAAATAGACCAAAGAATATCCTCTTTCCATCACTTTCTGAGAATATTTTCTCAATTTAGATAACCAAGATAAATGGGAAAGTTTTCACAGTCCATGGTGGAATTTCTTATTAAGACTATTGAATTTGGTTCAGCGTTAACTAATTTTGGTGCCCACTTTTTTTTTTTTTTAGAAATAAGTTGCATCTGGGGTGGGGTGGGGTGGGGGAACACTTGAAATGAATGGCTCCAAATTCAATGTCTTATTTTTTGAACCAAGCAGCTGTTCACAGAGATTTCTTAGGAAGCGGCTAAATAAAAATGTGGCAGCTCTGAAAATGAACAGAAACCATTGCTCTTTCAGAAATCAGCAGCTGCAAATATGTGATGTCTGTGCCACAAGTACTTGTTTTTCTGTGATATTCTCATTGTTATACATTTGGTTAAACTCCCAGACTAGGTTGATTTTTTTCCCCCCTTTCATTTTTCTGAACTCATAGGTAAAAACAGTTGAAGTGATTTTCACATTGTGTATTTGTGTATTTCACTAATGGCTTCCATTATTCAGGCTGTATAAAACAACAACAGTATAACACAGCAGCCACAACAAATCCTTCAAGTTCATTTGGATGGCCAGTGGAGTCTCTTTTATTGTTTTTTAAATAGACTTTTTTTTGTTGTTTTGGAGCAGTTTTAGGTTCATTCACAGCAAAATTATATCTCCTCTTTTCACCATCTGCACTTGTGTTGTGGATTTGTTACAACTGGTGAACCTACACTGATACAGTGTCATCACCCAAGTTCATAGTTTACATTTGGATCCTTCTTGGTGTTGTACATCCTGTGGGTTTGGGCAAATGTATGAGGACATGTATCCACCATTATAGTATCATACGGAATAATTTCACTGCCCTAAAAGTCCTGTGTTCTACCTGTCTTTTCCTCCTCCCTCAACCCTTGGTAGCCTTCATTTTACTGTCTCCATAATTTTGCCTTTTCCAGAATGTCAAATAGTTGAAAACTTGCTGTGTATAGCCTTTTCAGGTTGGCTTCTTTCACTTGGCAATACGCAGTTAAGTTTCCTCCATTTCTTTTCATGTCTTGATGGCTCATTTCTTTTCAGTGCTGCATAATATTCCATTGCCTGGACATACCACACCTTATTTAACCATCACGTACTGAAGGAAAGCTGGCTTCTAAGTTTTGGCAGTTACACACAAAGCTGCTGTGAGCTTAAAAAAAAAAAGGGGTCTAAATGAAATTTAAATACTTTGATATTTAGAACATCTCAGTTGATCACGTAGCCTCAGAAAGCACAATTTAAGAGCAGTGTGGTGTTAGAGCACCACAGGTGTACCGTATTGTGAAGAAAGGTGATTGTGGCAGGTATACAGTGACCCTCAGCTGTCCTGGGCACTGAGCATGGGCAAATAAAAGTAGGGGAGGTTTTTTTTGTTGTTGTTTGTTTTGTGTTTTGTTTTTTTGTTTGTTTGTTTTTGTTTTTTGAGACAGAGTTTCACTTTGTTGCCAGGCTAGAGTGAGTGCTGTGGCGTCAGCCTAGCTCACAGCAACCTCAAACTCCTGGGCTCAAGTGATCCTCCTGCCTCAGCCTCCCGAGTAGCTGGGACTACAGGCATGCGCCACCATACCCGGCTAATTTTATATATATAGATATACATATATATATTAGTTGGCCAATTAATTTCTTTCTATTTATAGTAGAGACGGGGTCTCGCTCAGGCTAGTTTCGAACTCCTGACCTTGAGCAATCCGCCTGCCTCGGCCTCCCAGAGTGCTAGGATTACAGGCATGAGCCACCACGCCCAGCCTAGGGGAGGTTTTTGAAAGGAAATTCCTGGCAGATAATAGAGATTCTCTTCAGAATCCTTCAGGTTTTCCGGAGTTGGGGGGACAGTTGTTTCAAACAGACTTGAAGGAGTGTAGTTTGGTGTAGGATTGGGGAACCTGAGGCCCTAAGGCCACATGGGCCACATGTGGGCTTCTATGTCCTTAAGTGCAGCCTTTTGACGAATCCAGATTTTACAGAACAGGTCTTTTTATTAATACATTTTTGTTCATCTTTTATGTTTTGATTTTATTTTTTAAATGAACGTATTTAAAATACCAAAGAATAAAGTAAGTTTCAATGACATGATCCTACCGGATTGATCAGCACAATTACAACATTAGTAAGCCATAAGGGCTAAATTGACAGCTGCCAGGCTCTTGATTTAGTTCTGACTTCCCCCACCTGACCAGCACCACTACCGCATGAAGCTGGTTGGCAAAAGTTTATGGAGGTCGAGTACGCCCGTCTGTTAGCTTTTGAAAACGGTGCACTGTGTTTCTGTTTAAAGTGGAATTTGTGAATAGTTGCAAAGCTCAACAGTATTTTTTTAATTCTGTCACATCAAAGAAGACCAAGAGAACACTGAAGGAAGAAAACAGATTTTTTAATGAGGATTGGGAATTGCAATATCATCTTGCTTCTGCTAAAGATAAAATGATTTGCGGTGCTGCATTATCAACATTAAAGAAATTCAGTGCTCATCAGCATAACACTCATAAGGACCACAAGTAAATTAGAGGGAGAGACACAAAAGGTTGTATTGCAGAAATTAAAAGATGAAAAGCAAAAGCAAAGACAATTCTTTTTTAAGACCTGGAAATAATGCCACTAAAGCAATTTACACAGTAGTTTATATACTTGGGAAAAAAGGGAAGCTATTCAGTGATGTAGCAATTGAGAAGAATGCATTGTTGAAGTTGTAGGGTGCTTAGACCCTGATGTTTCAAAGTACAAACAACTGCCTCTTTCAAGGAGAGCTATAACTGATCAGCAGCATAAATTAGCCTTCAGCTTAACAGAACAACTTCATGCAATACTTCAAAAGGAAAGTATATATCAATGAGTTGCTTTGGATGAATCAGCTGTTACTATGGACTTGGGGCAGGTTTTATACTTCATTTGAGTCATAATAGAAGACTGCAATGAAAAATTAACTCTGGACACTTATGAACAGAACACAGGGAATAGATATTTTCAACAGCTTTCAAGATAAATTTTGTGAAGTTGGAATGAATTTGGTAAATTTAGTGATTGTATGTACAGATAGTGCACCTTCTATGACAGGAAAACATGAAGGGTTTATTGTACAGAAAAAAATATATATTAACAGATCCAGATGCTCTCTTTCATTGTATCTTGTATCAGCAGCATCTCTGTTCTAAAACTTCTATTTTAAGTGACACTTTGCACCAAGTTGTATTGTTAACTATATTCCTGCAACTGCAACACAGCATTGTCAGTTTCTTAACATGCTAAAGTTGAACAATGAAGTATTCAGTGTGGATTTGCCAGTATTATTCCA
Organism: Microcebus murinus; assembly: GCF_040939455.1. Taxonomy (NCBI): domain Eukaryota; kingdom Metazoa; phylum Chordata; class Mammalia; order Primates; family Cheirogaleidae; genus Microcebus; species Microcebus murinus. The sequence continues at coordinate 15,991,366 of NC_134120.1, read as the reverse complement.
AATTGGGTTGTCTATCACAGGGACAGGTGTTAGCCAAAATTTTATCTCTGTGAGAACAGATGGTTAAATTTTATGAAAACAGAATCAGCAATGTGAATTATTGAAAGAAGATTTCTATAGGAATGCAGCATTTCTGTGTGATATCATGTCAAACTAAAATGACTTGAATATTTCTTTCTAAGATAAAACTATTAAATAAGTATATGATATGTGGCAAAAAAAAAAATGCAAGCATTTCGAAAAAAGCCATCTGTTTTTAAAACACTACCTCTTCAAAAGGAAATTTTGAATGAACATTTTCCCCAGTTAGCAAAGGTCATTGATGAACAGGATGCTATGCAAACCATTTGAAGAATAAGCAGCTGTTATAGACCTGTTAATTGGAGAATACAATGAAAAGTTTACTGACTTTGTGAATCATGACATCACACTGAAATTAGCAATTTCAGCCTTACCTAGTTTATATCACCAAGGCACCTAAAGAACTACAGATAGAATCAGTTGAGCTCTCTCAGTAGAGAGGATATTTTAAAGTCATTGTTTGTTGCTAAGAAAGTTCCAATTGAAATATTGAAAAATGCAATAGAATATCCAGGCCTTTGGCAACATGGCCCCAAAATGCTTTCTTGCTTTTCAACTACTTATTGCTCAGAATATACATTCTCCCACCTGACCCAAATCAAGACGCCCTTAAGGTCACAAGTGACTGACACCCATCTTGAGGATCAGCTGAAACTGCAGACCTCCATGCTGCAACCAAATATTCAAATGGTTTTTAACAGAAAGCAGACACAGCAAAGTCTTTAAATGGTTAGTTAACTTTAAAATTGACAAATAGTTTTCATTTTTTGAAATTATTCGGTGCATAGTAGTTAGACTTTTACAAAATAATATACATTTTTAAGTATATCTAATCGAAGTTTCTTGAATGTAGTCTTATTTGATCACAGCTGAATTAATGCAGCCTTCCAACATGAAACAGTTCCCCACCCTTGGTTTGGTGAATGGGATGATATGTCAATTTTGCTTGTTGTCTTTGTTTTTTCAGGAAGAACGCTGCTACTCCTGGGGTGGCAGCACAGGCCAAAAGGATTTGGGCAGAATAGGGGGTATTTATTGTGTGTGCCACCAGCCTGGAGCCATGCAATAGTTGTCAGATAATTCTGGGGCAAATTTTCAGACAGTCTCCTAATCTCTCCCAGAATTTGAGTTTGACCCATGAGTAGCGTTTTTATTTTTGGTGGTACCCAGGACAGAGGTTTATGTGGAACCTGATGACACTGATCGTTAGGAAGGGGGCTGTCCCAGGCAGCTCGGTCTCGCATGAGCTTCCTGATTGATCAGGGTGATCAACCTGGTGATGCAGGTATCTGTCCTCCCAGTTCTTTTCCTCCTAAAATAGGCTTTGGGGATTGGTCTTTGCCTGTGTATGAGTTTCCTAAGGCTGCCAGGAAACTTGGCTTAAACAACAGAAAGTTGTCCGCTCATAGCCCCGGAGGCCAGTTTACAATCAGTACCACTGGACTGCAATCAGGGCGTCCTCAGAGCCTAACTCCCGGGTCTCTAGGAAAGAATCTGTCTCTTATTTCCTCAAGTTTCTGGTGGCTGCCAGCTTTCCTTGGCTTGTGGCTGCTGCATTACACCAGTCTCTGCCTCCGTGGGCATGTTGCCTCCCCTGGTTTCTGTGCCAAACCTCCCTCTGCATCTTTCTTGTAAGGGCACTTGTGTTTGCATTTAGAGCCCACCCAGATAATGCAGGACAGTGCCCCATCTCAAGATCCTTAATTAGTCACATCTGCAAAGGCTTTTGCATGTAACATGTACAGGTTCTAGGGGTTAGGACCCAATACCTTTGCCAGCTGTCATTCCGCCTACTATCCCCCATTTTCAGCAGGGGCGAGGCAGCTTACAGAAGAGAGAGCCAAAGAATTCAGATGCTGCCCTGCAAGGGTCATTTTATCCTGGAGTTAAACTGAGTGATTATTGAGAACATACTATGTGTTGGTGCTGTTGCTAAGCAGCGTGGGAGACACAAAGATACCTAAAACTCTGCCTGCCCCGAGGTCGCTTGTGGTTTTTCTGGAAGAGAAGACATGTGCATGTAAAATGAGTCATGAGAAAAAGGTCGTGTTAGATTCTGAGAGCCAGAAAATGGTACCCCCAGTGAGCATCCAAGCCCCTGCGCCTGTTCTCAGCATGTGTGGATCTGTGTGCAGAACATTTGACGGGGAGAGATTTAGGAGATGATCCTTTCAACCCTCCACTTAACTATTTCCCATTCCATGATTTTTCTTTGTCTCTGGGTCTCTTCCCAAGGGCTCCCTCCTGCACACAATCCTTGCAGTGTTTATTATTCTTTCCTTGTGCTTTGACGATGCCTTAATCTATTCATCAGTAACTCTTTCTCCAGGAATATAGCAATTGAAAAAATAATGCCTGTGTGTTAAATATGATTAGAATCACCTAAATCAGTAAACGAGCACACTTACATTTACAATAAACCAATCTATGATAATATAATTTATGCTGGCCCGGTCTGTCTACATGAATGTCAATCTTAGTCCGTAAACTATGGAAATATCCCTTTAAGCAAGAAAGATAATTATTTTTTCTTTATGTATTTTAAGGCAACCTGAATTGCAGTGGTTGATATTGACAGGGGTCTGGGGATGCCTGATGTTCTGCTTATTTCTGGGACTGTGGTTATCTTAGTTAAATTTGCAGTGACATTATTGAAAGGCAAGACAAGCCTGAGGTTGAGACCTGGATCTTTCACTGTGTGATTCGCCTGACTCACTGAATGACTTGAGCAAGTTGCTTAACTTTTCTAAACCACGCTTTTCTGACCTTCAGAGTCGGGCTAATAATGGTATCTGCCTCAGTATTGTTGGGGTGATTGAATGAAATAATGCATATAAAGTGTTTAGAACATTGCCTTAAAAATCTGCCTTTCCCTTTTCTCTCCCCATTTTACCTTTAAGAAAAAAAGGTTTGTGGGCTGGGCGAGTTTATTCGCTCTCTTTTGCACCACCCTAAGTAATCAAACACTGTTCTGTCTGGTCCCTTCCGACAAGCACATGACAACAAATTAAACATTTCTTAGGATACCATTTCACCTTGGATATAGAACAAGCTCCTAAATTACATTTTATAGGACAATGTCTCCCTGTATTTTTATCCCCTTGACGTCTTGAATTGCAGCATAGCCTATTTTTTTCAGTAAAAAGCAAATTAAATAAATGGTTAAATTGCCAACTGTAGCTGTGATACCAATTTATAACCTGAGGACTACTTAGCCATTACCTTGAATTGATGACAGTTGCTTTCTAGATAGTATTTCTAATCAAGTCACTTGAACGTGTGTACCTTTTGCTTCTAAGCCAGAATGTGTACATTTACGTATACGCACGTGATGAGGTTGAAGAAGGCCCGTGGTTGAGCACAATTTGGTCTTGTTTGAGCAATACTCAGTCTGGAGTTTATGATTCTTTTTTATTATAAATTCTTACTTGAATTTCAAAGGTATAAAAGAGGAGTCCTCCTACACAAAGCTGCTAATTGTTCTCACACCGTGTGCATGCTGCACAAGAAGTCATTTTAGAAGGTGCCACATCAGTGCCTTTGTCCAAGTGTCATCTTTTGTCTTCAGTCCCCTGTGCAGGGAGAGACATAAAGACTGATCTTGACTAGAATGAATGTATTTCTGTCCCCTTGACTTCTTGAATTGCAGCATAGCATGAGAATGACTTTGATACATTTCTTGGCTGCTGCACACCAAGATATGTTTTTTTTTTTTTTGACAGATTGATGCCTAAAAAGAGAAATACAGTATGTACTAATGAATCAGAAACGTTTTTTCAGTACCTATGCATATGTTGACTCTATTTTAGTTTCTTTTTGAAGCTAGTCACCGTCACTGTGGCTTTGAAGTGCCCTAAGTTGTCTTCTGTGGATGGGTAGAATCTATACCGCACATTGACAGCTTTTACAGATGGGGCCTGAAGCAGATATAATTAAGTCATACTTCATAAATGAATAGATGTGCAATCTCTCCCCCATCCTGCTTCCTTTGGGACGTGAGTTGGAATTGGGGTAGTGCAGAGATTAGAAAAGGCTTTTTCTGGTGGTTACAAGATTTTAAGAGTCTCATGGTCAGCTATGTTCAGTTTTTCTTGAGATGCCTTCCAAAGTAAGGCTCAAATTTGTAATTTATTCTCAAAATGTACTTAAGTGGTCCATATTTATGATCTGTCGGATGTCCCAGTGACTAGTTCCCCAAGGGACCATCAGGGATGTGGTAGTGTCCGGATAAAATTTTTATCCAGCAACAAAAGAATAAAACATAAGAGTTGGGGTTTTTACTTTGAAAAGTAACAGTAGCCAAATCTGTGAGGTTTACAGAGACTGGGCGTGTCGTCCTGGGGAGGAATTTAGGTCTCGGCTCCTCTGCTTACCTGCAGTCTGACCTTGGACTAGTCACTGGCCTTACGGTGTTTGACTTTGCTCTTCTGTAGCATGACGGTGCTTCCTGTATGATAAGGTTGTGAGGTTGAGGTGAGGTCAGTGGTTGGAAGCACTTAGAATCATACTGGGCACAGAGTAGGTACCTTGTATGTGCTCATTGCTGTTGTTAATTTTAGCTTAAAATTGTCATGCAGATAGTGACCTTCCACGTAAATGGAAGTTTTTCCAGCACTTTGTGCCCTTAGGGACCATATCTGGAGCTCCCAGGTCGTTGCCATACACAAGGTGTTGCTCATCCTCCCAGACACCCCTCAGTGTTACTGTTGTCCCCAATTTGCAGATGCAGAAGCTGAGGCTTAGAGAAGCTAAGTGAACTGCGTCAGGTCACCGTCTGATAAGGTGCAGGCAGGGAATAGAACTCAAGTCAGACGACGGGGCCACACTGCCTTTCCCAGTGCTCACTCTTCAGAATCATCCTTCCATAGGGGTGCTCCCAGGTCGTTGCCATACACAAGGTGTTGCTCATCCTCCCAGACACCCCTCAGTGTTACTGTTGTCCCCAATTTGCAGATGCAGAAGCTGAGGCTTAGAGAAGCTAAGTGAACTGCGTCAGGTCACCGTCTGATAAGGTGCAGGCAGGGAATAGAACTCAAGTCAGACGACGGGGCCACACTGCCTTTCCCAGTGCTCACTCTTCAGAATCATCCTTCCATAGGGGTCATGCTCAGAGTTTCCTTGGACTTGGCAGTAAACGGTTCCAGCTCAGTTCGGTGCAGCGTTGCTGAATTCCGCGACCGTGCGGTGTGTGGCCCCGGGGGGCAAGGTTTGCACCATATGCATCTCTGTCTGCTTTGCTAGGCTTTCCCTTCAGTTTAAATTGAAAGTGGGTGTATGTTACTTGATTTACAGATTATTGCAGAAATTTTTTAAGTCAATGTTTTTTCCAGAATTGACCCTAAGGGCAAGGGAAACTGATATTACAGCACAGTTTTATCTCATAAGTTCTGAGAACCGAGAACTGTACACGTATGAAGGATCTTATAGAAAGACCAAGTCTGAATCCCCCCCCCCCATCTTATGACAGAGAAGTAATATGGCACAGAAAATGTAAGTGATGTTCCTGGGGTGCCCTGTGAGTTAGGGACCCAGGTTCCCTCAACTTCTTCAATGCTGCTTCATTTCAACTATGGAAAAAGAGCTCAAATTACAAAACAGATAAAGGAACGACAACTTAGAACTAATTTAAGTGTTTGAATATGCTGTCTATTTAGTGAAGAGCATTTGAACTCCTGGGCTGTTACTTTTCTTGCTCTTTCTTCTTGTCCTGTTCCAGTAATTAATATCCAGCCCGTGGACGTGGTCATTAGAAGTTTAGCTTTAATGACATTGGGTGCTTTGATCAATGGGAAGGTTGGGAACTATGTGGGAATCATTACAGCAGGGAAAACACAGGCACTCTCCCGAGTACAGTTTGCAGTGTGTTCCTCTTCCTGGTTTTCTTCCCAGGGAGGTACCCGGCAGAAGAGCAGTTTAACTTACCTCCCAGGCATCTGCTGTGCGCAGGGCCGTGTTAGTGTCGCGCGTGCCATTTTCACGGTTCCGGTAATAACGCGTTGCGTTCTACGCCGCCGCTCCCACGGCAGAGCTGCCCGGCAGGCGAGGGAGCTTGCTCAGGGTCCCAGAGGGAGCCGCTGGAGGACAGGCCTGCCAGGCTGCCCGTAGTTGTTGGGGCAGCTTTTGCTTCTCAAGCTGGTGTCTGTGAACCACAGGATAAAAACGTGGTGGGTATTTGTGAAGCTTAGTTCTACTCACAGGTCTTTGTGGGAAAATTATAACCCTTATATCAGAATCAGCTGTTGTAATATCATGGACTCGGATGCAGAATTCTTCTTAATATTTAGGGTGACCAAGATGCCCTGGCCCCAAGCCCACACCAGTGGCAACTGCCCTCTGCTCTCAGTCAGTGCCCCGTGCCCTGCGGTTCCCTGCAAGCAACCTGGAGAGGTGCCTGGCAGGGTGAGCTTGGAAAGGTGACCTTGTTGCCCACCGATGGGGGAGGACTCACTGGGAACCTCCGCACCTGCGAGAGTGTAACTGAAGCCGCTCCGTCCCCCACTTACTTTGTAGATTTCAGAGCCTTTTTTGCAGTCTAGCCCAGGGATTACTCTTTATCATGCAATTTTCTTCAGGATTATAGGTTTAACATTTCAAACACCCAGTGTATACATTAATGGACTCTGGCGTGTAACTTGTTCATAAATTATTGAATAGCCTCCTACCAGATCATCTTTTAAAGAAAAAAAAAATAGAAGAGGTCATTTTTAAAATCCCTAGAGAGTGTCCCCATTTCAAGTTTAGACAAGGCTTTCTAGTCTTGCATCTTGGTCCTTACATTACCTTTCATTGAGCCATCTATTTATTTTTTTTAAGGGATAATTAGCTTTATAACATTCCATTCCATTGTTTAGAGCTTTTTCATATATTTTGCCTTCACAGGATAGAGCAGGGTTTCTCAAACTGTACATGCTGCACTCCTTGCAAAACAAGAGTTCCTTGATTGGAGACCAGACTAATTAAACCACCAACCTTCTCAAAATAGCTGTGTGCTTTCCAGTTGGCCAGTCTTGGCAGGGACTCACTATTCCTCCTATTTCTCAACAGTCAACTTAAAATACTTACTAACAGTAGCTTAATAGCACACAGTAGTAACTTGCACAAGCCGTTCACATACACTGACATCGGAGATGTGTAGCAGTTTATGAGACAGAGTGCAGGTGGTCTGAGCCCCATTTTCCAGATGAAGAACCTGGTCCAGGGAAGGCTTGGTGCCCAAGGTCATCCGGCCAGTTAGTTCCTGAACCAGGAATGGTAAATCAAGGCTCTGTGGGCCCAGGCCCACGAGGACTCCGCGCCCTGGTGTCCTTCAGATCCACACCTGTGATTTCGAGCACAAGGCAGGCCAGGCTTCACGATGCGCAGTTTAAGTAGGCGCTTACTGTCAGCACCGGGCAGCCCTGCCCTCGGGGCCTTATGTGCCTTATCCTGGGGGAGTTTCCAGATGGTAGGGATACACACACACCCCGTCCCCCCGCCCCTCCCCCACACGCTTCTTGCAAGCATGGACACATGAGTTGTAGTTGCCAGTGATTCTTGGAAAAGTCACAAGTGATGAATTGAAGTTTTCCTTCCCAGGTTTAGCTTGTGTTTTGTGATGTTAAAGAGTTACAGGTTGGTGCCTCATATGCTCATTCTCATTGTCTCTGGTGGTTTGATTGTTGAAGACCTTTGATAGGGCCTTCAAGGGAGTATTGGGGGCATTCTTCTCACCTGCGACTTTTCTCTGACGCATGCTCACCTTCCACCTCTCGTGTTCCTGGGCCTTCCTGGCTTTGAGGCTAGCCCCACCGTGTTTTCCCAATTAGAGCCCATGCAACGTGCCTCCTTTTCGTAGCTCTCGCTGTTGATCTTAAACACCGCTCAGTCAGGCAAGGAGCTCAGCCCTCATTCTCGGCTTCTCAGTGATTTTCCTGGCAGTCCCACGGTGAACTATGCCACACTCTCTGTTTTACCCATTAGTTAAGGAACAGACTGGTGCATGGAGCTTTGCTTGCAGATTTTTTAAGTACTCTTGAGGCAGGAGGAAAACCAGTTGGAGAATAAGGACATAACTTTCTTCAAATAAGTTATTAAGCCATCCTGCTAGTGGTGGAGAGATTGGCCTCTATAAAATGACATAGTAGAAACAAGTAAATCCTTAGTGTTAGAGAGATTCTGGTTCAAATTCCAGCCCTGCCACTTTCTAGTTAGGGAAACTTATGGTACTTTTCCTCCTCCCCTGGCGTTTGAAGGGGATGGGAGTTAAAGAAAAACACCAGATTACTAGAACATTCTTACAGACTTGCCCAAAGCTGAAATGAACACATTGCAGAGTGGGGGTGGGGGGATGGGATTAGATAGTGGTTCTTAACTGGGGGCAACTTTGCTCTGCCCACATGGAGACATTTGACAATACCTGGAGACATTTTTGATTGTCAGAACTGGGGGGCAAAGGGGTTGCCACTGTGTCTGAGCACTGTGTCCGGCAGAGGCCAGAGATGCTCCCGTCTTACTAAGTATAAGACAATCCCCCCACAGCAAAGAATTCTCCAGCCCAAAATGCTAACCGTGCCAACTTTGAGAAACCCTGGTTAGAAACAACATTCATTGAATCTAATTGTCCCATTTAATGTCAGTGACTTTGCAAGGTACAGTTTTTTTTATTTTCACTTTATGGATGAGGAGACTGACCTTTGTTAGTGATTGAGGAACTTGCCTTTGGGTTATTTACCGACATGTAGGTAGACGTGGGATGTTACACCAGCCACATACGCGTCCAAAACCCATCACTGCTGCCGTAGGCAGTGGGCCCCCACCACTGATGATGGTCACGACTAAGCAGGGGGAGCCGCCACTGGAGAGGGACAGATGAAGATGCGAGTCTCAGTTGTGTGTTGCGCAGGATGCCTTTGGAGGTCCCTCCTGAGGATCCCATTGTCCGATTCTATTTTGAAACAGGATTTGTCTTTTTAGCCCCGGTATTGGAGTACCAGGCAGATGATGGACATCCAGGCCGTGATGAACAAAGTCCCTGTGCTTTGTCTGTGCACCTGTGGGGCTAATTCCTATTAATATCCCGGCCCTACCAGGCCAGAGGGTTCGAAACAGAGGTGGCCAGGCATACACACCCCTTTCCCCTGTCTTGTCTACATTCCGGGCCCAGGCAGTTATTTACCTCCATGTGTAAATGGGTCCGGGGAGTTCTCATTTAGGAGAGCAGCAGAGGCACAAATGATGAGGAGCCCTGGAGAAGGAGGGGGAACAAGAACTATTCTGTGCTTTGGGATTGCAACTTAGAATCCGTTTGGTAATCAGTGTTAACTGTGCACCACTTTGACAGGTAGTTATAGTCTCTCTTCTGTGGGCAAGGAAGACCTCGAGATTTACTTAGTGATTGTCAACTCTGGCCAGAAATTAGGCTGAAGAGCTTTTAAAGGACACCTGCCTCTGAGCCTCTCCACCAGAAATGTAATTGTCAGAGGTGAGGCCTGGAGACCTCTTTGCAGGCGATTCTGGTGTCTGAGCAGCGGAGCCCCCCTGGCGCAGGGCGTGCTTCAGTCCTGCTCGGGCACCTGCTGATGTTACTCAGTCACAGAGAGAGAGAGAGACCAGGAGAAGAATGAGGTGGGCTTTGTTTCCCAGCGTGTCTTAAGTAGACTGCAGGGAGGAAAAGGTGGCCCACACTCTGTGTATAAAGTAGCACCTGCTAGAATCTAAAATCAAATGAATGCACGTTTCTCCTCACCCTTGGAAATCCGTATTCCAAATGGTTTACTCTCAACTTGTCATCACTTGCTTAATTTCTCACATAGCATTTTTTGCTCTTCTCACCAGCATTACAGGTGAAAAGGAAGAATTTTTCTTTCCTGTTGCTGTCATCTAAAAATCTTATACCCTGGGAGGAGGAAGCTTTAATAATTAATCAGTTTTGAAGGAACTGTTTTAATAACAGCCTAGTGATTGGCCTGACTTTATGATAGATTTTAAGCTTTTAAACAATAGTGTTCAAACATCTTGCTTAGTGGACCTCCGAGAGAATTTTGATCAACTGTTTTTTACACATTTTTAAGTGGACATCTATAATTTATTAATAGCTCAGTAAGTTATATTAGTTTAGTGGCTACAAAAAGATGTAGTTCCAAGTATTTTGAATTTCACATGTGTGCTTAAAATATATGCCAGCTCTCTTTGCTCCCTCCTGAGCTATGCATTTTCAAGCCATCCCTTTGTTTTGCACTCCATAGGTTTTTATACCCAGCAGAATGGACTGTGGTAAGAATGTCTCGGTATATCTGTATGGGTGTGCATCCTCCAATTTGAAGAGCTCTGCTTTAAAAGATATTAGGGGAGGATCTTGAAAAAGAATTGAAACTATTCAGTTCCATTTCTTTTCTCTTTCAAGCTTATACATTACTCTTTTTTTTTTTTTTTTTTTTTTTTTTTGAGACAGAGTCTCGCTTGTTGCCCAGGCTAGAGTGAGTGCCGTGGCGTCAGCCTAGCTCACAGCAACCTCAAACTCCTGGGCTCCAGCAATCCTTCTGCCTCAGCCTCCCGAGTAGCTGGGACTACAGGCATGTGCCACCATGCCCGGCTAATTTTATATATATATAAATTGGCCAATTAATTTCTTTCTATTTATAGTAGAGACGGGGTCTCGCTCTTGCTCAGGCTGGTTTTGAACTCCTGACCTCGAGCAAGCCGCCCGCCTCGGCCTCCCAAGAGCTAGGATTACAGGCTTGAGCCACCGCGCCCGGCCTATTACTCATTTTTATACTAAATATAGATGAGGAAAAGGGGCATATGCAAGATCTGGCGAGTGTAACCCCTGAGGGGCTTTGGGGTTGGGAACTAGAACATAGCAAACCAGGATTTTTGAGTTGGGATGTGGGGAGCCTGCTCGTCTTGTCCTTGGGCCCTGGTACGTGGTGTTATAGATTCTACTTCATGGGGGTCAGCGTGTGGACCTCGGGCAGGTTTCTTAACCTCCTGATCACAGTGCTTGGCGCGTGATAGTTGAACTATACGTCAGTTTATTATTATTCGCAGTCTTGAGGTTTTCCCCGGGGTATAGCTGGATCTTTCCCTCCAGTAAACATCGATGGAGTCCTCTGGCCAGAGATGTGATTTCAGCCAGCATATGGCCAGAGGAGAAAAGGATCTTCTTAGGATGCCACAGCCCGTGTTGAGGCTGTGTTAATGGAGCGTTTATGAAAAAGCAGTCCGTGTCCTTGCGCAAACATGTGTGATGCTGGTTCAGAGTCTTCAGTCATCACGGTTCCCAGAACGAAACCACACTACTGTTACGTTGCCATGGAATTTGTCGCAGCTGGTGCGCGGTATTCCTCACATGCAAACTGCTGGCCCGGCGATGAGACAGGCTTCTAGGTTCAGATGCCCTGAGGTGTGTGAGGAAGAGCTTTTAGCAATAATCCTGTTAGTGAAGTCAACATATAAAAATGGCACTGAATCCTTGGTGTCCTTGGGCTCGCTTTTACCCGTTGTCCAGACCATTCCGTGACTTTGCGTGGTTACTGAGGGTGGCTGTCATCCAGTATTGCAGGTTAAGATCTATTCTTTGGTAGCTGAGTTCAGAGAGAAGACATGGGATCTAGATATATCATTACTTTTTCCTCCTTTTATACATGTCATGTTTTCAAAGTTGCTTGCAGGAGATTTGATTTTCAAACCTCTTCAGAGTAGAAGTGAGACACTTACTCTGAGAAAAATTATCCTGAAATCTTAAGAAATTAAAACCAATTTTACCATAAAACTAGAAGCACACAATTAAAGAATACCGTGTCATTACGTGAACCCAGTGATACATTTTCCTTTTCAATTAACTTTGAAGTTCAATCTCAGATCAGTTTGCTTTGTAACAAGTAGAATATATGTGAATGTTTACCTTCGTTTGAGCAGATCATATTCATTAAAAATGTTCAGTTTATTCAGCAAATAAATTTTGCATTCCTTTCACAGGGAAGCAATAGAGTAATGACAGTAATAAGAGAATGACAAGTAATACCTAAGGTTTTTCTACATCTCATTTTTCACAAAGATAAAATAGCCTTACGGGAAACTGTCAGTGGCATTTGGCCTGAGAGCTTTTGTGCAGCTGGATGGCTTTGAATCAGATGTGACAGATAACTGTGATGCCGAGCCGTGTCCCACAACCTGTAAGGGTGACAAGCCACGGCTGCTGCTTCCTCTGCAAAGATGCAAAATTGTCAACTACCGTCAGTTCTCCCAGATCTGTAACCAAGCACGTGTGGGCTGACGGAGGAGACTCGTCTTCACAGAGAGGAGCAGAAAGGCGCTGAGCATGGGGGTGACAAACAGCGCAGACACGTGCTGCCCGTGCCCACAGGCGGCCCCACCACCCTACACGGGACAGCTGGCCCTGCGCTCGGGAGAGTCTCAGCCGCGATCTGGCCGCACCCTCCCCCGGGTGGGCATCTCCCATCCTCCGCGTTCGCTTTGTGCCAGCATCCAGTCGGTCACACTGGCTCCTGGGTATTGCTGATGGGCACCCTGCTATGGACGTCACAGATGTCATCTTGTTCCCTCGTCACACGGTGAAGAAACACCTGCCGACAAGCGTCCGTGAGGGGAGCCTCTTCTGCAAGGACACTGAGCCTTCCGTTTCCTGAGTGGCCGCGGCCTGGTGGAGGGCCAGCTGGACGGCGTCATGCCTGCCCAGCGCGCTCCCCACCGGGCCTCCCTCCCGCGAGCTCTCCCCGCGGCTGCCGGGCCTTTCTAGCATCCAGTCCTTGGCAGTTATTCCCTGTTTACCGTCCTCACACGTCTGCTCTCCCCCCAGGAGACCCAGCGTCTCTCCCCACCACCAACCCACCCACCCCCCGCCGGGCACGCGTCAGTGACACAAGCCTCTTCACAGAGTGTCCCAGCTTCAGCCCCGAGCTCCTGCTTCCGGTCACTCCCTTTCCTCCACCTCCATCCTCTTGGCAAGCTCCTGCCTCGTGACCCTGCTTGAAGATCATGTCCTGCAAGAAGTCATCCCTGACCTTGACCCTTGGCAGAGTCAGTCACTTCCCCTGGGCATTCCTGCAGCACTCTGCCAGTGCCTCTGTTACGTGACAGCGCTGGTGTGACCGTCTGTTCAGGGCTGGGCAGACCCTTGCCCCGGCGGCTGTCGAGCACTTGAACTGTGGCTAGTCTGGGTTCTGCCTGCCACCCCCAGGCTGGGGGAGCTAACGAGGACAAAGTGCTGAGCTCTGCAGTGCTGCTCTCGTTACGTGCCTCTGCTTCCCGGACTTCTGTCCTGGCATCTGCACCCCTGGAGTTGACTGGGTCTTAAGTTCAGATTATCAAGTGCTGCTGTTGCAAAACTGCAATCCCTGGTGGCCTTCAGTGGACCCCACACCTGGAATATGCTTATTTCAGGAGCAGGGCAGAGAACTGAGTGTTCTTGAACCACCTCCACCCAGCCAGGAGGAGGAGGGGACAGCAGGCACATCTCGTCCCCTCATGCCATAGCTGGGTACCTGGAGCAACCGGGACTCCCTGTGAGCCCAGCCCAGTCCGTACCGGTCAGTTATGCGCCTGGACGAAAGCCAGGCTCCTGTCTCGGGGCTGCCGTAGTCTTTGCCAGCACGGTTCTTCCCACACACACACGCTCTCTCTACCGATTCAGTTTCTGTTTTGCAAATTTTAAGAAGAAACGTCCCTTAATAAAATAAGTGGTCTTCCTGGTCACAGACACAGCCAGGTGGTTTGGTTCTGCCTGCTGTCCAGCGTAGTTTCCCTGGAGCCTGTGAAAGTCCTGAGTTTGCGCTGGCACTCTCTGTTGACATGGAGGGCTTGTTTGTTGTCATAAATAAGAACCAGTGTCTCCAGGACACACCTTGCTCTGTTTTAGTGAGTGGCAGAGGAGCTGGCGACGTGAAAGCCAGAAGTTTGCTTATGAAAAGTCGTGTTTAGGTTTTCTGTTCTGGTGCACATGAAGTGAATTTTGGTAACAGCATGTGCATTCAGAGAGCATTTCATTGTGGCACTTTTTTCTTTATTTTTAGTAGAATGCCACATGACTATTGTTTGATTAAGGTAATTTCTTTCTTTTTTTTTTTTTTTTTTGAGACAGTCTCACTCTGTTGCCCAGCCTAGAGTGCCATGGCATTAGCCTAGCTCACAGCAACCTTAATCTCCTGGGCTCAAGCGATCCTCCTGCCTCAGCCTCCCGAGTAGCTAGGACTACAGGCATGTGCCACCATGCCCAGCTGATTTTTTTCTCTATATATTTTTAGTTGGCCAATTAATTTCTTTCTATTTATAGTAGAGACGGGATCTCGCTCTTGGTTAGGCTGGTTTCGAACTCCTAACCTCGAGTAATCTGCCCGCCTCAGCCTCCCAGAGTGCTAGGATTACAGGCGTGAGCCACCGCGCCTGGCCTGATTAAGGTCATTTCAATGATGTATTTTGAAGCAATTCGCCCTGAAGACCAGAGGCCCGACCCAGGTGCTGGAAAGTTGGGTCATGCAGTGTTCTGCGCGGGTGGCGGCCAAGCTCGCTGTTCATTTCTTCGTGAGCCGCAGCCGTTCTCCTGTCCGCGCGGGCACTGGTGTGCCTGACAAGTGGATGGGGAAAGAAGAATGTTCTTCCTTTTGTCTGTGGTGACAAAGCGCTGGCTTCCAGCTTTACTGAGGAATGAAACCTGGTCCCAAAGATTAAATTTACCCAGGGCACCAGGTGACTCCCCAGACAATAAGCTGTCAAAGAGTCACTGTATTTTTAGCATTTGGTCTAAAAGCTTCTGTAAGTTACCCAAGCCATTCATTATTTAGATAATGCAGAATGCATGCTTCAGAAGTCACTCTAAAAACACGACCTGTCTCCCATCGCGTCGGCACCACGGAGCCCTGTGCTGCGGCAGGAAGCAGCAGATGGGGAAGCTTCGTTCCGTGGCCTCGGGAGAAGGCAAAGCTTATTTTTCTGACTTAGTGTTGGAGGCATCGTGATGCCTACCTTGATTTGTAACATATAAACATCTGATCTTACACTGTCTTTGCTCTTACATTCTTACTCTCTAGCTTATGTTCTAAATTCTCTACAGTTCTCTTCCATTTGTCTTAAGAAATTCTAAACATAATTTTCTTGGAAATCACTGCTTAATGATTTCTAGGATGAAACCCCAGGCAGCTGGTGGTACTGGGTGGTTTTTGTTTTCTCTGGTTGAGTGGCTTTTGATGGTGGCACACAAAAAGAACTTAATCTTAGATCACAGCCTGGTATGCACATTTTATATGTGTACGTAGCTGAAAGGAATTTCTCAAACAGTACTTACTTGTATTACATGTGAGGCACTAATATTTTTCTGTTCTATTATAATTAAAAATTGCTACTTGGTACCCATTGTGGGGTTGCAGCTCACAATTTAAAATATACTGCCTTGCCATGTAGCTCCAGATGATGTGTGGGTCATTTTACCTTCTAAGACTCACTGATCCTTTTTTTTTTTTTTTTTTTTTTTAAGACAGGGTCTCACTCTGTTGCCCGGGCTGGAGTGCAGTGATGTCATCATAGCTCACTGCAGCCTCGAACTCCTTAAGTGATCCTCCTGCCTCAGCCTCCTAAGTAGCCAGGACTATAGGTGTGAGCCACCACGCCCAGTGATCCTATTCAGTACACCTTCTTAATGAGCCTTGAGGACCCCAGCGTGGCCTGTGGCCACCTCTTCCTGCTTTTTTGGCCCTTTCCCCTCTCCCCCCCCCAGACCTCCCCTGCCCATGTGATGTCCACACGGTGCCCACCCTTGCTGTAACCACCGCCTCTGTCTAGAAAGGACCAGGATGGTGGAGGCATCGGTGCGTGGTGAGATTTAAGTTGTATCCTTTAAATACAGTTCTGACCTATAAGATGAAGAGTCTGTGTGGTTTTTTTGAACGGAAGTGTTCTTTGAGAAATTGACTCATGAGTATTTTGTGAGGACAGCTAAGCCTGGCATCTACTAATGGTGGCAGCACGACCCCACTCCTGCGTGGATGTGGTGCACGCTTGGCCCCTTCCTTCTTAGTTAGAAGGGAGAGAGAGGGGGGCATTCCGTCAACGGCATTTAGAGAGTGAGCTCTAAGTCAGTGTGTGCTTTGTTTATTTCTTTAACTCTCCTCGTAATGGAATATGGATTTTTGTTTCACCTGATATGACACGTTTCTGGGGCTCTGTTGGACCTTGCCATTACACTAGGAAAATATTTGATGGCTCGTCAGAAAGGAACATTTATAATTGTGTTAGTAACCTGCACAAGTTGTCAGCCTTGGGGACAGGGTGGCAGGCAAGGAAGGTTGAAATTGACAGCATTTCGCCACTTAAAGATAGGCACGAGAAATGCCAATATCCACTGGATGAGTTGAAATTAATTTGGTTTGTAGGCTTTTGTTGTTAACATGATGTTTGATGGGAATAGTTTTGTAAGGGAAATCATTAAAAATTGATTTGATTAATGTGTTTTTATGACATTGGTGTGAGATGCCATACTGTGGTGGTGGTGACCAAAGGGTGTTGTGATGGCCCCAGGCGTTGTCCCTGCAGAGCGCATGGGCAGGGGCCTGCTCACCAGGGCACCTCCTGACTCCTCGTACCTTTGTCCCCTGGAGACACCTGCCCCCGCCCTCGATATAAAGGCTACCAGGAGGCTCTGCAGTCCCCAACTAGATCTCTTCTGCAGTGTTGAAGATATTTCTTTAAAAAATGATGTAATGTCCTTAACCTAAATATTTTACATTGCCTTAACCTTCTGTAGTTTTTGCCAACAGTGGGATGTTTTAAAACCTAGAGCTCTCAACCAACTATGTCTTCCATTGACTGGCGAAGCATTGGTTTAAGCCAATGCATTTTGACCACGTGCTGTTCTGTGCTTGATCCCTTTTCTATTTAAACAGTTTTATTTCCATCTCCCTTGATGTAAACCAATGACAACCTTCTGTTTCCTTTAATGATAAGGTTGCTTCATCTTCTGCTGTTTGATAAATTGTGTTTTTAATGTAACGAGCAAATATGATAAGGCACAAATGAGATTTCCTAGCTTTATAGTGACTCAGGGATTCAGGAAGCTGTTTCATTTGAGGACAGGAGCAGTTGGAACAGGAGGTAGTGTTGAAGGTAACATACCAAGTGAGCATCTTAACAGAGGCCCCCAGGAGTGTCATCAGACTGTGCTGTCGTAAAATCCCTTCTCATCCACGCCATTTAGAGGTAGCCAAAGATGGGAAGCCCAGAGCTGGTGCACAGCCTTGCTTCCTTGCTGTTTACTGAGATGTGGGTATGCAGCAATGCTGAAGAGCTGGGCTCTGGAGCCAGCCTGGAACCTCAGGCAGGTCACATACCACTCAGCTTTCCCATCTGTAAAATGGGCATAATCGTCGTGCCTGCCTCCCAGTGTCACTGTGAGAACTCGACGCAGCCTTGCTGCAGAGCCTGCCTAGGCTGAGCGCTGTATGAGGCTTTGCTGCTGCAGCCTGTGGTGTTGGGCACCTGATTTTTGGTGTGTGGGCGCAACTTAACTCATTTTATCCATGTAGAGCTCTCCCTAGCAAAACAACATGGGCATGCAGATGTTGTGTAAATTTTTGCTAAAATTCGCTTTGGTTAATGATTCATGAGTAGCCTTTCAGAGCTATCAGGTTCTGAAACAGAGCTTTGGATAAGATGGTCTTATCCTGATGATGGCATCCTGTGTCCTCTTCCTTCACCTGTAGCAGCCATCGCAGGAGGAGGAGGAGAGAGGGAGCAAAGTGCCAGTACCATTCTGCTCATTTCAGTTTATGGTCAATATTCAACGAATTTCCATATTTTGATAATACACTGACATTAAAATTATAGCAAAATCAGCCAAATCGAGAACAAACAAGTATGCTCCCCAACTCCAATGGCTGTCATCGGTGTGAGTCACTGGCACAGTGGGGCAGGCCTGTGAGCTGGACAGCACAGCACCATTATTCTCACAGCCTGCTGCTGCTCTTATTAAAACATACAGAATTTACCAGCACTTCCCTTACAGCTTTATGCTAGATGAGGTGTCTCCCTGTTGGACTGTAGCAAATGTAGCTAAGAAAACAGAAGAAACGGAAAGCTCGTCGGAAGGAGAGAGGCTAGTCTCATTCGTCATGCATACCCAACCAGGGGTAGCTTTGATTTTTTTTTTTTTTTTTTATTATCCTTCATGCATTGTTTAGAGGAGACAGATGGCTTTCCAGTTCATCAAATTTTTTCAATTATCTAAAAGGAAATTCCTGAGCCTGGAGCAAATCACTTCAATAAATCTCATTCATACTTACCTGCTGGTGCTTTTTTTAAATGGAAGAAGAAGAGTGTTTTTCAAGTGCATTTGGGAAGCAGTTTCATGTAAATTAGAAAAATTTTCTCCGTAAAGCAGCAGAGTGAGATGAAGAGGCCGGGATTGGACGTGAGGAGGTCCGGGCCTCTCTCAGGCTTTCTCCTCAGCAGGCCGTGGGGCGGGGCTGCTCATATCCAAAGAACTTTCCCGCTTTTGTGCATTTTGAGTGTGGTAGAAGGGACTGTGTGTTTTGTATATCGGGGTGGCAAAAGTCATCGTGCGCACATCGAGTCCATCGTGCATCTCGGGTCATCTAAACATCGGAGGCCACACCACAAGCAGTATGGCAGGAGGGGCTTAGTGTGAACATGGTGTGTCGCACCCCCTGTCATCCTGGCCTGTGGCCCCTGTAGCTGGGTTGTGACTTCCCAGGTGACTCCCAGAGTCTGAAAGGGGACTAGTGAGCGTCTCCAAATTGGATCCCCCCTGGGTGGGCCTCTTTTAAGTCAGGAAGACACACGCTGTGAAGTAGATGGAGACAGGGAGGGACATGGTGTGTCCAAAAATTAGCAGGACCCAATCCATGAACATGGATTCCAAAGCAGTGTACTTGATTAAAAAAGGTGGTTTGATTTTTTTTGTGTGCTTGATATGCAGTTTGTAAGATTTATTAATAACTAGGCTATGTAGACTCTCTGCTCTCAAGAAACTCTTCAGTTCGTAGCACTTAATAAATACTTGTTGAAATGTCCCCAGCATTCCGTTGCCCCACCCTCCATAGACGGCCCTCAAACCCTCTGTGGCCCCAGGTAACTCTTCCCCAACTGCCCACGTTCCCCCAGCTCCTCGAGATGATCCCTTGCCGAATAGTGGACACCAGACAGACTGTCAGGTGGCTGCAGTCCAGCTGTGCCCGTCTCCAAGGTGACGGTTCCCTGCGCCGCCTCTGGGCTTTCTGCGTTCAGCCCTCCCCTCTGCACCCGCCTCGGGCCGGGACCTTAGTCTGTGTTTGCAATGAAACATTTTTAAGGAATGTTGGCACTCGGTGAATAGATGGAAATACTAACTCTTTGTTCTCTTCCTAACAGACACGAGACGACTTCCTGGGCCAGGTGGACGTGCCCCTTAGTCACCTTCCGGTAAGGGCAGCCACGTGCTCGCTGCTGCGTGTGGGGGCGGCGGTTTGTTTTCAGAGGGTGTTTCTTCAGCACATGGAGAAGGCTGAAGGGAAGCACATGTACTCTGGCCCTGGCGTCTTTCTGGAAAGTGGTCCTTTCAAGGGGCTAGAGCAGGGGTCCTCACACTTTTTAAACGGGGACCAGTTCACTGTCCCTCAGACTATTGGGGGGCCGGGCTATAGTTTTAAAAAAACTATGAACAAATTCCTATGCACACTGCAAATATCTTATTTTGAAGTAAAAAAAACAAATGGGCAAAAACACCTGCATGTGGCCCATAGGCCGTAGGACGCCTGGGCTAGAGGATAATGTGATTATGAAAACAAAGTGTCTCTGGATCCTCTGGGCTCTCCTGTCCCTTCCCTTCCCTTCTGCTCTTCAGTTGCTCACCTCTGTCTGTCACATTTTGCAAACAGCCATCTCCTTTGCTCAGTCCCTTCCTTGTCACTCAGTATCTGCTTCCAAATCCATCCTTTGGGTCTGATCAGCTGTTTGTTCCCTTTGTCTGGAATTGCATCTGCTGTTGCTCTGAGGTACATCCAGACAAGCTAGTATTTCCCAGACTTTGGTTTATGGCCTTCTCAGTCAGCATGGAGACAAAAGGAAAGACGCCGTCCATTCCCAGTGAACTTGGCAGCTGGACACACCCACCCTGGCTTCAGAGAGTGTGCTGGGTTAGCTCTCGGGCTGCCGCTGCCATTTCCGTCTGCTCAGATGAGCAGCAGAACAGTGGAGGCTGTTGACCAGCAGCTGAGACTAGGAGTGTCACCGGCAACGTGAGGCAGTATCGCTAGAATGTGGGGCCAAGACCTGCAGGCCCTGGTGAAGGTGGATCATCTCACCCCCCAGCTTCACTGTTCCAGATTGTTCCACCCCTTGTCCCGGCCTTTGTCCCTTCGGCAGCACACAGTGACATATGGAGCAGCTAAGAGAGGAAAGTCAAATGTTGCTGCCATACAAGGGCATTGTGTTATTTTTTTTTAATGCTTTATGTGAGCAAGTAGCGTAAATAGTCTATAAACTAAAATGACTTAAACCGCTGAGCGTCAGCTCCCCTCTGTGTTGAAGCTCTGGCCGTTGCCATGTGTCAAATACCAAGAAAGAAAGGCTGACTCTTACCAGGGCAGCTTTGAAGATGTGCCGTGAAGGGACGTGAAAGCAAGCAGGTTGTTCTTGCCACCCAGGGGCGCTGTTAAGCAAGGAAGGTCTCCAGTGCGTTCCCTTCCCAAGGATTGGAAGTGAAGGTGATAACCTTAAGATATTTTTGTTTCTGTGTAAAAACCTGAAGCTCCACGGTGCCGCAGGAGAGTGCCTGTGTGTGCCTGAATGGGGTTTCCACCGGGGACCGTCTCCACGCGCCACCAGGAACTGGGTTATTCGTGTGCGGTCACGTGGAGAGTGTGGGCATGTTTCAGCATTTGCGAGGAAAGACCCTTTGCGTGGGTCTACGTCAGCAGCCCTGGTCGTTCTTCACGTTGAAACGGACTCTTCTCATACTTTCAGACTACACTGGTGGGTTGGCCAGTCCTTTCCCGGATGCCCCAGCCTCTCTTTTCCCTAATGTAGAAACCACATCTTGGCCAGGGGGAATTGTTTACTAATATCCTATAAGAGGAACAGGTGAAAAATTTTAAGGACTTGCTCCAACAAGCCTTTGTTGGAGTGATCAAGTGGAGGTTGGTCTTGAAGGATTGGGCAGGGCTCCTAGCAAATAGAAGAATTTTCCTCTTCGGAGGCCAAGTTGGTAGAGGGAATAGTTCGGTTTCGGGTAGGGAAGAGGGTAGGGTCAGGGAGCCTTCAAAGAAGGAAATGGTGCTGAGGCTGAGGGCTGGAATAGAAACCCACAGGTGAAAGGGGGTGAGTTCCCAGAGAGGACTGAGTACTTTAATGTGAGCTGAGTCCATCAGGTAATGGACCCTCCAATTCTACATAAGCCCAGATACTGGCTTACGCCGGAGTGCCATCATCTCCGTACTTAAAATCAACTAGCTATTTAGAGGGGAGATGGACCACAAAGAAAACAAAGGAGAGAAGTGAGCATACATTCTCTCTCCTGTGAGGCCGTCGAACCCAAGTAGCAGGTTCTGACTGGAACGTCGTGGCCTTTGAGCGCAGGGTCTCAGGTGCTGTCGTGTATATCCGATCATGTGTGTGGGGCGCTTGTGAGGAAGTTATACAGCGTTCTTCTGTTCCATGTGATAGCGCACACCAGTGTGAGTGTGAAGTGTATGTTAGCATTCAAATGTGTTTTGTGGAGTGACTCGCAGTGCTCTGTTACGGATATTATAGCCATGTGGCCATTGTCAAGGCAGATTATATATGGCCTGTTAATTCAATATTTGTCAAAATCATCAAACTTGAAATTTAAAAAAAAATAGGGAAATGATGATTGAGGACACAGAGTGTGGTATCATGGTGGTGAAATGGCCCTTGCCAACCCACCGGCTTTTTCGAGATTGAAGAACTCTGAGTTGGTGTTTGATGATTCATTGACTTGGTAGGGCCCCATTAGCTAATGGAGCATTCGTTCCTTCAACACATGTTGGTGGGTAGACAGGACTGTAATCTTTGAGGATGGGTCCGTGAAGCAAGTTCCTCCCTCACGTAGCTTAGCGCCACCCATGACAGCAGCAAGTGTGGCGGACGGGCATCAGAAATGTGGCCAGTGCGACAGAGGGGCTCCGTGTACTGTTTGTCGTTTTGGTTTTGCGGCAGGGTCTCTCTCTCTCTCTCTCTCGCCCTGGCTAGAGTGTAGTGGTGTCATTGTAGCTCACTGCAACCTGCAACTCCCATGCTCAAGTGATCCTCCTGCCTCAGCTTCCCAAGTAGCTGGAACTACAGGCATGCACCATGACTCTCGACTAATTTTTTCATTTTTAGTAGAGACGGAGTCTCTCTTGCTCAGGCTGGTCTCGTACTCCTGAGCTTAAGGCCCCTCCCTCCTCAGACTTCCAGAGTGCTAGGATTACAGGTTTGAGCCACCGCGCCCGGCCTGTGTATTGTTTTATTTCATTTTACTTAAGATTTAAATTTAAGAAGCCACATGTGGCAAGTGGCTACCACACTGGGTGGCACGTGTACGAATCAAATCAGAGTCCCCTGCCTCAGGTCAGAAAGGTGTGATTGTGGCTTCCCTTATCCTCAGGTGATCGTTCTGGCTACTGGGGGAGTGGAGAGGGGACCTCTCAAACACAGGCTTTGGTGTTTGTAGTGTGAAGCCCTGCTTTCACATTCTTAGGGTTACATTCCCTGACCCAAAGAAGCCTCCCAGGCAGGTGAGAGGGTCGGAGAGTCCCCACCGGGAAGCCACGCTTTGGCATCAGACCTGGCCCACTGCCAGGAGCTGGGTGCCTGGTTAAGTGCCCTGTTGGGCCTGTGGCCCTTACGTGGGAGTCCGGGTCGGAGCTCTGCCGGGGAGACAGGCAGAGGAGGCGGCTTGGCCTAAAGAGGCGGGGCAGGGAGCGTTGCTGGAAGCCGGGTGCCCTCTGCGCAGTGGAACGTCCCTACCTCAGTCCCCAGCGGCGGTGGCCAGAGGAGGCAGCGTTAGCCCTGTCGTCGGCCCCTGACAGGAAGGAAGAGTGGTAATGAGAAAATTATCTCTGTCCCCCCCGCCTTGATGGTGATTCCTCCGTGCTTCCTACTTGCCATGTGCTTGCGGAGGAAATAAATTGTTAGCGTTGTGATTCATGGTCATTCCCGAGCTCAGGCTCCACCCCCCCCTCCCCAGTTTTATTTGTGGGGAAGAAAATAGATAAGACATAGGACTGGAGGCGTCTAGAATGGCAGGGGCTTCTGTGTCCTCTGCTTCTACTCCACATTTGCCACTTGTCCTTAATATTTCTCTTCCATTTTATTCAATGTTGGGGGGGGAGTGAGGACAGGAAGAAGAGAGGCCAGGGGAGAGCAGGGAGGGCTGTAGGCCTGCAGGCCGGAGAGTCGAGAAGGCACCGGCAGGCTCCTGCTCAGAAGTCTTAAGCCGTCCCAGGCTTTAAAAGATGGGACTCTGTGGGGAGCTGTTGACTTCCACCTGGGCAGCCTTAATCTGTTAGCCCCCGGTTTCCCTGTATTCGTATAGACGTTACCAGGTTTCCATCCAGCTCTATGGTAGAACATTCTTTCTGCTCCACAGTGGTCACTAAGCAGAGGCACCAGCGATCACGGTGACATGCGTGCCCCCCAGGGGCTCTGGCCAGTGTGAAGCACGGGGGGCAGGTGGAGGAGATGGGAGACCTGTGTCCATTCCGCAGCGGGAACAGAGCTCCTCTGTTTTTATCTCTTGCATTGGGGCACCAAGAGTAAACTTCACTGTAACTGTTCTGTTAGTGTTGATTTTTTTTCAGTGCCCGTTTTCACATTTGTTTAAACTCAATCTGTCATTGCCTAAAAAGTTCATGTAGTGTTTGATACCTTGTATCTACTAATTATTTAAAGGTAAAAATCACTCGAAGACTTGTGTTAACAACGGAATGAGATTCCTGGCGGTGTTTGCACCTCTGAATCTTTTGTTGCCCCTTCCCTGGCCCATTGCGTCTCCCCAGCCCGTGGAGTCCCCAGTGTGCCCCACTCTGCCCAGCAGCACAATCTCTGCATCCGTGGGGAAGGCAGTGGGGCAGAGAGAGCGACTTTAAAAACATGAATTTCTCCCATTTTCAGGGTGGTGTTGTTGGACGCCTTCCCTGTACTTAGGCGGCCGACATTCTTCTACCCCCTTGTGTTTATGGCGCCAGCAGAGTGATGGCACCCACTCGTGTGTGCAGGATTCAGTGTCATGGAGCTTGGAGGGACTTAGGGACATGTATTGACTCCCAGTATTTTCCAGGTGAGGAAACCTGGACCCAGAGAGGGAGGTGACTTGCTCAACAGTCAGCAGGTCGGTGGCAGTGCTGACCTGACCCTGGGTCTCTAGCATCTTCCCGTGCCTGTGGAATAGTCAAGGGCATGGGGACCAGCTCAGCCTAGGGCCCGGGCGTCTCTGGTGTTGGCATCTGGAAACCTAGTGGAGCCCTCTCCTTCCGTTTGCCTGAGAATTATCTGTCTCGTCCGGTACCATAGTGACGGCACTTCTGCCGAAAACAGCTACTCTCTTTAAGATGAAAACACTATGCATCCAGAAGATTTCCTTTTGCATGCTCATACCCTGGGACAGGAGGCAGCATTTTGGCCATTTTGGCCAACAGCGCTGTTCACCGCAATCTGTTTGGGGTGGTTCCCCCCAGGAACACCCCTGTGCCATCCGAGGAGCCTCCACTAGGCCTTTCCCCAGGGGACGTGGTCAGGTTGGAACCTGGATGAATGCCAAGGAAAATCTTGTAATTATCTCCACGGTCATCATCTCGTTCAGACTCGAGAATTCCCGTGAAAGTGAACTTTAATTTTCAGTGCCCTGCCTGTTACTGCTTGGCACGGAGTTGGCATTGCTCACGAATGATGTGAACATGCAGAGAGTGGGCTGATGATGGCCAGCGTTTGTTGAACGTGCCGGGTGCTTTCGTGAGGACTTTATTTAAACCAGCTCCATCGATTTAATCCTCACAACAACCCTGTAAGGTACGGTAACTGCCCTGTGTTATAGAAGAGGGGACACTGAGGCACAGAGAGGTGAGGAACTTGCCCTTGGCCACTGAGCTCTGTAAGTGACAAAGCCAGGACACAGACATGGGAGAACTGCTGTTGACCCGTGCGGTGGTGGTCATGTAAACTGCACGCGTACGCACACGTTGGCTTTCAGTCCCGCTGTGCTCTGTGGTTTTCTGTGTTCGCTCTTTTGTGCACTCGCTGCTGCTCCTAAGTTCCTCATGCCCACTAATGATCCCGAAGGCTTTGCTCGTGCTGTTTGATTTCCTAAGCTTGAACTGTCCTCCTTCCCAGTTCTGCACCTGTCACAACCTTCCCATTCATCTCGGATCGGACCGCACATCTCCAGAAACCATTTTGACCCCCAAATCAGAATCAGTCTCTTCTCTCCACCCCAGGCCTTGAGCTCTGTATGTCACTGAGCCTGCTCTGCCTCAATTTCTAAAGAGTTGTTGATATGCGGGCCCCCTCCCATGTCATTGAACTGCAAGAGCAAGTACTGTGTTATATCTACATCTTTTGCATGGTATTGCTGTAAAATTGCTAGTTAAATGAAAAGAGGAAAGAATACCAGCAGTAGTTTTCTTGATTAAAAAATCTTCCATTATAAGTGATGTGTATTTGGAAACTTCTTGTAGAAAACATTTCCAAATTGTGTGTATGTTTACTGCCTTGGGAAAACAGTCTAGGGAATATGACTGTCTTCAGCAATAGTGAATTTTCAGGGCCTCAGTAGTTTACTGTGAATCAAATGAATTAATCAGCTAAGCATCAGCGATACAGTGGTAAGCAAAATCAAGTTTGATCTCGTTGGCTCACATCCCAGAGGTGATGGATGATAAACTAATAAAGTCATTTCAGATGGTGATACAGGGGAGATAAAGCAGGGTGTGATAAGAGTGGCTCACAGAGGCGATTTAGGATGGGAACTCTGAGTTTTTCACTTGGGTCTCATACGTGGGTGGCGGCCCTGCCGTCCGGAGCCAGCTGTCTAACAAAAGGACCTGCCTGTGCGTGTGCATGGGCCTCGACCCTCTGCAGCAGGGCTCAGTGTGATCTGCGCACATACAGATGAGGCCAGGGTGCCTGGAGTATAAGGAGGGAACAGACAGACTGGTTCACAACGAAGTCAGAGGATATTAAAAGCCAAATCATAGTAGACCTTGTAGGTC
The DNA here is from genome assembly GCF_040939455.1 of Microcebus murinus. Taxonomy (NCBI): domain Eukaryota; kingdom Metazoa; phylum Chordata; class Mammalia; order Primates; family Cheirogaleidae; genus Microcebus; species Microcebus murinus. Next base: position 15,965,096 of record NC_134120.1, on the reverse strand, counting down.
ATAGGAAAGAACTTTCATTTTGTTAGGAGTAGGGAGCCATTGGGAGTTTAAAGCAGGGAATGACATAAACCGATAACGTTTCAGATATAAGTACGTACATACACACACAGACCTGCTAGATAAATCATCCCACTGTGGTTTATCTATCTTGCTGCAAAAGTAAATATTTGAAATTATATTTAAGGGTCTAGGTATTTGAGGTTTTACTACATATAGTATTTCTTGCTTTGTTAGGCTAAGTTTGATCTCAACTTTGTACAATACAACAAATACTGATTTCTTTCAAAATGAACAAATATCCTGGTCTCGCTCATAACTTCATGAGCTAAACTCCAGCAAAAGACTAAATGGCAGTGCTTCCCAGGACAATCTCCGTGCAGGAAATAATCCTTCAGTTATCTTAGGCTGATGACGTGACGTTTTAATATGAAAAATAAAGTTGCTTTCCTAGGAGAGGTCTTGTATATTCTCCTGTTGACTCCACTTTTAGGCCTCTTGAGTCGCGGGGCACCAGTGACCGCTGGTTCTCCAGAGTTAATCAGCTCTGCGAGAGCGAGGCCACACCCTACAATTAGAAATTACTCTTGGCAATGCCGGCTATACTTTTGTCATTTGTCTGCGGCTGGGGTTGGCTCCTAGAACCCGATGTGGATGGTGACATCTAGTGGATCTCGAGCAGAAAAGTTCCGTGGCCCGTGAGACGTCCGGTGCATTGTCTACGTGCCGACTCCTTTTTCACCGTCGCCACGTTCGAAAATAGGAAACGTATTCTCAGGGCTCTAGTTCGGTGTATCCACAACACAAAACTTAAGAGGGTTGAAACTTAGTTTATTTTTTCTTCCCATAGACGGAAGATCCAACCATGGAGCGACCCTACACGTTTAAGGACTTTCTTCTCAGACCAAGAAGGTGAGGCCGGAGGGGGGCCGGGGCGGGTGTCTGCCCCCAGTTTAGTGCTCTCCGGGGACGAGCTCAGCAGTCGCCATAAACAAGAAAGGTGTAACCAAGTCGTGTCCCTTATCGCCAATTTTCTTCCGTTATGCAGTCATAAATCTCGAGTGAAGGGATTTCTGCGACTGAAGATGGCCTACATGCCCAAAAACGGAGGTCAGGATGAAGAGGGCGGCGAGCAGAGGGACGACATGGAGGTAAGCCGCGCTCCCGGCCTCGCTCGGCTTTCCCGGCTGAAGGTCGCGTTCATGTTGCACTCTGACTTTATAATTGAAGGAAATATGAGTCTATAAAGCTTAAATACAGAAAAGCTTGGCTGTGCCCATGAGTCTGTCTTTGATAGTGTACCAGCACGCCTCACCTGCCTTGGTTTAACAAGGTGCGCTTTTCTTTTTGTGTCGCAACTCTAGGAGTTGAAGAGGTTTCTCTGTGGACAGCGCTCTGTGACATTCCCCTCACGCATTTAATTCTATCACTGCTTGGGACTTGCAGCTCTCTGTAAGTCCTTTTAGCGCTTGAAATTGCCTCAGAGCGGATGAGGTAGTTTAGAAAATCTTTTCCAAGTTCCTTACTCACTGGGCCCACAGGTGGCAGCCTGTGCTAGAACAGCCCTCTCCCTGGAGATGTCGCTCTGGGATCAGCTGTCCGGAGGGGTTTCCCTTCCTGCCCTCCTGACCCAGCTGCCCTCTGACTTCCTGATCACAGACCAGCGCTGCGGGTCACGCCGCACCTCCTCCGCGCTCGCCACACGTGGTGCTGCGCTGTGCGACGGGCTCTCGTGGTGTCCCCAAAGCGGCCGTTAGGCAGGGCCTCCCCCCGGGCTCCTGCTCACATCTGTTCGCAGCTGTCGCACACACGTGACGCATGAATAATAACGTGTCGCGGGCAAGTTATCCGAACCCCCTCCGCCCGCGAGGTCATGTTTCCAGGCAGCATTTCACTGGTGAGCTTTCATCTCTCCGCATACGTGACGAGGAGTGACGTGGGTGGCAGGCAGTTATGAATGTTACGGTTTCATGAGCACATCAACAGATTTCTCTCTCAGATCCAGGGGATTTTTTACACTCTTCTTGCCTTCCAACTGCAGTAACCAGTGAATTGCTGAATTTTCCAGTGATTTTTACCAGGGGATGTTAGGAAAGGAATACCTAATGCCTAAAATATGCATTTCAAAAATGTAACTTGAACTCTGGCACCGTGAGGGAAGCCTGTTGGTGCAGAGGCGGCGAGTGTGGAGGGCCTACGTGGAAAGCCGCAGTCCCAGACTTCTGGCTCCTGTGACTGCACTAGATGCAGAGTCCAAGCTGGCCTCCCTGGGGAGCAGCGGGGCCCTGGGCCCCCTGGTCACCTGGGCTGTGATTGCTTTTAGGACACAGGTGCAGTGTGACTCATCTTCCCTGCTCCCTTTACCTTGTGGAGATGCTGGAAAGGTGACAGCTGTGATGTGACCTGTGTCGCTGGCATGGCTTTGTGTAAGCCCTGGAGACCTTCAAGTCAAAACAACAGACAGGAAATATGAAAAGAGTATGATGAGACTTCACGTAGAAGTCACTAACCGACTGTGCACATCCAAATCTCTGTTGCTCCATGCAATATAAGCATCTTAGAAGGCAGCACAATTGGCCGTTGCGCAAAAGATTTTGGGGGCTCCCCTAGAATTGGTTTTTTGACCCGGTTTTGGGAATTGATTCAAATGTGGCACATGAAGCCATTGCCGGAGCCCGAGTGCCGTGGAGCATGGAAGAAGGAAGGGCACAATTACAACACGCTGTAGTTGTCTCTTCTTCACGTGTGAAGAACCAGCACCGTAACCTGCCACTGAACTTCATTCCGCAGCACGGGTGGGAAGTCGTGGACTCGAATGACTCGGCTTCTCAGCACCAAGAGGAGCTTCCTCCTCCTCCTCTGCCCCCCGGGTGGGAAGAAAAAGTGGACAATTTAGGCCGGACTTACTACGTCAACCACAACAACCGGACCACCCAGTGGCACCGACCGAGCTTGATGTGAGTACATGCGGTGGTCCTGCTCTGCACAGTCAGGTACCAACGCAGCGACCCTCTGGGCCGGGGCTGGGCCGGGAAGTCTCACGGCAGTAAGAGCAGGTGGCGGGGTAGCACGACAGGATTCCTCTTCATTTAGGGGAGGAGCACGGGGCACCCAGCATTTGTGTATTTCAAGGAAGAAAGTGTTGCATTTATAGTACACGCTGCTGTTTTCAACATGAACTGATGTATTTTGCATGGTTTCTGTATATAGATTCCTGAAACACGGAGCAGAGGTTATTTTTCCTAGATTTCCCTTATGTTTGGTGATGATACTGTTTCCTCCCTCTGCAGATTTCTCTCCTGACTCACCCAGAGAGGAAAGCAGCAAGCACATTGGCTTTGCAGTTTTCTGCATTGTTTTTGGATTTTTAGCTGCCTTTAATTATTTGATTTGGAAATCTTCTCAAAAACTTGTTTTTTTCTGTTTTGGGGAAATTTTACTCCCTTAATATAATTAGAAACACATGAGAGGGTTACAGACTCAGAATTAGTTATTACTGTTTATTTTAATCCCTCACCAGCCTCAGGGATGCAGTAAATTGATTGCTGTTTTGTTCCCTCCACAGTTTTTGGTTTGATTGATAGCAAGTAAACACTAGTTAAAGCACAACTCCTATCAAAATGGTTTTGAAGCAGCTTGTTGTTAAGTCATAATATACAGCAAGACCTCAGCCAAGACGAGGAGGTGTAGTTATCAATGAATTATATGATTTTCAATATGTAGTATTAGGTAAGGTGATTTTTTTTCTTCAACCCAGACTCTGAAACAAATTTGCTAACGATGCTTTTTTGACAAGTGGTATTAGTAGTATGGTGGATGTTGTTCTTAAAAACCCTTTTGCCTTTAGAAATTGTGGAGATATTCTGCATATGACTGTGGGTGGGCAGGGTGGCCACATTGTCTGGCCTAGGTTTTAATGTAGAGACAAAGCTTGCAGATGTAGAATACCAAATAGCTGATCCTCTCTGAGCCCCCAGTGGAGTCTCGTGAATTGTTGGCTTCAGACTGCCCAGCATGGGCTTTAACTCGTGGTCCCAGGACAGCATAAATATCACAACATCTGAGTGATGTTAATCTATCTTTTGTTAAAATTCTTTCACCTAAAAATATAAACGGAAATGGTTTAGTTGATTTTTTTTTTTAATTTTATGTATTTTTTTCTTTTTTCTTAAGTCAGGGTCTTGTTCTGTTGCCCAGACTGGAGTGCAGTGGCGTGATCATATCTCACTGCAGCCTCCAGCTCCTGGGCTCAGGCAATCCCCCCCACTCAGCCTCTTGAGTAGCTGGGACCACAGGCATGCACCATCACACCTGCCTAGTTTTTATATTTTCTGTAGAGATGGGGTCTCACTGTGTTGCCCAGGCTGGTCTCAAACTCCTGGCCTTCAACTCCTGGCCTCAAGTGATCCTCGACCTCCCAAAGTGCAGAGATTACAGGAGTGAGCCACTGTACCGGGCCTACTATTTCCTTTTTGTTAATGACCATAGCTATTAAAACTGTCTTAAGCCATTATGGCTATTTGTAGTAAAAACAACTTTGGGTGCACCACGGACTTGGTTTTTGTGTAGTGATCAGAAGAATCTTGGTAGCAGTACCCTACACGGAGCACCATTATCTAAACAGCCTGGGAAAAGAAGTGCCTGGAAAGGTAGACTCTGTGTTGACCTCTGCAAAAAACCGAGAGCCACCCACTAAGGAAGAAATACTAATAGCTAATTCATATATGGAAAAGTGTTCAACTTTGTTAATAAGTATCATGCAGATTGAAGTCTTTATTTTTGGAACAAATGGGGAATAATTGCAGCTTTCTCTACCACAGTTGTGAAACTCTAATGAGGGAAGACACTTCATCCATCTTTCTAAATATACTGCCTTTGTGATGGTTTCATCGATGTACTTAATCCCCAAACTCATCACGATGTACACATTAAATATGTACAGCTTTTTATGTGTCAGTCAGACCTCAATAAAGTTGTTTTTGAAAAAGATATCATCTTTGGTGGCATCATCCTGAAGAACCAAACTAACAAGATAAAACTTGGGCAGGGCTCGGTGGCTCATGCCTATAATCCCAGCACTTTGGGAGGCTGAGGCAGGCGAATCACTTGAGGCCACGAGTTTGAGGCTGCAGTGAGCTGTGATGGCACCACTGCACCAGCCTGGGCGACAGAACCAGAGCCTGTCTCTCTAAAAAAAAAAAAAAAAAAAAAATAGTATAACTTTTATGATGCTGGCTCATCCTCAGCCCAGAAACAACAAGGGAAAAATGTAGTTCTTAATCCAAGTTCAGGTTCACATGTAGTTGAGAGAGAAGTCAGCGGCATGACTATCCTCATCTGTGAGGCAGCAATGCCAAAGGGAGAGGCTGAGCCAGGAAGGACGTCAGCAGAGCTCAGTGGAACGCAAGGAGTGACTCCTTTTCAATGGGCGTGACTTCTAGAAAGAGAGAGAGGGAAAAGCCACGACAAACCTCTTCGTCCCATGTGAACTGTTTATGAATTTGGGCCACTGCTTTCTTTTGAACTTTATTTGCCTTGGCCAGAAGCCCTTGGTCCTCCAGATTTATTTTTGAGAATTGTTTGAATTCAGAAGTAATTTGTTTCCCAATTCAGTTTTTACAAAACGCTAAAGCTCCCTTTGGAGGAAAATTGATATTGTCAGGAAGTGTTTTTATTAAAAGGCTCTACTGCGAGAGTCAGATGGTGATAACCACGAGCTAAGCAAAAAATTAAGACTGTCTTGGTGACGCCTTCTGGCCCAGTTTGCTATAGTCTTGTGCCCCACACTTTGGCCCACTGAAAATGGGGTTTTGTTTTGTCTTGGACTTACTATTGCTCTCAGGACGTTCGTGCGAGGTCCTTGTGCACCCGGGTCCCTTCCTTTCTAGACGTGCTACCCAGAGCCATAAGCATACCCTTCATTCCATGGTCTCACCGTGGACAGCAGCATTCCCCTTGCTTCCTCTTGTTCCCGAGTCCTGTGGACATGGTAATATTCCTTCCCCCCAAAATAAACAAAAACCTAGAGCACACTCCTCCACCTGGCTAACTCAGAGGTCTCAGCTAGGAGCCTTCCCCTGGGCGTTCGCCCCTCCTGTCCAGGTCTCCCCCAGCGTTGCCTGGAGCACAGATTATTCTAATTGCCTTTTGGGCTGGGACCATATTTTCTTGTTTACGTAGCTACCCCTCCTGCCTGGCACAGAGTAGGAGTTCAGCAAAATACATTTCAAACAGGTGAAGGAGGAAAAATGAGCCCTTTCTGAAAGTGATTAGGACCACATGGACCACATGGTTTAGTGAACTGCCTGGGCCAGGTTTGGGCCTAGACTCTGAACTTGAGAACGGAGGGTCACCCTAGAAGAGCCCCCAGCCCTCTCACGTCTGGTGGGCGGCTTTTAGAACACCTCTAGTTTTAGATTTATCCCTCTCTTCTTTAAATGTAACCTGTAAACTTTTTACTATAAACACAATTTTCAAAAAATAAGCTGAAGAAAGTATGACATTCTGTAAATGAAGATGAAGTTGTTAAACACTTTTTTAAAATCCTTTTTGTTATAAAACACAATGTACATCTTTTGACTTGGTAATTTAATCATATCTGGACAACTCTGGTCATCATTACACTAATACATTTTGAATATAAATTAGACACACTGGCCTCAAGTGGCACTGAACTTGATTTCTTGATAAACTGATATGGGTTTTTTTTTTTTATTATGTGTGTATTTCCCATGGAAGTCAAATGAAGAATGTATATGTGAAATTAACTGAAGAAAAATTGAAGTAACCACTTCTTCAATTATCTCCTTGCCCCCAATAAAGTAATTTTTCTTGTTTCAGAAATTTTTTAAAATGATCGTCTTCCCATTAGCTTGCTGGGATCTGGATCTTCTGGGCTAACGGGATCCTCTGGCCTCAGCCTCCCGAGTAGCTGGGACCCTGGCCTCCACCTCCAGTGCTGGGATTACTGACTTTGAGCCACTGGGCCCAACCCCCATTAGTGGCTTTTAAACTTCTAGTCAGTTTTAACAACTCTCACTGACCTTCTTAATTAGATGCAAAAGCCTCCCTTGTATGAACATTATCATATTATCACTTAAGACCATAAAAGCCCCTGATTGGAATTTCAAAATCAGAGGTATCTTCTCCTGCTGTTTAGTTGTTTCTGCTTCACACTGGTTACTCGTTGTTTGAGCATGTTGGATAAGGAAGATTGACATAATTAATTTTAAACATACCCTCTTTTTTTCTTATCCTCCCAGAGTAATGGAGTTTTATATACCTCTAAAGGATGTGAGATGCAGACATAGTAATATCAAAGGTTTATTTTTCCCAGCCTATCAGAAGTCATTGTTAAAATTCAACTAGTGCAATATTGAGTGCACCGCTTGTAGGACCTCACACACATAGTAGGTCTGCAAATGTTAGTCCCTCAGTGTTGACTGAATAAAAGCCATGACTGACATTGTAAGGGAAGATTTCAAATTTTGATGAAACTCTTAGATATAAAATAGTTTCAAGTAAGGCTGATTATTATAAAGTGGAATTGCTTTCATCCTTAATTAAAAGTGTTGGGGGGGGAGGGCATTTATTGAAACCTTAAAATCTGTACCCCCATAATATGCCGAAATAAAAAAACAAATTTATAAAAAAAAAAAGAAAAAGAAAAAAAGTGTTACAGGGAACCGAACAGCGTCTTCTGCCTTCTTAGACACCACTGAAATGGTTTACATATTTCATAAATGTATTAGGATCATTTTCCTTCCAAGTTTCATCCTGTAATATAATAATGTATAGTTTTTATAATCATCGTAAGCTTAAGAACTGAATGTCATAAAAAGGACTACAGTAGCAACATAGAATCACAAAAAGTATTACGTTTTTCTAACATTTCCAACAAAGTGCCACTTTTAATCATTCTGTTTTTGCAGTCTGAGAAGTTTTATTAGTATGCTGTGCATCCCTTTGTTTTAATTATTTTCTCTATGGCCATAGTTAATGTCAGTTTTTTCTGAAGACACCTCTATTATCTTACTATTTTAATCATTACAATTTACTATAAGATATGTAGAATATATATTTCTGTTAGAGTACAAAATTTTGTACTGGATGTGCGAATACAGCACTTCACTGAGACTTTAGTAATAAGGAATTATAATTTAAATGTGGATTAAATGGAAGCTAACCTTCACACTATTGCCTTTACTAATAAAGTTAATAGTATAAAGATGTTTAATGGAACTACTTAAACAATTTTGGAAACTGGTGTTAAAAAGTCACCTATTTATTTGCAAGCAGTGTTGCCACTTGCAGACTGTTCGCTACTACAGGAACCTAGAAAGTTCTTTATTGGGACAATAGTAGAACTTAGTTTGAGAATGTGTTAGAAAACTTTAAAACCTATTGTGTAGAAAGAGTCTATAATAAAAGCTCTTGATTAATACTGCATTTAATCTGAAACAATATTTCCAATTATTTTGAGATACTAATTTTCAACATAATTTTTGTTAACTGAGTATGGTGTCTCATTGAAAGTATACATGGGAGTTTTCTCTGAAAAACATTTTGGCATTTAAACTTCTATCATAAAAGCCTTGACTAGTATTTCCTCAAAAAATGATTGTCTATAATTTACTGCAAAAAAGTTTTCAAGATTGAATTGATGCTTTCGTGTCCTGAATTTTGAGCATAATATGACAAAAAATAGGGTATGATGTTGTAGTGTTTTTCAAATCCCAGTTGACTTGGGGAGTTTGGATGTTTATTTGGATTTTTAAAAGTAGAGTAAGGAGGGAAATGCAATGCCACGATTCAGTCGCAATGAAATAGAAAGCAGCTGAAAGTGTTCTTGTTGGACCAGGAGGAGGACTTCCCCCTAGAATAGCAGCTTTGCGTTTGTACCATTTGTTGTAGGCTTTGGTCAGTTGTGGGTGACCAAAAGTAGCTGCCTTGTGATTACCAGACCCGAGGAGGGTGGGGACTGACTGGCTGTGGTGTGACCTTGCCTGTCACCTCTCCTTGCAGAGGCCTCATTTGTCGCTGTGGCAGATGGGTGGAGAACTTTGATTTCTGTTCTTTCTAAAACACTAAAAAGTATGGTTTGAAGTATATGGCTGAAAGATGCTCAGAATGTCGCGGCCAGTGCAATTAGAAACTGCATTTATTTGACTCGAATGGACCCTGCACTACCCGTAAGCCGAGATGCGGTGGAAGAGCTCTCGGACCCAGAGGCCAGCCGGCGGTCAGTGTCGCCGGACGCAGGCGTTTTCTGGGAGGGGCGGGCCCTTCGTGAGCACGGGGCTGTCGTGAAGGGCCGGCTCTCAAGTGCTTCTCCTCCTCCTCTCCCCCTCACCTGTGCACGCTCAGGGACGCAGCCTCGGAGTCGGACAGCAACATCAGGCAGATCAACCAGGAGGCGGCGCACAGGCGCTTCCGCTCGCGCAGGCACATCAGCGAGGACCTGGAGCCCGAGCCTTCGGAAGGCGGCGATGTCCCCGAGGTACGACGTCCCCAAGTGCTGGCTGCCGAACCGCGCAGCTCTCTTCCCGTGTTCCCCAGGTCGACTTCATGTGGCCGTTTCTTCTCTCCGTAAATGTTGTCGAGAATGTAAAGATTATGGTCTCACAGAGAGCTGATTACCATCTGGATTGTTAATTAATTTAGAAAGCGCTTATAAAAGCCATGTTTGATTAAGTACATATGGCTGTGTATCGTCACAAAAATGAATAGCATTATTTTTAGTATGAAAATATTAAGATATTTTCACTTGGTAATTAATTTTTCCCCAGAGTCTGTCTAACCAAATCTCATTAAGTGATAACATGGGGTGTCATTTGCACAATTAAATAAGCCCTGTAACTTGTTTGGGCATTATACACAAGCTTTTACTGAGTTGTTTCGGCACCTTAAAAGAGATCTATTACCAAGAAAATACAAATTTGGGTGAATAGAAATGTTTATAATTATCCCTCTAAATGGTTATGGTAAATTACCGGGAAAAAGTATGAATTAAACAGCAGATTAGCAATAATATTAACTTCCCTGCTGTCTTATCATCTCTGTTGACTTACTAGAAATCCGTTCTTCTCAGACATTGTGTTGAGAAGTTGATCATTCACAAATGTTGCAGTGATCAAAATTGGGAAAGCAAAATTAATGATTCCATAACAAATTTACTATACGTTACTTTACACCAGTGTTTAATTATAGCTTATGGCATCTGTGCTGCCTTCATTGTGAATCTTTAGCAGTTGGAGTAAAAGAGAATTGATGAAAATCATTTATAAAATCCCGAGAAGGTGGTTTTAGCCCGTGCGTATAGTCGCAAGTGCGGGACGCAGTCGCCACACAGAGTGGTGGTTTTATGATATAATAAAGCGGTTCAGGGCACGGCCTCAAGATGCAGGCTGCTGGGTGCACAGCGTGGCCCTGCCACTTACTGGCGGTTCCTTTGGGCAGGTCACTCTCTGTGCTTCAGTCTCCTCATCTGTCAGTTGGGGCAGTCGTCACCTCTTCCTCGTGATGGTTGTAAAGATTGCGTGCCTCGTAAGCACAGTAGACGTTAATTATAGCCGTCGTGATGGTTATTGTTGTTGCGTGTTTCTGTTGGGGAGGAAGTGGGTGGGCCTCCAGGTCCTACCATTTACCCCAGTGTCTCGTTCCCTGAAAGCCTTGGGAGACCATTTCAGAGGAAGTGAATCTCGCGGGAGACTCCCTGGGGCTGGCTCTGCCCCCGCCGCCCGCCTCCCCCGTGTCTCGGACCAGCCCTCAGGAGCTGTCAGAGGAGCTGAGCAGAAGGCTCCAGATCACTCCGGACTCCAATGGGGAACAGTTCAGTTCTTTGATTGTAAGTAGTGACCTTGTGGGAAAGAAAAGCTGAGCAATATTTTATCCGTTTTTGTTGCTTTAGGAGAACCTTGTATGCAAATAACAACCCAGGGTCTTCAGTTCCCAGTTAACTCTGACATTTTCCAAAGTTCATCCTTCCCTAGAAGAGGAAGGACTATACTAAAATTAGCCCAAGCAGGTGAGACTCTTTCTTGATTTGGAAGGCAACTGTGCCCACCCTATACCACTAACACTCTTTCTTGGCTTATAAAGAACCCAGAGGAATAGATTCCATGACTTCTGTTATTATCAGCTTGAACCTTATAGAATTTCTTTCCCAGCCAAAAGTCTCATAAAAATAGTTCCTTCGTCACAAAGCTAGTATATCACAGTAGAAATTAAGAGCCATGGGGCCTCCTAATTCACGCTCTTAAGCCACACTCTGCATGCTTTGTCATTCTCAGTTCACAGATGAGGGCCTGGCGTTCAAGTGGCCCACCCAAGACAAGGTTTGAATGGGAGATAGAAGACATCTCCTAAGGCCCAGAGTATGAACCCTTATGAAAGGTGGTGAAATTGTGACACTGGCCTCAAGGTAGCATTTGAACTTGGGTTCTCAACCATCATAGACAGACATAGAAGCTTCAGGTGGGACTGAGCCCCAGTGAGAAGCAGAAGAATCAGCAATGAAGACCTGCACATTTGACAATATAAAACTGTGCAGAAATAGCCCAAAGAGAATTCCTGCTTGTGCATAGAATTAAGAGGAAATACAATCTCAGTGTTATCTCAAGAAATTGAACTTAAACATGTACTATAAAAAAAAATAATAGTCACTCCACTGACAATGGCATCCTAGAAAAAAATAGTGATTATTATGATCATATCAAACGTAAGTGCTAAGAGGATTGCATAAAGTATGAAAGCAAGTAAGTACTCACAAAATTATTACTTCTTCCATTATGGTGTTTTTATTTTTAAAGCCACCATGGGGCCCTGTTATGTGAGTTGCAGTGATGACTCAGTTAAGGTGAATAGTAATTAAAATTCTGCAAATATTTTTCAAAAAGGAAAATACCATTGACATTAAAATTGAGTATTAGTATAAAAGAGATTGCATATGTGGAATATTTGAATTGGTAAAACTATTGCTATGGAAACAACTTAAGCAATGAAACGATATATTTAAAACCTATAAACACAAGGAAGTACCACAGAAACCATAGCAGTTAGACACCTTTAGTCAACCAAGTGAAAAACATCGTAATTTTCTTTAGCAGTAAGTTAGCACTTCTAGTGATTTCTATTGGGAGTTCCTGCATTTAATTTTTCTAGACTCATGAAATAGCCTTAAGACCCACATGCAATACTGTGCTGTTTTCACGTTGTGTTAGCTATTAAATGAGAGTGTTGACTATGGAACTCTTCTCCAGATTCCCTTTATCTGGATCACTCCAAATTCAAGGACAATAGCATGAACTTTTACTAAAGAGTGACTCCATCATGCAAACCAGCATAGGAAGGCGTGTATTGTCCCTCAACCCCACCACAGAGCCTTTCCTGGACCTTATCCCATTTTACTTACCATTGCAAAATATTAAAAATTAGCAAATGCTGCAAACCTGTACCATTCATTGATGAATCTGCTCATAGGAGACGCACCTTCTGTGCATGACCTACTCATCTTTGTCTATAATCTGTTAGGCTTTATTGAACCACATCCACATAGACTAATGCCAACAAGTGGGAGGAACATTATGCATTACACAGTAGATTTTTTGGTTTGGATCAACATCACTGTTTTCACTCATTGCTTAGCCTTATTACTTGAACTCCACTCAGAAGCTAAAATTATAAATGCCTGATCTTTCAGAAGTAGGACAAGATGATACCTGAGTCTCTCTGGATATAGAAACCAACTGATTCCTTGTCAGTTGTGATAGTAAATGTTTAGTAGCCGTATATCACTGTTTCTTCCTCTTTTTTCCTCTGTTTTTGTCACATTAGAATTTACCCAGAGGTTGCATCCCACGGCAGAATTCAAGGCTGCTAACTCCTGGTTTCTGTGTACAAAGCAGCACCAGTGCGTTGCTGGGGCCCGACCAAGTCTCCTTTCCGAAAGTATGGGTCTCCTGTCACTTTTGCCACTAATTCTAAAAACCAATCAAAACTCCAGTCTTCTTAAAACACTGTGAAAAAAATTAAAGTGGAAGGTGGTTCGACTTTTTAAAGGATGGCTCTCATTGTTCCGAAAAAACGTTTTCCGTTTAGTTTCCTCCCAGTGTTGAGGAGGGGTGGTGCGTGGGATTGAGGATGTGTCTGTGAAACCAGTGAAACCCGTTTCTGAGAGTACGTTTCTTGTTGCTTCTGTCTTTTCCTCCCCTGCAGCAGAGAGAGCCCTCCTCGAGGCTGAGGTCTTGCAGCGTCACGGACGCGGTTGCAGAACAGGCGCACCTCCCACCGGTAACCTCCGCTCGTTTCCAGTCACCTGTTGGCTTTTTCGGCACTTACCTAAAATCATCTGGGCTGCTGTGCAAAGAGTTTTTCCTGTGCAAATCCATTTACCATACAGATAAGATCTTTTAAAATTTCCTAGCCAATTGCCCGAGAAGAGTGGATTTCCAATACAAAGAATTGTCATTGCCACCAAAGTCTCTAAAATGCTAGAACTTTCATTGCTTTAGTTTTTCACCCAAATTTATACCAATTTCGAAGGTACTTGCTCCAAGTACGTGGTACATTAATAATTCCTTTTACTTTACCCGGCACTCTGAAAACACAGTGAATGCTTTTAAACAGGAAGAACTCTTCCGGGTGGCCAGCCAAAGATCCTCTCCATGCCAACGGCGTAAACTCCTAACTCCACAAAGCTTCTGGATCTTCTCTTTAAAGGCAGCTCTACCGACCAAAGAATTAGCTATAGTTTTTTTCCAACTCTTCCATCATTTTAATAGCTGTCAGCAAATTTAGAAGTGCAAGGGATGTAATAATATCCAATATAGAGAGAAATAAATATTCACATTGGAAGGCAGACTAGAACTGCCTTGGGAGATGTTTGATGTACACATTAAAAATAAGAAATTTTGGATAAGTTTATTTCTTCTTTTAGAGGAGAAAATATTACGTGGTTTTGATGTGTTCAATTTGATGGTTTACTACAAAAGGTTTACTACAAAACCTTGATCGTTTTTGTGATTAATACTGTATTATGTATGAGTTTGAGGGGGAAAAAGTGCATTTAAGGTTTTTGGAATCACAATGTCTTCCCTCTTGTATATACATTTGCTTGGCTTCAAAGGATATTTTTGCCTAGGCTTTAGTCTTCTATGTTTAAAAAAAATGAGTTGATGAGTATACTAGTTAGGTAAATAGATTGAATTGTGACTTACACCAGATAATAACTGGTGAATAATAAGCTTGGCAAGAGCATCCTTTCTGGGATGGTTTAAGTACAGTCCCCCACCCCACTCCCGCCCCGCTCTCCCCCCAGGACAGAACAATCAGCTGGGGGGGGGGCAGGTGGGATCCTTTTCAACCTGATGATTTGGTGATTTTCCTTGAATGAATGGCACTTTCTCTCTCTTTCAAAATTGATACCAATTTTATTTGCCAAAGAGCTCACTTTCCTGGAAACTGATGATTGCTCCCTTTTCCCAGTACTCCATGATGCTGTCAACTCACTGATCACCAGTGGCCCCTCGAGTTTTGAGTGTGGCAGATGTAAGACTCTGCTGATTGTTTGACAATGAGGTCAAAACCAGACCAGTTTTCCATTTTTCCCTAATAAGACATCTCACTTTGTCGAGGTGGTCATTTTTCACCCAGATCCAGGATACAGCCTAAGCCATCTCAGGGTGGCTTGGGGTGTCCTTGTTTGGAGGGGGGGGTCGTGCTTCCTCTGTGCTGCTGGTCATCAGTGACTGCCCAGCCGGGTTTGGACAGGGTGGATTTCAGGGATTCTGATCTCACATCACCTGCCTTTCCACACTGCCACTGCAGTGACTCCTGATTGAGTAAGCCGTGGGCCGCCCCCTAAGTGCATTTCACTGATGTGAGTTGTCATTTACAGCCCAGTGCCCCAACTAGGAGAGCACGGTCATCAACTGTCACAGGTGGTGAGGAGACAACGGTAATGACACTTACTTTATCAGACATTCATGACAAAAGTGGGGGCAGTTGTAATGTTTTGTGTGATGGTGAATATTTGTTCTCTTTTTAAAAATAAGACCAGCTTCTTTGTACTACAGATCCACATATGTTATTTTAAACTTCTCATTTTGGGATTGTTCAAAGGTGCTAGAATAAACTAGAACGATTTTCAGTTCCAGACAATTTTGTTAGGAATACTGGCAGGCCTTAGTTCAGTGTGATTAATTTGACCATTTAGAATATATTTTTGCCTTTTAGTGTTTGTACTCCTGGTGAGCTTTTCCTTTTTTATTAGAATGCTTGGTTAAAATAATTTGGGTGTAAGATAATGAGAGAAGCCACGAGAATGGCATGAGGTTGTAGGTGTGATTCCTAGCTGTGCACAGAGCTGTTCTCTCCTGTATCTCCACGCCACGTTTTTAACAGGGGATTAGATTTTCTGTATCTCCAGTGTGAACCAGTGACCTTTCTCTGCCACCAGGGCTCTACGCACAGAAATGAACAAGTGTTCATACAATTCTGGGGTGGGAAGCATAATTAACAATATTTAAGTGGTCTAGAAATACCGGTGTTTCTCCAAACCAACTATCTATTATTCTTATGCACTATTTTGAATAATTTATAGCATTCATGTTTGTGGGTAACTTATATTAGACTATGTATTTTAATTGCCTCTTTTCTACTTGATCCCTAAAGCCAGGCTAGCTACTGGTCTGTGCTTTGAGCTGTTATAGCTATTTGGAGAATTTCCTTATTGTTTCACCTTTGTTGTGTTTGCTGTAACTGCTCACTACTTGTGAATAACTTTAACTACATATACAATTGCTGATTGTCTGGAGGTTGATGATTTACAGGAACAATTTAGTTATATTGTTAGAATTTAATGCTCAGTATTGTACAGAGGAGAATCAAATTGGCAATCAGTGACAATCAGCCCAGTTTAAGGTATTGAACTACAGTAGCTTATGTGAAATTCATGTGTTGGGTGAGCCAGCCTCCAGAAAAATTCAAGGGGCTCTAAATGAACTAGCATATTTCCTACTGTGCATAAGTAATTTCTATGGGAGCAACAGAGCTGCAAGGTAGGCAAGATCATTTCATGAAAGAATTTCAGCAGAATTCAGTGCTGATGAATATCCTCTCTGTATCACCTATTTTTGCATTTTTATTGGCCTTGCAACCTTCTTTCAGCTTTGGAGTGTTGTGATATCTGATGTAGTAAATGGAAGGATAAATCAATTATTGTAGTGCCAGGCTCTATGGTCAGAGTTACCTGGCAGGGCCGAGTGCTCTATCCTGAAAGAGATCCCATGTGACTCTTAAGACCACACTTTTCTTGCCTTCTTGCTTATACTCTCCCCTCCCCATCAGTGAGTTAAAATGTGGGTTTGCTTTCTTTTTTGATTTGTCAAGACTTGGCCACAGGAGCTCCTACTCTTATGAATTAGTTTCTCTGTACCTAGATAAGTTTGAAAGGATCACATCTATTTCTCTTCTGCTGTGTCCTGAATGTTTCTCTTCCATATCCTTCATCATGAATGCCTTTGACCTTCTCTCTTCCAGCTCTCTCTTAATACTGCTTTTCCTTCTTTGACACCCTCTCCCTTTCCTCTCTATATCCCCGCCTGCTGGAACTACCCTGGGGTGTATCATCTCCCCCACTGTGCTCTCACAAGCATACATGTGTACACATGTGCACACATTGTGCCGATTTCTTTTATTTTAGAAAATTTGGATGTCATGCACAATTATTCAGCAACTTGATTTTTTTTTATTTATGGCCATTCTTCGGGGACATATGAATAACTACATAATGTTCAGTAATGTGAATGCACCACAATTTATATAATTTTTCCATATTGAAGGGCATTCAGCCACCCCCAGCCTCCAGCCCACCCCCACTCCGGCTCTCTGCACTGTTGGGTGGCCATCCTGGCATACCTATCTTTCCGTGACAGTGATAGTGCCTTCTTTTGCATAGTATTAATATGATGAACAGGCCCTGATCCTCACCTGAGAAACCACAGTCCTTTGATTTATGGCAAATAAATGTACACGGCTGTCACTTCCCAGCAGGCTGAGCCAGGGCCCTCTCTGGGAGACAGAGGAGAGAGGGGACAGCACAGTCCCTCTCAGTCTTCACTGTGTATGTTCTAAAACGTCCAGAGGCACCAGTATGGCGAGTCTTGGAGAATCTGTGATGGTCAGTGTCACAGTGGCTATTTATAAAAGCATTTTGAAACGTCGACAGTTTAGTATCGAGTTCTTTATTTTAACAGAAGTAATGCAGCCACTCTGAAGCTCTGGTCATCATGAAACAGTATTTTCAGTCTATAGATGGAAAGCTATGAAATGTTAAGCTAACTAGCAATTTTTAACTTAGTTCTGGAGGTAACATGGAACTTGCACATTTGCACAGAGCAGAAGTCTGATTTTGGCCACAAGGCCAGCCCCTGCCGTGGTCTGTCTCTAGAAGCTGTGTCCTGCCCTCCTCACTAGCCGTGTGGAGTGGGAGGTGAGGTTTTGAGTCATGAATGGAATCGCTAGCACAGGTTGTTCTACATGCTCCTTTGGAGAGAACACTGTTAGAAAAAAACATTTTGAGAACACCATCACACATAAATGCAACTAAATTGCAGGTTGCTAGTTCAATTCTCAGTAAAAGGGAGAATAAATATTTTAATCAAATCCAGTGTTCTCTACTACACTCCTAATTTTTCATAAACTGATTAGTCCTGTTAACTGTGGATCTGTGAAAGTAACCTGGTTGCTGGAATTGATAACAGCTTTAGAATTCAATTCTGAGATTATCTATGACACATCCAAGCTATCAATCTGCCACATAAACATCCTTCCAGGGAATGCTAGAACTGAGTTTTCTGAAGTCGTATCTAATTGCCTCTCCCAAAAAATAGCTCAACAGGGAGGGGGAAAAAGTAACACAATCCATTTAGTATTCCATTTGACCAAAACATTTTTAGCCAGTTGCATAAACAATAGTAGATCAAAACGTGATAGCACATAGTTTGCCAAAAGTATTAATTGACAACTAACTGAGGTTATAACTTGAGTTACTAATTTAGTTTAGCGGAGTAGATTTTTTAAGTGTCCAGATCAAAGTAGCCTAGAGATGGCTCTTTTGTGTTGGTATCACAGCTAGAGCAGGGACATGAGGAAAGGGCTTCATTGGGGCTGTACTCTAATTTATCTGCCTTTAGCTCTCAGGAAGGGATTCAGTCTGTGCGTTGCTGTTTCTTCTGCTCTTGTTGAATCTCCACACCTGGGTCCAGAAGGCTTGTATGGTCAGGGTCTTGAAATTATCTTTATGGAGCCTTTAGGATATTATCTGGAAAAATGCCAACAAAATGGTTGCCCCATTTTTAGCAGGAAGTTTAATTACAAATAATCTAAAATCAGCTGCCTCATGATTGATTATGAAATTAATTTTTCTCTGAAATGTGCTGTTAAGCTGATGAAGTAGAATATCAGATCTCTCTAGGTGGCGTCCCCAGATCACCTGGTGCTTTCTCTAATTCAAGGTCTTAAGGTCCGCTGAATGGCCTTTTTCACTAAGGCACGTTGTTGGTAGTGAACAGAAGAGATACCATAAGTACAGGAAGAGGCTGGGTTAAGGGGAAATGTATGTCCTCAGCCTAATGTCAAAACAACACCTGCTAAAATAGCTAGAGGGTCAGGAGAAGATCCTAATTAGGGAAGGGAGTACCCCAAAATAACCTCACATAATAGGTTATTCCTAATGTTTGGGCTCCTGTTTCTTTCACATTCTCCCAGGAGTCTCAGTGCAGTTGTGATTGGGGTATTGTTTCCGAGCCCCTCCCCACATGGAACACTCTCTCCCAGATAGAGATTTTTTTTTTTTTTTTTTTTTTTTTTATTTTTTTTTTGAGACAGAGTCTCACTTTGTTGCCCAGGCTAGAGTGAGTGCCGTGGCGTCAGCCTGGCTCACAGCAACCTCAATCTCCGGGGCTCAGCGATCCTACTGCCTCAGCCTCCCAAGTAGCTGGGACTACAGGCATGCGCCACCATGCCCGGCTAATTTTTTGTATATATATTTTTAGTTGGTCAATTAATTTATTTCTATTTTTTGGTAGAGACGGGGTCTCGCTCAGGCTGGTTTCGAACTCCTGACCTTGAGCAATCCGCCCGCCTCGGCCTCCCAAAGTGCTAGGATTACAGGCGTGAGCCACCACGCCCGGCCCAGATAGAGATTTTTTTATGTAGCACCTGTGTATCCAGAACTTCCTGGGACAGCCCTGATCTCTAACATTGATCCCAATGCCTCTGCAAATCATTGACATTTCCCTGCTATTCCAGTATTTCTCCATCCAGGCTGCATTTCTCAGACTGCTTCTTACAGGCAAAAGTGTCTCAGGCATCCTTCTTTTGATCCAATTTGTACTGTCCAAATACAGTCACGCTACACTGGCCATGTCTCAAACACAGAGACTGCCGATCTCTGGCCACCCTTCAGAGAGACACTGTCAGTGGGCTGGGGTCACCCTAGCCTCAGGTGCAAGGCCCCTTCGGAATTCTTACCTTAGGTGGCCAGGGGACTCCCTGAGCTGGGGCATGCAGATGATCTGAGTGGTCCTCAGGATTCTATGCCATCATGTGACTGCAAGCTTCCTAGAGAAGGGGCTCTGTGTTGGGTTTTTAGTTTTTGCCCTGACAGCTATAGTGTAAGGTCCTAAGCTGATGGGAAAATTTAGGACTAAGCTAGGAGAGCCCCCCCCCCCCCAATGGCATTGAGAAAAAATCGTTCAGAGCATCCCTCTTATAGATGGTGACACTGGGCAGTTTGAAATACTTTTAAGCTCTACCTAGTTTGGCAGTGAAACTTAGTAACTAGAATGGATTATAATGTTTTCTCTTCCCTTACGAGCACCTTAGCAATGACCCTTTATGTTTAAAGACCGCAGGGTCTTAGAACTGAATTCTGTAAGAATTTCGAACCCACAGTGTGGGGTTCATCTCACAGTATATTTAAAGCTATTGGAAATCTATTGCTGTTTTCCAGACACTCTGAAATGTTTTCTGTACAAGTTGAATTAACTTACTTTGTCTAGAAAAAAATAATGATCTGGATGTACGTTACTTTATGAAACTGATTAGAAAACAAATGCAAGTTATTAAATAATGATGATTTCTTGCACAAACAGCCATCAGTGGCCTATGTACATACCACGCCGGGCCTACCTTCAGGCTGGGAAGAAAGAAAAGATGCTAAGGGGCGCACATACTATGTCAATCATAACAATCGAACCACCACTTGGACTCGGCCTATCATGCAGGTACGAAGACCGCCATACCACTTAAAATCGCAGGCTCTAGAAGCCAAAGTGTACTTGCCGTACTTCCCGTTCCTGGTGTTTATGAACTGTTCTCAAAGACCCATGTTTAAAGAAAAAGCTTTTTCACAAAGAAAATGCATTACTTTAAGAATGATAATTGCTGATGGCAGAATTTGGTCCTCAAATCAGTCTGTCCCTGAGTATGTGACATGAAAGCTATTTTCGAAGCAAGAGCCTATCACAATGTGTAGCTTCTCCCCCAGGCCCTGCCTTTTATCTGAGGCTAGTTTTTATGTTGGGCTAGTGATTCATTTTTTATTTCCCTTGAATGTGTTTCCCCATCCTTTCCCCCCATTATTATGTTTAATTATTTCCTCCACGCTTTAAATAGGCCAGACCTCTGATTATTGCTGTTTGTGTTGTTGTTTGGGTTCACACTCCTAATCACACACACAGGGAGATCCTCCTATGAAGCTAACTTGTTTTTGCCTCCAAAATAGCTTGCAGAAGATGGTGCATCGGGATCAGCCACAAACAGTAACAACCATCTAATCGAGCCTCAGATCCGCCGGCCTCGTAGCCTCAGTTCGCCAACAGTAACTTTATCTGCCCCACTGGAGGTGAGAAGGCCCCACCGTCTACCTGGGGTCACTTCTGTCCTGTGACTTCTTCTCATTCTTTCTTCTCTCTTAACTTCGACTTCCGTTTTCGCAGCCACCCTCCTCTCTGATCAGTCGTTGTGTTGGTGGTGGAGGGTGTTCTTGTACGGCCTGACCACATGCTTCTCTGTCTCACCCAGTTAACATTCCCGGACTCTCACCCGATTCTCATTCTCATTTGGCTGAGGCCGTGGTGACTTGTGCTGGACGTGGGCACTCTCTTTTTCTTGGAACTTTCACCATTCTTGTTGTGTTTTGCTCCTTATTGCCTATTACCTCATTAGAACCTCATAATAACTCTTTCAAATACTCAGTGCTTATATTGAGTTTCAAACATAGCTGTTGCTTTGATCATTTTTTGTTTTCTTGCGACTGCAGGGTCTTTCATTGTATGGGCATACGTGTTTCCGATGCGTATTTGCATCTCTAAATCATGCTGGGCATCCGCTTGTGCTCTCTGTCGTGTTTGTGTTGTTTTAGTGCCATCCTTTAACATCACAAATGTCAAAGAGTTAGAAAAGCCAGAGAGTAAACGTTTGAAGTCCTAAACCTGCCTGTGTCTAGTGACAGCTGTGGGTGTCTCTGCGCCCCGGGTCAGGATGCTGGTATGAGGGGAGTGGACGATATCTCTTCCAAACTCTAATATAAATGTCACGGGTAACAACTGTGAGATTCCAGGTGGTTGTGTCCATGATGTAGGTTTCTCTTTTTGTGCTCTAAAACTTGCCAATCTATTCTTCGTTAGATTGTGAGCTCATTAAGAGCAGGGGTACGTTTTACTCCCATCTCTGTAAAATCTCCATCCATAATGCTGAAATACAGAATAGTGATTTGGGCATGTACTGAGTGGCTGCCAAAGAATGGTGGTTATAAGTACTTAAGATGGTTGTATGTTTAACCAACAGAAAAAATAAAAAGATTGACTTAAACATAAATGAGTGACAGAAGCAGGTTTTGTAGGAGCTTCTCCTGTGTCCATCCCCAGAGAGGAGCATTCTACAATGCCGGGTACATGTTGACACATCGCAATAGCACGTGATGAAGAGTTCTAATGCTCGTTATTATTCCTTAGGGTGCCAAGGACTCACCCGTACGCCGGGCTGTGAAAGATACCCTTTCCAATCCACAGTCCCCACAGCCATCACCTTACAACTCCCCCAAACCACAACACAAAGTCACACAGAGCTTCTTGCCACCCGGCTGGGAAATGAGGATAGCTCCAAACGGCCGGCCCTTCTTCATTGACCATAACACAAAGACTACAACCTGGGTAAGGCTGCTGCTTTTATTTGGCTCCATTTTCATCTCAAAGTCTGGCGTTCATTCCTTTATGTCCTTGCTCAGTAGTCATCGCTCTTATGGAGGAATTTCATTCACTCTCAGATGTGTCTCCAGAAGGTCTCTGAGCCTGCGCCCCGACTCTGCAGGTGCGGGCTGGTGGGAGCGGCGGTGCAGGCACGGGCTGAGAGCCGTCTTTGGAACTGGTGCCAGGTCGCCTTTGCTAGTAGCACCAAACTGCCTTTGCTAGTAGCACTCCTGGCAAGCTCTAGGGTAGACCATTCGCCATATTTGGAAAATAAAGGTAGCACTCCATGTTGCTAGGATTTTGATTTTACTACATCACATCTCTTCCTGGATGTATTGCAAAGTTGGTAACAAGAGAAAAAGAAAAGAAAAAAACACATCTCATGACATAATTTCATTAGGAATTAAAATCATTTGTCAAAGAATTTTTTCTTCATCAGTTTCTTTTTGCATTTTTATTGACATTACCCATCTTCATTGGATTTGTCACTTTAGTTTTTGCTGTTCACGTCGGATTGGTGTTGCACATTTCTGTTCTATACATTCATTCATTTCATCGTGGGTTAGGAGATATACTGAATGACTTTGTAAATCTGGTAACTCTTTTCTGTGAACATTTTGTCAGAATTGATTTTTCTTACCATGCTGCTTTTTTCATGTGCTCCTGAGTCATACACGAGAAAGAATCTGTATGTTGAATTAACTTGGGCCAAGTGCCAAAGGTGAATATGCATATCTTTGTATGTCTCTGCCAGTCCTTCATTTCGGTAGTTGGATCAGTACTGGCTTTTTCCATTTAGCATATAGTTGGAATTTTTCTACTATATCATCCCCAGATCTGTAATTAAACTGAAATTGTTTCTCTTAAATTTCTGGCTATTTTTAATGCTGCAGACAGTTTGTTTTTCTTCCTGTTCCTTATATCCCCATGTAATTGTCTGGGTAGATTTAACTCGGTTTAACTTAGTCCTTCTGTTATCTTGCTATCTTTGCCTGACATTACTGGAATGCTGGCTGCATTTTGGGGATTATCTTTGGCCCTAGCTCTTTGGTCCTGGATCAAGAATGGACACTTTACGTTCTTGCTTCTAGTGATGACACCCAGTGTGTCCATTTGATAGAGCAGCAGTGTCATGTTAAGGACAAGGCCTTGACGAAGGTGATCTGCACTGTCATTTTACCCTCTGCCCATGGTGTGATACTCATTCAGTCCATTGAGATTGATCTAGAGGGTGCTTCCTCTAAAATCTATGGATCAGGGGATACTGTGTCTCCTTGAGGGCATCTTGGCATTTGGGGCAGGACTGTGCCTGCACCTGAAGGTCATTTAACAACCTCAGCTCCTGCCGCTGAACGACGACAGCCACTGTCACCCCCCACCCCAACAGTGATAGCCACCGTCACCCCCCACCCCAACAGTGATAGCCTCACACGTTTCCAGACACCCCTGAGAACCACTCCAAGAGCCCTTTCTATTTTGAAGTAAAGGAATGGCCTGCCAAGAGAGTTTATCATTTAGATCTGGTGACATTCATTTCACAGACTGATAACTGTTAATACTTCCAAGGCATATAATGACATGTAGGTTTGTTTGACTCACCTTTTAGTCTGAAGATAAGGTTACAGGTTTGTGGGCAAGACTTTGAGAGTAAGTGACAGGCAGCTCTTTGGAAAACAGATTGATTTTTATATCTTTTTTTTCTCATTGCCATAGAGCCCGTGGCTGTTCTGCTAGCGTTCCCGTTAACTATAGCACTGCTGTAATTCCAAATCCTCAGCCAGAAATTGGGGCTCCAGAAATAGGGGGCAAATATTATAAAAGCAGATGGATTAGTGTATGGAGCCACTGTGGCTTGCCAACATAAGCTATGATTTTAGTAACTCGAACTGGCTTAGTAATCAAATCCCCTAACCTTTTCACAGCCTTTCACACCACAACTGCCGTGTAATTGCAGCTGGGCAGCTATTTTAATGGCAATAGCTTTATTTATTGCCTGCGTCCTTGCTGAATGCAACCCAGTTTTCAGTTCCATTTGTCCCTTTTTACCCAGATACTTGTTATCGACTCATTTACTAATGTAACATTTCAGTTTGTTACAACCACGTTTTGTTCTGCCATTGTAGGAAAGCCTTAAGGTTAACAACTGGAAATTCCACAAGTTACTGCCCTTCTTCACTAAACGCAGACATGCTGGCACAGCTGTGTCACTGACCTCTTCTAAACAAAGGCCTGGACAGAATTCTCGCTGTGGAAGACAGGCTGTAAATCGCCTGTTCATTTTGACAAAGGATGGAAGGAAGTGTAAAGATAAATTTCAGCTAATAGTCTGTTTTGAGTTGGTTTGGGGGTTTGCTTTGTTTTTTTTAAAAGAGAGAAAGAACAGCATAGCTATTCTTAGAGTTGAGCATCATACTAGAAAAAGGAAAAAAAACTGGCAGGACAGGTTGAGAACAATGACAGTAGTACTCCTGCCCCTGCTGGCCTGCTGCTGCCGATTCTTGCACTAAGGAGAGGCATGAAAAGATTCAGGCCCACGTGCCCTGTGTACGTTGAGAGAGGAAGATTCCATTTGAGGCATATTTATAAAACGCAGCCTTTCACACAGATAATGAAGACTATACGCCAGCAGTCTATTTGGAATAAAGCCTCCTGACCTCATCTTCCCCCCCCCTCCCGCCCCCCTGCCCAAAAGACAGAAAATGTTGGCTGGCTTTGTCCCGACCTGGGTCAGGCTTTCCGGTGAATACATGCTGGAGGCCACCAGGTGGCTGACGAGAGACTGCAGCTCACCCTGCTGCTGCTAAGGGGGCTGCTCAAAGCACACGTGTACAGGTTGGGTAGCTCTCATTCAAAAATCCAGAATGCTCCAGAATCTAACATGTTTGAGCACCACGTGACACTCAAAGTCAGTGCTCATTGGAACATTTTAGATTGCAGATTTCCGGTTTGAGAATGCTGAACAAATATGATGCAAATATTCCAAAATCTGAAACACTTCTGGTCCCAAGCATTTCAGATAAGGGTTACCCAACCTGTATTAGTATATTTGTGCCTTTTGTAGGATGAAGCGCTGGCTTATTTTTGAAGCAAGATAGATTACACCCTAGTTAAGTTTCAGGTTTGTTTTCTGTCCAAGTTCAAACCAATAAAACTCACTATAGCCTAGGCATGATTGCCTAGGCTATAGTGGTCTTTTCCCAGATGGATGAATTAAAGGGGAAAAAAGTACAGTTGTTTTTGAACCAGCCAGTATTCCCATATTGTATATAATTTTAAGTTAGGAAAGCCTTTTTTAAAAATGGTAATGATCTGTGCATTCTGTTTGAAAATACTTTCGACTGGATTGAGGGAAGCAGTTACTCACGAAAGAGTTGCCTTGCTGTGCTGAGGAAAGGGAGAAACAAACAGCCGAGCATATTTTAAGTATTCCATTCGTTTATATTCACATTGTCTGAGACCTCGTTAGTAGCCAACTCATTGTCGTCCCTAACTAATAAACTAATACAGAACCTTGGCTGCCACTCAGCTGCCAGGTCGGCCATGGAGATGCCACCTGCTCAGGTGGTTCGGGGGAGGGTGGATTCAGTGGTGACCGCCACCCTTAGCCCACAGAGCTTGATTGATGGCAGCTAATGGCATTGTTTTGATTATTGTTGGTATAATAAAATGATAAGGTGCCACTGGACCTCACATTCTAGGAAGTCTAGCTTCTCAGGCAAGGCCATTTTAGCAGATCTGTGAAGTTGAGTTTATTTTCTACTTCATTCTCCATACCACCCCCCACACACACTATGCCCTGGTACTTTCTAAAAATTGCACCTTCTTTTTTTGGAGAGTTCAGAAGCCCTGGGTGCTTCTTTCGAAGAGCGGTCCCAGGCTTTCTCTAAACCTGGTCCGGTCATTGGCTGGGTGCAGTCCCAAGGGTCCCCTGGTAGTTGTGCCATTACCTGATCCAGCTCAGAGTTAGCATTGAATGGGTAGCATTTGCAAAGTTCAGTGCTTTAAGGTTTTCCTCTGTCCATAGTTAACTCATCACAAACGTTTACCAGATTATCAGATTCTTGGACTTTCTAAATCCCAAATCTGCTTAGCATATTTGTTTATACTGTACGTGTTCTAATATGCTACAAAATGCTAGACTTATGTTGTACCTTTACTTTGCCTTTTAAAAAATAGATTAGGTTCATGGTCAGTATTAATCACAAACTGTTAACTTGATTTATTTCTTCCATTGAAAGTTTGGTGTAGCTAACAGAAAGCAAAGGTTAGTTTTATTGTTTGTGATCTCTTTTGATTCTTGCCAGTTTCTAAAATCTGTCGCTGTTAATGATTCGGTGATACTACCTATGGCTTACACTGTTCTTGGGAAGATGTTGAAGCAGAAAATCTTTCAGTAATTTGACAGCCACAAAGGCTTTAATTGAATGAAGTTCACATCAAATGTCTTAAAGTCTTATTTTTTTTCAATCTTAGGCTTATTTCATTGGCAATGCATTATTCTAAGTTCTATCATTTGTTTTCTAATATTTTGAGTTTAAAGATGTGGATTCTCCAAGTCACACTGCATTTTAATGAGTCTGTTTAAATGAAAGTCAGATCTCACACTCAGGGTTATAACCTCTGGGCAACTTCTTGTTCTCTGAAACTCAGTTTTCTCATCCAACAAAGCAGGTCTTGTGCCCAGCCTCCTAACAAGGGATGTTTTCAGATCTCACATCCGACTGTTCTTTGTAAATCATAAAGCATGACCCAAGAGGTCAGAGCATGTATTTCTCTTTTGTTGGTTCTCTGTGGTATCTTACGAAGCATATCTCTTAAGAAAGATATTTTTGTAAACTTTTAAATACTAAGACATTCATGAGAACCTAGTCTGCAGAATTTCATCAAGATCTGTAGCAGGGTGCGTGTCACTGCGCGTGGTGGAGCAGACTGACTGTGGAGTAGCCACGTGGCTTCACAAGCCAGATTCAGGTTCCCTGCTTAGTTAGGAAGGAGTGCGGGGAAGTTGCAGGAAACACAGGTGCTGACAGAGTGGTTCTTCCTCACGTGTCAGCCTGGGGGTCTCTCCAGGAGCTCAGGATCCACGGGAGATTTACAAACCCTTGTCCCCACTGCCTGTCTGTGGAGTAGCGTCTGGTCTCTGGCTGCTGGTTTCTATAATAGCATCATTTCTGGGACTCTCCTCCCTTTGCATCTTCTCAAGGTCTCAGGGAAATGGTTAACCTTTTATTTAAATATCCTTACTGTCCTCTCTTCACCCAGCACACGGAGGAAGAGTATGTATGTTCTGTCTTGAGAGGCGGTGAGCCAGGCTTCCTGTATGAAGCAGAGAGATGGGACCCTTCCCGTGTTCCATGCACACACTGGTTGCCTTGCAACACACAGCTCCACAAGGGAAGGAACTGTTCACTGCACACAGTCCCTCTTAATGTCTACTGCCTTCTACCTTTTTCTTGCAGGAAGATCCGCGCCTGAAATTTCCAGTCCATATGCGGTCAAAGGCATCTTTAAACCCCAATGACCTTGGCCCTCTTCCTGTGAGTACACTGGAGGCACATGGAACAGTCTGAAAATGTCCATTCCTCTGTCTCCCAATGTTGATCGAGGGGCCCTGTGGGCCTTCTCTTTCTCCAGTCTTCTTGGGTCCCCTGGTCTGTTTCTTAATAGAAAATGGGGTGCTCAGCTGAATTCTAATCGTTATGTTATAGTTCACCTGGTACCTAGTGCTTGTGAAAGAGGTTTCTGAATTGCCGGCTGCTAGTGGAAGGTAGACCTGTAACTAGGGTGTGCAAGAGACATTCTCTACGGGTGTCAATTTCAGCTGTGCTCACTTACTTTACAACTTAGCAACCAGTGAATTCCATCCATATAAAAATAATAAAACCGGTGTGGAAGACAAAGGCACAAGTAGACATAGAAAGTTTCTATAAATCATTTAACCTGCAAATATTTTAAGTTTTTCTCTCTGTTGGTGAACTGTTTATAAATCGGATCTTTGTTCTCTTTGGGGCCTGAGTAGAAGTTGAGCTATGTACTTCAGATTGGATTTTGAGCAGAACCTTCACATGCACCCTCCTAAATGGCCCATCCTCAATTTAAAAAAAAGCTGTTGGGGAGCCAGTAGGGGTTACACTCCTAAGACTATTTTTAAATGGGAATTTTAATTTTTCCCAGCAGAAAGACCTTTCTGTTGCCTGGTATATGGTATATTATGGCAAAATTTGAGGCTAAAAAAGCAAGGCTTCAGTCATTATTCATGAAGTTATACACATATCCTTAACTTTCCAAATCTGTTTGGTTCCTGGGTTCACATGGAAATGCCAAAGAATGAGGTCAGAAAAGTGAAAGAAAGCATTTTTTCTGAATCTGTTGGTTTCCTGAGGTTCCAGTTGCAAATAGGGCTAGTTCAGATAACAAGGGCATACACCAGCCTTATCTTGGAAAACATTATCCAAATCTATTTAGTTCCTGAGTTTGAAGAGCAAGAGTTCATGGCAGGGAATACCAGCATTAGATTGTCCAGCTGCCTGGATAACATGAGTGAAGTAATTGTCCAATGCTTTTATATTAACCCTCCTCCTCACTTCCTTTAATATTCAATATTTACTTAATTGAGCTGTGCAACCTCAGACTCATCTGTTGCATGGTGTGTTGAAGTTTCCCTTTGAAGCTTTTGAGATAGCAGCTCATTTCCTGTTCTTCATACAGTGGGTGCATCTGAGACTGTCAAACATGTGATGAAGCGTGTTGCTAGACATTGAGTTAACTTGAAGAGTTACCGTGAACTTCAAAAGTTAACTTGAGACGTTTGAATTTAGTTTATTCTCAATGTGCAAATGTACCCCAAGGAGAGAGGAGTACAGAAGTGTCCTACAGTTTTTAAATTCTGCCTTTGGTTTGGGAACTGCTGGCTAACTTTTGTATTTTCTCCTCCTCTCCCTTCCCCGGATACCAGCCCGGTTGGGAAGAAAGAATCCACTTGGACGGCCGGACGTTTTACATCGATCACAGTAAGTAGGCCCTGTTTCTGGACACGTCGGTATTGCAGGTGCGGGGCGGGGAGGGTAATTCAGATATGGCAGTGAAAGCTCTGTCGTTCTACTCCTCGTCTAGGCAGCCAGGTGGTATGTGGCGAGAACGGTACCAGAGACTCAGTGCCCTCCTACGGTACTGTGCGTTCACCCCACGTTTGCCTGAAAGTAGCCCCTCAAGCTTTCCCCCGATTTGATCTTGTGACCTATTAACTTTTTTTTTTTTTTTTAATTAAAAAAATTTTTTGGTTGATGATCCCTTGACTTTTGCGCTTTTAATAAATACACTCTGGTAATAGAAAATAAGATTAGAAGTGATGATGTAGTCGAAAATGTGTGTGTGAACAATGCGTGAAGCAGCACGTACGTTTTGTAGAACAGAGGTCCTGTGGCAAGGTGTCCGCTCTGACCTTATTTTCTATTCATGGCATGTTTCCTTGCACCCACCACACTAATACGTAGGTAGTTCTTTTCTTGAAGTTGTAGTGTATTTGCTGTAGACATTTGCTCCAGCACCTTGAATAAATGTGTGGTTTCTCATCTCAACTAAAAAGTTAAACTAATAAAGGTTTGCTTTTAGCCGGTGGGGGGTGGGGGGATGGGGTTGTTTTGGGGTTTTTTTTTTTTGTTTTTTTGGTCCTTCTTTTTTGAAGTGACATGTTCTTCATAAAATCATGTTTATATATTCCTTAAAACTTCTGAAAAAGAATATTAAAATCAGTGTACAGTTTAAATCATGCATGCATGATTTAAACTTGGTAGAATTTTGGTCTTTGTTTTTATTTGGTTCATAAACAGAAAGTCCTTGCCAGCTTTCCCCAGCTTCATGTTTTTGTCACTAAACAAAATTACATTGATGAGCCACTTGCTGAGAAGTCTGGCCACGAGGAATGCTCCTGTGTACAGGACTGGTCACTGTCTCACAGCCACAGTGCCTCTCCCAGATGTCACAAAGAGCAGAGTGCATTGGAGATGGGACTTCGCTTTCAGGCACAGGGTTTGAGGGGTTATTACAAATGGAATTAAGCAAGAGGGCCAGCAGTTCAGAATTAAACCAAAAGTCAGAAGTCCTGGGTGTATTTAGAGGGGTGGGTTACCCTTCATTTAAATCAGATATTTCAAGGTACATAAGCTTAGCTTTTGTCTTTAATTAGAAAAATACTGACTTGCCTACTTCCCAGAATTGCACAGTGAGCATAAAATTGCTGCCATAAGTGCTTCAATATATGTACATACCCCACTTTTCCCTTAAGGTGCTCCTTCATTATAATTCTAGAATTCACCAAAATAAGGGAGAAGAGAGGTCATGCCCCTTTTTCTCACTCAAAACAACAACAAAAAAACCCAGTTTCTTTCTTAGTTGTTGGTGCATTACAGTTTCGGTTTTCAAAGACGGGTGTGAACAACTCTGATCAGTTTACTAAAACAAGGTCTTTCCCAGCAACACAACCTTGGTCTGTGACACACACCTTATTCACACAACATCTCATGACAGTGTTCTGGCTGGGGGTCTGATGCTTCGCGCAACCTGAAAAGAATGTTGTGAATGCTCTTGGTATGCCACAGGGAGCCAAAAAACAGGAAAACATGATTGCAAGAGCCATCCTAGTGTACATTGGAAATAGTAAAAATCTGTTTCCCTAGTGATGTGCGTAGACCTAGTATAATATATAGTAGATGCTTGATAAGTGGTCACTTGAAATCTGGTTCATGGAGGGTCAGTGGGGAAGGCCTCAGGCTGTCACTGTCTTTGGTCATAAAGTGGAGAGGATTTGCTGAAGGAGCAGCAGCCCCAGCCGCAGGCTGGTCCGGCTCCTGTTCACGGGGTAGCTACTTTCTGGGTACCTGGGTTCTTCCTGACTCCCCCCCTGCCCCCCATCAGTTTGCCAGTTACTCCAGCACACTTCTCAGACGTTTTCCTCATTCCTCTGCCCAGAACAGCCCCCGGGAGGCTCCTCTCCGCTCCTGGGGGTGGAATGATGTGCTATAGACCCTGAGCAGAGCCTGGTGGAGCTGAGCTGCACCAGTGTGACGTTTGTGGCCATTTGCTTGGAGATTAAAGTTTATTTTGCCTTTGCACAACCACGCTGAAACGGTCTCTTAAACACAGATAGCATACATTAGGCAACCAAAAATTGTTTAAGAAAAAGATCTGCTTATGAGACCCTCATTAGCTGTTAATGCTACCTTTCTGACAGTTCTCCGTAATTTGTCAAGATTTAGTCAACGGAAAGCAATGGAGGGGTACACATCAGTGAAACAGTTCAATTCATTTGCCTTTCTGCCAAAATTTGGTCTTTGAAAGCTGCAGAATGCCTGTCTCTGAACAGGCTTTATCAGGCTGACACTCCAAAATGGATAAGTGATAAATAATGATAAATAATATTTAGGAACTGTCTTTCTGTCTGAATGAAACCTCACTTTCTAAACAGTTTTCTAGCAAAATTTGGCATCTAATTTTGCTATTATAATGTCTACCTAGGCCATTTTACTGTGAAAGCAATCATCTTGTAAGTTGTTTAGTCATCCTGTCTTCCCAACATAGCTGGGATGTGTGACTACACATTGAATTATAGATAAGAATGCCCTTGTCTTTTAAATAGTTAGGTTATGTAATTATTTTCTGCTTCATAAATTCTTCTTGAGAAGTTAGACATTTTCAAGATTAACAATACTCAATCATCTTAAAGATTTAATTTGAAAAGCAATGAGTGCTCAGTACGTACCTTTTTTTTTAGACTCCTTGATTCATTTGGTTGAAAGCAAATGAATTGACAGAAGCTATTGAATAGCTTCTGTCTCAGGCCTGGTGTAGCGGGGGTTAAAGGAGGATCTTGAACTGAATCTGTAATGCTCATAGGAATGATGTCATTCTTCTTAAAGACCAGGTATGCCCAGCAGTTGAGTAATTGACCACAGGTATCTTATATACAAAATTAAAAGAAAATACAATTCTAGTTATTCTGTAAAACCCTGTTTTAGTCTCTCCTGCCAATAGTCTTACCATACCTTTTAATAGTGGCTAAATTGACTGGGTTTCTCATCCTTCTATTTCTTCCTTTTTCTTTTATTTGAAATATGGGATGGCTCAAAAAGGAAAAGCAAGTTTAGACTCAGACTCTAAAGAGAATGGATAACTGGCTACCATGCATTGACAATACTTAGCTGCAAAATTGATCTTTATGGTAACTGTGTAGAAACTTGTGTGGTTTTGAAAGTTTAGACTCTTATAAAGGACCTTGTGTTCACCATCAGCTTCATTCAGTCATTTAAAGAATAATGTATGGGTAGCATTGAACAGTCCTGTTCACATTGTGACTCATTTGGGAGAAAGAAAACTACCTCTTGCCAACTTGGCTGAAGGGAAACCGTTCTCTGGAATTTTCCTCTGCTGTGTCTAATTCTGGTTTTTTGGAATTCCTTTAGCTGCTTTGATTATTGTGTGTGTGTTAGTGATGCATGTGATAGATTATTCATTTGTTCAGACTAGGATTCTTAACTGAAAGTAGTTTTTCAATAGTATAAGCAAATAAGGTATTTGAAATGAGAAAAAAATCGTGTGTGTGTGTGTGTGTGTGTGTGTGTGTGTGTGTGTTAGCCTTTTGGGGAACTAAGACTTTTATGCCTTTTTTCAGTGAAATGAAAACTAAAATCAAATTATAAATCTTTGAAAGAACAGGAGTTTATAATCAAACTTTTGACAGATTGCTTGCCAAAAATGGTGTGAATAGATGGTTTAACTTCAATTGTGCATTTTTGACTCAGTGTTTTTAACTAAACAGTGTAAGGGGGATTTGCCATACTAGACCATAGTTACCTTCTAACTCTGAAGTAACTAAGTTGTCTTTTCGGGGTGGGGGGATAACGGACAGCTTTTGAAAAATCCAGAAATACTACTTCCGAAAACATTGTTTAAATAGAGTAGATTTGAACTAATGTGCTAATTTTTTTTTAACATTTACAGATAGCAAAATTACTCAATGGGAAGATCCAAGACTGCAGAACCCAGCTATTACTGGTCCGGTCAGTATTCTCAAGTTCTGACTCTTTAGTGTGAGATTTTGGTTGCCTCTAACTGTGCGTTTCTTTGTATATCACTGGTAACTGATGTCAAGCAACTGGTGTTATTGAGTAGTTAAACTTTACTCCCATCTTCTCCTTACCAAAGCTTCCAGGTGAGGTCCAGCTGCATTTGGCTTTGGGGAGGGCTTTCATTACAAAGGAAAAGAAACTGGTTTGAGAATGATGGCAGAATTAAACATTTTTTTCCTTCTCCGCTGTAAAAGACTAGATTAAAAGCATAATCAAAATTTCCTCCCTTCTTTTTTGTACGAAGCAAAACCAAGCCCCATATTTGTAGAGTTTTGTCATCTCGTTAGGCCAAGGGTAGTAAATGCATGCTCATAAATTTAAATCTTTTCCAGCTTTAGAAATCTATAGACGTTTGGGTGAGGTTGTAGCTCACTTTGGGAGCTGGCAGAGTTCAGCATCTCTCACTCTGCTGACCCACGAACTTTCTCATGGTCCCCCTAACGTGTGCTGGGTGGGAAAGGGTCAGTTCTGACATGTCAGCGTAGTGACCTCCCAAAAGACTGCAGCACGCTGTGTTCGTAAGAAGTGGGACTCACACTGTCCTGTAGCAGCAGCCAACACTTGGTATCGTAAAAGCTGGGGACGAGTCTGTAGGCTGAGCCCATGTTCTGAAGGGCGTGCACGCCAGCATCTGCTGTCAGTGGTTGCACAAGTGGGAGGAGGTGAATTGGAATCATAGGAAATGTAATGGGAGTAGCAGAAGATTGCAGATTTGGGGTTCTTTTGAAAAACTAGAGGAGCAAAAGGAAATAAACTTGGTTGTATAACACCTGTTTCATGGCTTTAATCTGATTCCATTTAAATTATATTTTGAATTAAGATATATTCATTTGAAAACTTAAAAAATACTAACATTGCAAATGGGCATTGATAACTAACACTCCTTTTGTTACTTCCTGGATTTGTTTGGGAATTTGTTCAGCCACTTTGGTGTGGTTTCCTAGGCAAAGTCCCCAGTAATAACTGGCTTAAAACAGTTAACTACTTTTTCCTTTATGTAGCCGTAAAAAACACTACCTTACTGTAATATGATGGCTTCCTCTTGATACATATATTCACAGTCACAGTTGGTTGTTAGAATAGTATTTTCCCTTCTACATCATTAGAAATAAGGTAAATTCCAGAAACCATGCTGTTTTCAAATGGCAGAAGACTTTCGAAGCCTTTCCAGATATTTGTCATGTATCAGCTACCTTTGCTCAGACACTGCCAGTTTTTGTTAATTATTGCTTAAAATTGTTCAGCCTCATAAATCCTGGTAGATTTACCCCCAGGAAATATCTATTTCTTTCTGTTTTCTATTAATGAAAGAGCCTTGTTTGCTCTTTTATTATTATTATTATTATTATTATTATTATTAGTGACATTGCTTTTAATAGGAGTACATATAGCTAAGTAATTATCAACTTAGTGTAGACATTTGGCCTTTATTATCAAAATGTCCAAATATTTGGCAATTTTCATTTGATTTTTCTCCTTAATTTATAAATTAAAATGTGCTTTTTTTTAGTTTCTGAGAGTATGGGAGGGCTTTTGCCTATCATTTCTTACTGATTTTTAATTTTTTTGCATTGTGGTCAGAATATTATCCACAGACTATTTAGTATTAGAGATTTGAAACTTTCTTGGAGTCTTGGTCATTTCTCGTAAATCTTCTGCGTGTGTTTTAAAAGAATGTGTGTCGTGTCTTTGGTTGGAGATAGAATTCTTTATCTGTCCATGAGGTCAAGCCAGTTGTGTTCCAGTTATCCATGTTCTCAGTATTGTCTTCTCCGGCTATCCAATCTAATCAAGAGACTTGTGTCCAAGTCTCCACGGCGACTGTTGCTCCGTCAGTCTCTGAGATGGATACAACTACATTTGCTTTCTTTCTTCATTAATTAGTATTTGTCTAGTGTATCTTTTGTCTCTCTTGTGATGTTTTTTCTCCTTTCTTGCCTTCTGTTAGATTGATAGAGTGCTCCTTATTTTCTTCTATTTTCTCTACATGCTTGCCAGTTGTACTTTCCTGTTCTTTCAACGCTCACTTTAAATTTTTTGGCCAACATACTTCATGTGAAAATTAATCACTCTCCACTTCCTCCAGCATAACATCAGGCCACAGGGAACCTCATTGCTGTTCTTCCCACTCCCATTTTCCATGTCACTGTTGGGCAGAATTTGAAAACTACCCTGTCTTTAAACTTTCCAAATAGTCATTAATAGTTTATCTTTTTTCCCCAGTAGTCAGTGCTGATTTAATTTTACCTATATGTAAATAAATTTCTTTGCCCACCATTGATTATTTTTTTCCCCCTAGGTGAAGTTTTTTTCTTAATGGAGTATAGCACTATTTCTACACACTCTCCATGTGTGTTCTGATGACCAGCAGTATCACTGTCATCTAATAAGAACTTGTTAGAAATACAAGTTTTCGGCTGGGCGCGGTGGCTCACGCTTATAATCCTAGCACTCTGGGAGGCCGAGGCGGGCGGATTGCTCAAGGTCAGGAGTTCAAAACTAGCCTGAGTGAGACCCCGTCTCTACTATAAAAATAGAAAGAAATTATGGCCGACTAATATATATATATATATATAAATTAGCCGGGCATGGTGGCTCGTGCCTGTAGTCCCAGCTACTCGGGAGGCTGAGGCAGGAGGATTGCTTGAGCCCAGGAGTTTGAGGTTGCTGTGAGCTAGGCTGACGCCACGGCACTCACTCTAGCCTAGGCAAGAAAGCGAGACTCTGTCTCAAAAAAAAAAAAAAAGAAAGAAAGAAATACAAGTTTTCAGGTCCTATCCCAGACCTACTGAATCCACCACTCTGGGGGCGAATACAACAATCTTTGTTCTAAGAATTCCTCCCAGCGATCCGCCACCTACTCAGGTGGGGGACCCCTGCCCAGCAGCACGTAGAGTGAATCTGAGAGTGGTGACAACGTCTCTCAGTCTTTGAAGTTCAGCTGATATAGAATTCTCAGTTAACTTTCTTTCGGTACTTGGAGATATTCTTACATGTCTTCTGGCCTTCATAACTGACGAGGAGAAGTTTGCTGTCAGTGTGATTGTTGTTTCTCTGTAGGAGGATTGCTCTTTTCTCTGGAGATTTTTGAATTTTTATCTGTGTCTTAGATGTTCTGCAGTTTCACTATCATGTATCTGTGTGTGGATTTCTCTTTGTTTATTCAAATGCTTTGGACTCGTGATTCTTTAATATGAAAATCGTGTCTTCCCTCTGTTCTGTATAAATTCTCAGCTGTTATTTCATCATATACTGCATTTTTCACATTTTTCTCTGATTATCTGTTTCTATAACCCCTGTTGGGTACTTGGTTTACTTTCATGCTGTCTTCCTTGTCTCTTTCCTTTTTTCTCTTTCTCTCTCTCTCTCTCTCTCATTACTGTATTGTGAGTTATTATTCAGCTCTTCCAATTCTTTCTTGAACTTTTTATAGTCTCTTTATCAGCTCATTGTGTTTATTATTTCCGTGACTATGTTTAATTACTCAAAGTTCTAATTGGTCTTTTAAAATCTGTGCTGTCCTTACAGTTATTCTGTCCTGTTCTTTCCCTTTTTTTAATTCTCTCATCTCTTTAGCATTTTTTTCAATACTTATTTTATACCCTCTTTCAGATTATTCTATTATCTCTGGGCCTAAGAATGTTAAATCTCCCACTCATTATGTCTATAGACCCTCCTTAATGATAGCATGTTGTCTAGTTCAGTTTATCATTTGTGTAAGTGTGTGCGTGCATGCAAGAGGGAGAGTGAGCACGCACACATATTTGTTTTTTTCCTGTGGGGCTTTTCTAAGTCCTGGCCTGTATTTACTGTTAACTTCTTGCCTTGGATTGATGCGCTTCCTAATTAGTGTAACTGTGGACTTCATACCCACTTCGGTAGAGGCTTGGAGTATGGATTTATTACAGGTCTGTTTCTTTTTGTTTTTCTTCCATTTATGGTCCTGGACAGAAGGTAAGCTTTCTTGCAACTTCCGTGGGCCGGTGGGTAGAATTTTCTTGTCCCCTTTTCAGATGTTAGGTTTTAGGCAGGATACTCTGTCCTTTCTCGGTCATGTAGACAGAAGGCCACGTTCTGTGTCCTCATGAGAGGGTTAAAACAGAAGCCCAAGCACCTGTGTGTCTGGGTCCATCACCCACTTTCTTCTCTAATTTTGCATCTTTTTTATTGGGTACCTAGAGTTTCTCTTTTGCCCAAGTTTTAAAAATATTCTAAGTTGGTCTTGCATGCCCACATATTTTAGGTAGAGGGACCTTGTTCTGGTAGCTCAGCTTGAAGCATTCTTATAAGTCAGTGAGCTCTCTGTATGACAGATACCACCATTAACAGCATGTGTTAAGTGCTGCCCGTGCACGCTGCTGGTAATGAACTAGTACCATCTCATGTTTATGTAACGCTTTTACTTTTCCAAGAACTTTATAATCCCGTGATTTGATACCCACAGCAATCTCCTCAGGAAGATAGGACAGCGTCAGGATCAGGACGGGAGCCCGAAACGTGCTGGCATCACCAGTGTCCGCACGTTGGGCGTGAGCCCTTCTGTCCAAGGAGCTCCAGTACCATCGGGACAGTGATGACACTTAGGCCTAACTTGCACAATAAGGCAGGTTGACATTCTGGACAAAAAAGAACTCGTATTTAATACAGAGCAAAAAGGCTTTTTAATCAACAGACATGTTAATTTTGCAGATAGGCTTATTTTACAAGTTAAACTGCTCATGAGAAAATGAGATACCAGATTTTCAAGAGGGAACAGATAATTTGGACCGTCCAGTCCAATAAATATACCTGTAATTCTCTTTAGGAAGCTGCATTGTAGGGATGTGTGTGTCCCGGTATGTTGTTGGGATCTTTTCAGGAGAATATACAAACGTACTCTTCTCATTCTATTATGAGGACTACCTCTAGACAGAAAAGATGAGTATAGGAGGAAGGTAATGATTTTTCAGTTTTCATGCATCATTCCCCAGGAGAAAGACCAGAAATACTCTGCATCTGATTCCCACCCACACCTACTCAGCACCTGCCGGTTACGAGGCAGGCAAGAGAATGGATGTCACAGTTGGGGCAAGGGCAACATTTTGAAATCTCTTCCTTGGGGAACATGTCATTGAAGACAATTGAACTTACATATACTGATGAATGTATAAGCTTTTTTCCCTCCCATTTTCAATTGAGGGGGAAAAAAACAAAATAATAATTGCTGGGAATCGCAGGCTTTTGGAAATGGAAGCGCCTGGTCAGATTTATTCATCTCGTCAAATCCTACTTAACTGGAGAAAGTCCTTACCGGAGACACTGCTCGTTGCAGAGTGGGCTGGAGTAGAGTCTGCCCTCGGGTTCGGGTTTTGCAAAGCTGGAGGGAGAGCATGCAAGGAGGTCATTTCTTCAGTTTAGTTCCCTCCATCACAGTTACAGCTACAGCATCCCACAAACGCTTTCCCTCCTCGGGACGTGGCACCCCTGTTCCTGCCGTGGTCTGTCCCCTCCTGTCACTCTGGTTTCTGCTCCGGTGTCCCTTCCTCAGAGCCGCCCTCCCTGGCCAGCTCCTCTGAAATAACCCCACGGGAGCTGTGTCATTGTCTTCCTCATTTATTTCTCATTCCCTGTTGCTCCCGGCAGCTCGGAAGCTCCAGGAGGGGACCGGGAAAGAAACCTTTGCTTTTTATCTACTATTATTTCCCCAGCACTCAAAATGCCTTCCACAGGAGTAGGTGCTCAAGAAATATCTGTTGAATAAATCAGCGAAGGAGCGCTGAAGAGTGAGAAATAAACTCGAGGGAAGCTCTAGTTTGTGATGGGATGTTGTGTTGGTAGACCAAAAAACATATCTTTATTAGCTTACATCAGAACGACGTATTGTTTTCCTTATTTAGGTGATCGTCCTGATATGGACAAAGTTCATGTCTTGCCAAGAATCAGAAAAGGGTGGGGAACCTGCAGCCTTGTGGACCACATGTGGCCTTCTGGATCCTTGAGTGCGGCCTTTTGACTGAATCCAAATTTTACAGAACAAATCTTTTTATTAAAAGAGGCGCAGCAGAGAAATATAAAGTTTTTCTCGCCTCTTTGGGCACTTAGAGAAGAACACTCTTGAAATCAGAAGGACCCTGGTTCACCCCCATACTGCCCAAAATAAATGGGCTATGTGGTCACGTCAGTGCTGAATGGAAAGTTAAATGAAGACTGGCTTTAAAAACTAAGAATAGACCATAGGCAGTATAAATTTTCTTTAGCGTGTTTTTAAGATACATAAAGAGGTCTTCATTGCTATCAAATTACACGATTTTCTTCTGTTAAGAGTGGTTGCTTGTTTTGTTTTCAGTTATTTGTATAATCATGTCTTAAAACAGTATGAAGGATGGAAGGTTTTCTTTCATTTCTTCTTTCTGTCAAGAATAAGCATGGTAAAAGGTGTAAGGTTTGGAGTCTGGGGACATTTTACTAAGGATCAATACATTCTATTAGTCCAAAATGATATCAGAAGTATTATCTGTCAAAATTCATACTGTTTGCTAAAAAGCAAGTTGCTTTGAGTTGCTCTGAGTATGAGACTGTCTTAGTTACATCTGGGTGTATGCAGAAATCAGTCCTTTTACTTCCTAAAATATATTGGAAGCCTTTTCCAGAGCCTAAAGTCAGGATTCTGACTCTCAGATATTATAAGTTACTTTACAACATAGCAAATAAAGATTATTTAAGTGACTACGTTAAAATGTTGGGATTTTTTTTTGCCTGAAGAGATATCAGAACTTTTCAATAATTATAGTTAACTCAGTTCCTGAGCCCACACCTGGTTCCATCACCCTATTTTATAGATAAGACATTTGATATTCAAAGTAATCCTTGCCAAAAACCACTAAATATTAAGGGACAAACCTTCCAAAATCTAAATTGGGAACTTTTCAAGAATGCCATCTACTTGATTTTATGTTCCTTGATTAGAGTGTCCCTTTCTGCTCATTGTATCTCCCCAAAAAGATTAGACCTTTCAAAATGACCATTATCATTGTGGGTTGTGTGTAAAGTATCATACCAGTAACTTCCCTAAACTATAGCCAAAAAAATTACACCCTGACCCATATTCTGACTGAAGTCACATGAAAAGCACACTGAGTTTGCACAGCATACACTTAAATATTTCTTGGATATCAGTGTAGCTGTTTTCAATTGTGAAAGCCCCATTCAGTGCTGACTATCCCTGATCAGTTCTATGACTTACCCATGTCCCATGTGGACATTATGTACATCTTCTATGGGTAATACGAAGGATGAATTTTTAATGTTTATGATTCATGAAATTCTCTGAATGTTGGCTCAGTATATGTAAAAATTTAAGTGTATTGTTTGCATTACGTATATTTATAAATTTATCTTCCAGGCTGTTCCTTACTCCAGAGAATTTAAGCAGAAATATGACTACTTTAGGAAGAAATTAAAGAAACCCGTGAGTAAATCACATCTTCCAAAAATGTGTTTTTTAGTCATTTGCAAGTTACCAAAGTTACTTCGGTGAGAACAACTTGTTTTGTTACTTTTATATGTGTACTAAAAATATTACCTTCCTTTTCCCACTGCACTTTGATCCACCTGGATCTTCAATCTGAATTTTCTTTTTAACAGAAATGGTAAGTGGAGATTAACTCAGTA
Organism: Microcebus murinus; assembly: GCF_040939455.1. Lineage (NCBI taxonomy): Eukaryota > Metazoa > Chordata > Mammalia > Primates > Cheirogaleidae > Microcebus > Microcebus murinus. Next base: position 15,924,073 of record NC_134120.1, on the reverse strand, counting down.
TTACATATCAAATCACCTCAAGGGTAATTTCTTATGTAATACTTAAAAAGACAGAAATGATTTTTATGAAATGTAAAATAATTCAGGACACTAGCCAAAGTCTGGGGAGGCCCCTGCACTTACGTGTTGTTGTCCTACTTACTCAACCTAGACCCTAGTTAGAAAATTGATGTCTTTCCTAGAAAATCAAAAGTGTGGTTTTTAACCATAATATTTATATTTGCAATATAGAGTTTATAATATTTAAGTATACTAATTGGCAGCATGAGGCCCAAGCGTGATTTTCTGAGTACAGTTCTCACTGGCAATTTAAAGCTGAGACCTATGAGATTTTTATAGTCAACGTTTTGAATCACAATGTTCCGTTTTCTGCTGACATGCCACCCCCAAACGCTTCCACATTGTGCCTTCTGCTTTACTTGCTGACTCCACCTCCCTAGCGTGGGTTTTAGCAGTTTTCTCCTGTTTGCTCAACCACTGGGGGTGCACCGTTGGGGAAAGGGGAGACCCCGCCGCCATTCAGCGCTGCCTCCGGCGCTCCCTACCCCTCTCCACAGCCGACGGTCCCGTCCTGGGCGTCTTCTCTGGATCAGGCACGGTCTCTGCTCTCACTTTGGGGTTCTGTTCCCTGTTCCCAAGTCCAGATCCAAGTAGCTTGTGAATGTCCACTTTTGAAATGATTCTCTGCCTTCAGAACTCTCCTTTGAACGTACAGAATCCTAGTGTGTATTTGTGAGTCTTATCCCCTGGTAAAGGGCGATGACTTCGTTCCAGTCTCACCCTGTGGCGCTTAATGCTACCGTGTCTTCTGCCCAAACTTGGCATCATCAGGGTCCCACTCCCCCCGGGAACGAAATTTACGCTAGGCGTCGTGGATCGTATCTACTACCTGGAGTCCCTGCCAGAGTTGAGCATGGTCCCAACCTGGGTAGGTGGGGATTATTTATAGGTTTTCGTTATCTAGGCCAGAGTCTCTTTCCTTGACTGGAACAGCATGTAGAGTTGACTCAGTTTCAGTGGCCGTTGGTGGCTCAGTGCCCACAGTTGTTTATAAAAGGGGACAACGATGAGTTTCTCCTCCGAGGCACAGCTGCTGAGTCAGCCCGAGCAGCGGCTGGGGGTGCTGCGTGTCCCATCGCGACACAGCGAGGCTTCCTGTCTGTGCTAGGGAAGCCCACGAAGGCGAGAGTCTCAGTTGGAGCCATTCGTCACTGCTCGTTTATTTGAAGACTGCCGTCATTTCTACCCTTTGTTTTTCTCTTATTAGGAAGTAAGATGGATATTTATGATTATGTGCTTTTTCTCTCTCTCTCTCTTGTGTAGGCTGATATTCCAAATAGGTTCGAAATGAAACTGCACAGAAATAACATATTTGAAGAGTCCTATCGGAGAATCATGTCTGTGAAAAGACCAGATGTCCTAAAAGCTAGACTATGGATTGAATTCGAATCAGAGAAAGGTCTTGACTATGGCGGTGTGGCCAGAGAGTGGTTCTTCTTACTGTCCAAAGAGATGTTCAACCCCTACTATGGACTCTTCGAGTACTCTGCGACGTGAGTATGCAGAGCGCACTGGGCAAGTGAAGGAATGGGTGGCGCTCTGCCTCGAGACCAAGTGGTACCACTGAGTTCAGTCTCTCCCCTCCACCCCCCCCCCTGCAAGGCTGGAGCAGGTGCTGACTCTACATGGTGTAAGAATGTGCTCTGTGAACCCCTCAAATCGATTCCGCTTTTGTCTGCCTGGTTCATGGCATTGAAATTGAAAACGGGGTGGGTAATTATGGTAAGGAACAACAGGCAATTTTCGTTAGTAGCATGACTTTTAATGCCGGATGAGAATCTGTCGGTGTTAAAATTGGGGAAAAGTTCTTTTGTGAACAAGAATGGTTTCTGAAATCGCACTACTGAAAAGCAAATTACCAGGACTTTGAGGACCCATGCTTGAGGACACAAAGAACCGTCCTGTAGGGAAGAACCGAGTTCCCCCTTGCGTCAGTATTTCATCATTGCCAGGCCTGGAGACTGGGGCAGATGAAACTGCTTTCTGGGCAATCAAACACTGGCTACTTATAAGGCCAGCCGTTCCTCCCCTGGGCTGTGGGGTCCTCCACGGCATAGGCTACGCCCGAGGCCCCGGTGGAGCAGCTGTCCGGCGCTGGGCTCTAAGCTATCATAGGTTCGCCCAGGTCTCCCACCTGCTGCCGTGCTGGTGGCAGCTCCTTTGGAAGGCAGCCTCTACATCCCTCTCAGTTGGCCTCAGTTGCCAATAATTGCCCGATTTGTTTGTTGTCATTGTTACTGTGAGTCCCATGAGAAAGCCCACCATGTACAATGGATAAAACCATTGAAGGAGAGGGCAGGGTAGGGTGGCAAGATCCTCACCTCTCACCCACATTCCCTAAGATGCCCCTGTCCATGGCGCCCAGTATGAAAACCACTGGTGCTCACAACTGTGAGGTTAAAAAGGGACTGTTGGCCACACCAAAACGTCTGGAGGTTTGCGTTGTTGAGTTAGCCGTAGTCTCTTCCCAAAGCCCATGAGGTCTTTTCCGGGCAGAGCAGTGGTCAGACAGACCCAGGGTTGGGCCAGCAGGAAAAGATCTTATGCCCAAACTGAAAGCCTCCAGAAGGATTGATGTCCCTTCATCACAGAGATGACCTAAAGTACACACGTCATTGGGAATCCCTGCACAGCCCTTCTGTTATGTGGGATTTCTCATCTTCCCAAGACACCTAGCTGAACCATAAACATGGAAGACACTTTTGCAGGTCAAAAAATAGTTAAGCATCAGCAGTTTCTCATGGCTTAACTTACTTTATAGGGCATATGCATCAGTTCGAGTGGACCTCCATGGTCTGTCGCAGAAATGGGCTGAAGAAATGGTTAGTGGTGTTTTCTGTTTATAGCTCACACCTTTTCCCACTAGGTACAGAATGTTCTCAGGGGCACTGCATGAAGGTTGAGTGACAGGCGGCAAAGCAAAGTTCCAATTCTTGCATTTCTTATTTGAAAATATGATTGGGCTTCTCTTCTCTCTTCCTCCCCAAAAGGGACAACTACACCCTTCAGATCAATCCCAATTCAGGCCTCTGTAATGAAGATCATTTGTCCTATTTCACTTTCATCGGAAGAGTTGCTGGTCTGGCAGTATTTCACGGGAAACTCTTAGATGGTGAGTTTTTAAAAAGTCTTGAAGTGATAAAAATACGACAGTGCTGTTTGTGGTTCCCTAATAGGTGTCTTATCTTTCATATCATAGATTTTTAACCAGGTGCTTCACTGGTTCTCCTTAATTTAATAAAGTCTTTTTATACTTTGCCCACAATGGAGGTGCTTTTCCCTGGTTTCATCTTAATTTGGGTGCTATAGACATAGTGTCTACACAGTCTTTAAAATCTTTTTTTTTTTTTTTTTTTGAGACAGAGTCTCACTTTGTTGCCCAGGCTAGAGTGAGTGCCATGGCGTCAGCCTAGCTCACAGCAACCTCAAACTCCTGGGCTCAAGCAATCCTTCTGCCTCAGCCTCCCGAGTAGCTGGGACTACAGGCATATGCCACCATGCCCGGCTAATTTTTTCTATATATATTAGTAGGCCAATTAATTTCTTTCTATTTTATAGTAGAGACGAAGTCTCACTCTTGCTCAGGCTGGTTTCGAACTCCTGACCTCGAGCAGTCCGCCCGCCTCGGCCTCCCAGAGTGCTAGGATTACAGGCGTGAGCCACCGCGCCCGGCCCTAAAATCTTTTTTAAAAACTTAAGTGCAAAGCACGGAACGTTCTATATTTATACATTTTGTATGTTTTCCGGAATAACTTTTCTTTAGGGAGAGCTAGATTTGGTGACAGATGGAAAAGCTAATTGAAAAGTTAATTAAAATGATCTAATCCATCCAATATCCTGTTGTTGTTCCATTTGTCCCCAAATTATTATTATTTTAATGTGAAGAGACTAATTTCAAAATAATGTTACAACTCGGCTAAGACCTCAACTCTGAAACAGATGACACAAAATAATTCTGTTCTTATATAGAGCATATAAATCCTGGAAGAATTTTAAGTGATTCTAACCTTGGATGTTAGAAATTAAATCCCCTACCTGGCAGTATCTCCAGGCTTATCTATGATAGAGACTTTTTAATGGATTTGGTCATTTCAAAATGACCAAATGTAGCATCCTTAAGAAATACTACAGTGAGGAAAAAGAATAAAAAATATTTTTTAATAATTTGGGGATACAGTGGTGGAGGACGGAAGACAGAAAGCAAGTTTAACATTGCAATTACTAACGAGAAAGATATGTCCAGGGAAATACTATATTAATTGCATTTATGGAGCCTTAACTATCCCAATAACTCATCGATATGCCCTCTGTATTTTCCTTTCCCCTTTAATATATTTTTACTCTTAATTGCTAATGGATATTGATGCTCTGATTTCCATACTTTATTTTTTAGGGGGCAGGGAGTAAGCACCTTGTTCTGACTAGAAGGAAACTGCATGTACTCTTTGTATGCATATAGTGTGAATATATCTTAATTTTCAGCCTTGGACTCATGCCATAGATTATTTCAGCCAGTTCAAATTCATTTCAGCCCCCTTAGAAGAATGTCAACTTTTACTACCTTCTGCCAAGAGAGAAGGCACTGTTAGTTGCTGTGGGGGAATACAGTGAAGTATAAGATGTGATATGACCTCACTGAACTTATTTTAAATGGGAGAAGGAGATAAAAACAAAAAAGCAGAAGAATCACAGGGACAGTGTCCGAGCAGAAGGGAATGCAATGAGTACTTCAGCAGGAAGGGCAGGTGGCATTGTCACCAAGGTGGGTGGGGCAGCACTGGAGTGCAGAGCTGGGGTCGGCTCAGAGGAGAGTGGAGTGTGGACTGGCCCGAGAGGCGAGGCTTCACGGAGGGTGTGAATAGACACAGGTGCAAATGGGGGAGTCCAGGAGGCGGCTAAAGGGGTCCCCACAAAGGCGATCATGGGGTGAGCCAGGAATTGCAGAACCGAGACCCAAGACGCACGTGGATGTGCCTAGTCTCAGTGTCCCGCAGGTGGCTGTGCAGGGCGCACTCTGCACACCTGCCCACTGCTCCCTGTGGTTGGCTTCATGCTTTTGCTTCTTCGGATGCTGAAGTCTGGCACAGCCTGCAGCCCTGGTGCCACGCCGAGCCGGGGAGCCCGGCCTGTGCCGGGAAGACTGGCACCTGGGGGGCGGGGGGAGGGCTGCAGGCCTGAGGTGCCAGGACTGGTGGGACGGTGCCCACAGGAGGAGGCACGTGATGCCGACCTGCCTTTGGACTGGGTGAAGTGGTGGTCCCTGTGGGACATCTGCGTGGTGGCAGAGTCGTCCCTGTGCTGTGGGCCCTCCTAGGCCTCTGCCGTCCCTGGGAGATGGCACACACCTTCTCAGTGCTGTCCTATTCCGGGGTTTTCTCCCCATCACTGCCCAAGCAGTGATACTGCAACGCAGATGGACTTTCCTCCCGGGCTTGTCACTGCCCTCAGGGAGCACCCCAGACTCTCCGGCACCCAGTGCAGGCCGTGCACCGCCCGGCCCAGTCTCCCGCCTGTCCTCCAAGGTCACCCTGTGCTACGCTGCCACCCTGGCACATCTCCGGCGAGGCCCTGTCTTTTCCTGTGCTCGGAGGGCCCTTTGCTCCCCCGGTTGGTTCATAGGCCTGGTTTGTGCCTCAGACTCCAGCTTGGCCTGGAGGCGCCTTTCGTCCCCTCCCCGCAGCGCCGGCTCCGAGCGCAGCTCCCCCCCACCCCACCCCACCCCCCGTCCGTGGGGTGCCGCGGAAGGTCCTCGGCCCTCCCACCCCAGTTTCTCACCCAGACTGAGAGCAGGTCAAGCTTTTATCTCAGGCTCCGATACACAGCGGCATCGGAGACTGGAAACTCAACCCAGTTTTTCCCGTATTTTAGGTTTCTTCATTAGACCGTTTTACAAGATGATGCTGGGAAAGCAGATCACTCTGAACGACATGGAATCTGTGGTGAGTAAATCCGGGTCACACGCGGGCCACGGTGGGGCACCCGCGCCTCACGGGGAGGTCTTGGAGGCCGTGCTTGTAGTCGCAGCAGTTGTCACGGGTGCTGTCGTTCGGTCTGCACAGCAGGGAGCGTTTCACTGAGAAGTCAACTGACCTCCCTCATTTCTGTCATTGTTCACATTTCCCAGAATCGTGGTACTTAGGGTAGATACAGCCATGGCTCAGTGACTCCTGCTGACCCGGCACAGACTTGTGTGGACAAATCACATCAAGGGACAGCCGGGGCCCCCATGGTAGCCTGTGTTTTCCATCCAAAACTGCTAGTGCTGAGTGTCACAACACAGAGGGACAGCAGGTGAATCTCTGTTTTCTGAACTCATAAAAATGGCAGAGACAAAGGCCCCAACAGTACGAGTACCACACAGTCATGCTGGACACGGAAGAGTAGGCGACCTGCAGTTCAGGAGAGCGAGAAAGTAAACACTATGCGAAGTTCTCCAAAAAGCGACTTGGGTTTTCATGTTGCATTTAACTTACTAGATTTTACCTCCACAGACCATTTTAGAGTTGAAAGGATTTTCTATAAAAACAAGAAGTGACATTCTTTTCATCATGTACTCTTGCTTCTGTGTTTCTGTTAACTCCCGTACCCCGCCGTCTGCCCCAGGCCGTGAGGGCGTCGCCTGCGTGCCGGAGCACGCACGAGGCAGGCGGGGAGCGTCTTTGGCCATCTGGGGTCTTGGCAGCTCTGCTCTGGTGTTCCGTCCCTCGAGTTCGGAAGCACCTGTGTAATTGGCCTTGGCACTGCCCAGCGCTGACCGGTGTTTCTGCTCCTCCTCATCTGGTGAAGGGGAGGCGGCGGCTGGCAGCGCCCCGGACCCACTGCCGTTGCGGATCGTGGGTGGGTGGGTTTGCGCATGCGTGGTCCCTCAGCTTTCTCTCCAGCTCTTACCTTGTGCTTTTATTCCGGTACAGTGAGGAGGCTAGGAGCATACGCGTGTCTCTTACAGGCTAAGTTTACACGACATGCTGGCAGCTAGTGCTTTAAATACAGTGCACGTATTTTTTCCCTTTTCAGAGGAGAGACCTGGGCCTGAAAAGAGAGGGGCGCTGAGGGCACTTCCGCCACCTGCTCTGGACTCTGAAGTCGGAGCAGCTGCCCTTTTTGCTTAAATTAACTTGCAGAGAGCAGGACGAGCACAGAAAAGGGCATAGTTAAAACCATGGTATCTGGTTAGAACGTTCCCCATTCCTCCTGTTTTCCTCTGATATTTCTACTCTTTGAAGACGGGCATATCGTCTCTATGTGGTAAATTCTGTGCAGCCACGAGGTGTGTGGCAGCTCTGTCCCCTAACCCGTCCCTGTCGGAGTAGGGTCCCTCCACGGTGCTCCACAGAGGACAGGATTCAACTACAAATCCCTCTCACCAGCAAAATGTTTTTTTTTGAACTCCTGACCTTGAGCAGTCCGCCCGCCTCGGCCTCCCAGAGAGCTAGGATTACAGGCGTGAGCAAAATGTTTTTTGTTTATGTTTTAAATTAAAGAGGAAGATTTAGTTTGGGGTGCAGCAGGAAACCTCACATTAGTGAGGGATGTCATTCTTGAGAATTCTGACCTTGGAAAGAAGTCAAACAGGTTTACATTTAGGGGAGGAAAATGCTTAATTTTAATTTCTGTGTCATCTCTATAGGACAGTGAATATTACAACTCTTTGAAATGGATCTTAGAAAACGACCCCACTGAGCTGGACCTCATGTTCTGTATAGATGAAGAAAACTTCGGACAGGTACGTGCGGATAACCCGAGGAGCTCTTCTCCGCCTTTCAAAGAGTGTTTTCTTCTTCACGGGCTGCCGTGCAACTTTGCTGGACGGTTAAAAACAACCACCAGGAGCTTTAGATGTTAATTATCAGCTTATTGTTGCAAGACCTTCCTGCCATGCCAGAAAGCCACTTCCCAAAATAAAAGTACAAACCCTTTCTCTCTTCCCACAAAGTCATGCAGTTCTAAGAGGCCTCTGGGGCAAAGATTAGCACTTCTTTCTAATCCCAAGTGAATCCAAATGTGAATGTTTCATTTGTGCCTCGCTTTTAGAATTTGGTTTCTTTAGGAAATAGGTGGTGGTTTGCATATTGATGTGAATCCATGCTGGAGAGTGGGTGTGTTTAGGGGCGCTGGCTTCTCCCCCTGCGTTAGGTTTCTGTTGTCATGGTGACATTCACCTCCCAGGGCTCAGCGTGGCGGGCTCAGGTCGTTCTACCACTCAGTCTTGCTTTGTCCCCCCTACGGTGTCTCTGAGGCTGGATAAATCCTTAAAGTCAATTTCAAAGGTAAAGTCACCTGCTTGGGATTTTCATTGTCATCCTAAGGGCCTTTGGATGTGTTCGTCTTAAATCTGAAGCCTTGGATTCACTTGTCCCCTCGTAACAATGGTGCCTCTTGGGACCTGTTCTCAAGGGATCACCTGACGCTGGTACCTGTCCCTTCATAAGAGCCCAGGGATATTCCCCGTCTCAGACCAAGTCTTCATGGCCTCAAAGTTAATTAGATCACGGAACCTGTTTTAAGGGCTGCCACCTGGAAATGAAATAGCTTTGTTCTTTATTGCTTCAGAGATTATCAAAAGTGTATCCACTATCAGAGAAACCCATTACGGCTCTGTCGCTTCACAGACTGCACAGTGCTGTGCCCGGTCTTACAGGTGAAGTCACAGATCAGGTCCCTGCCCTCTTGGGTTAGAGAAATCTTAGAGAATCTTGGAAAAGAAGATAATGTCACTCATTATAAAGAGATTAGTGACCACTAGGGGCAAAAACTGTTGAACAAGAAAACAATCACATAAATACACAAATCGCTTGTCACTCCGTGTCATGTGTTCGAGCCAGAAAACTTGCAGTCACCAGTGAGTCCTGGGCGTGGTGGAGCTCGGGGACTCAGTGTGGTCCTCCCCAGTTGGCTGGGCGAAGCTGGTAGAAGAACTTACGGGCACCAGAGATGAGAGACTTGTGACTTAATGTATTATGGACGGGTCCACTAAAAATCTCCACCCACCAACACCCCTCCCTCACATCCCCATCATTGCTCCGTATTGTGCCTCATGCCTAAGAATCCTCATAGACAAGTGGAGGCTGCTGTCCCACACAGGGACCTTGTGAGGGGTGAGGACAGGTCTTTCAGCTGCGGTCCCCTCCAGGTCACCAAGGGCCTCCCCAGGACTAGACACTCAGGGTGTCTCCTTCCCTCCTCCCCTGCCTGGGCGTCTCCTTGGAATCCTCCTTCTGTCGTTGTGCTGTCTCCCCAGCCCTTTGTCCTGTAGATTCCCTGTCCTTCTTGTGTCCCTGTTCACGCTTCCCTTGTTCACTCTCTGCCTGTTTCTTGACTGTGTTGCTGTAACAGCCTCCTGCCAGCCGCCTTGTTCCCTCTCTTGCTCCCCATCCCAGTCTGTTCTCTGACACTCCCTGTAGGGAATGTTTCTGAAACGCAGACCAGAACATGTAGTAGTTCTGCTCGGTTGTCCTCTGGCCTTCAGCGTAAGTGAGAACTTGTGAGCATGGCTCTGGAGCCCCAGTGACCCGACCCTGCCCACCTCTCACCTCCCCAACTGCGGTGAGCCCTGGTGCTGTTACCAGACGTGCCTCGGGGCACGTTGCCGGCTGTCCCGTGCCCTCTGCACACCGGTGCGTTCTCTGTCCCATCCCCTCTGCTCATGCTGCCCCTAGGTGTACTGGCTGAACTGTACACAGTAAGCCCCTTGAGGTCCTTGGTGTGTCTAGCACTCAGCATGTAGTTGATGCTTACTGAATGCTTACTGAGCACATTAACGAGTGGTGGTGCCTATTTTTTTTAAAAGATGTTAATAGTGTTGTAAGTAATAGAAGTCCTAAGTGCGAGAAAACATAATCAACTGACTCTCAGTAGCATCCTTATTTTTAAGCTAGACTCTGTTGAAGAGGCCTCACTGCCAGTTTTCAAAGGGTGAGACGTGGATCGTCGTCCTGGCACTGTCTTCCCTTCATTTTTAACATACGAAGGGAGGACTAGAAACAGAACCAAGGAAGACTTAAAGTCAGTCTTGCGTGTCGCATACGCAAAACGGCTCTGTGTCTCCACTTACAGAAAACCATCTGACCACCTTAAATAACACATCTCAGAAAATTATTGGCAGAGCCAAAGTTAGAAGCAAATGATCTGGGAAACCTTCCTTAGTTGGCTAAATGTAACCGTTTCCACTTAGAAAATGAAAACCAAACACAGGATGTTTGGATTTTTCAGTAGACTTCTAATAAAGGTTCTGATTATCATTTTAGTTCATGCCAGGTATTCATTAAAAATAATTCTCAAACCTTCTCCTTTAATGCCGTGGGTCCTTCTGACTTTGGGTAGAATCAGGCAGAGCCATCAATAATCAGGGATAGACGCACGAGATGAGTAAGGTAGTGATTAGGTGCCCAATTTGTTAAATTGCTGTCTTTCCTTTTTAAGAGAGCGGACCTGATTACCGGGGAACTCGTGTGTTCTGCGCTCTGGGAGGGAGTTTGGAGTGAGTTCAGCAGCCACGTAGTCCTCTTGTCCCCCACCCCCAGCCCATCACCAAGCCTTGGTCCTTGTGCCTCCCAAATATCCCTCACGTCTGTCCACTCTCCCTCTGTCCCACCACCAGCACCCAAGTCCAAGCCGCCATCTTCTCTTGTACACTCCTAACTGGTCTCTTGTTATCGACTCGGCCTCCTATAATGAGGGAGGCGGGGACTGCCCCACTGCCCTTGAGATAACAACCCAAGTCCGTAACTTGTCCCATGGGGTCCTGCATGGCCCGTCCCCACCTGCTGCTCCTCCAGACTTGTTTCACATCACAGACTTGCCCTCGTGCTTTCTGGGCCTGGCCCCACTGGCCGCCTTGAACACAGCGAGCTCCTTCCTGCCTCAGGACCTTTGCTCGTGCCGCACCTGCTGGGGAAACATTCCCTCCCATGCCCAGTTCAGACGTTCCTTCCTCAAAGACTCCAGCCCTCGACCCATACCACGAGTATCTTCCGTGCCTGCCTTGCGGCGTGTACCACAGGTGACTGTTTGTCTGGGTACATGTTTAGCCTCTGTCTCTCCCACCGGGCCTCGCCTCACCGTTGTGCCCTTGCCGTTAGCACAGTGCCTGGCACGTGGTGAGCACTCAGAGTACAGGTGTTGATGGGGGGAGCACAGGCACTAAGGATGCCCGTCCAAGCCTCCCAGCTCCCCCAGCCCTCTGCAAAACCATTGCCTGGGCACTGCGGCTGCCTGACCTGGGAGGAAGGCCCTGCCTCCCTGATGGCAAAAGTCACGTCCTCAGTGAGGGAACAAGTGCAGTTGCCACGAGGTGAACTGGACATGCAGTGTTTTGAGCTCTTTCTTTTTTCCTTTCCCAATTTAGAAATAACAGACTGTGAAGTTTGATAGCTGTTGCTTCGTGTCATGAAACTGCAGCTGTTACCATTAATTGGCAATTTCTATTCTTTCTGATTGGTGAGAATTTGGAGCTTGCTTGTTTCTGGGACCTCGCAGGAACGTTTCCACTGAAGAAATTTCAACATTTGAACGAGTATCGTATGCCAAGCAGGAAGGATAAACCGTATTCCCGTGTGCTGGTGTGCACACACACGCCCTCCCGAGAGGAGGGCCCTTTAGAGCTGTAACAAGTAGAAATTCCTTGTTCCCCGCTCCGCAAAGCAGCACGTGGCTTGGTTGTGCCGAGGAGGCGCTAGAAGCTGTGCAGGAGGGAGGGAGGGTGGTCAGCGGTCATGCAGGAAAGTTCTTTAGGGCCAGGGCTGTGCTAGGTTAGCCTACACATTCTCAGCGGGAATGACCCCTCCACAGGGACAAAAACTGGTTGTTGGAGAAGACAGTCATCTCGGCTGTCGGAGTGGTTTGTGGCCCTACGAGTAAGTCCCGCAGGTGCACTGCGGACCTGTTTGTTAAGATGTCACAGAGGGAGGTGGCCACTGGGGGTCGGGGGCATCTACAAAGGTTCCTGAGGGAGTGATGACGAACAGGAAGGTGGAGAAATGCTGGGAGCGAGTGAAAAGGCAGAAACCATCCCCGTGGGAACAGAGATGGGCGCAGCAAGGAAATTTGAAGGTGGAAAGTGAGAGTTGACTCAGAGGCCTCCGTCCTGTCAGTGCGGTTGCTTTGATGTCGCCGGGACGGTGGGGTGGGGGCGTGTCCGTGGTGGGGCGAGGGTGCTGACTGCCCCCTGAGGCCACATGCCACCGGGTTTGCAAGCACACGTCAGGCCGGGTATTGGTCCAGCATCCAAAATTGGAGTCTAAAACAGACATTTACTCCGTCCGACTCCAGCATGAGCCAAACTGTTGACCACCTTCTCAGACAAATGGCATAAAGCGTCTTTGGAAGGTCGGGGAGGTGTGTGTGACTCCAGCGCTTTTCATTTGGCACAGGAAGGACTCGCTCTGTGGCTGTCCAGCCTCAGAGGTCGTGCTGGCTCTGTGAGGAAGGGGGAGAGGTTTGTGCTCAAGCCGGTAGACGCCCAGAAATGGGAGCTTCTCTGCTTCCCACGCGCTTAGCGAGCACTGCAGTGTGCCAGACGCGTGGGAGCGCTCTTCACGTAGGATCCCTAGAGTGCAGCACGAGGAACGGCGGTGCAGGCCCAGGAGGCCGGGGCTGGGGCAGAAGCGCCTTCAGTGCGGTGGGACTTGGACGGGGGTGGCAGGATCCACCCAGAGGAGGTGCTGAAGGCGCCTGGGTCCTGGCACCAGCTCCAGCTGTGGTTTCCTGCTGGTCCCTTCTGGTAGCCACCACACCTCCCCAGGTCTCTGCCGCCTCCTGGGAGTGCCGTGCACGCTCGGGACCCGTGCCCAGTGCCCGGCTGCGTCACCTGTAGGGGGGTGGGCAGGGTTGGGGGAGCCCCTCGAGTCTTCTCCTGCCTCTGCATTACACGCACTGCCACTGTGAGCCCACTTAGGGCTGACAGCCCCGTGCCAGGTGGCACCTGCCACTCAGTCGTGAGGACACGTAGTTCTCCTCCTCCTGTGGTGGCGACGTCTGAAATGAGGGAGTGTGAAGTGCGGGGCAGAGCGAAGGCACAGCAAGGCTCTAGGTAGACAGATGCACGAGCAGAAAGGGAGGTCGGCGGGAGAAACTACGCAGGGAGTCGGGCTCTGGAGTCGGGCACGCTTGGCCTTGCACCCCAGCCCTCGGCGCTCCCGCAGAGCCGCGTGCTTACCCGGACCAGCCAGTGATGGCACCTGCTGGTCGGAGCGATGCAGTGACTGAGCCTGTGATGGGCCTGACACCACTCCTGCAACGCAGGGGCAATCTGACAGCCAGCCCTGGTGGCCAGGCTGAGAAGTGGGATCCGAACAGCGGTCACTGCTTCCCGCAGAAGCGTCATCTGCGAAGATCCCCAGGGGGATGGAAATTAAACACCAGCAGGTGCTTGAACTGGGAAGTGCCTGTGGCCGGATCTGGGGGGTGTTTCCCTTACTAGTGGCTTAGGGAGCGGAACTGAAAACCACCCTTGCTGTGCCCGTCCCCAAGCCCTCCCCTCACTGCCCGGGGTAGAAACCCACAGTCAGGATCAGCCACAGAACCGGACAGCTGCCCACAGAGTGATGTATTGCCACAGCCTCGTTACTTGGCACGGATAGTATGATCCCTTTCTTTGTTTCTTTCAAAGCCAGTTTTGTTAGTTTATCTGATAATAAAATGTCAACTTTTATAATAAAAATAAAGGCAGTACAATGAAAATAAATATCATCTGTCATTCCCACTATTTCAAGAAAACCCCTGATTAAAATTTTGATTAATACCTTCCAGGATTATTCCCTTTAAGCACACACACGCCAGATATATTTTATGGAAATGGAATTGTACTGTGTGTATACGGTTTTCAAATTAATATATCACAGACACCTTTCCACATCATTAAATATCCATCTATACTGTTTTAATTGCTATAGTGAATTCCGTGTTGTAGATGTGCCATGTGTTTTTAACCATGCCTGTTGGCAGGCATTTAAGCTGTTTCATTCAGTATTTAATTAAACATACAGTCCTGTATAACCTTGGAATATTCATATATGCAACATATAAACTGTAATCCTAGAATCCATATTTTGTATACTTGACTAATTTTCTTCCCTTAGCATAAATTCTGAAAGAGAAATTATTGTGAAAAGGGATACGCACTTTAAAGTTTGGATGCCTGTTGCCCAAATGTCTTCCAAAAAGATTGAACCGGTTGGACCCCAAGCAGTAGTGTAGAAGGAACCATTTCTCTACTCTCTGCCACGCTGGCTCAGTTTGCTCTTTGTCACCATTGATAGATGACAAAGGAAGAAGGGGGGGGGGTATTTCTCCTTCCTTCTCCCCTCCCTGCCTGTCCCTGTCTGACCTCTCATTTAGCCGCTCTCTGGAAGCTGCAGCACCTGGGGAGGCCGGGCGAGCAGAGGAAGAGGGAAGACTGAACGCTGGCGGGAGCATATAGCAGGGCTATGGGACGTTTATCTGCGTCACCTGCCTAGAACACCAGAGAGCCGTGGGGGACAGAGGGGAGGAAGGTTCGATCTTAGCATCACCATCACTGAGCTGTGCTGAAAGCCTTCTCAGTACCAAGACTGGGCTTGGGTTTATTAATTGGTCACTGGTGTGGATCTGCCAGAAAGGCTCCAGATGGCCGGGCGCGGTGGCTCACGCCTGTAACCCTAGCTCTCTGGGAGGCCGAGGCTCGCAGATCACTCAAGGTCAGGAGTTTGAGACCAGCCTGAGCAAGAGCGAGACCCCGTCTCTACTAAAAATAGAAAGAAATTAATTGGCCAGCTAAAAATACATAGAAAAAATTAGCCGGGCATGGTGGTGCATGCCTGTAATCCCAGCTACTCGGGAGGCTGAGGCAGGAGGATCGCTTGAGCCCAGGAGTTTGAGGTTGCTGTGAGCTAGGCTGACGCCACGACACTCTAGCTGGGGCAACAGAGTGAGACTCTGCCTCAAAAAAAAAGAAAAGCTCCAGCTAAGGGAGCAGCGAGGCAATCTTTGAGGTGGAATAAAAGAAGGAAAAGAAAAACCAAAACCAATACAATATGGGGCTTATTTAAAAATAGAACAAAAGGTATAAAACCTCCAAAAATACCAGCAGAGAGCTGGAAATGTTTTACTGTAGGAAACGTCCCCACCCCAGCCCCAAGTGAAAGCTGTTTGGCATGCTCTGTCCCCGACATGCCCTGTGCCGGGCAGGAGCAGATGCCACCGGGAGAAGACAGGGTGAGCCGGGAGGATGGCGGCAGGGAACGGGGAACCAGGTGTAAGGAAGGATTTCAGGGAAACCAGAAATGCAGCAACAGGTTTAAAATCCACACTGGGCACAGTAAAGAGTCAAACTGGCTTTGTGGGAAATGAAGTTCAGTCAGCTGGTGGAGAAACCAGATCCCTTTCCCAGTAAAGAATGAAATGTAAAGGGACTCCGTCAGTGATTTAATTGAAGAAGCCCTCAGTGTGACCAGGAACAAGTCGTGTACATAGAGAAAATGTGCGGGGACAAACGGGGTGTGGGCGTCAGGTCCGAAGGGCTCAGGGTTCCCCTGGGGGTCGGCAGTGGAGGGTGAGGACCCACCAGAAGTGACCATCGGAATCTGTGTCCTCATCCTGGTTAGAACCCTGACACTTTTCCTGGAAAACACTCTCCCCCTGGCGTGGTTTGCTCTGTAGTACAGCCAGGCAGACGTGGGAAAATAAAGCACAAGGAACCCTACCAAAATAGTCATGTGGCTTTATTCCAGCAGGGGAGTTGTAGGTGGTATATTTTTCCACCTTTTTTCCCTGAAATGTCTACAGTGAGAATAAACATTCTAGAATGGTCAGCCTCTCTCCCTTCCCTTGTGCTAGTCATGGCTTCATACGTCATGGCGTGAGGCTGGGACTAGTCCACAGCGTAGAGGGACTTGCCTGGTGTCAGCTGATGCACTTGTTCATGACCGTAGGTGGCTCTGAGGTGGGGAGCTCCGGGCACTTGGGCCAGGAGAAGGCGTCCTGATGCAAATGTCTGTAGGTCTTGGGAAGACAGATAAATCCATCTCTTCAGCCTGGCTTCTTAAGCTTCTGTCTGTCTTTGTTTTTGTTTTTTAAAGTCCCTATGTTTGCCTCTCTGAAAGAAATTCCATGCATCCTTTTTTTATGACCATAAAATTTAATTTACAGAAACAAAATGCATTAGAACTTGGATCTCTGCAGTTTTGCTGGATGTACCCTGTTCTTTTCTCTATTAAACATAATTAATTTCTTGATAAATGAATGGCAGATGAAACGGTGTTACTCTTTCCCATTATTGCAAATGCATGAAGAATAATTAAAACTCATAAATAACCATAAAATAATTTGCCTTTAATGATAACATCTTTAAATGTGTAACATCTTAACAATTTATAAGCCTCATTAAAAATTCTCTGGTGTACAGAGCCCATTTGCTGGGAAGTATCTCTGAATAAATTCTGCTTATCTTCCTATTATAATAAGACATTATTACTCAATAATAGTACACAAAATAACTTCATGATGGTGATTATTGTTTTATCTTTGTAATTACAGACATATCAAGTGGATTTGAAGCCCAATGGGTCAGAAATAATGGTAACAAATGAAAACAAAAGGGAATATATCGAGTACGTATACACATATTTACAACTTTTTAATAAATTGAATGGTATATTTGGTTGACGTACATTGCCAAAACAGCTCGTGTTTGCTATGGGTATGAATTTATTGGTCAGTTTTCAAAACAATATGGGTTCCTTTGTGGCTTGGGCTTGTGGGAAGCTGGATGTGGGATGGAAAGTGCACCTAGTACAGTGTCATGCTCCAGGGAGCTGCCCTGTGACAGGGCAGAGGAAGAAGGGAGGGTGTGCACCATTGAGTGGTGTGGCAGATACTCTTGGAGTGTGTGGATCTCACATCTAAAATCTAGAATTGCAAACTGGGCGTGGTGGCTCATGTCTGTAATGATAGCACTGTGGGAGGCCAAGGTGGGAGGATTGCTTGAGGCCAGGAGTTGGAGACCAGCCTGAGCAACATGGTAAGACTCTGTCTCTATAGAAAAAAGAAAAATTAGCCAGGAATGGTGGCGGTGCCTATAGTCCCAGCTACTCAGGAAGCTGAGACAGAAGGATCACTTGAGTCCAGGAGTTTAAGATTGCAGTGAGCTAGAGTGACACCACTACACTCTACCCAGGGCAACAGAGAGAGACTCTGTCTCAAAAAAAATAAGAAATAAATAAAATTTAAAATTGCAACAGTGGAACACAGTGTCAAGGACCAGCGGGGTAAAATGAGGAACCAGCAAAGATAAAATGTATTGTTTCTCTCTTAACTTCTTTTCTATAATGGAAATGTACAAAAGTAGTTAAAATGGATAGGAAGAATTCAGCGTGTACAAATATAATGAATCGCTTCTGATATTTGTAATTTTCCTTAATGGATCTTAGCCTCAGTTGGTGGAATAAAATGAGTCCTTCTGGAAATCTAGGACATTTATACCAGGAACATTGTATTTTCCATATATATGTGTGTATGTGTTTCAAACACATAATTCTGGGATCTTTCAAAGATTGCTAGGTTGCCCCCACTGGCCCAGCCCTGGTGCCAGGGACAAGGTAAGCGTGGCAGGTATGGGTTCCCGGGACCTGGTTTCTGCTCATCTTATGGGTACTGCAGTGGCCTGAGCTCCATTTGCTTTCAGTGCTCTGTTTCAGCAAGCTTGGGCGCCCTCCTTTCTTATTTGAAATTGGTCATAGGTCTTGAATTCAGACAGTCGACTGAAGGTCTTAGCATCTTCTAGTGTGATCTATGAAGAAAAACCTATTGTCCTTTCTACTTAGGAAGAAATGGAGTGTGTTAGAATCGCTACTTAAAACCCTAACAAAGAATGGAACTATTACATAGCAGACTTTTTTCTGCTCTCAAATCAAAAACTTGTTACACTGAATAAATGAACTTGGAAGTTAGATGCTTCCAATTCTTACCTGTCTACATTAATTGATACACTCATTTTGAACTTGGACAGTCTTAGCTTGCTGTGTTGCTCAGGCTGGTCTTGAACTCCTGGCCTCAAGACCTGGCAGACACCATTGTCTTCCTTTGGGAAGTACAGACTGTGAATGGGTTTTAAAAAAACACCCCAGCCCAGGGTGACTAAAGTCTGAAGTCTGAGGAGTCTGACATGTGTGATAATGTCTCGTGCATCATTCTTTGCGGTTACGTCTTTCAGGGTTCAATTTCGGTGGGGGCCAGGCAGGGTCTCAGCTAGCTTTACTGAGAAAAGTGTGATTGAAATCTGTGGCTGCTCCGTGGCTCTGGGCTCCCCTGGTGCAGAGGAGTGCTGTCGGGCCGACAGTTGCAGCCCAGCGCAGCGAAGCCTGATACGGCCGAGCGGGGGTTGTGCTGCAGGCTGGTCCTCGAGGGCTGTCACTGTGGAGCCACTGCAGAGGCGAGAGCCCTTCGTGGCAGCAAAACACCTTAGATGGACTCCGGAGTGAATCTGCCTTGTAATAAATGCTGCTCTATGCTAAACACTGTCACAGGGAAAATAGTTTCAGTGACCTTCAGTTACCTAAAGAGGTCTTACCGTTCAGCCGCCACCCTTTGTTGTTAAAGTGCGAGTGCCATTCGTTTTGCTGATGAAGCTTATGTCATTGTTGAATATCAGCACATTGGATGCCAGAAGGGTTAGGCCAAGTACTCTCTTTACAAATATTTGTACACACATGCAGGTGTGTGTGCGTGCTATGCACACATAACTGTTCACACCTGTGACCTTTTCTCTACATTCCTAAAGCAACTTTGATGAAGGGAGGCTTGATCGGAAGAGAAATCACTTGTTCTTCTGAAATCCTCAGTGAGATTATAGGTTTTTCACGGATGATCAGTGTTTCTTGAAGGAATTCGAGAATACACAGTGGGTGTATGGCAGAAGACCCTCCTTTGCGCCGTGCTGTTGTAGAGGTTTCTCTCCGCTCCCTGCCTGGAGAGGAGCAGTGACGCCGCGGAGAAAGCAGGGCGCTGGCGGTGGTCCAGGTGGTCACCTGTCGTTCCGTTTTCTCCCGCAGCCTGGTCATCCAGTGGAGATTTGTGAACAGGGTCCAGAAGCAGATGAACGCCTTTCTGGAGGTGAGCCGCGCTTGCCGGGTTCTCTGCCGCGCGCCGAGAGACGGGGTGGGAGTGGGGACACACCCCGGGGTGGCCGGGACTCACAGCTGGCACCATGCCCAGCCTCCAGGACAGGAGTGTTGGCCGGCGTGCCACCACCTTTTTTTTTTTTTTTTTTTTTTTTTTTAAGTATTATCTTACTTGGCTTCTCTTGGTTTTTTGTTTGTCTCAAATGTTTTTTAAAGAAGACCTTTTACAAACTTGATCTAGAACCATTGTCTCGAAGTCTCCAGTGGTACCCGCAGTGACAGCGTCCAAGAAGTCCGAGGACTCAGAGCTGAACAGAGTAAGGGCAGGTTCCCACCAGGCCACCCCTCGCTGGAGAAAGCATATTTTCTTAACCCAGGATTTTATTTTGTAGCCGGCCACCTTGTGCCAGCTTTGTGTATGAAGCAGGCCCTTCCCAGATCCAAGTTTTTGATATCGGTGATGCTCCCAGGCCCCTTCCAGAGACCCCCAGCAAAGGGGAAAGGAAGGAGTCATCGTTTTAAAAAGTGTTTCACTTTAACCAAAAGTAAAATCCCTTTCTAAATCTGATAGTAGTAGCTCCTTAAAAGATCCGTTAGGAAAACGCCCCACGTCCACGTTGTGAATTTGCAACTGAAGCGCAATGCTCTCTTAAGCCCGCCCCTCGCACAGTCACCTGTACTTGATGTACGTCCTGGGTCGCTGCACTACTCAGTGACGAGCCGGGAACGAGAGCGCGGTTCTCTGCACTCAGTCTCTCCCACGCCAGCCCCGCCGCCTGCTGGGTTTTGTCTCCGGGCCCTGGGCACGTTATTTTTAAACATGTCTCTTGCACATCTGTGGCCTGTGCGTTTTAGGACACTCTGACTCACAGCAGGGTGTTATAAATGGCTTTTAGAATCCACCTGCCTACAGTATCCCATATTTTCATAGGGTTTCAAAAATTATTCAGGTGCCCGAACCTTCTAGATTCCACAGTTTTTTAAAACTTTTGTATTGTTAACCGATGCTATTTTTCTTAGAACTGTAGTTACCTAATACTGTCACTGATGTATGAATCATCAGTAAAGAATATGTTTGTTTTTGTTTTTTTTTTTTTTTTTGCTAACCAAAAAAGTTTGTTCTTCCTATAAAATTTGTCTTTTTCAAGTAGAAAGGTATTTAGGGTGATCTTTTTTTTTTCTTTCAGGGATTCACAGAACTGCTTCCTATTGACTTGATTAAAATTTTTGATGAAAATGAGCTGGAGGTTTGTATTATAAACATTACTTTGTGTAAAGTAGATTTTTTTAAAAAGTACTTTCCACTACTTTACAAATGATATTTTAATATTCTCTTTGATATATAATGTCCCAGAGCGTAAGTTTGGATGAATTCTATCTTGTGTCTCTTATGGGACTTGTGGGGTGATTTGGGAGTGAAGAATAACAAAAATAGTCAACCATAGTTTCCTTGCCCATGAGAGGGCAGTTCTGGAACGTGCCAGATAAACCCACTGAACTGAGTTGGGTTCTTGGCCCTGGGCACCAGGTAAGGAAAATTGCTGCATCAGGTAGAGCCAAGGTTTGGGCATCATTGAAATCATGTACTGCAAGCCTTTCACTGTACAGGTGGGAAACTGAGGCAGAGAGAAGTTAACGACCCAGGGTTCACCCAGCAAGGTTTTGGCACAGTCAGGCCTAGGAACCAGGTTTTCAGGATTCTGGTTTAGATCTCTTTCCATTTTATTCTAGTACTTCTGCAGGAATATTATATTCTGTTGTCCATGGGAAATCTTTCCTGTTGGAGAGTTAGGTAATAAGAAAAGCAAACCTTAGACCAAATGCTAAGTCAGAGAACCCCTGCCTTAGCACACATCTGCAGTTCATTGGCCTCTGGACAGAGGAGGTGACTTGTCATCACCTGAATTAATCAGTCTGGAGGAGATGAGTTCTTGCTGTCATAAGCACTAATTCTTTTGTGGGTAGGGAGATTCTTTCAAATATTCAGACAAATAACCACCCAGGAGGGAGGAACAGCTGGGGTTGTGTGCGTTTGCTGGCGGAGTGTCTAAGCAAATCTGTGAGCTCCGTGCTTAAGACGAGGGGTCAAGAAGGTGATTGCGGAGTTTTTATTTCCAATGTGAAATGTCACGGCCTTACACAGGCTTAGAATTGAGTCACCCTCATTACCTGTGCTATCCCTGTGACCTGCTATCGCAGGTCAAGTTTGGAACAAGTATCCACCTTCGTTAGTTTTTACGCATTACTGGCTAACCTGCTTTGCACAATGACCAAATGCCGGCACGGAGGAAAGGTCATTTCTCACTGTGAATTCTTCAGCTTTCACACCCTGCCTTGTTTACATCTGGTTAATTTCCGTCCCAGTTGCTGATGTGCGGCCTCGGCGACGTGGACGTGAACGACTGGAGACAGCATTCTATTTACAAGAATGGCTACTGCCCGAATCACCCTGTCATTCAGTGGTTCTGGAAGGTAACTCCAGGGCCCAGTCCCCGCCCCGGGATCTTCTACCTATATCGGAACTGGTGGCTCCCAGGTGTCCTTCGTACGGTCTGACTTCAGGACTGGTGCTGACACTGGTGTCTGTTAGCACCTGCCCTGCTGGGGGGAGAAGAGGCAGGCTGAGCTGGTGGCCCTCGCTATGCGTGTGCTGTCACTTTCGTAGACAGCTGGGCTTGAGCAAGGTGATCCCTGACAAAACCTGGTTAGAGCGACTTCTGTTGGAGGAGCCCAGTGAGTAAGATGATTCTGAAAAGGAATTAATTGGCTTCAGAAGTAACTGGAACTAGTGTCCCAAAGTGTAAATAAGAATGGTGATTTCCCAGGGCACAAGCATGCTTCAGGGCTGGCTTTTCCGAGATACTGTTTCCTAGTAAGAAGTCATTGTCTTCATTTTTTTTCAAATTCCAACAAATATTTTGATCTTTATATCTTTCAACCAAAGATGCAAATGAAATTTAATATCTTTGGGCCAATGTTTGCATTCTGTTCAGCTTAGGAGAGACATGAAATAGGAATAGGTTAGTCCAAGGAAGAGATGGTGAACTAACTTTAAAAAACCTGTTACCCAAGAAAAGCCTGGTTATTTACCTACAGGAAAAAGAAATCACTAACTTCTAAATATTTCTAAATTTATAAATGTCTATTGTTAATATTTCAAGTACCAACAGAAGTCTAGAGAGAGAGAAAGCAGAATCTTCAAATCCTAATCTAAGTCTCACTTAGCTTCAATAGTGGATATTTTTCTATAGCAGTTCAAATATAACATTACCAGGAAAGCCAACTCAATTCCAGTAATAATTCAGATATGTAAGATGCACAGCACAGATTGCTTTAGATGCCCACCCTTGCCTCTGATTGTTTTTTCCCCCTTTTTATAAAATGTTGTCTTTGGGAATGTGTCTGCAGTCTGAAACCTCATCTCATAACCCAGATTCCCCTTAGGTTGACGCTCCTTGAACACTGTATATTTATAACTGGCTTCGGGGGAACTGGCCAGGTTCACACACACAGAAATATGAGCTCGATGCCATCAAAGAGTTTGCTTTTTATATCATTTATTCTAGCATATTGGCAGAAGAAGAAAGAGACATTGTGATCAGTCACTCTCTAAGATGAGAGAGGCTGGTACTGTCGTGGGCCATAAAAAAAAAAAGGCTCAGTTTTCAGAGTCAACATTGTGGGTCTTACAGTGCATCATAAACGAGGTGGAGCTATGCCTGCTCACATTACAGCAGCATGGGCAGCGTGTCACGTGGGGGACGCAACGACCTTCTGCCTCTGTTCCTAGGCTGTGCTATTGATGGACGCCGAAAAACGTATCCGGTTGCTGCAGTTTGTCACGGGGACGTCCCGAGTACCTATGAATGGATTTGCCGAACTTTATGGTGAGCACGGGATCTGGTTAGAGTCAGTTCTCCCCCTGCGAATTTCTGGCCAAGCATCCGTCATGGCCCAAGAACACTCTGCCTCTCTACACAAGCTGGGAAGTCTGTTTAGGGCGGTGTGCTACGTGTAGGTTCAGTAACAGCCCTTCACACAGATAGACAACAGGTGCTTCTGCCCGGAGGGATGGAGGGGGAGCAGTTTGTGGAGAGAACCATGAGGGTTGGTCTTCTCTTTGTTTTTTCTTTCTTTTTTTTTTTTTCTAGTTCAGTTTTTTAGTATACCTTTAAAAACTGGGTTTTGCAGAATCATCCATGTGGTTATAAACTGATCACTTAAAGGACAGCTCACCTCCAGGTCACAGAATTCCTTAGTACTTACTGTAGGTTTTTTTAAAAACCACTTTCTGCTTTGCAGACTGAAGGTCACATCTTATTTTTTTCCCCCCGAAAGTAGTTTTGGGTTTAAATTTCCAGGGTTCAATTGAGAGGCCGTACCTGTCAGCCCTTGCAGATGTTGTTACGTCTGCTAAACTTGTGGGATTCCTTTCTGAAGGTAGTGCGGAGTCTGTGTTATGAGGTTGTCCAGTAGTTTTACTTCTCCCAACATTAAATATTAGCCAGGTATAATGGCTCACACCTATAATCCCAGCACTTTGGGAGGTTGAGGCCGGGAGTTTAAGACCAGCCTGGGCAACATAGGGAGACAGCCTGTCTTTACAAGAAAAAAAAAAAAATAGGGCACGTGGTAGCATGCCTCTGTCATCCTAGCTACTGGGGAGGCTAAGGCAGGAAGATTGCTTGAGTCCAGGAGTTCTAGGCTGCATTGAGCTGTGATTGTACCACTGCACTCCAGCCAGGGAGACAGGGCAAGACCCCATCTCAAAAAAATAAATAAATATTATATTGTCGCAAGAGAGAGTGTCTCAGGACTCACCCTGGGGGAAATCCCTGCCCTGACAGTAGCTGGTCTGTCCTGCTTCCCGTTAAGTCACACCATAGCTTGCTTCTACGGCCTCAAGCGCTCTTAACGTTCCTCTCTCTTTCCTTGTCTAGGTTCCAATGGTCCTCAGCTGTTTACAATAGAGCAGTGGGGCAGTCCTGAAAAACTGCCCAGAGCTCACACATGGTGAGTGACAAAAACATGTAGTTGTCAACAAGCAGTATTTTATATACTTAGCTACGCGTGGTGCTGGGCGCCACACTATAGAATGCTGTGTGCTGCCATAAATAGCTCGGAGAACGCAACGACAGTGATGCGAACGAAGACAGAAATTGGGCGGTAGTGCTCATAAAACTTAAACCGGGATTCGAGCGCACCCAGTGTGCCTGGCACGTAGAGGGCTCAGCTCTGTGGGGAGCCCCTCCAAGCCCGGTCCTTCCCTGACTGCCCCGGGTGACAGAGGTTTCACCGTTCACCAGGTGTGGATAAGGCAGCCCCCACCCTCTCAGCAGATTGAGTTTTCACTCTAACTTCACATTGGGTGTTTGGAGTTTGGGATAAAATTCCCTGGAGAAACATCCTTTTTAAAAGGCTCCGTGTCCCCATCCATAGCTCTTAATTTCCTGGAGTTGAGTAATAATGTGATCGCGGCCCAGGAGTATAAGTGGTCTGACCAGTGACCCGTTGCCCAGGGTGACGGGTGGAGCGCGGCTGCCCTCTCAGGGTGCGGGGCGAGGCGGGAGGGTCTCAGTGGTTTCCTTCCAAGAGTTCCACAAAACCCAGCACACGTGCAGGCTCGGTGCGATCAGTTCTTTAAAGCAGAGTCCAGTGCGCTCTTGCTAATCCAAGTTCCCATGTCCCTCTCGTTGGGTTTCCTGCACAGGCTTTTGTTTCCTGTTCCGTAGGAAGCAGTGAAAGTGGGCCTTCTAGAAAACGGTGAGCAGCTTAGCCCTGCTTTTCTCATGCACGAGGGGCTTCAGAGCCTGCCTCGACCCTGCTGAACTTACATAAACAACAGGACACTCCCTGCGGGTAACGCCCTCTCTTAGACTAGAAGTGCCGGCTGGGAGAGAATTCTCATGAAAAAGTATTTGTGAGAAATTGGCTGTGAAAGGATTTTTGCTTCTGTTTGATCCCCTTGCTTTGCCAGAAAGGTCTTTTTCCCCCATTCGTACCATTCATTTGACTGTGAACGGAGTGAATAAGGTCACTGCCGGTGAGACCCTTCAAGGCAAGCCGAGTCCAGCCTGAGATTGGTGACTATGCAGAATGGTCATTGTCCCTGGTTCTCTGCCTTTATTCTAGGGGGAGAATGTTTTGGTAGTTTAGAGCTTTTATTCCAAACAGTATCAGAGTTAAATGTGGTTTTCTGGGTTACAATAGCCGCAGTTCAAAGGCAGCCAGCACCGGCAGCAGAGCCCCAGGACTGTGGGCATCCGTGCGAACTCCCAGACTCATAGCCCGCAGTGACAAATACTAGCAAGAGCTAAATTATTGGGCACGGCCATCTTCTGCGGGTCAGGCACTAAGTGATCTTTATGGCGACTTATTGTTTACTGTTACTGTCCTCCTGGGCTGTCAGGAGGCTGGCCTAGCATGACAGTTCACAGATCCCAGGTCACAGGATTTGAACTTGAGACTGGTAGAATTAGTCTGCACCCTTAACCACTGCAGCAAATATACCGCCTCTGATGAAACAAGCACTTTCTTTTTAGGCTCTTCAAATAGAACCGAATTAGTGAACCAGTTTAGCATTCAGCCCTGTCCCTCTGTGCCCTGTGGACGGATAGCTCACTCTTTCCCGCTGCTCTGCAGCCCACGTGCTTCAGCCACAACAGGGTTCTGCCCAGCTGAGACCTCCGACCTCAGTTCTCGACCTTGGCTGCGTGTGGGAACATCTAGAGAGCATGAAAGAAAAAAAAAAAACAAAAACGGATGCCAAGGATTTGGACTTGGTTGGTCTAACTCAGGGGTCCTCAAACTTTTTAAACAGGGGGCCAGTTCACTGTCCCCCAGACCATTGGAGGGCTGGACTATACTTTAAAAAACAATATGAACAAATTCCTATGCACACTGCACGTATCTTATTTTGAAGTAAAGAAACAAACGGGCAAAAACACCCGCATGTGGCCCGCGGGCCGTGGTTTGAGGACGCCTGGGCTAGCGTGTGGCCTGGCAGTGGGATTTCCAAAGCTGTGCCCGGATCCCTGCAGGCAGGCAGGGTCGAAACTCACGGCTCTTCCCTAGGAAGGGCTTCCTAGAGGAGGAAAACCACCCAGCAGGCTCTTGCCGAAACTTCTTTTCCTCTCCGTGTCATAGAAATAAAGCAACCAAATAGTTCTCCTAGCAGCACTCTCCCCGGCCACCTGGCCATCTGACGGAGAGCACTGGTGGTCACACGCAGGGGCTGTTCTGCTTTCTCTTCGAGCCACTCTCCTCCCAGCCTGGCCTTGGCCGTGCTGTGCGTTAGGGAACTGGAGCTTCACTGGCTGCCTCGCAGCAGCAGTTCCGCGATAAAACTCAGCCATCTATGTGTTCTGTTCCTTCCATGCTTTATGAAAATGTAAGTTACATAGTTAAGCTTCGTAATAAAAATCCCATCTACCCAGAGAGCAAAAGCTGGTAGATTGGTTCCTTTCGAGGGCACTTTGCACTAAGCTCTCAGATGGGACTGTCGAGCGTGTGACGTGCAGAAGGCTTCATGTCATTGTTCTGTTGAAGGTCGCTACGTGGACATTTAAAATTGCTCTTTATCAGGAGTCGCAGATCCGCCTGCTCTTTGAAGCAGGCCCTTTACAAAATCTTCTCATTCGTCTTATCTATGGGGAAGCTAAAGCCACTGAAGACAAATGACCTCCTCAAGGTCACCCAGCTCCTCAGTGGCAGACCCTGTCCTGACCACAGACGCAATGGAACTGACACTCACTGAGCACTTACTACATTCCAGACATTGTCCTGGGCACTTGATGTGATTAAGTCACACAATTGTCACAATGCCAGGAGGTGGGTGATACTACGACCCACTTCGTACAGATAAAACAGAGGCCCAGAGCAGCTAAACAGCAAGACTCAGAGCTGAGGCCTGAGCGCTGCCTCACCGGCCCTCTCTCTGTGCTGTGCTGCCGTTTCTCAAACGCGAATGCTCCGTGGACCTTTTAGTGATCAGATCCCCGAGAAGAGGTGTTCGGCCCCCACAGGGAGGGCAGGCCCTGGGCTGTGAAGCCCCCACGGGAAAGACCGAAGCCACCACCTGCCACAGGGTCTGTTAAGTGCCATCTGCACGTGCAGGTTCTGTCTTTATAACTGGTGAAGTGATGTTTTTAGATCATTATCAATATGAAAACAAGTTAAAAACTTTAAGACTTATTCTTCTAGGATTCCTGGGTGTCTGGGAACCCCCGTTTGAGAAGCACAGTGTCTTTCTCTGTGTCTTCTAATGCTCAGTGGCAGTGACGGAATCCGAGTGGAGCTCATTCAGGTCAGGGGGACTTACGGAACAGTTCCGGGGTGTTAAGACCCACCGTGGTTGTGTATTAGTTTCTTGCTGCTGCTGACGACGGCTAGCCGTTAAAACATGGGAAGTTGTTCTGCTCGTACTTGGAGTCGCACATCTGCGCCTGGAGGGTGGTTTACATGCAGACAGAGCGGCGCTCACGCGGGGCCAGCATAGGCACGGGTGAAAAGCTGGGCCTTGGAGCCAGCCCGGGGCTGAACCTGGCTTTCCCCCAGCTGTGTGACCTGGAGCAGGTTACCTAACCTCTCTGTGTCTCAAGTTCCTTCTCTATTAAGTCGGGATGGAGCGTTTACCCACCTTCCAGGTTGAGTGCCGGGCTTCCGTGAGGTCACACGGGCGTGGCGCCGAAACAAGGCTGATGGCACGTGGCGGGCGTTGGCTCCTCCTGGGTCGTCGTCAGCGGTGGCGAGTGCTGTGACCTTTCTCGTGACGGGTGCACGCCGCAGGCCACCCACAGGCGTGGCGCTGTGGCTGGAGGCTCCAGGCACACCTCCTGCAGGTGCCGGGTGAGCGGCACACTGATGGCTAGTAGGCGGCAGGTGCCAGCCTGTGGGCCCCGCTGGTCGCGGGGCTGAGGCAGGAGGATCACTTGAGCCTGGCAGTTGGAGACTGGTCTGGGCAACATTCTGAGAAGACCCTGTCTCTTTTTATTTAAAAAAAAAAAAAACAAAAACCAGTAACATTGATCATCACCTATTGGCCCACTTCACGGGTGCTGATTTGATCCTCCCAGCAGCCCTGTGAACAGTGTCCCCATTTCACAGATGAGCACACAGGCTCAGAGAGGTGAGGTAACTTGCCCAAGGTCACACAGCTGGCAAGTGGCGGAGCCAGAATTTGAACTTGGTTGCTCACAGAGGCGAGCCATTTGTCTGAAGACCTCACCATCACCAGCGTGATTTTACAATCCCCCAAATGAAGCCTCCGGATACGTAGGGGCTTTTTTTTATATAAATGCAGCTTTCCACTTTAAATGTAGAAGTAATTGACATTACTTGCCTGACCTTGACGAGAGCAGGTAGCTCCACGTTGGTGTTGACGGTCTGCCCTGTCACTAGAAGCGTGGCCTCGGCCACCCTGACTTCCCCTCTCTGCTTCCAGATCTGCCTCTGCAGAATGAGATGGCATCACTCGCCTCACAGGCTGTGATGGAAACAAAGTGAATCAATAGAGAAAAGCACTTGGCTTGAGGCCTTGATGCCTTGATGTAGAATAAGTAGCCTCAGGGATAGGCACAGCCTGAGTGTATGTGTGACTCCGAAAGCGTAAGTTCTCTGCGTTCCACGCATTTGGCAGTCTGGGTGTGTGCGTGAGCTGCGTGCCTCTCGTGTCTGCCCTCCCACCGGCCCTCCACCGAGATCCACATCGGGCCACGGCAGAGTTTCCTGGACTGTCAGAAAATTGTTTTCTCCCCTCTGTAGGCTATATAACCTATTTGGTGTGGACGGTTTCATAGCTAGAATTTATTCTTTGGGATTCAAAATTATTAGGGGAAGCTTTTTTTTCTTTTTTTTTTATTCTCTTGCTCAAACACCATGCCCCATCAGCCAAACCTAGGGGGTGGGACCGTGGCTTTTCACCTCCACTCTCTGTTCCTTTTGCAGCTTTAATCGCCTTGACTTACCTCCATACGAAACCTTTGAAGATCTGCGAGAGAAACTTCTCATGGCCGTGGAAAATGCTCAAGGATTTGAAGGGGTGGATTAAAGCAGCACGCCCTGCCTCGGGGGTGGTTGTTCTTCGAGCAAGTTCTGCTTGCACTTTTGCATTTTGCCTGACAGACTTCTGCGGAGACGACTGGCAGAAGAGCGGCTGCAGGCGTGGGCCCTGGAGCTGAGCCTTCGCGGCGCACGCGTCCGCCGTCCCCGTCCAGGCGCGGGAACCCGGCCCCAGCTCGAGTCCCTGCGCTTCCCCCCGCACATCATCGACTGGTTGATATGTACACTAATTACATTTCAGGAGGACTTTCGCTATTTATGTTGTGCCTCTGCAGGCAAAGCCCTTAATAAATATTTTACATACTTTCTAATGACAATGAATGGAATTAATCACTCTACAGGTATGGTATTACAACTCGTGTTTACTTTTTAAAATGATTTAGACCGATTTTCAGATTTTATTTAATTACAATTAAAGATGTCTCATGTCCTTGGAAAAGTGAGCAATTTTTTTTTTGTATTTGAATTTCATACCGGGCTTAATGACAATGACATTTTTATTTTTGAAGTCCTTTGACACCTCCACCCTCTATTAGAATTGGAAGCCTAACTTTTGGCCCGAAAACCTCCTACAGACAAGTACTTTGAGAGAACTTCCAATTCCATTATATCATTAAACATAATGATAATTTTTTTTTCCATACTCAGAAAGAAAAACTGGGTATTACATTTTTGGGTTTTTTGTACAAATCTAGATAATAGCTACAGGCTGCGAGACTTGTAACATAGCATGACAAATTTTGTGTTGACTTGAAAGGAATCACACCATTATTCCTTAGAAGTAATTACGTGTGCTATAACACATTTGAGACAGGGTTGGACTACCATTTCTCGTAAGAGAAATTACTTAACCCTTCCCGATGCTGTACAGACATTCTTTTATTCTATTTCCTCTTCGCCATTTGTAGTAGAGACATTTTGAATGAAACTTGGCACTGCTTGATTTGAAACTGTGGAAACCAGATCTGTCTAGTCTCTTCTTTGTATGCGTTTGCTAACGGTAGCCACATAACCCACTTCTGTTCTAGCTGCACCCGTTCCGAAGGCACTTCATGTACTACGTGGAGGTCGTATCTGGTTTTTTGTTTTTGTTTTTTTTTTATCATAAACATTAAATGTGATGATTATTTCTTCTCCCCACACACGTCTATCAGTTGTGAATCTGGCTGCTAGCGTATGAATACCCGGATGTGAAGCTGAGCCTACAGACCTGTCCTCCCCATCGTTGTGTGATTCCTACGCAGCTACAAAGATTGAATACACACTTGATCTGAGTTTTGTTATCTGTGACCTGTTGCATGCTTCGAGACTGCCCGAGTTGTGTCTGTCGTGTGCCAGATTAGCAGTGACAGAGAAGACTTGATTTGACCCAGAGAGGTCAAGCCGTCGATTCGAGCTGGTCGTGCTAGAGGATTGAGGGCATCTGCGAGGTTCCATTCTTTTCCACTGGCAAGTCTCTGTTGTGGAAGTCCGTTGTGTTTTGTGAAAATGCCTGAGGCTTGGGAGTTCTGCAACCCTGCTGTGTCCTTTTTAACCTGTGTTGTCCTGAACCCTGTTGCCAGTCGTCGATAAGACCAAAAAAATTGTGGCTTCAGGAGCTGCGTTAGGTCAGAAGGACCTTCTGCCGTAAGAAATTGCTCGTTGTTACCCAGCTCTGGGTGGCACGTGAGAAGCCTTGAACGTTTTGTGTTTGCAGATGAGTTGTCTGAAGGGGGGGTGCAGAGGCCTGAGTTTCTAAAAGAAGGTGGATGTCTACAGAGCTGAATATTGGATCCTTTTCCATATTGGTTTAAAAATATACCTAGTAGTGATCAGAAAGCTTCGGTGTTAAGTAACTATCAAAAATAATACTGCTCAGTTATTTCTGTCTATTGGTGGTGTTTTTCCCCTACAGTCGACATAACAAATTGTCTCAGTGGCAAAAATCCCCTTTTGTAAACCCTAATAGTTCATATTCTATTTTCTTTTAAAACTCATGCCAAAGCCTAGGTGGAGCAGCAGTGTGCTTTTGTGGGTTTTGAGAGTGATCATGTAATTATAGGAGGAAAAAAATCCAATTCTAGTCTTAAGAACTAGGATTCTTCTGTCATTTTGCAAACTGTATATTGAAAAAAAAATCAGAATATTCACTAAATGCAAATTCAGCCAAGTATTGAAAAATGAAAGGAAATATTTGAAATATGAAAGAAAAATCATTCTGATAATTTCTAAGTCAGAAACAGATAAGAATTATCGAAATCTGCTCCATGAGTACTTGAAAGGCAGTAATTGTGAATGACACTTTAGTTCATCTTTCCATCAATAATATCTGGTTTTAATGACGAGTAAACATTGCTGGATTGGGGGTTTGCTTTTAAAAAAAAAAAATCAAAATAAGATTCCATAGTCCTCAATAATTCTGGAAGTTTCACTCTTTGCCCCAAATGGTCATATATCTTGTGTTCTCCAAGTCTTGAAGGCCATGTTCGTCTCATAAGGTCATTGCAGGGGTGGTGTGCTGTGCATGGGGCAGGTTGCTGGCTCGTTCCTCAGGCCCCCACCCCCACTGGCAGCCCTGGCAGAGGAGGGTGCTGCCCCCCATCCTAGTGGTCCTAGCCTCTAGGCCAGGCTCTCCAGCTCTGTCTTCTCCCAAGCCCCTTAGTCCAGTGTCTTTAGTTCCCTGCCGAAGCTGTGCTCACTCTCCATTCTCCTGCCAGAGCTCGTGAAGGTCTGTTAACATCAGTTACCACAGTTGCCTGTGGATCCTGGGTGTTTCCATTCCTGCCCCTCGGTGGCCTGAGGAGGAATGGGGGCAGTCCGCGTGGCGGGAACAACTGCAGACAGTGCTGCCTCCCCACCCCGGGCGCGGAGCAGGCAGCAATGAGCATGTCGGTGTTACGGTGTAGTGGGCTTCAGCGAGCGCTCCTTGTTGGCCTGAAATGTATATTGTCGTTTACTTTTCCATAGCCAGTACACTCATCACTACAACAAACCTAAGATACTTAATCTTTGTTTCCAAGACCCTTTGGCAAGTGACAGTGGATGTCCCCTAAATTCAGATGGCAAATGATACAAAGTGACTTCACATGAATCATTCCTCCCACGTAAGGACATAGTTGACAGATCCTGAGAAATGGTTTGCAAGATACTTGAGCTACTTTCTACACCTCCCAGTGTTACATCGACAACATACGCTGTTGCTGTTTGATCTCAAAAGATCCCAGGTGGCTCTCTCAAAAGCCAAGTTCATATGCAGTAACTTTCAAATTGTTCTATCAGTTACCAGTTAACCCTTATATTTTCCTACGAGTATTGTATCTCACCTCTGAAACTTTAAAATACATTTTTTTAAAACAGCCTGGGTTAATCAGTTCTCCAAGCCTCCACACACTGTGGCAGCCCTACTGTCTCTTTTCCACTCTCTCTCTGCTCTTTTCCACTCTCACTCTTGCTCACCCTCACTCTGCACCCCTGTACTGAGAGAGGGAAGGGGGAGGTGCTATCTGGTATCATTTTCTACCTTGCCAGTAGGGGGTGCTGCTGTGCAGGGTAACCGCCCGGCCTGCTCCCTTCCTGTCCCCCAGAAGATCATGCACTGCCTCTGTCTCATTCAGGCATTGGGGTACGTCCTGGTAAGTCACATCAAAACTGCCAATTTCAGGACTCAGATGTGTTTTTAAAAAACTCCTTATAAACTCCAAATTTTGTATTAATACTTTAGATTTTAAAACTGGGGAGGAAAATGTGATATACTTTGGACCACTTTTTGAATTTACATAAGCCTTAATGAACAGTGTATATATGTACTTGCATACACACACGCCCACCCCAGGGTGTTCTCAGTGTGTCAGAGAAAAACGCTGTCGCATTAGGACGTGAGCTTGGATAATGTTTTACAGGAAAGGGTTAACGTTCTGTTGGTATGAAATTTTCCAAGGAAACCAGTTGTTACACATCCATCCTTTGTTAAAGATGTTATACTCAAAGCAGCGCATGTTGAAAGTGCATGTCTTTGTTGGTTGGTTTTGTGTCTGTAAGGAGTAACCGTGGGACTCTAAGGACATTGCTCTTGGCTCCTGCTGCTAGTATACTGCATTCTCAACCTTGTATCAGCACGTCGGAAGCCGCTCTTGTGACCATAACCCTGTGTCTGCAGATACCTGTTCCTCTGTAAGCCGGTTGCCTCTCCTACTCAGGCTAATTTCACCTAGACTGTCACAGTTTCCTTCATGTTAACTTTGCGTGACTTTGTTCTTCCTTCACTACTATGTATGTAATATATATACATATATACCTACATATGCTGTCCAAATATATATGTATATATTTATATAGCATTTTTACACCTTTATCGAGCAATCTGGTTTCGAAAGGGAGTGAGAGCTTAGTCCCTTCTCCAGTTTTCTCCAAGCTGTGTCCTGAAAATTCTCTAACCCTCAGAGCCTGAGAGAACCCTAGGAAGATGATGATTTGCTGTCATTTCGTAAATTCAGGATCTGTTAACCAATGAAACATGAAAAAAACAGTGACTTTTAAAGGTGAAAGAGTTTCAAGCATTCCAAATGAATTCTCAATGTTTCATAACTTTTTATTATAAACCCACCTCCTAATATAAAGCCAAGTACTATTTGATACAGTGGTAAAAACCAAACTACCTTGAAGTTTTCTTTTTAAAGACAACTTACAGATAATGCTCATTTTCACAATCAGAATAGCTTTAACGTACAGTTGAATTTGATACAGGAAAAGCTTTGTTTAAGAACAAATCCTTTTTGCTTTGCTTTTTTCTTTAGAAATCTAAAGAGAAATTGTAGATTGTTTTCCTGACAACAAAAGACTAATGTGACAAAATGAAGTTATTGTAAAGAAGTGATGCAACTTGTCAAATATTTAATAAAGAATTATGGAAGCTGGAACATTTTCTACATCAAGTATTATGGGCTGTCTGATTTAAAGCTGCTTTGTGAAATGCATCATAATTGCTTCAGAGGGTGTTAAATGCCTGCACATTTATAATATGTTCACTTCCTTCCTCTTCCCCAAAACTCCACACGTTTAAAAAACATTAAAGTCTGACCAAGACACATGGCCTAGGCTTAATGAAAGGATACACATTTATTCTTACCTGTCTGCTGTTTTGTCTTTTTATTAAACTCCTAGAGCAACCACTGTCCTGAGTTTTTCCCACCATATATTAGTTTCACCTATTCTAGAATGTCATACAAATGGAACCATCAGTTTATTACAGTAAATTTTTTTTATCCTAGCTGGTATCTATACTCCCTTGAAGCGGTAAAACCCATTTTAGTCAATTGATGGGAAGCCACAGGGCACCATGAAAGAAAAGACACCAAATAGTCTTTCAAATAGTCATCAGATATCCAAATAGCTGGATATCCTCATTTCACGGGCTCAGGACTTCCCAAATATACACAGTCCCCCTATAGGATGTTTGAGCCTTGATCATTTGCATACAGGGATCACCTTGAAATCCAGGTACATTTGTGGGGGGATGGTTGTCCGTTCCCTGGCCCCCGCCCAGCTGCTCCAGCCGCCTCCCTCTCCGTTGCTAGCATCCTGAGGAGGAAGAATGCAAGAGTTTATTAGGACAGTAATGCGGTTAACCCCCAGATCACAGTGGCTTAGTAGGGGTGCGTTTCTCGGTGCTGGGTAGGTTAGAGGAGAGGTTGTGCTCCTCGACATCTCCACAACCCCCGGGAACGGGGTCCTCTGCCACCCGCCGGCAGAGGAGGGAAGAGAGCCTATCGAAGCTGGTGCAGGAGGGCCAATCCCCTCTGCCCACCTTCCCCTGGCCGGAAGTCAGTCACATGGCGGTGCCTAACTGCAAGGGAAGCTGGGAAGTATCCAGTGGCACCCAGAGAAAAAAGGAGGGAGTTTGGGAACAACAAGCCAAACTCTGCCATGAAGAGTTTACTTTCAGCCATCAATGCGCATCCCTTTGCACGTCGGTTTCCTACTACTTAATAGAAATTTCCACGTCTGCCTAGTGAGCCCCAATTTGCACACAAGGAAAAAGACTTGGAGGTTAAGAGGCCAGCAGAGCCGTGCTCTGGCCCCAGGTTGACTCGATGACACCATTCAACCACTGACTCTACTGCCCATTCAACCCCTTCCATCAAACTTCCTAAGAGGAAAGCCAGTAAACTCATGTATACTAAGGTGTAACTGACTGATAGGCTAGCCACGTGACCGTTTCCAGAGGCATTTTTATTTTAACAAATGCAAAGGTGATGCTTGGCTTAAGTCAAAAGGACTGAAGGTTGAAATTATGGCATTTACATATCAGCAAAGTGAGTAGAGGAGATTTTTGAGGGGAGGTGGCCTGCTTCCGTTTACAAAATCCATGTGGATAAGGGACAGCTACACAATGTGAAAGAGCAGCCTGTTCTTGGGGCAGTCCCAGCCTCAGCACGTAAAGACCTTGGGCCTTTCTAGCCGCAGAGCAGGGCACCCTCCCCCGCTTCCGGCTTTCCCCCCCACCACAAAGCAAGTGCCTGGTATTTTCCAGGGACAGAAAGAACGTCCCTTTATCCAACAGAGTTGAGAGGCTGAAGGGACCAGAGACAAAGGACAGGATTTTCTACTCCCAAGAACTCTTTGATGTGGCTCCAGGATGTTGGATTCTTAAAAGAGTTTCTGTTTGAAAAAAAAAAAAAAAACTCTAAATG
The DNA here is from genome assembly GCF_040939455.1 of Microcebus murinus. Taxonomy (NCBI): domain Eukaryota; kingdom Metazoa; phylum Chordata; class Mammalia; order Primates; family Cheirogaleidae; genus Microcebus; species Microcebus murinus. The sequence goes on along the minus strand of NC_134120.1, from coordinate 15,888,195 downwards.
TTAACGTGTAACATACAGTCCTACGCTGCATGATGACATTTCAGTCAACGACAGACTGCATATATGACAGTGATCTCATGAGATCATGAGCTAAAATATTCCTATTGCATGGTGACAATATGGCAGTGTTGTAGCACATTACCTTTTCTGTGTTTATGTTTAGATGCACAAATAATTATCATTGTGTTAAGATTTCCTACAGTGTTCAGCACAGCAACATGCTTGCAGGTTTGTGGCCTGGGAGCAATAGGCTATGTCATGCAGCCTAGGTGTGTCATAGGCTACACCATCCAGGTTCATTTAAGTGCACTCTGTCACTGGGGTCTTCTCCCTCCCCCATCCCCCTCTGTTGATGACCTCAACCCGCCTCCTGGCGCCCTCTTGCCTCCTCTGCACTCTGTATTTACTCAGAAGATCCTTGCCTGTTCATCTGTTGCGATTATCAGCGGGATGTTCCCTCCCCAATGTAGTAAGTGTTTAAACAACAGCCCTTTGAACCCTGGACTCCAGTTAAAGAGTAACAGGCTGGATGCTGGATCAATGGGAGACAAATATTAGCTGCGGAGGCCGAGAGACACAGCGTTGAGAAATACCTGCTGCCGGTGACATGCAAAGAGCAATGGTCATACCCAACGGGGGTGGGGGGGTCCAGGAACCCCTCAGACCCTGGCGACCTTGGGCCTGTCATTGTCCTGCTCTACATGTTGAACATTGAAGCCACCAACCCTTAAGTTAGCTTCTAGAACTCCCTATCCTCTTAAAGCATGTCCACTCTGTTTCTCCCCCTTCCCAGCCTCCAGCCAAGCTCTGGCTGTGTCAATGTGCTGCTCCAAAATTTCCCATAATTCCCACTGCACTCCCGCCTGGTGCTCAAGGCCACCTGGGATGTTTGGGCAATAGGATAGCAGATCTCCAGGTGGTCAGATTGAACAACCGTTTCCCTGTGCCCGCCCACCCTCCCCTGTGCAGTGTTCAGTGTTCCAGACCATTCTTTCTTGAACCTGTTTGGTTTCCATGACATTTCAATCTCCTGGTTTTTCTGTTGAAATACTCCTACTAGTTTCTCTTCTCCCCTAAATGTAGATGTTCACCAATAATTTGTTCTTAGCTCACATACTCTCTCTCCCCTCCTCTTCCTCCTCCTCCTCCCCCTTTCTCCTCTGGCCCCACCCTGGCTTAAGTCGTTACCTCCATGTAGACAATTACCAAATCTACCTCTAGCCCTGATCTCTCTCTACCTTGCCTCCAAAAGCCTGAAGGACATCATCATAGGACATTCCTCAAGTCACTTAAACTCAAAATGTCCCAATCCGAACTCACACTCCTTTCAAACCTCTCCTCCTGCGTGTTTGCAAATCTCTGGGAGCCGTCCCCTTGTGTCTTCCAGGCCTCTGTATTGGAACTTCATCATTGACCTTCCACACCTGTGCCCCACAGGTTGAAAGGGTGACAGTGTGGTTTTCTATTCATGCCTTCACTCATGCATCCCCTAAATATGTATTGAGTGCCCACCATGTACTGTGCACTTGTGGGGGTTAGAAGTACAGCAATTAAAGCAAAACAAAGATCCTTTCTGCCATGAGCTATATATTCGATTGGATGCAAACACATATTAAACATATAAATAAGTGCAGTGTGTGGTATGCTACGTGTTGATGATGCCAAGGGAAAAATAAAGCAGAGAGAGGATCCAGGTGGCCTGGGAGGGCGTGACTTTAGATGGGGTGAGTCGGGGTAAGGAGCTCCAGAGCTGAGAGAGTGAGCTGCGAGGCCACTTGGAGAAGAGCACTGGGGCAGAGGAACCCCAAATCCAAAGGCCATCCAGAAGTAAAGCCCTTGGAGGCCACACTAACACTAGCCATCTGTTAGACACCCGAGTGGAGAGGTCAAGAGGAAAGTAGAGAATTTCAAGGAGAGGCCCAGGCTGGAGACCAACTGAAGCTTCATCAGCATGCAGGTGGTATTTAGAGATAGGAGGCTGAAAGGCAGGGTCCAAGGACAGCACTGTGAGCTGGATCCGGGAAAGGAGGCATGGCCAGGGAGACAGAGGAAAACCAGAAGAGAGTGGTGTCCCCAGGGCTGGAAGGGAGACCACACGTGGCAAGTACAGGCTGGTAGATCAACAAGGTGAGGACTAAGAAGGGACCACTATGGTCATCAATGTGGATATCATTGGTGACCTCAGCAGGAGAGGTTTGGTGGAATTTGGGGGCAAATGCCTGCCTCGAATGGGCCCAAGGAACCAAGGACAGCAGAGACACCTGTCCCAGCTCTGCCATTTGTATTCTCAGCTCCACGTCCACCCTTCCCACCTTACTTGCCTCAGTAACTCCTGCCCGAGTTCAGACCATGACCTCCTGACTCTCTGCACCCTGCTTTCTCTCTCCTAAGTCTCAATCCAGTTTGCACACAGCTACGAGGACAGCCAGCTGCAATCTCTGCAGTCTCCTGCAGAAATCCCTCAAAGCCTTGCCTGTATCGACCCGTGAACACTCATCTCAAGTCTGCACTCCCTAGGTAGGCATTCAAGGTCAGGCTCGCTGTCCCTCTGTGCCCTGCATTCGCAGCCTGTGCCTTCCTACCTTTGCCCTCGCTCACGCCGCTCTCTGCTAGAAGGGACCTTCCCACACGTCCACATCTAGCCAAGCTTCAGGGCCCATCTCGAATGTCCCCTCATCCATGAAGCCCTTCCTGATTTCTGCCACCGAGTGAAGTTCCATCCCTCCTCTGAACCTACAGTGCCTTGCCCCTTTCTGCCTCTGACTGTGGTTGTTTGTGTGACCGTTTCCTTCCTGCACATGGCTATATAAACAACCCAAGAGCGTGGGGTTAAATCAACGCTCTCTGTACCTTGGGTGCCCGATAAAACTGGATTCCGGTGGACTGGTCGGTGCTGGGCTGTGAGGGGGAAGCCGGGTTCCAGGGAGGCTGGGCGTTGTGGGTTTCGGTTCAAGGACTGTCACTGTTTCCTGCCTCTGTTCAATCCTGAACAAACATTCAGACATCTGCCAGGCTGACAAGGATTGTCCCCCTGTGACCCTGACAGGGGACCCCATGACTGTAAGAAAGTCATTTGGGATCTCTGGCAAGAGAACCAGAGAGGAGGCAAGGTGACAGTTAGCAAAAGACACTGAAACCATGGAAAATTATCCACTGAGTCATGCCACTTTGGCCCGAGCATTCAGGTGCCTGTTGACTCTCCTTGTTTCCTGAGAAACAGCAGATGAATGTGTCGCCTGCTTTGTTCTGCCTCGTATTTGCAGACACAATTTTCGGGCCTCAGCAACAATTTAGTTCTTGAGTGATGCCAGTTTCCCCAGAGGCCTTGGGGCGTCTGAGCCACACGTGGCCATCTAAGCAGAGGTGCCCGGTGGCTACTTAGCCGCCCTCGTTAGATCCTGACTGAGGACACAATTAAGGGGCATTGAATTTGGGAAAGGAGATCACCCGGGGGAGGTGAGCCCGCCCTGCTCCTTGGTGCGGGGCCGAGAAGCTGTGGACGAGAGTAACAAGCTGCACTTGGCGTCCTCACAGCCCAGAATCCGGGGACAATCCCAGGCACTCACGAACGGACTTCCCAAAGCCCCCCAAGGGGCACCCAGGATGCACGGAGAGAAAGGCTGTGAAACGATGGTGGGCCTCAACTTGTCTGCCTGTGAACTTTAGTTGGCCTTCCCAGGATTTTTTTTTTTAAATAGGAAATTTTCACCTACAAATCAAGTTTTCCAATTTCTCTTTGACAATTAGAAGACCTGGCATCCATCAGCGGGAGCTCAACAGGGCTGCCTGCTTAGACGGGGCACACACCTCCCAGGTTCCCACACTCCTCTCCACTCCTCTCCCTGTTGTCACGTCTGGCCCATGTCACTCACTACCTGCCTGGCTGGTGTAAGCGCTTGCATTTGCAGCCTCTGCCTCTGGTCATAGCCAACTGGGACCACTGTGAGATTTGAACTTGAATTATCCACATAATCATCCCATTTCATTAGAATCCCAAGGGCCTGGGCCCAACTCACCCATAGGCACTGGGAACTCAACCTCTCATAACTCTGAGTCTCCCCATCCCCCGTCTTCTAACAGCTCGGCTGGGCTGGGAGCTGCCAAGGTGTGTTTCCCAGTCTCCTGCCCTGGAGATCTTGCCGTTATCAAGCCTGGGAGGGCTTAGCCAGGAGCGTTGTGCCCTGAGCTTTATGGTAGGAAAGGAGAAGAAAAACAGGATCCCAGAGGTGAAGTCTTCAACTCATTCCCCCCTTCTTGGACAATTATTTTATTAAAGACATCTCAACACCCCAGAAATGCTTCCTCTTTTTCAAAACCCTGTTCAAATGGGGAGTGGAAGAACCTGGCAGTTGGAAACATCTTCCCGGAAAGTCCTACTCACCCCAGTTTGGGACAGCCAATCCCAGTGGCAGGCCTGGCTCTAAGAAGGAGAAACCAAAGAGCCATGTGAAACTAACTTCACAAATCCTACATGAATGTCGTCATGGGATGAGGAATGTGATGGAGTGGGAGAGACAGGTGCAGTTTCTTCTCTAAGAAAGCATTCGTTCATTCAGGAAAAATAATTGATCATTATTTGCACCAAGGATTGTGCTAAATCCCTGGCCTTTGCTCTTAGCATTTTCATTTAATGTCAAAGTAGAGGGAAAAGCCACCAATCAGAGCAAAATGTGCCATAGATGCACCATCCGAAAGACTTAGGTCCAGATGTATTATGAAATGCATATTTTTCTTTTTCCTTTTGCATTTTATGAAACACATTGCTTATGCCATACATAATTTAACACCCCTAGCAGTGTCTGGGGCACCACTGTGTCAGCAAACCCGTTAATATTTCTACAGCAAACATAGGACTCCCCACACTAAGTGGAATAAAGGCTATAAATAGCCTCGTGTCAGTTCAGGTCAGGTTTTTGCCACCAAATGAGGTTCTTGCCCCAAATCAGATTGCTTCATGTTTACAAAAAAATGAATTTTGGAATTGCAGGTAAGGCTGTGCCCCGGCCCAGAGGTCTGGGTCCAGGTGAGGGAGGTTTCATGGAGGAAGCGTCACTCAAGCTGAAACTTGAAAGATCAACTGGACAAGAAGCAGAAGAATTTTCCAGGCTGGTGAGCCACACATAGCAGACAACAATCTGCAAGGATTCAAGCAGCCCTCAGGGCAACAAATGCCAATCCTAAGAGAAGCAGGCTTGGGGGGCCAGATGGGGACCCAGGCACAGCAGTGACCAGGTGGTGTGACCACCCGCATCAGAATCACAGAGTCCCCGGGCCCGCACCCTAAGCGTCCAGGGAGTGGAGCCCTGCAAGCTGCACTTAAACAAGTCCCCCGGAGATTCTTTTCCATGCTGAAGTTTGAGAACTGCCAAATGTATCAGATGTATCCTAGGGACAGTTCTAAGTTGTTTTAGAAATATGAGCACCTTTAATCCTCCTAGCAGCCTTGCTTACTAGGTTGTGCTTATTCCCAATTGTTCAGATGGAGAAATCAAGATACAGACAGGATAGAAAACTCATCCAAGGTCGCAGAGCTCATGAGAGCTAGACCAGGTGGTCTGGTTCCAGAGTTTGTGCTTTGAATCTGAACGCTGCCTTTGCGCTGACTTAGACACCCGTCCCAAGCCAGAGCTGCCCTCCGCCTGCAGCCGCAGCAAACCTGGGGCCTCGGTTCCTCTGCAGTCCTGGCTGTGTCCCCTGAAGGTGCAGCCCCGGCCCCGTGTGCCCTCCCCCACAGGAACCAGGCCCCCCGCTCGGGGCAGCTCTCTCAGGGGTAGGAGTGGAACTTTGGTCTTTCACCCCTGGGATTGGCATCCACAGGGAGAAGGTGACCCGTTTGCAGTAAGCCCGTTAGCCTTGGGCTCAAAGCCTATGTCGCTGCGTTTTATCTGCGCTATCGATCTGTTCCAGTGGCCTCTGTTTGAGGAGGCAAAGCCAGAGCGGGGACGGGGCTTGGAGTCTGCTGACCGGATGGTCAGGCCTGGCAAGCAGGGTGCCCTCTTCTTGTGTCAATTCCAAAAGGCAGGGTGTGGAAATAAAGTCAACAGAGAGTTTTCCTTCATCCCCACGTAAACAGTGTTCAGCTGTGTTTGGAGAGAGTTGGGCAATGCTGGGCGGAGGTGGGTTGGTGAAAAGTCAACTTTGACTTTTAAGTCTCTGAGCTGGCCTCAGTTTCCACGTTTCCATCGGCTTGCCTGCAGCTCACGTCAAGAAGAAAATTCTCCAGGCTTATGCGTAGCCCCCTCCCCCAGCCACCAACCATGAAATTATCACAGGCATGGGAGAATGTTCTGGCACATTCCGTCTTCTCCCTTCACACGGGGTGTATACCATCGGTGTGCGCAAACTGTCACCAAGCAACCTCTTTTTGATGGCCCTGGGGTTCTCTGTCAAGGACAACTGCTCTCTAGCAGGAGCCAATCCAGGTCATACAGCAAGGACAGCGGCCCAGTGCCGGGTAGGCATGGCAACCATCTACTTAGAGAATTGTAAAAAATAGAGAGGGAACATTAGAGACTATTTGCTCCAAACCCCTTGTTTTGCAGATGAGGAAATTAAAACTCTGAGAGGGAAGGTTTCTTGCCCAAATTATCCAGTTATCAAATGGTGGGGTAAATCCGAGCCCACTGGCCCGACCCCCTGGCCCCAGGGGTGGTTGGGTTTTTCCCACCACATTATTTGACCTCTTATCATTTGTCTTCAAAACTTTCCAGTTCATATTCTTGATCGTCCGCTCAACCCTTTTCTCACTCATTCTGGAGAATGTTCTATGAGCTAAGCAACAGGCTGAAATCTGGGGTGAGCTGACAGCAAGAGCCGTCCCTTCCTCTGAGGGGCTCCCGCAGGGAGGGCCCGTAGGGAGGTCATGGCTGCCTCCCCCTTCCCTGCTCCCTGCCCTCTTCCCTGGGGAGCCTGTCCTGGCTGCAAGAGGGTAGGGAGTGAGGTGTCTGATATCTGTCACACATTCTCACCCCCTCACCTGTCATCCGTGCAGAAAGGAGGCCACTGGAGCCTCCCAGCAAAAGCATTCAGGTCCGAAGCCACTGAAGTACAGAGAATGGCTTCCGCCATAAGCACCTCTACAGGAAAAGAAACAAACAACAAATGGGTTGGGAAAATTCTGGAACTCACAGCAGGAGCAGATACCAGCCAGGGCGGTGGGAAGAGCTTTCCCCTAAAGAGGACCTCAGCTCACCATGGGTTTGGTCACAGTTCTGCTGATGGGGGTGTAGGGTTTAATGGATCTTGCCAAACATGCAACGTGCCCTCAGGAAGGCCGGGGCCGCTTCCTGCAAAAGCGCTAAGAGGGTTCCTGACAGCCAAAGGCACAAAAAACAACACGAGAAAAGGCATGATGCTCTGGTGAGATCCCTGCTCCCCCTTCAAATGCAATCTGTCATTCCAAATGATTCACCCACCGACAAGAAGGACTAAAAATATTTAAGCACGACATGTGCATCTATTAAATAGTCATTCCATCACACATGGCTGGAAATTGGGTTTTCTGAAAGGTTACCAGGAATTGTCTGCCTCTGCAGATATTGTAGCTTTGAAATGAATTCGAGAGTGAGGGATGCTCAGATGGGCTGAATGGGTCTCGGAGCCAGGTCGAGCCACCAGTTCGTTTATTAGCAGCAGCAGCAATCAGATTCAACCACTTTGACAGGGTAGTGAGAAGTGCCTGGGGCTGGGGACCGCCTTCCGGTCGGGCTGCTCCATTCCAAGCTCTGGATGGGATGCAGTTGACTGGTAGAATTTTGCTTCTAGGTGCTTAAGGTACATACACCAGGTTTTGCTGTGGCCTCTTGGATGGGGTCACCCAGGACAGATCAGTGAATTCAGAGACCCTCATTCTGTGACTCAAACTCATGGAGTTTCTAGCCCTAGTCCATTTCACAAGCAAGGGCTGACCATCACTCTCTGGGGTATGAGCCCCTAAACAACATGGGTCAGAGGAGCCAGAACTTGACCTTGAAGGGAACAAACATGAGGATTCTGTCCCCAAAGGATGGGGAGGGAGGAGGAAGCCACTGAAGGACAGCAGCGAGGCAGCTGGAAGAGACACCTCTCTGGAGGACAGACGTGGTCACCTTCCAGGCCCCAGTTAGATGCCGGGCAGATCCGTGCAGTAGCTACAGCAGCCCTTCCTCGTCCCTGCACCGTCACAGCCGCAGAACCTGCCGAGGGAGCTGGGGTATGCCCGAAAGTCTGAAGAACTTGATAGGGGACAGAGCTGCATGGCCCAGGACAGCTCCACATGCGCAAGCCGAGAGACACGTGTCCATCCAGTGAGGTCTTCGAGAAAACGCCCTTGTGCTTCTTTCTTCTCCAAAGACCCCTGAGAAAGTCCCACTACCTTGGCTTAGCGTGTGGCCCAGTAATCCATTAGCACCTCAATATAAACTGATTTATCAGTCCCAGCAATAAAACAGATTGGAGAAGAACCAGACAGCAAATCTGGCAAGCTTTCTTGTACCTGATTTTTTGAATTGGTATTATACTAACGTGGTTCAACATTGAAATTATAAAAGGGAGTACCACGAGAGGGGTCCCTTCCACTTCCAAGATCCAAGTCACCCATTTCCCCTGTCATGGTAACTACCACGCGCAGATTCTCAGATGTCCTTCTCCTTCCTGGTTTTACTGAAATGGAAGTAGGTTACACCTGCTGCCGCTGGACTTCCTGCTTTTTTTACTTAATAAAATTTGGAGAACATTCTAAAAGTTTCTCACCAAAAAAAAAAAAGAGAGAGAATGGTTATGAAAAATTCCACTTACTTTTCTAATAATGTCTCGGGACGTCTCCCATTCCAGTGAAAAGCTTAGAAATTAAACTCTTTTGGGTTGTGAGGACCTGGGGGTGGGGGGGACTTGAAGGGAGACAGCTCAGACTTGGAAATCCCAGTGTGGAGCCTCTCGATCTTGTCGTCTGTCCCCAAGAAAACCCAGGAAGGACCTCTAGGCCAGGAATGTGTGAGGGAGCCGGAGGACCATGCGAGACCCAGTGCCACTGCAGTGACTGACTGTCCCACTGACACCCCAGCCACAGAGTTCATGCCCCTGGGCGTCATGTCCTCCTCCCCCACAGCCATGACACAGCCACCTCTCTCTGTCGGGCTTCGCCCCCGCCACAGACTGCCCATCTCCTGGCAAGTCTCAGCGTCCAGACCCTTAAAGAGGGACGACCTAGCCTATGCATACGAAGAGTGGCCACGCCCCAGATGGCCCACGGCACAGAGGTAATCGGGATGGCCCCCTGCCGGAACGTCAAGACCGAAGCCTGGGAGCCAGGCCGTGCACGGGCTGTCCCCGCTTCCCGTGCTGGCCAGGTGCAGTGTGCCCCCTCCCCGAGCCACACATGCCAGCCTCATCAGCTGCTCCACGCCACCCTCTCTCATCGCAGGCCTCCGGCATCTTGTTTCCACCTCCTGGAACACGGCCTCCCTCCCCTGTCACTGGCTTCCTCCTACTCTGCTTTCTTGTCTCGGCTCAAGCACCACTGCCTCCAGGAAGCCTTCTTGGATCTTTAAGTGCCTGGCTTACGTGCTTCCTTGGTATCTATCACGTGGTTACTAACCGCCTCTGTGCTTGTATCTCTCCCCCAGGTCAGGCCATAGGCCATGTCCATTTCATTCCTGAGGCTCTCCAGGGCTCAAAGAGGTCCCTTGACCATAGTAGGCACACAAAAACTATTAATATTTATCGAATGAATCACACATCAGCGGCCTACAAGGCCAGACCCTTTGCCCTAGACTAGTGGTTCTTAAGTATAATGACCCTTTGTTAAAAAAGAAAAACCCATGGCACACCCCCAACACATGATAGCAGGTTATACTTTTAAGATCTATTGGTTAGGAAAATGCATAATGACCAAAATTTATATTGAATTTAGTAGGACATTGAAATAAATTTGTATTTCATCAATCCCAACAGCGCACACGTATGTTCTAAGGCTTGGCACACACGTGGATTTTTCAGGCCTTTGCAGCACCTCTGAGGCGCCCCTCCCTCCCCGTGTCGCAGCCTGCAGGGCGTGAGGGTCCCAAGGCAGGGGAACCTTAAAAGAGCCGGGGCTTCAGCTTCTCCTAATTCACAATTTGCCTAGAGATGGACCTGTCTTTGAGATTAATGAAAAGTAAGAAAGACACCGAAAAGGGGGATAACAATGTACTCAGTATCTAGAAAAGTAAACTCATTCCCCAGAACACAGCAGGTTTTATCTAGAGGCGGATCAACGTTAAAGACTAGCGCTGGTGCATGGAATTAATCAACAACCTGTGCACCCCAATTCTGGGGAGTAGGGGAGGCCAAGAGCACAATGGGAGTGTGGGCTGCAGATCGAAGTCTCACAGGGCATGGGGCTCCCGTGACTGGTGCTCAGACCTGTGGGTCGTCTTCATTGCTTTTCACTTTGGGCCCCCATCGCTACCAACACACCCACGTTGCAAGGCAGCTCAGAACGGAGCCTGTGCCCGAGGGTGTGGCCCTTCTGAAGACACCATCACAAGAGGCACCTGGGAACTTCCATTCACCTTTGCCACCAGCTCCATTGTCCCTGCCATGGTCACCCTAACATGGATGTCACCAAAGCCTCTTAACATCCAATCATCCTTCTGCATCCCCCTCTTCTCACTGAGCTCACTGTTGCTCTTGGGATAGAGAAGAAACCTCCACCTTTGTCCCCAAGGTCCCCAAGGGCAGCATCCTGCCTACCTCATGGTCTCATGGTGGGCCTTCTCCCACTCCACATCTGCTCCAGCCACGTGGGCTCACCTTCAGGTCCCTGCTCCAGGCCTTCACAGATGCTGTCCCCTCCACCCCATATCTCTCCACCCCATTCCTTTGACTAGAAAATTCCTATCTCTCATCCAGAGCTCAGCCCAGTGCCACTTCTTGGAGGAAGCTCAGCTCCCCTCATTGTATAGGAATAGCACTCCAGACACCCATACTACAGCACTCTGGGCTGGTCCAACTCCCTTCCAGGATTAAGTTAAAGGTTCCCAACTCCAACCCTGTCTGGTCTCTGGACTGCCAAGTGTCAGAGCCCTCTGCCTCCAAGTGGAGATCACTTTTGTTGGTACTTACAGCTTCACCGTGACCTTCAACATCAAGCCAGCCAGGCGTTGTGCAGAAATTTTAGTCCTCTGATGTTTTTCTGCACTCGTCCTCAGCTTTGGAATGAGAGGCGAAGTCCTCCTGCCTCTGTCGCTGGGATCAGAGGCGGCAGAGCTCCATTCGTGATCATGCTTCCAAGCACTTAAAGAAGAGCAAGGTAAAACCCCAAACTCAAGCCTCCCACCCCTACCTCCCAACCACTAGCCCACTCCCCAAAGGAACTACCATCAATTGTGCCCTGTGTATCCTTCAAGGAAAAAAAAAGAAAAAATATGCTATTACCACCAAATAAATACATATACAAATATATACATGCATAGAAGTATGGAGTCATGTCCTTTTTATTTATATCAAATGTATTCTTATATATTTTAGATTTGAAAGCTGTGGGGTTAATCATTATCCTTAGCCCCAATTCCTGGTATTTTTCTTTTTTCTATTTAAATGTCTACATAGTATTTCACTGTATAGTTGTATTATTATGTTTATTTAACTAGTCCACCATACAGTTATTTAGTTTTAGTTGTTTGTTCTTACAAACAATGCTATAATGAATATTCTTATGTATATGTCTTAGTGTACTTTTGTGAATATATCTATAAATTCTCAGTAATGGAATTGCTGGGTCAAGAGAGATATACACTTACAATTCTGATAAGTATTGTAAAATTGCCCTTTAAAAAGTAGATCGTTACCATTTCCGGCAACAGTGTTTGAGAGTGGCAGGTGGCCCACAGCGTGGCCAGTACTGGATCTTGACAAGCTCTGAATTTTCACTTACCTGCTCACCTCCATTGGTATCTCACCTCCATTTCTATAATTATCAGCGAGGTTAACCATGTTTTCATGTGTTTATTTTTCTGTAAACCCCATGTTCATATCCTTTCTTCATTTTCATCGTGAATTATTCAATGTGTTGTGCTCTGTATTGCTAATATTTTCCCCTAGGTTTTTTTATGTGTGTGTGTGTGTATTTGTTTTTCTCTTTCGATCTTATTTTAATGAGCTAATGTTCAGAAATTCTTGACTGTAAGCTTTGTATACTGCTTAATAATTCATTCCCTGGCCCAAAATTGTATGCATTTTTATCAATTTTGAAGTGCTAGACAATGCCCCCAGGCTGTCCAAAGATTCAGCCTAGTGTCTACAGCCCCCAGCCCCCTTGAGACATTGCAGCTTTAACAAAATGCTGACAGTTGATCTTCCTTTTGACTGTCCCAGCCAGAATGTTCCCCAACTCACGAATTCAGCCAAAATATACATGAGGTTAATCCACTTGATTTTTTTCCCCTGGTTCCAAGCTCTTGCCTGGGTTATTGGTTATTTTTTAACACCCTTTACACAACCTAGATTTAAAAAGACATCCCTTAAATTCAGATATCCAGGTCTAATTAAAATCCTGCTCTTAAAACACAAGAATCTATTCGGATGCTTTTCCTGAAGCTTTTGGAGAAAATGACTTCCTCAGTTGTCCTTGGCCTTCTGTGTGCAGCACCTTCTGCTGAAGCACTCCTAAGAGTGGCTGGATCTTTTTTTTTTTTTTTTTTTAAGACTAGTCAAATGCAGTAGTGAGGAGGGAGGAAAGTAGAAGAACAAGGAGTTCAATCTGTAACTGACTGTGAACAACCATGTGAGATAACTCACTGCCTTCGGAGGGTGGCTGGATCTTTCTGTCGGCCCTGTCTGATGTGAGCACTGACCAGCGTCTGTGCCCTGTCGGTGTAAACACCACGGGACTGGAATCGTGTCTTAACCACACTAATCCTCTGGCCTGACATTTGGACCTTACGGGGTGACACAGAAATCCAGGTGGGGCAAGAGTAGAGGAGGGACAAAGGAAACAGCATGCCATTCTTTCAGGAGTCAGGTATGGCATGAAGACCACAGATCAAAGAACTAGTTCGGGATCTGGCTTGGTGAGTTCCAGGGAATCTGTGCAGTGCAACAGAGGACAAACTACATGCTCATTCCAGGCTCTGCCCGACTCTAAAGCCAAATGAAACAGGAAGCAGCTGCTCCCAGGACAGAAAGCAAATAAATTAACTTGATGTTTTAAAAAATTCTTCATACTGGACACCGTTTTAATTCAGGGTAAATCTTGGGTTGATTCTATCGATAGCTAAGTGTGCCAGGGAGGGGACATTGAAGAGGAAATGATAAGAGTAGAAAAAACTTTGGTGGAAGGTGCTAGTGGACAGACCTGGGGTGGGGGGACCCAGGATGGAAGGGGTTGCTATAAATGCCTCCCTGTGCAAGACAATAGGGGAATCTAAGGGGGACAGGGGACAAGGACACAAGGGGAAGAAAGCTACCTATACCGAAAGAGGGGGGAATGTTTCCTTAGGGAATTCTCCATCAAAGTGAGGACTACAAGAAGCACACTCAGAGAGACGGGCACACGAGCTCCAATGCATAAGAGAAACATGTGCCCAAGATTTGCACTCACCATTCAATTGGTACTAATCGATCAAAACTTGTGCACCTGCATTTCTTTTAAAGCCACAAAGCATTAGAGGAAGAACTGGGATTGGCCCCTCTCTCCTGAGGATCTGAGATCTCCTGAGGGTCTCAGCCTTTGGCCTGGCTGTCAGCTCTCCCTGCATGAAGGCCCCCCTGTTCACAAGGTGCCTCTCCTTTCTCTTTCTTCAGAAAGGAGGCCTAGAGTTTTGCCGCTACTCAGGTCTGTTCCCAGGGTCCCCACCCATGCCCCGGCAGAGGCCCGCACTCTCCTTGCACATTCCTGTGTTCACTTGGAACAATCTAGCACATGCCCTTTGTATAATAATTTCTCGACATCCAACTTTGTTTTTCTCTGTTCATGATTAAAGCCTAATTCATCTCGTGTTTCACTGGAGGTTTCAGAGCAAATGACAAGTAAGTATTCTCAGCTTTGCTACACAGAGAGGAAACCAACGTCTCAGAAATATGAAGTATCTTGTCCAAAGGCAAAAATCCAAATAGCAAAGAATCTTAAATGAGACCCAGGATTCCAAGTTCCAAATTTCAGCATCCCTCAGGATAAAAGTCATGCTTCAGTGGAACTGATCACTTTCTTTTTTTTTTTCCATTTCAAAAAGGCTGCAGCTCAGGGCAGGAAGATGAGAAAACCCTGGAACTAATCACCCACAGCAGGTAGAGCCTGTTTCAGCTGCAGCCAGTGGAAAGTTACCTGAGTTTGTTTTTCACTGTTGGAGAAGCCCAATTCTGCAGGCTGTATCTGAATGTCAACATTAGGGAATTAGACATTCCATGCTGACCTTCAACCTCGCAGGATTCAAATCTGTCTTCTCCTTAAAACAAGGCACTCCCCCTCTTCCTTTCTTAAAAAATAAAAAGTCAGTTTTAAAGGCAGCAGAAGTAGAGTTCTGCGATTTGCCACAAGAAGTTTGAAAGATTCATTCCGTCTCTGAAATTCAGAATCCTTGCAAATACCATGGCTGGGATTTTGTCCTGCCCTCTGAAGGGATGTCTACATGGGGAACCCTGAGGAATCTGTTTCACTTTAAAAGAGAAAAACCAGCAATGATTCTGAAAAGTAATAGGATTGCCGTAACCAAGAGAAGAAACTTTAAGAGTACAAAGCAACTTACCCCAGGCAGTGCCAACACCGCAGCACCTGTAATATCACAAAAAAAATTCACATTGACGCCATATCCACTGACTAAAGTTGAAGGGTACAGGGCTTTGGTGATTTCCAGAAGGTTCTTAGGATGTTTTTCCATCTCAGGATGCATGTCTGCACTTTTACCATATGAGCATGTAGGTCAATTCCTCAGCCCTCATGGAAGACCCTGGACTTTTCCAGGAGCGGGGGTGCAGGATTTCCTCAGACAGTCAGAGGAAACCAGGGGAGAGCTTAGTCGCCCTCAGGAACTTAGGGAGCAGGATCAGGACCAAACAGCAGTGGCAGCTCTCTGGGCTCACTTGTTGAGATCAGTTCATAGGCAAAGAAAAGAAAAGTCCACGGTATATTTTGCTTTTCATTTTCACCGGATAAGACTGATGACAACTAAGAGAAAGTCTGGGGTAGGATGACAAGACCTGCTAGTTAAGTGAAGGCTGCTGCCCATCTCCTCAGGCCACCAGCTCTGACTGAAACAACCAGAACTCACTTCAGATTGTTACTTGAGAGGGTAACAAACAGTTTCCTGTTAAAGCTTAAGAAAGCAAAATGACAACAGGGCCTGAGGAGGAAAAGAAAGGATCAGAGATATTAAAAATAATAGCCGACAAGAGAATCCATTCGGAACCAGCGGCAGCCTCTAATGGCGGCTCTGCCTGTTGCGTGTGTGTGTGTCTGTCCTCACTGCCAGATTGGGAGTGACAGAGATTACTCTGTTTTCTTTGCTCCCTATCCCGCTACCAAAGCTCAGCAGATAATCAGGTACTTAATAAATGATTGTTGGAGTGAACAGATGAATAGATTATAACTACGCCAGAAATGACCAGTTTGAGAGGAGAATGAGATTGGCTTCCAAACGTTCGTCAAGAGCTCAAAGTAGGACGCCCCAAGGATATATTTAATGTCATAGGTTCATATGACCCGATGACTCTTCTGGCTCTAGAACTCTGAGGAGGTGACAAGATAATAAACCGAGGCCTTCCGTGAGGAAAGAGTTAAACAAGTTTAAACGTGGGTTTCTGAGGGGAACATGTGTCCACAAGGGGCCTCCATGGCTGCCTGCGGCCGCGCACCCCCACACGGCAGAGGGGGGAGAGCTCCAGTGTGTTCGGCCAAAGGTGACGCTGACTTACTGGCCTAAGGTCGTGCCCTCCCTCCCCACCAAATCGATAATTTAATGTGACTTATCAGAAAGAGAAAGACTTGTTTACTTTTAAATCCTGGATTCCATAAAGGGAGAGGGGAAAGGCCTAAAAGCCCCAGAAGCTCAGGACGCGGGGCCGAGGCTGCCCGGCACAGCCGCAGAAACAGGAGAGCGGAAGGCGCCATCCCGCCAGCCGGGGAGGGGCCCTGGGCCCCGAGAGGACCACAGCCGACCGGGGTAAGTGCTGGTGACTCCCCTGAGTGGAGCAGGCTGTTCTTTGGGGTGGCCACTGACGAGAAATGGGGTGTGCGGCTCACTCTGGTTTGGAAAGAGACTCCACTCGGCGCCTGGGCAACAGGAAGTATTGAACACACCGTATTTGAATTTGTCTTCCATGACTACTCTGTTTCTTCAGGGAGCTTGAGGAAAACAGGAGACTTTCTCGAAGGTTCTTCTCACCCTTGTGGAGGGCAAGGAAGAGGCCAGGGAGGAGCTGAGGGCTCAGAGGCAGTGTGGACTTCGTTTCTGCCCTTGGAGCGGCTGTATATTCAGCCATTGCCTATTTTACTGTGGTCTGATTTAACAACAACAGACAAAATTCTGCCAGCATGGTAACTAAAATTAGGTTTATTTGACCAGGACTTCCTTCCCTGCAGGGCAAACACACGGGCAAAATGCACGAGGTTTTTGTTCTTATCCTTCTAAACTCCTGGCATTAGAGTTATTCCTTTCGAGTGTCTCTGCACGACTCACATTGTTCCCTCAGCAGCACTAAAAATAGCTGGACACCTGCACAGAAGTGAAACTGGTCCTTAGGAATCCCCAAGCCTCAGCGATCTCTTTTTGAAAAGTCCAGTGAGGCTCCAACTTGGCTGAGAATTTGCCCAACAATTTCCTTTTCACGCTGGTTGGTGATAAACACAGATGATAAATGCATGGATAAGAAGCCTTCCACATTTTCCCTTCTAGATGGATTTCAATGAGAAAAGAAACGCTGCTGTGCTCCCCATTGACAAGAACATTCTATTTTAAAATTTCCATGTGCTTTAAAATTGACAAGCCTCAGAAGTATAATACTGACTTCCTTTGTCATTTAGACTATAACGGCCTAAAAGAATCAAATTGATGCATTTAAACCTCTATTTGAAATGGCAGTAAATGTGGATTTGCAATAAAAAAAAAAGCATCTCCATTTATCTTTTGCTTTTTAAGAAATCTTTTTTTTTTTCTGATACGGGTTAGGTTTGCAGCAAATTGACACATTTTGCAGTTTCAAAAGCATTCTTTTCTCAGCCCTGTTGAGTTGGCACTAGAATGTTCTTAGCCCCTGGGAACAAAATATTAAAGCAAAGACAAGCTGCTTATGCCCAGAGCTGACCTGAGAAAGAATAGGGAATGCACTGATATTCCTGGTACTTGCAAATCTAACACATCTTGCTGGGAGTTATAGAAGGGGCATATAGAATACTTACAGGGTGATGAATTTGCTGGAAGTCATGCTTTGTAAAGCCTTCCTCCTTAATACACTTTCTTTCCTACTTATGAAAAGAAATGTATGGCATTTAAAAGAGGATCAAACTAAGTCTAGCTTTTTTTTCATGCTCATGGGTTCAATGGGAAAACCACATTCTGAATTGATGGCAGCAGCTAGAAATGCTTAGAGATCCTGTCACAGTTGGGAAGGTGAGGCCAGGAAGACACTGCACAGAAATTTAGTTTTTGTTTTGTTTTGTTTTTTTAGAGACAGGGGTTTTGCTATGTTTCCCAGGCTGGCTTCAAACTCCTGAGCTCAAGGGATCCTCCTTCCTCACCCTCCCTAGTAACAGGGACTACGGGAGAAATTTAGTTTTAATAGACAACCATTTAGGAATGCCTAGTGCTCAACCTCTCTTAGGGAGATCTCCGGAAGTTAGGCATGACAACGACAGGTGGTGGAAGATTTGTGTGGGTGGGATCAGAGGCCTAGAGAAGCTAAACAGGATCCCTCAAGGCTGTTTCTAAGCTGTAGAAAATTGTGCTGGCATTTGGACAAGTCACCCTGACTAATATCCAACATCTTTGACTTAAACATTACTCGTTTCCCCGGGAAATAGCAGGTGTTATTTTACAGCCAGTGTATAAACTTTCTATTTGTTATTAACTGGTACTATTTAAATTCCATTGTTAAATTTGAAATACTAGAACATAAGACTTTAAATCTGCAGAATAAGAAATGACTGTGAATTTTCAAAATATCTAAAGGTAGATCCTGGCATTACCCACTTCTAATTATTTTTACTCATGATATATTATTGATGACATTGGGGGGGAAAAACCCCACCAAAATTCTGCTTGCTTGTTTAAACTGCTTTGTGAGTTCAGAGTTCAACCACTGCTGCAGAAACAATCAAAGAAGTAATAAATGATGATGGCTGGTTTAGCAACATTCATCATTTGCTAAGAAATGATCCTGAAGCCTATCTCTCAGCACAGTACTAACTTCTCACACTCGTGACAAACCATATTAGTAGGGTAGGTTCCAACCTCCAATTTTCAGAAGAGTGTTTTGCAAGAAGGAGTTTTTATTAGGAAATCTGGAAAAAAAAATGCTTAAAAATTTTAAAATTCTCCTTGTTTTTCTCACTACAAAAATACTACATGAATCATAGAAATGAATAAATGCAGAGACACAAAAGGAGAAAAAAAATGAAACCATAATTCCTCTACTCAGAGATAACAATGGTTAACATTTGATGTTCTTGCCCCAGGCAAAAGTGCATTTTTCACAGAAAAGGGCTCATACAGAGTATATTGTTTTGTAAACTACTTTTTCATTCAATAACATCTCTTGAATTTCTTTCCAAGTCTACAACCATTTTTCTACAGAATGGATTTAAATGACTATGGTGTATCATAAACGTATTAATCTTCCTCTATAGTTAGACATTTGGTTGTTTCCAATTTTGACCATTAACAATGCCACCATGAACAACATTATAGATAAATCTTTCTACAAATTTTTGACATTTTCCTTGAGATATATTTCTAGGCTATAGAAATAGAAGTTTGTTTGGGGGGAGGAATTTGGTAAGATTTACCTGCGATGCATTAATTTCTTCTGCTCTTTTCCCCTTCCCTGTGTCTTTTGCAGATTTTTCAAAGCCCGAAGCAAACAGAGCCCTCATGGAGAAGTGGAGGGTGTTCAGACACGGCTATGAGGCCCTGAGATGTGAAATGAGCCCAAGCCCTTGCCCAGTACATTGGGCACATCCTTTGGGGCCCTTTAACAAGTGAATTGTTCACTTCTCACCTCTTGGGGATCTGTCCCACCTGGGCCAAGAATTTTCTAGAGCCTCTTGCGATGGTCAGCAATGTCCCTGATGTGACCAGGAGTTAGGGATTTCTGCAAAGACAAAGCAGGAAGAGCCTGGCTGCCTTGTTAGGAGGAACAGTAGGAAAAGGAAGGACAAGATGGTAGTCTGTCACACGCATGTCCACGGCTGTGCTGTGCTTGGAGCACTAAGGTTCATGGTAGTTACTAGGGCCACCTAGGACAGTACAGTCCACTTTCTCTTTGAGTCATGAAAAAGTGCCCAGGTGACAAGTTCAGCCTGAGGAGAGCATGTCTAAGAAGAGACCAAGTGGCACTTCCTGTGGCCTCACAAATGGCCATACCCTGTGACAGCAAGCCAGGGCCGCAGACTGGAACCAAGGCACGGTCAGTCACTCAGGGGGAGGGGGAGGCGCAAATCAACCAAGTGAGGAAGGAAAGGGGGAAAAAAGAGGCTGGATGGACATTCCTGGCCCACAGAAACAGAGCAGCTTTCCTTAGTGTGTTAACAGTAGCTGCGAGTCTAGCTTACAGAGGGTGATTTCTCCAACTGCCTGTGAATAAGGGTCATTTTTCCTGAAAAATGCACAAGGGTTCATTTTCAGCTGTTAAAGATGAGCCAGTTTTCTCGCTAAAGCAGGGATCTGGTCAGCCATTAACTCAGTTACCCCGGGGTGAGGGGGAAATAACTGGCCCCAATTCTTTCCTTTTCTAGCATTTGGGAGAATGAAGGATTAGGTAAAATGCATTATTTCCTCCCATTCTCCACTGTGGGCAGGAGTTCACATATCAGTTAGAAACCATTTTTGAACAGGAAAACCAAGTAAATCCAGAAGGGATTTACTCATGGGGCTCCCTTTTTACTAGAAAATGAGTGTTATTAACTAAAAATCGATGCTTTCCTCTTTCTCCATTCTCCTCCCTTCCTTCCCTCCCCTCATCTCCCGCCCACTGCTGTGGTGGGAAATGACTGTGGTGAGTGACATTTAAATCGTGAGCAAGGTTGGACGCCTCCATGTCCCTTAGATGCCCCCGAGGGTAGATCACAGCACTTCTAAAGGCCGTATCCCCACATGAAATAATTTGAATTTTCTTAGACTGCAGAATGTCTCGCATTCCTGATGACGGATTGGGGAGCATGGTGGGTCTGAGAGTTGCAAAGGCTCCATTAGTTCAGTTGATCGTTCCCGTTTGCAACGTGGTCTTCCACTAAGTATTTGTTTTCTAAAAATCTATTCCCTTCTGGGGATGTTTTTTTTTCTCTCCCAGCCCTTTTAGAAAACTGATGCGAACAGATTTCCCGTCCATTTTCATAGGAAGTCTTTGTTCCTGTTGGCAGGAGGCCTTTGTCGGGAGGTAGTGGGACACAGGCAGTGGGCCCCTGCATGACTCTGCCCTTCCAGAATGCAGAAGCCTTCCACCTGCGAGTCTGGATCTCTCCCCACCGCTCTGAGATGCTCGCCACTGCCACTGCGATGCCTCTTGCCGCTGCTCAGGTCACAGAGATGGAGCTGGCCAGGTTCCCCGCTGGTGGTCAGTGACAATGGTGCGACCTGGAGGTGACATTAACACCTTCACGGCTACAGAGTTTCCTTAGCAGAGCTGTGGAGTGTGACAATGGTGTTTGTGTCCAAACTATCAAACGCCATTATCACACTAAATAGCTACTGCTAGGCAATCCTTCCGCTCCCTAAATGTCTTGGCATCTGCTTGGTGTGAACAAGAAAGTTCGACTGGTAACAGTGGCCCCAATCAAGTGTGTCCTCACTGAATAAGGTCTGGTCGTCTTGTGCTCATGACCAACATGTCTATGTGAACCCTGACTCACACGTGCTGTTGTTAACCACTTTGGCTGGCGATGAATTTTCTTGTTTTCTCAAGTCAATAAAAAGTTTGCCAAGGGCCCCAGAGGACCCAGCATAAAGCTAGGCTTACCTATTACCTGGTAATCATTCAACACGTGCCTACGGAGTTGAAATGAACACTTAGGAAGGTGTTAGGTGCAGAAAACTAAAACTGGGTTAAATCTAGTTTATGCAAACCGCACGCTCATAGGCCCAAAATTAAGGTCTGTGGCTCTCCCTCTTAATCATAAAAAACCCAACTTTCTTTGGCATTCAGAGTTTCCCTACAGAGGAAGAAAGAGAAAATAATAAAATTAAAAATTTTTAAAAATAGTAAATAAATTATTTAAAAAAAACAAAAAACTTTCTGATAAACTTATATCAGCCTTCACTGACCTTTCAGAAATTCTAAAACATGTTTGTTTTCTACTGATTTCAATCAATTACCAGGCTGATCACTGAATTTTTGTGCTAAGTTCTTCTTCCTTATGTTTGAATGTATTACCGTCAGAAAATTAGTTATGAACTCCACGTGAGCTGCCATAGCAAATCTGGACGTTTTAAACTCATGCGGCTTCTGAGACAGTTGGCCCAGCTGGGTGGTCTGGTTTGGAACATCCTCTCTTTGAGTCTGTGTCTAAAGTAAGGACTAGGTTCCACTTGTGCTGGGCTGAAGCTTGTCTCCTGAGACTGGGATAAATGAACTAGTGCATGTTTAATCACATCGACGGGGTTGGATCAACCATCAGAAAAAAGTTTATTCAATCATTCCACTATTCCCTTATCAAATAAATATGTATAGAGTGGCTGCCATGTGCCTGGCACTGTCCTAGGCCCTGGGGATACTTTTAAATTAATTGTGTCTGACGTTATTTCCAGAGAGGGGCGCTCACTGGCTCTCCTTCTGTTTGGGGACCATCATAATGTTTCCAATGTCATTTATTTGGGAGGCAAATAAATGAAACTTTGCAAAATAATTCCAAGTCCCTTGCTGGAAAGCACCACCTGAGTGCAGCCCACACATCTATCAGACACTGCAGAAGCTTCAAGGTCATGGCTTCAAGCTTCATAGAAGCTTCTGTTCAAAGAAGAGGAAGTGAATTCCTTCCTGCTCTGCATCCCCTCCCACCTCCCATTTCTTCCCTCCTGGCATCATCTACGGTCAAGAGTACAGACCCCCTGACATCATTAATACACTGACATCCCTTTGAGTGTGTGTCTTGTCTGGGGAAAGCTCCCATTGCACAGGCATTGGTAGAGGGCTCTGCTTGTACAATCCACTCCCATGCACATTGTTTCATTTGATTCCTACGACACAGGGCAAAGATGACAGGTTTGAGTCCCTTTCCACAGCTTGCAAACCGAGACTGGGTGGGCCATCTGGTCATGCAGCCACCGTTCAACACGGGTCCCTTATATCTGAAGTTCTGTCCTATGCCTGTAGCCTTCCTTGGCCTGGTTATTCCACGAAATCTCATGCTTCACGGTTGAGTCTGTGTGGAGCCGGGTTGATCATGCCAGTATTGGATCAATACCCTCGGCTCCCCGCTTGCTCTGTCGATGGACTTTGAGGGGAGAGCTGTCAATCAGAGAGGGATGAGTCACAGAACAATCTCTCCTCGTGAGTGTTCACAGTGCAGAGGAAGCCAACTATTGCAAAACACTGTCATCGTGAACTGAAAAGTAAGAGAAGGAACATCTAAGTGGTAGTTTGGGGGGTCAGGAAGGGGGTGGCCAAACTGTCCAGACGTGGGGCAGCGGCTCAGTGACTGACCTGCAGAAGCAGCAGTGAATGATCCCGGCTCAGAACTGTTCCCAGACCCAGGAACGGCATGAGGACTGGGCCTTACGTCTCCCCTTCATTCCCACTCGCCTTGCAATTTTGCTCAGAACGCAACGGGGAGCAAAGTGAAGGGCAGCCTATGTCCTCTCTACTAGGTTGGCTCATTTCATGGTTGATTGCAATTTCCTCTTGGATGAGTTCTGCATTTGAGATCGGGACCTGTTCTTTCTGTAGACCTCTGAAATGCACACACAGGAGGCAAAACTTCCACATCCCCATTTTAGAGCCACCTCTAATACCCAATCCCACTGCCCCCAATCTCTGTGACAGCATCCTTTCCCGGACCAGCTTTCATCTGCCCCTCCCCTTGGAATGATTACTGCCAGTGTCTCCAACACAGCATTCCTGGGGACACTCAGTGACCCGAGTGCTGTTTGCAAGACAAAAGGGTTCACTTGGACAGGCAGTTAAAACCCCAGGTGACAGGCCACTTGAGCGTAACTTTGCTTTGTGGATCACGCCATTGAGTCCCTGGGAATGCTTTCATCTTAGTCCAGCGTGTACCTTGAACATGAAAGTTACCCCTTAGGGCCTGTCCGATGTTCCATCCAGCCCCAGAGGAGGTTTTGTGAAATGACGTAGCAGTTACCATACATCGATGGCTCACCTACACATGTTTCTGAACTCTTCTGAAACTTTTATTTTCCACTTGTGTACCTCCTTGAATCAGAAGACAAAAGACATCCAGAACTGGAAACCAGTTCACTGTTTGTCCTGATGAGGAAATTGAAGCCCAGGTGTTCTAGAGTTTTCTAGGCAGGTCCACGTCCGCACCCCTCCCTCACATCACCAGCCAGCCACCGAGCAGCGCGGGCAGTGCGGTCGCCAGGTGCCAGGTGTTGTCCTGGGCGCCGGGATGTGAAATAGAAAGGCCGGGTCCTTTCCCTGGGCTGCTGTCCATCCCGGCGCTGGACAGAGGCCTAAACAACGACATTTATGCCTCGATGTACTAGATTCCGGCACAGAGGCAGACAAGTGTGCCAAGAGACTGTAATTATGCGCCTCGTTTCTAACCAGATGCAGAAACACTGAGTCTCTGAGGTTATGACGTTGCTTGTCGCTCCTGGGAAAATATTCCTGCTTGTTTATTTTTGGTGATTCAATTGCCAACAGGTTATGGAGAAGGGGCATCTCTTTGTTTTGGGTGGCGGTGCTGTCACAGGAAGATCTTGCTGCTTTCCCTGTCCCACTTGGCAGCGTGATGGGCGGCGCAGCATCTGCTGGGGGTTAGGGGGTGGCTGGCGCGCTCTCCAGTGACGCGCGTGAAGCAGTTTAATTTCTCAGAGGAGCTTGCTGACATGTGAGCCGGTTGTTCCTTACAACGCAGGCAGGGTTAATGCTGTTTCTTCCATCGCTGCCTCTGCCCCAGTGACAAAAGGCGTGCTTCACAGCCCCCAGGTGATGCCTCTCTCCCCCTCAGCTTCCCCTCCTTTGGGACAGGCTCAGAGAAGCTGCTGGCTGCAAACCCACTGCTGGAGCCCCCAGAGCCGGTGGAGTGGTAGAGGGGTGAGGGCATCTACCGTCTTCTCTTTGATATCCATGCTTGCTTCCAAGCTTTCTGAAAGAAAAGAAAGAATATGAAAAGCACAGGCAAGCTCACAAAAATGTAGATACCCACCGAAGATTCTGAAGGGCCTGGCCATGAGATAGCTTAATTTAGAAAGCTGAATCACCGTATGCACTCTGGAAAAAAGATTTATGTGACACAAATTTGTCGTGTACCTAGAGTATTTAAACACTGCCCATAGGATGCAAAGATGAGTCAGACAGATTCTGGCATTCATTCACTCATTCATTCATTCGACCGACAGAAAACCCTGTGTTCCTACGAGGTGCGATGCACTATGCTAGTCACTGAGGGTTCAAAGACAGGATGCTCTCCCTGGAATCTAGTTGTTGCCAGTCTAGTCAGGACACAGACATGTTGGGGCTGGGCCGAGAATAAAAGAAGGATGGATGGATGGATGGATGGATGGATAGATGGATGGATGGATGGATGGATGGAAAGAACATGACTGGGGTCAATAAAGGCCCAGGTGAAAACGCCTGCCCGAAGCTGCTCATTTGCTGCGTGCAGAGGTCAACTGAAAACAGCTGACCTGTATGGACGTTGTTAAAGAAATTAGCGAACGGCCCTGACCCTTTGCACGTGTCCTTGGAAATAAATACGGGCAGGAACTTAGCTGAGGTGGCCGTTTTCTCCTTCAGAGTCTGGCTTCTCCCCTTCTCTCTAAACACTGTGAGTTCCGAGTACTTAATCTATTCCTTTGCTACTGAGCCCAGGAGCGAAAAACAGCCGATACAAATGGTGACCCCAACATGATTCAGGAATCCACACGTCCAGGGAGCGTTTTCGCCGTCCAGACTACAAGGGGAACCATCCCGGTAAGGGACAGTCCCACCGCTGCTTTGGGAAAGGAGTTCAGAAGGGGATTTCTAATATGGGGCAGCACCTGACTAAAGATCGTTAACTTTATCTGTGCACTTTGAAACAACTTTTTTTCCTTTATTTTTTTTTATTTTTTATTTTAGCATATTATGAAAGTACACGTGTTAAGGTTACATATATTGCCCTTGCCCCCCTCCCCCCTCGAGTCAGAGCCTCAAGTGTGTCCATCCCCCAAATGTTGCACATCTTACTTGTTGTGGTTGTATATACCCATCCCCTCCCCCCCACCCTCCCGACACCTGATAAATGTTACTCCTATATGTCCACTTAGGAGTTGATCCGTTAATACCAATTTGCTGGTGAGTACCTGTGGTGCGACAACTCTGAAAGGCCGCCCAGTGTTGTGTGGAACCAAACGCTTTCCAGCAACTGCCACGCGCAGAGAGACAGCATCGCCGCTGGGGCCCAGGTGCGGGCACGTTAGATGCAGAGCTCTGGGAGCCAGTAGGGGAGGCTTTTAAGAAGAATTCTGGAGGCGGGGGGCATTGAGAGGAGATTTTCCCCCCTCAAAACTGCAGCCAGGCATCCACAGGAAGAGATGACTTTTGAAATAAAAGAAGCACGCTTTACTCTCGGGCAAGTGCCTGGGCGCAAGTGTGTGTGTGTGTGTGTGTGTGTGTGTGTGTGTGTATCAGTGTACACGTATATAGAATTTTAATTTCTCAAAGAGGTTGGGTAAAATGTCCTTAAAGTCTCATTCAACTGGGACTTTTTTTTTTTTTTTTTTGAAACAAGGAAAACCTGTGCCAAGCTCTAGCGTGGGCAGACCCGAGCATCCTGTCGCAGGTGAGCCTGGGGCCACGCTCTGCTTGGGATACTGCCCCCTAGCGTCGGCTATGCCCCCGCACAGCATAGCGTCAGCGGTTCACAAGGATTTTTCAGGTCTACTCCCAGACTATTCAAGCTGACTGCATTAAGGGCTTCCCTGACAGCAAAATCCGGCTTTAATTTCGATAAAGTACATTTTCAAAGGCTTGGGGGGAAAAGGGAAAGGAGTGGAAGAGACTGTTCTGTTGAGTATCTATTGACCCATTAAATACATCAGACAAGAACTAATCTTATTTTACCTTAAGAACAAGTTTCTTCCTTTCCATTTTCCTGACGCATCTAGCCCAGTCAAGAGCTAATTAAAGTCCCCTCCGTTTTTTAGGGCCACCTGTCTTTCCTGTAGCACATCCTGTCCTGCTGCTCTGCTTGGCTTCCAGTTGCAGCTGGATACAGGAAGTCAAATGATCACCAGCTTATCTGGATGTGCCACCACTGAGTCGCTGTGCCCTCTCCCTGAACACGGATGGCCTGGGTGTGAGATGTTTCTGGTCTCTGCGGGAGCTCAGAATCTCTCAGATCGGGTCGTTTGCTCAGCGATTAGAGTGAACGATATGTCAGGTTGGGTAAAACATGGAAAGGGCAGTTGCATGTGCCCCAAAGGAAGTTACCTTTGCAAAGGGCAAAGGTATGAATAACTGTAAAGGGCCACCCCAAAATGTAAATGGTATGTTAGGGAATTTTGTTTGCAAGAAGCAGTTTTTCTTTACATTATCTCAAATATTTCATTTCTCACAGCAATATTTATTAAGCACCTACCATGTACAAGGTACTCAGGTGGGGTAAGTTTTTTTGGAAGGCCCGACATGGCAGGGAGACAAATCATGGGGAAGCCCCCCAACAGTCGTAAGGCAGGGCCTTGGGGGAAATGGTCGGGATTTGCAACTGAGTCCAAGTTTATGCCATGTGCCATATGACAACTGATAAGTCAAGAGATGAGGTGTTGGGGCAAGGAAAGAGACTTCTAGTCATAACACCAGCAAACCGGGGAGATGGTAGACTAGTGTTTCGAAGAACCGTCTTAGGTTACTATGAACTTTAGGCTCCTTTTGTGTTAAGGGTGGGGTTCCCCCTTAACACAAGAAGGAGGGTTGCCAGAGGTGACTGATGACCACAGACATCTGGGCATCAGGGAGGGTCCGAGGAGATTGAGAAACTTCTGTGTCCTTGGTCAGTTAACTTTGGGTGACATAGGTCAGGTCTCGAGGTTCCTATAAATCTTTAACAGTAGCATTGTTACTTGTGTGCATACTTCCCTTATTTCCCAGAAATCAGTTTTGGGAAAGGGATGGTTATCGTCTTTCTTCCAGGGTTGAACTACAAACTAAATTCTTTCTGCAATTGACTGGCTTAACTTTTCATCCTAAAGGGTATTAGCACAGGGGGTCAGAAGCAAAATGGAGATAGTGCTGCCAAGTCTTCCAGGGTTAAGACTCACGAGTGCAGTGGAGACTGGGTGTCTAGTCACCCCCAAGGCTATCTCGATAAATCAGGCCTCTGCCGTCATGGTGATGTGTGTGCTCTCTTCTCTTCTTGCTGCCATGGCCGCCTCCACCTTCACCTGCGGTTTCTGTTCACTTCATGTCTTCTGCGAATTCTGGGGTCTCACGGCCCCTGCTGCTTTACGGCCTCGGCTTGCCTGCCTCCTTGTGGAGATCTCAGTTAAGCTGTGTGTTTCCGCCGGCGCAGAACTTCTCACTGCCAGCCGGGACACGGGCTGTGGGTCGACCTCTGGGGCAGGAAAGCACAAAGGGGGTGTGCACGAGAGAGTCTAATGAGGGCAGTAATATGGAAACTCTATTTTTATTTTTTTATTTTTTTTTTGAGACAGAGTCTCGCTTTGTTGCCCAGGCTAGAGTGAGTGCCATGGCATCAGCCTAGCTCACAGCAACCTCAAACTCCTAGGCTCAAGCAATCCTCCTGCCTCAGCCTCCCAAGTAGCTGGGACTACAGGCATGCGCCACCATGCCCGGCTAATTTTTTCTATATATATTATTTGGCCAATTAATTTTTCTATTTATAGTAGAGACGGGGTCTCGCTCTTGCTCAGGTTGGTTTCGAACTCCTGAACTCAAACGATCCGCCCGGCTCGGCCTCCCAGAGAGCTAGGATTACAGGCGTGAGCCACCGCGCCCGGCCGGAAACTCTATTCTGGGTAAGAGCTACCCATTTCCAGGTCCCAAGGTAGGCGAAGAATTCTCAGGTGAAGGGAACAGCATGTGTGAAGTCTCCGAGCAGGATGTAGTTTGGGTCAGCCAAAGAACTTGAAGTAGGCTGGTGTGGCAGGAATGTGACAAGTAAGGAGGTGATGGGGAGGTGGCAGGGACTGCTGCATGTCCCTGGCGTCAGGAGGGCGGATGAACACATGAGAACGACAGGCGTGGGGACCACTGCCATTTATCAGTCTCGCCTTTTACTGATGGGCATCATCAAGACCAGGGGTTGACAGCTACTCGGGAGGCTGAGGCAGGAGGATCTCTTAAGCCCAGGAGTCTGAGGTTGCTGTGAGCTAGGCTGATGCCACAGCACTCTAGCCTGAGCAACAGGAAAAAAAAAAAAAAAAAAAAAGATTAGGGGTTGGCAACCCATAGCCTGGGGCCAAACCCAGACTGATGCCTTGTTTTGTATGAGCCGAGTGTGGTTATCACAGTTTTTACAAGCTGAAAAATATCAAAAGAGGAATCTTGCATGTTATGTGAAATTTGCATGTAATTCAATATGTGAAATTTATAGGTGAATCCCTAGGAAAAGAATCACACATGATATGTGAAATTTATGTGATTTATATGAAATCTCATGAGACTTATATGAGAAAAATCTCAGGCACAGGTTGTCGGTGCTCAGCGAGAGGGACTAGAGATTCGGTAGCACATCCAGGTCCGTGGGAGACCGTCTCTGCCTTCTTTGTAGCTAGCTGCGATGGGAATGTAAATAAAGTGTTAGTGGAAGTCACCAAAAGTCCCTGTTTGCCCAGGCTATCTTGGTGTAGCGCTGAGAGTCTCAGGTCCTAGAAAACCCCTTAGTCCCGGGCAAACCCGGATGATTGGCCGCCTGGAACACGGCCAGGCTCATCCACTCGCTTGTTGTCCATGGCCACTTTCACGCTCCAGTGGCAGAGTTGAAGGGTTACAGCAGAGGCCACCTGGCCCCAAAGCCTAAAATACTTACTCTCTGGCCCTGTATAGAGAAAGTTTGCTGACCACTGATCAAGACCAAGGAAGAGTACATAATTTGTGTGATAAGGCAAGAGGATATCACCGATTGTACCTGTCCTAAGTGTTGCCTGTACTTATTTTCCCATTGGTAACAGATCCATTTTAAAAATCTAAATTAGATCATGTCATTCTCCTGCTGAAAATTCTTCAATGGCTTCTCATCCCACTGGGAATAAAATCCAAGGATCCCCTCATCCCTTTCAAACAAACCTCATCTCCTCCTCTTCCTCTGACTCACTCCATGCCACACCCATCCCCTTGTTCCTCAAACTTACCAAGCACACTCCTGCCTCAGGGCCTTTGCACATGCTGTTCCCGTGATCTGGACTCTTTCCCCAAATACACACATGTGGATTCCTTTACTCCCTGTTTCTATTTAAAGTTGTCCTTTCAGAGAAGACTTCTCCATCACTGTAGCACTCTGTGCCTCCTGACATCACTTATCTATTTTCTCTGTCCACACTAGAAGGTCAGGCATGTGAAGATGGGGACCTTGATGTATCCCCAGCTCACAGAGCAGTCCCCAGCACCTGGTGGGTTGGCAATCAATATGCATTGCGTAAATGAATGGTAAAGTCAAGAATTTTGTGCCTGTCTCCCGGGCTCTGTCCGCACTCACTGGACCATATTACTGCTAATCAATATTTCATTTTAGCCAATATCCCTTCTGTTACAATTACGAACCTGCCTGTCTCTGGCATCCACTGGCCTCGTTTCCTGCCAAACACCTTGTCTTTAATCATCTGAACGTCTGCCCTGTGCATATCTCATGCCACTTGCGGGCCTGAGAGGCTGCCGTTTCTCTTGTCCTAAGGACGGATGCATTAATCCTGAGCCCAGGGGTGGAATCAATATGATTCTTCAACCCTCTGAAACTCAGTGACATCTTATGCACAGTACCCTTTTCTGGGGTGAGGGTCTAGAGCTGTCACCCAGTCTGCAAGAAGGTCCTCCACCCTCAGACGGCTGATTTTAAGCAACAGCAATCTGTTTGGCTAAAGTACGCTGAGCTTTCTAGTCTGTGTGCCAGGGCCTCCTGGGGGCACCCCCCACCCCCGTCCCTGACTGCCCTGCCCGCCAGGCTGGTTTCACTGGGACACTCTCTGTACATCTCTGCAAGATTTCTCCCTCTGCCACATTCTGCAACTGCCATGCTCTGCTACAGTGAGCAGGGTCCCCAGCGACTGCCCCGCAGTGGCTGTTTTCTTCCAGGCAGTGAAATAGGCCGGGCTGAGCTTCCTGCAAATCGACAAGCAGAGACACACTTCTGGGAAGAGGCGGCTGCCGGGTCCCAGTAGAATGGTGTTGAACGTGTGTCCCAACGAACCCAGGCCTGCTTTCCACACACCGTCAGGTGTCTGCCCTGAGGGACTCATTTCCTGCCAAGCTCCCAGTTCAGTTATTTCCTAGTCACTCAGGCAAGGCTGCCGGCTGTGGGAGCCTAGAGATTCCACAAGGCAATTGCACCCAAGTGCAGGGAGATGGAAGTTCCAGGGGCTTTGAGGGCTTACACTTGGGGCTCAAAGGAAGACTTCCTGGAGGAGGCAACACATAAGTGGAGACTTGGAAGACAAGTGGAGGTTATTTAAAGAGGAAGGAAGAGACCTGGTATAAGTTTCTAGGGTGCCTAAAATTTTGTTAAAAGGAAACAAGCTTTTTGTTCTGTTTTTAATAGTGGGTAAACAGTAAAACAAAACCAAGGGGTGGGGAGAGGCAGGGAGAACAGGACCAGGGCACAGAAGGAAGAGGACGGAGAAGAAAGAGCACACCTGGAGGACACCAAGCCACCAACCAGCAGCACGAGAGCACCTGGGGGCTTGTGAGACGGCAAAGTCTCTGCTCCCACCCAGACTCATTAAACCAGAAGCTCTGGGGCCTGGCCAGGGCCCTGTGTTCTAACAAGCCCTCCAGGTGCCTCTGATGCACGCCCGAGCGTAGACCCACCGGGCCATCAGGCCTGGGACACTGTGGTTCTCATTAGTGCTTAATGAGAGAGTAATGAGAGGATCAATCAACCAATCACTCTGCCTTGGAAGAGAGCAGAGCAGACTGTTCTCGGCCTTGGCGGCACATCAGAAGCACCTGAGAGCTTTTACAAAATGCCCGATGCCCAGGCCGTGCCCCAGACCAATTACATAAGAATCTCCGAGGGGGACCCAGGCACTGACATTTTTAAAGCCTCGTGAGCGGTTCGAACGTGCAGTCAGAATTGAGCACGGCTGCAGGGAGAGAAGGCATCTGCCAGATGTTCTGTTTCGGATGGCTTAGAGCAGTGGTCCCCAACCTTTCTGGCACCAGGGGCCAGTTTCGTGGAAGACGATTTTTCCATGGACGTGGGGTGGGGGTAGCAAGCCGTGGCTGCGTGGTTGGGGGCCACAGGCTTAGAGAAACTTGTTTGGAAACAGAAACTTACAAAAGGTGTATATCAAGTAGCAAGTAATTTAGACAAAATAGACCTTTATTTTCTTGAATAAATCTGGAGGCAGAGACCCCAGGCCTGGGGCAGCAGCTCTGTAATGTTTTAGCAGTTTGGGCTCCTTCTAGATGTCCATGGTCACAATGGGATTGCTAGAGCTATTGCATTCATGTTCCCAGAAGGAAAAACTTAGAGTGAAGAAGTAACAGAGTGGCTGTCCTCTAGTTGAATCCTCTTTAAGTACTGCTCTTGGAAGCCCCACCCAGACTCACACTTAGATCTCCTTGGCCAGGACTGTGACACATGAGTATTCTCAGCTGCAAGCGCGTCAGGGAAATGCAGTATTTTAACTATTTTAACTGAGCATCTTGCCAGAGTGAACAAAACTGGGTTCTGTGACTAAGGAAGAAGAGGGGAATGGATAATGGGTAAGCAGCTGCCGGTTCATTCCTGGATCAGTCAGGGTTCTCCAGAGAAACAGACTGATGGGTGATATAGACAAAGGGACTTATTATGAAGGCCTTGGCTTGCATGATTATGGGGGCTGAGAAGTCCCAGGATCTTCTGTCTACAATCTGGAGACCCAGGAAAGCTGGTGGTGTAGTTGGAAAGCCTGAGAGGTGGCAAGACAATCGTGTAGATTCCAAACTAAGTCTGAAGGTCTAAGAACCAGGAGTGCTAGAGACCAATGTCCCAGCTCATACAAGCAAAGAGGAAATTCCACTTTCCTCTACCTTTTTATCCTATCCAGGCCTTCAAAGGCTTGCGTCATGCCCACCCACGTTGGGGAGGACCATCTGCTTAGTGCACCAATTCAAGTGTTAATCTCCTCTGTAAACACCTTCTCAGATACACTGGAAATAATATTTAACCAGATATCTGGGCACCCTCTGGCCCAGTCAAGTTGACACATAAAATTGACTATCCCAGCCAGTTACTTACAGAGCCACTAGGAAAGGGCCGGGGGGGGGGGGGATGGGGGGAATGGGGGAGAGTGAAGACTGGAAGAGACGAGAAGAGAAGAAGTGGAGATATAAGAACGGTACCTCACATGCTTCCCCGGGAAAGAACCAGCCCGAGCTGGAGGGGCAGCTTAGGGAGGAGAGAGGGGAGGGAGGCTTCAGCGTGCTGTAGTCAGAGGACGACAGGCCGGGCGAGTCAGTGTGAGAGTTCCCTGCTCAAATGAGCGAAGCAGTGGGTGTTCTCTAATCCTCATCCTCAAATTCACTGAGACAAACAACGAATGAACTGTATGGCAGTACACTCAGTACACAGAGAAACTGAGAAACAGCTACATTCCCCATCACAGCCTGAGAAAAATATCTGCTGTAAACATGGACCACATTTGGGGACTGAGGAAGCCACAGTGGTCGATTCAACAAATATTGATTAAGCACTATGTTCCAGGCACTTGTGGGTGTTAGGGATACATCAGTAAACAAAAGAGATAAAAATCACTGTTCCCATAGAGTTTATGTTCTACTTGGGGAGACAAATGCTAAAGGAAATGAGTAAACCACGTGGTACGTTGGAAGACGATATGAGTTAAGGGGGAAAATCTAGCAGGGAGGAGGATGAGAATGGGAAGGTGGAGGGACAATTTTAAACTGGTGCTCTCTGACAGAGCACCAAGGACAGTTTTTCCCATTGAGGTCACACCATGGAAGGGCTGGGACAAGGAGGAGGCAGTGTTGTCATCGTCCCAGGCCCTGGGACTTGGGGATAGCTGAGATACCTTTCCAGCTTTTGAGGAGGGGAGACATTTCCCTAAAGCTATAGGAAAGGAAACTGAGGCACCCAGATGATTACCTTTTTTGGGGACAGCAATGGCAGTGTGGGGGGCTCTAAGAGAACCAGGGAATGTTTCTGTGGTTTGGTGCCTGCCCCCCCCCAATAATGCCACGAAGGAGGTGGCACCCAAGGGAAGTACACACACCATCTCTACTTCCTCTGACCTGGACCTCCAGCCTGAACAAACTGCCTGGAAGTGGATGTGGACCTGAAAGAGGAGGACACTGTTATGGGTTAAATTGTCTCCCCACAAAACTCCTATATTGAAGTCCTAAGCCCCAGTGCCTCAGAAAATGGCATTATTGGAGAGAGGTTATCAAGTGAAAATGAAGTCCGTAGAGTGGGTCCTAATCCAATATGACTGTTGTCCCTATAAAAGGGAAATTTGGACACAGACATGCATGCAGAGAGAACACCATTGAAGAGTTATGCTGCCATAAGCCAAGAAACTTCTAGAAGCTTGGGGGTGGGGCAGAAACATGCTCCCTCAGCACCTTGGAGGGAGAATGCCCCTGCTGACACCTCAACCTAGGACTTCTGGCCTCCAGGACTGCAAGGCAATGAATGTCTGATGTTTAAGCCACTCAAGAGTTAATGGTATTTTGTTTCAGCAGCCATAGGATTCTCTAATACAGACACCAGACACCCAGGAAAGTCCTGTGGGCAACTTATCACCAGAAACCAGCAAGCCACTACCTTGCCATTCTATTCCACACAGGTGTTGCTAGAGACAGAGGAAGAGAGGAGATGAAGAGGTGAGGTGAGGAGATGAAGAGGTGGAGGTGAGATGTCTCAATAGAACTGCTCCTGCTATTTCTGGGCCCTACCATGGAGGTTGACGGGCTGTCTTTTCTTCATTATACATGACCAAAATGTGTGGTTTTTGAAAAAAAGTCTCTGAGATGACTTCTATCTGGGACTATTTGGGCCTTTCATGAAAAACAGAATGTAAAAAATTCTGGATGTATTGGCATCGGTAGCGCTTGTAGATATTTGTTGCATCATAAAATTGATGGCTGTGCCGACACAATCACACGGATGAAACTGGCTTCCATCTTGCCTTTGAGCTTTTGGGAAATAGTGTTAGAACAAGCAGTCTTAGGAAACAGTGTTAGAACAAGCAGTCTCTCAAAGGGCTTTAAAGCCGCTACAGCAAAGAGCTGGAAGATACAGCCTATGCCGGGCGTCGGAAGAGGTTTTTAAAAACTAAAAGTTAAGCCCACGTGGCATCTGCAGATCTCTGGCATCTGTGGTCCAGAGACGCAGAACACGTACCAAGAAAACGAGCCAGGGCCAGGCTGGGAGGCGCTGGTACAATAAACACAAATACAAGCCGACCATCCGCGCATCCATGGCGAGGCCTCCCCAGAACAGGATGCCCACTGGCAAGAAGTCATTATTTCCCTGCCGTTCTCACTTGCGATAAACCTGCTGTCCAAAAACACAGGCCCACTTTAATGAGGCCTTTGCTTGT
Source organism: Microcebus murinus (assembly GCF_040939455.1). Classification (NCBI taxonomy): domain Eukaryota; kingdom Metazoa; phylum Chordata; class Mammalia; order Primates; family Cheirogaleidae; genus Microcebus; species Microcebus murinus. The sequence goes on along the minus strand of NC_134120.1, from coordinate 15,853,150 downwards.
TTTTCTGATCCACCCAACGCAGAGCTAGCTCCGTGGTTGAGCCGTTGGGTCAGTGCCTGGATTGAGCGTTCTTTGTACTCACCGTGCTAACGCTGTGCACTTACAGAGGAAAATGGGAAAGCCATGTGTTGCAAACTGAGCGTAGAAAATGTCAATGAGGGTGGGGGTTTCTGAGACCCCAGCCCACTCCGTGTTCAGCCTGGTATGTGACCATGCAAGGAAAGCAGCACTTTGTCTCGGAACAGAAGGAAATGGGAGGCTGGAAATACGGCCACGCAGCCCCACACAAGGCCGCCCCAGGAGCCCTGCTGGGACAAACCTCACTATGAGCCCCCCTTCTGTCCCTGTCCTCCAAGTGTTTCTAAAGAGATGAAATAAGATTACAATAAACAATACGGGGACTTTGAAAAATAAAATCTAAGCATCTGTGAAAGGAGACAGAGACAGCTCTATCCAAGAGAGGCTCCTCCTGGGCTGACTGCACAACACAAAATCTAGAAGAATCCTATCCCTCCAACTCTCTCCCTCTTCGTCTCTCCAAGTGACGACACAAAGGTGGCTAGAGGGGAAGAGGTCACAGGATGGCTGTGAGTTTTTGTTTTATACCTTTCCCTGATTTTTAAAAAATACTTGTGTTAATGTTATTTTGGTAATTATAAATTATTATCAAAGTACGTACCCCAGTCTGTCAGGAAGGCTCTGGTTGTAGCCAAACTGACATACAGATAGATGATAGATAGATGGCTAGACAATAATTCTAATCAAAATGTGCCCTGTGTTTTTTTTGCTATTGTGGAATGTTCTAGAACTTCACTGCCAAATACATCCGTAAGAGCTGGGTGCAGTGGTGTATGCCTGTAATCCCAGCTACTTGGGAGGATAAGGCAGGAGGATGGCTTGAGCCCAGGAATTTGAGGCCAGCCTGGCAACATAAGACCCCATCTCTAAACAAACAAACAAATAAATAAATTTGTAAGATCTCTATGGACAGAGGAGGCTATAGGCTGCCTTGCAGGAAAATGAGTGTTTTATAGTCTTCAGGTTAGCAGAACTACCCAGAAGAAAGGCTATGGCAAATTTTCTGAGAAAGATGAGACATGACAAACTGAAGTGTTTTCTCTTTTTTTTTTTTTTGAGACAGGGTCTCACTTTGTTGCCCAGGCTAGAGGGAGCCATGGCGTCAGCCTAGCTCACAGCAACCTCAAACTCCTCGGCTCAAGCGATCCTCCTGCCTCAGCCTCCCGAGTAGCTGGGACTACAGGTATGCACCACCATGCCCAGCTAATTTTTTCTATATAAGTTGGCCAATTAATTTCTTTCTATTTATAGTAGAGACGGGGTCTCGCTCTTGCTCAGGCTGGTCTCGAACTCCTGACCTTGAGCGATCCGCCTGCCTCGGCCTCCCAGAGTGCTAGGATTACAGGCGTGAGCCACCATGCCTGTAAAGTGTTTTCTCTTTCAAATTCCTTTTCAAAACAAAAATCCCGCCTATATCCCCTTTTTTATCAAAGCCCCATGCGAAGGAGAAGCGTATTCTAAAGCAGAAGAGGACAGAGCCTTCTACTGCGGGCCAGCTACCCCTCCGAGAGGGACGCACACGGAAGTCGCTGTGCTGCCAGCGAGACCGTGGCGAGCGCCTCCCCCGGAGGCGGCGTGTCCTGCCACCACGCTGCATGAGAATCTAGAAGTAGCTGGGGCCTTCCTCAGGCAGGGTGTTGTTTGAGCTCCAGGAGGTCTGTCCCCACCCCGAGCATTTCAGGACTCCTCTCCCATGGGCTGGACTCCCCACTCAGAGTGTGGGTCCCCGGCTGGCGGCAGGAAATGCAGAATCTTGGGCCCCACCCGGACCTGCCGCATCAGGACCTGCATTGTCCAAGGTCCCGGTGACTCCTGTGCGTACTCAAGCTGGAGAAGCACCCACCATGCTGCTCAGCCGTGGCCGAACAGTTCTCCCAGAGACGTCAGAGAGTAAATGAACTCAGTCTTAGAAAACGACAATCCATCTGAAAAGGCTACACGTTGTGTGATTCCAGCTATATGACATTCTGGAGAAACACAAACTACGGAGATGGTAAAAAGATCAGTGGTTGCCAGGGGTTTGGGGAGGGAGGGAGGGATGCCAAGCTGGAGCACCAGGGGTAGATATTTGGGGTGGTGAAGCTATTCCGCGTGATAGCATGATGGTAGATACGTGTCAGGATATATTTGTCCAAACCCATAGAGTGTACAACGCCAGGAGTGAACCCTAGTGTAAAACCGGTAACAGTGTATCAAGATTGGCTCATCAGCTGTAACAAACACACCACACTAATGCAAGGCGTTAATAATAGGGGAAGACAACGGACTAGCAATGGGAGGATACATGGGAACTCTCCATACTTTCTGTTTTTTGCAAAAACTGCTCTAAAAAATAAAGTCTATTAATGACACAACAATTACAACAAACCGTTGGGGCAGCAGATATTCTCGCACTCTGGGGTGCATAAAGCCATCTCAGGTTGTCTTGATATTGTTTTGTCTCACTCAGTGTGAACTGCTCCTGTCACCCGGCTTTGTGGCTGGGCGTGACTCAAACAGGTAGGGGAGGGACTCCAAGCGTGTAAGGAGACCCATGCAGAATGGGGGCAGGGGCAGGTGCCAGGCTCCCTGAGAGCCGGGGCGCCCCCGCCAGGATGAGCACGCATCTGCCAGTGCCATCCACTGTGGGTCAGCCCGGTTTACAGAGCCCAGGTTGAGGGAGCAAAGCAGAAAGTGATGGAACCTGAGTTGTAACGTAAGCATGAGGGGAAAGCACAGATGCAGATATTTCGTGCTCTCGTAAATCTATCAGAAAATTACCAAATCCTGGGGGAGTGTGAAATATGACAGTAATTCTAAAGAACAAGAACGTATCATCTATGGTGAGAGATGCATCTCATGCTTTTTGTTTAAATATGAATTTAATGAAACAGAAAATTGTGCCTGGCTGTGTGACTAATGACGGGAAATGGCGTTGAGTTTCAGAACCTACTCCCAGCAACAAGAGCGTATTCGACGTCAGCGCGACGACTCGACGCAGTGGGGAATTCGTGATTCCTGTTGACATCGTGGCAGGACGCGTCTAGAAATCCCGAGGTTAGGAATGGTGTTGGGGAGGGAGTCTGGCTGTGGACACACCCTGCTCAGCACCAAGTCCTGGACAGCACAACCACATGTAAACACACAAACAGACACACGACGTGAGGTTGGTGAAAACTCTAAATGTGTATGCAAAGAATAGATCGTCTTTGAGAATGACGATTGGTGCAGTCTAGCCATGGATCTGGTCACAAATCCTGTTCCAAAGTCATTTCAGGGAAGACAGCAGGTGATGGGTTTAGAAGCATCTTGGAGCACAGTGAGCTGGGAGTAAAGATTGTCACACCCTCTCTCCGGTGTGCGTTCAGATGTTCGCGCAGAAGACTGTGCTGCCAGCCCTCGGTCCTTAGTCAATGAGGGGCGTTAGGTTCTCTTTTCTGCTGGGGTCCCGGATTCCGTCGTCCTCGCTGTTGTGGAGCTTGCCTGAACCTTGCTTTTCCCGATGCTTGGCTTCCTCTGCTTCTGGTTGCTGTTTTGAAGGGATTTGAGCCCCAGCATTTTACAATACTTGTTACACTGGTGTAGTGCTTTAAACTGATCGATGAAGGTCATGGAACAGTTGCCTTTAAATCCTTTGTACCTGTGAGTTTGGGTGGAAGGAAATAAAAATTTTTAAATCAGGACACTTCACCAGTCGAAAAAGAAAAATGTTAAAGGGGAAACTAATGATGCATGAAAATTATTCCTATTTTAGGCAAGAACAAGCACACGGTTGACATGCTATTATTGAGAGAGAGAAAAAAAAAGACCATGGACTTAAATAAAGGCAAAGACCCATCAACATGCATGGTCAAGCTCAGGGGCCTATAATCATACGAGTGTTCCAGGACAGATTTGCGCATTGGTAGAACGGATTGTCACCTGCGTGTAAAGGGAAGGGGCTCTGGGGAAACTCCGACCCTGGACGCGTCTATTAATTCCTGAAACTCCACTCATATCTTTCATTTTTTTCATATCTGTTCATTTATTTCTTCACTGATCAGGCACCGGACACTGAAGGGGAATTACAAGGGATTAATAAATAAGCTCTGTGGCTGCCCATCTCGCAGGGAAGACAGACACATAAGCAACGACCTTATACTTTTGGGCGGTGCTGTGAAAACAGAGGAAATGCCATTTCCACACTGCCCACTGGGCTCTGAGGCTTCGTGGCGGAATGATGGCGCGGGGCTCATCTGGCAGAGGGAACAGTGCGGGCAAAGGTTCAGAGGCTCATTCTGAGCAAGAGCTGCCGCTCTGAGGAGAAAAGGGGTCGGAGGACACTTGTGAAAGGCTTCAAAGCCACGCTGTGTCATTTTCCCCGTGGGCCTGCGTTTCCCAAAATACGTTCCGAGGAACAAGAGTCCACGAGACGCTTTGAAACTCTGCGCTGCCGGTGCTGTAGGAAATGCTATAGAATGTCTCTCCTTGCTCCTGGGACGTTCAAAACGCACATCGGCTCTTTAAAGGCCCTGTGAAGTCTCACATTAAAGAAACCTCCTAAACTTGTTCCTCTGGGGGGTTCCCCAAATTATTTGACAATGAAAATCTGGTTTTCACATAATGACTTTTTAAAGGTCACTGAGCCTTTTTAGGGGATGTGGTAACATAACCAGATCTGTGTTTTCTAGAGAAGTTGTACTCTGAGGATGTCCTCAGAGTGACCTTCTTTTCTTGGGTCAGGTGACCTTCAGCGACCAATCCCAACAAGCAGTACGGGCACACGGTCCAGCCCCCACCACCCTTCACTGCGCCGATGGAGGGACCCTCTGTGTTTGTCCTTGTTTCGTGCCTTGTCCAGACAACTGCACGTCAGATCGTGGTCAAGCAACCGCTCAGACGGTTCCGTCTCCCTTGGAACAAAATCCAGCGCATCCCCTGGCGTACCAGCCCTCTCTGCCCTGGGTCCTGCCCACTCTGCCCTTCCTCCCTAGCGCTACGGCCCCTCCTCGGGCCTCCGTGGGAGCGACAGCCCAGCTGCCACCATGGAAACCAAGCCCTGGCACTGTCTTCCCTGACAGCCACCCTGGCTGGAAAAAAGCTGAACACCAAGTTTCTTCCTTTTGCAGAAAATGAGAGGCGGGCAGAAGCACCCACCATGAGTCTGGTCCGGTTCTGCTAGAATGCCCTGTTGTGCACCTGCATGTGCACGGTCCCTGTTCTCGGGGCTTCTGAAGGCACTCCAACATCAGGGTGACGTGAGCCCGAGGAAGATAGAACAGGGAGGGACCTGGGGGGGTGGAGGAAAAGCCATCATTTACTATGGGTTCCTTCTCGAGGTCACCTGAGTCCTGTCCCCATGAACATGCAGGAAGCATGGAGTCCTTTCCTTGATATCTGAAGCTGAAACTGGAGTTGAGGGCAAAGAGAGCCGAGGAGGAGGTGCCGGGGGTGAAAACGCGCATCAAGAAGGCAGTCAGACATTCATCCACTGAACTGCGCCCCACAGCCCTGGTTCCCAAAGGCCACCCCTGTGTCCTCTGCAGACGGGAGCCCCCAGGGCCACAGGGCGGGCAGCTCAGGCGAGGAAGCAGCATGTTTTCACTGTGTGTGTACAGGCGGTGTGAGATCCCACCATTCAGAAGAGCATCCGGGCCGACATCCTGGGCAGGAGGGAGGGTGGCGAGGCCACACTGTCAGGGTCTGGCTTGGACAGCGCTGATGGCAAGGCCTTCTTCATTGACAAGCTCTGACATCCTCAGGGCAGGCGCTCTCTCCTCTGGAACATCACCCGACAGGCCCTCTCTCTTAGACTCCTTCCCTTCTGCCTTCAAACAGGCATCTGGCTCTCTTTAGACAGACAGACACACGGACACACACCCCACACCTCCTTTTCCTGGCTACTGTCTAGACTTTTCCTTGTCTTCTGTTGACAAACTCGTGGAGTCCCTGGCGTCTTGGTGGCAATTCCCTCTCCCATCCCTGTCACCTGCTCCCGCCATCTCATTTGGCTTAGACCTTCCTGAAGGCACTGATAATGTTTTTCTGGACAATTCTGGTCTTCGCCCAGTCCTATCCCCGCCAGCTCTCTGTGACCCCTGACCCTCCCGGCCGTCCCCACACCTTCCTTGTCTGTCTCCCTCCCGCTGGCCACCAGCCTGTACTTCAGGGGTGAGCTCGAGTCCACCAGGCTTCTCTAGATGTTTTCTCTGCTCAGACTTGTCCCTGAAGAAGGAGGATAAATGACAAGGAGCCCATCTGGGAGTCCTCAGGTCCTGGGAACGGAGTGGGCGGGGGACAACTAGAATCGTCTGTTGTAAGCCCTCCAGGCGGAGGCCAGGAGGCTGCCATGCAGCCCCTCCGTGGGGGGAGTGTGTTCTGGCTGGCTGTGTGGGGCCTGGGAGACACCCGGCACACACTGAGCGCTGTGGCAGTGGCAGCCTCGCCACGGCTGTGGAAATGACCACTTCGTGGGCCTCCGGACTTCCTCGGTGGCAAACACTGGCCAAATTAAATCAGCCAAATGACTCTACTATGGAACGTCTTGATCAGATTAAAATGGGACCCAGGCTGCTCTCCAGGATAGGTGACAATGGCAGCAGCCTGGGAACATAGATATTTGGGTGGAAAAGTGCCTTTCTCGGGTCCATTATGCCCGTGAGACTGGCCCTCTGATTCCAGGCACTAGGTAGCCAGTCCAGATGTTTGGTGTCCCACAGTGACATGGGCCTTGCTGTGAGACACATTAGAAGATGTCAGGAAATTCTGTTCTAAGGTCCTTTTGTTGCACACCCCCCCCCCAATGCATTGCTTTAAGTAGTCTGCCTGGAGTCACCACACACACGCACACACACACACATGCATGCCTATTCTCCGGTGTGTTTCTTAAAGAGTAGATTCCATTTCTTCCCACGTACGAGTTTGTTTGGTCCTTCTTCTCCCAGGATGCTGATGTCTTGACTTGTGACTGTGCAAAGCGTCCCAGGTGGCTGCTGTGCCCCCTGTCTGTGGTCACTGGGGGCACAGCCTTTCTTTTGGAGCTCAGCTTGGCCAAATGCGGGATTCTATTTTATCTTTTCTCTTTTTCATGGCTTGGGGGACCAGAGCTGGGCACGCTCGCCAACGGAACCTGCTTGCTCAGGGACACTGTCCTCCCGTGCATCTGCCTTGACACGTGGTCTCCTATCACCTCCCATTTGCCCCTTCGGAGGGCACAAGTCCTTCAGGCTCTGTCAGGGTCTCCTGAGTCTGGCTTCCGCGTCAGGGATGCCTGGCACGTGCCATCTCCTCATTCCTTCTTCCAGGGTAGAAAGACACCACGCTGGCCGCCACACAGAGGGGAGTCCTTTGCGGCTATTCCTACTCATCTTTTATTCTGGTCCAGTGCTTGCTTGATCGGGAAGAAATTTGCTCATGGTATTTTCTTTTCTCTACTTCAATCCAGCAACACGAGATTGGTTTTGGGGAGACTACAGAGGGCAGAGTGTTGCTCTGGTGCCCTCTGGTGGCTGAATCGCAATCCCTCCACCTCCCCCAGGACCTGCCCGCGGCTGGAAGGGACCTGGGTTTGCAAGGCTCACAAGGCGACTCTGCTCCCCTGCACGCCTGGCTTTATAGATTGGTTTGGGGTGAATGGGTTCAATTTCCAAATCTCCAGTTAAGAAATTAGGCATTTTTCTCTTGTCTCCTTCCGAGAACTCTAAATGGCTGAGCAATTTCAACTCTGAAATGTGTTCATGGGTCCAGTTACTCTCTTGGGTCTGCCTAGAAAATGGATTACTGGATGTCAAGACAATCGTGTTTGACATACTTTATAACTTGAAATTTCCATACTCGACATTAAGATTAAGGGTGCACAAAGATTAAGGATGCTGAGGTACAGGGGATGGATTTCCAGACATAGTCCTATCATGGGCTCCCCAAAGGAATATGAAATACTTCTGTTTTAAGAATCATACTGCCTTAAAATGAATAAGTCATGACAGTTCTGTTTTCTTTATAAGATAATAGTAACTATTTTCCCCCAAGTAGTATCACAGCCTCTGACTTCATTAAACAAGGGAGCAAGACAAGTCGCATCCCTGGGGTGTGGCCAGCCGTATAACAGTCCAGATGGAGACAGAAGGGAATATTTTCTTTAAAAGACACACACGGCGCTGCTGCTTATGATGGCGCCATTCTGCGCAGCTGAGCGCAGCCAGGCACCAGCCTTCCACAGAACTCGAACTCGAGACCCTCTCTTTTCATCACAAATGAACTAGGCTCCCTCGTGGGTGCTTGTGAAGAACAAAGACAACTGTGTTCAACCACCCCTTGGTTCTCCACCCCCTCGCCTGCTCTCTCCGGAAGCCCCCTGCAATCTGCAACGCTCTCCTTCCTTCCTTCCTACCTGGACTAGACTCCTCCTGTCTGCACCGTGTCTTTGAACTTGAGCCCTTTCCGCGTCTGTTGCCATGCGTTCAGCTCCCTTTCGCAGCTTTGCTGTTCACTGGAGAGCTTCGTCAATGGAACCTCACCTCCCAGCATTGAGGATCTGCCTCCGTAGCTCGGGGTGCTGGCCTACGCCCCAACTTCAAGCAGTAAGGACTTTCCTACTCCTGCCCCCACACAGGCTGCCCCGTGCCCCATGCCTCCTTTTCACCCATGAAGTGAGAAGATTGGACACGGTGGTTGGTGTTCACTCCAGACCAGAGGGGTCCCACCACCCCTTGCCCTCTGATTGGAATTCTTCCTTTCATCGGTTTTTCAAACTGTGATTCTAAGATACATTTCTTAGCGGAAAAGTATGTTGCTTAAAAGATAAAGTTTAAAGAAAAGTTTTTTTTAAAAAATGGACAAGATCTAATATGCCTTCCAAGGCTCTCAAACACTTCAGAATTCCCTCCTGTCCCCGCTCCCGCCCCCGGCCTGGGCTTGGGTGGGAAGGCGGTGAGTGGGTAACACTTTAGGACAGCATTTCGCACTGGGCTCCAGCCATCAGCTCTTCTAATGGGTGTTGGGCAGCTGTCCCAGGCCAGATAAGTCACATTAAAGCTGAGAACAAAACCAAAGGGTTGGGTTTCTTTTTAAATTAGGAGGGGAAAAAACTGTGCCATTTGAAGCTCCCAGTTGGTCTGGGTTCCTGGAACCTGTTGATGTGCTTTTAAAAGATGTCGTAGATAATCATGCTCTTAAGCCCACTTAGTTTTTGGAACTCCCTGGGCAGGTTTCTTCTTTGTTTTGGTAGAGAGCTGGTCTAAACAGCAGTATGAGATATTCCTACTCTGGTGTCAGGCTTTGGTGCAAGGAGGGAAACGGAACTAACTATCTAGCTCACACCAAGCTTTAGGGACTAGATGTAGAGTCACTGGGGACCCTCAGGGCAAGCCTGAGTGTCCCCATTCTGTACATCACTGGCTTTAAGAACTCAAAGTCTCATCCCACAGTCACCCAGTTGGTACGATGAGAAGCCAGGATTCAAACCAGGTCTGGCGATGTCTACATTTGCAATGTCCTGCGGGGGACATGGAGTCTGGAAAGGAGGCTCCGTTTGGGAAGTCCTTCTGGAGTCCAGAGGCCATCATAAATAGGGCACTATCTAATTTATCTTCTGCATGGGGACACTTGTGCAGGGCAATTGCTAAACTGGATGGGATGTGAGGACATCAGACGTGAGCTGATACTACCACGGGGAAACTGGGATATACAGACATGCTTCTCATCAGGGCGGCTAGACAAACCCCCAAGACACCAAGAGGCAAGGCCACCACCAGGAGAAACAGAAGAGGCAGGGCTGGGCTTTGAACCAAGCTTCTCTCTGAAACCCCTATTCATGACTCCCCAGGACAGCACAGCCCCTCCCAGCACGCTCTTTTCACAAGGCCAAGGCCGAACCAAGTTCCCTGACGCATACAGCAGTCAGGGCTCCGCTCAGCACTGTGGGAGAAGCCCTGAGATAGTTCCAGCATAGAACTTTGTTGTCCCTGAGCCACAGCAGGGAAAATATCCAAGTTGCACCTTGGTTCCAAACCCAAATCAGAAATTTTGTATAATCAGTGAGAACTTCACACATCAGACGTATCCATCTGGAGGTTACAAGAAAGACTGACCCCTTTCCACTTGTTTCAACTCCATCCACTTCTCTGTCCTTCCTTAAAGCTGACAATCAGCATGTTTGTTAGAGCATTGCTGATGCCGGTGGTCTGAGATAACCAGAAAGCTTGAATGGAAGCAAGCCCCCCACTACCTCCTCTAAGGCCTCCCACACTGGGGGCCACTGTCCACCTGCCCTGATTGCCATGAGACAGACACCAGACAACTCGAGACAGCCCAGAGCCTGCCGGAAAACGTCAAACTGGCCAATCCTGAGCCTGCTTTCCCTGCCTCATCCACTGCTTCCCGAAGAAACCACAGCACAGGGTCTCGCTCGTATTTTCCCTTCACTTCCTCTGTCTCTTGGCTGACCGGGTGTCACCCCACGTGGCCCCTAGTGGCGTGGCACACCCCCTCCTCTCGGGATCTGTGAGTAACGAACTTATCTTTTCGATAGTAATTGCCTCCCCATCTGTTGGCCTTACCATCCCTAATAATGATGAAGCCTACATTTCGACACAGAAGCCGGCCCCTCCAGGAGCCATGTGCCCTCTCTCCCTCCCCTACCGACGGCCTCAGTGTGTGGACGGAGAGGAAGTGGCGGAGGCAATGGTAGCGCCGGCGCAGAACTGTGTTTTCACCAAGAACCACAAGTGGCTGCTTTCTCCTCAGTGGGCATCAAGTAAAGAAGTGAGAGGGGCAGCTTGTAAAAAAGATACCCCAGTACAAAGTTGTCATCTCGTCATCTTGGTACACCCCACACTGAGAAAAACAGTAACCTAAATTAGAAAAATAAAGCCATCGAGGACAACAATGCGTAACTCGTCACAGCTCTGTGACAGCCATTTGCTCCTGTAATTATCGTCATGGGAGTCTGAGCTGCCTCAAGTGCTGCTTGGGGAAAAATAAATTTAAAACATACAAATTGAATTCACTGTACTCCACTGCAAAAAAATACATATTTTTCAAAGAAGCTCTTATTAGTGAAGATATTAAATGTAGAAGAGTGAAACATTCCTGGTTAAAAGTCATCCGAGTAATGCCGGCATTTGCCCCCGTGGCACTCCGGTTAGTAATTAATCTTGAAACGCGTTTGCAACAATTCTCGATGGTTTCAAAGTTAGGAAACAAATGTGTTTTCCTGCAAGAACAAAGTCCATGAATATTTTATGTGAGAGAATTGAATTCATCCCAAGAACATTCGTCTCCCAGAGTCAGGGCAAGAAATTCGCTCTGCACACCTCAGCCCGACAGCGTCTGCCTGTGAGGTGTCCGGAAGGCCAGTGTGAAATGACAAGCGCTCCATTTTTCTCTACTCACCCTTTAGCCAGCGTTGCTATGCCAACGTCAGTTAACTTCATGCCTACACCTACAGGGAGAGAGAGCAAAGAGGGCGTTTGTGTTACTCAGGGCTCCCCCGAGAGCTCTCTCCCCGGAAATGCGCCCATCTGGGCTTGGGTCTGGCCTCCCAGGCATCGGTGAAAGAGGAAACCCTCCAGCCAAGGGCAGGGGGGTGGGCACGGGCTGGGTGGTCGATGTCAACAGTGAGAAAGTTCCAGGCAGCATTTGCTCAGTTCAAAGCCATGCTCCAGACATGTAATTTCCCATTTCCATAAAGAGAGTTTTCCCATCCAGGACAGAAGACTTTTTTGGGTCAGCGTTAGACCTAGGGAGCTTGAGTTATGTGTAGACTTTGATCAGTGGCCTGGGGGCGTGACGTGTTGAACCCATTGTCTGCCCCTCTGACACTCCCGTTAAACCATGGTGGCAGGGGAGGCTACCAAAACCCAAATGATAGACAGCTATCTGAGCATCCCACTCCGGTTCAGCAAATTGCCACAGGCATCACCAAGCACGGAGGAGCCTTTCTGTGGTGCCTTCCCAGCAGGAACAGTGGGGAGGGGGCCAGGGGACTGCTGTCTTCCACTATAAGAGAGGACAAGGACAGCTGTCCCCTCCTGCGGTAGGCAAGAGCCACCCTCTCTCACTCCACCCCACCCCCAGCCCACATCCTCAACCTCCCCCAGGAAGTAACAGCCCCTCCCTCGTGCCCACAGTGCGGGTGGCCTCTAGACCTTTCCAGAATCTGTGGCCCGACCAGGTACCAATTCTATCCCTGTCCCCCTAGGGCAGTGGCTCTGGGTACTTGCTGCAACTCAGTGGGCCTCTGCCAGGACCTTACCTGTGCAATCTAACAAAGACCTTTCGTCACAGGGCATGATGGCCCACAGCGCCACCCCCTGCCCCAGGGTGTGCACACCTGCCAGACACCAGGCCCTGTGTCTGGCCGCCACCTCTCTTGCCTCTGGCACTTGTGCCACATGGGCGGGGCTCCGAGCACTGGTTCCCCACCTCCGGCAGGTGCCCTGCCCGCAGAGGGCCCTGGGAGCCTAGAAACCGGTCTGGGCTACGGGAGAAGGAACCAGCTTCCCTCCAAAGCCAAGTGTGAGGATCAGATCTGATGACAACTTAGTATTCCAGGGTTCCCCGTCCCTGTGAGCACTGTTTTCTGAGGCCCACGAAAGGCATGCTGAAGGGTTAATGCTCTGATTCAGCAGTGTCTGCCCAGAGCATGGCAAAAAATACAGGACACGCTGCTATTCAGTGTGGCCAGTGAGACGGAAGCGACAAGGCCTGCCTGTCCACCGTGCACCTGTGAGCTAAATTCGACGCGGCGCTCGGGGAGAGCCAGTGAGCATTCTGAAAGCCTCTTTCCCAGCTGGCAACTAATTCATCTAATTCCTTCAAAGCTGCTAACAACTCAAACACATGTAGAAATGCTTCCCATAGCTTTATTGCAGGGACTATGCTTTTAAAAAAAACCCATAAAATTGCAAAAGCCTTCTTCAGACATCCTGTTGCATGGAAAGTCATATTTAAAAATCATAGCTCTAAGCTGCACAGAAGTCCAGTTTTTAAAAGTCATTTGGCCAAAGGCTTTTGAACTTGGGAAATTGCTTTTCCTTGTTTCTCATGATTGCTAGCTGGCATTTACAGTTGAGAAAGACAGCATATAAATTTAAAAAATTTCAACCAAGGTTATTAAGTCTTTAGAGGATAATAATTTAAGTTCCAGTGTGCAGCTGCCATACTGAGTTGGGGACAATAATAACCCACAGGTTGTTTCTGGTGGAAGGACGGAAGGAGGCAGCATTAGAATTCTTTTTCCAGAATTCGAGTTCTTGAGTTTTGGGGGATACAGCTTAGAAACCCTGGCAGTCTCCCCAGTGTGCAGGTCTTAGGTCCAAATCACAGGGTGGTCTTTTATACCCCACGAACCTGCAGGACCTGGCACCATCCTATAAAGAGGCCAACACAACCAGGGAGGGGATAACTTTTAAGAGTCTGAGAATGTGTCAGTTGAACTGGGGTTTGTTTTTATTTTAATGCTAATTCCGATGTCTCAGCAAAATTACAAAAAGTGGAGACTGCTTAAGAGAATGGATGTGCTATCTCACGCCACACTGGCAACGAAAAGCTTTTTCCCAGCAGAAGAGAGTAAATAAACATTGTTATAAAACACAATGTGTTTAATGTGTGTGCCAACACATTAAACCACACACATCATTTCCAGAGAGATGTGATAGTCCAGTACAGTGGTTTACTAGTGCCTGGAAGCTAAGCTGGCGTGCATGAAGCTGAGGGGTGTTGCTTTTCAGTAAAAAAACTGTATTTAATACAAAATTAATGCTGACAGAGAAAAGAGGAGGGAAACACAAAAATTGCATAAATAGAATAGATAGTGTCTAAGACCAAAGTGTGTGTGTGTGTGTGTGCGCGTGCGCATGAGTGTGGGAGAGGGCAGCCAGGTCTCTACGAAGAGTGAGCATGTATGTCTGCCTTCAGTTTGGAGATTACACCTGCAAGACCGTAATGTTGCATTTCCCAGTCGGCCTGCGAGGGGTCCCCCAGAGGGCGCAGGAGGAGGAATGGCACACACTGGAGCCTTCTGACATCAGGAGACTCTTGCAAAGGCCAGGAAGCAAATCTCTTGCAAATGTGTCAAGTTGTGGTTTAGCAGAAAGAGCTTGGGATCCGGAGTCATAAAATGTGGATTGGAGTCTCGAACCCCTCTACCAACGAGTGACAGCAGGCAATTCAGTCACTGTCTCCAGGCCTTAGTTTTCTGATCTGCAAAATGGGGATCATAGTATCTTCTTTGCAGGGTTATGATGAAGATTAAACCAAACTCATACTAAAAAATGAGTGCATACAAAAACTGGTGAAATCCAAGTAAAGTCTGTGGTCAAGTAAGTTAATGACACTGTACCAGTGTCAATGTCTTGGTTTTGATAATGATAGTTTGATAGTTGTGTGAGATGTCACCGTTAGGCGAAGCTGGGTGAAGTATACATTTTTGCAGATTTGTGAGTTTATAATTATGTCAAAATAAGGGGTTTAAAAAAAGGGAACATTTATTATGTGGTGATGCTGCAGTGAATGTTGTACTATCTCATTTAATCCTGACAACAACCCTGTGTGGGAATTACCGGAACAGAGAGGGATGTGCTTTGCCCAGAGGTTAACAGCCAGGGTGTGGCGTTGCAGGGAACAGAACTGAGAAGCGGTCTTGCTCTCCAACACCACACGGTCGCTAGAGCTGGGGATCTTTGTCCGGGACAATGTCTGACGTTTAGTGGGTGTATAATAATACAGTTCAGATTTTTCTTAACAGCATTATTATTTGGAGAGAAAAAGAAATAGGGAGCCCCCTGTGGCGGAGGCTGCTGGTGCCTTCCCCGTTGCCCGCACCCTAACCATTTCTGTGCACGCTGGGTCCCCCTCCAGGTGCCACCACCTGCCCGAGGACTTTCTCTGATCATGCGTTGCCCAGGTTAACTTGCCCATGTGGCAGGTGACAAGTGCGGGGAGTTAATGCCGCCACCAGGAGCGGGCTCCGGCTGGCGATCCCGGCAGCTGGTGTGGTACATACAGCCCCGCTCCCTCACTAAGAAGTGTGTCTACACAGGCTCCCAGCAGGCGTCAGCTCCAGCGCCCGCAGTGGTGGCTGTGCAGTGACACACTCTGCTGGCCACCTTCCGTTCCCTGATCGCACGTCTCCACTCCTCTACTGGCGTGGCCTGGGACCCCCTCCCACGTACGCCATTTGTACGTGAAGACTTGTCTTGGGTTTGCCTCAGGGAGAACCCTAATTGTGACCCCTCTACGCACGTCATATAAGAAATGGTATTCCTAAAAAATTTCTGTATCTGTTGAAAACACACTGAAAGTTCAACAGAGGAGCTTAAAATCTAAAGCCCTCTAAAGACCCTTTCACCTATTAAAAATGAAATAATTCATCTTAATTTATCTTTTGGTACATCTGGATTTTCATGTGTATTTCTTTAGTTTGCACCTATTGGGGATGTGACAATAAAGTCAGTCTCTAGCCACCTGCTGTCATGGCAAGGCAGGTTGGCATGAATTATTAAAAATGACCATCTGGCTGGTCATTTCTGGCTCCTTTGTGAAACCTTGTTTCTGATGAGAGGTTAGGAACGTCTTCTGAAGGTCAAGGTGCTTGAAGGTGCCTGGCAGAGCTCTCCTTCTCCTCCCCACCCCCTCCCCCGGAACACCCCAGGCCCACAGCATCCCTGGAGCCCAGGTCAAGCTCCTCACCCTGCATGTCGGTGACCAGGAGGCAGCCACTCGTCTTCTGGTAGACCCAGTGCTGGAAGGTACAACATTTCTGACCAGCTTCTGATTCTCTCCTCAAGAAGTTTATTTCCTTCCCATCCCGGATGGAATACTTCACAAATTCTCCAATGAGCTCCTCCTCCACTGTTGCATAAGGGATGTTGTTCTCAGGCCGATGGATAAGAAAAATAGGAATGATCCTGGCAGGAGAGAGGACACAGGTGCACAGGCTCTCAGGGAGGAAGGAAGCCTCCTGCCTGGGGCTGGGCGGAACTGCAGAATCAATCCCCACGTCCCATTAGGTTTAAAGATCCTCCCAATGACTATCCAATGAGTAAGAGGATGTGTTTCTGTTTTTTATTTATTCTTAAAAATTCCTCCTTGGGATGGAGTTGAATTGCTCGTGTAGAAATGAATGTCTTTATTGCAGTCATATCTTAATGATCCATTGGTCAATGACTATAATCCACCCATCCTTCCATCTATACACACGTCCATGCATCCATCCTTCCTTCCTTCCTTCCTTCCTTCCTTCCTTCCTTCCTTCCTTCCTTCCTTCCTTCCTTCCTTCCTTCCTTCCTTCCTTCCTTCCTTCTTTCCTTCCTTCCTTCCTTCCTTCCTTCCTTCTTTCCTTCCTTCCTTCCTTCCTTCCTTCCACTCATCCATCCATTTATCCTTCTTTCCTTTTATCAGCCAACGCGTACTATCCAGTGCCCTCTATGTGTCAGATGCTCTTCCAGACTCAATTCTAAAAACAAAGCTCTGCTCTCGTGGATCTTACGTTTAAATGAGGGAGACAGACAATAAACACGTGGATGTGTGGTGCTCAGTGCCAGGTGGAAAGATCAAGCAGTGAACAGAAGATAGACAGCACCAGGGCGGGGCAGGGGCTGTGGTTCTATTTAGGGGGTCAGAGAAGTCCTTGCTAAGGAGTGAAGAACATCTGAGCAGAGGCCTGTAGGGAGTGAGGGGGGAGCTGTGAGCACGTCCGTGGCGAGAGCACTCCAGGTGGGAGGAACAGCAAGTGGAAAAGGCTGTGGGCAGTGGCACTTGGCATATGGTGGGGTGCAGTGAGCCAGGGGAGAATGGGACTGTGGCAGGGCTGAGCAAGGCAGGGGGAGGGGACAGGAAGCCTGGCTTAGGGGGACCTGGGAGGCCACTCAAAAAACTCTGCCCTTTCTATTGAGCTGGATGAGAAGCCATTGGAGGGTCTTGGGCAAGGGGAGGAAGTGCTCAGGCCTCTGTGTTACGAGGTCACTGCCGCTTTGCGGAACACGCAGGGTGGGGCACAAGCAGAGCAGGGTGGGGGCAGGAGCCTGCGCAGTCACAGTGGCAGCGAGAAGAGGAGCAGGGACCAGATCAGGCACCAGACGGGTTCTGCAGTGTTAATCTGTTCACTGTCCTGTCATCCTAGGTGACTATTTCCTATTCTTCCTCTCGCCCCAGATCACCCACCTCTCTTCCCCGGCCCCACTCCCTTCTATCAATATTTCCTCTGCAGATCATTCCCAAGGGTGAGCAACGCGCTGTGATAACCCTGCACGGCCCACTCCGACTGCCGACTCACGCTCACGTCGCAACTCTCATCACGTGCAGACCCACCGCTCCGATCCCTCCCCTGCCCCTCTCTCTTGAGCATCTCAAAGCAGCCCTCCCTCAGAGAGGCTTCTGCCCAGAGCATCACGACCACCGTGCTGCTCAGCCCTCGCCCTGCGTGCTCTCAGCGGCTCTGGACACACCCGGTATCTCACTTCTTTCTGCAACAGGCCACTCGCTCTCGGCTTTCCTCTGTGTCTCCGGCTACTTCCTCTCTGTCTCCTTTGCTGGCTCCTCACCCTCTCCCCAACCTTTAGGCTCTGGCCTGCCTGGGACAGGACGGTGCTGCTCTCTCTGCACACACCCCCTAGTGACCTCCTTGCTTTACATGTTATTTGTATGCCCACAGCAGCCACGTTTTGTCTCCAGCCCAGCCCCCTCTCCTGGGTTCCTGACCTACACGCCCAGCGGCCGCCCACCCTCCACGCCAGGTCTAACGGGCATCTCAGATGCAACATGGCAAAAAGTGAAGCACTCATTTTTCCAGCCTCCCATGTCAGTGAGGGGCCTACGTTAGGGCCCTAAATGACATATGTTTAAAGGATCAGAAAGTGCATTTCTGGGAGGGGCCAAGGAGCCGGAGAGAGATGATGACAAGTGGCCACAGCAGAGTCACATGCATCCAAAGACAGTGACGGCTGCCCTGGGTAGGGGCAGGGGTAGGAGATGATGGTCAGTGTCTGTCTTCTTTGTAAAGTCCACAAAGAGCCCTTCAATGAAAATGCCTTGAAAGTGGCATAAGTATTGAGTCAGGATCTTTAAAAGTAACCATGTAGACCCAAACTTAGGAAATGCCATGGGGGCAGCAGAGCTGGGAGGTGGGGCTCCCCACTGCCAACGTGACCTCCCTCTCCCTTTGAAAATACTGCAAAAAATACTGTTCTTTCTTTCTTTCTTTTCCTTCCTTCCTTTCTTCATTTCTTTCTCTTTCTCTTTCTCACTCTATTGCCCTGGGTGGAATGCCCTAGCATCAGCCTAGCTCACGGCAACCTCAAACTCCTGGGCTCAAGCAATCCTCCTGCCTCAGCCTCCCGAGTAGCTGGTACTACAGACATGCACCACCATGCCCGGCTAATTTTTTCTATATATTTTTAGTTGGCCAATTAATTTCTTTCTATTTTTTAGTAGAGACAGGGTCTCGCTCTTGCTCAGGCTGATTTCGAACTCCTGACCTTGAGCAATCCACCTGCCTTGGCCTCCCAAAGTGCTGGGATTACAGGCGTGAGCCACCATGCGTGGCCTAATACTGTTATTTCTTTCTCAGTGGGAACTTCAGTCACTAGAACACCTCTCCCAGTGGCATGAGCACGCAAGGACTCTCTTACAATGGAGGGGAAACTGGGGCCGGGCCTCAGGCTCTGGACACCAGGCTGGGGTCAGGCCCCGCCGCCCCCTTGCTCTCCCGCCGTGACAGCTGAGCATGTTCTCTCAGAATGTGGACCTGCGCTTCTCCACCTGCTGGGCCTTCTCCCCGAGCTGAGCGGAGGGCTCCACATCGTGACAACTTGAGTCAAAGGTGGTTGAAAAAACATACTTTTTCTTAAAACAAATATAGACATTGAGGGAAGAAGGATATGACATTCAAAAGAATGTAAAAGATATACAAAGGAACGCTTCCGAGAAAGGGCCTTGCAGGCCAGCCACGGTGGACTAAGCTCCTGCGCCCTTTGACAGCACATATTTATCCCCTCTGCCTTCCGCGAAAATGTCCTTGAGAAAGTGCGAGAATTCCCCCGCTGCATGGATGAGGACATGGAAGCTTGAATCTGGACCAGATCCAGGTCCTTCTAGAACCTTGCCCACAGACAGGAAGCAGGCGGCCCCTCTGACACCAGCGCCCCCTGATGGCGAGTCATGCCAGCGTCATGTGAGGCCCTGTTTCTCATTTTAAAATAGAGGCTCTTTGTGTCGCATTGAAGAAATTTCAAGTATCAGCGGGATGGGAGTGGGCACATTTGGGGCTGTGGGCCTTTGCCTGTACCCCTGAAATAGGCCCGGCCACCAAGCCTCTTTGTCATCTTTGCAGGATTCGGGGCATCCTGATTTCCTCCCGAGGACCCTCTGAGGACCCCCTCTGCCCACTGACCCTCAGAGCACTTAGGCTGTCAGCTTGCCTAGGGTCTTATTAATTTTGCAGCCCTGGGAGGAAAAAACATCAAAACTAGGACTGGGCATTATTTAGGTTCCTAATGAGGCTGGCCTCTGCCCAGTGGGATTCCATTTGCATAGACAATGGGACTGCATTGATATTCATGAATTCAAAAACAGAACTAGCCAAGCAGAGAGTGTTTTCTTTCCAAGACCCCACAAGCTCCACAAAAGAGAACTTCTCCAGGCCTGCTTCAGTGTCTGGAAATAAACATGGGGGTCGGTGCAGGGGGCTCTCTCTGTTCTCTGTAAACACGTGGGCTTTCAGAGAAGGCTGGGACTGTGCAAGGCAGGTCCCTGTGTGTGTGTGTGTGTGTGTGTGTGTGTGTGTGTGTGTGTGTGTGTGCGTGCGTGTGCGTGCGCGTGTGCATGCATGCATGTTCTGGCTGTGGGATCCTCCGAATATGGAGTCCAGCCCAGATGCCCTTCTGAGGACCCTACCCCTCTATACACTGCCATCATCCATGTGGTCACAAATTCTCCCTTGCAAGCCACGGAAAGGCGTATGAGATAGAAAAATGTCCTAATCTACCTCCAGGCCAGTGACCTACTTACTGTGACTGCCACAAAGCTGATTCATCAGCCCCTGCATCCCTCACTTGCATGGGTCCTTTCCAAGTCCCGAGATCAATCTTGATGTTCACAATTTTGTGTTCTTTTCCTTAGAAAGGGCCCCAGATTATGGAAGAGGAAAGCCACACTAAGCTTGGTTCTGTCCCTGCGGGAGGGCGCTGGGCTCTGTGTGTGGTGGGATTGTTTAGTGGGTTCGATCTTTTCTTCCCTCAAGGGAGAAGTTAAGAGGACAGAGACTGGGAAGAGGAGCAGCTGACAAGAAAAAGCAGAGGCTGACTTCTTACAACACGACACCTTAACTCGGTCCAAATGGCTGGCTCAGTGTAGTTAACTGAAAAGCAACTGTAAGTGCTTTTTTTTTTGCATTACATTAATTTTTTTTGACGTTGCTAAAAAGTATTTGTGTATTAAATAAGTATGTGAAGAATTTCTTGACAAAGAGCAGAACGTATTAGACTTTATACATGGTCTGCCCACTGTACCACCTAAGGGAAAGTATTTTCCCCACTTTGGAGTTAACAGGGGCCCTGCAGACAAGAATTTCTTCCTCTTTCCTATCCCAGTTCTTACTAATAGATAAACAGCTGCTCTGTCTGAAATCTCCAACATGCACTGGCAAAGCCATTTCTCTGTGCTCTTAAGCATGCAAATATGCTCTCAACCAGATAAACAGAGCCATAAACACAAGCTCCAGACTCCCCAAAATTTGCTTGGGCCAATAAATATTTAGATGGTGAGTGGATAAAAATGATCAGTGCAACTTAGCTCCGGAGGATTTTGGGAAGAAGATACATTACTATGTTCCTGATAACCCGACCCACTCTTCCCTGACATATTGTCACATCTTCTTTTCATCATAGGACTAATTGTATTGTGATGTTCTCTTATATTTGCTTATTGTTTAGACCAGGCTTCCTCTAACTACGGCCCGAGGGCCACATGTGGGCCACCTAGCACATTTATCCTGTCCTCCGGGTGTTTTTGCTGCGGCTGCCCGTCCTGCTTAGCAGCCAACTCGTCCTGGACCCACAGTGCGCACTCTCCAACGGTCTGAGGGACAGTAAACTGGCCCCCAGTTTAAAAAGTTTGAGGACCCCTAGTTTAGACCATATAATATCCATGAGAGTAGATACCTTTTGTATTTAACACGGAGGATTCATTTATTGAATGAATTAATCCACACGCTCACCCATCCATCCATGCATTTATTTAAAGAATATTTATCAGGCCAGGCGCGGTGGCTCACGCCTGTAATCCTAGCACTCTGGGAGGCCGAGGCAGGCAGATTGCTCGAGGCCAGGAATTCGAAACCAGCCTGAGCAAGAGTGAGACCCCGTCTCTACTATAAATAGAAAGAAATTAATTGGCCAACTAATATATATAGAAAAAATTAGCCGGGCTTGGTGGCGCATGCCTGTAGTCCCAGCTACTCGGGAGGCTGAGGCAGTAGGATTGCTTGAGCCCAGGAGTTTGAGGCTACTGTGAACTAGGCTGACGCAACAGCACTCACTCTAGCCTGGGCAACAAAGCGAGACTCTGTCTCAAAAAATTAAAATTAAAATTAAAATTAAAAAAAATAAAGAATATTTATCAAATATTCCTCTGCAAACCTCTGGAGAGCCAGCAAGGAGCAGGAGAGCAGCCATGTGGAACTTACGGACTGACAGATCCCCTGAAACACTTGTCCTGGCCTTTCTCACATTCTCATCCCTCCAGGTCCCCAAGTCCCCAGCAAGTCAGGGAGGTAACACAAGACAGAGTAAACACACTTACTCGGGCACTTCTCCAAAGCCCTCCAGAGGCTGCGCTTCAGCCGCGTAGATCTTGGCGTAGTATCGGGCAGTGTTTTGAACGTAGCACTCCTGTATCATCCAAACACACAGGAAATGCAAGCGATCAAAAGAAAGATAGTGCGTTGCCTGGGAAGACTATCTGGGAGATTTCCCAACACAGATCAAGCCTACGAATTCCCAAACCCACGCCCTTGTTGGGGCCACAGGAGCAATGATTATTGCCACCTAGAGTCGGCCACTTAGAGAGGAGCTCTGAGACGTGAAGGAATTATCCAAGTGAGGGTCAAGTGGTCTTCAGGGTCAGGTGTCCCCAAACCATATATAACACTTCTAGAACCAGCATGGCTGAAATCACCCCCGAGCTTAGGGCACGGGCCCCTCATGGTGATGTCAGGTAACACTCGGAGCCCTTCTGGGTTTCCCTGAGGTCTCTCACCGTGATTCCTTTTCCAGGGTGTAATTGGAGCAGTAAATAATGAGCACCTTGACAAGGTTTCTGGCTTGGGAAAAGCTAAGTAGATTCTGCTTCCTACTCTGTGGGGCCTATTTGGGTGGGATTCTGGATGGGAGATTTTCCAGGACTGGGTCGGCGTAAGGAATACTCGGGGAAAGAAAAAAGAAAGATGGGTATATTCGGAGGAGAAGGGAATGCAATTGGCAAAATTCTATACTTCGGGCATAGCACAAAGTCCCACATGACACTGCCTCACGACCGTGATGCTTAATGCTTGACAGTATCCGAGAGATTCATCTAAGTTTCACCTATTAACATTAAACATAAAAATTTTAGGCCGGGCGCGGTGGCTCACGCCTGTAATCCTAGCTCGCTGGGAGGCCGAGGCGGGCGGATTGCTCGAGGTCAGGAGTTCGAAACCAGCCTGAGCAAGAGCGAGACCCCGTCTCTACTATAAATAGAAAGAAATTAATTGGCCAACTAATATATACAAAAAATTAGCCGGGCATGGTGGCGAATGCCTGTAGTCCCAGCTACTCAGGAGGCTGAGGCAGGAGGATTGCTTGAGCCAGGAGTTTGAGGTTGCTGTGAGCTAGGCTGACGCCACGGCACTCACTCTAGCCTGGGCAACAAAGCGAGACTCTGTCTCAAAAAAAAAAAAAAATTTTAAAAGAGCAGGTAACTGGTGAAAAAACTCGACCCAACTCTCCTGATGACCTCGCCAATGCTGGTGTCCAGAGTGAAATGCATGCATCCAGCGGGGCAGGGGGAGCAGGGAGAGACACTAACGCACCCACCTCTCCCTTAGCGCCTCCGGAGTTCTGTGACTCAGTAGTACAGAGCGGGAAACCTTAGCTGGGGACCTGGGTCGATCTCTCTTCGTTGTTTATAGGTTGACATTAAGCAAACTCAGGAAGGCAGGAAACAAGACAAACGCTGACCCTTCTGAATGTACTCCACCCTGCCTCCCCTCCAGAAACCAAATCAAACCAAAACACCCCAGAAACTCAGTGCTGATTGTATCTGTCCTTGGGGATCCTTGGGGACCCTGGCATCCAGTGTAGCTTAAAACACCCACTAGACATCATCCTACGTCCAGGAACATTCAACCCCCCAGGGTCTCATCGGGCTTCTCAGGAAGAGAAATGATCCCGTCTGGGTGCAGACCAGGCAGCGTCCCCAGGCACCGGCAGAGCCTCAACTCACTGGCACGAGGCCAGGAGACCGCTCCTGGGCACTAAGAAGTGATTTCCCACATTCATCCTTACTCCAGGGGCACCCTGATAACCACAGCCCACAGGAAGGAAAACACCCTTTTGGGGGCACTCCCACCAATTCTGAGTCAGGTTTTCATCTCACGGTCACCACGAGCCACTCTCGCACGGGAAGCGACACCTTCTGGGCGGAGGGGCCCACCTGGGCGGCGAGTTTGTAGTTCCTCTGGACGAGCTCCTCGCTGTTCCTGGTCCCGTAGGCCACGGCGTTGTGCACCTTGAGCACGCAGGCGTGGCCCGGCTTGAAGACCGGCGTGAGCCCCCGCATCACCTTGCTGCGGAAGGCCTTGCGGTGGACGCCTTCGCCGAAGTGCAGCTCCTCGGTGGCGATCTGGCCCCGCAGGCGGCCCCCGAAGTACCTGTCGTTGAGGAAGTCTTCCTTGAAGATGAGCTGGCTGAATTCAATCTCTTCGCATCCTGAAACACAGCGCAGCTCTGGTCGGACGGAATACACCCCCCGGCCCTGCTCCCCGGCCAGCGCCGCGCGGGGGCAGTTCCCACGCGGGGACAGCGACCAGGCCGACCTGCAGAACTGGCCACAGTGAACTCCCGACAGAGGCACAGCTAAAAGAAGACATGGGTGGGGCGGGGAGGAGGAGACGGGTCACCAAATGGGGTTGTAGGAAGACCAGTCTTGAGGCCTCAATGGATCAGACTTTGGAGCAAAACTGAGAGACTAGGGAAGGAATTCTAGAGAGATCTGGAAAATATAAGCAGAGCTATTGCACGGTAACAAAAGGCAAGTTATTAATTAAAAGATGGGTAAAGTGTAGGAGAGGAAGGACCAACGATGTGATCTGTTAGTATTATAGCAACCTTTCTTCCTTTGCTTCCCTAAAGTCTTTTTAGGTAAAGTTTTTGTAACTGCCCCCCAGGAAATTTTAATACCACAGATATGCTATATATCTGTTTGTGTACCATATGTATATCTCTGTGCTTTATACACACAAAGAGTAAGATTTTTTTTTTTTTTTTTTTTTTTTTTTTTGCCTCCCAAGAACCAATTTTGTCCATCTTGGGAGCAATACCGCCTCGATTGAGAATCATGTGATAGACACAAAAAACAAGTAGGCAATAAATAAAACAGAAAAAAAAAGTAAAAGGAATTGTCTTTGAAGAGAAATTGAAGAAAAGCTAGAATTATTTTAGATTTATCAGTAAAAAAAGTAGAATTATTTTCTGAGTTTTCTAGCAGCTGTTTTTAGTTTTTTTGTTCTGAGACAAAGTCTTGCTCTGCCACTCAGGCTAGACTGCCGTGGCGTCATCCTAGCTCACTGCAAACCTCCAACTCCTGGACTCAGGCAATCCTCCTGCCCCAGCCTCCTGAGTAGGGACTACAGGTGTGTGCCACCATGCCCAGCTAACTTTTCTATTTTTAGTAGAGATGGTGTCTTGCTCTTGCTCAGGCTGGTCTCAAACTCTTGAGCTCCAGTCATCCTCCCGCCTCCGCCTCCCAGAGTGCTAGGATTACAGGCACAAGCCACCGTGCCTGGCCTGTTTTTTTCAGAGATGATCAAATCAGACTTTTGATTCACTGAGACAAGAAAATAAGATGGCTTTCAATGAAATAAGATTGTTTAGATTTTTAAAAATGCCTTCCATTCCTTAAAGTTGATGAAAACATCTTCCTGAGTATTTAAAAGAAGAAAGAAATCATGGGTCCTGTGAAAATCCTACTTCACAATTCTACATAGAATGATTAAAGCAATATTTCTTTTTTTCAAAGTGTTTTCAAACCATGTGATTTAAGAGCAGTCCATGAATGACGCTAGCTACTAAAACTATAAGGAAACTGAAACTTTCCTGAAAGGGCAGTGATCAAGGTCTAGGCCTTAGTTATTGCCAGAAAGAAAGAAAGGGAGAAGGTGAGATTTTTTTTCTTTTTGAGATTTTCAAATAGAAAAACTGGGTGAAGAGCTAGAAGTCACGGGAAGAAAGAGGGTGTTGGAAAGATGCTCCAAATGTCACAAAGGCTAGCAGATGACTGCGGGAGCCACCATGTGCCACCCCCACACCTGCCTCTTTGGCTAAAGGATTGCAGAGCTGAAGGCAATTAAGAGGAAGGAGACACAAGAAAGCTCTCTGCCCGCTGATTGCCTAAAATCAGGACATAAATTTATGAAAACAATAGGTATCCCACCCCCTTTTCTACCAAGGAGAACAAAGATTAGCCACTGAAGACAACTGTAGACCTTTTGGGCCTAGAGGTGGTATCAGAGGAATCTATGTGAACAGCCTCACCAACTAGCTTTTGTCTGCCATTTATTTGCCCTCCCACAAGTTGCTGCCCCCAGAGACTCAAAGTCCTTCCCTCTGTCTACACTTCTCTTCTTTGTTGAAGATGCTACATAATCTGGAATTCAAAGCCACTTCTTGGAGAATTACCCATTCCCTGGGTAATATGTCCTCTATGTACATATGCAATATACATGTTAATAAACTTTTGTTTTTCTCTTATTAATCTTCTTTTGTTACAGGGACCTTTTCCAACTAAGAACTTATGGAAGTTGAAGCAAAAATTATTTTTTTCTCCTACAACTCCTACTTAGTAACTTGTTCTGGGTTTCTGGAGAGAATTGGGGTGGTAGTTGCAGAAAAACAGGCAAAGGGAACATTTTCCCAGTTAAATTTTTAGACAATAGTTGTATCATAGATTTTAAGTAATAGGACCAGAAAAAAATTTAATTTATGGATAAAAGTATAGTTTTGTTTTTTTAACAGTTAAATTAAAATTTAGATGAGAAAATAGATAAGAGAATGCTTTTTATATAACCCAAACTTTCTCAGTTCTAGTTACATGATTAACGATTGGCCCCTATACCACTTAAAGAATATAGGAAATGTCTAATGTACATACAGAAAATATGTGACATAGATGCCACATCCTATTTTCCTTCAAAAAATCCCCAAATTTTTAAAATTTAATTATTAAAAGTAAAAAGTTTATACATTTTATGTTTTTTAAAATTGATCAAATTTAATCAACTACAGACAAAAGTTGGCCCAGAAATAGGAAGGAAAATGTTTTTGTGCAGTACTATATGTGGTAGAATGAACAAATCTGTCTATAAATTCCAACACAAATGTTTACTAAACAAAGATAGAGCCATGAAAGAAAAACCAATAAATCTCAGGACTTATTCTTTGTCTCTCTCGAAAGTCCTGTGGGGAAAGAGCTGGCTTTTTAGTTGGAAAGTTCCAAGCTGAAACCTGCCCATCTGGCCTTCCTTTGCAGAGGAAGCAGGTATTCCACCTGCAACTTTGCAGAAATCTGCAAGGGTCTGCTGTCCAAAAATGTGTTCTATAGCAATGCCTAAAATGTGCGAGTCACTAGTTAGAGCTTGGACCTCTTTTAAAGTGAGAGCTGGCAGTAGGAATTGGTCCTTTAGGATAGTTTCCTCTCTGGTAAGAGTGACTCAGGTAACAGGAACCCTGAGCAACCAAGGGGAGGCCCAGGAAAGACAAGAGTGTGGCAGTTCAAATCTCCGGCTGGGAAGGTGAGATTTTTCTGAAGCTTTGCAGACTCACCCACTGCTAGGACTCGCGCTGCGAGCCGCCCATGGTACCCGAGAGGGGCAGTTCCATGAGAAAGAACCAGGAAAGACTTGTTGGAATCCACTAAACAGACTGGTGCAAATGGATGTTGGTAGATCGGAACATCTCGCTAAGGGGCTTTGCTATCCCTGGTTGTGAAATCTGAATCCCAACCACACAGAGAAACCGTGTGTACTCCTATGGTCACTGGTGACAAGGACTGCTCTGAGGCGAAGAAAAACAACCCGTGAACATATTCATAAAATGCAATAATATTATTAAGTCGGGCTGGCTTGTGCTTCATTTGGTCCATGACTCATTTGTAGCTTTCCCGTGAGCTTGACTTGATTCGTGTTTTAATTAGAAAGCAACTTGCAAATGCTATGTGTCCCTCCTATAGAGAGTCAAATGAATAAAGTGTTTAGGGAGAGATTCTTCTGATTAACAAAGTGATTAAAAGTTATTTTAAGCATCTTCATCTGAAGGTACCAGGGTAGGAAGAGGCCAGGTATGTTTTCCCTGGCCTGGCAAGTCAATGAGATTGGAGCTCCCGGTCAGAGTGGGCTCAGAGGAGGGAAGAAGGTGATGTCACCAGATTCAGACCCAGACTCGATGGTTGGAGTCACTAGGCTACAGCAGTGACACCATTTCCACCCTGTGGCCTGTAGCTTCTCCACGCTGGGGTCTCACTCTTGATTGGTGGTAAAACCCTTGATTAATAAGTTCATGCAACCCTAAATTAGTAAAGTCACAGCAAATACCTGAGATGTGAATGCCAATCAATGCTAAGAAGCTGATGAAACAGAGAATCCTGAGAGTCATTTTGTTTCCTGAAGTATAAGAAGGAAAGGGAGGCTTTTTCTTATTTCGACGTTTGGAGAGATGGGAGCAGAGATGCAGAAAGATTTTAAGTACCCTACACACTAAAGGTGGGGATTTAACATTTGCATGGGTTGATAAAGAGTTTGTATTTTAAGTTTAATATTTTGGATAAATATCACCACATTTGCTAGACCATTTACAAGTCGAGATCTCAATTTCTTTTAATGTACAGGATGTCTCGTTTACTTTCATTGCTGTTTTCGCAGAGATGTCAGGTATCGTGTTTTAAAAATCACACGTGGCAAATCTTTAAGATGCTGACTCAATTTAATTGTCCAAGTCTTATCCATAGCCTTCCTAAAAGTGA
The DNA here is from genome assembly GCF_040939455.1 of Microcebus murinus. Lineage (NCBI taxonomy): Eukaryota > Metazoa > Chordata > Mammalia > Primates > Cheirogaleidae > Microcebus > Microcebus murinus. The sequence goes on along the minus strand of NC_134120.1, from coordinate 15,824,845 downwards.
CCAAGGGTCCCACCCTGTGCTAAAAATAGTGGTACCATGGGGTTTAGGCAGGACCACAGTATGGCGTGTGGAGCTGGCATGCTCCGGTTCTAACTGGTTATGGGCATCTCTTCCCAGCAACACAATTTGTGATGTCATGTTGGCACTTTAAAATTGGCCACACTGAGTATTTACGCCACGGAAATTGGAAAACTCTACAAATTGGGGGCGGGTTGTTAAATATTTACACCAGCATACCACCGTGTAGGGGTGGGCATGGGTAGGTGAGTCATTTTCCCTAAGAGGGAATCCATGGAAAGCCTGGATGCCCACCAACTGTGGGCAGCTCAGTTGAGTTGCCACCCAGGGGCAGCCTGAGGGCTCAGGAGCTGCAGCTGTTAGGCTGTCGCTGCCCCAAGCGTCAAAGCACAAAAACCCAGCTTGATTTTCAGCAAGACACAAATGAATGCAGTTGTCATCCAGACACTGGCTCTCTTTGGGAATCTGCTCAGCGAGTCAAATTGAAAAAAAAAAAAAGTTGAGGAAACAAAACCTGCTATAGAAGTGTTAGAGGCTGAACCCCCCCCCCCGCCCACACACACACACACACAGGGGTGAATAATGCAAGTCTGATGCTTAGAAGAAAAAGTCACATCCAAACTCCCCCTCTCCCCACGTCCCCCCAAACCACACCACTACAGTCTGATCTTTTTCATAAATGACACCCTTCTGGGAGTTCACAGCCTCACTAAATTGCAACAGGAAGTATGGCCTTTGCTACCACGTTGAAATGGCTCGTGAATTGTCATCCATTTCTCAGCCATGCCACCGCGCTCTCCTACTTGGCTGGAAGAGCTATTTCATGCTCTATGGTGCGCCCACACCCTCTGCAGCCCAACCCGGACTGGCTCACCTTTGGTATCCTGGTGACTTGAAAGCTGTTTGAGAACTAGGAGAAGAAAGACAAGAGAGTGGCTTCAGTGGGGATACCCGTTCTGAACTGGTCGGGGCTAGCGGTCTCCATTGGAAATCGAAAAACTGCAGTCTACCTTCAGCCGTGAGGTTGAACTCAGCGGTCACGTTCCCATAACTGTTCTTGATGCAGCAATAATAGAGGCCCTGGTCCTTCTGACTGGCTTGAATGATGGCAAAGGAAACGGTGGAATTGTCCCCTGCACTGTAAGGGGGACATTAACATGGACACGCATCAGCATTCTGAAGTTGCATTTTCCTCTAACACCTCCCTGCACTCATGTTTTCAGCTGCTTAAATAATTTATTCATCCATAGGGGAGGGTCATCCCCTTTTAACTAACACCCTCACTTCAATAAGCCGCATGAATACGCAGAAACGTTCGGGAGGTTTAACTGCCATTAGTAGAGCAAAGAATTGGAATCGTGAATTCTGGGAGCTGTTGTTAACGTTTCTGCTCAGAATTTCCCCCAGTTATATTACAAAACCGGGTATCCTGTGCTTGAAGGAAGTCTTGCAACTCCTAACCTAAACCTAAATGCAGATACAAGGAAGGATGAGAGAAAGAGGTTCTTTATTTTATACCAGGCGTTCTCAAACTAAGGCCCCCGCTGAGGACATTTATCCGGCCCGCCAGGTGTTTTTGCTGCCGCTGCCTGTCCTGCTTAGCAGCTGACTCGTCCCGGGCCCACAGTGCGCATGTGTGGAATGTGCCCCGCACTCTCCAACGGCCCTCCAAAGGTCTGAGGGACAGTGAACTGGCCCCCTGTTTAAAAAGTTTGAGGACCCTTGCTTTATACTGTATAAAGATTCATGACTGAGGGCTCTTTTAAATAGCAAACTGTACTCCCCTCATGAAAATCATCCATCCATCCATTCACCCACCCAGTAGTATTAGGTTCCAGTCACTGTGCTATGAAAACAAAAACTGGTGGCAGTGGTGATTGTGATGGTGCTAATGGCTAATGTGTGCTGAGCACTTGGTATGTACCAGGCATTGTGCTAAGTCACTTACAGGTCTATTTCATGTTGTCCTCAGAACAACCTAACGAGAGAAGTACGGTTACTGTTCCCAGTTTACAGATGAGGAAACTGAGGCATAGAGAGATTTTGAACAAATGATCTTGACTTCCTTAAGCTGCCTTACCAAGTAAAATGATGGTTCCTGCCCTCAAATCTGGGATAGTTTGAATTACGGTTAAAGCCACAACCTTTATTCCAAAGTCTCAAACAAAAAACTTACTTTGCAGCAAAAAATGACATTCAATTATTGTTCTAATTTAGTTCTTTATAATGAATTTTGTTTAAACATTCACCAAGATTTTGTGTGCATGCACAGTGTACAATTTGGTTTTGGTTTATTTCATATTTTAACAAAAATTCACTTATCTTGAATTTGTCTCAGTTGCACATTCAAAAAAAATGTGCATTATTGGTTGGTTTTTCAATAGATGTTGAGTCTCCAATTTACATGTGTTCTCTCCCGGAATGTACCAGTGGCTTAAAACAAGGCTCACTAAATCATAACACTTCCTCTGTCGGTGGAGCCTCTGAACATACCTGGATGTGTGGTTAAACTGGACGTGAACAAGTCCAGTTACAAGGGAAAGATTTCTTGGCAGGGCGGCAAAACCCTGAGAGAGTCACAGACGGGCTGGTGGCACCTCTTTCTCCACGGCTCCACCGATCAGCACAGCCTATTGTTGAGAGGAGCAGTCAAGACCCCCCTGAAAGGCTGGGGGTTCAACTAGAAGAATTGTCTCCTGAATCTCTCCCTTCCTGCTTAGAAAGTCCCCACGGCTTGGCCCAGAACCAACCATGGAGACCTTTCTCTGCCTGGGCTCATCATGGCCCCCCAGGCTTTCTTCTGGAAGAAATGATGTAGGGGACGGAAAGGCCTGGATTCCCGCCCCGAGGCTGACCTCAGGAGCGTTACTTACTCTCACCCTCAGCATCCTCATCTGTGAGATCAGAAAGAGCAAGACCACCTCAGAGAAGCGTCGTGAGGAGTAACTGACACCAGCAGGTGACACTTTAACAAAAAGCCAACGCTGCCAAGAACGAAATTGGTTGCAAGGAGACAGTGCCTAACATGGGGACTTCTTGGAGGGGCCGCATCACCCATCACTAGCCCTAAGGAGCTGGGGGAAGCAGCACCCACTGCACACCATCCCATCCGGGCTGGGAAGTCCCTGGGTTGTCCTTCCTATGGCCACCCAGTGAGGTCCTACCGTCCACGCAGCCAGCTCCTCGTTCACTTGCTGCCCAGCAGGGATGACATGACCTGTGCTCTGAGGCCTTGCTCAGCTGTCAGCAGAGTCACTCCCTCTGCCCTTTCAAAAGCCTGGGGAACTCGGAAGCACCTCTGTCCCCAGAGTGCAGAGTGGGTTCCTGGTCACCAAGCAGGTGTTGCTGGCCAGGACAGCACTGGAGGGCGCCATCTTGCAGCACAAATAAACGAGTTATGGAGCTGTCGATTTCTCCTTCTGGGTTTCCTCGGAGTATGCTAATCTTGCCCTCGTCACAAGAAAGGCTCTGACACCTCATTTCCAAACTTTAGCCTGTTTAGGAAAGTACTCAAAACTTGGGAACAGAGGCAAGAGGATGATTGTATGTCACTGTTCAACAAGCTCACTCAAGGATTACCTAGTTTCAGGGGAGTGGGTTACTATTTCTCAATTAAATAGAGCCCACTCAGACACTTTTAAGTTACATGTTAACTTGTAGGTTTCTGTGCAGTAGGAAGGATAACCCCCAAGGTTTATAAACTGTGGAACATTAACCAGTTTTCTATCTAGGTGAAAAATCTGTTTCCGCATTCCTTTGCCTGGTTGGCTGTATAAACCCTGGCTCTGCAAATGTGCCTTTGAGGAGTCTCATCACATTACCAGTCCCCTCATTACTTAATAAGCTCAAGAAGACCTTTGCTGTATGTTCGCATTATATCTGAGAGATTTCAGCTCTTTGAAAATTATACCATGACAAGGCAGTGAGGCAGCTCCTAGACCGACAGGGCAAAGGAAGCACTCACCTGGAGGGGTTAGAGAAATTCGCTCACATTTGGAAACCCACCTGAAATAATGCAAATGAGCTCTCAAAACACAAAGGAGTTAGAACTGGAAAAAACAAATGGGTTCAACGAAGCAGCCAGGCACTGTCGCCAAGATGAAATGAAGCAAACATCACTAAGACTTTAAAGACCGTAGGCACACATCGTTAGTAAGTAGAATGCTTACTAATGACATATACTCCCTAGATAAGGTTTAGGCTTTTGTAAATACACATCTTTTGTGAATACACACCTGCAAGATGCAAGCGCCCATGCCGAGCTTACAATGAGGCTGATTAATTGAAAAATGGCTGAAAATGCTGGCTAATTGTTCTTGGCTGACAACTTCAGAAAATCATTTAAAATGAATAACTACTTTCTTTATGTAAAGCTCTAGGGAACTCCCTTCATTTAAAAATCAAGCCATTTCTTTTCCATTATAGGTCTTCTTAAGCCACACCTAAGACAGGCAGGGTAACGGTGACATTTTAGGCAAAGTGGTTATTATACCAGTCACGATCCACTCATTGCCTGGAGTGATGTTAATGGAAATGAGACTGCAGCTCAAGTATTGCATAGTTGATTTGGGAAATAATTTCTGGACATATGTTCCAAGCAGACACATTTGGTTTAATTAACCAGAAAACTCAGATTTTCTCACTTTTTCAGTCTACTTGTGACAAAATTAAGGGAATAGAACACCTGCTATGACTCAGGGAACGGAACTAGGATCTCTTCCGTGAGAAAGCAGCTTTTGAGGCTGAGATAAGATGGTTTCTATCAAACCAGGTGATTTGTTTCTAGATTGTGTCAGATGAAACTTGACAGCCACTAAGGTACTTGGGAAGCCCATTAATGGTTCATCCCACACAGGGTATTCTTGGCAATGCTTCTCACTTTCCTCTGTCTCCTCCTCATTCTCCTCTCCTTTAATACCCTAGGGACCCAGAAATAAACTGGTTTCCCCACCTTTGAGATGGATGCCTGTCACCCTCGATAGCTGTTACTTTTCTGTAACCTCCCGAATTGTTTTTTCCTTCCGATTCACCTTCTTAGCTTTGTTTGACCTTTGTCAGATTAATAGGAATTTATGAAATAGACAACAGACACAAGCAAAATCCACAGACGTACATCAGAAAACTCTTTCATCTTAGGACCACAGAACTCAGACTAGATTATTATTTGGTGTGTCCCCCTGACTTTAAAAACGTAATGCAAGGTTCTATGACTTCCTAAGACCACAGAGCTCAGTGGTGGCAGAGGCAGGGCAAGAATCCCTCATCCTTTTCCCTGTCCAGACACCGATCTTCCATTACTTACTCTTCTTGGATACTGTGGGTGTGCAAGCTCTGCTTCAATTTTCCTTTTCACTGCCTGTCATTTATTATTTTCTTTTGCAACTATGCTGTGAAATAAATAAGCGACATCTGTGAAAAGTAACCAGGGGCAGAATCACACCTTCTCTGCACTTGTGCTATTGACTTTGAATCTTTTGTCCACAAGATAGTAGAATCTTCGTGAATTTCTGCAAACTGGCAGCTTAATTTTATATTTCCGGAGTGGTCAGGAAACATCTCGGCTTGGATCTTTTGCAGTAATACTGGAGCTAGAAACAAGAGATTTGAAGGTCAGTGTAGGCAAAAGGCTTTCCTATTTCATCTCATTTAATTTGCACAACAATCCTGAGAGACAGGAATAATAGTTATTATTCCCAAGGTGTGGATGAGAAAATTGAGTGTCTAAGGGGAGATGTGGCTTGCCTAAACAGTAGGAAAAGTAACAAATAATTCTAATAGAAAACTTCCACTTCTGAAACTGGAGATGAACCAATATGAAAAAAAAATAAGAAAATAAATTAAAAATAAAAAAAATATAAAAATATAAACTTCCACTTCTACTACTTAAAATTCCTTGGGTGAGGTCTGTGATGCTTAAAATGAGATAGAGCATGAGAGATTTTTTTAAAAGGGGAGTGAGGGGTGGGAGGATGGTAGCTATCTAGTCTGTAGGACGTCTGCCAAATAAAGATGACTTTAAATGATTACCAGATGATCGAGGTCAAAATTAGAGCTGAGGATTGGGGAGTAGAGTAAAACCTGGGTTACCCAGGGAACTATGACTAAGCCCCCAAAATGCAAAAGACCACTCAAAAATAAATTATTTGCTGAATAATATTAATCCATCTTTCCTCATTGATCCCAGTTCTCTTTGAAGAAAGTATCTTGGTGGATTTATGTCTGATATCAATCTCATTAGCAAAACATAATGAAATATTAATAGAAGCAATAAGGAAACTATTCCCACCTGAGACCTTTGACAATCACCTCTTTCTTATATCAGCAATGAGAACTCGGCCTGCTGGGCAAGTGTGTAATTAGTCAGGGCAGCCACAGGGTGGCAGCATAGACATTAGAACAAGACGGAAATGGAGGACCCCAGCAGGCGATCATGATCCTTGGACAGACAGTGAGATTCCTGGAAGCGTGGTACGAGTCTGTTACAAATTAAGTACCTTAACTCCATAGCTTTGGTAACACAGAAGAGTGTACGATTACAAAACTAGATAATCCACAGCCAAGCCAGAGGCATCAATCCTGAGGCTTTGTTAGCTCCAGTTGCACCATAGTGAAATAGCCCCTGTGTTAAATGAGAGAGAAAAAATACACCAAGCGCTTTTGGATGGCAAACCCTGCCTGGGCTCACTGAACCCACTGGGCCGAGGCTGTGTCTTGACCCAGGTCTGGACAACACCCTCTCCTCATTTGGGCCATTTCCTCGAGGGCCCTTCCAACACCATGTGGTGGCAGTCTTTCTTGGTGATTTGGAGACACCTAAATGCTCCCAGCACTGCCACCGCCTGCCGATAAGTATCGGACACAGGGAAATTGGGGGCGGCGGGAAGGGCGTGCAAAGGGCCGCAGAGCTGAACGCTGGTCTGCAGGAGACACGGAGTGGCTCAGACAAGGGGCCTTGGGGCTTTGGGAAGGACCCCGTGTGTGTGAGACAGAGGCGGAAGTGCAGCCCATGAGCTCAGAGAAGACCTGGCGCGTGGCTAGGTTTCTCCTCTGTGTGCGTCCCGGCCAGGTGTTGAGGGCAAATGACAGCGAAGTCCCCTGGTGAACATAACGCTTCAGTTGTGCTAAGCTTTGAATGTCAAAGAAAGGTTACTCAGTGTTTCTCTCTTCCAGAATTTTCCAAGTCACCCCCTTACACACACACACATACTCCTAACTCCTGTCCCACCAGGTCCCTGGAAGGAGGACATTAAATCTGTGCTCCTTTGGGGGTAGCAGGGGGGCAGATACCGTCAAGGTGTCACCCAGGGTCTGCAGTGTACTAGCCAGAGGCAGTGACGAGGACTCAGGGTCCTGCGAAAGCCACCACCACAGGAAGGAATGAGGACTTCCTAGTCTGGTGTCTTGGTGGCAACTTTAAAAAAAAAAAACAATAAAACAATAAAATTGCTGTGGCTTACACTGGAAAAACGAAACCAAAACCTCTGAGTGGGCTGGGCGCTGTGGCTCACGCCTGTAATCCTAGCTCTTGGGAGGCCGAGGCGGGCGGATTGCTCAAGGTCAGGAGTTCAAAACCAGCCTGAGCAAGAGCGAGACCCCGTCTCTACTATAAACAGAAAGAAATTAATTGGCCAACTGATATATATATATAAAAAAATTAGCCGGGCATGGTGGCGCATGCCTGTGGTCCCGGCTACTCGGGAGGCTGAGGCAGAAGGATCACTCGAGCCCAGGAGTTTGAGGTTGCTGTGAGCTAGGCTGACGCCACGGCACTCACTCTAGCCTGGACAACAAAGTGAGACTCTGTCTCAAAAAAAAAAACAAAAAACAAACATAATAACAAAACCTCTGAGTGCTTGCTGTTGGGGTAGATTCTTAAAGGAATTGGCCTGTAGATAGAAATCCATAATGGACAATTAGAAAGTGATATGTTAAAAGGAAAAAACAGACCATTGTCAAGGGCGAGCCCTCTGAACGCTGCCATCCGAAAAAGGTAAATGCTGGGAAAGAATCATTTTCCTGTCACTTGTCATCACCTGGCACATAGGGGTTAGTGCACACCGCAGATTCTTATTAAATAAATTAGCGCACTAATTATCACAAGTAATTGGGGTCACCATGAAAGATGGCATGTCCTTAATAAATGAATAAATACATTGGTCAAGCAGTTATTTCCCAAGTCAGGTCAGGTGCTCTTTTGGTGGAATGACCTAGTGCTGGTTTGTAGTCAGGACGGAGGGTGGTGATCCTAGCACACTGGGCACCAGTGTTGCAGACACCTGCTTCTCTAGTGCTCCCTGCAGAGGAAATCCCCCACAAGAGGGGACAGGCTGGCCCCCCGTGGCCACTCCTCTGAAGCTGCAGAAGGACTATAGGTGGGGACATACCCAGGTGCACGCAAAACCGCCCTGGTCTCCCACTTAGCTGCTCACTCAAGAGTAATTCAACTCGAGGGGGGAGGGGGTCGTGGGCAATATATATAACCTTAACACTTGTACCCCCATACTACGCTAAAATAAAAATTAAATAAATTTTTAAAAAATTTTTTTAAAAAAGAGTAATTCAGGCGCGTGTCCCCTCCCTGCTCACTCCCGCACAGGTGAGACCCTGAGTTCTTCAGAGAGCAGAGGCTCTGCATACAAGTAGCACTTTTTCTTCTAATACTAATGTCAACTCAGATCATTGTGTCTGAATTAAGTTCTTAATTTATTTCATGAACATAATACTTGGCATGAAAATGGCCTCATTTGTTATTTAATAATAATAATTTTTTTTTAAAAGTAGCTAATGACCATGAGGGCTTGTGCTGGGCCAAGCGCCATTCAAATTGCTATGCATTTTTACACCTGAGATGAGTGCTATGATCAGTACCCCCATTTTACAGGTGAGGAAACTGAGGCACCCAGAGGCTAAAGCATTTGTACAAGGCGACCCAGATACTGGCAGAGGCCAGACTTAAACCCAAGCAATATGGTTCTTAATCCATACTCCAAACCACTCTGTCACAGCCACCTGCAAAACTCCCCAACTCTGAATCTTTGCCTCTGAACGGTCTCCATGTCTCTGAGTGGCATTGGTAACAGTCATTCCCTGGTCTGGCCTGGAAAAGTCTTTGGTTGTCTCTACCCTGTGGCCTTGGGCAGGGCACTCTCAGGATGTGGCCAGCTGCCCTTGTAGGGACTCTCTCCCTGGCACCAGCCCCTCCCAGAATGTTGCATGCTCTGCCTCCTTCAGTGCTCTGAGGCAGCTGTACCATGCGGAAATCAGAGACTCTTCCTCAGAAGTGGCTCTCTAGATAACACTCTGTCCCACAGGTAGCTTGCATCACCGTGAGCAAGAAATCCACACACAGCGTTTGGATTGTCTGTCCTTCCGTGCAAGGGGAATCCCCACACACCAGGTGGGAGGTGCCCCCCCCCATGGCAACCTATTCAGCCTCTGGGCTGAAACCACTTTTGAGATTTTTTTAAAACGTTGCTTCATTCTCTTTAAATATGTTTAAAAACATATATCCTGATAACTGGGCCGGATACTCCAAAGTCCCCAGAAGGCAGTATTTTCTTTAATCCTCTCTGCAACAGGGGCCAAGAGCTGTTTCCATGTGTTAGGAATAACAAACACCAGCCTCAAAGTCCAGGACTGAGCTTAAGGGAGGAGAAAATTCAAACAGGGCGGCAGCCTTCTGCTCCAGCCCACGCAGGCCACTGTCACTTGCTGTGACATTCTCTCTCCCGCCTTCTACTCGGGTCCATGGGATGGGAGAGAAGAGCTCTGAGTTAAAAGAGGCTCAAATTGGGGCTGTGGAATGGAATTTGGGGCTGAGATGGTGATTCCCTACGCAACGCAGAAAGAACTACAGGGCTTTTGAGGTTCGGGTGACCTGAAACCTGGGACAGTGGAGTCCCATAAATGGGAAGAGTGAGTGGTAAAGAAATTTGATACTCAAATTTGGAAGGAGAGTCCAAGGTTCAAGGAAGCCATTTTTAATGAAAAATCAAGGATTAAAGGAGAGAATCCCAAACTGAAATGAAATATTTATTTCCATCAATCCCACTTAGTGGGTGGCCCACTTAATTATACTAATTAGCTACACTGATGAATGCTTCTGTTTATCCTTTTTTTAATAGATTTTTTTTTTCTAAAAAGGGTAATTAAATAGAAAGGCACCTCAATTGCACACCCTCAGCCAAACATACCTGCAGGTGGTCTTGTCAGTGGTTTTCAAGTGTCATTCCCCTGCTGGGCTACCAGGGAACTTGTTGGAAATGCAAATTATTGTGCCACACGCATTGAATCAGACACCCGGAGGGGCAGCAATCTGTGTGCTAGCAGGCTCTCCTGCAGGTGCTCAAGCCACTTGGGCACCACCTAAGCCCACCTGGGGACATGCACCTTCATTACAAAGGACTCTTGCACCTGGTCTGCAAACCCCAACTTTAACCAAGACAGAAAGCACCAGAGCCTCACCTTTTCCTTCTGTCTTGCAAGATGGCTTTCTGGGGTCTTTTTTCTCATCTGTGTGTGATAAGGACCTCTCAAGGTTAGGCACCTTTTTAAGAAAGCTGGAGTTCGTTCGCACATTTTCCTTTTCTTCCAGTCTCAGCCTCAGGGCTGCCACCTTGGACAGAACTTTCTTCTTTATTCCCTCAGCTAGATGTCCGCTTCCTGAGGTCTCTTGCTTCTTCTTGACCTCCTCTGACCCGGCCACTGCCGGGAGGGCCCCTGGGACCCTGCCGGCTTGGGCTGCTCTTGACTTTCTCACACAGCCCAGGGCGCCCTTGGGGCGTGGGTCCTGCAGGAACTTTGGGACCTTCTCTGACTCACGGTCTCCTGAAATGGAGGCCCAAGTCGTCGCTGGGGAGTCTGATGAGCTCGGGGGCTTGGTTTCCCCAATTTGATGCCCCTCCAGTTTAGGCTCCTCAATTCTGTGGCTCATTGGGCAGTTGGCCACGTCTCCTTGAGAAGATGAAGTACAAGGCGGCCTCGTAGGATCTCTAGAGGAGGGAAAACAATTCCCACGCTCATTCTCAGTGGAGTCAGAAAATACACATGCTTGGTGTCTGGGCTCATCTAAGTCGTGTTTAGGGACCGCATGGACTTGGCCTGTGGAGTTGTGAGAGTTAACCCCGACAGATGCAGCAGTCATCGTGGCAACACAACTAGAAAGAGCTGCAGTGGGGGGAATACATTCTGCTTTGTCCTTTTTACTTTGTTCAGCCTCCCCCAAGCTCCTGTCACTGCCTTCTTGGACGTGGCTCACGCTGCAGCCACTTGGAATTCTTTCCCCTTCCTCGTCAGGACGCGGGACATGCCAGTCGGCAGAGGGGATTTCCACACTCCAGCCCAAGTTCCCGTCATTGGATTTGCTCCCCTCTCTGACGCCCCCCAGCGTGGCTTCAGAAGGCTCTGGCTCTTGAGCCCCCGTGCCCTCCGCCACACCGTCTTCATCAATGGGGTCCACAGAGGACTCCAGGATTTTAGAGCAGCTCAGCAGCTGTCTTAAGAAGGCAGGGTGAGCCACCTTGACTCGGTTTCGCTCCTGGTCTTGACTCTCCTTATGAGCATGTTTGTTCCCTCCAGTTTCAAAAGCTTCCAGTGGTGAATCTGCAACACAGACACACAATTCCTTTTCATCCACAGGGTCCACAGACGACTCCAGGAGTCCGGGTTGGCTGAAATCTGGGAAAGAAAGGCTGCTCCCATGTGCTCTGGTGGCTGGATCTTTACCTTGATGGGTCTGTGTGTCACCGGCAGGGGCTGAGTCAGCACCCGGAGGACTGGGAGCCGATGCCACCGTCTCAGAGGGGTCCGGCTCGGGCACAGCAGCATCTGCGTCTAGAATGTCAGATGCAGCCCAGGCCTTGTCGGGAATTAGGGGACCAGCTTCTGACTCCTTGCACTCAGAATTTGGCAGTGGTTTGGGTGACCAGAGTTCTGAAACAGAAGCTTCTAGAGCTACAATCTTCAGCATGCTGCCTGCTTCCCCATTCCCTGGTCTGGGCTCTTTAGACTCCTCCCTCAGGATGTCAGGGGGAGGTGGAACCTCACTCAGAGCCTGACTGTCTTCTTCCACAGTTACGCCGGCCACCACAGGGACACGTGTCCCCGGGCCTGAGTTCTGCCCTCTTCCTTCCCTGGAGCCTGCCAGTGAGTGGTCCAGGGGCATTGAGTTGATTTCCTCTTGTGCGGCAGGCGTCGTGGGCCAGCTTTCTCGGGTCTCATCCGCAGAAAGCGAAGCCTGGCGGGGCAGGCTCTCCTGCGGGGTCCTGCTCTCTGTTTCGCTTCCTCCTTCCTGGAAATTATCCTCAAAGCACCCACTGTCTGCTCGGCCCACGGTCTGGCTCTTCCCTCCAGACGGGAGGTCTGGGGGGAGTGGGGAATAGCTGCAGAAACCCTCTCCCCCTGGGAGCGGGGGGACATGGCCGCAGACCCCTGGAACCCCGGGCGCCCTGCAAAGTAGCTCCTCTGTAGCTTTGGTTGTGGAACCACTTAAAATAGGCCCCCACTGTACATTGGAAGGAAATTGGGAAATGTGTTCATCTGGCGCCTGAGGTGAGCTGTCCTCGGCGCCATCCACATGCCGGTTCTCTGCAATTGAAACAGCGAGGTATTTGGCTGGGGGGACTTTGGGGGCAATGGCGACAGTCGCTGTGCCCTCAGTTTCCTCGGTCACCTGGAGACACTCAGTGGTCAATGTCACTGGTGTCTCTTGAGGGAACTTCACCATGGGACTATGACTGGCTGGCACGTCTGTGGTGCCTGTGGCAATGGCACTGGGGCCCCCGTCACCTCCCTCCTTACATGGCACAGAAGAGCTGTTCTCAGAAGGAAGGAGCTGTGTCTGCTCGAGCCCCCCCGAGTCGCCGGGGCCCGGCCTCTCCTGCCCAGCCCGACCCACGGGGGCCACCGTGGAGCAGGGACTCTCCACCTCGTCGGCACCTTCGTCTTCACTGGCCGTGCGTGAAATGTTCCAGGTGAAAGTGCTGACAAAAAGAGGGGACGCAGCCGAGTTTCCGTCCCCGCCGCCTTCACGTGTAGGCCGTGGCGTCTCAGAACCTTGTGTTTGAAGAACTTCCAACGTCTTGGCGTCAGGAGAACGTAAATCAGATGCTTCGCTGTGACCCTCTGCCAGCTCAAAGCCCATGGAGCAAATTTCTTGAGGTAAATATTTATCAGCTGGCGCCCCACCAGGGGAATCCGTGGTGTCACATGTTCCTTGGCCACCGGCTTCGAAACACTCCAACACGCAGGCTGCTTCTCTGCCCCTTGGCCCAGCACACACATTTTCCAGGGTGACGGTGGCATCTGTGGGTTCAGGGGCAGCAACAGAGAGAGCCTCGGGCTCCCTGGGGTCCACGCTGGCATCCTCGGGGAGAGCCCCTGAGATTGCACCTGGGGACCTAGTTTCGTCATTGGCTCCTGAGATGCTAAGCTCATGTCTTAGGTCTTCCCAGAAATCTCCATGTGTGTTGCCGTCTCTGTCTTGTTTTTCTTGATCCTGTGGGCCTTGCATACAGCCTTCATCCTCCAGGTTCTGTGCCAAGGATGCATTTTCCTCGTGGATCCCTCCTGAGTCGGGGAAGGAATTTGTCGTGGTCCCAGTGAACGGAGACTCCTCCGCAGCAGGCTCTGAGAGAGCTGGCGTCTGGTGGAGAGAGATTCTCTCCCTGACCGTTTCCTGAATTTGCACCTAGGAAGATGAAAAGTGGTATTAATAGAATTGTTCCTAGGAGAGCCCACAATAGGACACAACTGCAAGCCCAAGAGTGTTAATCCTTGAAGACTGTAATAATGGGGGGAAAAAGAGTAGCTGGAATGATTGAAATCTAAACATTAATCCCCAGACTCTCTCTAGCTAATCCTGGAAAACTGCAAACGGAAACAATTCTATGTTCCAGGAGACCCTTGGTCAAATTCAGTATCGTAAGCAAAAATCCTCCTGATGATTTTTTCTCCTCTCTCTCTCAGGACAAAAGATGGAAATAAGTGGAATGTTACCTATTTTGACCAAGTAAGTCACAACAAAAGCTGTGTGCATCATTCCAAAAAATGATTGATTGTGTGATGTTACGATCACACAATCATAACAAATGAAATTTACAGTACTTAAAAAGTAGTGATGAGCAATCTTTGCCCCCAAAATATGAAAGCTTGCTGGTTAGTAATTGCTATGGTTTGTATGTTTGTCTCTCTGTGCTCATGTTGAAATTTGATCCCCAGTGTTGGAGAAGGGGCCTAATGGGAGGTGTTTGGGTCACAAGGATGGATCCCTCATTAATAGATTAATGCTGTCCCTCAGGGGAGAATAAATTCTCACTCTATCAATTCTCATGAGAGCTGGCAGTTAAAAAAAGCTTGGCTCCAGCTCCCCTTGCTTTCTCTCTCACCATGTGATCTCTGCACATCTCTTCCCTTCACCTTCCACCACCAGTGAAAGCAGCTTGAGGCCCTCACCAGGTACAGATGCCCAGCCTTGAACTTTCCAGCCCCCAGAATCGTGAGTCAAATGAACCTATTTCCTTGATAAGATACCCAGTCTCAGGTATTCTGTAATAGCTACACTAAACAAAGCCAATAATGTTACTAAAGAACAGAGAGACCTGTCCTTTGAAACCACCTCTAATGGAGTAATGGGGTTATGATTGGCTATCTTCACCGCCAATCATTTCTGCCCCAGAAAGGCTTTAAAAATCACAGAATGCCTCCTAGACTTGAAAGCAAATGCCCTGTGGCAGGCAAACCACCTCCACTAGAAGTGAGGGATTCAGGACTGCACAGGTTTTTGAGAACACAGGAGAGAGAAAGGGAAACAGGAAGGAAGGAGAGGGGAAAAAGGAATCTCACATTCTGAGGATGGAACCTATTACAGCACTATCTGCTGTATGGTACTGGATATTGTTCAAGGGAGCAGCAGCTCTGACTAAATTCTTATCTCATAGAACTTTTAGCTCATCCACTATTTCAAAACAAAACAAAATCACGTCTAGCCAAGGAGCAGGGAATTGCTGCTAACTTTTGGTAAGCAATTCGATCTTTGCCCCCAGGACTCCTGCCCTGGAGCAGCCCCATTCTAATGTGCAGGGAACTGATGGTCGGTCTTAGAGAAGGCAGCAGAGGGAGTCTCTCCTGTAGTGTATTTGTTGAAAGAAGGAATAAATGAATGAACCATGTACTAGTTGAGACAATTCCACCCAGCTTCACCTACTAAACCTCTGCATTTGAAAGGGTTTGGACTTTCATCTGCTTCTGACTTTGGGACAACCCTATTTGAAAGGAGACTTTTAACCCTAAGCACTACCAGTTTGCATCCTGATGTTTCTAAAAAGAAAAATCTATTTATTCTCTTTCTATATCCATTTTTCTTCCTTATTATATTAGAAAGGAAAAGGGAAGACAAAAGACAATTTCTTGGAAATAAGAAACAGGGATTTTTTAAGTGTCAGAGTTTGAGGTGCATACAGATTCTTCTCTGTACCTCAAGTTCTATAACACACATAGAGGGTGTTCTTTTCATCTGCTATTTTGGTTCAGATTTTTTATAATATGCAAGAGCACAAACCTGAATTATTAAGCACAGAAAGCGTGTGAGGACTGCTCAACCCAAAACACCACCACCTGTCTCAGGCCTTTCTATCCTTCCAGATTTCCGCTTCCTATGTCAGTCCTTTATTTTAAGGTCTTGCTATTGTCACAGCATCCTCAGTGCCAATAGACCTATGGAGGAGCTGCGTTGTGTAGAATTATCTCCCAGGCACTGGGCAATGTTGTCCAAAGGACTTCAGTTAAAAGGCTGCTATGATACTTACTGGGATGGCATTTTTATTTTTATCAACCATTATTGATTACTACCATATCAGTAGAGTAATAGGCTGATACCTGCAAGACACTAATATCTGGAGAAAAATGAATCATAAGACAAGTAAGCTTTGTTTAGAATGAGTCTGGTCACTAAAATAGATCATCATACTATCATGCCTTGATTTACAAGATGGTCATGTTCCTATAAAGATTCATTCACTCCTTCCCTCTCTTGCTTTTAAAATAAAATGCCACTTTAAAATACTCTAGTGCAGTCCCACATGCAAAGAAATATGGCGAATCCTTGGCTGTGTAAATTCATACATTTGACAAACATTTAGTGAACATCTACTATGTACCAGCCACTGTTCTAAGCATCTGGGAAATATCAGGGAACATAACAAAGATTACTGGCCTGTAGAAGTTTCTATTCCAGCAACAAACCATACATACTGCTGATATGAAATTCCATAAATTTGATTTCAACCAATGGGATTTTTCCAGACGGAAGCCTTTAGCAGCCCAGTACTTATTTGTCAAGGCTTTTAGCATCTGTTCCCAGAGCAGGCTCCTTGGTTCTCATTCAGAGGCCATCTTACAGAGCAAAGGGAAACCACACGGACTCATACCTTTCAAATGAATCAGCCCTTTCTTTTAGGAGTAGATCTCTTAGTTAAGTCATCACAAAAGAATGCCAGCAGATGATTCTTCTGCTGCTCAGCTGCTCTCGTCATAGAGTGAGCGAGGAGGCACAGGAGACTTTGTTATGTATGTTTGTTCTCATGCAGGTGAACAGAAGGAGTGTTTGGGGCTCTAGGAGGAAGCCCACCCTGGTGTGTGGTGTGTGGACTCAGAGGACTGGCAACTTGGTGGGTTTGCAGCCCAACCTAATCAAATATGGCATGCATGACCCCAAGTAACCTCTTTGGCCTCTCTGCCCCTCTGTCTCCTCCTCTAAGGCTAACCACAGGCACGTCAGCCCCATCTTGTCAAGTGTCTGGCATAGTGCCTGATGCCCGGAACGCACTCACTGACATTGGTTTCCCTTCTTCTCTGTGACAAGAAAGAAGTAGCTAAGGCAAAGAGGAAATTGAACAGCCCTGCTGAGCAGAGCCTTGAGCTATGGGCTTTACGAGGGCTCTCCCATTTGATCCGTAAAATAAATCTGAAATAAAGATGTTACCATCTCTTCTTTACTGATGAGGTGCATAGCCTGGGTCCAATCATAGAAAGCACACAGTGGGGTATACAAGGGAAGTTTAATATAAAGAATTGCTAACCGCGATGCAAGAGTAGTATAAGGTACAAGGAAATTCCGTGCAATACTCTAAGTAAGGGAAAGTACCTGGGAAGGACTAACTTGGAAAGGGTTTAGATTCAGGTGGAGAAGGTGTGGTTAGGCTACCGGATAGCAGAGAAATTTGCTGGTCTAGCCAGGCCAGCGCCGGCCTGGAATTGCTGGGCAAGCAACAGACCACCCACCCTTGCCGGTGCAGGCGGGGAGCCGCTGGGCAGCATCCAGTGGCAGGGCATGCTGTGGAGTCTGGCGTGGAGGCTGAGGCCTTTAGACGTGCGGGTCCTGTGCGGTGAGGGTGGGGGCTTTGCAGAGTGCTGTGGTTTGAATGTCCCCTCCAAAACTCATGTGGAAACTTAATCCCCAACGTGGCTGTATTGAGAGGCGAGGCCTTTAAGAGGTGATTGGGTCATGAGGGCTCTGTCCTCAGGAATGGATTAATCCATTCATGGATTGATGGGTAAGTGGCTCATGGCTTATCCTGGGAGGGGAACTGGTGGCTTTCTAAGAAGAGGAAGAGAGACCTGAGCTAGCGTATGGGCACACTCAGCCCCTTTTCATGTAATACCCTGTATAGACTCAGGACCTTAGAGGGTCCCCACCTGCAGGAAGGCTCTCGCCGGATGCGACCCCTTGACCTGGGACTTCTTAGCCTCCATAACTGGGAGAAATAAATTCCTTATCTTTATAAATTACTCACTTTCAGGTATTCTATTACAAGCAATAGAAACCAACTAAGACGCAGAGGGAGAACCACTGCTCTGTGCTCCAGGCCCCGGTGGCTGTGCACAGACCACACAGGGGCTTGTTGGGGGAAGTCTGGCATTGCTCCAGGCAGGAGGCCTTCCGAGCATGGGCCGAGCCATGTGGGCCTCTGGTTTCCAGGTAGACAAGGCTGCAAAAAGGTTCTCACTAGGCTAAGGCTATAAGGTCATAGGTGGACCACATTCTGGGGCCCATAGCTGGGGCAAGATGACCACACGTCCATTTCACCAACCCCACCGATACTGAAATTATTAATACAAGAATCCTCTTCCCCCTGCATTGTCCTTCTAGCACCTTCTACTGAGAAAGCTTCACATTGTGCTGACTTTAAAGGAAAATAATGGAATTGTTAGCACAGAGCATATATTGAAGGATAAATTCATAGCTCAGAGATGTTAATTGAGAACTGATACATGAGGTCAATCCTGTTCAGGGGTCAGAAGTCTCCCTGGGGTCCCATAGTCAATGACAGAGTCAGGATTTAAAGCCAAGTCTGCTAGGCTACCTACAAAGCCCTTTCCAACCCAGTTTCTCTAATCAGGGCAGTTAGACCAAACCCCATCCCATCAAGGGCTGGGAACTCCTGTTAATTTAAACCCAGGATTTCTGACTTCCCAAGACTACGACTGTCCTGTGTACACACACAGTGTCCCTGTATTGATCTGTCTGCTTCTGCAGATGTTCTAAGGGCAGGGACTCTGTTATTCATTTCTGACCCTCTGGAAGCTAGCATAGAAGGAATTCAAATACTTTTGCTGAATGCATAACCAGATGAACGAACACAGGAGGGAAAAGGTAAACCAAATGTAGTTAACACATCCAAGCCCCTTTTTGAAAGCAGCATTAAGCTTGAAAACTTAATGCTTGTATAGTATTTTTCAACCAAAACCCTAATCAACATGCCTCCAATTCCAAAAAAGAAAAAAAAAACATTGCTTTTGTTTGCTGGCCTTTCCAAAAATTCTGCCTCCTAAGTATGTCTGCATTGGATCTAACATAAAGGTGTGTCTCCTCTCCGTCCACCCCATGATGTTCAGGGTTACACCCCTCATCATTAATAAGGGTGGCCCGACACCAGCCCAGTGCATGACACTAATTCGAGCCGCTAACAATAGAAGGTGGTATGAGATAAGATCCCTCTTCTCAAATGGCTTGTAATCCAGTTGAAGAGACAAGATGTACACGGAAAAGATAAATAACAATTCTTGACAAGTAGGGCTAATAGCCAAGTGGATGGAACTTAACAGCACTGTTCCAGGGCGGAGCTTGGAAGGTCACCCCTGAATCACCCTATTCCACGCTAGTAATAAGATGCCTGCCGTGCGAAAATCAGAGGTCGTACTCTTATATGCATCAAGTCTGAGATGATTCTTGAACAATACAGTGCAGAGACTGTCCCTACTGAGGAGAATGGGCAGATGCAGTAGACACTGCTGGGTGACTAATCGACGGTGTCCCCAAACCCCCTTGTCTCTCGATACTTCCAACAAAGGCAGCAGGAAAACCACGTCCTCGCCCAGCTCCTGCATAGCTAGCCGAGGCCCTGGGGACAGTCTGGCTAATGACATGTATGGGGAATTCCACCAAGGGACTTCTGGGGAAGCTTTGCTTTCCTTGTGTAAGGTACCTTGTCTGCCCCTCCTTTTTCCTCTAATTGAGATGAGACGCCTGGCGCTGTAGCTGTTCCCTCCCAGGCCTGGGGCCCCCCCGAGTGAGAATGAAAAGCCAACACTGTGACTGGCGGAGCAGAAAGACAGAGGGAAGTCAGGGGCTTGCAGGCACCACCGAGCCCCTAGAATGACACAGAGACCTTCAGTACCCCTAGGCTTCCTGTGAACAACAACAAAGCGCCTTATATTGTAGGCCACTATCAGTTGGTTATTCTGTTAACTGCAGCTAAAAGCACCCTGATGGGCACAAGAGAAAAACATATGGCTGCGGAGTGAAGGAGCAGGCGTGGGAAGGTCACCCTGGAGCCCTCCCGAGGCCCCGGGCAGCCCCAGGCAGGGATTAGTGGAAAGGGCAGTGTCCCAAAGGGCAAGGGGTGCGGCTCCCAGGAAAGGAGCTCAAGGCGCTGGTCGAAATGCCAGGGGATCAAAAGGGCCTGAGCAAGGTGAACTTGAAGTAGAGTGGGGGAGGGGGGTGGGGAAATATGAGAAGATGGTCACCAAAGGAGAGAGGCCACCGCTCTACAGCCACATACCCGGGGCCAGAGAGTCAAGCCACTTAGCACCTTGCTTCAGCTAGGCGACACTTCCGCATGCCAGCATGTCCTACCACGGCATAATTTTCTTTCTCCAGTGCCTTTTTCTTGTTTTCTTTTCTTTCTTTTTTTTCAGTGTTCATGTTCTTTCCTCCTTGTCTTGAGTAGTTAGGCACAAACGGCACTACATCCTTCAACAGCTGTCCACACATCATCAATTTTCCCCTGTAGTTCCAGGAATCCTTAAAGAAGAACCTCCCCTCTCCCCAGCCTTCCTGGGCTGCTGTAGCCACGACCACGGATAACCTTAGCTAAATATCTGCTGAGCCTTCACGATAGGCAGGGCGTCATTTGTCATTCGATAGATCAAATCCATACCACCTGGGGCTGCGAAACTGAAACTAGATAGCGCCATCCCGGCCAAAGAAAGCTTAAAGGCAAACTAGAATATTTCAGGAACTCGTCTATTTTTAGGAGTTGCCTGGTTGCCCAGAACAAAGCTTCGCTGAAAGGCTTTGAATGCTAAAATAACATATAATAAGGTGGAGGACTGTGCCTTACTTGAGATTCATCTAAAATCCCCAATTCTGAAATCTGATCCTCAACACCCCTGTCACTTGACCAGCTATTCTTCATTTCAGTCCCTCCTGGGAGACAAGAAATCCTCAGCCAACTGGTGTTACCATCCTGTCTTGATTTCTTGGGAAAGTTACCGAGTTTGTAAAACGCCCATTTGATCTCTTGCTGGGACAGCACTGGGTTTCGTGACTTGTACCCTTCCTAGGACGAAGGGGCTCTGTGCCCTTGTAGGGTCTTTGCCTGGTCGCCTGGTGTGAGGGGGGGGCACTAGAGAACGGTCCAGGAGCTTGTGTGCGTGCGTGTGTGTGTGTGTGCGCGCGTGCGTGCGCATGTGTGTGTGTGTGTGTGTGTGTGTGTTGGGGGGTAGGTGCTGCTACTCCAACTACTAACGGCTAAGCCCTGTGTAGCCTTGAACACATGTTCTTAGTGCTTTATGTACATGAACACAGTTAAGGTTTGTAAAATGGCATAGAAATTTATGACTTGGGGACCTTGGGTTGTGTGTTGCTGGGGAGAAACACACCAGCTGTGCCACACAAGAGGGGACCATGTAGCAGCAGACTGGCGTGGAAAACGGGTAGAAAGGCAGCTGTCTTCCCTCCTGCACACATCCGAGTTTTCCTGCAGAAGTGGCAGTTTGCCGGGGGAAAGGGGGGTGTTGACGGAGGGAGCCCAGATTTCCATAAAGTGTAGCTGAGAGGCAGACATAAGGAAAGATGAGGCTGCGAAGGCCAGTGATTGTTCCTGAATTCCAGTAGGCGCTTCTGAATAGTCTTTGAATTTGGGATTTTTTTTTCTCTCTGTCTTGTGGAGTCAAGGACTTGGAGGAGGAAGTGAAAGGAAAGTGAAGCAAAGAGGTTTGGGCCTCAGGAAACCCAAGCTTGGTCCTGGATCTGCTACGCAGGAAGTGGCTTTGGAGAAGTCACCAGATCTCTCTGAGTGTGTTTCTTCCACAATGAAGCGAGCGCCTCTCAGTTCCTGGCAGCGTTGGTGTCCTGTCACCTGCTGGTGACAAGCACACACGTGGAAATGGGGCTCACGCCTCACCTTCCTGGGGACCCAGCTTTCCTTTAAGTGCCTCATCTCTTTGGTCGGTGACACTGTGTTGGCAGGGGGTCCCTCACGTGCATCCTGGAAAATTCCAGAGGCTCAGGACAATCCGCACCACTGAAAACCATCAGAGACACAGAAAGGAAGACCAGTGACCAGGGACCTCAACTTTGCTAATTCTTTGAGGGGTACAGACTGCTTTGAAGAGCCAAGGAAAGTAATATCTTCTTTCCCCAAACTCTTGTTGTACCCACACAATGTGACTTGTAATTCCGGGGGTCTGTGGGTCCCCTCCCGTGGGCACGAGGCTGGGGCGAGTGGAATGGTATAGTTTACACCCCACAACCCGAAACTGCGCCGCAGATTTCAGACTGGATAACAAGGGGAAAAAATGAAATCTTAATCAGGTTCTAGGAGAATATTTCCAAATCAGCCTCTCTCTTTATGGTTTCTAGAATTTGTGAGCAAAATCAAAACCAAGGTAGTAGCAATTACCGTACTGCACCGACAATAATACATTATATAAGGCAAGTTCTTGTAAACTTTAGAAACAGGAAATACTTGTCATGGTTACTACACTAGTACTTTGCCTATTCGGCGTGGGCTTCAAAGCGTACAGTGGCCATGGTACTCCGCTATTGGAAAATCTGAATATAAACATAAATATCAGGCAGGGCGTCTGCCTCGGCTGTTCGTCGCCAAAGAATGAGAAGTAAACACAAGTTCGAGGCTCGCTGATTCCCTATATCCTATCTCCTCTAGTGAGTCAGCAGGGAGCTCTATGTCCTCAGGCTTCTTGATCAGCAGAAAATAGTAATAACAGCCCTGCCCGAACAATCGCAGGAGGGATGATGACTTAGCAGGCAAGAACGGCTACCTGATTAGACTCAGAGACAGCTTCGTTCAGCAAAAGAAACAAAATTTCCTGGCATGTTGAGATTCCTGAGAGAGAGGACTCGGTTACTGTTGTTTGGCTTGGTGCCATGCACATGGTAGGTGCTCAAAAAAATTACGCCAAATGAGTGACCATTCATCCCATCTGATCTTGCTCCAATGCCCCGTTGCCAACATACGTGGGAAGGCTCTGTCGCTTCTCTGGTTCTTTCCTCTCTGTGCAGTCTCTGCGGAGACATTGCGGTCCTACCTGACAAACCCCAGGCTCCTGTGCTGCGGTTGCAATGTAGCTTCCACCTAGCTAGAACTCTTCCTCATCGCCAAGAATGTGGTTCTGGGTTTTCCTGGGCCTTCTTCAGATCTAACCCAAAACCTTGTGTTCTCTTTGGAATAGAAAGAGAGAAGCATCTTCTGTTCGAATCATGAACGATTGGGGTTTCAATTACACACCACCCAGAAGACATCGGCATAACTTTTCCATCTTTAGCTGGACGCCAGGCACGGGAGGCTTGGCTGTCCAATTTACTGCGGCACAGGGTTGTAAAATCGTAAGGTGTGATGGAAGGGTTGAGTGTAAAACACCTAGACTCTAACAATGAAGGGATTCAAAGGTAGGGTGAGACGTGGAGGGGGGACCACGGTGCAGATTTGGCCAGAAATTCAGAGACCCCTTTGGATGGATCCGCTGAAATAAACTTTCCCCTCGTAGATGGAAGGGAAAATAACGATTCACAAAGGAGCTTCTGGGAAGCAGGGTTGGTAGGGAAATTTCTTTGAGAACCAAGTAAGAAAGAAAATGCCTGGGATTCAATGTTGTGAGTTGAGCAAGGAAGGCAAAAAATACACTGAGCTGATATTGGTGCATGTGGTGGTTTGAAAAGTCACAGTCAGTACTTCTCAGAATGGTGAGTAAATGCAACTCACCATTGTCTCTGGAACTGATCTAGTCTTCTGTACAAGCCGCTGGTCACTTACATGGATTTGGGGCATGAGTGAGGAACAGCAAGTTTTCTCTCTGGTTAAGCCTGCTCTGCCCCGACACTCGGGCAGTCCTCTAGGGAGTGTGACCCTCTTAGTGCTGCCTGCTGGCCCCAGCCCTCTGGAAGGTGGCCTCTGAGCCCCCTGACAGCCGTGGGTAGAGGGGTGGCTGGCTCCCGTGTCCCGAAAGGGAAGCAGGCAAAGCTCTCCCGTCCCCTCGGTTTCCCTTAGCCTGTTCCAACACAATGCTGGCATGGGTGTAGTGCCCGAGTGCCCCTGTGCGCCCGGACTCTGTCTCTGTCACTTTCCCCTTCTCGCATCTCCAGGGGCGGAGGGTTGGGTCCACTGTCCACACCCTCACGCTCTTGCTTTCTGGCCATACAGACATAATGCCCTGATCTAAGAGGAAGAAAGAAATTTAGAAAACTCCTCTCCCAACAAAGCCTGACTTTAAAGATTATGGTCCTGTTTGAACAAACACAAAAACCCGTTTCTTCCATCCGTTTGCCAGGGTGCAGCCCTCGTCCCCGTCTCTGTCACGGCACAGCCCCATTGCCATCTCTGTGACAGTACCTCCCCTTCGCCATCCCCACATCGTCCCTGAGCTGCTTTGGAAGAAGGTCTTGGAAGCAGAAATGAAAAAAACATTTTTTCCTATTAATTCCCTGTATACTGTCTTGGCAGCTGTATATGTTTCCCAGGGCTGCAAATGACCACACACGGAGCGACTTCAAACACCACACCTTTATTCTCTCAGTTCTGGAGGCCAGAAGTCTAAAATCCAGGCGTCCCCAGGCCACGCTCCTCTGGTGGCTCCAGAGTCCTCCCTCACCTCTTGCCACTTCCGGTGGCTCCTGGCAGCTCTTGCCATTCCCTGACCTGCAGATGCGTCACCCCAGTCTCTGCCTCTGTCCTCATGGGGTCATCTTCCCCACCGTGTGCCTCTTTGCATGCGTTCTCCTCTCCTTTAAGGACAACAGTCACTGGAGTAGGGTCCACTCTCATCCAGTATGATCTCATCTTAACTAATTTTATCTGCAAAGGCCCGATAATGAATAAGGTCACATTTTGAGATACTAGGTGGACATAAATTTCGGGGGATGCTGTTCATTCCCTAGATTCCCCCTTTCCTTTCCCAGCCTGTCCTGCCAGCCCCCGGCCCCCAGTCTCCAGTTTGCCATCCACCTGCATCAGTGAAGCTCTGTCACTTGACTGGGTGGTGTGGACTTGAGAAAGGAGGTTCAGAGTGACTTTTTAGGGGCAGGAGACTGTAGGGAGGCTGGCTCTCTCCTAGAGGTTATGGCTACTTCCATGGTGAGTAGTTTGGACAGTGGAATTCAGTGCAGCCCAGCGACTATTTCTTGTCACTACCCTTGTCACCAGCCCAGCCTTCTAGACCTTGTGTTCAGCACCAAGCAGATCAGAATGCTCTTATGAAGACCAGTCCACGCCTGAGCTGGACGTCCTCCCGTATGTGTATGGAGAGGCAGGGAATGGGGAGTTCCTTAAGTTTGTTGTCAGATTTAGAACCTTAAACTAGAAATTTAAAAGATGAAGACGTTTCAAAGATTCTCATGATGGTTATTTTCTCACCCAACCTCATCAGTTTGATTGTAAATGTGAAAGCACTTGTTTTTAAAACCATGACTTAAAAAAAAATGCCCCAAATCTTGAGGCTGTATCAAAATACCTGTGCTGACTCAGAAAGATCATTTTTCAAGCAGCAGCAGAAACAGGAACTTACAGAATTTGCAATTTTATCTCCTGTCCCCCTCCCGCCCCCACCCCAGTTCTGCAAATGCGTTGGAGGCAGGCGAGTGCTGGGGTGGGGGAATCCGATTGTTCGTGTCTCTCTCTTGCCTCCCGGACTAGATTTAATTCAGTTCGACAGCGCTGACGGGCGCTGTTTGTCCTGTGCATTCAAAGGGGAACCAGCTTCAGCGCCTGTCCCCACGTAGCTCACGGAACAACATCCCAGCCAGGCAAACAAATAACTACAGTGTACAATAAATGCTGACGTAGAGACAGAAACACCATGCTGTGGGAGAAATGAATTCTATTTCAGGGAAAGGAGAAGGGGCAAGTGTATCAGGCAAGGATGCAGAATTGATTTATTTCTGGCCTGTGCGTTTCCATTCATTCATTCCCTCATTTCTTTTAATCAACAAATACTGTTGAAAGCCCTCTAAGTTTCAGGCCTTGTTTTAGCTCCTGAGGGAAGAAGGTGGCCAGCCCAAGTCCCTGTTTTCCTGGAACTTATGTTCCATGCAGGGAGGTGTGAAAGACTTAGGGTCAGCAGATGTTCTGTAAGGAGGGAAGGTCGTAAGGAAGTGGTCCAGACAGAAAGCCATGGTAATGGTCTAGATGAAATTATGAAGCCTGGGCTACAATGGTGCCTGAAGGGATGGAAAGTGGGTTGAACTGTGTCCTCCAAAAAGATATGTTCGAGTCCTAACCCCTGGTACCCGTGAATGTGACCTTATTTGGAAATAGGGTTTTGCGAATGTCATCGAGCCAAGATGAGGTCATGCTGGATTAGAGCGGGTCCTATCCAATGACTGGAGTCTGTAAGAAGAGGGAAATCTGGACACAGACACACAGGGAGGAAGGCCATATGCTGAGGGTGGCAGAGATTGGGGTGATGCAGCTACAAGCCAAGGACTGCCCGCAGCCCCCAGAAGCCACGAGGGAGGCATGGAATACTTTCCCCCTCAAGCCCCCAGAATAAAACCAACCCTGCCAACACCTTGATTTCAGACTTCAGACCTTCAGAACCGTGAGAGAACAAAGGTCTCTTGTGGGAAGGCACCCAGTCTGCGGTGATTTGTTATGACAGCTCTTAAAAACTAAGACAGAGAGGAAGATTCAGATTCAGGAGAGGCTGTAGAAGTAGAATTGACAGGATCCGGGACCAGTTAGACACGGGGGTTGAAGACTAGGAATGCAACCAGGACCATTCTCAGGACTGGAGCTCATGGAGTTTGACTATAAATAAGCTGCTTGCCACAGTGCTCGACGCCCTAAATTAGTGCTTGATGAACATGTTAGCTCAGTGATCAGCTATGGGGCTGTGACAGCCACTGTGCGACGCAGTCATTTGCATGGGAGCTCTACAGGGTAGACTGGGGGAAGAGGAAGGCAGTATGCCCAGCGCTGCCAGGAGGGGCCAGTTGGCTCAGAATTGTCAGAGTGGAAAATCTGCTGCTCCCGGGTCCCTGATCGCAGGGGCCGGGGGAGGGCTGTAGGCGCTGTGGTTGCAGTGCAGTGCGGCGGGCTTTGTCTTTCTAGCACTCATCACTCACCGATTCGTGAGAGTGTAAGTTTGGCTCTTATTGTCTGTCGTCTCCCCCACTGAAAGGCAAGCTTGCTGAGGGCAGGAGCTTTGCTTTGCTCCTTGTCTCATCCTTGGCACGTAGAAAGGGTCTTCTACTTAGTGGGTGTTCAATAAACATTTATTAGATGAACAAAGGGCAGGGAACGTGCATAAAGGAAAGGGGGAGCTGGTATCTCTGCTCCCAGATTCTGGGACAGTGCTGTTGTTGCCAGGGAGGCAGCAGGAGCCCAGGGAGGGCATGGCTACGTGACACCTGCATGATCCTGGTGCAGCACAGGGCAGGCAGGGAGCCACCAGAGCCGAGGCCACATAAGTCAAGGTGATGGTCAACTCTCAGCAGTGACCTCAATAGACTGGCCGCACAAGAACCGTGCATGGGCATTTTGCCACAACCCTGCAGAACAGGGGGTGAGGCCCTCCATAGACTCAGGTGAACATTTCCTGCAGTCTGCAGAATGTGTGGCCCAAAATGGCACTTAGGTAGAGCAATAGTAATACGTGTCATGCCCGAGTGCTGGGCTCAGCTTCATTCCAGGTACTTCTCTTTGTTTTTGCTGTGCACATAGGCCTGTATGCCTTCTGTTTAAAAGCAGTTAGAGGGCAAGGTAGGGGCCATGTGGTTATATGGGAAGCAGATGAAGAATTTGGGACTAGTGGTTTCTTCAGGGGCCAGGCAGAGGTGTCCAAAGGTATTTTGAACATATCAGAAACAGTTCTTGCATGGCATTTGGAATGGTTTCTTCCCACTCCTTAAGTTAATGATAAGGCCCTCCCAGGCTTTGGCTCTAAACTTTCTAATATGCTCATTTACATACACCATGTTGCAGCCAAACCGGTTCTTGCCCTTCCTTAACATGTCCCATGAGCCAATTATTACTCTAATATCAACACCATTGACAATGGCTAATTACATTGGAAGTTTATCTGTTCAGAAAATCCAGTTAGGCCAGAGCCTCTTCTTGCAAACCTTTCTTAGTAATGAGATTCACTCACTATCTGGATTTGGAAGTAATTAACCTACATTCCTTTAAAATATATGTTAAAACTCACATTTTCATTTTCAGGAGCAGAGCAATTAGCTTAGGTCAATGAAGTAGCATTGAGGTTGGAATCATATCTGAGTGCTCACAATGCCTAAGTCCAATTATTTTTTGGTTGTCATGATTTTCTCCTCTTCGTGAATGTATAATAATGCAAAAGAGCAAAGATAAGCTCTGTACAAGTTGGACCCATGCCAAGTTACCTGAAGGGAAGGAATTCTCAGATCAGACTTTGAATAACATCATTTTACCAATATTATCTACCCATTGAATTGTTACCATAGAGTCTACCTACTCTGGAAAAGTCCTTGCCAACCAGGTGGTAAATGAATGATTTATCACCTGGTGGGAAGTCGCAGGCAGCCTTGTTCTGCACCTTTCAAAGGCTGGGAGGGGCATGGCTGGAAGAACCTCCCAGTCCCAGCAGTGGTGCTGAAGACCCAGCGTGGTGGAGAATTTCTCATCCCCCTGCCCTGGGAACTTGTCCTGGAACAGGCTCGGCTGTTGGTCCAATATAGTTCTAACTAAGAAGGCCATGGGCTTATTTTTTTAACTATTTTTTTTAAAACTATTAATTTATTTGATTAGGTCTCTCACACACACAGCATACAAAATTCACAAGGTATGCAGTGAAAGAGTATATAGTGACAAATAAGTGTCCCTCCCACCGTCCCACCCTGCCACTGAGTCCCCTTCACCAGAGGCAACACAGTTATCAGCGAGTTTATTTTAGTTTTGAAGAGAATTAGGGAACACAGACCTAAAATGGAATTAGGGAAGCTATTTAATGTCGTAGACGGTGCTGAGAGCCTGGAGTCAGGCAGACTCTGTTCCAATGGAGCTCCAGCACTTCTGACGTAGGGCCTGGATAACAACAGATTTACCGCACAGGTTGTGGAGATAACGAAATGAGCTAACCCCATCCCCGACCCATATTTATAGGCGATGCGTGTGAGCTGTTATTAGCCATCGGGCAATCGAGTGCTGTGGGGGAAGGTGGGAGGGGAGGGCGAGGCATGTTGAATACTTTCTCAGGAACATCCTGAGCCCTGTGTGGTCACTGAAAATCCCTGGGAGTTTGTTGGAAATGCAAGATCTCGGGGGCTCTGGGTGAGAAGCTGCACTTTGACAAGCTCCAAAGGAGAAGGACTACCCAGTACAATCACAGAACCCTCGAGGCTGGGCCGGAGCATCCCGGCCTCTGGGCAGAGGATGCTGCTACTTCACCTTCAGACGTGAGCCTTTAGGTTGCACATGATGGAAACTCGTGACAACAATCTATCTCCACCGCCTCCCCGCTTTCTGTTCCACATGGGGTATCCCAAGCCCAATAACCTGTGACCCCAAAGATGGCTGGAATGTGTCCTGTTTTGTCCTGCAGCTCGACAGTAACCCGATAGATGGCCTGGGGGAGGGGGTGGCATGTTGTTTTTAAAGTGATATCAGAGACACAGTGGAGACCGTCCAGCAAGCGGCAGGGCTGCCAGGGTGCCAACTGGGACACTAGCGCCCTGGCAGGGGGGTCTGCCGCAGCTCGGGCTGCTCACTGGAAATAAGGTCTGCAAGGGTTGAGGGCTGGGAGGCCAGAGGGGCTCTTGGGTGACCGGTGCTGCTGTTTGCTACTTGCTCCAAACCAGGCGAGCATGGCTAGAAACATATGACACACAGGAAGCAGCTCTTTCCTGTGGAATATGAATATCATTACATACTTCAGGGGGGCATACATGTCATCAGACACTGTCCAAACCCACAGACTGTGCAGCACCATCAGTGAGCCCTAGTGTGCACCATGGACTTTGGGTGATAACTCTGCGTCGGTGCAGGGTCACGGACTGTAACAAATGTCCCACTCTGGCGGGGCGGAGACAGAGCGGGAGGCTGTGCCTGTGTTGGTGCTGAAGGTACATGGGACATCTCTGTAGCTTCTGCTCAATTTTGCCGTGAACCTAAAACTGCTCTAAAAAATAAAGTCTATTCAAAAAAAGAGAAAGAATTATAAGTTTGTCGTTGGATAAGCTGTAAAAGAGAAACGAAAATCAACATTGAGGTCTGGGGCAATATGCTGTTTCAAAATGACAATGACAACAGCAATAACTAGAGCGGGACTGTCTAACCCGGGAGCCTCTAGCCATACTCAGTGAGCACTTGAAATGTGCCCAGTGGGATGGAGGAAATGAGTCTTTGGTTTTATTTCATTTTAATTAATATATTAATTGATTGATTAAATTAATTAAAAATGTATGTGTTTTGAGGTGTCTGTCATTTGAATGGGTGACCTTTTATTTAGCCGTTTACCCATAAATTTTTCCTTAGACAAATAATTCTACAACACATGTTATGTTACATGTCTCCCTGGACCCTCGTGCAAGGTTTTCTCAAGAGGAGATACTGAGAAGTGAAACTGCTGCATCATGGGAAATGCCCTTTTTAAACATTTAAAGCATTTTGCCAAATCACATTCTTGCTGGCCGTGTCCCCATTTCCCCATAATCTCAACTTGATATTATCATCCTTTTGATTTTTTTGTCTATCTGATCAGTGAAAGATGTTATGTTTTTAAAATTTTTTATTTTCCTAATTACACATATGTTTATCTTATTTTACTTTTTCTTTTTTGAGACAGAGTCTCACTTTGTTGCCCAGGCTAGAGTGAGTGCCGTGGCGTCAGCCTAGCTCACAGCAACCTTAAACTCCTGGACTCAAGCGATCCTACTGTCTGAGCCTCCCGAGTAGCTGGGACTACAGGCATGTACCACCATGCCTGGCTAATTTTTTGCATATATATATATATAGTTGGTCAATTAATTTCTTTCTATTTTTAGTAGAGACAGGGTCTCGCTCTTGCTCAGGCTGGTTTCAAACTCCTGACCTTGAGTGATCCTCCGGTCTCCCAAAGTGCTGAGATAACAGGCGTGAGCCACCACGCCCGACCATGCATATGTTTATTGACGATTTGTATTTTTATTCACCTTTTAAAAAAATCAGTTAGGGGTATTTTCTTATCTATTGGTTTTTTAAATCTACTTTGGACATTAATCTTTGTCTATTACATATGTTCTACACAAAATGTATCACTTTAATTTATTTGTGGTTATTTTGTTATATAGAAACATTTTAATTTGATATAGTTAAAAATACTACTTTTTATTTGTTTTTTGTCCCCCCAAAATCTTCTATCTCTTAAGGTCATAAAAATAGTTTCTAATATTTTTTTCAGTCACTTATTGAAGTTTTTTAAATATTTAACTCAGAGAACCATCAGATTTTATTTGGGGTCCATTGTAAGGTACTGATATTTTTTCCATATGATGGCTAATTGGGTCAGCCTTGAAGATTTTGTTTCTTCTCTGTTAATTGAAAGGCTATTTCTATCACAAACCAAATTCTAATAGTGGATTCTGTACTCTTTGTTCAGTTTGGTTTGTCTATTTGTCTATTTGGGGCTACTCCCACACTGTGTCGATTACCACAGCACTACCAACTGGATACATGGTTGGTTAGTTCAATGTTTTTTCCATCTCCTTTCAGAGATGCAAGTTCATCTTCAGTCACAGCACAAGGAGACCCGCGCAGCGTGTCTCTGGCACTCCGCTTCAACCCAGGGCAGTGCTGAGAACTTGTCGCGGGTTCTAAAACCCACCCCACAGCCCGGTGACCCTCGTCTCACCAGCCTCCCTGCTGCCACCCACATCCCCGTCACTGCACTAATCCTCAAAATAAAATGCAGCTGTAACCGGCACACCTGTTTCGGATCCATTACAATAAATCAGAATCTATGTTTATTTCAGTTACCGGAGCAGGTGAAGGACGGGCTGCATTTCTGGCAAAGCAACTAGAAAGCAGAAGACAATTCAAACCGTGAGTTCTTTTCTCCTTTTAGGGCAAGGGGTTACACTTGAGGAACCCTAAACTTCCCGTTGTTTCTGTTTCTGTGATTCTTTACGCAAAAGCCTCAAATTGCAGTATTCACTCTAGGTCTGGAATTAAGCCTAGGGTTTCCAGACTTTCATGCTCGTGAGAATCACTCAGAGAACTTATTAAAAATGCAGGCTCAGGCCAGGCAGGGTGGCTCATGCCTGTCATCCTAGCACTTTGGGAGGCCAAAGTGGGAAGATTGTTTAAGGCCAGGAGCTAGAGACCAGCCCGAGCAAGAACCAGCCCTGTTTCTACAAATAATAGAAAAATTAGTTGGGCGTGGTGGCATGCGTCTGCAGTCCCAGCTACTTGGGAGGTTGAGGCAGGAGGATCGCTTTGAGCCCAGGGGTTTAAAGTTGCAGGGAGCTAGGCTGACACCACTGCACTCTAGCCCAGGACACAGACCAAGACCCTGCCTTAAAAAAAAAAGCAGTGCAGATTCAACAAGTCTGGGGTAAAACTTAAAGACCTGTATTCTTTAAACATCCATCTCATCAGCTGATCCCAATGCAAATAATCCAGGCCCTTATCTTGAGACGCTGCCTGAGGACTCGGAGCAGACTAGGACCACCTGAACAGGAGACATCAGGGACCCAGGTGCTGTCTCTTTGCCATAACACGTTTCTGTTATGGGTTAGCTCCATGAGATCGGTCTATAGGGAAATGAAGTCAGTACAACAGATGCTGCGTTGGTCCATACGCAATTGGCACTTGGCAAAGGGAGCCTGAATAGTTGGAATACATTATAGACAATTGAACAGAAAAGGAAAAAGCCTTTAACTCGGCTTTTGCATTGGCAGCAGGGGCCTTTGCAAGTTGTATTTTATTATTACCAGAATTTAAAATGGAGCCTGCCGCCAGCAGAGTTCTCTCCTAAGCAGCACACCCCAGGCCTATGTCTGAGGGCAGGTCGCGAGTGCACTAGGGCAGAAACATCTCCTGCGTGCAGAACACCTATTGTCTCTGTTTGAAAAGTAGTGCAGAATGACCTGGTGCTTTGGTTCTTGGCTAAGATTGTGTGATATCTGGGGCCAGGGCTCCAGAATTCCAGAGAAAGAACTTCACGATGTATACAACCTTTAGCTCTCTGCAGCCCTGCTCAGTGCAGAGTGGGGGCGACTTGGGAGCCCCCCAGATCGACCCCTGTATTCACGGTATTCACCTCTGTGTGGGCTCTAGGACTCCCACCCAAGGCTGAGCCTCAGAGCTACCTGGGGTCAGGTGGAGTTTCAGTAAGTGATGTGCCTGAACTTACCTACCCTAGAACTACTGAAATCAGGCCTTCCTGGGTGGGGCTCGGACATCTGTATACTGTCATCACGCCATATCTGTGGGTTCCATGGATTCAACCAACCAAAGATCCAAAATATTTGGAAAAAAATTACATCTGTACTGAACATGCATAGGCTTTTTTTCTTGTTATTCTCTAAACAACATGGTGCAACGACTATCTACACAGCATTTACCCTGTATTAGGTATTATAAGTAACCTAGAGATGATCTAAAGAATGAGTTATATGCAGATATTACCACATTTTATATAAGGGACTTGGGCATCCTCTGATTTGGGGACAGAGGAGGGTCCTGTGGCCAATCCCACATGGATTCTTTTTTTTGTTTGTTTTTAATTTTTTGAGACAGAGTCTCGCTTTGTTGCCCAGGCTAGAGTGAGTGCCGTGGCATCAGCCTAGCTCACAGCAATTCAATCTCCTGGGCTTAAGCGATCCTACAGCCTCAGCCTCCCGAGTAGCTGGGACTACAGGCATGCGCCACCATGCCCAGCTAATTTTTTGTATATATATTTTTAGTTGGTCAATTAATTTCTTTCTATTTTTTTAGTAGAGATGGGGGGGGGTCTCACTCAGGCTGGTTTCGAACTCCTGACTTCAAGCAATCCGCCCGCCTCAGCCTCCCAGAGTGCTAGGATTACAGGCGTGAGCCACCGCGCCCGGCTCCTCACATGGATTCTGAGGGAAGACTCTATTTGTTCGGCACCACACGTGGTTATGAAGCAAGCTAGGGCTCTCAACCCTTGGAGGTGTAGAGAATGACCTGGGAGCTTTTAAAACTCTCAGGCCCCACACTCCAGACCAAATGGCAGGACTCAGGCAGCTGAATGTTTTAAATCTCTCTTAGGAATCTGATTTAAAATGCAGATTTTGATTCAGTAGGTCTGGAACAGGCCATGAGAGTCTGCGCTTCTAACAAGCTGGTCCAGAGACTCCAAGGTGAGTCCCAAGGCTGCAGGTCCTAATAACTTTTTGTTGATTATTTAACACTGAGTTCAATTACTGCAGCAAGCAGGGACATGAAACTGCAGATCCAGGACAGTTGATGGCAGAAGTTTGGCAGAAGTGGCACAGCAGGCTTTGTGATTTAAAACAAAGCAAATGTTTGTGTTCCTCCCTGGGCCAGCCAAGGAGTGGTGTGTTGACAAGAGGCATGACGGCCACGTGCTGAGAGATGAACAGTTATAAACCTCTGCCCCTTCCTGTCGTCAGCAGAGATCTGGCTTATCAGGCCTCTTGAGTCATTGTTTTGACAGTTGTTATTTTGCACGGAGGCATTTTATTATGCAAATGAATTCAAAATCTCAGGTTGTTCTGTCCCAGATATGAAAGCTGTATTGCAAAAAGGTTTAGATTGGCTGCTTATATTTTCTCATGCCCTAAAAAATATTGGCTAGAGTCCTGCTGTGTGCCCTGCCTGTTACTGGATGGCTATGCAGATGTCCAAGCTGCTGTATGCCCTGTTTTTGCACCACCTGCGTAGCTGAACCTGGATTGATATGAAGTTCATGCCCTATCAGCTCAAATCTGCTTAGCACAGAAGAGGTAAATCTTCTGCTGTGTTACTTAAACACAACTGGGAATTAGTAGGCTACGGTGGCAGTTGGTCACCTTCGAGGCATGTTCAACCTCAAAGTGTAAATACATCATTTAGTAGGAACTGCTAGACTTGGATGTCAAGGTCTTTGTCTCTATGTCTCTCTCAACTTTTGGCTTGCTAAATCAGTCAATCCTCAGATCGTGGGCAAATCTAGGAACAATGGCACCTCTTGCCAATGGCACAAAGAATTGCCCCTTCTTTCCAAGTAGCACAAAATAGTCCTATTGATTATCTGCCTCATAGAAACTGAAACACCGATGGTTTCTTTGACCTTTAGTTCAACTGGGCTTGCTCATCTGTTCCGTCCACAGGCTCATCGTGCACCTCTTTCCTAGTTATGCTCCCAGTTCTTGGCTGTGAGATTGATGTTGTCTTGGCCACTAGTAAAATCCCTGGCAGAAAAGTGGCCATAGCTTTTCTCTGACCTCAAAGAGTGGATCAGGCTCTGGCATTTTTATTGAGCACTTACTGGGAGCCTGGCAATACACTAAGGGTATCTAAAAAAAAAAAAAAAAAAAAAAGGTATAAAACTGTACCTTCTCAATAAACGGTGCTGGAAATATTGAACACCCATAGGCAAAAATAAATAAATAAATAAAAAATAACCACAACATAAACCTCATACCTTCTACAAAAAGCAACTCAAATTGGAGTGTAGATTTCAATGTAAAACATAAAGCTATAAAACTTACAGAAAAAAACAGGAGAAAATTTTCAGGATCTAGAGCAAGCCAAAGAATTCTTAGACTTGATCCCAAAAGCAGGAGCCATACAAGGAAAAGTGGGTAATTGGACGTCAACAAAATTAAAAGCATTTGCTCTGTGAAAGCCCATGTAAGGAAGATGAAAAGATAAACTACAGACTAGGAGAACATACTTGCAAACCAACAAGGGAGTATGGAACTCTCAAAACTCAACCATAAAATAAAAATTCAATTAGAAAATAAACTTAACAGACATTTCACCAAAGAAAATATATAGTTGGTAAATAACCACATAAAAATGCTCCATTAAAAAGCACAATGATATATCACTACATATATATCAGAATGGCTAGAACAAAAAATAGTGACAATACCAAATGCTAGCAAGGATGTGGAGAAACTGGATCACTCATACATTGTTGATGAGAGTATAAATTGGTTCAGCCCCTCTGGAAAACAGCTGGGCAGTTTCTTTCTTTACAAACTAAATATGCAACTGTCATATGATCCAACAATTGCACTCCTGGGCATCAGTCCCAGAGAAATGAAGACTTATGTTCACACAAAAATCTATACATAAATGTTTCATTTATAAGAGCAAAAAACTGGAATCAGTCCAAACATCCTTCAACCAGTGAAAGATTAAACAAACTTCAGTAGACATATACCATGGAATACTACTCAGCAATAAGAAGAAAATGAACTTTTGATATACACAACTGAGATGAATCTCCAGGAATTATGATCAGTGAAAACAAAAATCCCCAAAGTCATATACTGCATGATTCCATTTATATAACCTTTTGAAATGACAAAATTTTAGAATTGGAGAAGAGATTTGTGGTTGCCAGCAGGTAGAGAAAGGGGAGGGTAGAAGGAAGGTATGCGCAGTTATTAAAAGCAACACAACGGATCTTTATGATAATGGAGATGTTTAATGTTTTGACTCTGGTGGTGGATACCGGAAACTATTAAGGTAATAAATTTCTATAGATCTTAATTCAGACAAATACAAGTAAGACTGGGGAGGTCTGAAAAAGATCAGTAGATTGTATCCTTGTCTGTATCCTGGTTGTGTTATCATGCTACAGTTAGCAAACTGTTACCTTTGGGAGAACCTGGGCGAAATGTATGGCCATTTCTCTGTGTTATTTCTTACAACTGCATGTGAATGTGTAATTATCTTAACAAAAATTTCAATTTAAAAAAAGGTATAAAACCATTTGAAGCCAGCCTTCACAAAAGTCTTCAATATGGGGAGAAAAGACATACATATCAAGAAGGTAAATAAAATAAAAATGGTAATAAAACTGATACTAAATGTTAACTGCATAACAGGCACTGTGCTGAGCCTTTTCCATGAAAAACTTTAATCCTTAAAACATTCTTGAGGGGAGGAGTATTATTATTTCTGTTTTATAGATGAGGAACCTGGGGCTGGAAGAGCTTATGTAATTTCTCCCAGGGTCCCAGAGTTAGGAAGTGGTAGAGCAGGAAACAAACTCAGGTTTGGAGCTCAGGACATTATGCACAGAATGAGGAGAGTGTTGCGGGTTTCTCTGAGGGGAGACATCATTGTTAGGGATGAGGAAAATATCTTGCAGGATGGGGCTTGAAGCAGTAGGTAAGCTGAGCTAGCAACAAGGTGCATGAAGGTGTTCCAGACAATAGGCTGGACAATCCACAATGTGTCTGAGGAAACGCTTCCTTTTCCAGGAGAGGAAACCAGCATGTACTTTGCCTCCCAGAGATAGAGGCTAAATGAGGCTCTGGTCTTAGGCTCTCAAATAGAGGCTCCTGGTCTTAAGTGCCAAGAGAACGTGGTAAGATCCTCCTGGATCTAATTAGCAATTTGTGAGTGATAAAAAAAAGCACTGGCCGGGCGCGGTGGCTCACGCCTGTAATCCTAGCACTTTGGGAGGCTGAGGCGGGCGGATAGCTCGAGGTCAGGAGTTCGAAACCAGCCTGAGCAAGAGCAAGACCCTGTCTCTACTATAAATAGAAAGAAATTAATTGGCTAACTAATATATATAGAAAAAATTAGCCGGGCATGGTGGCGCATGCCTGTAGTCCCAGCTACTCGGGAGGCTGAGGCAGGAGGATGGCTTGAGTCCAGGAGTTTGAGGTTGCTGT
Organism: Microcebus murinus; assembly: GCF_040939455.1. Taxonomy (NCBI): domain Eukaryota; kingdom Metazoa; phylum Chordata; class Mammalia; order Primates; family Cheirogaleidae; genus Microcebus; species Microcebus murinus. Next base: position 15,787,254 of record NC_134120.1, on the reverse strand, counting down.
GAGCTAGGCTGACGCCACGGCACTCACTCTAGCCTGGGCAACAAAGTGAGACTCTGTCTCCAAAAAAAAAAAAAAAAAAAGAAAAGAAAAAAAGAAAAAAAAAAAGCACTAATAAGTCCAAAGTTGTATATGAATCACCAGCATTCACAAAGGACCCTGAGTGCAGGGTGTGGATGGCAGAAGAAACCAATTCATTCCCTCGGCCAAAAGAGCAAGGGGAATTGTGCCCTAATAGTGGACAGTTGACAGCAGCATCTTGGTAGATGTGAAGGTAACTGAAGAATGTGCTCAGGACGATAAAGGCCATAGAGTGGTTGAGAACAACGATGGTTAGAATCCTACCTAACTATACTTGGCATTTGGTCTATTATATGGTGACTTATTCAGTCAACGATTAAATAAAAATGCCTGTTATGTGGCAGGCACTACTGCAGGGACTTGGGATATATCCGTGGACAAAATACAGTGAATAAATCCTCTTTCATCACGGAGCTCACCTTCCACGCTGACTGCTGATTCCTACTCGGGAAGATTCTTAACTACCAGAACCTAAGAATACATTTTCATACTGTACATTTACGATTCCGTGACCCCAAACAGAAATGCAAACCTCTCTGAGGTGAAGCTGGGCAACCGTGCCAGAGGACAGACACAGCACTTCTGACTTAAGAGTGAGGATGATCTTACCCCGGTGTGGCTGCAGGGAAACTTAAGATGGGCAGGTTGTCAGGCCTCGCCTCTGAGTTGGATCAGAAAAGTGAGCTCAAAACCAAGGCTAAGAGTTGGCGGTGTGACCCTTGAAGATGATTCAAGTTAGCCTGGGGTACCCTCTCTGTTTTCCACTCCCAAACTGGGATTAACTTGAGAATCTTCCATAAATGTAGAGAAACTGGGGGCTTTCCAATCCTAGCCAGGGTAAGTACTATTGCAAGACAAGGCATAGCAAGATGGCCTTGCACTGTGAAAGACAGCAGGGAAGACAGGCAGTAAATATACCTGGAGATACACAGTGAGGCAGGAGATAGACAACAACACAGTCTTGTTCTTAAGGGAGAAAATTAGAGACACGGAATTTTTCCCAGACTGCTAAAAGCCATATGCAGATGAAGATAAAATACTAAGAGATAAGTTGCTGGTCACTGTTTCTACAAAAAGACACCTAAAGGTAAGTGAATCAGGCAAGACTCAAGAGTGGGCAAATTTATTAATATTAACCCCCAACCCAGGATTTTCAAACCATTTCAAACTTTTAGGTTCCCACAGCCTCAAATGTCTGAGACTAAATATTTAAAATGTATTTTGACTTAGTTATGAAAAAATTCACCAATCTTTTTTTGAACAATAAGTTTCATTTAGTTCCCAATGACTCCCAATGCTCTGTGTCATATTTGCAATTGATAGACCTTTTCTGTAAATTTGGCTATATTTTATATGTATGTGAAAAATCCATTTCCTACAATTAAATAGAAACTTTTTGCATGGGTGAAAGAATCTGCATTCCCAAATATGCCAGTCCTGGTGGCAAAATCATCCTGCTGTAGTCAAAAGAAAATAAATGGCACAGATACAAAGATCCTATTTCTAACTTCAGGCTGCACAGAACTGCTCTTAAATGTGCAGTTTCCATCCAAGTTCCTGGTTGTCCCTTGAGAGAGAGGTCAGTTCTGCTACTGCCTATAGCAAGGTGAGAAAAGGTCCCACCACCTGCAGAAAATGCAAGCTCTTCTGTTTGCTTTCTGAGCAGTAGTGTTCACCGTTCTGAGATAATGGCCTTAGTCATACCACAAAGCACAGGTGGGACCTCGAGCTGATAGCTGGTGGGGTGGGTATGTGGTCATGAATGTGCGTGTGCGAGTGAGTTAGCCAAAGGGTTCCGCAAGAACTTCGATAGAGCACACAGGACAGGCGACCTTGGTCCCAGAGATGGCCCATTTTACTGAGCTGCACTGCCAGGAAACCAGTGAGCCTGCTGGTCACCAGGGCTCTCGGGCTCAGAATTGAGTCTAAGGTACAAGCTGCAGATGACAAAGGGGGCTCCTCCCTTCAGCTCCTTGAAACTTGTAGCGATTGGGGGAGCTAGAAATTGACTCGCACAGTGGGGGTCTAAAACCAATATTGTCAATAAATAGCCACCTTCCCTTATTGTCAATAAATAGCCTCCTTACTCCTTTTGGGCCATTTTATCACCTCCCTCAACCTTTAATCATAAAAGTAATTTGTCCAGTGAAACATGCTCTAAGTGGATAAATGGCTATGAGAAAGCACTTAGCTGAGCAAGGAAGAGCATTTTATGAATAGAAAAGGAAATGCCATCTTTATTGACATGAAAAAATTCACATTGGCCGGGCGCTGTGGCTCACGCCTGTAATCCTAGCTCTTGGGAGGCCGAGGCGGGCGGATTGCTCAAGGTCAGGAGTTCAAAACCAGCCTGAGCGAGACCCCGTCTCTACTATAAATAGAAAGAAATTAATTGGCCAACTGATATATATATAAAAAATTAGCCGGGCATGGTGGCGCATGCCTGTAGTCCCAGCTACCCGGGAGGCTGAGGCAGAAGGATCACTCGAGCCCAGGAGTTTGAGGTTGCTGTGAGCTAGGCTGACGCCACGGCACTCACTCTAGCCCGGGCAACAAAGCGAGACTCTGTCTCAAAAAAAAAAAAAAAAAAAAAAAAAAAAAAAAAAAAAAATTCACATGGTCACTGTATTTTGTGTTAACATTTGGCCAAACCATAGACTTATCTTGGGCGTGAATCTGCCGCCATGGGTGTGTGAGCCGCCAAGAGGTATGTGCTAAGCACTCAATAGGATAACGCTGGTTCTCCTACTAAAAGTAAGGTATACATGTGGCTTTTATCTGGCTAGTTTAGCCAGCAGAACAGAGCAATTTGCTCAGTAAAAAGTTACCTCGATTATGGAAATTTTTAGATTGGCTATTTTGTAACTTGGTCTTTAGAAATCAATGTATCAATATTTTATATTTTCACAGAGACAGTTAAATTACTTTGCATTTGGGAATGTTTTATTTTCTTTGGAGCATATCTAGTATTCTATAAAAATAATACTAAGTTTCTACTACAAAGTTGGGGGAAAAGGAAACACAAAGTATAGTAAAAATAATTGATAAATAACTTTTCTTAGACATTTATTTACAAAAATGAAATCTTGGCCATGGTATAGCATCTGTCCAAAGCCCTTTTGGGACCCTTTAAAATTAAAAATGTAATTAAAAACATAATTCATGTATCAAGCACAACATCCTTTGTGCATTAATTATTCCCATGAATTTAATTCCCATGAATTCTTTACACCCCCAAATCAGTAATAAGGGAAAACAAATTTATTTCCTGGTTGTATTTTCTTAGCCTCTTTTATACTTTGTAGTTTCTAAGAAAAACAAAATAAAACAAACATACAATGAAAAACATCTGACCATCATAGCAAAATCTACTTTGCCTACTTTCTCTAGCATCACCAAGTGAATTCTACAAGTCTTTGAGATACACCGAAATCTTTCATTTGTACTGCAGATTCTGATTAAAGCCCAAACCTACCATTTTGAAAGTACCTCGGCCCAAATGACAAAAAAAAAAAAAAAAAAGCTTTTTTTTTTTTTTTCCTTTAAAAGCTACACCCAAAACATTTGCTGGAGAAACTTTCTGAATAGTGACATTGCCCAGTAAAACACATGCAGTAGGCAAAATATCAAATTTCTTTTTCCAGCTGTCCAGAGTCCCATTAGTGTCTCTTACTTCTATCAGTCTTTTGCTATAATTAGGACGGCTCAGGGTTTGTCTGGGCCTTTTTTCAAAACCAGATTTCCTTCCTGGCAGCGGCAGCTGTCATGCACAAGTACCCTGATGGGATCGAGAGGCTTATTTTGGTTTACATTATAAGACAGCAATTGTGAGCACAAAGTGAAGAGAAAGACACACACACACACACACACACACACACACACACACACCTTTATCTTATAATTTTTTTAAAAAAGGGGAGTCTTACCTGAAGATGATCACTGAGGTATGGAACTTGACTTGTTTCAAATAGATCAGTAACCTGCATCCCTTCTCCCCGGAAATGTGTGTTCCCTTCTTTGGAGATTGAGTCTGTTGGAATTTGAAGGGTTTTTGGTTCTTGCTCTGCAAGGGTTGAAATAACACGTCCTCCTGCGTGGACGTGGGAATTCCCATCCTCGGCGTCTGCTTTGCCATGGGAAATGCCTCCTGCATCTCTCTGGGTGAGCGGGTGCTTAGCAGGTTCCTTGGGACAGGGGAGATGCAGGGTGCCTTCTGCTGTCCTTTGTTTCAGGCTGGTGTTCAGCTTCTTGGGTTTTCCTTTAATTCCCAGTCGCCTCCCCCTGACAGGTTTCTGTGAGCCCCTCTTGCTCCACGAGTCCTTCTCCTCTACTCTCTTCTCAGCTGAGGCCTCTGAACATCGGTTCACCCCCGGTTTCTCTAACTCACCAGACAAGGGCTTCGTCTCTGTGTCTGTCGCTGCGTTATCCATGTTTAGCAGATTGTCACTGGCGAATTCCTCTCTTGCTTGGTGGCTGTCTCTAGTTTCTCCTTGAATTCCTGGATAATCATTTCCAGCAGCCTCCGACGCCGTGGGGAGTTTATATCTCCCCTGTTCGGCCACCACAGACGTGCCGTCCCGGTGAGGTCCCAGAGTGAGAGTCATCCCTGTTTGTGGGCCAGAGGGGCCGTGCGTGGGGACTCTGCCGCTCCTCACCGCCACTTCTTGGGGTTGTGAGTGATAACCACAGAAGCCACTGGTGCCATCCATGGGCCCGGTGTCACCCGACACCCGAGGCCCACAACCCGTTCCACTGAGGAAATGCTCACACCCACCCAGGCAGCACTCGCTGAATTCCATCTCTTCGTCATCGCTTTCTAATAAAAAAACATGCTCAGTCCCCTGCAGGTGCCTTTGCCAGACTGCATTAGAGTAATCTGTCATTACGTCGGAACATTCCAGATACTCCAGGTCATCATCTGAAAACTCCTCGGTTAGGGTTATCTCTGGGCAAAGTTCATAGTCACTGTCAGAGTCTTCGCTGCAGACCTGTGGGCCATGGTGTTTGTTGACAGTGGCACTGCCACCTGGGTAAATGTGCGCGGTTGCCTCAGACAGCGGGAGGCTGAAGCTAATGTATTTCTGGACTTTTGGGTTTTGATGACTGGAGCTTGAGACTCCATCGTTAGGGCCGTCATTGTTCTGGCCACCATCCATGAACCCTGATGCTTGGGAACGCACTGTCCTGTGGCCGCATACATCTTGTTTTGGGGGGGTATTACTTGAATTCAGAAAAAGCAACCCATCTGCAATTTCTTCTGTGCTACTCAGGTCATGAGCCTCTCCAGTTTGCTTTGTTCCTTCAACACCCAAAGGACTCTCAGAGCTGGATGCGCTGATGTCGCTATTGGCCAATAACTGGGGTGAAGGGAAATGGCTGGGTCTGGTGGGGGAGGAGCCAGCTGCTGTGGGAGTGGCCAGGGCGATGCTTCCTTCTTTCTTACGGGCACTGTCTTTCTCATCAGTTTGATTTGCACTTCCCTCCTCATGTTTCCAACCTGTGTCCCTGTCATCTTCCAGGTTAGGAGACAGTTGTGGGTTCTCTGCCAAGCACTGGACCTCAACAGAAGCAGAACAGCAGATCATTCCAAAACAGTTTTTGGCTGAGATTTGATAAACAGCAGCATCATGTGGGGTACAGCTAGGATGAAGAGAACACACAGGTAAGTTTGCCATCTTTGGACATCCTGGAACATAGAGCAAATGAGCATCACTGACGGCATGCTCAGGAGACCTGTGGTCTCCCTGGAAAAGGGTTTGTGGTTAAAGGCAACCAGCCTCTGGGTTCTACCAGCCCCTGTTCCGAGTCCTGCAAAGCTGAGCATTTTCCCTCCCAGCTGTCCCGAGTCTTACCCCAAACTGAAAATGCTGCCAGTTACTTAGATGAATGAGGAAAATGTTTTATTCTATATATCCTAGTTCCTTCTTCTCTCTTTTTATTTTAAGTCATTTTTATGTTGTGAGAAATTGAAAAAAGCATTATTTTTCTGGAGTGAGACATTGTACGCAAATAAGTGAAGAATTCTTCACGCGGTGGTCGAGCATAAGCAATGACTCTTTTTAGGAGCATGCTAAGGAGGCGTGATTCTTGCAGGGAGCCTGCACAGATAATGCCACGATAGGATTATGTGTAGGAAGGACAGTGCCGATTCCTTTTTAATTTAATGTGACGCAAAGTTCTAAACCACAGCCCGTGAGCCCCCACTGGCTGGAAACCATGTCCACATGCCACTCCGACTAACACAGATCAAGCCAGGTGTTTGGCTTTGGCCCAGCAGGGAAGGAACAGAATCTTGGATCGGACCAAGCCGGCTCTCTCGTTCCAAGAGGGACAGTGCCTGTGGCTCCTCCCTTTACTGCTTGGAGCCACAGGGAGCCTGGAGCCTGATTGCTTTGCTGAGTCCTTTCTCACTGGGACCCTTCCCCAGACACTGTGATCCCAATAAAAACTCGATACACTTGTTTATAAGTCACACTCTTATTGATCTCATTTGACCTCATTGTAGCTGCAATGACGCTGACCCCACTCCAGGTACCAGCCGGGTCAGAAGTCAACCAACCATGTGCAGAAGGCAGGAGCTTGGGTCTGGCTTGGACTTAGAGGCAATGGTTAGATCTTTACTGACTGTTCTCTCTGTAAAATATACACCAATCTTTAATTCAGGAAGGCTCAGTGTTAAGTGCAGACAACTCCAACACAGTCTTCCTTATCTTTTCTCCTCTTCACTGAGGGATCCCTTGCATCTTCAAATGTGCTCTAAGCCCTCCATCGGAGGGTGCCCACTAACATAGGTCTCATGTTCAGAAGTCAGAGAAGAATTCCTATTTCAATAATGTTATGTTTCGTTGGCAACCTGGCACAGGTAGAGGCCATTCAGGAGTGGCTGAGGTTGGCTCAACAAGAGTGAGACCCATCTCTGCAAAAAATAGAAAAAAATTAGCCAGGCATGGTGGCACATGCCTGTAGTCTCAGATACTCAGAAGGCTGAGGCAGAAGGATCACTTGAGCCCAGGAGTTGGAGGTTGCAGTGAGCTATGATCATGCCACTGCACTCCAGCCAGGGAGACAGAGTGAGACTCTGTCTCAAAAAAAAAAAGAATCAAGGAAAACGAAAAGAAGTTGAAAAAAATATAGAGGAAATAATTGACTTAAATATACTGTATTTAACTTCTTAACAACTAAATGAACAGATTGGAGATTGTCATGATTTAGTGATGTATAAACTTACAGAACATGTGTTTTAGTTGATGTGAGATTTACAATCCATCCTAAATACACTAAGTAAAGAGGAAAAGGAACTGGATTAAGTATAATTAACTTCTCCCATAGCTAATGAGTGCCTTTGAAAGGGTTATGATTTATGGCTGACACATGCTTGATAATTATCTCTAAGCATCCTAAAGAAGTGGGGGAGAAAACTGGGTGAGAAACCCTGCATCTGTTGGATGCCTCCTATGTTAGACAATGTCGGGGGGTGCAGTGGCTCATGCATAAAACCCCAGTGCTTTGGGAGGCTGAGGCGGGAGTATCACATGAGACCAGGAGTTTGAGATCAGCCTGGGCAACGAAGTCAGACCTTGCCTCTACAAAAAAAAATTAAAATTAGCTGGGCATAGTGGCACATGACTACAGTCCCAGGTACTCAGGAGGCTGAGGCAGGAGGATTGCCTGAGCCCAGGAGTGCGAGGCTGTGGTGAGCTATGCTACATGGTACTGCACTCTAGCCTGGGTGACAGAGAAATTCTCTGTCTTTAAAAATAAAAAAAGCAAAAACCAATGTCAGCCCCATGTGCAAAACTGAGGCTCAAAGGAGTAAGTAATTTCCCCAAAGTGACAAAGCCAGTAAGCAGTAGTGTTGGGACAAGAAAGCAGAGCCTTCTGACCCTGAAGCCTGGCTCTGTGCATGCTGATAGAAAACTACCATGTTTCCCCGAAAATAAGACCTACCTATAAAATAAGCCCTAGCAGGATTTCTAAGCATTTGCCCAATATAAGCCCTACCCCGAAAATAAGCCCTAGTGATGGGCGTGGCTACGCAGAGCATCTGCACAACCCATGCATTTCCTCGCAGAGCGGTAAAGAAGATGAGCAGCCCTTCTCATCTGCCCCATGAGAGCTCTAGTGCTGGACATGAGAGATGGGGGCCAATGGTTCTAAAGGAAATAGAGTCACAAGAAATTCAGGATGGAATTCGGGGTTTGGAGAGTTATGATGATTTCCCAGAAGAAGACGACTTAACTATATTTGAATAAATGTAGATTGTTGTACCGTACTTAAAAAAAAAAAAATCCCTTAAAAATAAGCCCTAGGGTGTCTTCTTGAGGAAAAATAAGTATAAGACCCTGTCTTATTTTCGGGGAAACATCGTAACATTCAGCAAAAGGAAACAACAGTGTAAAGAGATCATTCAACAAGTGAAGTGTTCCTGCCGTCTGTCTTGGTCTTGATCAGTCAGTTGGCAGATGAGCCTGGAGTGGGTAGAGATGCCCAACTTTATGATAGAGCTGAGGAGGGGTGAAGGAGATGCCTGCGGCATCCCATCCAGCCTCAAAATGACTAAAAGTTGACTTAAGGAAAAAGTATTAATTTCTCAGAGAACCTCGTAGGGCCCTCTGTGCTCAGTTGTGCAATATAAATTGGAAGGGAAAGAGAGTTCATAGAAGGGCCTTCAACGGCAGCAGTGAAGATGGTGGGAGTAGGGTGGGGTGTAGAGTCTTTGCAAGACGCTGGCAGAGAGACCTGTGTGCCCCACCGTGACTTGACAGCAATGCAGAACCATCCAGGAAGAAAGTCCCTGAACAATTAATTGAATTCCCTCCTTGCATATCTTTTCTTTTGGCTGAGGGAAGCAATAGCATTCCTCCCGCATGCTGTGAAAGTCTTACTTGAATTCTCTAGGTTCTTTCCTAATCATTTCCTTAGTAAAGAAAAAGAGGTCCTTAAGTGGATGGGGCTCCTGAGTTTGAACCCCTAGAATTGGTCTAAACCAGAGGTTCTAAAACATTTTGGTATCGGGACTCTTTTATACTCTTAAAAATAATCAAGAGCAACAAAGACCTTTTTTTAATGTGGATTATATCTATCAATATTTACCATATTAAAATTAAAACAGAAAAAATTAAAATATTTAATTAATTTTAAAAGAACAAAAATAAATTTGTTACATATGAGCATAAATAAAATTGTTTATGAAAAATAACTATATTTTTCCAAAACAAAGTTTCATAAGAGTGGCATTGTTTTACATTTTTCACATATCTTTAATATTGGGCTTAATATAAGACAGTTGGGTTTTTTTAATCTTCTTCTGTATTCACTGTGATGCAATACATTATTTTAATAAAAGTATATGAAGAAAATTTGGCCTCACACAGAAATGTAGTTGGAAAAGAAAGGAGTATTTTAATAGTCTTTTTATCCAATTACAGATATTCTTTGATACTATATATAGATTAATTATAATGTGGAATTTAAACCACATCAGTGAACTTCCCATACTTGTTACATAAAATCCATTAGTCTGTACTGAATTTTAAATGCATCTTTTACCCATGCATGACTTTGTAACATCATGCATTGGTCACTTGGAAAAACTTGGCTCATGAGATCTTTCAAATGTTAATATATTTCCTTATACCATATTTTTAAAAACCATATTCAATAATATTACCACTAATTTTATCAGGGCAATTTTAAAGTATTAGGAAATTATCAAGCTTCTGATGGAAAATATTGAGTTTTCCAAAATTCTACTTAGCATAATATGAATACTAATTTATCAGAGAACAGTGTGAATCAATTTTGTGCCTAGTCATATGGTAGAAAGTAGAAGGATGGCAGACACCAGCAAAAATTTCAGAGTAAATATCTGAAAATTATCACCACCATAAAAGCAATAAGAACACTATCAAAACTTGTCCGAATCAACTTTTTCAGGGCTCTGAAAATTAACCAAAGGTGATCTGGGGAGCATTTATTTAAGAAAAAATGGCTAAATCTCAGTAAGAACAGTGAGTTTTCCAGTACTTTAACTTGCCCTCGTCTTATCCTCCATAGCCAGCCCCAAAGTTCTCTTAAAAACCAAGACTCCACAATCACAGTGAAAACCAGCAGCCATGCTGGGAGGAGGGAGCTGGGCAGAACAGACTTGGAGCTCCTTCAAAGCCCCAATCACAGTGAAATCCAGTGAAAACCAGCAGCCATGGTGGGAGGAGGGAGCCGGGAAGAACACAGTTGGAGCTCCTTCAAAGCCCCATTCCCAGAGAGTGGTCATTATTTGACCTATCTGGTATTTCTCCACTTACAAGACTGTCTTTATGTGATCTGACTCAGAGCTCACGCAGTGAGAAAAACCTTTTTCCTAGGGGCATTTGTCTAAAAAAAAAAAAAAAAAAATCAAAGGCAATTATTTAACACCATGGCTGCCTGAAGCAGTAGATAACAATTGGGGCAAACAATAGGTAACCAAAAAGCTTAAAAGGGAAAGCTTTGGAATGAGATGCCCATGGGGTCATTGAAAAGCTTGGACATTTTCCTGGGTTATAGATGACCATGCGCATGTGTAATGCTGTGAGCATGTTCAGGGCTATGCATGTACTTAGGAAAGGCCTGAGAAAACACTAAGTTCTCCCCTCTAGCTAACCTTAAGTCTCTACTAGCAGGAAGTGGAGGCTAAGGCAGAGTTCTCAGTAACCTGGCCTAGTGTGAAAGTGTGCACCAATATGCACACAGAGCCCCTCAACAAAGTGGAGAACTTTGGTTCCGAGGCCTCTAAGGAAATCTCTGTCTAATCATTAACTGACCACTAAGTTAATTGAGTAGAAACTTCAGTGACCACAGACAACAAATAATACAGATTTTAAAGAATTAGTTCAGAAAAGTCACTAAGCAAGCAAACAACAAAAATAACCCCTGGGGAAGGGTGAGACTCTGATTTCCAGAGTAGCCACATTATATTGTCTAAAATATCCAGTTGCCAATGACAAATTATGAGCCATGCAAAGAAACAATACTGTACGGATGGCCTGCACACAGAAAAAAAGCAGTCAGTAGAAACTGTCCCTAGGCTTGCTAGACAAAGACTTTAAATTATCTATTTTAAATAGGTTCAAAAAACTAAAGGAAACTATGTCTAAAGTGCTAAAGGAAAGTATGGGAACAATCTTTCAATAAAAACATAGAAATTATAACTAAGAACCAAATAGAAATTCTGAAGTTTAAAATTATAATAACTGAAATGAAAATTTCACTAGAGTGTTCAACAGCAGATTTGAGCAGGTAGAATAAAGAATCAATGAACTTGATGATGGTCAATTGAGATTATCCAATCTTAGGAAAAGAAAGAGAAAAGAATGTAGAAAAATGAACAGAGTTTCAGAGACCTATAGTATATCATCAAGCTTATAACATATCATAACAAGAGTCCCAGAAGGAAAGGAAATAGAGAAAGAAGCAGAAGGAATATTTGAATAAACTGGAAGTCCCTAGTTCAGAGAAGGGACTTGTAATGATAACTTGAAAGTTTGGTTTTAGCGCTGGCAACAGATACTTTCAGTTTTCCTTGAAGTGACAGACTTACTATGTTCATTTTTGAGAAAATATCTGCCAGATACCCAAGGCTAAATAGCCATCATCTGTCTGTTATTCTTTCAAGGAAAAATCATACTCCACGAAAAATCACACTCCATTATTCTTTCAAGTGAAAACTGTACTCCATGAAAAAAGTTCAGCTTGCAATTTAAACAATCACAGGTGCTTTTCCTCAAGATGACCATCATCTCCCTGAAATCCAGCAGAGGTGCTTGTTTTGCATTTTATTACATAGGGTATTAAATGGGCTTTTACTGAGTGACCAAGATTTAATAAAAATGCCTCCATCTTTACTGAGGCATCAAGGACATCATTAAGTAAAATTTTTTGTTGGTTGTTTTCAACCGTGACTGTATGGCCATAGAATTCTATGACAACTAATGTGGTTTGGGACCACTGCCTTGATTCATGCTAATGCACCAACAGGTTCACCCTTCTTTACGTTTACAATCAGTGCACGTGCCAACACAGTGAAAAGGACAAAAACTATTACAATATTTTATGATAATAATTTTGACCTTCAAGATCTCCAAAAGGCCTTTAAGGACCCCAAGAGGTCGATGGAACACACTTTGAGAACCACTAATTTAAGCTATTCACCAAGAGAAGTTTTAATACACTCTCAGCATCCTCTCACAGCAGCACATTTGGCTGTCACACCCTGGAAGATGGGCAATAGCATGGAAGATTCACTGTTTTCCTTGATTTGATCATTTATATGCCCTCTCAGGGAAAAGAAAGACTTATGTGCAAAAGACAGACTTATATGCAAAGGGAAAAGAAGACTTATGTCTGGGCTCCACCCACAGAGATTCTGATTCAATGCTTAATATATGGGCCTATGGGATTTAATTTTGGGCAGGAGGAGACTGGTTCCATCAATCCTAAAGAGCTAATTCTGGAAGTTACTTGGGATCCAGCCAACTTAGCATGAATTTTGTGCTTTGGAAACAGAGGTTAAAAATATGGTTAAGCTGGGCACAGTGGCTCATGCCTATAATCCTAGCAATTTGGGAGGCTGAGGCAGGAGAATTGCTTAAGGCCAGGAGTTCAAGATCATCCTGGGCAACACAGTGAGACCCCCATCTCTCTACAAAAATTTAAAAATTGAAAATTAGCCAGACATGGTGGTATGCCTGTAGCCCTACCCACTCAGGAAGCTGAGCCCAGAGGATCACTTGAGCCCATGAGTTTTAGGCTGCAGTAAGCTATGATGATGCCACTGCATTCTAGCCTGGGCAACAGAGTGAGACCTTGTCTCAAAAAAAAAAAAAATGTGATTAAAAACTAAGAGGGACAAGAATCCACAGGACTAGTAACCTTATCAAATAAGAATATGAAGACGATAGGTTGGGGAATAGAATGTAACAAGTGCAAAAGGAAGGCACAGAATAGTGATTTATTTTCTGTAGCTACCAGCACAATATATTCATCAAAAATGATAGACTTTGAAATCCCTGCATTTCAATCATCATCAGTGCAATACCCTAAGGGTGTTGTGTTTTCTCATGCGTTATTCCAGACAGCTACCTAGTGGCCATTAAGGTGGAAGGTTCCACTGACACAAATAGAAATAAAACTCAGTAACCCCATGTGGCTTGAAAAGTGGATCATCCCAGCCTTACTGCTGCTCTTCTCCCTTATTGTCTGCCCTGGGGCCACGTCCCTGCTACCAACAATATTAAAATTGCTGAAGCTCCAACTGTGCGGTTTGACCAGGAGCCCGGAAGACAGGGTTTGTTTGTAGGAGGAGTTGAAACTCTTGGCTAGAGGTAAGATGTGGAATCCTCTCTGGAATTTAGATATTATACAACCACCATCCCGGACCACAGGCATTCCATTTTATTATGCTTTCCACTTTGTTTCCAGTGGAGGAAAACAAGATCTGCGGGGACACAATGTCTGCGGTGCCGTCACTGTCACTGCTGCAGCCAGGAATGTGGGGGTGCGGAGGCCTCTGAAGCGTCCCCTCCTGGGGCTGTGGCTGCTCTGAGCCTTGCCTCCCCCTGCAGCAGGGAGGGGGAAGAGGGCTCGGCTCAATAAATAATCACGCGATGACATCCGTGTCCTTTCCTTGGACATAGCACCAGGTTAAGGTCATAATGTTTTCTCGCACTAAGTTATCTGTATTTTATTACCTGCCTAACTGTTGCTGTCAATCGTCTTATTAATAACCGAAGGAATTGGAAAGGCTTTTGTTTTTTTCCAAGCCCCAAAGCTATGCTTGTCATAAAGATGAAAAGAATTATTATGCTGGGAACATGCAGAATTTCTTGATCACATTTTCTACAAGAAGCCTGACACATTTCAAAACTAATGAGGAGATTCCTCATGCATTTATCAATTTATTCCACACATCTGAAGAGCCCAAGGGGACCGTGGAGCTGTGCCACTCCTGAGCCTGTTTGCCACCCAGATCGTGGAAGGTTTTCCATTCCATACCGGGGGGTTTCCAGCAGACCAAATAGTCATTTAGGGAAGAATGGAAAATGATTCTGTGAGATGCCCACCGCATTTTACACCGCAGACGGGGGGTGAGGAGGGAACGCTCTTGCTCTCCTTATCTGATGTGGCCTGTGCCCCCTGACTGAGTCGGAGCACCCCATTTTTCTGTATGTCCTGTGGGACCTACGACTACCTACACCTGGCACACTGCATGGGACTTGAAAAGGGAAACAAGAAATTAGCCTAAGACTTGGTTTCTTCCCCAGGGGAGCTTTCAATTTTGCCAAGAGGTATGACTTTCAGGTATTAAGTAGGGAGCAGTATGTTATGTGCAAGATCTAGTATCATTGGATTCCAAAAGGTGCAGCTGAGGCAGCGAGTGCGGCCTCTGCTTCTTCGGTTAGGAGGGGAGAGGTCAGGGTGGCCTGGACCTTCAGGGAACAGAGCCAGGAGCAGGGAACTCAGGCCCAGCAGGAAAGGATTAAAGGTTGGCTGGGTGGGGAAGAGAGGAGGGCATTCCGGGCAGACGTACCAGAGCTGGAATGGTCAAGTCACGTGCAAGGGACAGCAAAGCAATGAGCTGGCAGGAGAGTTGGCGAAGGTAGGGCTAGGGGGAGAGGGCCCCGAAGGACAGGGGTCTGGGTTGGAAGGAGCTTCTGCGTGGAGGGCTCAGAGGAGCACTGCGTGCAAGTGAACTGCAGGGAAATTGACTTTTTTTCTTCACCCAAGTGCAAATGTGTGCAGATCGCAGAGGCAGATTGCAAAGTCAGCGAGCCGGAGTGGTTAAGACTTGGCAGCGAGCGTGCCTAGGTTCACATACTGGTCCATCTGCTGGACAGGCTACCTAATAGCTCCAGACAAAAGCTGCACCTACCCTAGCAGGGTGACATTCAGATTGAAAGAGTTAATTCCTATAAAGTGCTTAAAGCAGGGCCTGGCACACAGTGAGCTCTGAATCGGTGGTCCTCAACCTGGCTGAGCATTCAAATGACTTGGAGTGCTTTTTAAACATACCAATGCCAGAGGATTTTTAGGGCTATGAGATTACTCTTGATGATCCTAGAGTGGTAGATACATGTTATGACACCTTTGTCCAAACCTATAGAATGGACAGCACCAAGTGTGAACCCCTACGTAAACTACGGACTCTGGGTACTAATCAGGTGTCAATAGAGGTTCGTGGACTGTAACAAAAGTACCGTGTACGGGGGCAGAGGATATATGGGAACCCTCTGTTCCTTCTGCCCAATTTTGCTGTGAACCTAAAACTGTTCTAAAAAATAAAGTCTATTTAAAAGGAAAAAAAATACAAATGCCAGAGCCCCACCCCCATCCCTCAAAAAAACAATCGAGCAACATCACAGGGGTGAAACCTTCGCCATGGGTTCTTTTTGTTGCTGTTGTTTTAAGCTTCCAGGCTATTCTAAAGGGTGGCCAGCGCTCAGAAGCACTGACCTAAATACACGTGAGCCCTTGTATCCTAGTGAGTGCGCTTGCGGGACAGGCAAGCTGATGGTCTTCTCGTGGGGACGTGTGGGGAGAGGTTTCCTCGTTTGGCATGGAAGCTCTGCACTTCTGAAAGTTTTCTGAGCCTCTGGGAGCAAGGCAGACCCACCAGAGATTCTTTGATCAAGCAGTGGACAAACTGATTTCAGAAAGGAAAAAAAATCTGTGGTATTACCACCACCAGGCTTTGCTAATACATGACCGACTCCTCTTACCAAGATAAGTCAGAGACCTGCCCCCCCAACCTTACCTCCCCTTGCCCGCCTTTTTTTTTTTTTTTTTTTTTTTTAGATGGGGTCTTGCTCGGTCACCGGCTATTCACAGATGCGGACGTAGCTCACTGCAGCCTTGAACTCCTCACCTCAAGCGATCCTCCCACCCGGCCTCCTGAAGTGCTGGGATTACAGGGGTGAGCCACGGCTCCCAGCCCCTCCTTCATTTATTCTCTTTCACCGGACCCATTACATAGTTGCTGGTTTGTTAAATGACTGACTCCTCCTATTATCCCTGTCCCGTGAGATCAGGGACCACAGTGTTGCCATATCACCAGGGTCTAGAACAGTCCCTGGCACGTAGTAAAAGCCTTCTACTGGATGGCTCTATGCTCTCTCTGGGCCTTGGGTGACCTATAAAGTGTAAGGAGTGCCCTAGACCAAGTGGATCTGACCAATTAAAGCAGGTCTTAGGAATGGGACTTGAGCATCAGTTTCGGGTTTTTTTTTTTTTTTTAAGAGTTCCCCAAGGTTAATATATAGGCAGGAATGGGCCAATCCTTAGGGCAGGGCTTCTCGTGTGTTAAATGAGCGCACGAATCACTTGGGATCTCGTTAAAATGTTCTCATTCGCTAGGTCTGGCCTGGGAGCTGGGATTCGGCCATTCTAGCAAGCTCCCAGCACATGCTGATGCTGTCGGTTCAAAATCTAGCTTCAAGCAGCACTGTCTTAAAGTCGCTTCCAGCTCTGTGACACCAACATTTCTACAAAAGGTGAACATCCCTTTACTCTCAGGAAAATATCAGCTGTCACTCGCCTTGCTGCTCAATGTGAGCTGAGTTCCGTAGCCAATGCCTGGCAATCTGCCCCCACATGCAAGTCTGTGGGCGTTCGGTGTTGGTTTTGCTTTTTTAAAAAACACTAATTGCTGGACCCGGCCAGGCAGGGGGAATGAGCGAAACCAGACAGGAGAACGCCTCTCTCAAAAGCAGGCTCCCAGACCTGTGGTCAGGGAAGAATCCCATCACGATTCGATTGCTTCTCTTTGTCTGCTGTCTGTCGTCAGGGCCTGGTGCCTGCTGTGTCCCGTGCCCCTCTTGTCTTCTCAATTGGCCATCACATCGTGCCTCCGCCTGGCTGCTGTCTGCGGTGCCTGGGCGAGTGGAGGTGGCAATTGTCCGCAAACAGGAGAGCAGGGGACCTGGGGGAAGGCTCATTAGGGCTGTCAAGGAGGCTCTAACTGGGGAACAGTCTCCACCCTGCCGGAGCAGCAGCCCCAGGGAACGGGGATGACAAGGACAGTAAGGGAGCAGCCACCTGATGACTAGCTGCTCTGACACCCTGCCATTCAAATGGTGACGGGGCTGCTGACACAGTGGCTTTTTCCTACAGGTCCTGCAAAACGTCTGTTAAAAAAAAATGATTGTCTTCACAATCTGCTTCCACACCAGAACCTCTGACCACCACGAAGCCACAGCGATTGGCATCGTTTCCCAGGTTCCGGTGGACCCTGCCCTTGGGGCAAAACTGTACGAACAAAACTGCTGGCCACATTGTTTTATCTCCTTCCACAGATCTTTACTGAATGTCACCTGAGAGACAGGTGCCATGCCTGGTGCTCGAGACACAGCAGGGAACAGATCAGGCAGGTCTCTGCTCCCGGGGCACTTCCATTCCATGGGGTCCTGCTCCAGTTGCGGAGAGTCACAATACACAAAGACACAAATAGACGTACGTTATGGCTGAGGACGGCCCAAGTGTCCACCAACAGGTGACCGGAGTAACAGATTGTGGTAGATCCACACGGTGAAATGCTGAAACATGACTCAACAGTAAAAAGAATGAGCTGTTGATACACCAGACATAATTACCTGGCAGGCAAGAAGCCTCATACAAACGAGCGCATATTCTATGATCTCATTTGTATAAAATTCTAGAAAATATGAATGACTCTGTAGGAACAGGGAGGAGAGAAGTTACTGTTTGAGGATGGGTGGGCAGAGACAGGCAGGAAGGTGGGATTGGAAAGGGACTTGTGAAGTCTTTTGGGGGTGACAGATGTGTTCACAGTCTTGATTGTGGGGATGGCTCTGGGGGTATATGCATGTATCCAAGCTGACCAAACTGGACACTCCACATCTGTGTAGTTCATATGTCAGTGACACTTCAATAACGCTATTGAATGTGTGTGTGTATGTGTGTGTAAACATGTCATGTGCTAAGTGAAAGATAAAGCAAGATGAGGAAGGTAGGGTGTGCTGGGGGTAGCCAGTCCTATTTTAAATGGCTGGTTGGAGAAGGTCTCAGGTGACTTTGAGCAGAAACCTGAAGGGAGTGAGAGCGCTAGCCTCCGGGCTCCCTGGGAAAGAGCATTCTAGGGAACAGGAATGACCGGGGCAGGGCAGTGTGCTCCTAGGCCCTATGCACACCTTTGAGCCCTGTAATGGCTCAGAACGGAGGAAACACTCTGGGGTTTGTACTAAACAATTGCCCCCAAGCTCCACGTGCCTTCTTTGCATCTGCGCCGTCCACAGGGTAGTGTCCATGTCCTTGGCCTGAGCCTGGCTTCTTAGTCACACCAGCTCTAGAATCTGCACTAAGATTCTCGTTCTAGAATTCAAAGGTCAAGGCCAGGTGTGGTGGCTCACACTTGTAATCCTAGCACTATCAGAGGCCAAGGCAGGAAGATCACTTGAGGTCAGGAGTTCAAGACCAAACTGAGCAAGAGAGAGACCCTGTCTGTACAAAAAAAAGAAAAAACTATATATATATATAGATAGATAGATAGATAGATAGATAGATAGATAGATAGATAGATAGATAGGGGTGGTGACACGTGCCTGTAGTTCCAGTTATTTGGGAGGCTGAGGCAGGAGGATCGCTCGAGCCCAGGAGTTTGAGGTTATAGAGAGCTATGATGATGCCATTGCATCATCATAGGCAGAAGGGACTTGGGGGCTTTCATGGGATGCCCTCAGCTGAGTGTATGATTGGGAGAAACAAGGCTGGGCTGCTCAGGACAGAGACATATGTTGTGGACTGCACCTCGTTCTTAGTCTTGCTCCCCTACAAAGTGGGGACAAAGCCCTTCCCAGGGCTCGAAAGGCCTGCTTAGGTTCCAGGCCTGCCTCTAACTAGCTGTCCACTTTTGCCCAGTGACTTCTTTATGATGTTCATCTTGGAGGGAGGCAGTCAGATGTTCTCTATTACTAACACCATGATTTCTAATCAGCAAGACTGCCCATCTTTTCGATCTTTTCAGAAGTGTCTGCCCTGATTCTGTGATTACTAAGTAGGCCTGTACCCCAGCTGGCTCAAGAACTTCCCTAATGTTCCCGGTTGGTTCTCAGAAGGTGTTGATGGAGTGACGATTTCAGACACATTCAATGCGTGTCCAATTTCTAGTGATGGGTGCACCTTTCTGTGGCTGTCCCAACGTCTTAGGAGGGGCTCTTGGATCAATCCATTGCCTGCCCCCAGGCTAGCATGATTTGCCCTCAGGAGTCAGCACTGTGGTGGGAACAGCTGCCCAGGTTCCAGTCCCCAGGAAAGGGTGAGTGAATATCCCTGGGCCTGGCCTATCACCATTCACTTCTTGGAAACCCTTACCTACTAAAGTCATAACCAGAATATGATGACAGGCAGTGAGTGTATTCTCAGAAGGGACCTATCACCCTGGGGGCTAAATGGGAGTTTCTGGTCATACCCTCGGGCTTCAGGTGTCATCTGAGTAATCCTTAACCTGCTGAATTCATTCAGAAGAATGTCACAGGAGCCCGCCTCAGCTCTGTGCTGGGAACACAGAAGCCTTCCGGGTGCCAGAAAGTTCGACTAGTCATCCTTAAGACTTGTTAGACCTACTTAAGCTCACAGGAACATGAAGTTCACAAAATGCTTTCCAATCTTGGATGAAAAGCATTTTCTCTCTTAGCCAAGACATAGCAGGATTCAGTCATCTTTATTTCTACCGAATTATTCCTTGATCAAGCACATTAATTACATTTTACCATCCAAAATGGAAATAGAGAGGGAAAATACTGCCTTTCTTATCTTGAAACTGTCCTATTTTAATTAGTTCTAAAACTATAGTTCAAGGTGCAGAGCATGTTTAAAGCACACATATAATAAATAAATAAATACTGATTATTGAGTATTGTAAAATTTTTCCTGTGTTGATTTAATCCCCATAACAACCCTAGTAAGCAGGTACTATTATTAAAGCTATTTTATAGATGAGGAAACTGAGGCACAGAGAAGTTAAGTAACTATCCCAGGATAATACAGCTTGTGGATCTGGGATTTAATTCCAGATCTTCAGATCCTGGCTCCCAATAGTGGAAATAATATTCTGTCCTTTGTAAGGGAAGCTGTTGGTGACAATTCTACTATTAGCAGGTTGTGTGCTTTGAGATATTTCTTCCAAGAATGGGAACATCTTTCACTGATTCACCTATACTCATTTTGCCCAGGCTCATTCATGACCATCAACTCATGTTTTTCAGATGTCTAGCAAAGGATTTAGCTTTCCTCAGGTGAACATGAATAGAAAGAGGCTGATGGCCCTTCTAGGGGCTGAACAAAGCATTTGGCACAGACCAGCACAAACAATTCTCAAACCAGAGTGGCTTAAGGAATGTAACGTAGTGTCCCAAAGCTTCTAAGGTCTGTCTGCCCAGAGGGACGTGAGGAATAGCTGGGAAGACTGACACATTACTGAAGTCACAGATTCCACCTTCTAAAACCCATCCGAACTGGGTCATGAGTCTAAGCACATATAACAAAAACAGCTTCAACCCTTGAATCTGGGTCACAGCGCTCCTGTTAAATATTCATTTCTTTCTCTGTGTCTGTTTCCTCCACGGGTCTGTGAGATTATGGAAGTCTTTGCATCCCCTATTTAGTGCTGTGACTACAGCATAGGACATGTTCTTAATGTTTGTTGGATAAATGAATGGTTAAGAATGAAAAAAAAAGATTCTCCAGGCAAGGGGAAACCATAGATGGTTTTTCTGAGCGGGATAAAAAATTTGCAAATAGGTGATTTAAAAGATTAATTGAGCATTCCATTAATGGATAGAGGGTGTAGTTGATTATAAAACTTGGCACTAATTTCTCCTATCTGAGTATGCATACCTTGTTGCAATGTGGCCTTGCCTTTGTACTCTTCAAGAAGTGGAGTCTATTTTCATGCCTCTTTACTTTTTCTTAATTTTATGTATTTTTATTGGAGATGGGGGAGGGGTGTCTCACTATGTTGCCAAGGCTGAGCTTGAACACCGGGGCTCAAGTGATCCTCCCACTTCAGCCTCCATAATAGCTGGGACTACAGGCATGAGCCACTCCTCCTGCCATATCTTCCTGCCTCTTAAAGCTGGGTTGGCCCTATGACTGCTTTGGCAGGAGCATGAGACAGAAATGGTGGAGGGGTGGAGCTCAAGAGGTCCTCAGCTCCATTATCTTGGAATGCTGCCCTGAGACTGCCCTGTAAGGGAGCCAGTTCCAGCCTCCTGGAGGATGAGAGACCAGGTGGAAGAGAGCTGAGTGGCCCAGCCAACAGCAGCACCAATTGCCGGGCCTGTGGGTGAAGCAATATTGGACCTTCCAGCCCAGCCCATTCTCAACCTGACCCAAGTGGCATCAGTGAGCATGGAGTAGTCAGGCACAGCCAGCAGAGAACCACCCAGCCAGCCCTCAGAACCACAAGGGAGGATAATCTGGTATTCTTTCAAGGCCCTCAGTTTCCTGGTTTGCTACAGTTTCTCAACCTCAGCACTCTTGACGTTTCAGATTGGCTCATTCCTTATTGTGGGGGGCTGCCCTGTGCCCTGCCCAGTGTTTAGCGGCACCCTTGGCCTCTCCCCACCAGATACCAGCACTACATATTCCATGCTCTCCAGTCATGACCATCAAAATGTCTCCAGACTTGGCCGAATGTCCCCTCAGGGCAAAAACATAAATGACCCAGAAAACCTTGCTGATCCTGGAGTAATCAATATCCAATTTGGAGCAGAGCTGAAAAATATTCTTTGCCTCTTGACACGTAGATGCCTCCCAGACGGTCTAGATCAGGGGTTCTCAAACTATGGCCCACGGGCCACATGTGGCCCACCAAGGACATTTATCCGGCCTGCCGGGTGTTTTTGCTGCGGCCGCTGCCTGTCCTGCTTAGCAGCCGACTCGTCCGGGACCCACAGTGCGCATGTGTGGAGTGTGCGCCGCACTCTCCAACGGCCCTCCAACGTTCTGAGGGACAGTGAACTGGCCCCCTGTTTAAAAAGTTTGAGGACCCCTGCTCTAGATGCACCCAGCTGGTGTATTGGAACTAGCACTACATTGTCAGAAAACTCTGGCCAGACCTGTGCCGTGGTAGGCAAATGGCAGCACTTCCTTACACCAGACTGCTCATGTATACCATGTATTGGTTTCCCAGGGCTGCCAATAAACTACCACAAACTGTGGCATAAAGCAACAGACGATTATTCTTTTGCTGTTCTGGCAGCTTGAGGTCCAAAATCAAGGTATCGCCAAGGCCATGCTCGCTCTAAAGACTGCAGGGGGGGTCTTTCCTTGCCCCTCCCAGCCTCTGGTGGGTGCCGGCAACCCTGGGCGTTTCTTGGTTTGCAGTCATATCACCCCTCACTCTGCCTCCGTCTTCACACAGCGTGTCCCCTCTGTGTGTGTCTCTGTGTCTGTTTTCTCTTTTTATAAGGATACCCATCACTGAATTAGGGCCCACCCTAATCCAGCAGAAGCTCATCTTAACTAATTATACCTGCGAAAATCCTACTTTCAGATAAGGTAGCATTCTGAGGTTCCAGGTGGACATGGGTTTGGGGGACACTATTCGACCGTGTATACCCTATACACAGAGGGGTTTATGGTGACCGTGCCGTTCTCCTGGCCAGTGCCCGGCAGGGCCTGCCCCCCCCCCCCAGCCGCTGCCAGGGCTGTGCTGCCCAGAGAGCCAGAGGGGCTGCCTCACCCTCGTCCGTCCGCCCAGGTGCTGGCTGGGCTTTGCCGTCCTGCCGTGTCCCCTCCCCTCCCTCCTGCTCTTGTGATTGCCACCATCAAGGGAGGCCTCCTTGCTGAGGAGGGGATATATCTGTCTAGGCGTGGGTTCCTGGACAGATTTTTATCTGTTGCTTTGCTGCCTCTCTTTAAACTGTGTTTGTAAGAGACCACAATTCCCCGTTTATATGCACATGGTTGCAATTTGCTTTCACTATGAGGTAGAAAACATCTATTTGCATTTTCCTCCCCGCCTCCTAGCTCCCACATCCTTTGAAAAAAAAAGAAACAAAACTCTTTTTCAAGCTACGGTGCATACCATAATATGATTATTGATGTTCTCTCTCCCTTTGATCGGTTCTTGGCTATCCACTTCTCTCTCCTGCCAAGCACACTTGACCTATTGTGATGTAAAGGTTACAGCAGCACTGATAAATCCCTTCCAAGCCGTCCCATTTGCCTGAAGTGCCCAGGTTCATGAGATTAGCGTGGTATGAGGAGGAGAGTGCAGCAGGGAGAGGGGACTTGGGGTAGAGGAAAGACAGAAAATCAAAAGGTCTATAAATACAATGGCTGGGCTCTCAGCCTCAAAGCACAACTGCAGATTAGAGTTGTTAAATCAAAAAAGCCCTTGGGAAACTCGGAAACAGGAGCTTTCAAATATCTAAGAACTCAGATTTAATGACTCAGAGACCAAACTAGGGTAGATAAAGAAAACGACTTTTCTTTGGGCTATGAGCTAATCCAGTGGTTTATGGTGCATGGTAGAACATCTTGAGACTAATATTCTAACTAACAACTAACTTTTAATCTTTGCATGGCATTTGCACAAACTACCATTCATTTTCCTAACCAGCACTTAACATACTGGTATAAGTCAAATTACGTTGCAGATGAACGTTTAGGAGAGCGTTTTTCATCTTGGGCATCACATTGGAATCACCTGGGATTTAGATCTTCTTGGTCAAGGGTGAAGCCCAAGCATTAGTGGGTTTTAAAAGCTCCCCAGGCAATGCTAATGGGCAGCCACAGTTCAGAACTACTGATGTAAAAAGTAAGAACTTTCGAAGATCATTAGTATCTAGTATATTTACTACTAAGCAGCAAAATGGGACCACCTCTATTGTCCAATTGCTCTACCACCACTTCTTGCATTAGGACTGAATACTTTTCCCAGTAGGTAGGCTGCTTTTCTAAATAGCAGGCCAGGAGCCCCAGGAGCTTGGAAGGAGTGGATTCTGGTACATTTAAGTCGTCGATTTTTACCATGAACCACTGCCCTGCTGGACATCCGAGCAGAGAATAGTGACTGCCTGGCCCTTCCACAGTGCAGGTTCCCTTCCCAAGTTTCTCCTCCCTGTGTTGTATGTTTCCCACTTTGACCTGCACAATGCAAAACATTAATGGCAAATCTGAGTTCTTAAAAGAACACACATCAAGCATCTCTTCTGGCCAAAATATGAGTACACTATTTTGGTTTAGTGTGAGAGTAAAATTAATCCATCAAGAATTATGTACTGAGTGCTCAGAGGGAGAAAAGAAAAGTTGGGAAACACACAAAGAAGTTCAGTGTGTAGATCCTCAAGCTTACCGTGGTCAGCAAACTATAGCCCACAGGCCAAATCTGGCCCCTCGCCTGTTTTTATAAATAAAGTTTTATTGGCACACAACTATGCTCTTTAAAAAAAAAAAAAGGCATATTATCTATGGCAAAGTTGAATAGTTGTGGCCTATTTTGCAACTGGCCTACAGAGCTTAAAATATTGACTATCTGTATGGCCCTTTGTAGAAAAGTTTGCCAGCACTGATCTAGACAAACTAACGATAGATAGATAGATAGATAGATAGATAGATAGATAGATAGATAGATAGATAATAGATAGACAGACAGACAGATAGATAGATTAGGTAGAGAGATAGGTAGATAGGTAGGTAGATAGATAGATAGATAGTAGATGATAGATAGACAGACAGATAGATTAGGTAGAGAGATAGGTAGGTAGGTAGGTAGATAGATAGATAGATAGATAGATGATAGATAGACAGACAGATAGATAGATTAGGTAGAGAGATAGGTAGATAGATGGATAGATCTACCTGTCTATCCCCAACAAATATTTATGTTGCAGGCACTGTACCAGGCTCTAGGAGGATGCATTTGTGCAAAACAGAGGACATCTGCCTCCTGCAAGACCAGCAGTCTACCGGTGTATAGTATATAGTGTATATAGTGTATATAGTATATATAGTGTATATAGTATATAGTGTATAGCTCATGCTATACTTATGAGCAATAAATAAGCAGTAAATAAGCACCCAAAGGCAGGCCTGTGTAATCAGATCAAAGAAGAGAACCTTTGAGGCCAGACAGATCCATGGGTAATTGGAATCACTTGTGAACCATAGAGGTGGATTCTAAGCCGAGTGGAGTAAAGATGGGGAAGGGGAGGCCTTGACAAGATTAAAATGAAGAGGCAGGAAAGTCGAAGCCATGGACAAGGGGCAGCAAATGTCAGTTCGGCTGCATCGCAGGTATACTGGAGCAGCGAGGGGAAGAATGGCTTTGTTCATCCACCACTTGTCTTCCATGCTGGGGTCAAAGTCCCGTAAAGGTGTGGACAACGTCTGTGGTCCTCACCTCCATCTCTAACCTTAAGCCAAATGCTCGGCATACAGTAGGTGCCTGAGGAACATGATCTAAAGAACTCCAGAACTCAGGTGAATGAATAGCTACCCTGAGTGTCAGGCTAGACGTGCTGTCGGTCAGATGAACCAAGTATTTCGACCGTGGTAAAATGGTCTCCGATATTACTTTAAAGCCAGGGGGTGGGTGGGAGATAAGGAAGTCAGTGTTTGTTGGACAACCACTACACAACACAACCTCTACAGGCACTATCACATCCTTTAATTTTTCTCAGTCACCCTTTTGTTTTACGGATGCAGAAATTGAGTTTCAGAAAGGTTAAATAACTGGTCAAGGTCACACAGAGAAAATGGCAGAGCTGGAATTCAACAAGTCTTATTTTTTTTTTACTCTCAGACCCAAAGCTATGGGCACATGCCTGTGCCTATCAGTCCTCTTCATGCCGTGCTCTGCAGAAGCCTCATGCCCCTCAGAGCCCCCACGATGGCACCATGACCAATTCTCTAGCGTTGGGGACCAAGAGCACAGACTGCCTGCCCAGCTTCAACCAGAGCGGTTCACATTTTCTCTACTTGACGTATCGAGTTTCCTGCTTTCACTGGAACAAATAGTTCTTGAGGGGAACAAAGGAGAATTAGAAACCACTACACGGGACCACACTACTTCCTAAAATAAAGCCAAAAGCTATGGCTTCTAGCCTTAATTCCGTCACCCATTTGCTGTGTGATTAGAGTCAGTCCCTTCTTGGAAGGGGACGTGACAATGCTGAGATCCTTTCATGCTTTCTTACCTTTCTACAAAGAACAAGGCTAAAGGAAAAGCTCATTTAATGAATGAGAATGTCTGGATCACCTTGAATAAGATTCCAGATAAAGTTTAACTCTATCCACGGCAGCAAGTTAGGGGAGTATAATTAGTTACTGGGCAGAGCTCCGTGAATCGTCACTGCTGAATGCCTTGGTGGCTGCCTGCCAATCACATCTCAAATTAGGACTCCAAGAGCAAACAGGAGCCAATCTTTGGGCCTTACCTCGTAAGAACCAGCACATGACAGAATATAGGGATATTAGTAAACAGTCCACAGGGGTACAACCACTTACCGTGAGAGGTGTAACACATGAATATACTGATTCTCAAAGAATTCATAACAGGAAACCATGCCACACTCATCTATGGCTTGACCATTCTTAAACCAAGTTACCTCCGGCCTGGGCTGACCTGATGATAAAGAAATAAGAATACGCTGATTACTTTAAGTATTTTTAGAAAAAGTCATAAGGCTACGAACAAGACTGGGCAGTAAGCATTAGGGATGTGCACGATGGATTTCGTCAGTTGGGGAACTGAAAAGCCTCCCCTCACTGATAGAAATGTGTTATTCAGTAAACACTACTGAGCATGTTCTGTGTCTGAGACAGTCCTGTGCTGGGGGTGTGAATACAAAATGCAAAATGCTATTCCTAATCTCAAGGAGCTATTAAGAAAAAGTATCCAATACTTGGAAATAGGCAAAGATATGTATGGAATCTTTTTTCAGTGTCATACGGGGGAAAGGGCCCATCCAAGAATAATCTTGGGGTATATACTTTGTTTCACTCAGTGGTAACTACTGATTAAAATTCCCAGATGTAGTGAAGTTATATGTTAACTTGTAGGTTTTTATCCAATAGAGATGCAAATGATGTCCATATAGGAGAAAAGATAACATCTTAAGTTATGGTTTATTGCCTTATAGGTTATTAACTGGTGTTACACCTAACCCAGCAATTTTATCCTAACATTACTTTATTAAATCGCCTATAAATATACCTAGCTTCTCAAGCCTTAATACTTTCTGGTTTCCTCTTTAATTAATAAGTCGAATAACATCTTTGAAATGTTCATTTCATATTTGCAAAGGAATCAGTTTACCTGTTTTGAAAATTAATAGTGCTCAAAGTTGAGTGTGTTAGTTATGGTACAAAAGAAAGAAGAGCAAAGTAGATTAACAAATGCCTTTTTTTTCCCCGAGGATGAGCAAGTCTGGAATATATGTTTCCCAGGCTGGAACTATGCACATGTGACTGATGTCAGCACAAAAATTGACCTATGCCTTCTCCCCCCAAAGGGTTCATCCTTCCCCGGTGATCACTAACAGGGTGTGATGCTGTTGGGCTAATCTGGTAAAACCCTAAAACCCTCAGGAATTTCATCTGCCCCTTGGAATTTGTTTCCCTCTTGTTACAGGGCAGAAAGGTTTCAGTGTGCTTCAAAGAACTTTCTCTTTTTAACATTTTTAAATTTTTAAAAAATTTTTTTGTAGAGACAGAGTCTCACTATGTTGCCAAGGCTAGTCTTGAACCCCTGGACTCAAGTGATCCTCCTGTCTCAGCCTCCTAAAGTGCTGAGATTATAGGTATGACCCACCACGCCCAAAGAGCTTTCTCATTAGCTTCCATGTCACTGGAAGTTTATTGAAATGGGTCAGAAAGGAAAGGAACGTCCAGGATTTGGAAACAATGCATCATTCCAAATCCATCCCAGGAACATTCTTGTGTTCCTGTCTTATTTATCGCAGGATTTTTGGCAAGCGACCCCAGAGACCATGAAGATAAAAACTCTGTGTTACTCTACAAAAAAAGATACCTGCACTCGAATGTTTATAGCAGCACAATTCATAATTGCAAGGCTGTGGAAACAGCCCAAGTGCCCATCAATCCAAGAATGGATTAATAAAATGTGGTATATGTATACCATGGAGTACTATTCAGCTCTAAGAAACAAAGGTGATATAGCACATCTTATATTTTCCTGGTTAGAGCTGGAACCCATACTACTAAGTGAAGTATCCCAAGAATGGGAAAACAAGCACCACATATACTCACCAGCAAATTGGTATTAACTGAGCAGCACCTAAGTGGACACATAGGTGCTACAGTAATAGGGTATTGGGCAGGTGGGAGGGGTGAGGGGGCGGGTATATACATACATAATGAGTGAGATGTGCACCATCTGGGGGATGGTCATGCTGGAAACTCAGAGTTGTGGGGGGAGAGAAGAAAGGGCATTTTTTGAAAACTTAAAATTTGTACACCCACAATATGCTGGAAAAAAAAAATCTGTGTTATTCAAAGGCCATAGAAAGAGGAAAGCCAAAAGGGATAGGGAGGGAATAAGACAAAATCTGTGAGACCTGCACCATGGGTGGGACCTAGAAATGCTCAGCGTCCCTGTCCCTCCCTCTCTGTGTCTCCCAGCTGGGCCACCTCTAGCCAGTGCCACCTGAATATGCTTTTGGCAAACTTCAGGTTCTTTCTCCTTGCCTCCTCCTCCAGTAGGCGCCTGGGTAGGTGTCCCTGGGGCTAGGAGCAGATAGACCCCCACACAAGGACAAATCCTTCTCCAGAGGCTGCCTGGTGGACAGAGCCTCTTACAGGCAAATGACTCAACCACCAAAAATGGGCTTTCCTGAAAAACTACCAAAGGGGTTGCTGATTAAAACTCATTTCTGCCTGTTCTTATCAGCCTTGTGTCCGCCTTTCAGTCCGTTTTATTAGATGTCATTTTAGGAAGCACTTAATTGTCCCTTTTTGTGTGTATACATGACTTTTTTAAAGAAAGTATGTAAAATATGCGTGAACCGGGCCTGGGAACTCACTCTGAGTTCTTGGGCTTCAGACTGATCAGGGCTGGCTGGTTTCCCCCAGTCTCCTAGTGGCTGACAGGTTTTTTCCCTTGGTGCAGTGTAGGTCTGAACAATCGGCCAGAAATGGCGCTTGCATGGGGAAGTGGTATCTTGTACCTTGTGGGTGGTTCTCTTTCCTCCCTGCACTTGCTGGAAACCTCACCTGTAAATCCTCCCCTGGTTTCTTTTGAACCTACCTGTGGGTCACATGGTGACAGCCACCTCCTGAAGGTTTCAGAAGTCTCTGGCTAAGGTGTGTGGGCACCAGCAGCCAAGTTCAGGGTTATGTCCATTCACTCACATGGGGGCTCTGCTCTGAAGACTCAGGGTCAACCTGCACCTGTTCGCCTGTCTGAATGGCAATCGCCCAGCTTGGAGAGAGAAAGCTCTGGGCATGGGTGGCACACAGTTCCACCCTCCAGTCTCCAGGCTGGGGACAAGGCTTTGTTATGGCTTTGCCTTGAGGAGGGTGGCCACTTCCAACGGTGGCCCATCTCTCCGGACTTAGGAAAAAGGCGGTCAAGAGAAGAGTTTCCTGTCTTCCCTCAAGAAGCACCACTGGTGCCTTCGCATTGTCAAGAGTAGAGACATGTGACCCAAGAAAGAAAAGAGAACCACCCACAAGGTGCAAGATACCACTTCCCTATCCAATTATTTTGTTTCTATTTTCTTTTAATGATAAATCCTTTTGCTATTGGGGATACCAACATTTGATCAACTCTGAGTCATTTATTCTCCAGCCCAGAAGAGATTCCAGTCCCCTGCTCTTTGTCCACGGGGCACCCTTTGCCTCAGTTTTAACCTTTTTGCTATTTACTACCTTGCCTGAAGAAGGCAAGCGGTGGGGAGTCTCACTTAGCCAGTTTGGGCAAACCAGTTACAAAGTAACAGAAGAACAGTTGGATATATTTACTGAAGTGACATGATTCCTGCCATTCCCATGTGCTACAGGAAATGAAGAGTAACCAGTGTGAGAGTAGCCTAGCCCAGAACCGCAATGTGGAGTGGAGATCTCTAAGCCGTCCTCAGGAGTCACTGGAAGAAATCCTTTAGAAACAAATCATGGAGGATTTAGTTGCTTCATCAATTACTCAGAAAAAAATTTCCAAGGTAATTTTCCCAAATGATGTTTTAATAATGTGTTTGCGAGCCAAGAAACCTGGTCTGCAGGGAGATTTTTAGAGGGCGAGGAGCCAGTCTAGGGATGGTTACCCGATATTATGCAGCGGAGCACGGCGTCTGACTTCTCAGGAACCTTCTGGGAAAGCAACGTAGACACAAAACACGGGGCACGCCTCTGCGGCCTTCCTGAGTCTGTCATCCTTTCATGCCACACGAATCTGAAAAATAAAACCCCCCGACACTACCATTTATTCTGGGATTTCTCTGATCTTCTTACAAACTCCAGAAACCACACGGTGCTGCTCTGTTGGCTCACTTGAACTCAAGCCAGTGAGCAGGGTGCAAGCCCTCCGGCCGCCTTTCTCAAGTGGTGTTGCTGGCATTTGGGCCCGATCCTGCCAAATGGCCCCTAGCAGAGGGGGAGGGGGTCCCCACCATTGAGGACCGCTAGTCCTGCAGTCCTAGGCAGATCTCAGGGCAGCCAGAGCTCTGACCGAGAGTAAAGAATCACCCAAGCCTACGGCTAGTGCGATCTCCTCTCATTCCTCTTTCTTTCTCTCCTTAAAGTCGTTTCATGTTCACTAAGTAA
Organism: Microcebus murinus; assembly: GCF_040939455.1. Classification (NCBI taxonomy): domain Eukaryota; kingdom Metazoa; phylum Chordata; class Mammalia; order Primates; family Cheirogaleidae; genus Microcebus; species Microcebus murinus. The sequence goes on along the minus strand of NC_134120.1, from coordinate 15,756,396 downwards.
AAGTGCCTAAGCATCTTTACCTCCAAAAAAGAGAAGTTGATTGCATTCAAATGAATCTCCAGGTGGAAGATATTTTGAAGTTGAGAAACTACTGCTCCTTCCAAACACCAGGCGGGTGCCCCAGGACAAGGCAGTCTGGGCTCACGTTTTTGAGCAGGCCTGCGTTCACTGCCCCAGCAGGCATTAAACACTTGGTTAGTCACTAGTTATGGTATTGCATTTAATCTCTTGAAACTACTCATAGGATAGTGATTAATGCCTCCTACATTTTACAGATGAGGAATCCGAGACTCAGAGAGGTTCGACAACTTGCTCAAGATCACACAGCTCAAGTGGCTGCCTCCCGGTTAGCATGAACGGGAGGGGTGGTTAGCATGAACAGGGAAGGGGTGGTTAGCATGAACAGGGGAGGGGTGGTTAGCATGAACAGGGGAGGGGTGGTTAGCTTGAACAGGGGAGGGGCGGTTAGCATGAACAGGGGAGAGGCTGTTAGCATGAACAAGGAGGGGGCAGTTAGCATGAACAGGGAAGGGGTGGTTAGCATGAACAGGGAGGGGGCAGTTAGCCTGAACAGGGAAGGGGTGGTTAGCATGAACAGGGAAGGGGTGGTTAGCATGAACAGGGAGGGGCGGTTAGCATGAACAGGGAGGGGGTGGTTAGCAGGAACAGGGGAGGGGCGGTTAGCATGAACAGGGAGGGGGTGGTTAGCATGAACAGGGAGGGGGCAGTTAGCATGAACAGGGAAGGGGTGGTTAGCATGAACAGGGAAGGGGTGGTTAGCATGAACAGGGAGGGGCGGTTAGCATGAACAGGGAGGGGGCGGTTAGCAGGAACAGGGGAGGGGCGGTTAGCATGAACAGGGAGGGGGGTTAGCATGAACAGGGAAGGGGTGGTTAGCATGAACAGGGGAGGGGTGGTTAGCATGAACAGGGGAGGGGCGGTTAGCATGAACAGGGGAGAGGCTGTTAGCATGAACAAGGAGGGGGCAGTTAGCATGAACAGGGAAGGGGTGGTTAGCATGAACAGAGAGGGGACAGTTAGCATGAACAGGGAAGGGGTGGTTAGCATGAACAGGGAAGGGGTGGTTAGCATGAACAGGGAGGGGGCGGTTAGCATGAACAGGGGAGGGGCAGTTAGCATGAACAGGGAGGGGGGTTAGCATGAACAGGGAGGGGTGGTTAGCATGAACAGGGAGGGGTGGTTAGCATGAACAGGGAGGGGTGGTTAGCATGAACAGGGGAGGGGTGGTTAGCATGAACGGGGGGGGGTTAGCATGAACAGGGAGGGGGTGGCTAGCATGAACAGGGAGGGGGGGTTAGCATGAACAGGGAGGGTGGTTAGCATGAACAGGGAAGGGGAGGTTAGGAGCTGCAAACGGTGAATCCAGGGATGCTGAGGGCCCCCCCAGAAGCCTGAGCTAAGCTCTTGGTGGAAGAGGCTGGATCCCAACAGCACAGCTGAGTTGCAGAAGAGGACACCCATTTCCATATGAGTGTCAGTAACTGCTTCTTAGCCTTTTAGAACCAATACTTCCCTCTTTCGTCCCACTTTCTAGGTTGTCTGAGATACCCTGAGAGTCAGGTTGCCAGAGACAAGTTCCCTGACAAACTCTTCGAGGTTTCAACAATACCTAAAAATCTTCCGGTGAGTAGAGGGAAACGGAACCTGGGTGCAAGGCAGACGCCATTGGGGGGGGGGCTTTGCCTCAGTAGCAGGATCAGCTACATAATTTGCAGGGCCCAATTCAAGATGAAAAAGAGGGGTTCCTTGCTCTTTTTAAGATGGCGACATAGAATATTAAACGAAGCATGGGCCCCCTAGGCTCAGGCACCTGTGTGAAGATTTTGGCCCATGAGGCGGGCCCTGATTTGTAGACACCACCCTTGGAACATTCTGCCCACAAATGCTGCTAGCACTTTCCTCCGAGGCCTCTCCTGCTGCGTTGGAAGCTCCCACAGCGTTTCCTTAATCTCAAGATGTTCTGTTTAGAAATCAAGTGGGAATCATATTTCCCAAACGCATTCCCAAGCTGCCCCTACATGAAACACCCAAGCTTTCTGAATATCAAGGTAAAAAATATATATTAATTTAGAAGACACCGTCTTCTCTTCTTCAGGAAGACTGTGTGCAGGAAGCCACTTCATGCATAGACCTAAGGTTAAACTAATTCACCTAATTGGTAGAAAGAGCAATTTCTACCAACTTTACAAAGTTTAAATTACACGGTAGCATTGAAAAGGAAGAAAACTGCTTAGGCGTGGGGCAGAACACATTAGCTGGGAGAGAGGATTGAGAAAGGAGTTTGGAGAATTCAACGGCTGCTAGGATGGGTGTGGAAGATTGAGAGAAAGACATTAAAAAGAAGAGTTTAGGCCAGGCATGGTGGCTCACGCCTGTAATCCTAGCACTCTGGGAGGCCGAGGCGGGCGGATTGCTCAAGGTCAGGAGTTCGAAACTAGCCTGAACAAGAGTCTCTACTATAAATAGAAAGAAATTAATCGGCCAACTAATATATACAGAAAAAATCAGCCAGGAATGATGATGCATGCCTGTAGTCCCAGCTACTCAGGAGGCTGAGGCAGTAGGATTGCTTGAGCCCAGGAGTTTAAGGTTGCTGTGAGCTAGGCTGACGCCACGGCACTCTAGCCTGGGCAACAAAGTGAGACTCTGTCTCAAAAAAAAAGAAGAGTTTAAGAAACTGTGCTTTGTGATTGCTAACTGGCTCCTTTTGATGTTCTTTATCAGAGACTGGAGTTGCATTTCCAATTGTTTTTGGTTATAGGACTTCTTAAATGCAGCTGTGCAGAGACTGGACCACACGGGATCCCTAGTCAATCTGCATTGTATTTCAGAGTAGAGAAAGCCCCTCTTGGCATAGACGATAAATTAGTGGCAAAGAACAACAAGAAAATTCACCTGCAAGATGGCAAATAAACACTTCCATTCCAGTTTAGTTTACAAGTACATTCTGTGCTTAAGGAATTGACACTGGTTGGTATAAAAAGCCCAGATTTAACACATATTATTTACTTACAAGTCATAATAATGTGTAATGGAAAGTTGTTCCCAACTAGGTTGAAAAAAAAGTATCTAAAAAAATAATTCAAAAAGACAGCTTTTATGATACCCATCTTGCGCAAGAATGAAAATGTTTAAAGAAAACTTGGTGAGTGCTGTTGAATTATTGTAATGAACAAATGAATACACCAGCATGAGTGTGGGTCCAACAGTTCCCAGAGAACCAAGAACCACCAGGGGTAACAACTGTCCTGTGAGCCCACTCTGGCAAAACATGGTAGGAAGAAAAGGCTGTTCCGTCCACATCAGTGTTAATTTGCTCTCCACATCTTAGAGGTTCAAGCTGGTGATGGAAGCTAAGGGTGAGTATTTGATTTGAAATAAAAAGCTGATATTTCTCAGCATGAATGAACAAATAATTTGGGGGCTCAATATAAGCATATGGCAAAAATAACAACATCTAAGTCCAACTTTAAATTATTTACGATATTTCACAGCTAGTAGTATAAATTGTGTTCATGTGCTCATCTACTGTCCTGGACTCAGTACAAGGTGGGGAACAAGTGCTGGCAACCATGTAACAGTGTGTCTTCGAGTTGGAACTGCCAGCTCATGTGACTTGTTGACCCGTAGAGATGCTGATGTCTCTCCAATATCTCTCTCTCTCTTTTTAACAGCTTTAATGAGATATAATTGACATACCATACAAGTCACCCATTTAAAGTGTACAATTCAACGGCTTTCAGTATATTCAGAATTGTGTAACCCTCACCACAATCCATTCGAGAACATTCTCCTTACCCCAAAAAGAATCCCTGGACCACTTACACTCCCGTTCCCCATTCCCTTCCCCTGCCCCACAACAACCACTGTCACCATGGACTCGCCTATTCTGGACATTTCATATAAATAGAAGTTTTCACTTAGCAGAACGTTTTCAAGGTTCGTCCATGTGGTAGCCTGTGTCAGTATTTCGTTCCTTTTCATGGCCGAAGGACAGCACTTCTTAGGGGCACCTGTGGGGCAGAAGGACGACCACCCTAACTGTCCATATTCTTAGGGATGTTTCCCCAACAAGTAGAAGGCTACATGGCTGGAAAATGCTCTCCTGACCAGGAGGCAACACAGACCTGTGGACCAAACCCAGGCTTTGTCACCTGCCTGGGACAAATCTACATGCATCTCTGCCACTTACCTGGGCAAGGTACTGAGCTTGTTTCCTCGCCTGTGAGAGGAGGTGATGATGACTTTCTAAGGATTAGAATAATGTGTGTAAGTTGCCTTGTAAGAATCTGTTGCCTGATTGGTTTTCATCATAGTAGTCAGCAGAGTGTAAGGAAAGACTTCGCTTGTTTCATCGATTTCCTTTTCTGCTGTGGGTTACCACAATGATTTTTTTTTTTTAAGTGATACACTCCTGAATGTGTAAAACTGTCTCCTGGTGTAATGCTCACCTGTAACAGTAATTTACAGAACGTGAGTCCTCCCTGCCCCATTCCTGGGGACCACTGCTGTGGACAGAGAAGGAAGAAAGGACAAAAGAAGCTGCCAGGGGTCGGGCTGACGCTGAGGACCTTGTGTGTCATCTGTGACTCCTCCCTAGGTGCCTACTTCCTGACGGTGTTGTCCCACATGTGAAAATACTGACAAACACACACTATTTGACTCACATAGTCAGTTCGGTTACCACACGTCTCAGCCACAGGGCACTGACTGTACTCTGAGAAGGAAAAGGACAGTTAAGTCAGGCCACGGTTCATGTTTCGTGGCTTCTCTGAAGATGAGAACGCTTGATGACAGATTTATCGTTCTCTGCTAAAGATGAACAATCAATATGGAATCACTGGGATTAATGGAGGAGGTCGTGGTGGGCTTCACAGACAACCTTGCAAGACAATGTGTTAACTATAAAGGATGCTGCACTTGCCTCTTTTTTTCCCCTTTTCTTTTCTTTCTTTCTTTTTTTTTTTTTTTTTGAGACAGAGTCTCCCTCTGTTGCCCAGGCTAGAGTGCTGTGGTGTCAGCCTAGCTCAGAGCAACCTCAAACTCCTGGGCTCAAGCAATCCTTCTGCCTCAGCCTCTCGAGTAGCTGGGACTACAGGCATGCGCCACCATGCCTGGCTAATTATATATATATATATATACATATATATATATATATTTTTTTTTTTTTTAGTTGTCCAGCTAATTTCTTTATGTTTTTTTAGTAGACATGGGATCTCACTCTTGCTCAGGCTGGTCTCGAACTCCTGAGCTCAAACAATCTGCCTGCCTCGGTCTCCCAGAATGCTAGGATTACAGGCGTGAGCCACCGCACCTAGCCCTCTTTTCTTAAAATTTTTTTATGTTTTTTTATTTTTAATTTTTTTAGCTATGTGGTCCATAGCAAGTTTCTTTCTTTCAAAAAATTTTATTTACCTTTAATTATAAAGATCCTAAATGGATACATTTGTGTTCTTAAAAATACATATGAAAGAAAAGTCCCCTGCAAGCATCATTCCTCCGTCTCAATACTCTCCCAAGTAGAAAGATTTAGTATTCTTTTGGGCATTTTTCTACTCATTACATAGATAATCATCTAAATATATAATTTTGTTGTATGTGTGGCATTAATGAAATATATGTATGTGGGTACATATGGTATATACTTTCATGGCAATTGGCTTATTTTACTTAATGTTAAGTTTTGGCAATCTTACAATGTCTATCCAATCCATAAAGGGCTGCATCAGTTTTTAAAAACTGCCAGATGATATTGATATCCATAGTATGGTAATACTTCACTTTACCTGCCTGCTCTTGTATTAATGTACAGCTTGGCTGGAGTGTTTTAGATTTCCAAATGTGTCTCAAGGAATGTCCTGGTACATGCTTATCCTTGGGCACATAAGTGCTTCTCTAGACTGGATACCAAGAGATGGAATTGCCAGAGAGAAGAGTAATCACATATGACATTTTAATGGACACTGTAGAATGGGGAGGGCCCTTAGCAGAATAGCAGCGTGATGTGGTCACTCAGGGCACGGCTTCCTACGCCCTCCGCCTGGGGCGAGCTTAGCTCTGCCACTCCCCAGCTCCTCTTCTCTCTGCCTCAGTTGCTTCCTCTATAAAACTAAGATAAGAGCGTATATATTCATTTGGCTGTTATGAAATTTAAGTGAGTCAGTCTGTGTAAAGCTCTTCTGAATGGTATCTACGGTAAGAGCTATGTAAGCATCAGCTGCTGTCAGTGGCTTTGGGTTTAACATCAGCAATGTTATAAAAATAATGTCCTTCTCCCAAATTGGTGGAGAACAAATAAGGCTATAGAAGAGTTATTCGAAGGTTTAAGACACTTGAATGACACCAAGTTTTATTTTGGCTAATCGCCATCCCCCTACCCCCAAGATAGCCGGAGGCGTGGCTGCTGCCGGCAGAAAGCCGACTGTCAGCTGCAGGGATCCGGGGAGAGCTCCTGGCCCAGCCCACGAGCAGACTGTGGGTAACTAGCTCTTAGGGAGCTGGCAGGGAGGCCAGCCGTCAGAGTGCCTTCTCGGTGGGGACAGCAGGGATTAGTTCTGATTACCCAGCCTAATCCAATGGTAATTGTGTTCCTGAACTTGGCATCTCAGTTACTGCAGATTTAGACACCATACCCACTGTCACTTAATACCCAGTCCCGTGCTAGTTAGGGAAAGTACCTTCCCTAAAGCCAGCTTCTGGAAATTTGGACAGGGGGGAGGGGGTGGGAGGCAGACCGTGCAGGGCGACACAATGAACACATTTTGGGTGCCTACTGTGTGTCAGCCCCAAGACTGAGCCCTTCACAGACAGGATCACATTTCATCTTCATGGCAAACCTACCAGGTAAAGACTTGGAAGCTTCAGTAACTTTAAAGGGTTGACAAAGCCTAATTTCTCATAGCCTGGAAGCGATGGAGCCGAGATATGAGTCCAGGTTTGTTGGAAACTAAATGGTTGTGCTCTTTCTTGGGTATGATTTTAGGATTGTGAGAAATAGAGGCAAGAAAATAAGCACATGAAAAGATACTCAACACCATTAGTCATTGGGAAAATGCAAATTAAAACCACAATGAGATACCACTACATACCCACTGGGATGACTATAATAAAAGAGCTGAATGCTCCTGAGGATGAGGAAAAGAACAAGAACCCTCCTCTGGCGGGAATGTAAAGATGGTACAGACACCTTGGAAAACACTTGAGCAGTTCCTTACAAAGTTAAACAAAAAATTTATCAAATGACCCGGCAACTCCACTCCTAGGTATCATTTCTCCTAGAGAAATGAAAACATGTATCCACACAAAGATTTGCATACCAATGTTCTTAGCAGGATTGTTTATAATAGCCAAAAATTGAAAACAACCTAAATGTCCATTGGAAATAACCTAACTGCCCAACTAGCGAATAGGTAGACAAAATGTGGCAGCCATACAATGAAATACTATTGAGCAACTACAAGGACCGAACTGCAGATAAATGGAACCACATGGATGAACCTCAAAAACATTCTCGTTATGCTCGGTGAAAAAGGCCAGACACAAGAGACCACATAGTGTATAATTCGATGTATATGAAATGTCCAAAAGAAGGATAGAAAGTAGATTAGTGGTTGCTGGAGGTGAGAGCAGTGGGGAAAAAATACAAATTAACAATAAATGTGCATGAGGGATCCTTTGGGGGTGACTGAAATGTTCTAAAGCTGATCTATGGTGATGGTTGCCCAACTTGGTAAACTTACTAAAAAAAAAATCATTGTATCAGACACACAGAAAGGTTGAATTACATAATACGCAAAATAGGCCTCAATAAAGTTAATTTTAAAACTAGAGGCAAGAAGGAGATAAACGTTTAATGAGCACATACTATAGTCACTGCAGCATTGCTTGTGATAGCAAAAGATTAGAAGCAACCTAAATGTCCACCAATAGAAATCTGGTTACAGTATATCTAAACAATGGAATGTCTTGTTGCTGTGAACAGCAATGGGCATTTAAAAAAGAATGAGATGGTTCTGTATGTGTTGATATGGAATGATCTCCAAGATACAGTAAGTGAAACAAACAACATATAGAAGTGCAGAGAATGCTATCACTTGTATAGGAAAACAGAATCATCATCTAATATGTTTGTTTATATATATAATGACTCTAGAAATACACAAGCAACTGGTAGCCTGGTTGCCCCTGGGAGGATCCCTGAGTGTAGGCATGCAGGTTGGAGACAGTATATATCCTTTTGAATATTTTGAATTTATATATCTTACCTAATAAACAGGAGGTAAAATTTAATTTTAAATATTAATAGTGAGCCCCTCCATGTGCGGACAGTGTGCTGGGTGCACACTCTGTCTCACAGACATGGTGAATGCTAAGCTGGCTGCTCTTCTTTCTGGATTTGTTTTGCTTTTTTTTTAAGGTAGAATAAAGAGTCTTCTCATGGATATTTCTTTTCCTTGCTATTTAAAATCTGTGTCTGTCTCTAATTTTTTAAGGAATGGCTTAATAAAAAAAAAAAGCTCAGGGTTAAATAAAACCCACATAAGAGTTTAGTACCTCCCTGATTTTATAATTAAAAAACGTACCTGTAACACAGGCAGGTTAACTGATTTTTCCAAGATCACACAGGCTGTTAGTGGCAGAATTCAGATTTCTTGATTCTGATTTTCAATTTATTGCATGGAAAGGATACCTTCCCCTGCCTGTCTTACCCTTGTCCTCCCTCAGGGTAAAGACAGAGAAGAGAGGAGAGTTTAGGATGCTATAAAGGTACAGAGTGTGACAGTGTTGTAATTAGATCAACTTCCATGAGGTAATTGGTTAAAATCACTTTGAAGTTGAATGTCATGGGCTGAATGTTGCGTCCAATCTAGGAACATGTCATCGTCGTTATCACAAACACTCTGTAGTAAATAAACCCTATCTCTGGCTCCTTCTCCTCTTGTCCTCCACATTCGCCCTGGCTCAAAAACCCCAGACCAACTCCGAGTTATCCCTCTTGGAGAATGTTTCTTTTAAATGAGACCAAGTGGCCGTGTGGCCTCTGCCTCCTCTACCATCACCCTTCAGCCCAGCCACGGTGTCTTAGGAGAACAATTTTTATATAATGCCTCCACTTGCCTTATTTTCCAAAGATTTTTTTATTGCTCTTTATCTAATCTTGTCTAGTAAATACAGTATGCCTTAGGGATCAGGAGAATCGAGCCCAGTAAAAAGGGCCTCTGGGTGTAGTCCTGCTGCCTCCAAGAGTTCATTCCACTCCGAGGCGGGACTGTGTGAACATTCTAACCTGTCTGAGCTGAACTTTAAGGCAGGCCCATCCTGAATCTTTAAAGTATCAACGCTGCTCAAGGCTAACCTTAAGACTAAGGGGAGACATGGTATGACTTCAGAGGCCTTTCTCCAAAATATCTGAAACCTCCTAAACTGGCCTTTTTGCTTGTCCTGCCCCATCCAAGCCTCTCCCATCACTCAGCAGCCTGGGGACTTGCCCTGATTGGTCTAAACCGGCTCGGTGTGCTCTTGGGTACTCTTGCTCGCTGATTGGTTCATTAACTGAAGTCTAAGCCAATCAGCACGTTGCACTCTCCAAAAAGTAGTTCAGGGTGATCCGATCGGTGCAAAGCTTAGGCTGTTCACTCAGGAAAGCATGTGGACCCCAGCGAAGGCTAGTAGCTATCTTGGCCTCAGGTTAAAACCAAAGCAGAGGAGCAGAGACTCCAGAAGTGCAGAGAAACACAGCCAGACCCTGACCAGACTCCTGGACTTTTCATAAATAAATCCCCATTATTGTTCAAGCTAGTTTGAATTGATTTCTTTGTTACCTCTAGAAGGCATACTGAGGCGGCCCTGCCCTCCCCTCCCCTGCTCGGCCCACAGTGTCTGAAATTCCTGCCATTTGGGTTCTCCGTTCCAGATCTCTATGTTGGATACTAAGTTATGACAAAGTTACAGACAAAAGTAACAGATTTAAGGTTAGAACCACCTTCCATCTCTTTCTGTTCAAATCCCACCAATTTTCAACCCCCTAGCTCAAATGCTAGCTTCTCTTTGAAGACTTCCCTCACATCTTCAGCTTGGGGGCAAGGACGAGGGAGGGGCAGGGTGGGAAGCCACCTCCAAATTAGGGACATTTTGCCTCAGTGTATTGTCCCCACAAGCAGTGTTCCCCACAGGCAGCTAGACTGTAAACTGTTTTCCTGCAGGGTACCTGATGAGTTTGTGTTCTCTGCAGCACTAACACATCGTACCTGTGCCTTTGACGCGCCCAATAAGTGAGGCAGGTTTAGAGATTGAAAGGAGCAAGCACCTGGGCCGCACCATCAGCATCACCTGGGGCCGTGCACGAAATGCAAATTCTTGGGACCTTCAGAATCAGAAACTCGGGGTGGAGCCCGGCAACCCGTGTTTTTACAAGCTCTCTAGGTTCTGTTGCACTTAAACGTTTGAGAGCCAGAGGACTCTGAGGAAGGTCTTAAATTAGGGATTGAGGAGCAAACAAGCCTGGTTATCTAGGAGCAGGGTTGAAGATCAAGGTGAGTTGTGCGGACGCCAGACATGACCATAGCAGCCACGGAGGAGTCGGCCCTCAAGGGGTAGCGTGCAGTGTACCCAGACCTGAACTATCCAGAACGGAGCTTCCCTTCAACCTGGTGCCCGTCCTTGACCTGGTGTCCAAAGTCTCCTGATCAGTTTTGTCCAGTTGGGCCATGCCAGGTGAGTGTGCCTCTGCAGAAATCCCAACAAGGGCTGTACACATTCTTAAATGTTCTTTTCTTTTATATAGGTCAGGTGCTTATTTTTGCTTTTGTTTTTCCCAACCCTGAGATGACATGATCACTTTCTCTCAAGTTTCTTTACATTTTTAATTTTCCTTTTTGCCAGGATTAAGCACAGAAGAACAAGATTCCTAACAGTGAACCTATGAGTAAGCAAATTAGAGAATGTATCAAGGTATTCTGATGTGTGTGGGGAAAAGCTGTGAGGTATCTCAGTAGAAACAAGACACAACAAGAAAGGCAACTGATAAAGTTCTTCAGAGCCACCTGACAACCCCTGGTTGTGATTCTTGTCCACCTCTCCCCTCCCTGACTCACCCTTGCTCTCTCCATCTCTCATTTCATCACTGATCTTGCAATTCCAGCTCACAGTGTGGTCCCTAGTCTGGAAGCCACACTGCTCCTGAGATGGCCCACCTGCTACTGTCTCTGCTCAGCCTCTCTAATGGCCAGTCCACTTCTAAGAGCTCTCCCCTCCACTCCCAACCCTGCCACTTTTCAATGCAAGGCTGAGCTATAATCTTTGAGAAAACACTATGCTTGTGCCTTGCTTCTCATAATCTTCATAATAATTACTGACATCATCCCGTGTACATAGATTTGTCTTAGCTTCCATTCTTAGGGATTCCTGAGCACTCGTATTTAAATATGGTACAGATGCATACGAAATAGCATTCTCAAATGATGTTGCTAAATCTCGATCTCTGCTTTTACATAATAAATATACCATCAACTAGTTTCAGTAAAAAATATTTTTTTCTTATTGATTATAGATGCATTCCAAAATAGAATCCTTTTTTGTTTTGCTTGCAAACATATTGCTTCCAAGTGCAGAATTTTCCTCAAAGACTCTAATTGTCTGTGTTATATTTGTTTAATCCTTGCAATGATGTCAATAATGTATGGTTTCTATTACTTTATACAGCTTGTATTATGATATTATCCTGAAGTTTTAGCAAAAAGAGAGAAGCTTTTAATTAACCAAGGTGAAGAACTAACTTTTGTTGAGAAACCACAATTCGACAGATACTTTAGGTATACTTACTTATCGAATCTCCTATCAGTCCTGTTAAAGTGGTTATTATTATCTTCGTATTGCAGATGAGGAAACTAGAGTTCAGACAGAACTAGAGTTCAACTAGAGTTGAAAAGCTGCACTAAAGGCAAGAGTTGGTTGCAAATCTGGCTCCAAAGCTTGGGCCTTCTTCCTCAACCACCTTGTCTCTCCCACCTGCATCAGATACTCACTCTCCTGTATCTTCCTTGCACAGGCTGATATCTACTTGTAAGTGTGCATGGGGCTGTTGAAAACTAATGAAATTAGAGGGGGAAAAAACTTTGCAGGTGACAAAAATAGTAACTCCACCCAACCTAAGAAACTTCTCTAAATTGTGATTGAATGTTTTGTATAAACTTCAAAAGGCCAATGTAATTTGGGAGCTAACATGCATTTAGTTTGTTTTAAATCCTGATTTCCAGGATCTGAACATGTTTATTGGCTATTCCTGTCTTTTAACACAGTATTTGTGAAGTTGTTGATTCAGAAGATAGCTCACAACATCCTTGGTTTCAATTCAGAAGTGTCACAGAAAAAAGCTACAATTTTTGTCCTTAGCTAGTATGCTGTTATAAAATGTATCACATATTTTTCGACTTACTATTCCCTGTTAATTTTCAAAAATTAAGGCTACTCTTACTTAAGCAAAAGGTTGTGGAAAGGAAATAATTAGAGCAGAGGCAGCTCTAAATGCAGTTCTTGCTTTTATCTATTTTTAAATGATTGCCAGGTGTCTGTAACTGACACCCTTAATCAGTGGTTTTAAAGTTTAGATGTGTTCATTAAAACATAATGTGACAGTGGTGGCGTTTTATCTATGATTTTTTTTTTTTTGGCTGACTTTCTGCCTTAAATTTTTTTCAAAAACCTATTTAGCAATTCGATAAATGTTTACATCAGCCATTGAAATGCCTGATAGCTTTTCAGCAACTTGCATTATCCGTTGTCAGACAAGACACTGCTGTGTCCACCCAGAAAGGGGAGATTTTTCAAACATTCATACAATGCAAGGTAAAAAGAATAATTTTTAACTAAAATACTCGATACTTTTTCAGGCAAAAGTGTTTGGGGTCTGAGTTGCCTAGATAGTTGCCTCAGTTTTTCATGTTACTTTGCAAAGCCTTTACAAATCACTCCTTTGAGTCATCCTCTATGTTTGTTTTTTCTAATTAAGATAGACATAATGTGACATAAATTATTTTAATTATTACTAAGCCAAAATAAGAAAATATTTAAAAATAATAATTTTCAGAAGGCATCAGAATGGACTTAAACTGCAAGATCATGAGAATCTGGCTATTTTAAAACCCTGTATTCCCTAACTATCCCAGATAGCTCCTACTTGTTTCATTTTGTTCTGTTTCATAAGGAAGCGATATGCTTTGTTCTTTGTTGCAGAAAATGTAAACAACTATATACTGAAAGCACAGCCATTCCTTAAGTAAAAACCAAAGTCTACATACTTACTTTTCAGTACTCTTTGTCCAAGAGATGATAAAGGAGGGCCGGCTCGGCTGCGGGCTCCCCAGGCTGTGTGGGAGGCATTGGTTGGGTGTCCCTGTCCCTGGGGCAGGGATCCAAAGGAGTTACAGGGCTCAGGGTCTCTTTCACGATGGGGTCAACAAAGCACAGCAGGATCTGTTTCCAGAAAAGCTCCTATCTTCCTAAGAGAGAAAATTCCATGCCCAGGGAAGTTCTGGAAGAAGAGCATTTTCCCCCCTGCCCTTGAATGAACTAGGTCATTGCTGAAGCTGGAGTATATAGAATAGCATCACTGTGATGAAACTTGAGGGCTGTTTCTGCAGTAGGTGTGACACTTGTTGACGGCGCCGGGGAGGCCCTGGCAAAGGGGCCTGGTGAAATGCTGTCCCAGTGAGCTGATGAAACCCAGACGAGCTGTCACTGATCGCTGCCCGGGAGATCCGAGCAGCTCCCTGCAGAGTCCACGCAGGACATCGGGGTTAGCTGCTCACTCCTTAAAAACGAAAAACTTGCTGCCTGATAAAGTGATTAAGGCCAGGGGCACACAACCGCTTAAGGGTATCGGGCATTCGAAATGCACATAGGAAACCCGAGGCAGGGGTGGCGGGGAGGTGAAAACAAGAGTCATATGTTGTGCATTTAGAACTGGCATGACAGTGGTCCTCTGAAGTTCTCTGAGCAAGGCAGAAACCACAGAAGCAAGGCAGGATCCACCCTCCACCCCCTCCTTGCACACACACACGTACTGCCTCTACACTCTCTCTCACACATACCCTCTTCCTATTTTGACTATAATATTAGTCGTAAGAAAGAAGAGAATGAACAAAGATCAGAAGAAATGCCATGAGCCTTATTCCTTCAAATTTTCTGTAATTGTTCTTGTTGGCAAACCAGATTTTTGTAATGTGAGCGTTTCTTTTATTGACTTTTGTCCAAATGCAAAGAAGAACATGGACAAATCCCTTAGCATCATTTTGTAACTACTTTGCCTCCCTCCAAAATTATTTTAATGTGTGTGACACCTGGAAACTGACAGCTTAGAAAGAAACCTCTTGAGAGACGCAGGGAGACAGCTAAAATTAGCAGCTCCAAGTGGGTGACTTTGAAAGGGACGTGGCTATACATAGTCACTCTACGGTGAGCACTGCAACCCTCAAAAGCAAATTGTTTTTTTTTTTTTTTTTTTTTTTTGAGACAGAGTCTCGCTTTGTTGCCCAGGCTAGAGTGAGTGCCGTGGCGTCAGCCTCGCTCACAGCAACCTCAAACTCCTGGGCTCGAGTGATCCTTCTGCCTCAGCCTCCCGAGTAGCTGGGACTACAGGCATGCGCCACCATGCCCGGCTAATTTTTTATATATATATCAGTTGGCCAATTAATTTCTTTCTATTTTATAGTAGAGACGGGGTCTCGCTCTTGCTCAGGCTGGTTTCGAACTCCTGACCTTGAGCAATCCGCCCGCCTCGGCCTCCCAAGAGCTAGGATTACAGGCGTGAGCCACAGCGCCCGGCCAGCAAATTGTTTTTATACAGCGCAAGATGTGCATCACTATACCTTAACGGAATGAAACTTTTCCCAAGACAGGAAATCATCTAAAATGATGAAATATTAAGAAATATAGGGCCGGGCGCTGTGGCTCACGCCTGTAATCCTAGCTCTTGGGAGGCCGAGGCGGGCGGATTGCTCAAGGTCAGGAGTTCAAAACCAGCCTGAGCAAGAGCGAGACCCCGTCTCTACTATAAATAGAAAGAAATTAATTGGCAAATATAAAATATAAAAAAAAAAAAAAAAAAAAAAAAAAAAGAAATATACAGCTGGTGTGTTCTGTTTTTCAGTTTTATCTTCATATGAGAAGAAAGATATTAAAAGCAGAGAGATTCTAGTGACTATCTGTTTGGGAACACATCTATGAAATGCAACAAAATGCAGAAGTTACCAAGTCTCTGCATGACTGTGGGTACTAGCTTGCTTTATGTGATGCTGGAGTCTTCACGGTGTAAGGTCTTTCCATGATAAAGAATGAACAAATACTGTCACGCCCCTGCAGGAGGATAGATAAAGGTGAAGTGGTTATGCAAGAAGAGTTGCCTGAGAATTCTGAAACGGAAAAGTTGAAACTCACTATGAAACTTAATTTCGTTCCTAAGAAATGATTTGAAAGACTAATTCCCTTAACAACTAGCATTCCTCTCCTAGTAAAATAAATATACGAAGTAGAAGGTTTTATATATATGATGGATTTGACTGTGCTTGTTTTATTATTTATCTCAGTATCCTGCAGCCATAGAACTTATGTTTTAATTTTAGGTCTTGGGGAGCACAGTGAAAGAAAATCGGAAACTAAAATCTGGAAATTAAACTCAATTAGACCAGGACGTTTGATCTGAATTTTCTGTGATTTTTCAAAGGAGGGACAGGAGGAATAAGACGTTGAAGAGAAAAAGAAAGGCATCTATTTGTGCCCCTTTAATAGCGTCAAAAATTATATGACTCTCTGCCACATCTACCGCGAGAATGAGGACCATTCCCAGCAATCAGACTGTCCACGTTCTGGAAGATGTTGGCATCGCTCTGAAGGGACGCATGGTCATTGTGAGGGGCCCCGAGAAACCCTATGGGAGGACTTTAAACATCAATGTAGAACTCAGCCTCCTTGCAAAGGAAAAAAGAGGCTCCAGGTTGACGAAGTGTGGGGAGATAGCAAGGCTACCGTTCCCACTGTGTGTAGTCAGGTAGAAAGCATGATTGGGGATGTCACACTTGGCTCCCGTGACAAGATGAGTTCTGTGTGTGCTTACTTCCCCATCAACCTTGTTCTCCAGGGGAACGAGATTCCTGTTGAAATCCAAAATATCTTGGGTGAAAAATATACCCACAGGGTTCGGATGAGACCAGGTGTTGCTTGTTCAGTATCTCAAGTCCAGATAGTTGAATTAATCCTTGAAAGAAATAATATTGAACTTGTTTCAAATTCAGCTGCTTTGATTCAGAAAGCCATACAGTTAAAAAACAAGGATCATGGAAAATTTGGGGAAAATTTGGGGATGGTATCTCTGCCTTTCAAAAACAAGCAGTTCAGCAGGCCAATGAATAAGATCTAAGAGTTGTCCAGCTACAGAAACAAGATGCCAGATGATTCCTAAGACTTGTTTGTGATATTTGAATGATTGCAACAAAAGACCTCTACTAAAAAAAACCAAACCAACAAACAAAAAAACCAAGAGTTTGTGGTTAAAAGTAAAGGCATAAAAATATTTAGCATCATCCCAAGTAGCACAGTATGGAGTATAAGAAAATATGTTTAATCTCTATTTTTCTGAAGCCATAGGAGAAGAAAACAAAAACTTCATTTATAGGGAGATTTTCCTTTTAAGGAATGGGGTTGGAAATATATTTTTATATCAGATGTTTAATTCTCTCTCTGAAAGGCGTTTTGGGCTTTCCAGAATTGCAACTGTTACTTTCTTGGCTTCACAAACAAATGGGTGCTGCTCAGTTCACCGGCCACTCCAGGCTTGCCGGGGACTGGGATCCAGTCAGTTCCTAACTAATCTGAACACTAACAGCAAATCCATTAGGCTCTTACGCTGCTCTCTGTGCCCATAACGTGGACTTGGATTGGTACGTGAGTGGTTTATCTGCTCTTTTTATTCTTCCTGGCACAGAAGGTCCTTGAATGTTAGTGGCAAGGGTGACGGCATGCCCTTCCCAGCGGAGCACATTCGCCTGAGGCTTAGTACTCATCACATGTCAGATCAGAGGTTCTGCCAGGGTCCTTGGGCCAGGCTGGAGCTTGGGCCAGGCTGGGTCAAGCCTGGAGCTGGTCCTTGGGCCAGGCTGTAGCAGGTCACTCCAGCTACAGAGAGCTGTCAACGTCTGGGGACAGTCCCCTAACACCGAGAACATCCTTGCTATCCCTTTTTCAATGCAGCCCTCTCCAGGGTCCAGGGATTCTCCGTGGATGTGATCTGAATTTGCAACCTTTACTCAGCTAACCTATTTAAAAAGGCTACTAGAGACTCATGTAGGTTAACAAAATAGGAGGCATTTTTTTCTCCCTTAAGTACAGTGGCAAAAGAAATTTTAATATAAATAAGACTGTTCTCTCATGGTTTTTCATCTCATGTAACATATTTTTGTAAAATTCTTCATGAAAAGATAAAGTTTTAAAATATTTGCATATAGAAGACAAATGTAAGCATAGTTTCCAAAAGATGCATCGTACTCTGTTATCTTTAAATGAATAGACAAGTTTGACAAGAAAAATCCTTTAGAATGTGAACTAACAAATGTGTTATGAAAGCGTGTTTTCTTGTGTATTGGTACATATGCACACAAGTTGGAATATAAAAAAATAAAAACAGGACAGGTGTGGTGGCTCGTGCCTGTAATCCTACCACTCTGAAAGGCTGAGGCGGGAGGATCGCTTGAGGCCAGGAGTTCAAGACCAGCTTGAGCAAGAGCAAGACCCTGTCTCTATAAAAAATAGAAAAATCAACCATGCATGGTGGCCCAGATCTCAGAATTCAGTTTCCCCCCAGTAGCAAAATTATAAATGGTAGTTAGGTTCACAAAGAAATATTTAATCCATTATATTCCTGAAGTATTGTATTTTAGCTACCTAAAAACTAAAATATCAAAACCAAGTGAAATTTCAATTTGACTAAATATGAGAGTCTAAGTACCTGAAAAAAGTACCCAGATAAGGCCAGGCGAGGTAGTTCTTGCCTATAATCCTAGCACTTTGGGAAGCCAAGGTGGGAGGATCCCTGGAGTTTGAGAGTAGCCTGAGCAAAAGTGAGACTCCATTTCTACAAAAAAAAATAGAAAAATTAGCCTATGCCTGTAGTTCCCAGGAGTCTGAGGTTGCAGTGAGCCATGACCATGCCACTGCACTCTAGCCTGGGAGACAGAGCAAGACCCTGTCTCAAAAGAAAAAGTACCTAAACTTCCAAGATAAAATTCTGTCATGTTTCATTCCAGTGCTTCAGTTTCATTTTTAAAATAGCCATACACACACACACACACACACACACACACACACACACACACAAAAGCATTGCAACTCTCAGAAAGGGAGCAAAATTCCAATTTGCATAAATTTGTATGTTGAGCCCTAGGCCCCATTTGACAAATGCTAAATCAAATTAATTAGTTGGACAGTATGTGGAAATTTACATTTTTATAAATATTTGCATATGTTATATATACTAACTTAAGCCTTACTTTTTAAGGCTTTTCTTCTGATTATAAGAGCGATATATACTCATTTTTGAAAATTTTTAATATTTTCATTTTTCAAATTTCAAATCTCTTATCACCCAGAGATAGCCACTATTAACATTTTGGGGTATTTCCTTCTCTTTTTTTTTTATCTTTGTTTTTTTGAGACAGAGTCTCAGTCTGTCTCCCAGGTTGCAGTGCAATGGTGGAGTACAATCATAGTTCACTGTAACCTCTGACTCCTAGGTTCAAGCAGTACTCCTGCCTCAGCCCTCCAAGTAGCTGGGACTATAGGCGTATGTTACCATACCCGGCTACTTTTTTTTTTTTTTTTTTGTAGAGGTGGTGTCTTGCTATGTTGTCCAGGCTGGTCTCAAACTTCTGGCCTCAAATGATCCTCCTGCCTTGGCCTCCCAAAGTGCTGGGATTACAAGTGTGAGCTCTCATGCCTGGCCCCTTTTATGCTTTTTATTTTCCCTTTCTGCATGCTTATACACATACATATAGACACAATTTGCATCATTACAGATGCTCTTTGACTTACAATAGGGCTATGTCCTGATAAAGCCATTTTAAATTGAAAATATCATGACGTTGAAAATGCATTTGATACACCTAACCAACAGGACATCAGAGAGCCTAACCTACCTTAAATGTGCTCAGAACACTTACATTAGCCTGCAGCTGGGCAAAATCATCTAACACAAAGCCTATTTATAATGAAGTGTTAAGTATTTCATGTAATTTATTAAATACTACATATTATATTGAAATTGTGACAGTTACACACCATCGTAAAGTTGAAAAATTATAAGTTGCACCATCGTAAGTCGGGGACCACCTGTATTATGCATAGTTTTCTTTTCTTTTCTTCACTTAGCATGAGCCTGTCACTAATCATTCTTCAGGAAAGCCAACAGATTGGCTGTCATATGAATGTGTGATACTTTGTTTAGCCAGTGTTCTACTGTCAGGTATTTGGATCGCTTATACATTTTTGCTTTTATAAATACTGATGTGGTAAACATTCTTGTGTATAAATCTTCGGGTGCATCACTTTTGTCGAAGGACAAGATCTTAAATGTGACATTAGTGAGTCAAAAGTTATGAATATTTTTAAGGTTTTGAAACATATTGCCAAGCAAAACTCTAGCAGTCATACTGCATTTTGTTTCTGCCTGCGGTATGGGCAGGCCCATCTCACTGAGGGAGTAACTCTTGCTACTGAATACTATCAGTACTTTAAAATGTTTTTGCTAATCTCAGAAGCAAAATTGATATCTCATTTTAATGTACATTTCCTTGATTACTCATTAGGTTAAAGGTTGTTTTATAAATTTATTGGACCTTTTTCTTTTATGAATTGTCTTTTCAGATTTTTTTTGGTCATCTGTGCTGAGTGTTTTCCTTTTGCTCACATAAAAGCACTTCCTTATATATTTTGTTGCAAACAGGCTCTATCTTCCTGTTTGTACTTTGCCCTTTTATTTGTGAAGTTTTGATACATGGAAATTATGAAATTTTATTTAATAAAAACTATTTCAGAAGGAGAGACAAAGGGCAAGTTGTTGTTTAAGGGTTACAGCGCTTCAGATTTGCAAGATAAAGTTCTGGAGATCTGTTTCAAAGTAATGTGAATATACTGTGAGCTTTAAAAAATGGTTAAGATGGTAAATGATTTTTGTTAATGTGTTATGTGTGTTTTCACTAGAATGAAAAAAAACCCTTTGTCTTTTTTTCTTCTGATTTCTTCCTGTGTTTAGAAAGCCCCATCCCTCCATGTCCTTGTCCACTACCCCATACTGCTATACGGAATAGAAAGTGGAGTTGGGTTTAAATCAAGCCCTTCTCCCACTTTTTAGTGTTACTTGGTCTGTGCAAACCTAGATCCATTTCTGCCTTTTCCTTTAACCTGGATAACTAAGATTCTCAAGTTTCCCTGCTACTTTGGGGGCTTCCAACTTTTGCAACTAAGAGATTGACATGGGCATATAGTTAGGACTTCGGTTTGACGACTCTGGATTTGTTTTCCCCTATTAAAAATGAAGTGAAATGGGGCTTAAGACTTTCAGCTGTGACTAAATGAGGAGACTGGAAAATCCTCTCCCCCAAAACAACAATAAATATTAGGAACATAGACAAACAGCCATATTAGTGCTCTGTAAATCAACCAAAGGCATGCAACAATTTCAGAAGCACATAGGTTGAAAAGCTTATCAATTTAGGGTAATAACAGTAAGTCTCTGTGATGTTCTTGCCTGGAGCTGTTCCCATTTCCCAACCCCACTCTGATGTCACAGAGGTTCTACCAGGGCCTCTGTGACCGCTGCCATTTTCACTGCTGTGGATAAAGGGAGCTCACAGGACAAAGCTTGTGCCAGCAGTGGTGTTGGTGAATGTGATCTTGGCAGTGGATGAACAGAGAGGGCCAACATTTCCACTAGCCGGAGGCTGGGATTGGGGTTGGGGCTGCTAAGGCTGTGTGCACGTGTAGTGCAGGCCAGGGAGAACCCAGCGACCCCCACATTCCCAGCATGCACAGAGGAGCCCAGCAGAAAGTGATTATCAATCAGGACAGACTTGAAAATGGCAGAAACTTGAATGCATCTTTTGTGCCTCAGAAGACATCATTACATGCCAAGGACTGGGAGAAAATATTTGCAAATCATATTAATATATCTCATAAGGGGTTTATATCCATAATATATATTCTAAAAACCCATAAAACTGGAGCCAGGCATGATGGCATGCACAGTCCCAGCTACTCAGGAGGCAGAGGCGGCAGGGTCACTTGAGCCCAGGAATTCAAGTGCAGCCTGGGCAACATAGAGAGACCCCCATCTCTTAAAACAACAAACAAATCATAAACCTCGACAATAGAAAGATGATAATCCAATTTAAAAATGGTCAGGAGATTTGAATAGACGTTTTACCTATATATATATATATATATATATACACACACACACATAGACACACACACACAGAACACGAAAGGATGCTCAACATCATTAATCCTTTGGGAAATGCAAATTAAAGCACAATGAATGGCTGGGCGGTGGCTCACGCCTGTAATCCTAGCTCTCTGGGAGGCTGAGGCGGGTGGATTGGTCAAGGTCAGGAGTTCGAAACCAGCCTGAGCAAGAGCAAGACCCCGTCTCTACTATAAATAGAAAGAAATTAATTGGTCAACTAATATATATAGAAAAAATTAGCCGGGCATGGTGGCGCATGCCTGTAGTCCCAGCTACTCGGGAGGCTGAGGCAGGAGGATCGCTTGAGCCTAGGAGTTTGAGGTTGCTGTGAGCTAGGCTGACGCCACGGCACTCACTCTAGCCTAGGCAACAAAGAGAGACTCTGTCTCAAAAAAAAAAAACCACAATGAATAAAAAAAAACAAATTTTAAAAATCATAAGATACCACTGCACGCCACAAAAATGTCTATAATAAAAAACAGATAATAACAAGTATAATGAAAATGTGAAGAAACTGGAATGCTCATATATTGCCACTGGGAATGTAAAATAGCACAGCAACTTTGGAAAATGATTTAGTCATTTCTTGAAACATGAAACAAAACCTTGCCATAAGGCCCAGCAATTCCACTCCTGGGAATTTCCCTATGAGAAATGAAAACAACAAGCCCAAACAAAAACCTGTATACTCCAAACTGGAAACCATCTACATGTCTGTCAACCCACGAATGGACAAAACAAATTACAGTTCATGTACTATCCAAGAGCAAAAAGCAAAGCACAACAGATGTATGCTACAGCTCGGATAAACCTCAAAAACATTATATGAACTCAAAAGAGCGCCCTGCTCTTCTGTAGGGAGGATGCAGGCCTTGTACTCAAGCATTCATGCTGCCTAATTTCCTCATCTGTTTTATCAGCTGTCAGCCAGACCCTCACCTCAATTGGTTAGTGATGTGCACAGATCAGAACTTAATAACATAGACTGTCAGTGGCATAGGACATTAGCACCTCAGAGACTTTTCAAAGAGAATAGATTATATACTGGCATTACCAGAGAGCTCATTCCAGGACCATAGTATCTTGAACCCTGGGGAGAGTTGCTCTCACTGAACCCTGCTCCTCCCTAACAGGCACCCCAACCAGGCAGTCTGTATCACACCCTCTGCCCCGGTCCTTCCACCTCCTCGTGTATCAGCCGCAAGGGCACCCCCCTCCTGGCTGCTCCTTTTCCGGCATGCTCGCACCTCCCTCTCTCAACTCAAATATCACTCATTTGTTTTGATACTTTGAGTTTCTTGAATTCCTAAAATCAGTGGTAGTGATGGTGGGAGTTTTTCAGAGAATTTTGAGTAGGAAGGGCATGCAGGGCTGAACTCACCCCCCCGCCCCCATGGAAAGCCGCTCTGGCCGAGGGGAGATTAAGGCAGCCTCAACCGACTGTGCTTTGGTTGCCTCCTCTGACTACTTAATGACATCACATGAGTAAGTTCAATGTTCTCCACTGCATTTGAAATCCTAGAGGACTTGAGGCCTGTCTTTTCCTTTCTTTGGGATTTCTGCCCAGGTTAGCATAATCCCGTGCCTATAGTAGGCGCTTACATGGATTAATCCCTATTTAGATACACCTGTCTAGCCCTAGCCAAAATACATCTTGGATTTTCAGTCTAAAGAAAGTGAAGGAGGCCTCTTTTATGGAAGAACAAGAACAACTTCAAGGGCCCTTCATGGTTACCTCATCCATCTTCCTCATTGGATCCACCTTGCGGATTCAGACATAGTCAAAGACCTGGTGCAGATGGGGAGTGGAGAATAATTCTGCTATATCCTGAAAACCACACCATTAAGACAGATTAATTCCTGATGATGGGAGAATGATGTATTTTGCTGGTGAAATCATCACTTGTGCCATGATGAGTTATCATCCATTGTTTGGCTAGCCCCTTCACTGCAAAAAAAAAAAAAAAAAAAAAAAGTCTCAAACCCTATATGATGGATTTCCCAATTTTAACTTTTCCCCATATAGTAGGGCTGAAATGCAATAACAAAATGGCTTTCCATTTTTATCAAACATAGCAACCTATTCCTTTACTCCACCAAAGTTTTGAAACCAAATTGTCAATAACAATTTAATTTTCTTGCTACCTCTCTCTCCAACCGGTCTGTAAGCCTTAGGAGATGTGTTTGCTTACACCCTTCTGTCTCTAGTAATTAGTACAGTGCCTGGCTGGCACTGGCCCAACTCATAGTCCTTGAGAGAATGAGTGGATGCATCTGATTAAGGTGAAATGTCAAATCAGCCATAGTTATTCTGAGAGGCCTTCACAGGCACCAGCCCAGGAAAGACTGACATTTCTAAAGTGTCGAATCCTAGGCCTTTTCTTTCAATTCCATTCTCTCCCAATTTTAGTATTTCCTCTGCCCTGACCATTCAGTGTTGTGAGATATTTTCCCCCTATAATTTTCATCATCAATATAAAAGTAGTGATGAAAACAAAACAGACTGCAGGATATTTTTGTCTCATTTTAATTGAAGTTGACTTGACCTTTAAAGTGTTTAGGGTTGAACTTTACTATGCAACAGAATCACATGAAGCTCTAGTTCTTATGCAGATTGTAGGGGCCCAGAGATTTCCATTCAGTGGGTCTGAATTCAGGGTCACCAATCCACATTTTTAACAGGTTCCCCAAGTGCAAGTGGCCAGTGAACAACAATGGGGGCCTTGTTGTCAAGGGCCCCGTGGTTTTTTAATGTTCAGTTGTCACCATCTTGAAATCCTTAATTTTTTAACAAGGGGGCCTGTGTTTCCATTGTGCAATGGGCCTTGCCCATTATGGAGCTGGTCCTGGAAGCAGTCGTGATACATGCTTTACCGGAACACATGTACATGTGGGATTATGGACAAGTTACTCTCAGAGAGGAAAATACAGGTATTTTCAGGAGGGGAATTCATGTAAAGATTAATTTTGGTCCCAGAAGAAATCTTGACCAACCTTAGAACTTTTTAGAGCCTCATTTCCAACCTTAGAACTCAGCAAACAATAGTTTTCTGCCTTAGTTGGGTCTTGTTAGTCATCCCTATGAACGTACGTGAGCTTCATCACACATTGGCTGAAGGTGGGGGATTTCTTTTATCATAACTAAGAAAGTGTCTGATATTTTATTCTTCCGGTGATGATTCTTCTTTGAAAGTCTTTTGTGTACCTTCACCTGCCAGAATTAATAACTGCTTCTAGAATGTTGTCATGGTATCCTTGTATATGAGTCCTTCATAATTTTCACAAAACTTTCTAGAAATGGAATTGCTAGGTAAAACAGTAAATGCGTTTTTCCACTTTGATAGATATCGCTTAATTGTCCTTTAAAGAGTAACACCAATTTACTTTCTTCCTCATAATATATGAGAGGCCAGATTTAAAACACCTTTGCCACCATAATGTAGTATCAATTTTTATTTGCTAATTTGATAGATGAAATTAGTAAATTTTATTATTTAATTTTATTTTTGTTATTAATAAAGAGGTCACGTATCTTTTCATGTACATATTCAAAAGCAATTTGAATTATTTTTGTGAACTGTCTATTCATGTTTTTTGTCCATCTTCTTCTTTTTTTTTTTTCATCTTCTTCTTTATAGTCTTTTTTATTTACTTGTAAGAGTACTTTATATATTAAGGATGGTACTCATTGTCCTTAACATATTCATCAGTTTTTCCATGAAGAAAATCTTAATTTGTATGTGGACAAATTTACCAATCATTTGTTTGAAAGATTCTGAGATTTTCCATTTTCAGAAAACCCTTCCTACTCTGAGTATAAAGACATTCTCCTGATGTCTTTTTTTGTATTTTTATGATTTCATTTCTTAAAAATATGATTTAAATCTATGATACACTTGAAACTTGTTTTGGTGTGATGCATGAGTTAAGGAAACTTCTTTTTTTCCCAATTGTCTCAGCATTCAATTCAAAATCCAATTTTCCCCACTGATTCTAAATGCCACCTTCATTATAATTTAAATTCTCATCTATCTAGACTCTCATTTATCATTCTGTATTCTGTTCCATTGATTTGCCTACTCATGTGCTGATGTGAAGCCATTTTAGTACTCATGCCTTTCATAATCAATTTTGATATTTGATGGCCTGGTCTCCTCTCATTATGCTTGTTTTTCAAAAACTTCCTGATTGTTACCTGTTTACTTTTCCATATGAACTTTATAATCACAAAGTTTAACATCATAATCATAGAGACCCTGAGTTTAGGGAGAAAAATCATAATCATCTTGTTTGGTTCCCACCCCACCCCAGCCCAAATCCTGTTGATGACATGATCAGATCTGGATTTCAAAAAGGTCATTCTGGCTATAGTGTGGAGAACAAGATGCATTTGGGAAGACCAGCAAGACATGCTATTGCAGAGGTTCACAAGAGAGATGAGTGTAACTTGGTTCAGGATCTTGGCAGTCGAGATTGAAGGAAAACAAAATCAAGTGATGTGTAGCAATAATGATTGGTAAGACTTGGTGATGAATGTGATTTGGCAGTTTAGGAAGAGGCAGATTTGTTTCTAGTCTTGCCTAGAAAAACCCTAGGATTTAATCCAGTTCTGGAAAAGCCCCAGTCTGCATCAATCCACGGATACAGGGTTAGTTTTGGAATTGCTCTAAAAATCAGGGTTCTCATGGGAAAGGATATGGAGCTCTTCTGTATAGAGATAGCATAGGTTCAGACAAGACACCCCAAACTGAATTGTCTTCCCCCGCTATACCCTGTGTCAGGAATCCCAAACCAGCTTCTGCAGCATTTGACAGACTGAGGGGATATACCCATGACCCCACATCCATGGTTCTAATGGCAGTAGATTGGGGCCTGGAGAGCCAACTTGTGGTTGGTGAAGAAAAAATGCAATACTTCAAAAGTTTTCCTTTCTCCAGTTCCTCAAAAGTTAAGCAGAATTACCATATGATCCAACAATTCCACTGCTATGTATATACCCCAAAGAATTGAAAGCAGGGACTCACACAGATTCCTGTACACAAATGTTCATTGCAGCATTATTCACAATAGCCAAAAGATGAAAACAACCCAAGAGTCCATCAAAAGATAAACAAAATGCATAAACACACATACATGCAATAGAATATTATTCAGCCTTAAAATGGAATAACATTCAGATACATGCTGTAACATGGAAGCACCTAGAAAATGTTATGCTGAGAGATTAGCCAGACACAAAAGGAAAAATATTACATGACTTAACTTATACGAGGTACCTAGAGTAGACAAATTCATAGAGACGGGAAGCAGAATGGTGATTACCAGGGGCTTGGGGGCAGGAATAATAGGGAGTTATTGTTTAATGGGGACAGAGTTTCTGCTTGGGATGATGACAAAGTCCTGGGCATGCATAGTGGTGATGGTTGCACAACCTTGTGAATTTAATGCCACTAAATTATAGACTTCATGGTTAAAATGGTAAATTTTATGTTGTGTATATTTTGCCACAATAAAAATATATTTTATTAAGTTTTCTTATGAAAGAATAGGTCTTGACAAAAGCACCTCTCTTCACCACTGGGACAAATTATGATCCTGCAACTATGTTTATAAATCATATTAGCTCTCTGAGACGGAGGTATTGCAGAGTAGGCGGTACACTCTCTCACTCGAGACGATGCAAAATATTTTGGGAAACAAACTGTAGAGCCTGCATCTCCGGAAATCCCCTCCCAAGTGGCTAACCACAAAGGGAGGAAACACAACAGGGTGAAACCAAAAGTTTACAGTCGAAGTTTAGAGTCCATGTTATTTCATCCTGTACTAGATAAACGCAGGGCACATGTGCATTCAGGAATGACACAATGAGAGCATTTATCCTTTCTTTGCTTTAATATTTGCTCCATATTCTAGGGACAGTCTTATTCCCAAATATCTTTTGAAGCAAATAGGTTTGAAGTGTTCAGTTAAATAGAAGCTATTTAAAACTCAATTGTCAAACCACCTGAATATTAAGTCACGAGAATTAGGCAGTATCCATTGAAGAACTCGGACGACAGCTGAGGATGACACTGAGTTCCTGTCGGTCAACCTGGTGTTACAAATGACCACTGAGCTAGGAGGCTGTCAAGCTGCCAATACTACTTCCATGGAAAGAAAAAATTCTATGGTTTTTAAGAGTGTCCCCATGTTCCAGAGGACACTCTTAGTGGAATCTGTCATGAAATACAGGAGCCTCTGAATGCGTGAACAATCCATAGAGTGATAGTCACATGGAATCCACAAAAAGAAAAGAATAATTGATTCATATTGTGCAAATTAGTGGATGTCAATCATTTACAGTGATAAAGTTATTTGGCCAAATTCCACAAAAAACAGCAAATTTTTTGAAACGCCCAGTCATCACAGGATTAAAGGATGTGCAAAGATGCCAGCATTGGCTTTATGACAGGAAATGAAAGATAGAAAAAAAGAGAAAAGTTTCCCAAGGGAACAGTAACAGTCCTCTCAAGAGTCATTGTTATATGATGAAAATGTGTGAGTTTTAAAGTTTACAAGTTCACAGGTATCAATGAGCTTGGGCAAATGCCAAGTTAAGGAAGACAAATGTTAACAGGGTGTTAAAATGAAAATTTCAGCTGAGGCTCCTGAAATAGACACCACATTCTAAAGAGGTATAAGGACCTCAGGATGTATAGTAAATTCAGGATGTATTGTACAAAGCAGGTGGCAGGAAAATGGTGATTAGATTTTGAAACCCTTCCCCAAGGGAATAAAATGGTCCAGTGTTGGAGATAAGAAAAGGATTTTTGAGAGGACTGGAGGATGCTTAGAGCTGCCTGCCACTTTGGAAGGGTAGGTGGGGGGAGGGGATAAATGCCTACCTCTCACCTCAAGTTTAGAAAAAAGGATAAGTCAGGATATCTGATCCAGGATGCTCAGGAGAACTCCAGGATAACTCAGATAACAGTATTTGTCTCCCATCAATGGAGATGTCCTGCACACATGTCCGAGTCCTGCCTGGAAATTGTAAGGGCAGGTGGTGAGGAGGGGTGCGTGTTTGGGTGGCCTGGCCCCCAGGGTCTGCTGAGATAAGCAATGAGTGAGATGGGGGTATGGAGAGAAAAAACTTTTTCTCTACCAGCTTAGGCCAGGAGCCTATGACAGAGAGATTAACAGGGCAAAAGACAATGTTTATTAACAGGCTTGGAGGGGCACTCAGCAACTTGCTGAACAGCCAAGGGTTAAAATTTATATACCAACTTCACAAAAAGTGGGAGGGGGGTTACATGGGAGAGTATAGAAGGTTCCATTGGGTATTTTGATGCTAAAGGACAGCTGAATTCAAACTTGCCCATGCTAAAGGGTCAGTCATCTCCCAAACGGGAAACTCCCTCCAAGGATGGGCAGTGGCAGCTGTATTTTCCAGAGGCTCTGGCTAAGTTTCATGTTTTTCTATGGCTGCTGATTGTTCCATTGTTTTCATTACAAAATAATTTTCACATCACGTTGTACCCTTTGTGGGCCTCATGCAAGAGAGATCCAGCGTTCTCCTAAAGTTAATCTGCCCAAAGCATCAAAGGCCTCTAGAGTTGTGCTCAGGGAGGTTTTGAGATACAAATAAAACCACCATTCTACTCTTGGCTAGAAACCCTGCTGGGGGAGACCTAAGAATGTAAGATACTGGGCTATAAGGACAATGGACACCTTCCAGCTTCTGTTCACTGCTTGTTTGCTAACCGCAAGGCATTATGAGTACATTATGAGATGCAGAGGGAAAAGACAAAGAACGTGGAAACCAGAGTCTCTCAGCTAGGACCCAGAACAGGTTAGAGCCTATCAGGGGCAAGATGAAGTAAGAATCACTGTGGGGGCAGATGCATGACCAGTGTGTAAACAACTGAGTTATAAAAGAGTCTCTAGGCCGGGCGCGGTGGCTCACGCATGTAATCCTAGCTCTCTGGGAGGCCGAGGCGGGCGGATCGTTTGAGTTCAGGAGTTCGAAACCAACCTGAGCAAGAGTGAGACCCCGTCTCTACTATAAATAGAAAGAAATTAATTGGCCAACTAATGTATGTACGAAAAAAAAATTAGCCGGGCATGGTGGCACATGCCTGTAGTCCCAGCTACTCGGGAGGCTGAGGCAGAAGGATTGCTTGAGCCCAGGAGTTTGAGGTTGCTGTGAGCTAGGCTGACGCCACGGCACTCACTCTAGCCTGGGCAGCAAAGTAAGACTCTGTCTCAAAATAAATAAATAAATAAATAGATAGATAGATAGATAGATAGATAGATAAATAGATAAGTAGATAAATAAATAATAAATAAATAAATAAATAAAAAGAGTCTCTAACACACAAAGGAGGGTCCTTGCCCGAAGAAGAGGCCACTGCGCTGGCACTCTGGGGGCTCAGACCCTAGCTCGAGCTAGACAATAAAACTCCTTTTGATAATTACAGCCTTGGTGACTCTGTCTCTCTGCCCTGCAGCCCTGCGAATCTCAAATATAACAAGAATAAAATCCTAAGCCCCCCAGACAACTAAATGGACCCCTCCTTGGTCAAGAGGATCCCAGAGAAACCTTAAAAACAGAGTTTCTGGCCATGGCAGGGCAGGAGGTTGAACATGCCTCATTATACCCCCTCTCCGAGGTTTTAACTAATGTTAAAATAGAGATTATAAGGCTGAGAGAACACAGCGTTGTGGCAATAAGACATCAAATTATAAACAGGACCTAAGGCATGTCAGGCAAAGGTTAAGTCATGCACCTCTACACTTAAGAACAAACTGTGTTCTGACTGCTACAAGGTTTTTCTCTAGCAGCTAAACAAGCACTGGCCTTGAGATAAACAATGTTGAAAAAAGTGCAGCTCACACACTACCAGACACTGACTAACTGGCCCCTTGTTCCACGAGCCATAACTACCTCTTGGATTGGACAGAAGACTGATTTTAGTAACTTTCTGCTAATGAGAAAACCACCAACCCTGAACTGGTTCTAGCCAGTTTTCAGAGGTTGTTAGGGGCTGTGCATTGAGTGACTTCATATCTCTGCTTCACCTTTTGATGTGTAGGGCCTAATTTTAATACTTTGAGTCAGAGTCTCCCTCTGTCACCCTGGGTAGAGTGCAGTGGCATCATCGTAGCTCACTGCACCCTCCAACTCCTGGGCTCAAGCGATCCTCCTGCCTCAGCCTCCTGAGTAGCTGGGACTACAGGTGCACACCACATCACCCAGCTAATTTTTCTAATTTCAGTAGAGACGGGATCTTGCTCTTGCTCAGGCTGGTCTCAAACAGCTGAGCTCAAGCTATCCTCCCACCTCAGCCTCCCAGACTGCTGGGATTACAGGTGTGAGTCACCACACCAGGCCATTGTAATACATTTAAATGTTATATCTCCACCCCAAAGTGAACATGGGTTGTATGTAACATTCATGTTTATTTGGTATGCATACGTTAGGATTCCCTGTCATGAATATTCATAGCTCCTCCTATGACCTATTGAATATTTATGCTGGGCCAACCTGTTCAGCATAAATTCCTGATCTACTTTCCCTTTCCTAGAAGTACCTGCCTTTTGGCTTTTGCCAGTGACTGCGCTTCCCAGCCTATGAGGATGGCCACCTTGCAGGCTGTAACCCTTTATGAGAAATCAAGCTTTCCTTTCTAAATTTATAAGTTGTGTGGTTCTTAAGTTGACATGGTGGTTACCTGGGATGGGAGTTATTGTTTAATGGGTGTGGAGTTTTAGTTTGGGAAGATGAGAAAGTTCCAGAGATGAATGGTTGTGATGGTTGCACAACACTGTGACTATACTTAATGCCACTGGACTATACACTTAAAAATGATTAAAATGCTAAATTTTTTGGTATGCATATTTTGTCACAATAAAAAAATAGTATGGGATGATTGCTTATCTACTTGGAAAATATGATAAAATTATAATGATTATTTTTAAAAACAAAATAAAATCTTGCTGGGTGTTGTGCCGGTTCAGACACCTCCAGAAAGATCTGGAGAAGTTAGACACAGCACCCAGAGGGGGACAAAGTGGCTTGGGCAAAAAGGGGAATTGGTTGGCTCACCCAACTGAGCTGCAGGAAGGGTGGGTGTGAGCTGGGCATCAGAGGTGACCACACTGGGGACTGGAAAACCACCCTCCCTTTCTCCCCTCTCATTTCTTTTTTCTTTTTCTTTTCTTTCTTTCTTTCTTTTTTTTTTTTTTGAGACAGAGTCTCACTCTCTTGCCTGGGATGGAATGCCATGGCGTCAGCCTAGCTCACAGCAACCTCCAACTCCTGGGCTCAAGCAGTTTTCTTGCCTCAGCCTCCTGAGTAACTTTTTCTATATTAATTTTTCTATATTTTTTAGTTTGGCTAATTTCTTTTTATTTTTAGCAGAGATGGGGTCTCGCTCTTGCTCAGGCTGATCTCGAATTCCTGAGCTCAAGTGATCCGCCCGCCTCGGCCTCCCAGAGTGCTAGGATTCCAGGCGTGAGCCACCGCGCCAGGCCTCTCCCCTCTCATTCTGCTTCTCTCAGGTTACCAGTCACTTTCTTTCACTGCAGACTGGCTTCTTCCGCACAGCCCGTGGGGACATGGCCACCAAACAGCTCAGATTCATACTTCACAGATTTGCCACCTGAGCAAGCCTGAGCCCCACCATCGGGTCGAAGGTCAGAAATCCCAGGACTGGCTGAGCTCGGAGAAACATGCCCACCTCTAGCCAATCACTGTGTTAAGGAAGCAGGCGGGTAAGAACCTGGGGGACCCCATTAAACAACACTTTATGAGGCGGTATTTCTGAGAGCAGAGTGCTAGTCCAGGCAGACAGGACAGTAGCCACCATCCCCCGTGCAGGCCTTCCCTCCCCTGGAACTGATCCCAACAGCGTCGTGCAGACTCAGCAGCGCAGCCAGGCTGCCTGCATCCTCCCGTCTGCCCTCCTCTCTTGGGCCTCCTGGGTCCCCGGATCTCCCATCCAACACTGGGTTGGCAGGGGTGAGTGGGGAACAATTGACTTCTGCCCTAAATTGTAGCGAGTCATTTGGGGCCACTTTTTCCTTCTCAGTGCTCAGTTCCCAGAGGGTGGGGTCCTTCTCTATTCTATCTTTATTCAGACAATTTCTGGAACAATGCTGGCCAGTATAAGAGATTCCCACGATCCCTACTCCCTAGCTCCAAAGTCCATGCCCCCCAACACCACATTCCTCTGAATCAATGTTATTAGGGTTAAAACCTCGTTTCCAAATCAGACTATGCTGGGCTCCTTTTGGGAGTGGATCTTGGGTTATCAGGTTATCAGGTAAATGGCTGAGATCAGCCCTCGTTTCCCCACGTCCCTGCCGACTGCCAGCTCTGCCTTCCTCTCCCCTTAGGCTTGGCTCCTCTTCTGCAGAAACCCACCCTGGCCTGTTACTCACGAGGGAACGTGAGAGAAGTATCTGCACTTGCGAAGATTGTGTGCTCCACCCTTCAAAGCTTTAGGCAGATAAATTTAGACATAAAACAGGAAGTAGTTCTCTGTGTGGCTGTGAGTGATCTAAGAGAGGTTACTGCCCCAAAATATTTTGACGCTGAAGTGTGGAGAAGCAGCTCTCAAACATCAGCGTGGATCAGAACCAGCAGGCGCAGCGGCTCACGCCTGTAATCCCAGCACTTTGGGAGGCTGAGGCGAGAGGATCTCGGGAGTTTAAGACCAGCCTGGGCAACACAGTGAGACCCACAGCTCTGTAAAAAATTAGCTGGGTGTGGTGGCACATGCCTGTAGTCCTAGCTACTCAGGAGGCCAAGGCAGGAGGATTGCATGAGCCCAGGAGTTTGAGACTGCAGGGAGCTATGATCCCACCACTTGCACTCCAGCCTGGGCAACAGAGCAACACTCTGTCTCTAAAAATAATAAATAAAACAAGTAGACTCGTCCATAGGGTTTATTAAGCCACATATCGTTGGGCCCATCCTGGAGTTTCTGATTCAGTCCATCAGGGGTGGGGCCCAAGAATTTGCATTTCTAAAAATCTCCCCATGATGCTGACCAATTGGTCCAGGACCGACTGCACTTTGAGAAGCACTGTGGCAGAGGTTTAGGAAGAGACAAACTCTCTAGGCTACAGGGCTTTCATCTGACTTTGAAGGTCTTGGACTAGGGCGGTTAGGGTGTTCTTTGGGGCTGACATTCCATGATTATAGTGTTAAACGGGTGATTAAATATGTACTTGTGCCAAGCAATTTTTATTATCATTAAATAATCATGGATTGTTTACTTTATTATGAGACCATAAAAATTTCCAGGAGCTTCAGAGCTCTGATCTATATACCGCAGAACCTCATTACATACAACTAACTCATTAAAATCACTTAGTGAGAAGCTTGAATTATAGGATCTTCTAAATGAATTCTTTCTTGCTCATAATTTCAAATACCTTCCTACAAAAACTTTTCAAAGCGAATCTTTCACTGATATTGCTTTGCAGAGCAAATTTAATTAGTAATTATCCTATAAGGATTAGCACATAACTAATGTGTAAATGCCTTAGGTGTGATTTAAACTGTTTGGTCAACTAAACACATAACCTTCTTCTCCTCTTTTCCCCAACAAATAAATCTTACTTTCATTTTACTTTAATATCTGTCTATCCTTCCAAAATAGCTATGTTTATTCTCAATATCTAATTTTAGACATATAACTAATATGTTACAATTTTCAACTGTCAGTTATTTAAATATTGCCCCTCTCTCCCACACAAATAAATCCTATTTGCATGTCTACAGCCACTGTGATCATTCTCCACAGCTAGTCTTTGATCTGTGATCATTGTCACCGTAGTCTTTGATCATATGTTCTCCTGTCTCCAGGAACTACTGCCCTTCCAACTCTGCCCGGCCTTCCGGGTACAACTGAGGCCCCTACTTTTCTCTGAGATCTTTTTCAGCCACTGTAACTTTCGTTGGTTTCTCCCTCCTCCAAAGTCCCTTACCCTCAGGACTGAAAGGGACCTTAGAAAGCATTCAGGCCATACCCCCCTCTGGCCCACCAAATGTGTCCATGGGGTACCAGGCCAAGGAATGCCCACACTCTGAATGGACAGCCAGTAATCACGAGCTTTGAATTGATTCTCGGCACATAACACATTGCGAAGAGTCTGCTAAACTCCCTCCATCAGGTATCCCAGGAGACTGAGAGCAGGTCACCCTCGGAGGCATGAAGTAGCTTTATTTAATCACTTTTCTACCGGAGTGTGCACACCTGCAGAGGTTAACATTGTCATGAACCAGGAATGATCACTGTTGGCACATTTGAAATAATAATAATTACTAATAATAATTATTTACTTTTTTGAGACAGAGTCTTGCTTTGTTGCCCAGGCTAGAGTGAGTGCCGTGGCGTCAGCCTCGCTCACAGCAACCTCAAACTCCTGGACTCAAGAGATCCTCCTGCCTCAGCCTCCCGAGTAGCTGGGACTACAGCTACCATGCCCGGCTAATTTTTTCTATATATATTAGTTGGCCAATTAATTTCTTTCTATTTATAGTAGAGACGGGGTCTCACCCTTGCTCAGGCTGGTTTCGAACTCCTGACCTTGAGCAATTTGCCCACCCGACCTCCCAGAGTGCTATAATAATTATTAATAATAAATTACACTAGTATTACCCAGGAAATTAGCATGCCTTCATTGGTCAGATTCCTTCCACTCTCTGGTTCACCATTGCTAATTCTAGGTTATTTCTCTTCGTTCCTGGCCCATCCTTAGCCCCTTTGACAAAAGTCTCTGGAAAACTACTGAACAATATACATCAACAATACAGAAATTCTAAAGTCTAAAATATTGCTTTGTCACTTTTTTGTGTTGATGTAATTTACCTCCTCAACTAGATCATAGGCTCATAGAAAACATGGGTTCTGTGTTATATTGTGTCCCTTGTCTGCTGTGTCTGAATGAATAGCCAGGATCCAGAATCCCATGTCCCCTGCCAATGTCTGCACGGTTCCGCACACATATATGTGCGTGTGTGTGTGTGTGTGTGTGTGTGTGTATACATATATATGGCATATTATGCAGGGAACAGCTCAGGAAAATGTGCTCCTGACTTTTGGCCCTTCTCATTTTCCCCTCCAGGAACATATCTATTCCTTCCTTCAAGGTCCAGCTCTCAACTCTGCCTCTAGGAAGCCTTACTCGGAATGATCAGCTATTTAAATTCTACTTTATTTTATCCTTGTGTATCACAGAGAACCTGCTGATGGTCTATAGTTACACAATTCTTTTTTTTTTTTTTTAACATTTATTTATATAAAGGGAGGAGTGAAGAGGCGGTTTCAATTTCCTTTTTTTTTTTTTCTTTTCTTTTGAGACAGAGTCTTGCTCTGTCTCCCTGGATAGAGTGCAGTGGTGTCATCACAGCTCACTGCAGCCTCAAACTCCCAGGCCCAAGTAATCCTCCTGTCTCAGCCTCCCAAGTAGCCAGGACCACAGACACATGCCACAACACCTGGCTAATTTTTCTTCAATTTTTAGTAAAGATGAGGTCTCACTCCTGCCCAGGCCAGTCTCAAACTCCCAACCTCAAGCTATCCTCCCACCTTAGCCTCCCAGAGTGCTAGGATTACATGCACGAGCCACTGCGCCCCACACAATTCTTCTCTTGGAAATAATTTATCATCTCCACCTTTCATGATTACTCATTCAACTTTGGGGCT
This sequence comes from Microcebus murinus, assembly GCF_040939455.1. Taxonomy (NCBI): domain Eukaryota; kingdom Metazoa; phylum Chordata; class Mammalia; order Primates; family Cheirogaleidae; genus Microcebus; species Microcebus murinus. The sequence goes on along the minus strand of NC_134120.1, from coordinate 15,720,171 downwards.
TAATCTTCTAATACCTTTACCCTCTCTACTGCACTTTTACAATGTTCCACATACCAGAAATGCTTGTTTTGTTTCCTCCTGAATAAAACAAGTTATGAATAATCCATTTGAAAGTTTAAACAACATTCTTTAAAGCACAGTGATTCATGCAACCCAGCACTACCACAGACTAGTAAAACACAATCCCATACATTTCTTCAATTTGTCACTCCTTTCCGTGGCCAGTCTCATGGCTCTTGACGGAGGCCTTTATTTCTCATCCACACTATTGTAATACTTCTTGGACCTACAGTCTTGCTGTCTCCATACATTGCTGCCCAAGAGAGTTTTTGAAAACCCAGAGTGATTCTGCTTAAAACATTTCATTTACTCTCCATCATTTACTTAAGGAAGGATTCCTCAAACTTTAAACTTTTACCAGCTTTACGAGTTTTGACATATCCACATACCAACTATACTCTTGGGTATTTAATATACTTCTTTACACGAAATCGCATTTTTAACTTAAGTAAATTTGACATTGTCCTAATCGATACTACAAGTGAAATGCCAATTTTCACGGGCAGCTATTTCTTCTGTATTAAATTAATATATAACTATTAAATATTAAGATGAAAACATTCTTCCATGTACTGCTTAAAAGCAATGGGGCATAGATGACTTTGTGGTAGGCACAGACCTGCAGAACAGAAAGTCAGCCCTTTGTCATGACATAATCTGGTCTTCACTGTCTTTTTCATCTGGCTTTTGGTCCCTTTCTCAGCTGTATTCCCACCTCTCCTCCACCCACTGCAATTCTCCAACCTCACCATGATGTTTTCTGGCTCTGTGTGTGGCATTTCTTCTATCCTCTTCCCCAAGCCATCTCCTCTCATCTTTCCACATGGATGGAGGGGGATCTTTACACTTCCTTCTTGCCATCAACACAACACTCACTACTCCCTTTCCTTGCCTTAAGCAGACATTTAGTCAACATGTACCCTGAAAACTCTAAGGGAAAAACTGATACAGACTGAAATGTAGTGAGTCTCCTGAGTAGCTCATCCACCTGGGTTGTCTTCACTTTTCACTGTATTTGAACAGGCTATTTTACAGTGAAGTTTAGAGAACTGACTACAATGCAAATAATTCTTGTTTATTAAGTACATTCTTTCATGTGAGGGTTTAATTGAATTCCATCCTCCACTGTGGAAGAAGCCAGTGTTGTATCTATGAAGCAAATTCATTTCAGTGAGCCTACCTGTTTACCTGGTCTTTAGATTCTCCTCTGAAGTGGTTGTAACACATTCCTGATTGTTACTCTAACGGTACACATTTGACACAGAGCCTGGCAGAAGGTAGGCACCCAGGAATACACGTTAATGATTGAATGAATGAATTTAGACAAGTAAATATAGTCTCTTCGTTATGGTCAGTATCAAGTACCCAGGTCTAGATGATTCACCACGAAGGAAGGGTGTGGAATACTGGTGTGACGCTGAGCTACTATTGCAAAGTTGAAATCGAAATGAGGAAATTCCATGATCCTTTGGGAGGTGACTGCAATAATGGGCTGCAGGGAATGTGCTGGGTCCTATGTCTAAGTGTGGCCTGAATGGCCCCAACACAGGCTGAACCACAGAGGTCATGAAGAGTGCTGGATATGCAATAAGGGATGGGAGACAACACATGCCATTGAACTCTGGCTTCCTTTCTCTCCATTGCATATAGATGCAAGCACCTGCAAATTTTCTCCTTCCGTGGGCCTTTTAAAATCTATTCACCTATGAAATAATATGTTGTCCCAGCATTTTTTAGTTAGAGCATTTTTTAGTCAGAGTATCATTTATAAATTGTGTAAAGGGGGAAAAAACCCTATGAGTCAGTTTCCAGGTCTATGAGTGTTTTGAAGATTACATCAGTGGAGTTCCATGAAATGAAACCACAAGCTTCCTACAGATTGTCTGGATTCACAGAGATCTATATAACTTTTAATTAATCAGGAAGAACTCCTAAAGATATTATCTGTAGACATGTATGAACTTTTAAGGTGCATTTAAAAAACAAATCTCCACCCTCAATTTTTCTCGTATCTTTATGTGAACACAATGGCTGATACAGAAAAGGAAGCTGAATTACTGTTTATTACATTGTTCCCAAAATTAGTGTGGCAATTTTGAGAGTACTAATATAAAATCCTTCTCCCTGGCACTGTATAATACTATTAGGTACTATTATTTCCAACTTTTTACAGATGTGGAAATTGGCACTCAGAGAGGTTGAGTAACTTGCCTAGGGTCACACTACTAATAAGTAGCAGCATAAAGTTACAAATTCAGGGCTAACCCTAAAGGTCACATTCCACTACATTACCTTATACTCAGAAGAGAACCACAGGAGTGAAATTATTTAACAGAAACATTAACATTTGATGGAGAGGAGAAAACGGCCAGTCAAAAAAATGTAATGTTAGTTCAGGGTAGAGGATGGAGGGTAGTGGGTAGGGTGACTGGGTAGATTATAAAATTGCTAGGTGGGGATGAAATGAGGAATGAACTCTCTTGGGAAGCACCAGGAAGGGGAGGGAAAGGGAGTGTCAATACAGCATCTGACTGAACTACACTGGGTAAGGAAGCACCTGACCAAATTGGGATGGATACTCTCCTGGTAAATAACAAGGTACCCATTTTAACCTATACACACGTATGAGAAGCTGCATATGCAACGCCTTGAACATGGCAGACTTTTCTAAGAAGTCTATGTTTAAAAGAAGTCTTCTGAAGCTAAAGTAAAAGGTAGGGTTCCAATAAAGACTAGAAGACTTGATTTTCATAATTGGCACATGCAGGTGATAGACTCTTAGAAAATATTTGTTCAATGACTGAGAACAAAATAAGAAAGCACTAGAAGTGATTGGAAAAGACTTGCCATGCCAACATTTATATGTGTAAGGGTAATATCATTTATTGAGTACCTACTATGTGCCACTCATTAAGTGCTTCATATACATCCACTCCTTTAATTTTGGCAACAACCTACATAAACCATATTTGCAGTCTCGTTTTAACAGAGGAGGCAAAGAAATTAACGTATTCAAGCTCATAAAACTTGAATCCAGCAGATTTTTCTGGATCCAAATGTTATGTGCTTAGCAAATACAATGCATTCTGAACTCTGACCTTATACTGGAATGAAAAAGTTTGGTGACTGTGCTAGAATGTTGTATGGATCACCTATCTTACCGGTACCCGAATTATCCCTACCCAAAATCCTGCTGCCTTCAGTGATGGAAAAGCTAATGGCAACAGAAATTCGGCCAGGAAGCTACTGGTTGATAACACTTCATAAATTGCTTGCTTTTGTCCCAAACTAAGCTATAGTTTTCAATGGGACCATGGCCTTGGAAATTGGTAAGACTGGGAACAAGTGCTCAGGTGCAGTCTTTGTCTATTTCTTCATCTATTCTGGATCATTCCAGGGAAGGGCATTCTCTATAAAGTTGCCTGCTTAGATGATTGTGGGTGGCAGTCTGACCCAGAGGAAACCAGACGATTCCTGCTAAACATCATCTTCAAGTCCCGCTTAGCCTTAAAAAAATACACCACAGGCCGGGCGTGGTGGCTCACGCCTGTAATCCTAGCACTCTGGGAGGCCCAGGCAGGCGGATTGCTAGAGGTCAGGAGTTCATAACCAGCCTGAGCAAGACCCCGTCTCTACTAAAAATAGAAATTAATTGACCAACTAAAAATGTATATACAAAAAATTAGCTGGGCATGGTGGCGCATGCCTGTAGTCTGGCTACTCGGGAGTCTGAGGCAGCAGGATCACTTGAGCCCAGGAGTTTGAGGTTGCTGTGAGCTAGGCTGACGCCACGGCACTCACTCTAGCCTGGGCAACAAAGTGAGACTCTGTCTCAAAAAAAAAAAAAAAATACACCACAGCTCAGTTTTTAAAAGAATATACACTTTTTTAAGTCTAGGCAGAGACCTTGGCCGATTCCAACGTAAGTATCTGGATCTCCCGCATTACTTCCCTTGGCAGTCCATGCATATCTAACCCTACAAGGAGGAGCGCTGGCAGTGTGACCCGACACTCGCAAGTGCCAGCGACAGCGGAGCGCGCCCCGGGACAAGCGGGCGGGGGCCGGCGACCGAGACCGCGCGCTCCCCTCGCTGGCGTGATGCAAGCCTCCTCCCACAGTCCCGGGAAGCCCCGACGCCGCAGGCTTCCTCGCCGTGGAGGAGCAGCCGGGGCGTAGTTCCTCCACCGCTTCCTCCTCCAGCTGCACCGCGTCCCTCCCCGCTCGACAGGCCCCCACCGCGCGAGTTTGAAGCGCGCGCCACGGCGAGCCCGGAGGCGGCGCAGGGAGGGAGGGAGGGAGGCGCGCGGCCGCACGCACGCACGCGCGCAGCGGGCCCGCCCCGCCCCCGAGGCCCCGCCCCCAGCGCGGCTGGCGCGGCCGGCCGGCGAGACTCCGGCTGCAAACCCGTCTCGGCGGGGCGGGGAGCCGAGCTTCCTTCTCTGAGGGCCGCGCGGCGCCGCCCGACTTGTCCTTCCGCCCCGGCCTCCGCAGCTGGTGGGCGAGCGAGGGGGCGAGCGGAAGACGCGGCGTGGCCGAGGTCCGCGACGCGGGCGGCTGGAGCAGCGGCGGTCGGGGGTGGTCGGCGCGCGCCATGTCGCTGTGGGGGGAGCCGCTGCAGGGCCCGCCGTCCCTGGCCTCGCAGCCCCCTCCGGCCGGCGCGACCCTCAACCGCCTGCGGGAGCCGCTGCTGCGGAGGCTCAGCGAGAGCTTGGACCGGGCGCCCGAGGGCCGGGGCTGGCGGAGGCTGGCGGAGCTGGCGGGGAGCCGGGGGCGCCTCCGGCTCAGGTGAGCGCGGGGGCCGGGGCGCGAGGGGCGCGGCCGGAGGGCTGGACGCCCGCGGTGGGGAGGGGCGCCGAGGCCGCGCGAGACGGGGAGAGGCAGCCGGTGTGGATGAGGGAGGGCGGCGGGGACAGCTTCAGGCACCTTCCAGAGAGCCTAAAGGGGACCGAGCAGAGTCCTGGGAATGCGAGGGTCCGAGGAGGGCTCGGGAAGGGAGAAGGCAGAAATGGCAGGGCGGCTGCTTCACACCCTTTTCCCACCCGCCGCCCCTTGGGCTGAGAGAGAAGTCGAGGTTGACCCCAGAGGGTAGAGCGAGAAGGAGAGCTATCTGGAGACCGTCGTGCTAGGGCAGGAATTCCAGAGGACCGAAAACGCGAGAGAAAGGCTGTGGACACAACCCTGGAAGACCCAAGGAAGGTTGGGAGGAAGCGCAGGTGAAGAGGATGAAAGCAAAGGGTTGGGGGCAGGAACGCTTGAAGGTTTTGAAGGATGGTGGGAAAGGCTGAAACTGAACTCATCATGTTCCTCCGTCAAGCCGAGTTACCAAGTTCTCTTCCTGACTTCACCATGAACATAAAACTCTTAAGTTTTGTATTTTCATATTTTCCTTACCAGGCTTGGAAACCACATTCTTAGCGATTCTGGAAGTTTTTGGTCTCAGGACTTTTTACATTCTTAAGAATTATTGAGGACCCCCGAGAGCTCTTATATGGGTTATGTATATTACATACATGTAAAATACACTGATATTTCCCACATTTGACATTAAAACCAAGAAATTTTCAAAATATTTGCTTTAAAAGAACAACCCATAACGTGGTAATAGAAATAATACTTTTGTGGAAAAACAAATGTTCCAAAATAAAACAAAAAAATTGGAAAAGTGACATTGGCTTGCATTTTGAGCATCTCTAACGTCTTGGCTTAATCTCAGAACTAGATTCTTTTATGTGCTTCTGCTTTCAGTCTGTTGCAATATCACAGGTCAGGGAACACTAAACTCCATTGTATGCTCCTGGGAGAATGAATGAATGAAAGAGGTAAATAAGGTCTTGGTATGATTATTGTGGAAATTTGTTTTGACTTTGTGGACCCCCTGAAAGGGTCTCAGGAACAGCACTAGGCTTCCCAGAACCACACTTAGAACCATTAACTCTATACCATTATTATGATTTGGGTTTGTCTTTGAACCCCGTAGCAGTTTTTTAAACTTCTCAAGTGACTTAAGTTTGTCTTGTACTGTAATTGTTTGTGCAGATGTTTATAGACTCCTTAAGAACAGGACCATCTCTTAATATTCTTTGTTAAGGGTAGAACCTATCTTAGAGGACAAATGCTTGATGAATTGAAAGGGAAGACATTCACTCAAAATTATATTTAGTAAGTGGTTCTTATTTGCTAGAAGTTCCATAAGATAAAAAGTTAACAAATATTTAGCTTCTGTTTATAAGGGCTTATCTAGTAATGGGCTATTATTTGGGGAGATTTACAAATAACAAATGAAGTGTGGATGACCAGAATAATGGATGTTTCTCATTCATTGAGCACATAGCATATACTAGGCATTGTACTGAATGTTTACATATATTATATACTTTAACACTCTCAACAACCCTTAGTTTCAGAGTTTGGGGTTGAAGCAAAGAGAATAATGATTTGGGATTATTGTTTATACAGAAGAGTAATGATGTGAGGAAGGAATCAAGAAGTGGTAAACTAACAAAGTCAAGCAGACATGACATAATTTTTTCTTTTCTAGGAAAAACATTGGGCTTTTGGCTGTGTAGAGGAGATCCAAAGTATTATTCTAGGTCCATAAATTTCTGAATTTCTAGACTTACAGTGTAAAAAGTTGTCTTCTTTGGGGGCAGATCTCCAGAGTATTGTGGTGGTAACTAGTACTCTAATTAGGGAAAGCTCCGGGCTTCCTGAAGAGAGCCTGATACCGAGGACTTCTACTTAAAGGAGAGAAGAAAGTCAGTAAGGACCTGCCAGGGAAGAAGCCTGGCTGGTGGAGTCTTAAAGTAGTGGCTACCTGATACGGGTGTTATGTTTTCCTCCCCAGGCCCTCAGTCACTTTTTAACTGTTAAAGGCTACAAAGTGGTCTTAGCTTTGTTTGGGGAACTAACAGAAAGATTTGAGGCCACTTTTCTGTGGAGTAACACAGAGAGAAAGAAGGGCAATTGCCTAGTAAGAGGTAAGAAGCACAGAAGACATGTATTTGTGGAATCTGAGAGTTCAGGATGGGATGTCTGATAAGAGACAGATGAGTTCCACCAGTCTTCCAGGATGGTGAAGGTTAGTTCCAAGCTGGTTAGGTGGGGTGAGGTGGGTTCAGGAATTTGGGAACATTGAGCTCATCTACCTGTTAAGAATTAAACTGATGTTAAAAAAAAAAAAAATGGTTAGCACTGGGAACTTGGGGGCTGGACAGTGACAACAGGAGCAGTGTGGTATGGGGGTGGAGGAGTGGTCAGCTGGTGATGCTCACTCTGTGATTGAAAAAAATTATTTTAAAGTGATTTCATGCTGATGGGAGAAGAACATCTGTGAAAGTAGAAGGTCCTAAAGGCATTTTTCTCTAGTGTGAAACCCAGGATGTAGTATGAGTGTCCAATCCAAGTGGATAAGAAGCCCTGTGAGTCTATGAAGTGCTTTCCTCGGTCACTGGATTCACGGCCCTAAAATCTCAAAACATGGCCTATTTTGTTTCTTTTTCTTCTCTTCATTTTTTTTCTGACTCTTTACATCTTTCCTCAAACTGGATGAGAATTTATTTAATAATAAAAATAAGTAAAACACAAAAAAGAGACCATTCAGAACTTCCCACCAGGGATTAGGAATAATTGTAAATGTTGTCAGATGGTTACTAATGACTCAGTAAATCCTTGCATATAGTTTGGTTTGCCACAAACCCAGCCCTAGTTCCTTTCCAGACAGATCTGATATTGAACACCCTTTGCCATCAGTGTAGGTAGGTACATACCCGGAGTGTCTTGCCCAAGCTATGTAAATTCTTTGGTGGGGTGGAACATCTGAGCCCTCAGGATGGCAGAGCTTTCAGGAGACTCTAAAATGTTGACTAACTTCCATTAAGCAGGGAGCTTAGAAATGGGGCTATGGAACCTGGGCCAAGGAAAAACAGTCAGTCTTTGCATGTCTGCTAAGTAGAAGATTCTCTGTTAGCTGCAGAAATCTTGCTCTCATGCAACTTAAAATAGGACTTCAAATGTATATAAAAAACTCTAACAAAAGTTTTCTTACTCATCTCCATCTCTTCGGTCTCTGCATTTTGGAGCACCATCTCAGGCTCTGTGTCTCTTTATCTGCGCTACTGCACCTACTGCCTTTCTTAGTGTTCTCCTTCCGTCTCATGGCTTTACACGTATTTAGATTGAGGACTCCCAATTTCTCTCTCCAGCCCATACCTCTGCTTTGAAATCCTAGACTCAAGTATGTACATTCCTACCTGTCATCTTCTCTTGAATGACTAGTAGTTTACCGTAAATGTAACATGTCCAAAACTTGCTTTCCCCTGTAAACCTTTCTCTCACGGTTTCCAAATCCCTCCAGTTGCTCAGGCCAAAAATATTAGAGTCATTCCTGACTCCACTTTTACATACCACGGCATTTTTGTCATCAATTCCTGCCTGCTGTACCTTCATTATACATCTAGAATCCAGCTCCATTGCTCCCACACAGGGCCAGGCCACCATCGTCTCTCACTTGGATTGTCCCAGTAGCCACTTATCTTCTCTCCTTTTGCTTCCTCTATGCCCGGTCTGTTCTTGTTATAGCAGCACCAATGATGTTGTTAAAACATCACATCAGATCTTGTTCCTCCTCTGCTCAAAATCCTCCAGTCACTTTTCCATCTCAGATTAAAAGCACCCTGTAGTTACCAGTTAACTGTTGGTCCTGATACCTTATTCTTCTCTCCGTTCCTTTCTCTTGCTTTCTTGCTTTCCCTTGAACACAGTGGTGTACTTGGCTGCTTACTTAGGCTGAGATGGTCTCGGTCTCGCAGATAACCACGACTTGCTCCTTCACTTTTTCAAGTGTTTGCAGAAAAGTCTCCTTCTCAATGAGCTATCTTCTGATCGTAATATTTAAAATTAGCCCCTACATCTTCTCAGCAATACCTGTACCCCTGCTTTGCCTTAGTTTTCTCAAAAATATTTATGACCAATAGATGGATGGACACTCACAGTTGTCTCTGTGTGTGTGTGTGTGTGTGTCTGTCCCTATAGAGTGAAGAATCCAGGAGGATAGGGAATTTTGTTCGCTGCTATATCCTCAACACCTAGAAAGATGTTTGACTTATTTTAGGTGATTGATAAATAGATTGAATTAATGAATAAAGATTCCAAAAAGTAAATGTACTACAAGGAGAAGCAAAATATTGCGTCTCAGCCTTTGGGCTAAGATCAGGTGTGAAGAGGAGAAGCAAAATAACCTAAAAGTAATGCTAGGTTTATATCCTAAAGGGTGTGTAGTGTGTACTATTTGATTATATATTTTAAAAAGTAAAGATAAAAATACATTTTTTTAAAAAAGCAAAATATATTTGTTTCAATGATAAAGCAGTTTTAAATTAAATCAAAAATTCAAATTAGGGCATGTAGAAACCACTTCAAAGCATACTCTTACAGGAATGTAACTAAAAAAGGAAAGAAATAAAAGTTGGGTTTGTAAAAGCATCATCTTAGCTGAAAGCCAGTGCCCATGTGGAAAATCAGTAAGACGAAAGGAGATACAGAATCTTGTTTTTCTCCTGTGCCTCTTGTATTGGAAGAGAAATCGTCTACTTCAATTTGATCTTTGTTCTTTTCGGGGAAAGAAAAGTCAAATTGTTTTTAGTTTTCTCTGTATCAGGATAAACGTTAATTAAAGCATCACTTGGTTGCATTTGATGAGATGGCTTCTTAATTTCATGTATTAGGTCCTGGTAAACTTCTGAATCATGAGAAATTATGTTTAACATACAGCATCCTTATTTTTATAGATCTCATTCTAATTATTTGCAGAATTAATAATACTTATATTATTTCTAATACAGACATGTTCCTTCTGAGCATTCCTCTTGAGCATTTCAGGAACTAGTTCCTCTTGAGCATTTCAGGAACTAGTAAAAGAAAATTTTACAAAATAGCACCAACAAGCATCTTCAGCTTTTTATTTTTGCTGCCATCATAGATAATCATCATTATTACATAAAAGAAGGGACACTTTAACATTTAAAAATAGGAAAGAATTTTAGAATAACAAGTTTTATTGTCCTTATTTCTATCATTTTACCATAAACTTCAGATTATGCTGCCACTGGTCTACAGTCCAGAATTTGGGAATGGTTGATCTATAATATAATTCACATTTAAGAATAGTGTACTGAATATAATAGAAATTTAACTAGGATGCTTGAAAAGGAATACATAGTAAATATAGTGATCACAGGAGGCCTTGGGGTACATTATCAGGTTACCAAAGTAATAGCTACTCAAAAATTTTTAAGGAAAAGCTTAAAATAGTTTCAGATAAGCATAGTTAAGAAATTAACCTTGGTATTCTTTTAATATCCCCATATTTTTATTGTATAATAAGAGTTAACCTTTATTGAGTGTTTATTATTTACCAAGCACTGTGCTAAGCATTTCTTACATGGATTATCTAATTTAATTCTAATAACCCTATGAGGTAGATAATATTACTATTGAAATTAATTTGGTTGAATGCATTTTTTCCATGTGAGGTAATTAACATCACAGATTATAAATCTTGGATGACAATGTAAATGTTATGGCAGCATTTTAATAAAACTGAACAAAATGAATGAGGATTAAGAGCATTTCAAATACGAAGAAAGCTTGCTGCAGCTGTGGCACTGTTATGTTTGCCCCCTTCCACCCAGCCAGACTTCCAACCTTTTCCATTATGATTGAAACTCATTCAGTAATCATTCATTTATGAATAATTAATATGGACAAGACAGGATTTTAGGTATTGAGGGATTTAAATATATATGTTAGATGAGGTTTCTGTTTTCAAGTTTACGATAATCCAGTTGCACAGAGAAGACATACTCATCAAGAAAAGCTCATGGTTTTAAGCCAGATTATGTCAGATAAAACAAACGATTGCCTGAGGGCCAAATCCAGGTACTAACTGTTTTTGTACAGCCCATGAGCTAAACACATGAGCCCAACACATGAGCCCATGTGTTATAAAATTTGTAAAACAAGCAACAAGGAAGAATAGGTGACAAAGACTGTATGACCCTTAATACCTAAAATATGTACTCTCTGGTCCTTTAGAGAAACAATTTATCAACCCCTCTTCTATAAAATAAGTCGAATTAGGAAGAGACTGTGTCTAAAGTATGTTTGGTGGACTAGTGTGGCCTGGGAGGACCCCATAGAGATGCTAGCGTTTGTATTGCACCGTAATTCAAATGGGCAGAGAAAGGAGCAGGATCTGCGAAGGTGGGTGAGGTGCTAATTCTGCAGTATGATTATCTGAATACTTGGTTGGGCATTGTTGGTTATGTTTCTTTGGGAAAGTTTTTGTTCTTTTGATTGTTAGATGTTTACTTAATTGTGTCTTCTGTCCTTTAATGTTTCATACTTTCCCCTTCTATAAAATCATTGACATCCATATCGTTCCATTATTTAGGGCCTCCTATAATATGATCTTAACCTGTCTTTCTAACCTTGTCTGCCACTAGTGCACACAATAACATGGAGAAGGAAATTGTGTATGTATATTAAATACCGATACTAAAAAAAGAATAGTTTTATCAGAAGGACAATAAGACAATGCAAAGATCCTGTAGAGCAGGGGTTAGCAAACTATTTCTGTAAAGAGCCAAATAGTAAATATTTTTGATTTTGCAGGCCAACTATTCAGCTCTGCTGTTATAACAGGAAAGCAACCATAGATGTATGTAAATATGTAAATGAGTGAACGTAGATGGGCTCCAGTAAAACTTTATTTACCAAAATCAGGTAGCTAAACAAATTTAGCCCACAGACCATATAGTTTGCCTGTCCCTGTGATACAGTATTTCTTGGTACTTAGAAGTACTTCAAATGTCAATAGTATTGATTCTCTTTTTAAATTTACTTTTTAAAAATTGTTGACAAATTAATGTACGTAGTAAAAAATTGAACAGTACAAAAGGGTTTGTGGTGAAAAATCATTCAGCCATAAACTCTACTTTCCTTGTTTTCCTCTCCCTACTCTATGTATGTAAGAACACACACACACACACACACACACACACACATACACATACACATTCTTGGTAATAAAATGTGAATACACACATGGACATACTACCTTGTTAATAATACACATAGTAGTGTATTATACACACTGTTTTGTATGTTAATTCTTTCGGTTTTTTCCATGTCACTAAGACCTATGCCTCTGCCTCAACTTTTTTAAAGAAGTCACAGGATTTGGGTCATTTTGCATTTCATCCTCAGAAGGAGTAAAGAAGTTTGTCTGTCTTCCTATCCCACATTTCCAAATTAAAGGCAAAATGTTTTCTCAATATCAAGGCTGAATTTATCTCACATCCTGTTTCAAGGTTGTTCTCCTGATTTAATAATCATGGGAGCTGAGTAGGAATAAAGAATCCCCTATGATGGGAAGGAGGAGGAAAGGACACAAGTATTCATAATGTAAAGAGTTTCTCATCATTCACCAACTTGTGATTTATTCCCTGTAGCACCTACAACAGTCCAGATATATAACAGGCATATCATATTGAATAAAGTTGTTGACATGAATTAAATCTGTTACTTTCAGTTGCCTGGACCTGGAGCAGTGTTCTCTTAAGGTATTGGAGCCTGAAGGGAGCCCAAGCCTGTGTTTACTGAAGCTAATGGGTGAAAAAGGTTGTACAGTCACGGAACTGAGTGACTTCCTGCAGGCTATGGAACACACTGAAGTTCTTCAGCTTCTCAGCCCCCCAGGTAGGTTTTTCCCTTAGGAATCTTCCCCAGGAGGTAGTCAAACTTAAAGGAAAATATCTCATTTGACCAGATGAAATGTGTTGAATATTTTTGGAAGTGGTAAATGTTTAGAGCCTTATTTTCTTTCCCAGGTTGAGGCTAAAGATCACATAAAAAGCAAATATAATGTGTGAATATCAATTGGATTATGGTTCAAAAAACCAGCTATAGGAGATATTTTTGAGACAGTTGGAAAAATTTGAATATAACCTACATATTTGATATTAAGGAATTATCATGTGGTAATGATGTTGTAGGTCTATAGACAAATGTCCTTTATTCCAAGGAGATGCATGTTAAAGTATTTAGGGGTAAGATTTCTATAACATACATTGGAATAGTGCAGCCAAAAAAATGAACATATTTATTTCTATGTATGTATGTAGATGGATGAGATAAAGCAAGTGTGACAAATGTTTATTGCTTAAATGTTTTGTTGACATGATGCTTTTGAATGTTGATTAACTCAACTATGTGAGTTTTTCTGAATATACCAATACGGAGCGAGGCTTCTCACCTCCCAGACCAGGTGAGGAATAGGAAACAGTCCCTCCTCTCCACAGCTGCAGATAGAGCTGGGCAGCTGCAGTGGTGTTGGACAGGAGGGACGTGCCATCAGAGTTGCCTGATGGCAGCAGCACTGCAGGCCTCCTTTCCAAGAGGTCCATTTGGCCATTATTTGTCCCACTGGAAGCAAAGGGGCTCAGCGGGCTTGAAAGGGCCATGGACTAAGGACCTGATGGTCTCTATTTTACGTGGTTTTGATGTATGCCGTTTCTATAGCCAGCTTTTGTTAAGGTTAATTTTTAAGTTAACGTGAGAAATTTAAAACTATAATTTAGATCTTTTGACTTTATTAGTTCTGGGATTGGGGAATTAGGGACGCATGGTATATAGTGGTGTGCTGTCAATTACATGTACCAGAAACCCCAACTTAATGTACCATAATAAAGGGAATATATTTCTTTTTCTAATTTATAAGCCTAGAAGCAGGTTGTGCCTCAAGAAAGGCAGGGTGCCCTGCTTCCAAGGAGTTGGGTGTGATTTTGCCTTTACTCTTCCTTTCTTGTTGGCATTGCCTTCCTTCTAAAGACGGACTCTCCACATAGTCCAAGATGTCTGCTAGCTGTTCCTGGGTTCATTCTTCCTTCTCCCAGCAAAGCCCAGAAGTTTCACTCTAGTTAACCTGTTTTGGTCACATGTGTTTCACTAAACCTGTCACTGTGGCCAAGGAGATGGAATGTGCTGACTTGTCTGGCTTAAAGCCAGGAGTGAAGTTGGGTTCAGTAGGCTTCCCAGGAATCACATGGATCACCAAATAAAATTGGGCCTGTTGGACCAGGTGCAATGGCTCACGCCTGTTATCCCAGCAACTTGGGAGGCTAAGGTAGGAGATCACTTGAGGCCAGGAGTTCGAGACTAGTCTGGGCAACATAGTGAGACACTGTCTCTAAAAACATAGGCCATCACACCTATAATCCTAGCACTCTGGGAGGCCAAGGTGGGAGGGTCACTTGAGCTCAGGAGTTTGAGGTTTCAGTGAGCTATGATGACGCCACAGCACTCTACTCAGGGCAACAGAGTGAGACTCTGTCTAAATAAATAAATAAATTCTAATGTTTTCTCTCCTTTCTGCAGTAATGCCATTTTGTAGGCAACAGAGTGAGACTCTGTCTAAATAAATAAATAAATAAATAAATTCTAATGTTTTCTCTCCTTTCTGCAGTAATGCCATTTTGTAGGAGAACGTTAGTTATTCTTCCACAGGAAGTCTGATGATTTTTCTATGATTGTCCTTACAGAGAGATGTCTGATTTGGATTATGCTGTGAGCTTCTGAACAGGCCTTTCAGGTCTAAATGTAGGGAGAAAGGGAAACTTTAGATTTATTTCAACTAAAGGAGAAGCTTTAGTCTTATTTTACCATATTCTGTTCCAGGTGTTTGTGGAACAATAGCCAGGGGTAGCTGTAAGAGATAACTGTAATATGAAGTTTCTCTGTTTTTTGGGAAACTGACCAAGTGACCTTCATATGTTTGAGGTCTGGTAGCACAGAAGTCACTAGGGCAGCGTCCCCTCGTCTCTGAGACAATTTCTGTGACAGGGAGGCAGCTTCGGTGGGCCCTCACCATGAAGTCTAAGATGGGTGGGCCCTCACCATGAAGTCTAAGATGGATGGGCACTCACCCTGAAATTCTTGCTCTCTGGGCTCTGGCGCCCAATAAGTTTTCTGAAGGAGCCTCGTAGGATTGAGGTTTACCCTCTTCTGCTTTCTCCCACTGGGCACTTCCCACAGCACAGGGGTCGGCCAGCTCGTCCCTCAGCCTGGCCTTGCTTGAACTGTGTTAGAGAAATGGCTTCTACTTTTATGTGTGGATGTCGTTCATCCCCATTTCCCAGTGCTAATAAATTGTGCCCCTGTTTTCATTCCTTTGGTCATCTCAGTGGGAATTGGAGAGGGGGTTAAATGAGTGTGCTGAAATTGTTTTGAACCAGGGGTCTGTAATGATCCTTTTAGACCTTCCTTTTATTTTTTTTCTCAAATCCCTTGTAGCACACTCATTGTTACATTTCTGATATCCATTTTTTAAAATTATTTTTATTGTCTCTAAAATAAATGCAAGGGATTGTTGAATATTATTTTTTAGTTTCTAAAATACCTTCACATTTTATCTCACAATTCTGTGAAGAGACAGAACAGTACTATTATGAACGTTTAAATTTTACTAGAAAACATTTATATGGAAAATGAGATTTCTAAAAGTTATCATTTGACCAAAGTCACAGTTAGTTATTGAGAAAGGTAGGATTAAAAGCCAGGCCTACTGACCCTGACTTGAACTCAGTGCCATTTCCATGATGCTCAGGCAGTTCCACGTTATTTGAGAAACTTAGTTATAGTGTTGCCTCAGTTGCCTCTTTGACCAATGGACTTCAATTATTTCTTCCTGCTAAGTTAAAAAGTTTTCAAATACTGTATCTTATTTATAAGGGACTTTTCTTATTTCATGAACATCAGGAAATTAATTATTATTATTATTATTTTTTTTTTTTTTTTTTGAGACAGAGTCTCGCTTTGTTGTCCAGGCTAGAGTGAGTGCCGTGGCGTCAGCCTAGCTCACAGCAACCTCACACTCCTGGGCTCGAGCGATCCTTCTGCCTCAGCCTCCCGAGTAGCTGGGACTACAGGCATGCGCCACCATGCCCGGCTAATTTTTTATATATATATGTATTAGTTGGCCAATTGATTTCTTTATATTTTTTATAGTAGAGACGGGGTCTCGCTCAGGCTGGTTTTGAACTCCTGACCTTGAGCAATCCGGCCCGCCTCGGCCTCCCAGAGTGCTAGGATTACAAGCGTGAGCCACCGCGCCCGGCCTAGGAAATTAATTATTATCCCCAAGAGGAAAATATCAAGAAGTAAAAAGAGACCAAGATGGGCCGGGCGTGGTGGCTCACGCCTGTAATCCTAGCACTTTGGGAGGCTGAGGCGGGCGGATTGCTCAAGGTCAGGAGTTTGAAACCAGCCTGAACGAGACCTCGTCTCTACCAAAAATAGAAATAAATTAATTAACCAACTAAAAATATATATACAAAAAATTAGCCGGGCATGGTGGCGCATGCCTGTAGTCCCAGCTACTCGGGAGGCTGAGGCAGTAGGATCACTGAGCCCCGGAGATTGAGGTTGCTGTGAGCCAGGCTGACGCCACAGCACTCACTCTAGCCTGGGCAACAAAGTGAGACTCTGTCTCAAAAAAAAAAAAAAAAAAAAAGAGACCAAGATGGTATGGATGGGAATGAACATAAGGAAGAAGTAGGTAGGGGAAGGGTTGGTAAGTGAGGCCTGAGAGAATGTGCTTCTCGGCATGGAGTGTTGGGGTGGGGGTGCCTCGAGGGCATGTTATGTGGGATGTGTGCGGGATGTTATGTGGGAGCCACAGTAGATACAGATGTAAATTGACTTGTAAGAGGGACATATGTGGACATACCTTGTATAATGTTGTAGGATGAACATGTGGACATTCTTTGGTTTTGTAATGGAGGAGATAATTGGAGGAAGAGGAATAATACTCTGGCATGCGGTGGCGTGCATAGGTATTTTTCAGTAATAGCTTAGAAAATTGCAGAGTAACTTTGGGGAAGAGTTACAGATGGAAGCTGATGAAAAAAAATTTTGGTTTGTGACCTCCCAAAGTAGATGCACTTCAGTGTATACAGTAGATCTGTTTCTGGAAAAGGTGTTTGTAAATTGCATCAATATTTAAGTGCATTATGAGAGAGTATAATGAGAGCCTGTGATGACTACTTTTTGTCAAGTCAAGAATTATTCTAATTTACCTTTTTTTGTAATTCCAGCAGCGTTTTAATTTTGTTTCATTGCTTAGTATCGTGTCTGTGTGTGTGTGTGTGTGTGTGTGTGTGTATTGAAAGCACAATCCTTAGTCCCGTCGTACCTAATCACATTCTCCCAGGCTTACAGGAAATCAAGTAACCTCTCTGACTTCTTTGCAGATGTTATCTGAAAAATATGCTCATTTGCCAGGAAGCTGTGCATTCACCATTTAAAATAGAACTTTCGTTTGTGTACGTTGGGTACATCCTACATAGCACTGTGCCATAATCTTTCCTTACCTTTGTTTAGTACCTTCTGACTAGCGGGTGCTGCATTAGGGTGGTTAAGGGTTGACCATGGGTCCCTGCGCACAAGGCTATGTGGGAGGAAGGAAATATGTGTGGTTAAAACATGGGAGGTATTGTGACTTCTTTTCTTTACTACTCAGCAGGGGTGGTTTCCAAATCACAGTTTGACTGTCAATTCTTAGTCTTTGAAGCAATAAGTAATAAATATATATATTTACTTGCTTATTGAAGACTAGACTCCTAAAGTTGGTGATACAGGACAGACTTACAAATTGAGTTTGAATGTACATTAAAAGTCATTTAGTCTTGTGTCCCACATAAAGGAAAGATACTGTTTAGAACCTGGCCATGTGATCCTCTTCCAGCATTCATTCATTTCTTTGTAAGACACTCTAGGGGAGAAAGCCTTTTCATTTTCATCCTTCTTGTCTCTGTGTATAATGACAGAGAATATTTGCCCTGGTAAATTTACAAGCAGTGTCATAGTGCAAGATTGTCCCCTGCCTGATATACTCCGTTCGGTAAGATAGGCTTTTTGTGGCTGAAGGTGTGATTACCAGGGAGATACTCTGAGAGTCACTGAGGTAGCAAAACATAAGAATTTTAAAACCAAGAAAACCTAGGTTTGCATCCTGTTTCTGCCATTTTACAATGTAAAAAAAATTACTCTTAGGTTAAATTTTACCCCAGGTAGTTTGGGTGACCTTCTGCAAATTACTTAACTTTTTTTATTATAACTTAGATCTGATTAATCTGATCTACCTTGTATGGATATTTCAAAGGTCAGTGATAAAGTTGTCAGTAAGTTGCTGCTACAATAATTTTTATTATTATACACATTCAACAAATACATGTTGAACACCCACTGTATCGCCATATGCCCATAGTCACTATTCTAGGTGTTGGATGAACTGGTGACTAAGACAAACAAGATCCTTGCTCTCATGGAGCTTGTGTTCTAGTAGATAAACAGAGCATTGGAAACAAGAATTTCAGATAATAGTACAATGAAGGACACAAAACAAGGTGCATGCAATAGACAACAGGGGTGGAGGAATAGCTAATTTAGAGATGTTTCCCAGAAAAGCTAGACATTTTAATAAGAGACCTGAATGATGAGAAAAGACAGAGCTGCCATGAAACAATGGGAGTTCAGGGGAGAATCCAGCAGAGGACTGTAAGTAGAAAGGCAGAGAAGACCTTGGCTTGTGAAAGGAAAGAGGACCAGTGCAGCTGGAGCGTGGTGATCTGGGGGAGAGCGGGCAGGGGTAGGGAGAACTGGGGTGCAGTTATGTGGGGCTTTGTAGGCCACGGGTAGGAGTTTGGATTTTATTGTAAGTATAGGCACACCTCGTTTTATTATGCTTCATTTTATTGCAGATAAGGCATTTTTTATACATTGAAGGTTTGTGGTAACTTTGTGTCGAGCAAGTCTATCAGTGCCATTTTTCCAGTAATAGCATGTGGTTTCTGTGTCACATTTTGGTAATTCTCACAATATTTCAAACTTTTCCATTATTGTTATATTGTTACGGTGATCTGGGATCAGTGATCTTGGATGTTGTACTATCAGAATTGTTTCTGTAATTGGGGTGCCTTGAATCATGCCCATATAAGACAGTGAACTTAATTGATAATTTTATATGCGTGCTGTCTGCTTCACCAACCAGTGGTTCCTCTGTCTCCCTCTCCTAGGGCCCCCCTGTTCCTTGAGACACAACAATATTGAAATTAGGCCAATTAATAACATTACATGTAGGCCTCCAAGTATTCAAATGAAAGGAAGAGTTGCATGTCTCTCACTTTAAATCAAAAGCCAGAAATGATTAAAGTTGATGAGAAAGGCATATCAAAAGCTGAGACAGGCCGAAAACTAGGCCTCTTTTGCCAGTTAGACAAGTTGTGAATGTAAAGGAAAAATTCTTGAAGGAAATGAAAAGTGCTACTCTGGTGAACGCACAAATGATAAGAAAGTGAAATAGCCTATTGCTGATGTGGAGAAAGTTTGAGTGGTCTGGTTAGATCAAGCCAGCCTCAACATTCCCATAAGCTAAAGCCTAAGCCAGAGCAAGGCCCTAACTCTGTTCAGTTCTTTGAAGCTGAGAGAGGTGAGGAAGCTCAGAAGAAAAGTTGGTTCATGAGGTTTAAGGAAATAAACTGTCTCTATAACAAAAAAATGCAAGATAACGCAGCAAGTACTGATGGAGGAGCTGCAGCAAATGATCCAGAAGATCTAGCTAAGAACATTGATGAAGGTGGCTACATTAAACAACAGATTTTCAATGGAGACTAAATAGACTTACATTGGAAGAAGATGCCATCTAGAACATTGATAGCTAGATAGGAGAAGTCAATGCCTGGGTTCAAAGTACAGGCTGACTCTCTCGTTAGGGGCTAATGCACCTGGTGACTTTGAGTTAAAGCCAATGCTCATTTACCATTTGAAAATCCTAGGACCCTTGAGAATTAGGCTAAATCTACTCTTCCTATGCTCTATAAATGTAACAACAAAGCCTGGATTACAGCACATCAATTTATAGCATGATATACTGAATATTTTCAGCCCACTATTGAGACCTACTGCTCAGAAAAAAAGATTTCTTTCAAAATGTTGTTGCTCATTGACAATGCATGCAGTCAGCCAAGAGCTCTGATGGAGATGTACAAAAAGATGAATGTTGTTTTCATGCCTATTAATGCATCATTCATTGTGCAGCCCATAAATTAAGGGGTAATTTCATCTTTCAAGTTATATTAATAAATACATTTTATACAGCTATAAACACCACAGATAGTGATTCCTCTGATGGATCTGGGTAAAGCAAATTGAAAACCTTCTGGAAAGGATTCACCATTTAGATGCCATTAAGAACATTCCTTAGTCCCAGCTATTCGGGAGGCTGAGGCAGGAGGATCGCTTGAGCCCAGGAGTTTGAGGTTGCTGTGAGCTAGGCTGACGCCATGGCACTCTAGCCCAGGCAACAGAGTGAGACTCTGTCTCAAAAAAAAAAAAAAAGAACATTCCTGATTCATGGGAGGAGTTCAGAATATCAGTATTAACAGAAGTTTGAAAGACATTTATTCCAAACCTCATGGATGACTTTGAGTGGTTCAACACTTCAGTGGAGGAGATCACTGCAGATGTGGTGGAAATAGCAAAAGAACTAGAATTAGAAGTAGAGCCTGCAGGTGTGACTGAATTGCTGCAATCTCATGATCAAACTTGAATGGATGAGGAGTAGTTTATGGATGAGCAAAGAAAGTGGTTTCTTGAGATGGAAACTACTCCTGATGAAGATGCTGTGAACATTGTTGAAATGACAACAAAGCATTTAGAATATCCCATAAACTTAGTTGATGAAGCAGTGGCAGGGTTTGAGAGGATTGACTCCAAGTTTGAAAGATATTCTCCTGTGTATAAAATGCTATCAAACAGCATTGCATGTTACAGAGAAATCTGTTGTGAAAGGAAATTAATTGATGTGGCAAACTTCCTTGTCTTATTTTAAGAAATTGTCACAGCCATCCCAGCTTTCAGCAACCACCACCCTCCCTGATCAGTCAGCAGCCATCAACATTGAGCCAAGACCCTCCACTAGCAAAAAGATTACAACTTGCTGAAGGCTCAGATGATTGTTAGCATTTTTTAGCAATAAAATATTTTAAAATTAAGGTATATACATTGATTTTTTAGACATAATGCTATCACACACATAATAGACTACAGTATACTGTAATGCATAACTTTTATATGCACTAGGAAACCAGAAAATTTGTGTGACTCACTCTATTGGGGTGATTTGGAACTGAACTCACAGTATCTCCAAGGTATACTTGTACAGTGGGAAGCCATTAGAGGATCTTAATTGCAAGAGTGATATGAATTAATTTATGTTTTAAAAAGACATTTGGGCTGCTGGAAGCAAGGAAACAAGTTAGCAGGCCATAACAATAGTTTACTCCAGAGCTGACGGTGGCTTGGATTAAGATGGCATTGAAAGTGGTGAGATGTGGAATTTAATTGACGGGACTGGCAGTTAAAGTACACATGAGAAATGAGGAAGGGAGGACGTGGCATGCCTACTAAGGTTGTGTCCTGTGTAACTGGACAAATGGTAGACTGCAAGACTAGTTTACCTTCCATAAGATGGGGAAACTGCAGGGATGGCAGAGGAGTAGATTTTTAGTCAGAAGGGATTTGGGACCTGTCAAGTTTGAGGTCACTATAAGACATCAAAATTTAGAGCCGATTAGCCAAAACTCTTATTTTTCAAGTGTATTACTTATTCTCTTTAGTCTTTGCTGCAACTTTTTTTTCTCTTTTCACACCTAAACTTTGGAAAATCAAAATCTTTGTATCTTATGGTTGTGATGTAAGCCTCTTCTGGCAGTAAATATGGGACCATCAAAATACAGTGTTGTGAGCCGGGCACGGTGGCTCACACCTGTAATCCTAGCACTCTGGGAGGCCGAGGCGGGTGAATTGCTCGAGGTCAGGAGTTCGAAACCAGCCTGAGCAACAGTGAGACCCTGTCTCTACTATAAAAATGGAAAGAAATTAATTGGCCAAATAATATATATAGAAAAAATGAGCTGGGCATGGTGGCGCATGCCTGTAGTCCCAGCTACTCAGGAGGCTGAGGCAAAAGGATCGCTTGAGCCCAGGAGTTTGAGGTTGCTGTGAGCTAGGCTGACGCCATGGCACTCACTCTAGCCTGGGAAACAAAGCGAGACTCTGTCTCAAAAAAAAAAAAAAAATACAGTGTTGTGAATTTGCTGGCTTCAGCAAAAGTGTTTATCCCATTTTCCAACTTTCCAACCAGCTTATATTACAGAATTCAGAAAAATTGTGAACTTCATCTATCTTGTGCTAACTTGGCCTCAACATAAAGGACTAATAAATATGAAAGCTCTCCCTTGGCAAGAGTTTTAAATTATTTTTTAAGAGGTTCTGCTCTATTTACTGAAGATTTTCTAGGGTTTCTCTGGATTCCTCAAATACATTAGATATGCAGTAAATACTCATTTTGAATTTTGGTTTTATTTGCTATCTTTCTGCTATGAATTTCATATACATATTTTTTACCTTATATACCTTTTTGTCTAGAACCTTTGATTTATTAAGATTACTATTATTTAAACTATCTCCTCTTATAATCTTGTTCCTTTGAATTAGTGGGTGGTAGAATACAAAGACAATGTTATGAGGTCACATTAAGGATAGACAAGGAAAGAAAATAAAAGTAAGTGTAGGAAATTAAGTTTTACAAGTTTTAATGATTTTTTTTGCTTCCTTCTGAAGGCTAACCAACCCAGTGTTATGTATTATAACGTTGGCAAACGTAAAATTTCCTAACTGTGGTTTATGTCAGTTATCTATTGCTGCACAATAAATCACTCCCAAACCAGAAGTTTCAAACAATGACGATTTATCTCATGCAGTTTCTGAGGATAAGAATCCGACAGTAGCTTAGCTGGGTCTTGGCCAAGAGTCTCTCATGAGCCAAGGCTGCAGTCGGCTGAAGGTTTGACTGAGGCTGGAAAGTCCACTTCTCAGATGGCTTGTTCACAGAGAGATCGTCAGAGACCTCATTTCCTCACTGGCTATTGGCAAGAGGCCTGAGTTTTTTCTCTTGTCATTTGGGCCTCTCAGCAGGGCTGCCTGACTGTGCAGCTGAGTGTGCTCCTGACATGGCAGTGTGCTTCCCCAGCATGAGAGAGAGAAAGGAGAGAGAGGTTTGGAGGTGTTCCGTTATTGACTCTAGCCTTTCCTTCCAAGCTCCAATTGAAAGTTTCAAAGTTTTGTTTTGTTTTGTTTTGTTTTAACTTTTTTTTTTATTTCGGCATATTATGGGGGTACAGATTTTAAGGTTTCAATAAATGCCCATTTCCCCCCCTCCCCCCAAAAGTCTGAGTCTCCATCATGACCATCCCCCAGATGGTGCACATCTCACTCATTATGTATGTATATACCCGCCCCCCTCCCCCCTCCCACCTGCCCAATACCCTATTACTGTAGTACCTATGTGTCCACTTAGGTGCTACTCAGTTAATAACAGTTTGCTGGAGAATATATCTGGTGCTTGTTTTTCCATTCTTGGGATACTTCACTTAGTAGTATGGGTTCCAGCTCTAACCAGGAAAATATAAGATGTGCTATATCACCATTGTTTCTTAGAGCTGAATAGTACTCCATGGTATACATATACCACATTTTATTAATCCATTCTTGGATTGATGGGCACTTGGGCTGTTTCCACAGCCTTGCAATTATGAATTGTGCTGCTATAAACATTCGAGTGCAGGTGTCTTTTTTGTAGAAGTGTCATTGGATCAGTTTCAAAGTTTTGATGGTGGTAGTTATTCCTCAAATGAGAAATGTTTTTTTCACAAGTATCAAATTTATATCCTGCTGCTCTGTTTCTGTGACTTTCTGCTTCCAAAATAATTTTAATTTCATTGCAAAATCATGATAATTTAAAGACACTTTCGGCCAGGCACCGGTGGCTCACGCCTGTAATCCTAGCACTCTGGGAGGCCGAGGCGGGTGGATTGCTCGAGGTCAGGAGTTCGAAACCAGCCTGAGCAAGAGCGAGACCCCGTCTCTAGTATAAATAGAAAGAAATTAATTGGCCAACTAATATACATAGAAAAAATGAGCCGGGCATGGTGGTGCATGCCTGTAGTCCCAGCAGGACTGAGGCTACTTGGGAGGCTGAGGCAGGCGGATTGCTTGAGCCCAGGAGTTTGAGGTTGCTGTGAGCTAGGCTGACGCCACGCACTCTAGCCTGGGCAAGAAAGCGAGACTCTGTCTCAAAAAAAAAAAAGAAGTGCATAAAAACACTTTCAATGGCATTGTGTTAGTCTGTTTCGTGCTGCTGTTAACAGAATGCCACAGACTGGGTAATTTTTATGGAAAAATATTTATTTCTCAGAGTTCTGGAGCCTGGGAAGTCCAAGATCAAGGCACTGGTATCTGATGAGGGCCTTCTTGCGTCCTCACATGGCACAAAGTAGAAGGGCAAGCAGGGACAAATATTATGTCCTCGTGGCAGAAGAGCCGAAGAGAGTAAACCGAAGCCTTTTCCGTAGGGGCATTAACTTTACCACGTGACTCGATCACCTCCTTTAGGCCCCACCTCCCAATACTTATTGCATTGGGAATTAAGTTTCCAGCACATGAATTTGGGGGGACACATTCAGACCATAGCAGGCATTTCAACTTAACACTTGTATTACTAATAGTGTACCTAACCCAACTAAAGTGCCAGCCATATGAGCATTTACGACCATTTATTTGCGTGTACTGACACTAAAAACTACGCTGTGACTGCTGACTGGCAGGCATCTATTATAAGATGCATCCTGATTTCAGAGTGTTAGAATGTGGGGAAAAAATGTTTCTAAGAATTGAAGAAATATGGCAAATAATTTTCTCACGTAATCATGGGGAAGTACAGGAGATCAAAGTTCCCTGGGTAAGTGTAAGTTTCTTTCCTCATGGTTTTACAAAGCCTGGGGAAGAAGATGTGAATGGGTGATTTATAACAGATAAATATGTAGGTTATTTCCAGAATATTTCATTTTTTGTTTTCAGATACATAAACAATGAAAATCCCTCTTCTGTTATTTTTATTTATTAATTTTTTTTTTCAGGAATAAAGATCGTTGTAAACCCAGAATCAAAGGCAGTCTTGGCTGGACAGTTTGTGAAACTGTGTTGCCGGGCAACTGGACATCCTTTTGTGCAATATCAATGGTTCAAAATGAATAAAGAGGTATTTTTAATGTCTTTTAATTCTTCTATAATAAGAAGAGAGAATGATAGGAAATTATTATTGTCCTAAATGTGGTTTTAAGACTTTGGTTTAAGAGTCTGATAGGCATTGCTAGGTTATTGCTGAAGTATTCAATAATTATTATTTTGGTAAGACAATTCCAAAATTGTCTCACCAAAAACTTGTAAACATTAGTAATGAAATCACTTCTCCACTCTAAAAATTGTAGAGGGCCGGATGCGGTGGCTCACACCTGTAATCCTAACACTCTGGGAGGCCAAGGCGGGTGGATTGCTTGAGGTCAGGGGTCCAAAACCAGCATGAGCAAGAGCGAGACCCCATCTCTACTGAAAATAGAAAAAAATTAATTGGCCAACTAAAATAGATAGAAAAAAATTATCTGGGCATGGTAGCGCATGTCTGTAGTCCCAGCTACTCAGGAGGCTGAGGCAGGAGGATCACCTGAGCCCAGGAGTTTGAGGTTGCTGTGAGCTAGGCTGACGCCACGGCACTCTAGCTCAGGCAACAGAGTGAGACTCTGTCTCAAAAAAAAAACAACAAAACAATAAAAATTTTAGAAAGTAGGGATTACATAGGACATCAACATTAGCAAGTATGGAAACCTCACCAGTACATTCTTACATATCTATACAAAACTTTTTGCAACAGATGTATTTCAACCAAAATCTTTAAAAGATTTTCAAGGCTACATGGAAAGCTAATATCTTATTTTCTTAAGAATTCCACATAACTGTGTTCTATCAAAAGATTTAGGAATTGTGTAGATTCTAAAGTAAAATTCAGGTAGACAGAGTGGGGCATTTATTCCTTTTGTGGAAGGATTGTATCCCTGCACCATTCCACAGATAACTTATAATCAAATATTAGAATTCTCTTTTCCTCAGAGTTCTTCAAACTACCTGCCACTGCGGGGTTCTCAGTGGTCTGGCTGCCCCATGTTGAATCTCACTTTTGTGGGCTTTTCCCTTCCTCTCTCACATCCCTCTTCCTTCACCCTCTTCCCTCCTCAGTTACATCTGAAAACTCAACTCCATATTTAGTCACAACCTCAGGCACAGTATTTCAGCTTCCTTCCAAACTTGATGCCTAGTCTCCATTTGCAAATCTAAAACTAAATAAAAGAGCTGTTCTCAGATTATGATTTTCCTTTTAATTGGATCACTTCATGTGATAGAAGATTTTGTGGTATTATGTAATTTTTTATTTCTATCTCTTACACAGACGTAAGGTAAAAGAACTGTGGAATGTAGTAAAAAGATTGCATATAGGCTTTGGCACCAGAGAGGTCTGTGTTGGAACCCTGATGACACTTGTTAGCCACATGAATTCCTATCATAAAGGGTTGTGAGAATTAAGTAGACAGGATGTTTTATGTGCCTAGGCTCTTGAGAGATGGTAGCTAAAGGTATTTTTTACCATATTTTCTTAATTGTAACATTGTTTTCATTTTAATGAATGACTTTTGAAGAATTGGGTAAAACTTGCTACATTTATGTGTATTGTTTGTAAAATATGTCCTGATTAGAGAAAGGTAGAAATGTAGGGGGTGGGGGTGTGTGTCTTAGATTGGAATAGTTGTAATGGATTTAAAAACTCTTAACAAGTCAAGTTTTGTCAAACCACTGTCATGTTTATAGGTTGTTGATAGGTCTATTGTAGGTGTAGGAGATTTTCATTTAACAAGTGTTTGTTGAGTGCCTGTTTTGTGCCAGGCCGTGTTCTAAGGCATGACAATACAGCAGTGACCACCAGGTCTCAGCACTTCTCTACGCCAGAGCAAGAGCATCACACTGCGGTGGGGAGACAAACAGTAAGCACATATAGTCAGTTCTGTGAGTGGAGAGCTATGAGGAAAACCAACAGGGTGGTGATATAAGGAGGTGAAAAGCCACTAAAGGTTTTAAGCAAGGGAAGTAAGGCAATAGGATTTATGTTTGCTGCTTGAAAGAAGCAGAAAACAGCAAGAAGCCCAGCTATCTAATGCCTGTGCTTGACTAGAAATAGCAGTAGTGTGGGCTCTAGGGTATGGCAGTGGCGGTGGATCATAGTGCGTGATTCAGTATGTATTTTAGAAATGTGTTTAACCCAAGTGACAGACTAGATGTGAGCATGAGGAGAAAGGAGGAGAAATCAAGATGACCCTTAGGTTTTATGCTTGAGCATCAGGGACATGTCGAAGATTGAAGAGGACCAGGTTTAGGGAGAAAATTCAAGAGTTTGACTTTAGATATGTTAAATTTGAAGTGCCTAGTACAATCTAGATGAATCAGCTGGGAAGTTTGGGTGTCTGGGGAGGCAGCATTGAGAGCTATGTAGGATCAGGAACCAGCAAGGAGATAACTAAGAGGAATCTGCCAGAGAGATAGGAGGAAAGCCAAGAGAGGATGGTGTGGAAGTCTAGAGAGGAAAGTGTTTCAAGAAGAAAGAGGTGGCCAGCTTCTTCAGTGCTGCAAAGAGAAAGAGTGGGGCGGGAGAAGCTTGCTTGGTGTTTTGGTTTATTTAAGATAGAAGATTCTAGAGTATGTTTTTGAGAGTAATATAGTAAAGGGGGGAAGTAGATGCTAAAGTAAAGAGAAAAAAATTGTAGGAACAAGGTCAAGAGAAGATGGAATTTGGGGGGAGGAAATACTTTACCTTCTTAGGTTCAGTACCTGGGGGCCCATGAATTAACTGAAAGAAGACAGATTAACAGGAGAAAAAGTTTACTTATATGCATACAGGAGCTTACAAAAGAAATAACTGGCTAAATAGCTAAGTTATAACTTAGTAGGGAAAAGACAGGTGTTGGGGAGCCTCTGAGGGAATAAATAGGTTTCTTCTGGAAAGACAAATGAGTTTCTAGAAGAGCAAGAGGAAATAGGAAAGTTTGTGATCATGTTTATTTGTGCATGTGCCAGTGGTCTTTCCCCTTCTTTGTGGCCATAAAGGGGTTTTACTCTTGGTCTCCTTTCTGGGAGTAAAAGCTGCCCCAAGAGGGAATTTATGGCGGCCTCATCATTTCCCAGAACTTTCTGCTTGTAGTCAGATAAGGAGAGACTGAGAAGACTTGTTTCTGCCTCTGTTGAATCTCACATGTCTTCAGTTTAATGTAATCTTCATACCAACCCTGAGGATCTGAGTGGATCCCCATAGATCTTTAGCTCATGTAGCCTTTATTAGGAAAATGCATCTTCCATTTTAACAGGAGGGATAGGTCTGTGATTTGGTGGCAGGAAAAGGTATAATTTTTATCTGAAGTCAATGCCTAAGAGAAGGTAGGATTGCCGGAGATTTGAGGAGGCAGAGCGAGTATATATTAATAATCTAGTAGGAGAGCAGATTTACCAGGATAGCATAGGATCGTCAAGCAGTGCTAAATGCAGCCTGTCAGCCCAGTTGTCATGCCTTCAGCAGAGTGGTCCTGCTCTGGTGCAGTTACTGAGAAGGAGAGAGTTGATTTCAGCTGGTTGGGGATTGCAGAGGAAAAGGGGTGAATATCCTTATCTGAAATGTCTGGGACCAGGAGTATTTTAGATTTCAGTTTTTTTTTTCAGATGTTGGAATATTTGCATTATGTATTTACTGGTGGACCATCCCAAATCTGAAAGTCCAAAATTACATGTGCTCCAATCAACATTTCCTTTGAGTGTCATGTCGATGTGCAAAAAGCTTCAAATTTAGGAGCATTTCAGATTTTGGGTTTTCAGATTTGTAATGCTCAACCTACCCTTTGCAAGGGAGTTATTGTAATATAATGAGACACTTGGGTAACCCCTTAACAATGTGCCAAAGTTTGTGTAGCTGATACATTGCTGTGAGCAGAAAAAGTGAAAGAAACATTATTGGGGTGATGGAGCCCTGGGGAAGAGTTTGGGAACCCGTGGGTGGCTGCTCCCCTCAACACTGATAGCTTTCCTTAGCCCTTCTCAGCCCAGACCTGGAAAGAGAGTGGATATTGTTTGGTTGAGGATTCTATCCTGTTAGAGAATGTTGCAGATCAGAAAGTGAAATCTCAAAGTGAACTAACTTGTCTGTGAATTTACAGCTAATTTGGTTAGAGCCGAAAATCATAGTCATGTCTAACCATGGTGGTGCTTGTCCTATTGTATGGCTGCTTAACTCATAAACATTGTGATTCTAGATCTTTTCAGCACTCAATGATTGAACTGTTTTAAATGACACATGGTTTTCTGTTAGCTTTTGGAAGATATATGAGGGCAACTTTACTTAATTGATTTATAAAAGACTGTGGATTTTTAATACTTTAGTCCTAAATAACTCAAAAATGTTTGTTTTTTAATTCAAAAATATTTTAGAACTTGGTGGGGGTAGGGAGAACAAGACATACTTTCAAGTCTCCATACTGAAATCATAGATTTTCCACAGTATATTTTATAAGACATGTTTTTGATGAGTTCATTCACTTATTCTCTTATTGATTCTTTCACAGATTCCATATGGAAATACATCAGAACTTATTTTTAACACGGTGCATGTAAAAGATGCAGGCTTTTATGTCTGTCGAGTTAATAATAATTTCACCTTTGAATTCAGCAAGTGGTCACAGCTAGATGTTTGCGATGTCACAGATGTAACAGAAAGCTTCCAGGGTAAGTGATAAAAGAAGTTGAATGTTGGGACAAGGATTGCCTTATTTTGTTTTATTTTAAATGTTTACTTTTAGATAATTTCAGAGTGCCAAAAGCTCACAAATGTACTTCATCCAATATAATGTCAACAGTTGTTAAGATTTGATTCCATATGCTTTGTCTTTCTCTGTGTGTTCACATACACACATGTGTGTGCAGATCTCAGGATGACATAGGCCCTCCTCAGTCTGGTTCCTGTGCCTGACCTCTTCAACCTTTCCTTCCCTCATGGCCCATTAGCTACCCTCATGCATGGCACCTGTATGTACTCAAGCTTCATTTCTCCTGCCACTCCTGTTGTCTTGAATATGCCTTGTTTATTCACAACTCACATCTTTGCGTCAGTTCATCTTTCCATCTGGAATACCTCTTCTCCTGGCATACTCTCATGATTCTTTCAAGCCTCAGCTTCCTCTTCTAGTCTCTTGGCCTTCTGATTTTACCTCTATTATTATAGAACTTGTTGCATTACTTTTAAAATTATTTGTTTGCCTAGTTGTGTAGGGGTAAAGAGTAGCTCATAGTTCCCTTTTGTCTTTCTAGTTCTTAGACCACAGCCTTGGCAGGTAGCGGTCACTCATCAGTGAGTGACCGCTATTCATTGAACACCTTCATGAGGCACAGTCTTGGGCTTAGGTATTAAAGCTGTTCTAAACTGAGCATTAGAGAGAGCCCCTGACCCAAATTACTTACAGAATGATCAGGAAGGAATGATTACCTGTTGCAGTAGGAAGCAGAAAGACTTCCTCAGAGCCTTCTTTGCTGCCTTTCTCTTCCTCCCAAAAGTTAACGTTTTGAACATACTTCTATCTTTCTGTTGTTATTGTCAGGCCTATCTGCCTATTAGACTAAGCTTCTGAGGGGAAAGTCTGGGTCTTAACAATCTTTGATGAATCCAAACACTTCACCAATAGGCATTCAATAGATGTTTGTCAACAGAATGAAAAACCAGGGTAAATTATGTTTCACTAGTCAGAGATGGGTACATTTCCATCAAGAGCATTTAATATTTTCATATTTAAAGCACACATTCAGGGCTATCTAAAAATCTCTGAAGGGTTCATTATAGCCAAAACTTACTTTTCCTTATTTAAGAAACAGATTGTGAAACTAACATCATGGGAAAATGCTACTTCTTGAAGTTACTCATGAGTGCTGAATACTATCATTGTAAAAAGTAGAGTAGAGAAACAAAAAAAGTATAAGACATGATGGTCTTGAGTTCTGTGATTAGGGTGTGAGTCAACTAGAGGTCAGTTTGTTGTGGATTTGAATGTTGTGGTCTCTGGTTTGGGAGGAGAAAAAACTCTTATCTAACATAGTGTTGCTGTTACTTTTCAGCTCCTTTCTATAATGTCTGTTTTCTCCCAAATCATTGTATTGCTCCTGAACATTTCTGTTGTGGAAAAACTCTAGAGTTGATGTCAGCACTAAAGGCCATGTAGTATGTCATTCAGTGCAACAAAACTTTCATCATTCATCTACTCATCGTGCTCTATCTTTTTAGTCTTATAACTAGTATTGATCGAGATAATGACCCAGTCTACTCCTTAGAGTAGCCATCAGATATATTTTGTTTATTTACATGCACAATCAAGACCATATTCTTTGTTGTGTTTGCTAAACAAAATAGAGAGGGAAACAGACTTTTTGTTAAAGTCTGCCTTCCATTCTTCTCTCTCATTTTTAGCCTTTTCCTAAACTCAAATAAATAATGTCAGGGTTGTTGAGAATAAAAGAATATCACGATTTTCTTCAAAGAAAAAGTATCTCATGTACCTCTCTCAATTTTAATTTTTTTCATCCTGTTTTTATTTTTATTTTATTTTTTTTAATTTATTTTTTGTTTTAGCATATTATGGGGGTACAAGTGTTAAGGTTACATATATTGCCCATGCCCCCCTGCCCCCTCGAGTAAGAGCTTCAAGCGTGTCCATCCATCCTATTTTTATTTAGGTATAATTTACATACAACACAATATACAGATCCTAAGTGTACAATCCAGTGAGTTTTAACAAATACATATCTGTTTAACCCACACCCACATCAAAATGTGGAACATGTTCATTAGCTGAGCGAGTTCACTTGTGCCCTTTCCCAGCCAATGCCTGCCCTTCTCACCGGTAGTCACTCTTCTGATTTCTTTCATCACAAATTGATTTTAGTTTTCCTTGTTTTAGAACAGGGGTCCTCAAACTTTTTAAATGGGGCCAATTCACTGTCCCTCAGTCCATTGGAGAGTGCGCACTGTGGGCCCGGGATGAGTCGGCTGCTAAGCAGGACGGGCAGTGGCGGCAAAAACACCCAGAGGGCCGGATAAATGTGCTAGGAGGCCTGCATGTGGCCCTCGGGCCGTGGTTTGAGGACCCCTGTTTTAGAATTTAAGATAGAGTCATATACATATATTTTTATATCCAACTACTTCCACTCAGCATAATTTTTAAGATTTATTCATGTTGCTAGGTATATCAGCAGTTAGTCCTCTCTTTGTTGAGTAATAATCCATTATATGAATAGGTTAGTTTATTGTCTTATTGATAACTAAGTTTGTGTCCAGTTTTGGAATATTGTGGATAAAGCTGCTATGAACATTCACTTAAAAGGCTTTTTCTGGAAATATGTTTTTATTTCTTCTGGATAATTACCTGTAAGTGGAATTGCTGAGTCACAGAGTAGATGTGTGTTTAATTTTCTTTAAAAACTGCCAAATATAATCGTTTCCAAAATAGTCTTACCATTTTACATTACCACCTGCATCCTGGGAAACCCTCTGACCCAGGCTGCCTAAGATTACTGGTCACACTAATGCCAGTTCACACTCTGCCCTTAAAAGTTTGTAAAACATTCAGCTGGCTTACTCTTCTCATCCATTCAGTTCTAAAGGTGGGGCCAAGCAGGGTGGACATTTGAGTAGGTGGGGGGGGCGGTGTCTGTGGTGGCCCAGAACAGGATATCAAATCCCAGGTAAGGTGCCTGTTTGAGAGTGGAACAAAGTCTCCAGATATAATCACGATTAATTAAGAGAGCAATTTATATCTTTCTAGACTATTTCTATGCATGTAATACACTTTAACATAGTTATAAATGGAATCATATCTAACAACTATTGATCACCTGCAATGTGTTAGACACTGAGTTTCATAGTAGAGACTTGGTACTGCATCAGACTGACAAGCCTTGCACCCTCAAGGAACTTAAAGAATAGTAAATGAGTATTATTGTTTCTGATATCTGCCTAGGGAAGAAATGTTAGTGATAACCTTTCCATTTATATTCAGTGCTGATAACAAAACTTCTTATTTCAGTAAGTCAAAGAACAGAACATAAAGCTTTCCATGTTGAATGTGAATATCATTGAAGATGTTAATAAGTTATTTGCTCCATCAAAAAGATGCTTCATCCAGACACATTTGGAAAACACTTGAACTATATTCCTCAGTTTAATTTATAGTGCATACTAACATTGAAAGTCCTACAATAGAGAAACGTGTTTAACCTTGTTTAGCCCAGAATTTTCTAAATTTATTTGTTCATGGCATTCTTTTGTCCATAGAACATCTCTTAATATTTCTAGAAGTGCTATAGTTTTGTGAAACATGGTTTGGGAAATGTTATTAAAGACTATAACAAATGAGGGGTGAACTTGGACATGTATTTTTTTTCTAATTATAGAAAAATTTTGTTTTTATTTCTAACCTAGAGCTTTTTCAAGGAAGTTTGGATGGCATCTCTGAATCCAAGTTGCAAATTTGTGTTGAACCAAGGTCCCAGAAGCTGATGCCAGGCAGCACGTTGGTTTTACAGTGTGTTGCTATTGGAAGCCCTATTCCTCACTACCAGTGGTTCAAAAATGAATCACCATTAACACATGAGACAAAAAAGCTATACATGGTAGGAAGTTGATTTGGGGAGTGTTTTGGGGGATTAATATGTAAAACAAATTGTACAGTTGAAATTTAGGTGAACATTAAAACTCATTTTTTGTTATTTAATATTTTCAGTATTTTAAAGTCTCTATGATTTAATATTAGCTTTTATATTTGCAAAAGTGCTAGAATTTATCATGGGCTTATATGCAAAATGTCAAATAGTATTGCATCAAACTTAACCACTAATAGAATCATTATATCATTTGCTTACTAGTATTTAACCTAATGAAGCTAATCTAACAATATTTAAAGCCTTCTGAATGTTATCTTTTAGAGAGTTTTGTTAAAACACAAAATGACTTTTTCTCCAAGCCAATTTAAATTAAAATTGAAGAGGAAATATGTGTATGTTCTGATCTTGATATAGGTGCCTTATGTGGATTTGGAACATCAAGGAACCTATTGGTGTCATGTATATAATGATCGAGACAGTCAAGATAGCAAGAAGGTAGAAATCATCATAGGTAAGCAGTGTTACTCAGTGTTCTCACAAGTCGACTTTAATATGAGCTATATAAACTGAAACATTTAAGTAAAGGAAATTCTTTTTACCCCATACTATTTGTGTGTTAAGTATCAGGAGTTATGAAATTTGAGACAATGCATACTAAATGCATAATCTAGATTCACATACAAAAAGCAAAAAGAACCAGGGGAAAAAGCTATTTATTTTATTTAGATCATTTTAGTTATTTAATTTTATAGTTTATTTTAAACATTTATGGCTAAAATGTATTCTTCAGAGCTTTAGCTACAAAATACTAATTTAGTGAAAAAGAGTTCTAATAAAACATTTTAAAACAAACATTATAGACAAATGAAGTAAGAATGATTATTAATCAACAGTCCCCATTGTGAACTGCATAATTTGGGAATTCTGCTTAAGCTTATCACAAGTATAGTTATGCTGTAATAGAATGCATGTTGACCTTGATGCACATGTTGTTTTGCCAGTATATCTCTATGATATTTATCTGTGTGCTTAATGGCTGCCCTTCCTAAGATCATGAATTACAGTATATTCAAATTTGTTTTCTCTGAAACAAGGAAGAACAGATGAGGCAGTGGAGTGCACTGAAGGTAGTGTAATACTTTGGTTTGAAACCAAATCTCCTGCATGCTGGTTATTCTCGGGATTGGTGCAGTGCTCTTAGCTTACTGAGTGCAGTAATGGAAAAAATACTAGCTCTAAGAAAGGATTATGATTGAGGGGTATTATATCTTAGTCTTTGAAATTTTATAAATTGCCACAGACACTATTACAATAACTAATCTTCAGTTGCCTTCTTATCACATATAAGAAAAAAGTTTCTGTATAGTATCTTCTGAGTAGTGACCATTTGTAATTAATTCTTAATGTTAATTTTTATCTGCATAAAATTTGTTAAAAAAGATAGGTGGCTATCCTGTCATGGATGTTTGTTTAGATTATTTTATCCTTTAGCCATGATGAGATGCCTCTCAAATGCAAATATAGTTTCTATAAAAGTTTCAGGACAGGAAATTTATTTAACACACGTTTTATATGTTTAAAATTATAAATATTCTGTTTTAATATAAAAAATTTATAGTATTTTTTTGAAGCTACAAAGCTGTAGATTAATCTGCCATGTCACCTTTACTATATGGAAAGAGAACTAAAAATCTTTTTCAGCATAAACTTCTCATTTGTTTTAATTAACTAAAATATTGTACTTAAATTGTAATAAGTAAGTTTTAAAACTTAGTGGCCAGACACGGTGGCTCACGCCTGTAATCCTAGCACTCTGGGAGGCTGATGTGGGCGGATTGCTCGAGGTCAGGAGTTCGAAACCAGCCTGAGCAAGAGCGAGACGCCGTCTCTACTATAAATAGAAATAAATTAATTGGCCAACTAATATATATAGAAAAACTTAGCTGGGCATGGTGGCGCATGCCTATAGTCCCAGCTACTCGGGAGGCTGAGGCAGGCGGATTGCTTGAGCCCAGGAGTTTGAGGTTGCTGTGAGCTAGGCTGACGCCATGGCACTCACTCTAGCCTAGGCAACAAAGCGAGACTCTGTCTCACAAAAAAAAAAAAAGAAAAAAACTTAGGTCACTTTTCTTAGCCTGATGTCACATTGGTTTGCAAAATTAGGTTTGTGGACAGCAAAGTATTTTTTCAATTTCTGCCTCTTTATAACACAACCTTAAGCTCAACTTGGGTAAAGTAAGAAAATAATGTTAAATCTTACATTTCCTGATTTTCCTGTCCTTTGTGTCTCTGTGGTATCACTTTGAAATACTATAATTACTGTTATCATCCTAATACTTGTGAACAAGAATTCTCTCACATAAGGGAGTTCCAATCTCATGATTTGTTAACACTATGGGAAGCCATGTAAGAAATCCTAATCTTCCTCTCTTAATTCTTGCCTAATTGCATGGTTTTTAAAACTTCTTAATGTTGAAGACCTCTAAGAATAAATGTAAGCTAGCACTGCTGTTTTTCTTCAGGGTGATGCATGTGAATTAACACTTGCTGTGCTGCTTCTATACCTGAAAGATTTCTTATATAATTTTGGCAGTGGCAAACATACCATTAAACAATAATTTTCAAATAACTCTATTCAGAACATAGAGATGGGGCCGGGCGCGGTGGCTCATGCCTGTAATCCTAGCACTCTGGGAGGTCGAGGCGGGCAGATTGCTCGAGGTCAGGAGTTCGAAACCAACCTGAGCAAGAGCGAGATCCCATCTCTACTATAAATAGAAAGAAATTAATTGGCCAACTAATATATATAGAAAAAATGAGCCGGGCATGGTGGTGCATGCCTGTAGTCCCAGCTACTCTGAAGGCTGAGGCAGCAGGATTACTTGAGCCCAGGAGTTTGAGGTTGCTGTGAGCTAGGCTGATGCCATGGCACTCACTGTAGCCTGGGCAACAAAGTGAGACTCCATCTAAAAAAAAAAAAAAAAAAAGAACATAGAGATGAAAATCCAGCTATGAAGTTGCTCCAAAAATTTCAGATAGAAAAATTAGATCCAAATCTTTTTCTACAAAAGTCTACAAAGTTGAGACATTGTGTGTAAACAGTGTCTATATGTGTATATATATATATGGAGAGAGGGGGAGAGAGAGAGCAAGTGAGCATGCGCACGCATGTGCGCTCATGGTGTCCTCCACTTCATTTTACGTATTTTGTTAAAAATACTTGATCAGACTATTCTGCCATGAAAAAGAATGAAATTATGTCATTGGCAGCAACATGGATGGAACTGGAGGTCATTATGTTAAGTGAAATAAGCTAAGGCATAGCAAGAGAAATAAGGCATGTTCTTACTAACATGTGGGAGTTTAAGAAGTTGATCTCATAGAGGTTAGAGGGTAGATAGATAGTTACCAGAGGCTGGGAAGGTGGAAGAGAATGAAGAGAGGGTGGT
Organism: Microcebus murinus; assembly: GCF_040939455.1. Lineage (NCBI taxonomy): Eukaryota > Metazoa > Chordata > Mammalia > Primates > Cheirogaleidae > Microcebus > Microcebus murinus. Next base: position 15,682,917 of record NC_134120.1, on the reverse strand, counting down.
CAATGGTTACTCTTGGGATATAGGTCAAACAAGCCTACAGTTAGATAGAAGGAATACGTTCTAGTATTTGATAACACTATAGGGTGACTATAGTTAACAATAATTTATTGTGTATTTCAAAACAGCTAGAAGAAAAGAGTCGAAATGTTCCCAACACAAAGAAATAAAAGTTTGAGGTGATGGATATCCTGAATACCTTGATTTAATATTACACATTCTATGCATGTGTCAAAATTTCACATGTAGCCCATAAATATGCACAAATATTATGTGTCAGGATCAGGGGTGGGGGTTGAATAGGTGGATTTTTTTTAGGACAGTGGAACTATTCTGTATGATTAACTGTAATGGTGAATACATGTATACAAATTTTAAACAGTCATTTAGGAGGTCAGAGGAGGCAGACCCCAAGAGGGACAAGACTCTAGCTGTATTATAAATGTCTCAAACAGCCTCACTGAAGAGGGATGGAAGAATAAGGTGTGCTGCTGACCCAAGTAACTGGGAATAAGTCTAGTCTGTAAGATTGAAGGCAAAAGAAATTACACTCATGCACTGGTTGATACCCTCCTTAGTTGATTTTATGTCTCATATAAGAATAAAGTTTGGGCCGGGTGCGATGGCTCACTCCTGTAATCCTAGCACTCTGGGAGGCTGAGGCGGGCGGGTTGCTCGAAGTCAGGGGTTCAAAACCAGCCTGAGCAAGAGGGAGACCCCGTCTCTACTATCAATAGAAAGAAACTGATTGCCCAACTAATATATATAGAGAGAAAAAAATTAGCCAGGCATGGTAGCTCATGCCTGTAGTCCCAGCTACTTGGGAGGCTGAGGCAGTAGGATTGCTTGAGCCCAGGAGTTTGAGGTTGCTGTGAGCTAGGCTGACGCCACGGCACTCACTCTAGCCTAGGCAACAAAGTGAGACTCTCAAAAAAAAGAATAAAGTTTGTGTGTGTGTAACATCTTAGGAATAGTATAACATTTGTAATTTACTGTTAAATGTTAATTTTTTTATCTTCATTAAATTCATGAAGGAAAAAAAAATAAACTGGGCATGGTTGAGCACATCTTTAGTCCCAGCTACTCAGGAGGCTCAGGACTCAGGTGGGTCACTTGCATAGGAGTTCATGCCTAACCTGGGCAACATAGCAAGACCCCATCTCTAAAAGAAAAAAAATCAGATAGCTATAATGTCATAGATATTTGCTTATTTTTTTTAAAAAGATCATTTGAGATTATTAATTAGTTTCAAGAAGTTTATAGTTGGGGCTACAGACAAACCTATCTCTTGACTGTTTTTGTCCCATAATTGGCCAGAATATCTAAAACTTTGAACAAATTATGAATGAGCTTAGTGTTTTGTCATTTAATGAAAAACATTAATAGCTTAGAAGTCCTAAATGATGTGCATAACAGTAGTCTTTCTTATTCAGTATTTGCATGGCTTCTTCATTAATTTGAAAAGTTCTAAACTGATAAAACATTATAACCTGATTTAATGGCTGAAAAGTTACTACTTTGATTAGTCTTATTATTTGTGGTAAATTGGCAGTTATATTTCTTAAAATTAATCTATTTTCTCTTATTCCATTTTAGATGAATTAAATAATCTTGGGCATCCTGGTGAGTAGTACAAACAGAACATTAGTTTTAGATTTTTAAATTGTGGAACATAATAAAAATACTATAGATACTCTTTTGCTAGAGTAATACTAGCAGTTTTTTATTGCAATAATATAACTTAAGGTTGAAATTAACTATTTACCTAAAGTACAATTTCATGCAAGTGAAACACTAAAAATATTTTAGATTGTAAAACTATAAGGGTAGCAAAATAAATATTTGAGGCAACATAAAACATAAATATTTGAGGCAACATAAAACCTGTATTTTTTTATCATTGTGTATTACTCCTTATATCATGAAAAGTAAGTTAATGGTGGGAGAAGTGCACAATCTTGAATCCGAAAAGACAAGAGTATTTGAAAGAGTGATAGGTAACAGTTCTAAACAGGACAGACGCTGGGACCTTGTCTCCATTGCTCAATTGTAGAGTGTATCCGAATTCACTGGGTGGGCATCTTTACCTGAAGTAAGAAGTGTTTTCCTGGGAATAGTTGGCACTGCACAGGTGGGTTGGTCAGCGACCACTGAGAGACTGACAGTTGGTTGGCAGGAGTATGGAGAGCTCTGTAGACTAACTTTAATTAAAACAGGTTTCCGAACAAGCTAAGCTAAAGGGAAAGCCTTCACTGAGGTAAAAGGTATATTAATAATGAGGACAACATGAAAACAGGACATCAGTGTAGTTTATGGGGATTCTGAAAGACAGCGGTGGAACCTGTGAGTATACCTGAAAATAAAACCTTGCAGGAGATTAAGAAGGCAATGATGTCATTTAATATTTGTTCAAAGCTGTGTTATTTCTCTACATGTTATTTCTCATTATTTGAGCATCATAACTAGTTTGCTTAGTGTCATACTCATATTTCATTAATAAACATCTATTATTATGAATGCTCTTTGGGCTGTGCTTATTGCATATGAGCAAATTAGACACAGCAGAAAGCCACCATTACCTGTGTATCATTCTCCTTGCTGTAGTATTCTCAGTAAGACTTGCTTCAAACATCCAAAACTAAAAGGTGTCAGAAACCATCCTAGTAATTATTTCTCTTGGTCTGGATAGAATCCCCTTTTCCTAAATTTGCCTTTCATTTCTTGCCCTTCTTTAATGAACATTGTAAAAAGTTATTTTAGAAAAACTGTAATGAACAACCACCTCTAAAATTCTCAAATTTTCCTAGCCCCCTCTTTGATTATCTCCTTCTTCCCCACAGTTTGGAGAGTAGTTTAAAAAATGAATGATGTGTGTGAAAAGCTTTTTTTTTTTTGAGACAGAGTCTCACTCTGTTGCCTTGTCCAGGCTAGAGTGCCATGGCATCAGCCTAGCTCACAGCAACCTCAAACTCCTGGGCTCAAGCAATCCTCCTGCCTCAGCCTCCCGAGTAGCTGGGACTACAGGCATGCACCACCATGCCCGACTCATTTTTCCTATTTATTTTTAGTTGGCCAATTAATTTCTTTCTATTTTTAGTAGAGATGGGATCTCGCTCTTGCTCAGGCTGGACTTGAACTCCTGAGCTCAAACGATCCTCTGGCCTCGGCCTCCCAGAGTGCTAGGATTATAGACGTGAGCCACCACACCCCACCAGGAAAAGCTTTTAATAGGCTCCAGTGGCATTTGTTTTACTAGAAGTGCAAAGTTACCCTCTCAGTAGTAGATGTATGCCTGATTGAACGACACCTTTCCCTGCATCTCTTCCTGAGGATGGGAGCAGGACTTCATTTTATGTGTAATATGTGATGAAAGCATAGAATCTGGAATGAGGCTTATTAAACAGAATCCAGATTTGCTACTTGCTAGCTTGATAACTTTGGGCAAGTGACTTAATCTCTCACTGCTTCCGTGTCCTTACCTGTATAATGGGGTTAATAATAGTACATACCTCATAGGGTAGAGTTAGGTTTCATTAGATCTGTTACATAAAACATGTAGAACAGTGCCAGCCAAGGCATCAGTCAGTGTTAACAACTACTGCTGCTGCTGCTTATGAACACCACCATCGTTTTCAGGTTGTAATTTCCACTAACCTGCTAAAGATTATTACCCCAGCTGTGGCAATCAGTTACCAAGGGAATTCCACTGCTTTGATTCCAGTTCTGTCCCTTCATGAATGTCTTTCTCAAAAATCCAAAGGTCTTAAAATTGTACATTAGCTTTTAGAAATTGTTAGCTGTTATCTTAATGATGCCACTGATATTATTTATTACTTTTCAGATATCTTTAACTCTGAAAATATATCATGAATAACAATATCTTACACATTTTGCTTTTTTATCTTTGTACAGATAATAAAGAGCAAACAACTGATCAGCCTTTGGGTGAGTAGAGCTTTTAAAAAGTGCATGATTAAAATATGATTATAGTACTTAACTCTAGAAGGAATTTAAGACATTTTGATTTGATCTTAAAAATATTTGAATAATGTTGGGACCAAATGTTCAATTTTTTTTATTTGTAAAAGAAAGTACAAAAGAGGCTTAAGAAAGATTACAAAATCAGTTTCTGGAGTCAGGTCAACTTCTGTGGAATGATTTGTAAGTTTCCAGAAATATATAAGCAAACATAAACAAAAAGAAACATGTACAGGTCACATAAATGTTAACATAATTAGCAGAGGAAGAAGTGATTAATACTATGTTGTGGTGGGGGATGGAAATTAGGAAAGCATTACAGGGGTTTGTAGTAAGCTTTAGAGTTTGCTTCTTCCCCATCTTCTCCAGTGGGAAGGAAAGATGATTTAGGATAAAATGTAAATGAATAGTGGTACTTAAACAGTGCCTGAGAGAACAAAATATAAGGGAAGAATCTAGGAAAATAGCCAGGAGATTGATACCATAAAAGGTCAGCAAATTAATATTTAGAGGTGATAAAAGTAGTCAATGTTTTGATCCTGGCAGAGGTCAGGTGTAAACTAAGGTCTGAAATTTGTCCACTGGATTCAGCTACTGAAGAAATAATTGACAACTTTCAGTGAAATGTTGAAAGTGCTTAATATGTGTCAGTTACTAAGTTAAGTGAGGAATTAAAATATGGATAAAATGGATAAAGAATGATTTAGAAGTGAACAACTGAAGACAGAGTATAAATTAATTTATTAAAAAAAGAGTGATTTGAGGTTAACTAGTTGGGGCATATATTCAGATTTTTTAGAGAGATGGAGAAATAATGAGGATATTTACATTTGGAGAGGAAGGGTCTATTGCAACTGTATAGGTTAGACTGATCTGTTAAAGGATGGACAATTTGTGGAGCAAGTTCCTAGAGGAGATGTTAGAAATTTGGGCCAAGGTAAAAACAAAAGACACTGCCTTTAACAGAATGTTGAAATCTCTTCTTTTGAGATTAGAAGGAAGGAGAGATTGGTGAAGATACCGATTTGCTGGGAAGTTGAGTACACTTTTAGTTGGTAGTTTTTCTTTCTAGGTAAGTGGGCATAGTAAGATGCTTAAAGGATTTAGGAAAAGAGAGTAGACTAAGGCTGAATAGAGAACTTAGTGGCAGAGGCTTAGATGCTAAAGAAAATAGAAGCAATGTCTGATCATCTACAAGTGAAAGAATATTGAGAGAGTCCAGCTAAGACTTAAAAATTAAGACTTTATAATGGTACAGATCGGTTGTATAATTTTTCTGTAGCCGAGCTCAGCTTTAAAATAGAGAAGGCAGACTAATGAACTGGTTCTTCTGTTCTTTTAAGAAATACTTATCAGGTATCTACTGTGTGCCAGGCACTATGGTAGTCAGAGTTATATAGGGCACATCCAGAAGGGAGCAAGAGAGCAGGGATTTGGAGGAATTAACCAAGGGTTAAAGAGTGCATAGAGAAAGAAAGCCTTGAAAAGGCTAATAAACTAAGAGAAAATAGAGGAGTCAAGAGATTTAAAAAGTTTCTTGAGTTAGCTAGGCACACAGCAGCTCATGTCTGTAATCCCAGTGATTTGGAAGGCTGAAGCAGGGGACCTCTTGAGGTCAGGAGTTTGAGACCAGCCTGGGCAGTATAGCCAGACCCTGTTGCTACAAAAATTAAAAATGAAAAAAAATTAGCTGGGCATGGTGGTGAGTGCCTGTAGTCCCAGCTACTCAGGAGGCTACAGTGAACTTTGATCACACCACTGCACTCCAGCCTGAACGACAAAGGGCGACCCCATCTCTATTTTTAAAAAAGTTTACTGAGTTGGAAGAACAAGTGTAGTAGGGGCAAAACTGTTAAAAGAATAGAAGGTTTTATGGTTACAGAGAGGAAATATGTTGTTTTAGATTTTTAGAGGTGGAGCAGCTTAGATGGCAAAGTCGAGGCTACAGTCAGGGGATTAGGTGACAGTGAAGGTGAAGGCCCTTGATGTTAAAGAGGGACAAGGGACTGTGAATTACTACATTTAAAAAAGAATCTGCTGTGTTTCATTCGCAATAGTAAGTTTTTGTGTGTTCCAGCTCCATTATCTTTCCTCTAAATTCCCAAATCTCATTGGTTAAGAAAGACCTGTTAAAATAGTGTTCCAAATAAAGGCCTAGCCATTCTGTTCTCTAGTGAGAAGCATGTGTATGTCTGTAAGTACACAAAATGACAAGATTCAAACATAACTCGATTAGTTGCTGAGGATGGTTTAATCACAAGTATGCATTTAATAGTAATACTAATAAACTAAATGTTTTCACTTGGTGTAATGTAGAATTTAACCATGAGATGTAGATATTTTTTCTGATTTTTGGTAGATGGAAATTAAAACTGTTTAATAAAACTTGCTTAGAATTACACAATTTAGTAGGTGAACCAGGATTGTTTAGTAGATGAACCAGGTGTCTCTCATTCTATAGTACCTGTTAGCTTCATTATGCCAGGTGTCAAACACCTCCTAATTGAAACTGAATATTAAGTCATTTTCTATCATTGAAATTCACCAAACATTTAATGTCTCATCTGTGCTACCCTTTAAGAGAGAATAAGCCTTGGTTCCTGAACTCAGGCCTTGGAGTCTTAATAAGGAGAGACAGATGGTAAATGAATAATATAGTACATGGTACCTGCCATAGAAGAAATATGTAAAAATCTAGAAATTGTTCATAGAAGATGGTGATCAGATTAGTCTAGAAGAGTCAAGGAAGTCTTTACCTTTACCTAAGAGATGAAGCCCAGGTGAGGATTTTCAGGGATAAATAGGGAGATCACAAAGTGCATAAAATGAGAAGGTGTATTTGAGGCAGAAAGGATCAGATTTCATTCACAAATGAAGGAGGTGGGGGGAACTGTGGCTAAGACATGGCGAGGATGGAGACATGAAATAGATGGTGTGTGTGAGGCGCAAGCAGTTCAGCATAGCTGGAAGATAGAGTACTAGGGAAGGTGTACTGGGGATTAGAATAATTAGCAATTTTACTGCTGAATAACATTATTCCAAAATTTACTAGTATAAAAACAGTATCAGGCCAGGTGTGGCTCACACCTGGTGGCTGATTCCTATAATCTCAGTAGTTTGGAAAGCCCAAGTGAGATCACTTGAGGCCAGGAGTTCAAGATCCCATCTCTACAGAAATTTTTTTAAAATTAGCCACGCATGGTGGTGCATATCTGTAGTCCCAGCTACTTGGGAGGCTGAGGCTTGAGCCCTGGAATTTAAGGTTATAGTGAGCAAGGATCAGGCCACTGCATTCCAGCCTGGGCGATAGAGCAAGACCCTGTCTCTGAGGGAAAAACAAAAAAAAAATGAGTTTTATTATCTCTCGTGGTTCTATAGGTTGGAGTGGGTTCAACAGATGGTTCTGCTGCTGGTCTTTCTTGGGGTCTCTCACGTGGTTGCAGTCAGATGGTGACTGGGATTCCAGCATCCAAGGTGGCTTCACTCACATGCCTGGCACCTTAGTGGGGATTAGTGAAAGATTGAAAATCAATCTCTTTTTCCCCCCCACCCTCTCTTTCTCCCCACCTTCCCCCTCTTCCTCCCTCCCCCCCTCCACCTTCTACCTTTCCTTCCCTCAGTTTCTCTTCCCTCCCTGAGTGGTCTCTCCATACAGCTGCTTTCTTTACATAATGGCTAGATCCCCAAAGTGGAGGCTGTCACGGCTTCTTAGGGCTTAGACCCAAAACTGGCAGAATGTCACACCATATTATACTCATATTATACACATACAGCCCAGATTCGGGGCTGGGGTGACTACACTACACAACGGCAAAGATACCATGGTTTATTGGGGGCCACCTGTTATCATAGCTGGACAGGTAGGTGTGGACTAGAATGTAAATGGCCCTGGTATGCCAAACTAAGGAACTTGGACTTCATTTTGTAAGACATGGAGAGTCATTAAAAGATTTAGTACATGAGAATAATAAGAACTAAGTATTCAATCAGTCAGATTTGATGCCAAAACTCAATTTTTGATAGATATCCAAAGAGTTTATTTAACAGATACTTAATAGCATTTAATATGTACCAGGCCCTTTTCTAGGTGGTTCTGAATATTAACTCATTTTGGATAAGTAACATAATAATTACTATTAGACATGAAATTCATGCTATAACACTGTACCAATTTTTGTATTAAGCTTTGGAGGATATCTAGGATCTTATAGTTAAAATATCTTTCTTTAGTGGTTTCATTATTCTTTTGCTTAATCAACTGGCATTTTTATTTCCATCTTCCAATAAACGGTTTGTGCTCAAGAGGTTGTGGGTGGCTTTTACAGCAAATGTAAAAGGAAAGGAAAGGAAATTACAGCAAAGGAAATTTCTTCCATTCATTTTATCACTTAAAAACCATCACCAATTGCTTACATACTTGCTGCCTTGAAGTTTCTTTGTTCCTCACTCTTGTCTCCTCACATTTAGATTTATTGTTCCTTTCTCTGTCATGTCTCTGAAATCTGATTTTTCTTTTCTCTTTCTACAACTTATTTCCGGAATGGGTCTTTGTCCTCTCTTCTTTGGAGCACAGCAGTCAGCTTCTCTGTTTTAAATCCACCCCATTCTCCTGTCATCCAGAAACTTTTACAAATAGATTGGACAAGGTAAGATTTATTTACCCATCATCTTTATCACCATTAAATTCAAGAAAATATACTCTACGACATCTTAGGAACTAGCAATTAAAAATGATCATTGGAAAAATGTTTTAGAAGAGTTATAGGCAATTATCAATATATACATTTTAAGACTTGTAGTTCTCAAATTGTGGAACCCTTATATTTTATAAACAATACCAAGTGTTCTTTTGCAGGTGTGGATCACAAAACCAATGAATCAAGAATTGAGAGCCGGGCGCGGTGGCTCACGCCTGTAATCCTAGCTCTTGGGAGGCCGAGGTGGGAGGATTGCTCAAGGTCAGGAGTTCAAAACCAGCCTGAGCAAGAGTGAGACCCCGTCTCTATAAATACAAAGAAACTAATTGGCCAACTGATATATATATATATAAAAATTAGCCAGGCATGGTGGCGCATGCCTGTAGTCCCAGCTACTTGGGAGGCTGAGGCAGAAGGATCGCTCGAGCCTAGGAGTTTGAGGTTGCTGTGAGCTAGGCTGATGCCACGGCATTCACTCTAGCCTGGGCAACAAAGTGAGACTCTGTCTCAAAAAAAAAAAAAAAAAAAAAAAAAAAAAGAATTGGTATAAGCAGAAACATTCCATGATGCTTATTAATTTGATGCTAATTTTTTTCCCTAAAGAATCCAGTGATTTTTTTCTATTACACATTTGTAATTGTTTTCTGCCAATAAAACTCAGTCTAAGATGTATATAATTAAATTACAGTGTTCCACAAAAAAGCCCACAATGATTTATAAGCACTTCACTACTTTAATAGCTTGGGTGACCTCATGCTCTAAATCCATGACTGGGTTATAACAGTGTAAACCAGAGGCAGCACATTCTCTTATTTTCCCTCACTTAGGAGAAGATGGAACTGAATCTGTCATTCTCCTGGGATTGGGTCTGAATTCTGATAGGTTGATGAACTCACAGAAGAGCACACTGAAAATTTTCTTTCTGTAGATCAACTAGCCAACAGTCTTACTTTGGTATAAGAGTACTAGTTTATTTAAGAAGAACCTTAAAAAAAAAAAGAAATAACAAGTGATACTAAGTGTTATATTGCCTCCTATTGAAATCCATCGTGAGTATTCTCAGTTTTTTCGTTGAACTAAAAATGTGGCATAAGTATCATTTCATGTTTATCTAAAATGTGTATATTTATAAGACTAGGCGATTTGATAGAACTCTCTAAAAATGTAAACAGAATGAAGATATTGTGACAAAATTATTGAGGCTTTTCACAAAGTGGGGTTTTCTGCCTCTTTGAGAGAGTCACATTCTCTAAGTTGGGGCTAGTTTTTAACAGTAGAATTAAGTGTTCAATGGAAAAGAAGAAATTTCACCAAAGTGATTTTTGGTGAAATTTAAATCTTAGTGATTTAAAACATCAGAATTATATATTATAGACATTAAGTCAGGAATGTGATTATTCATGTCTGTTTCGACTTCAGAAGGGTGATATTCATAATAACTTACAAATAAACTGCTTAGCAGCACTTCGTGATGGGGGTTGGTCAGCAAGTCCTGGCCTGCATCAGAGGAGGTGGCCTTCGTTCTGCCCATCTGGCTCTTTGACAGTTGGCTGGTGCTACCAGGTGCTCTCATCACACTATCTCCTCCCCTCCCTGGCATGTCTATACTGGTGTCTGCTGTGACTTTTACTGCACACACCTCACTGTCCTTAAGAAAAAAGTTACCATAGCTTTTTATTGTCATGGGATGGTCTTGAGTTTTTAACCTTTGACCCCACCCCAGACTATCAAAGAAAGGTAGAATTTTGAAGACCTCTTAAGCACTAAGCTATGTCCACCCTTCCACAACTGTTGGACAGGCTACACACCTGATTAAGCTTGTTGGTACTTTTTAAGGTGTAGATATAGATCTTTTTACCTCTTACAAACAAGAAAACTATTTCTATCAGAACACATTATCTTTAGCAAAATCTCAGTGCACTAAGTTCAGAAAATGAACTGTTAAGACATTCATACAAAAAGTTTTCACATTTTCCTAAAGTAGCGTCATCTCAGTCAAACGGGAAATATTTTTTAAAAAGCTATGAGGAGACAGTATGTCCACATGGCTGCTGCAGGAAAAACACAGTACTTGTGAAGTTCTGCTTTCTGTCATCTCTGGTATTTCCCCTTACTTGCTCTGATGTGAATTCTTCCTGTCCCTCTTTTAGGTATTTCTGCTGTTTAGCCTCTTCCATTCTCAGCAAAACAGAACCTAATTTGACAGGAACCCAATTTTAAATATTCCTTGTTTAAATTTGCTCTAAAAGTCTAGTTGAATATTATATTATTTACTTTTGTTGTAATTCCATAAAAGTATACTTTAATATTAATTACCATTATGCTTCAAATAACATATCCTTTGCCTGGTTCTCAAAAGTATCAGTAAGTTTAATTTCCAGTTGATTGAGTTTTTTAGCCTGTTGTAGTCATCAGAGTATAATGGTCTGCTACATAATGTAATAGTTCTAAAATGAAATTAAATAATAATAAAATCTTAAAATGAAATAATGCAATCTTAAAGCATACTTTTTTTTTTTTTTTTTTTTTGAGACAGAGTCTCGCTTTGTTGCCCAGGCTAGAGTGAGTGCCGTGGCGTCAGCCTAGCTCACAGCAACCTCAAACTCCTGGGCTCGAGTGATCCTTCTGCCTCAGCCTCCCGGGTAGCTGGGACTACAGGCATGCACTACCATGCCCGGCTAATTTTTTATATATATATCAGTTGGCCAATTAATTTCTTTCTATTTATAGTAGAGACGGGGTCTCGCTCTTGCTCAGGCTGGTTTTGAACTCCTGACCTTGAGCAGTCCGCCCGCCTCGGCCTCCCAAGAGCTAGGATTACAGGCGTGAGCCACAGCGCCCGGCCGATACTTTTTATTATTAATATAATGATGCCATTTCCATAGGTTTTGTTTTCATCTTTATATCCTCCTTTAAATGCCCTTCCCTTTTTTTTTTTTAAACAGCAAAGGACAAAGTTGCTCTTTTGATAGGAAATATGAATTACTGGGAGCACCCCAAACTTAAAGCTCCTTTGGTGGATGTTTATGAATTGACCAACTTATTAAGACAGCTGGATTTCAAAGTTGTTTCACTGTTGGATCTTACTGAATATGAGATGCGTAATGCTGTGGATGAGTTTTTACTACTTTTAGACAAAGGAGTATATGGTAAGATATTTACAATCTTTGTTTTTATAATTACTTGCTATTCTTGTACAAGTTAGGTTAAGAGTTAAAAAATCAAATAAAGGTAAAGTGAACACATTGTTGAACTGAAAAGTTTTTCTTGTTAAAAATGATAGATTTGATCTTCATTCCATATGAATAATTAGCTTACTGTCTTTACTTTTTTGTTTTTTATTTTGTCAAAACAATATTATTCGTATTAGAATTCTTACCTGTCTTGTGATTTCTTTTTTGTTGACTACCGGAGCTACAGTATAGTAAAGCTTGATTATGAAATAACAAAATGTATACTCATATATGGAAAATATTACTGTGTGTGGTTTTGGGGTTTTAGTGTAAAAGGATCTAACAGAATGTACCTTATATTTGTTTCCTTTTCCTTTTTATAACTATTGTATTGTATATTCCAGTCTTAAAATGGGAACTAGAGTTGAATAAAGAAATGTTGGGGAATGAAACCTTTAATTGTGCCTGTTAAGTAGAGAACCAGAAATATAAAAAGCTGTGTCAAGATTTCAATTTAGGCTAAAGCTTTGCCCCACTATAAGTACATCATCTTGGAGTACAGAATAAAGAGGCCTATCAAAGCAAAATGGCAGCTTAAGAAAGTTAGACAATTTTTAAATCCTACTGATTCATGTCTTAACAGGATGGCTGCATTATATTTTGAAGTATTGTGAATATCCCAAACATCAGACACATCTACATTAAATGTAAGTGTGGTAGAGGCTTGAGGGTTTAGGGCATACCATAAAGAAACCTTTAACTTTTTTCTTTTTTTTTTTTTTTTTTTTTTTTTGGACTATGCCTTTAGTCCAAAATCCTTTAGTTGATATCCCCAGGTGACTCATAGTAATCAAGGAGTCGGGGGGAGGATGGAAGGCAGAGTCACAGGAATTTCAGCATAAACAACTTTAGATATGGAAAACAGAAGGACTCAAGTTTATGCCCTGTTATATTATATTGCCCACGGGTTTGTAAAAGAAATAGAAATTATAATAGAACAAAAAAATAATTCACTTTTAAACATAAAAAGTAAGAACCAAAAACAACTGACTTATACTATATGTCCTAGAAGATATTAATAAATCAGGATAAAAATTTCTAGTTATCTTATATAGACAGCTAGAATAAAGAGTAAATATTTGGCCTGAAATCTATCCCACCAAATGCCTTTCTGTATTCGTTTGCTGCCGCTTAGCTGTGCTTGCGTGAGAATATGAGAGTCTGGTCAGAATATGACAAAAGCCTTATCTACCCTGGAGCAATCATTCAGTGCACGAAGCTCAGTGGTTAAGCAGTGGGCCAAAGCTCTGGCTTTTCTACTTACTAGCTTTATGACTGTGGTTGAGTTATTTAACTTTTCTAAGCCAAAAGGGATCTATAAAATGGATTGACCTAAATTAATGAGGTTTTTACAGGATAAGCAAGATAAAATAATTATCTCCATGCCTGGAACACTAAAAATGCTCAATTTTAGTTTATTATTGTAGTTTCCTGACAATTTAGTAAAGAAATTTAAATGCTTTTTCATCTATAGATTGGGGATTTGGAGTAGATACAATTCTACTTTAGGCCTCAATTATAGAAAAATAGCTTTCATCAGTTTTTTACATATTAAGGATCTGCCAAAGGTTTCTTTAGGGAGAAAAGGGGGAAGAAGTTTAAAGCAATAGCGTAGTAAAACAATAAAAAACTGATACATTGACATTTTGTATTTTCTGAGAGTAAAGTTATCTAAAAAGATAATAGTTGATGGGAGGAGGGGAGAGAATGGGTGAAATCATACCTAATGGGTACAACGTACACTATCTGAATGATGGGCACACTTACAACTTTGACTCAAGCAGTACAAAAGCAATCTATGTAACCAAAACATTTGTACCCCTGTAATATTCTGAAATAAAAATTTAAAAAGCCAGTAGTCGATTATAGAGATAATATAACATAGCACAGTGGTTAAGCTGGCCTGCATCCACATTCTGGTTATATGACTTATTAATCATTTTGGTTTTGTAAGATGAAAAAGTTCAGGAGGTCTTTTCTATGACAATGTAAATATATTTAACACTACTGAACCGTACACTTAAAAATGGTTAGGCCTCGCGCGGTGGCTCACGCCTGTAATCCTAGTACTCTGGGAGGCCGAGGCGGGTGGATTGCTCGAGGTCAGGAGTTCGAAACCAGCCTGAGCAAGAACGAGACCCTGTCTCTACTATAAATAGAAAGAAATTAGCGGAACAACTAAAAATATATAGAAAAAATTAGCTGAGCATAGTGGCGAATGCCTGTAGTCCTAGCTACTTGGGAGGCTGAGGCAGGAGGATCGCTTGAGCCCAGGAGTTTGAGGTTGTTGTGAGCTAGGCTGACGCAATGGCACTCTAGCCTGGGCAACAGAGTGAGACTCTGTCTCAGAAACAAAACAAAATAAAAAGCTAAGTAGATGTAAGACTGGGCAATGTCAATAAAAGCCAGTATGTGATTAAGTGTCAAAAAGTGCCGCTGTAGCATTTCAAGGGAGGAGCAGATTGAAATACGTGAGAAAGCTGCAAACCGGCTGATAACTTGTCAAAGATTCTGTACTTTTGAGATACCTTTGAGGATTAAAGTTTGAGTAGATAGAAAGGAGACATAATAACTTGAGAAAAATCATGGAAATTAAAAATAAGCTTATCTCACTCTAGAAGCAGTAAAGAGACTGGTGGGAAGTAGAGTCATATTTTGAATACTTGATAGAAGAGTATAAATTTTACTCTTGAAAGTATAATTCAGTGATTGCAGTATATTCACAAAGTTGGACATCAGTCACCACTACTTGACTTCATAATATTTTTATCACTTCAAAAAGAAACCCTTTACCCATTAGCAGTCACTCCCATTCCTCCTTACCAAGCCCCTGGCAACTGCAAATCTACTTTCTGTCTCTGTGGATTTGCCTATTCTGGACATTTCTTATAAATAGAATCATTCAATATGTGGCCTTTTATGTCTGGCTTCTCTCACTTAGCATAACGTTTTCAGGGTTCATCCATATTGTAGCATGTACTAGAACTTCCTTATTTTAGAGTTAGGTAATAGTACATTGTAATTATACCACATTTTATTTATACATTCATCAGCAGATGGACATGTTTGGATATTATGAATAATACTGCTATATGTGCATTTGTGTACACATTTTTGGGTGGGCGTAAGTTCCCAGTTCCCTTGGGTATATACCCAGGAATAGAATTACTGGATCACATGGTTATCCTGTATTTAACTTTTTGAGGAACTCTTAAACTTTCCAAAGTTCTTACACCATTTTTCACTTCCACCAGAAATGAATGAAGGTTCTAATTTCTCTACATCCTTGCCAGCGCTTATTACTATATGTCCTTTTTATTATAGCCATCCTAATAAGTATGAACAGGTATCTTACTGTGGTTTGGATCTGCATTTCACTAGTGTCTGATGATGTTAAGCATCTTTTCATGTGCATATTTGCCATTCATATATCGTCTTTGGAAAAGTATTTATTCAAATCCTTTGCCTATTTTAAAATTGGGTTATTCTTTTTGTTGATGAGCTGAAGAACTCATTCTGGATACAAGTTGTCCTTATCAAATAAATGATATGCAAATATTTTTTCCTCTTGTGTGGTTATCTTTGCCTCGTCCTTTTTGCTTATTAAAGTAGATCCACCTCCTTCATCATGATTTTCAAAAGTCTCCCTATCTGTGCTCTCTAATTTTCATTTATAACCATAATTTAATTCCTTGCTAGGCCAGTCTCTTTTTTGCTAGCTGTCATTCCAGGTTCAAGCCTTGTTAGTTTCTGTTCTCCTACCCATCATGTACCTTGCATGCTCAACTTGCTCACTTTCTCTCTGCCTTTCCAAATTCTACCCATTCTCTTAAGACCATCCCCTGTTGTTTTTACCTCACACTGATGTTCCCCTTTGCACTTCGTTCATGTCATACATTGTTGCCCTAATAACATGATGTGTGGCATTCAATTATATACTGACTTTCATCGTTGATTAATAGCATGAACATGCCTGAATCTCCAACTAGTTTGCAAAATCCTAGAGGGCAGAAACTTTGTCTTTTTCATTTCCCTCAGTACCTACATGATTATATTCAGTGCACACATGAGCTACAGCATAAATCCACAGTGAAGAAATGGGTGTATCCATTTTCTCATTTTACCAGAAATGCTGTGTATGTAAGAGTAATTTTTTTCATTTTAATAAAAATTTAAGAAAAGCAGAACCTGGATTCTGCCCTCTAGGATTAGGTGAAGTAAGTTGTCTTTAGTTCTCAAAGCCACGTTCTCCACTGGGAAAGTTGGGGCTATAATTACAATGGATTAGCTATTTTGGGTTCCCTAAGTGCCTTTTACTGTTAACTTTAACATACCATATAAAAAAAATCCCTGCTCTGTGCCAGGGATATACGAATAAACTTAAGACTGTCTCTGTTCTGAAGAAGCTCCTAGCTTTGTGTAGGAGACAGATGAGTAAAGAAGCCCTAGGCCACCTTCTTTTATATATCATAATATAAAATTGCATTTCATATTACATCATTGATTAGAATCTAATGCATTTATGAATTAGAATACACCTCAGACAGCATATTGATGTTTTAAATGTATCATTTAAGTGAAGACTGTTGACAAAATAATTTTAAATGCAAATTAACATCGACTTTAAAATTAAGTATTATTTAAATAGGCTCTCGTCAATTTGAAAAAAATAAAAGTCATAGTTTTTTTTTTTTTTTTTAACTATGCTATCTGTTCAGAGTGTATTTAGAGTTAACACTTCCCTTTTATTCTTTCTCTCCTCAGGGTTATTATATTACGCAGGACATGGTTACGAAAACTTTGGGAACAGCTTTATGGTCCCTATTGATGCTCCAAATCCATACAGGTCTGAAAATTGCCTATGTGTACAAAATATACTGAAATTGATGCAAGAAAAAGAAACTGGACTCAATGTGTTCTTGTTGGATATGTGTAGGAAAAGGTAAAATTTCTAATAATTTTTAAACAATTATATTAAAGTTAAATATCAGCCTTGACAAATTAAACCCTAAGGCAAACCTGTGATATGCTAAGAACCATTTGAGTTCATGAATTTTAGGTTATACCTTGAAACCAAAAGAATAAAACTAGAGGAAAATATATTTATTCCATTTATATCTGATTATATTAACTCTTTTCCTATTTGCCATAACACACAAGTGAAGAACTAAAGGGTGTGGGTGCTCATACTACAAGGGATTCAACCCTCCAGAATGCCTTAAGATGTCTCTACTAATCACTACAGTTACTCCCTCAGGACTTAACAACAACACCTGCAGAGTTGAGGCCTCTGGTCACTAGTCAGTCCTGGTCTTGGAGATACAGAAAGTATAGCTGAAGCAGGTGTTTGAAGATTTAGATACCATTTGTCTGCCATTGTCTTACTAAAGAATAGAAGCAATGACTACTCCCCCCAGATGTACTGTTTTTTGCTTGCTCAGCATTTACCAATTAAAATTCAATGCCAGAGTTCAAATGCAACTCCAGTTTTAAAACTAAAAGAAAAGATATGACTGTCTACTGTCTTAATAGTGTAGGAGCCCTCAATTGGGTTAATATGTAGCTGACAAGATGAAAGAAGTTTGAGTCTATAGTTTTAAATTATGTATACTAAAATAGTATTATATTTTCTCATTATGTTATTTATACTCTTTTAAGAATGCTGTTTAACTTCACATTTATATCTGCCCTTCTCTCTTTCCTTCTTTTAAATAGAAATGACTATGATGATACCATTCCAATCTTGGATGCATTAAAAGTCACTGCCAATATTGTGTTTGGATATGCCACGTAAGAAAATTTTATGTTTATGTTGAAGATTCTATTCTTTCATGTCTTCTTTTTGATTATAGGTTAAAGGCCTAGAAATATCCATGGACATCTGGGCGCAAATTTGCCTTCTTGATATTCTTGGCACAAAATTTTAAATAATAGACTTTAGCATTTTATGTTTTACTGTCTTATCACTAAGCCTGAAACCATTTAGTTCCTGCTTAAAGATTAACTCTTTATCTGGGAGGCCAAGGTGGACAGATTGCGCAAGGTCAGGAGTTTGAAACCAGCCTGAGCAAGAGCAAGACCCCATCTCTACTAAAAATAAAAATTAATTGGCCAACTAAAAATATATAGAAAAAATGAGCCAGACATGGTGGCGCATACCTGTAGTCCCAGCTACTTGGGAGGCTGAGGCAGAAGGATCACTTGAGCCCAGGAGTTTAAGATTGCTGTGAGCGAGGCTGACACCACTGCACTCTAGCCCTGGCAACAGAGTGAGATCACTCTGTCACACACACACAAAAAAAGATTAACTCTTTAGGGATGTCAAGCAAGGGGGCAGGAAAGATAAGGAGGCTCAGTCGTGTATACAGAAGTCCCATGTGGCAAGTTGCCTTTTTTAAATTTTCTTTTTTAAAATTATTTTTTACATTTGCATGGTTTACTCCAAAAAAATAAATAAATAAAAAATAAATAAAATTATTTTTATTTAGTTTTTTTTTTTTTTTTTTTTTTTTTGAGACAGAGTCTCGCTTTGTTGCCCAGGCTAGAGTGAGTGCCATGGCGTCAGCCTAGCTCACAGCAACCTCAAACTCCTGGGCTCAAGCGATCCTTCTGTCTCAGCCTCCCAAGTAGCTGGGACTACAGGCATGTGCCACCATGCCCGGCTAATTTTTTCTATATATATTAGTTGGCCAATTAGTTTCTTTCTATTTATAGTAGAGACGGGGTCTCGCTCTTGCTCAGGCTGGTTTCGAACTCCTGACCTCGAGCAATCCGCCCACCTCGGCCTCCCAGAGAGCTAGGATTACAGGCGTGAGCCACCGCGCCCGGCCTTTTATTTAGTATTGACAGATTATAATTATCTATTTGTGGGGTACAAAGTGATCCTATGATGTCTGTATTTAATGTGGAATGGTTGAATCAAGTTTAATTAACATATCTACCACCTCAGATATTTACCATTTTTTCCTCCTGTCTAACTGAAACATTGTACCCTTTAATCAACATCTCCTCAGCCCCCATCCCTGTGAGTTCATCTTTTTTTAGCCTCCACATGTAAGTGAGAACATGTGGTATTTGCCTTTCTGTGCCTGGTTCATTCCACTTCTTTATTTTGTTGTTTTCAAGGTGTCAAGGAGCAGAAGCTTTTGAAATCCAGCATTCTGGATTGGCAAATGGGATCTTTATGAAATTTTTGAAAGATAGATTATTAGAAGACAAGAAAATTACCGTGTTACTGGATGAAGTTGCAGAAGGTAAAATAAAAAATAAAGAGAAAATTACTTGGAAAAAGGAGAGAGAGAGGGAAATACACCTACTCAGAGTTCCCTGTTGGTGATTATTTTATTCTTGCTGTTATTGTATGGGTTTGGAATTAGTGTTTACTTTATAAAACAATTTTTTTCTGTGATGTTTAACAACACTCCTGCTATTTAATT
This sequence comes from Microcebus murinus, assembly GCF_040939455.1. Taxonomy (NCBI): domain Eukaryota; kingdom Metazoa; phylum Chordata; class Mammalia; order Primates; family Cheirogaleidae; genus Microcebus; species Microcebus murinus. Next base: position 15,663,576 of record NC_134120.1, on the reverse strand, counting down.
TCTTCCTTCCTTCCCTGTTGACTCAGCTGCACGCCATCTGTGCAGCATTACTTAGACTACAGGGCTGACCCCAGGCACAATTGTGAAATAAGGTTTAATCCTCAAAGCTCTACCTTGTTTCTATACCTAGTGCATTGGTGCTGCCAAATCTGCTTATTTGCCCAAAAAGAAGTCCCATGAGCAGTCTCTCCCAGGGTTCAAAAGGACTTTACAGAAATTTTGAGACCCTGCTAGAAAAAGCTGAGTTCATTTTTTTCTTGATGAACTTAGTCAGTAGTTTTAAAATCCTGCTTTAAGGATATCCAAGTGCAAGATCATATTCATAAATATCACATATATGCTTGAGAAAGAAATGGATGTTCTCTATAGTTATTGCATGTAGAACTCTATATATGTCCATTAGGTTAGGCTTATTAATTTTTATTGTGTTATTCTGTACTTTTGCTGATGTTTTTTTCTCTTTGATCAATCATTGAGAGAGATGTTGAAACCTCCCAGTTTACCAATTTTTTCCCTGTAATTGTATCAGCTTTTACTTCATATATATTGTGACTGTTTTATTAGTAGTATAAGTGTTTTTAAATGTTTATATTTTCTTAGTGAATTGTACCTTTTATGATTATGTAATGATGCCTCCATCTCAAATAATGCTTTTCATCATTTGTTTAATATTAAGAGAGCCACACCAGCTTCCTTGTTGACCTGATATGATAGTTTGAAATTTAAATTGGTATATATCAATATACATTAATTTGTATCTGAAACATATTGAATGAAAATAGTACGTTACAAAAGCATGCACATAAGATCTTTATTAAATTCAAAACCTGAAACATTGCACATACTATTTATGAATACCTATACATGAGTAAAAATTAAAATATGCATGGGAATATACACACTACATTGGGTAATGGTTACTTCAGGTCAGGGGAGAAGAGTGGTGGTGCTTTAACCAGATGGGTGGTTTTAACACATTATTTCCTATTTTAAAAATAAAGATATTGGGGGTAAATGTGGCTGCTTGTTTTAACTTTTTTCATAGATATGCAAATTATCATGGCTGCTCTTTTAGTAAAGAAATACACTTTTAGTTCTTTGTGGATTTTAAGGCCTAGGATATTAGGGATCTTTAAATAGACTTATGGAAGATAAAAGCTAGGAAGTAACCTTTAAAAGTGAACTGGTCCAGGCCGGGCGCGGTGGCTCACGCCTGTAGTCCTAGCTCTCTGGGAGGCCGAGGCGGGCGGATTGCTCAAGGTCGGGAGTTCAAAACCAGCCTGAGGCCGGGCGCTGTGGCTCACGCCTGTAATCCTAGCTCTTGGGAGGCCGAGGCGGGCGGATTGCTCAAGGTCAGGAGTTCAAAACCAGCCTGAGCAAGAGCGAGACCCCGTGTCTACTATAAATAGAAAGAAATTAATTGGCCAACTGATATATATATAAAAAAAAAATTAGCCGGGCATGGTGGCGCATGCCTGTAGTCCCAGCTACTCGGGAGGCTGAGGCAGAAGGATCACTCGAGCCCAGGAGTTTGAGGTTGCTGTGAGCTAGGCTGACGCCACGGCACTCACTCTAGCCTGGACAACAAAGTGAGACTCTGCTTTAAAAAAAAAAAAAAAAAAAACCAGCCTGAGCAAGAGCGAGACCCCGTCTCTACTATAAATAGAAATAAATTAATTGGCCAACTGATATGTATATAAAAAAAAAAATTAGCCGGGCATGGTGGCGCATGCCTGTAGTCCCAGCTACTCGGGAGGCTGAGGCAGAAGGATCGCTCGAGCCCAGGAGTGTGAGGTTGCTGTGAGCTAGGCTGATGCCACAGCACTCACTCTTGCCTGGACAACAAAGCGAGACTCTGTCTCAAAAAAAAAAAAGTGAACTGGTCCAATAATTTTATGTGTTTGTTCATTGCTACATCCCCAGCATCTTAAAAAATATATGGCACATAGTAGGTGCTCAGGAAATATTTGTTGAGTGAATGGATGATATTGAGAGTATAACCTGATTTGTAGGAAAGTTTTTAGCCTAAATATTTAAAACATAATAAAAGAATCAGTGGTCTTAAAAATAATATTTACTTTCTTTTAGATATGGGGAAATGCCACCTTACCAAAGGCAAACAAGCACTAGAGATTCGAAGTAGTTTATCTGAGAAGAGAGCACTTACTGATCCAATACAGGGAACAGAACATTCTGCAGAATCTCTGGTGCGAAATTTACAGTGGGCCAAGGCTCATGGTATGGTAAAGTCTACTGTTTGGGGGATCTTTCTATAATATACTTAACATTAAATCATTAAATTTTTTTCTTCTGAATAAACAGCTTTTCTCCCAATTTTATAGTGAAAATATTTTGACCTAGTAGGCAGATCCAAAACTAAACAAATGTTTTAAATATGGATATTACACTGATTTATTTGATGTTGGAAATATCAAATTATTTACCTTATTAGTTCCACCATTGGTAAAATCTAAATGATCATTTTATAATGGATTAATTTTGCATTTGTCTAATATGAGTCTCCTAAATTGTGACCTGTTGAAGTGTGCAGCTGTCAAAATCAGCCAGGTCTGTGTTCTGATCAGTCTCTATCACTTGATAAACATGTTACCTATGAAATGGGGATAAGAAATAGTACCTGCTTTGTAAGGTGGTACAGATCGAATGGGAGCACATTTGTAGAGACATGCATGGTGTTCAGCAAATGCTCTGTGCTCACAAATGTAACTGAACTTGCTCTCGGACACTGGAATTGGTAGATTGAGTGATCAAGAGAAAAGATGAGATAAAAATTATATCTGTAGCTTAATTATCATTCAGTAATTCCATGTGATTTAGTGAAAAAATAAGTTTAAATTGTTGACTGAAATAAACATTTTGGATTTTCTGTGAGTCCCAAATATCTCTTCTGTAAATTTCTTATTATATAGATAATTGAAAAATAATTGTATTTATTGGGCTTCTATAAACTATCTTTATTTTCAAAATAGTTTTTGTTCTCTAAGATATATTTTTGGTAAATTAATGTTTAAGCACATTAAATGTAAAATACCATAAATATATTATGTTGCCATTCCAGATTACTGGATAAGTAATTGAAATTGAATGTATTTTCCCTAAAAAAGATCTAAACAACAATAATAATAAAAATACAGTGGTACCAATCAACAGTGAACAAAACCTTTTATAAAATGAAACTAAAAGATCAGGTAGTATTTGTAACAAATTTAATATGTAGGTAATTTTTTAATAATAGCTCATACAAAATGATAAGAGAAAAACATTAAGACTCCTTCCTCGGCCGGGCGCGGTGGCTCATGCCTGTAATCCTAGCTCTCTGGGAGGCCGACGTGGGCGGATCGTTTGAGCTCAGGAGTTCGAAACCAACCTGAGCACGAGCGAGACCCAGTCTCTATTATAAATAGAAAGAAATTAATTGGTCAACTAATATATATAGAAAAAATTAGCCGGGCATGGTGGCACATGCCTGTAGTCCCAGCTACTTGGGAGACTGAGGCAGCAGGATCGCTTGAGCCCAGGAGTTTGAGGTTGCTGTGAGCTAGGCTGACGCTATGGCACTCACTCTAGCCTGGGCAACAGAGTGAGACTCTGTCTCAAAAAAAAACAAAGACTCCTTCCTCAATAAATAAGTAAATGATGCTAAGTTCAATCCACACGGTTAAAAATAAATTAAGAATTAAGAAAGAAATCTAGCAAATGGGGAATTTAAATAGTAATTAAGGAATAATTAAAACTATGATGATGTATTTCTGTCTTTTTTTAATCCCACCAAATAGACAAACACTTTAAAAATTGATATTATCCTTTTTGGGAATGTTATAATGAAACTAATATTTTTATATTCTATGTAAATTGAAAAAAGTTTATCCCATATGTAAGGAACCATTACATAGCTAAAGTCAACATTCTAAAGCATTAAATATGTGTATGAGAGGCCAGGCGAGGTGGCTCACGCCTGTAATCCTAGCACTCTGGGAGGCCAAGGCGGGCGGATTACTCAAGGTCAGGAGTTCGAAACCAGCCTGAGCAAGAGCGAGACCTCGTCTCTACTATAAATAAAAAAGAAGTTAATTGGCCAACTAATATACATAGAAAAAATTAGCCGGGCATGGTGGTGCATGCCTGTAGCCCCAGCTACTCGGGAGGCTGAGGCAGGAGGATCACTTGAGCCCAGGAGTTTGAGGTTGCTGTGAGCTATGCTGACGCCATGGCACTCACTCTAGCCTGGGCAACAAAGTGAGACTCTGTCTAAAAAAAAAAAAATATGTGTATGAGAAATACTGATTACAATAGAAAAACAGTAAAACATAGAGGTAGTACAAATGTTCAAGATTTAGCAGAATGGTTAAAGGTAACAAACTATAGTGTAGCCATTAATTTTGTGTGTATATGTGTGTTTAAACAATATGATGTTGGTTATATGATAGTTTTAAGTAAAAGAAAGGCTCTAACCATATTCTGCCCCATAAAAGGTATTTTATGTTTATCATCAGAAAACTTAACAAGCACTCTTTAAATAATTTTTTATAAGTTATTCTTACTTTCTTTTTCAGAACTTCCAGAAAGTATGTGTCTTAAATTTCAGTGTGGTGTTCAGATTCAATTAGGATTTGCAGCTGAGTTTTCTAACGTCATGATAATCTATACAAGTATAGTTTACAAGCCACCTGAGATAATAATGTGTGATGCCTATGTTACTGATTTTCCACTTGTAAGTCTCTCCTTTTTTCCTTTATTTAAAATGCAAAGATGTATTCTCACTTATTAACACTTAATTTTTAAAAACAAAGTTGATATATCTTCAGTAAAAATGAAGAAAAAAAAAATAAAAAAAAAAAAAAAAAAAAAAAAAAAAAAAAGAAAAAAAATAAAAACAAAGTTGATGGAGAATATGAAGGAAATATGTATATATTTATATAATTGTGTATATGTATGTTTATTTGTAGTTTAGTATCACTGATCATAATATTTAATAATTACTGATCAAATATAGAAATAAGTTCACTCAGTAAGGATACCTTTAATTTCTCATATCCTAAATAGAAAATCACATGTGAAGAAATACAGTGTGCAATACATATGTCAAGAATAATTTCCTTTTAAAAACTTTTGTTTCCAATATGTTATTATAAGTTATGTCTTATTTGGCAAGTTAAGGCAGTATACCAGAAGAACAGAAATCTAGCTCTATTTTTAAACATTTAGGTATGATATTTATTTTATGTTGGTCTAAAGAAGCCAATAAATAGAACCCCTCTTTCCTACATAGGTGTTACAAGCTGAGAAGTAAGCAGGGAGTAAGACAAACAGAAACCCAGTGTATCACTTTTATTACTGATAGAGGCTTCACGGAGGACACTGCTTCGTGTGAGAGCAAATGGTCTAGCACCAAAGCCCAGAGTTCGATAAGTCGGCCCTGCACCCCAGTCACAGCAACACTGGACAGGGATAGGCCTCCCAGGGTGCTGGGCAGGGGCAGAGACTGGGGGCTTCTCTCTGGAGGAGCAGAACACCTCCTGCTCTTGGCCAGTGGGTTGGCCATAAAAGAAAAGGGGAGAGGTTGCCTTTGGCATGTCCATTATTTTTCTTAAATATCCTAATCATATATATCCCCCTGCACCTTCCCAAAAGTGACGATAAAGAGGGAGAGAACCCAGGAGTCACACTAATGGGGCTCTCTCCACTGAAAAGGAGACTTGAGTAGGTTAAGAAGTGTTCCTGGGAATAGTTTGAAAGGAAACTCTCCTTTCAGAGCTCACTTTACTTTCTAAATGGCTCAGTGCAGAATTGAGTGTTCCTGTTATAACCATATAATGTTGGTTTTGTTGTTTCTTTAATCCTGGGTTAGGGGTAACCTACTCAGACCAAAATTCATGAGAGAGCATATATACCTGTTAGGATTTCTTATGTCATAGACTGTGTTGTGACTGTCATTAACTTCATTATTAACATTCACTGATCTTTCACAGGACCTAGATATTGACCCAAAAGATGCAAATAAAGGCACACCCGAAGAAACCGGCAGCTACTTAGTATCAAAGGATCTTCCCAAGCATTGCCTCTATACTAGACTCAGTTCACTGCAAAAACTAAAGGTTACTACTTTTCCTGTTTGTGGCTACTGATAGAGAACTTGATGGAACTGGAAGTTCAATTTAGCATAGACCATAGATGTGCTGCTACATTGGGTAATAAACTGAAATAGAGATCTGCACTGGGTCTCATCAGTTCCTCTTTTTATATTCTGTCCCTGATAGTGGCTGCAGGACTTTTGTGTGAGAGTATATGTGCTTACCTTCTATACTGTTGAAAAGTTAGGAACATAGAGCATATTCTACTTTTAAATATCTTAGTATTTTCAAGTAATCATTTCCTAGTTTTGTGACTTTCTACAAAACACAACAAATTAGAATTAGAATTTCTTTTCAATCTTTTTTCATTTCTAGTTGACTTACAAAGGAGAAGCTAGTTCTACATGGTTGAGCATCCTAATAAAAGCATATCCTTACAGAAGTTGAGTTTTTAATTTGTTCATAGCCGCATGACCATAGAATGTATGAGCCAAAACTCAGGAAATAGAAAGGGCCCCATTGACAGTTACATAAGGACAACGGGCATAAATCTGTTGTCTCCCTCTTCATTAGCTCATCTACTTCAAGTCTCCTCTTCTCTTAGAAATTTAGCCCATTATCTGATTCAGTTATATTTTCTAACTATGATTGTGGATGATTATTTATAATATATTAAAAATAACTTAAACTTTTGACCTAGGTATAAAGCCAGATCATTTTTTATTGAAGGATAACTCCCCATCTCCTCCAACAATAAGGACAGATAAGTCTCCTAAGCCCCACTGCTTAGAAAATACCTTTTCACTGTTCATAAGGAATAGAATATAAGATCTCTGTGATTTCTATTTATAGTAGTAAGGACTACAATTCTACTGAATTCTTGAGTATTGAATGAAGGAAAAAGAAGATAAATTGAGTATAGCTGGCCTTTCTTAGTTTAGGGTAGATGCAAAGGATACCTTGATTTGGAACCTGGGAAAGATGGATGGGTGGATTTTTGTGTTGGGGTGTGTGTGTGTGTGGAATAATATTTTAAGGTTAATATATCTTCACTGTTGATGTAGATAATGAACCTCATTTTTTTCCTTTTTAGGAACATCTGATCTTCACAGTATGTTTATCATATCAGTACTCAGGATTGGAAGATACTGTAGAGGAAAAGCAAGAAGTGAATGTTGGGAAACCTCTCATTGCTAAATTGGACATCCATCGAGGTTTGGGAAGGAAGACTTGCTTTCAGACTTGCCTTATGTCTAATGGCCCTTACCAGAGCTCTGTGTCCACCCCAGGAGGAGCAGGCCATTATCACTCATCTCAAGACTCATTCCATGGCGTTTACCATTCGCATATGGGTAATTCGAATAATGTTATGCCTTCAGATAGTTGTCATTGCAGCCGGACTCCAGATGCGTTTATTTCCAGTTACCGTGCTCACCATTATTCATGCCAGTTTGGCAGAAGTAATGTGCCAGTAGAGACAACTGATGAAATACCATTTAGTTTCTCTGACAGGCTCAGAATTTCTGAGAAATGACCTCTTTGTTTTTTGAATTTAGCTTAATTACTAGATGCCTCATATGAAATAGTACTGTATCTATATAAAGTCAGACAACGTGAAAAGGCAAATATGAATATGTAGAGAGAGAAAATTAGTAACAGCTGGTTCATAGCAAACTCAGGCCTTTGAAATGTTGGCATTACATCATTTAATCACTTTTTAAAGATTTTTTGAGTTGGTTGATCTGTTTTATAAGAATGAAGTATGGGTGTATATGTGTTTATGTGTAAATAGCAAAAATGTTTTCATTTGGACTACTCTGAAGTAAGAGCAGTGGGAATGGCATTATCATCAGATACGTGCATTGTATTTTTAGCACCAGAAAGAACCTTGCTGATGATCAGGCTTAACCTAATTTTACTAGTGGGAGAAATAGAGGCATCTAAATTAGAGGACCAGAACCAAGACCTCCAGAATTCTATTCTAGTGTTTTTTCCACTACACACTGCCTTCCTGACAGATTCTGAGACAGGTAATATTTTTGTAGATAGATTAGAATATATTTATATATGTGTAATATATAGATATGCATATCTGTGTGTTATCTCAAGGAATGTACAAATTTATTATGTGATTATAGGATTTTGCTACAAGTGTCAGTTAAGAAGTTTGTGTATAAATCTTTTTTTTTTTTTTTGAGACAGAGTCTCACTTTGTTGCCCAGGCTAGAGTGAGTGCCGTGGCATCAGCCTAGCTCACAGCAACCTCAAACTCCTGGGCTCGAGTGATCCTTCTGCCTCAGCCTCCCGAGTAGCTGGGACTACAGGCATGCGCCACCATGCCCGGCTAATTGTTTCTATATATATTAGTTGGCCAATTAATTTCTTTCTATTTATAGTAGAGACAGGGTCTCGATCTTGCTCAGGCTGATTTCGAACTCCTGACCTCAAGGAATCCGCCCGCCTCAGCCTCCCAGAGAGCTAGGATTATAGGCGTGAGCCACCACGCCCGGCCTGTGTATAAATCTTATGTAGAACAGGCTGAAGTTTCTTGTTTGTAAGATTATAATACCACCGGAGAGGTGAGGATTTCCTGTTTGTCTGTGTTAAAGCTAAATAGCAGAGGTTAAGAATCAAAATATAATTGGATAATTTTGATAGCTACTTATCTGAATCTTCCCAACATTGGAAGTGTTTTCCTTGATAACATGTATTTTGTTCTTGAATTTTACTGGCCTTAAGCAATAGTATCCTTATCACCATTGGTTCTACCTAAAAGCAAGCTAAAAAGGTAACTGACAATAACAACAACAAAAAAAGATTGAATTAGTAATTTTTAAAGTCTCACAAAGAAAATCCCAGGCCTAGATGGTTTCATTGCTGAATGCTACTAAACATTAAAATTAACCTTGATTCTTTGCAAACTCTTCCTAGAAACAGAAGAGCGAACACTTCCCAACTCATCCTTTGAGGCCAGTGTTCCCCCGATACCTAAACCAAACAAAAATACCACAAGAAAACAAAAATATTCCTTACAAATATAGGCACAAAAATCATTAACAAAATACTAGCATACTGAATCCAGCAACATATAAAAAGGATTATATGTCATGACCAAGTGGGATTTATCCCAGGAATTCAAGGTTGATTTAATACCTAAAAATTAATTAAGTGAATATGTAGTCAATTCTCATTATTCACAGTAGTTACATTCTATAAACTGACCACAAACACTGAATTAGTGAATATGGAACCATTGCTTTTAGAAGTGTATGTGTGTTTACATGTCTCACATAGATTATGAACTTGAATCTCTAAAAACAACTCATCCTGGTAGATTCCATTCTATTTTACAAAAGTGAAAGTAAGGTTCAGAAGTGTTAAGTGACTCACCTGAGGCCATCCCAATAACAGGCGGCAGAGTTGGAATTTAAACCCAATCCATCTGGCCCCAGAATGAGAGTTTCTTGTACTGCACTGAACTGCCCCTGCCATCTCCATCCTCCAGTCATCTCTCTACCAGAGCTGAAACAAGAAAGCAAAGTATGTCTTTGTTTGACCTCAGCTGGGAACATGCATATTGGGTGACTCAAATTTTTCACCAGTCTGCACATGTCCATGAATGACTACAAAGTGCCACAAATACTGATTTGAGAGTTAAAAATTTTAGTTAAGTCAGTAAATGCACAAATACATAATCATAAATAATGAGGATCAACTGTACCATATTAATAAAGCACAAAACCATATTCATTGTCTTAATAGATGCAGAGAAAGCATTTGATAAAATCTAACACCGTTTTATGATAAAAACACTCAACAAACTAAGGATAAAAGGCGTCTTCCAAACATGTTAAACAAAACATCTATGAAAATCCCACACCTAACATCATACTTAATGGTGACAGACTGAAGGCTGAATGTTTTCCCCTTAAGATGAGGAATAAGACAGATGTTCACTCTCACCACTTATGTTCAGCATTGTACTTGAGGTTGTAGCCAGGGCAATTAGGCAAGAAGAGAAGGAATAAAAGCCATCCATATTGGAAAAGAAGTAAAAACTGTATGTATTCACAGTTGACTTATACTCATATAGAGAAAATCCTAAGGAACTAATTTAAAAACTAATAAATGACTCCAAGGTTTCAGGATATAAGATCAAAATACAAACATCAGTTTTATTTCTATACTAGCAACAAACATTCTGAAAGTGAGATTAAGAAAATTCTATTTACAGTAGCATCGAGAAAAATAAAATTACAAAATAAAATAATACTATAAAACTTTACTTTCTTCCTTATCGAAAGAAATTAAAGACAATCCAAATAAATGAAAAGATATACATGTTCATGGATTGGAAGACTTGACATTGTTAAGATGGCGATGCTGCCTAAATTGGTCTATAGACTCAACACAATTCCTGTCACAATCCCAGCTGGAGTTTTTGCAGAAATTGACAAACTGATGATAATATTGATGTGGAAATGCAAGGGACCCAAAATAACCAAAACAATCTTAAGAAAGAACAAAGTTGGGAGGATTTGCTGTTACCAATTTAAAAACTTACTAAAATAAGACAGTGTAGGCATATGGATAGATATATAAATCAAAAAGAACAGAGAATCCAAAAATAAACCCGTACATTTCTGACCAACTGGTTTTCATCAAGGGTGCCAGTACCATTCAATGGGGAAAGAGTTGTCTTTTCAACAATTGATGCTGGGACAACTGGTAGCTACATGCAGCACGAAAGGGTCCTTACCTCATACCACATACAAATTTTAACTCAAGATCGTTCAGAGTCCTAGATATAAGAGGTAAACCTAGAAGAAAATGGAGAAGTAAATCTGTAGAAAGAAAATGTAGAAGTAAATCTGTAGAAAGAAAATGTAGAAGTAAATTTAGGCTAAACAATGGTTTCTTAGATACTACACCAAAAGCACAAGCAACAAAGGAAAAAAATAGGCAAATGGGACTTCACCAAAATTAACTTTTGTGCATTGATGAACACCATTATTAATAAATCGAAAAAATGGCTCTCAGAATGGGAGGAAAATTCATAGTTCTGATAAGGACTCGTAGTACCCAGAATACATAAAGAACTCCTATGAAAAGGCACATGTGCGCGTGCTTAATCGTGGCTACTGTAGAGCAGCACTGTCCAGTGTGCGTCTGTGGGGGTGGAAGTGCTCTGTGTCTGCACTCCCCACGTGCCAGCCCCGAGCCTTAGCTGGGTGTTGAGCAGTTAAAATACAGCTAGTGTGAGGAATGGAATTTTTTAATTTTAGTTTTATTTAAATAGCCACATGTAGCTAGTGGCTTCCATAACGGACTGTGCAGGTGTCTCAAATGGAACTAGAAGATAGGAAGGGTAAAGAAACGTTTTACCTTTCACTTTATGCCCTTCTGTATGTTTGAATTTCTTAAAAATCTAAGCATGTATTTAGAATTTTTAAACGGGCTTTAATTTTTTTTTTTTTTTTTTTTTTTTTGAGACAGAGTCTCACTCCGTTGCCTCGACTAGAGTGCCGTGGCGTCAGCCTAGCTCACAGCAACCTCAAGCCCCTGGGCTCAAGCAATCCTACTGCCTCAGCCTCCCAAGTAGCTAGGACTACAGGCATGTGCCACCATGCCCGGCTAATTTTTCCTATTTTTGGTAGGGACGGAGTCTCGCTCTGGCTCAGGCTGGTCTTGAACTCCCGAGTTCAAATGATCGTCCCGCCTCTGCCTCCCAGAGTGCTAGAATTACAGGTGTGAGCCACCTCGCCCAGCCTAAACTGGCTATAAAAACAAGAAGAATGGTAGTTTTTTTTATCAGCCATGTTTTTATTTTACTTGAATTTCTTAGGCCAATTTCTTTGTAATATTAGGATAGGATTTACACAAACATGGAATTTAGGAACAGTAATCTATCAATACCATTTAGAATGTAAGAAAGAAATTTGGATAGCAGAGGCTTGAAAATTAAAGGCTCACCTAAATTCAAAGCCAATATTTGATGCTGAGGAAGGGGGTTGGTTATATTATTTTCTGGAAGGTAATTTTTAAAAATTACAAAGTAACAATTATAAATTATGTTTTCTAATAAAAGGAAAACCAAATATCAATACATGGGATCATTTGAATGTAAAACACTGAATTGTTATTTATCCTATGATAAATAGGTCAAAACATACTTTAGAAAAAAAGTCTTTCAAGAATAATAGCACAGAAAAGTGCTAGTGCATTTAGTCATTGCCTTCTTCCTTTATCTCTAGCATTTATTACTTTTCACATCTCAACTTGCACATGAAGCAACAATGAGGTGGCCTCTTCAGTAATAACAATTTTTGGACTTAACAAATTCAAGAAATTCAATCATGTAACCAGAACATAGATCATTGACATATATATTAGCATAAGTGTAATATCAGGATGAAATCTGATTTTTTGTTGTTTACTTTTAAGGTTTTTTTTTTAAAAAAAACAGATGGCCTAATATACTTGTTTCCTGTTACTTGAACATTCCCCTGACGCTTAAATACTATCATTGCTTTCAACTGTCAGCTGATGCCAAATACTCAGAATTTTTACACTGCTTTTATGCATTTCATCCTGTTTCTCAGATTGACACTGGCATTCAAATTCACAGTTTGATATTGTGAATTTTATCCAGATCTAATTAAAGTATACTTTTTATTTCTTGCCCCTTGGATTATATGACATTTCTCAAATTAATAAAATACTAGTAAGGAAAAACATACCCAGAACATATAAATGTGTTTATAAATGTACGTATTTTTCCAAGTTGATTGCACTAAGAATAAATACTTCAGCATCAGACACAAAGTTTGTCTTTGCTATGGAGAAGAGGCTGAGACAACTCCAGGTTTCAGTATTTACTAATAGCGTGGCTGGAAGTGTGTTACTTGTCTTTGTTTTTATTTCCTTACCTGTAAAATGATGATATAACATCAAAGGGCTTATAATACACAGCTGGCAGGATGAAATAAGATCATTTCTATAAACTACTGGCTTTGAAAGGATCAGTGTTGCTCTTCAAATGTGGCATTCTCAAAACCTTAACTATAAACAGTACAGAGTGCATTTGTTATTAATGTACTTTCTGCAAAGCACTGTCATAGTGTTGGCAATGTGTATCTTTTAAAGTAAGTTGCAATTGAATTTTTTCACTCCAAAATCACTTGTCAAAAAGCATGCACATTTAAAATCACCAGTTGTTAGTGTTATTTAAGATATCTAACCCCCAAAACAGGTCAGAGGTCATTTACTGAAAGATTAACAATGTTTATCTCTCATGGGATTATTTTTCTTTGTTTGCTTACCTGTATGTTTCCCAATTTTACCCAGTGAACAACTATTGTATAATTTTAAAATATAGATATGCATAATTGTATAATGTAAATATGCTAAGCTTCAATAAATTTGTTTTTAGAACACATTTTTAACTTTTCATAAGGACAATCCTAAATTTAAAAGTACACAGGAGTGCTTGCTTCAGCAGTATGTATACTCAAACTGGAATGATACAGAGAAGATAACATGGTCCCTGCACAAGGATGACATGCAAATTTATGAAGCATTCCATATTTAAAAAAGAGCACTCAGGACTTCATGTAATTTTTAATATTGTGAGTAATTACAGGGGTGCTGATTATATCCATAAACCTGAAGTAATTCCGTTTTTTTTTCTAGCATGTTGATAAACAGCATTTTAGGTAGCAAAAATGGTTGGGTGAGTATTTCTACATTAATAAGAAGCACAGGGCAGCAGGGTGGCAGATGCTATATCACTTTCTGCATGCCAGCTACAAACATGTTACACACAGTTTCACTTAACCCTCGATAGACTTGCAATTTATAGACTTAAGAAACTGATTGTTAGGCTAACCTGGGGTGTTAGTTTGCCCAGGGTAACCCAACTGGTAAGAGCAGGGACAGGATGATGCAAGTCCAGACCAGGGCCGTGATTCTGTCCAAGTGCTGCCGCTGCTGCATACACAGTGATGGAGAAGCTACACAATCGTTGAATCCATCGGTGCAGAAGTGGAGTGACATTAAATGCTCATAATTGTTGGAGTATTAAAGATTGTGTCTAAGAGATAGAACTCTTGAAAGTTTACTTGACATTGTCCTACTTTGTAAACAGAAGAAATGGCACATGAGTTAGATGACTTCAAGTGCTTGAAGCCAACGGTTTTTTCTGATGACATTTTAACAGTGTCTTAATATTTCATTCTTCCATGAAAACATAGTTTTTACTGAAACATCGTAGAAGAGGAAGTAATTTACCATCTCTGAGTGTGAAAGTCACAGGTCACACTGAAAAACTTCCCAAAGGATTTGACCTAAGAATAATGTTGCTGTATTACCCTCAATAGAGTAGGCTGTTCTGATAGGGAAATGTGGGGTTTTTAAAATATTGTTCAAATATGTGCATAAGTTTTTGCTTTACCACTTCCAACTGTGTGTAGAATGGTCATATCTGTATTTCAGAGACACAGTGTCTCCCCTAAAAGTCGACAGTTTTCATATATATTTATAATCTATTCCTCTCACTACCACACTTGGGTTCCTACGTTACTCTCTGACCTTGGCATCCTTTATTTTATGCTCGAACTTGGGTAAGTGGCATTGTTTCCCTTCCAACTTTCCTCTTCACACGGTGACCTCACATCTGCACCCAGTGGGGCTTTCAAGCTGCTGGGAGTAGCTCCTGGCTGGCGGGTGGAGTGGCGCTGGCGCTCCCCACCTGTTTGATGTAGCGCAGCCCTGCTTCCCTCTGTCTCACGCCCTGCCTTTCCCCGTGGGCTTCTGCCTGCGTAATGAGTCCAGTCTCTCAGTGGGCCCTGCCATTGCCTGGGGACTCTCCCCTTACACACAGCCACACCCCACACCAGCTGGGCGCCTTTGGGAGACCACACTGCTGAGAAAGCAGGGGAAGAAAAGCTTCCCAACTACGCAGTGAGTGCTGGAGGTGTCCGGCCTCCCTGGCACAGGAAAGAGTCCTGTGAGCCGGTGGGTTTGAACTGTTGAGGACAAGGAAAGGCCATGTGAGCAGGTCCTGGCCTGCAGTTTGGGCCGCTGGAGCAAATAGCACCAAACTTGGCCCTCACATTAGCTTTGTCATTCAAGGTGGGTATTACAAACAAGGCAAGGAACCATCGGGTACCCTCCCGTTGGAATCAGTTGTTACGTTATTGCTAACTAGGTATTCAGTTTCTTAAAACCTGATTTTGCCCTTTGGTGTTATCTGACCTGGTTCTGGCTTTGGGAGGGAAACAGTTTCCAGGTAGAAGTATGTTTGCCGGGACGGGCAGGTGGGCGGTGCACTGGGACCAGCAGGCTGGGACGTGCTCCTCCTGGCAGCACACCTGTGTGGAAAACCAAATCACTATCAAAGTGTTTTTGTGAGCATGACAGGATCAGGGTAGTCACATAGATGAATCTGATGGTAAATGACAGCAGGCTAACATGACCCAAATGTCCCTCTCAGTGGCTGACCTTGCCAGTGAGCCTGGAATGCTTCCAGGCCCAGAGCCCCTGGGTCCTGGACAGCACCTCCCGGGCACTGCCAGTGTCTGCTGCCACTTCCCACTTCTGACAAAGTTCCCTTTAGCTGTAGTGATTCATTTGATCAGCTCACAGACTTGCCTCGGAAGCCGTTCTAGCCGTGTAGGCTGACCCATGTCTCAGGGCTGACCTATGTGTGTCTGTATCATGGTGTGACTCTCAGGACTACCTTTCCCCACATTTTCATGTCCTGGATGCTTGTTGGCAGCATGTGACCAACACTGGTCACCAAGGGCCAAGCTGCGCTGGCCAGCAGACAAGGCTGAGGGCTGTGGAAACTACCACAGTTCTAAGCTTCAATTCTGTCCACAGACAGGAAAGAATGCAGCAAGTCCTGCAGCGAGGAAGGCTAAGGAGGACTGTTCCATGAGGCCCAGCTCGGCTGAGCTGCACCAGAGGCCCTGCTGGTGAGAGGTGAGAGAGGGATGTCTTTCTGATGGGCCACAAAGAGCAGCTGGCTTTCAAAATGCCTCCTCAAGGCCGGGCACAGTGGCTCACGCCTGTAATCCTAGCACTCTGGGAGGCCGAGGCGGGTGGATGGCACAAGGTCAGGAGTTCAAAACCAGCCTGAGCAAGAGTAAGACCCCTTCTCTGCTATAAATACAAAGATATTAATTGGCCAACTAAAAACATATAGAAAAAAAATTAGCTGGACATGGTGGCGCATGCCTGTAGTCCCAGCTACTCGGGAGGCTGAGGCAGGAGGATCGCTTGAGTCCAGGAGTTTGAGGTTGCTGTGAGCTAGGCTGACGCCATGGCACTCTAGCCTGGGCAACAGAGTGAGACTCTGTCTCAAAAAAAAAAAGAAATGCCTCCTCAAAGAGACACCTGGTACCCATGGGGGCCGTCCCAAAGCTTGAGCTCTCTCCTGAACCCCAGTCACTTTCCCACTACCCTGATCTGAGCAGGTGACCACACAGCCCTCTACAGGGGCACAGAGGCCATGAGGCCCCCTCCCTGATTCCTCTCCTCGAGGTGAGAGTGTCAGATACTTTTCCAAGGCCCCCCGTGCTTCGCTTTAGAGCCCATCTCCTCTCCCAGCCCCCGGGCCTTTGCCATCTGTTGCCACATTTGCCCAGGTGCTCACCAGGGACCTGCCCTGCTCTTCCACAAGGTTGTTCGCCCTCCTCCCTTTCCCATGTGTGCAGCCTGCCCTTGACACTGGCTTCTTGACCGAGGCTGCAACATCGCCCAGAAAGGTGCCCCTCAATCCTGGGCACCCCCCCCAAGTCTCCTCTCCTGCACTTCTCAACAACACGTGCATACCGTGTCTATGCTCCTTCACATGCTGTTCCCGCCTCAGTCTCCCAACTTGACCTCAACTACAGGGAGAACGAAAAATGCATTTTTTTTTTTGGCTTATGGCGTGCTACAATCTACTTGTAGAGCCACTTCAAGCCTTTTTAAATAATGGATTCCTGGCGAAAGCTAAATGAGGAAGGCCTATGCGGCCTAACCTCAGGTGCATGGTGCAGGGAAACGGGGACTTGCTTTCGGTTCAGCCAGCCTTCTGAAGCCAACCTGAGTTTCTCAATCCCTGGGCACATGCTCCTTTTAAGATCTCCCAGAGAATCTTTCCACAGCTCTGTCATCGGGTGACTATTTTAAAATGCTCCTGTTGCTTTCAGAGTTCTTCCCAGGCATAATCTGCCCCCTCGGGTATCAAGATTTCATAGGCCCAGAAAAGTCTTGCTGCCATTTGTGACTTCCTGAGGGAAAGTCTTCCGTTCAGCAGAAACAGCCCAAGGTCTGTGCCGCTTCTTATGCTGGGCCACCCTGGGGACTCGGTGTCAACACCGCAAACTCGTGGAGTTTACTGCACGTCATTTTTGCTATGAGGAAGAGACAGGGTGAGGGAAAGTGCAGGAAGATGTCCCTGCCTTCTTGCCACCTCCTGCTTATTTGTCCTCTGTCCCCAGGCTGCCCTGGTCTCTGAACGGTCCCTCCATTCAGCCACAGTAAAGTACCAACCCCTGAGCTTTCAAGCCCCCCACTGCGACACCTCGCTGAGGTGTGGCTGACTGGCCCTCCCAGGAGCAGTGGAAAATTCTGAGGGAGAGAAAAAAGGAAGGGAATCAGGAAGAGTGAGAGTGTTTCTCCCACAAACAGCCACACACAGAGCTGAGCCTCTGTGATGTGACTTCAGGCGCTGTGGCAGGCAAGTGACCTTGAGAGCAGCCAGGAGGAAAAGGAGACCATAGCGCGGGGAGCACCCCCAAGTAGACCCTCTCTTCGTGGCAAAAGCCCATTTCCCGGCGCTTGCAAAGCTTTTGGTATGAACACATTTTTCTCAGAGCTCAAGCTCGCACCTTTAATGACACCAGTGCCTGCTGGCGTTTCCTACTCTGATGTCAGGGCAGCCATCCCCCTAGAACACAGAATGGGAAGCTAAATTGGAGAGCTGGCGCTGAGCAACCAGGAATTAAGCATCTCCCAAAATATTAACTATGGGTGGCAGGAAATTTCATTAAGAAGAAATGGACATAGACGATGCCATAAGCATTCTTTAGCAATCGTAAGAAACCACTTGCAGGAAGAGAGGTCGTAAACAGCCACACAAAGGTGAGACCACAGGCAGAGTGGTATTGGCAGAGAGTGCTGCTGGTCAAGGTCAAAATGTCTCCTGGCGCCCAGGCCTCAAACTTACACTAGTTTTATTGGACTAAATTTTTAAATTTATTTTCTGTGAATAAAGATCTTTAAAAGTCCCTCCTCCCCCGTAATCCCAATTCCACTTTTAAGAGACAATGTTAACTCTTTAGTGTGTTTTCCTTCTGATTATATTATATATATAATCTCCAAGCCATATAGATGCACACATATGCATACAAGATTGTGTGTATTATGCATAAACATACGTGTGTACAGACATGTCTATTTTACATGCATGTGTACACTTGTGAAGTACATACATATGCTATCACACCAAGAGCACTGTTTTATAGTTCCTTCTTCAGTTCATGATAGCTCTGGGCCATCACCCACAGCAGTGTATTTAGAGCAACTCCATAAATAGAGCAACTCCATAAATAGAATGATGGGGTTTTTTGTTTGTTTTTAGAGACAGGGTCCCACTCTGTCACCCAGGCTGGAGTGCAGTGGCATGATCACAGCTTACTGCAGCCTTGAACTCCTGGGCTCAAGCGATCCTCCCACCTCAGCCTCCCAAAGTATTGGGATTATAGGTGTGAGCCGCCATGCCCAGACTGTATCTCAATTTAAATTGGTTACAGGTAAGTTGTTGGATCATATCATATCTATGAAATGACTACCACAAAACCTCACCTTTTTAAAAGAAAATGCAATCAATTATTTATACAATGGAACAACCCCTTGTGACAGGCAGAGGCTGTGGACACATTTCCACCGTGAAGAGGCAGGTAGCACCAGCCTGGGACAGAGGGCAGTTCCACTGGTTTCCAAGCTGGCTCTGCAGCTGACTCACCTCTTGAAGCCTCAGTCTTCTCATATCTAAACAGTACTCTCTATCCTAGGGCTAACTGTGAGCATTAAATAAGGTAATTTGAAGAGCTTGCAGTGAACTGTGATGATGCCAATGTACTTTAGCCCCAGAAACAGAAGGGGACCCTGACTCAAAAAATAATAAAATTTGGGCCACCCACCGTTATTACGCTGGGGGAAAAAAAGAAGATGTACTGGGCTGAATGGTGCCCCCCTCAAAAAGATATATCCACCTCCTAACCCCCAGAACCTGTGAGTGTGGCCTTACTTGGAAATAGGGTCTTTGCAGATGTAATTAAGTTATCTGCACATAAGAGCATCCTAGATAGTGTGGGCCTTAAATCCAGTGACCGGTGTCCTTGTGAGAGATGGAAGGGAAGACACAGACACAGAGAAATCATGCGAGGATGGAGACAGGGACTGGAGTGACGCAGCCTCAAGCAAGAAGGACCCGGAGCCACCAAGCTGCAAGAGGCAAGCGAGGATTCTCCCCAGAGCCAGGCCCCCGCGGGCACCAGGATTTCCGCCCAATCACAGTGAGTTTGCATTAATCTCTATTATTGTAAGCCACCAAGCTAGTGGAAATTTGTTGTAACAGCCCTAGGAAACGAATGCGGAAGGGCGGAGGGGGTGCGAGCGCCTCCATAGCGCACCTCTTTGTTCCCCGAGAGGCCGCGTTGGGGGGGCGGCCCTCGTGCTGCGGTCTCGCGCGCCCCCTCCTGGCCCGAAGGCAGAACGGCGCGCCCTGCGGTCTAGTCCCGGTCTCAGAGGAAAGGGGAGAACAGAGGCCATCCGAAAACTTACACAGAAATACGGTTGCACGAACAAGTTTTCAAATAGTAAATTTAAATAAGTAAATGTAATTAAGTAAATTTTTAAGTAGCATTATTTCTCCATCTTGAAAAAAACGTGAAGACCTTAGCACTCGTCCTGAAGTCTTATGCACGTCCCTCCCCTCTGGTCACCCCTGGTCATTTCCACTCCTTGTTGACAGCCCGGCCGCTGGTCCTCCGGGTGCCTTGACTCCGCCGCCCACCGAGACTTCTTGTAACCCAGCCACACGCATCCCTGGAGATGCCCTCCCGGGCCGTGTCCTCACAGCAACTGCACACTTCCAACAGCCCGGATTGAAACTGTGCCCCCTAGGATCACAATGCCCTGTGCTCCAGCTCACTCTCTCCAGAACCTCCAATCGTGAAGACTCACCTGGATCAGCTCGCTCACCCGGTGATCCCGCCGATGCCAGACCGGTCTCTCTGGACCGAACTCACTTCCCCGCCTAACCCGGTTTCTTGTTTCATCTCACCATCACTCTCTCCCACGTCAGCCACTCTCCCCAGCTTTCTTTTAATTGGCAAAGCTCCAGCCCTACCACCTTCCACACCTTTCTCTCTGCTCACACCTTCCTTCCTCCTCCTCCTCCTCCTGCCTTCCTCCTCCAGACTGAGAGCCCTGCCTGTGGTTGAGGAATGGAAGCCATCACAGCCTATCACTAACCCTCCTGCATCTGCGACATTTTCTCTCTTCCTGCTAGAAGGGAGGACATGGGCCTCCTCCTGCCTAACCAGCCCCTCTGCCTAGACTCGGGGTCCCATCTCCTTGTTGTCTTTCCCAAATTTCATTTCTTTGGTCATCCCCCCCCCTTTCTTACATTATCTCTCTTTTTAACAAACTGCTCTCATTGGTGTGCACACCCACTGTCAGCACCAGCTTCACAGCCCATGACCCCTGCAGCCACACAGGGCACGTGCTTGGTTTACTGCCCTGCCGTCACTGTGTTTAAATTCTTCAGGCCGGGCACGGTGGCTCACACCTGTAATCCTAGCACTCTGGGAGGCCGAGGCGGGCGGATCGCTCGAGGTCAGGGGTTCAAAACCAGCCTGAGCAAGATGGAGACCCTATCTCTACTATAAATAGAAAGAAATTGATTGGCCAACTAATATATATAGAAAAAATTAGCCGGGCATGGTGGCGCATGCCTGTAGTCCCAGCTACTCAGGAGGCTGAGGCAGGAGGATTGCTTGAGCCCAGGAGTTTGAGGTTGCTGTGAGCTAGGCTGATGCCATGGCACTCACTCTAGCCTGGGCACCAAAGCGAGACTCTGCCTCAAAAAAAAAAAAAAAAAAAAGATTTTTAGAACAGCTCTGGTAGCTGCACAGGCTGACCTGTTCTGGGGTGGCCATCAATGAGGGTGCATCGGCCAAATTGGATGTGAAGTTTCCTGGGGCTGAGAGCAATGATCTGCTCTGAGCGTGCTGGTTGGTTTGCCCATATGAATACTCAAGGAATCAGATTGACAGTAGAAGCTGGAGTCAAAGCAAAGACATCACACCAGGAGTGGTGGCATGCATCTGTAGGCCCAGGTACCCAAGAGGCTGAGGCAGGAAGGTCGCTCGAGTCTAGGAGTTCAAGGCTGCAGTGAACTATGATGACGCCACTGCACACCAGCCCAGACGACAGAGCGAGACCTTGTCTCTAAAAAATAAATAAATAAATTAAATCAGGGAAGACATCACCAACCTTTTCAGTGAATGATAATAACAACTGTAAAGTGCCTACTATGTGCCACACACTTTTCTAAGTGCTTTACATATATTTTATTATTTGTATGTTAACAACAACCCTATGAAGCATGTTATCATTATTATTATCCCCATTTCATAGATGATAAAATCAAGGCAAGAGAGGTAACTCGCCCCAGGTCAAACTGCTAGCAAATAGTGGAGCTGGTACAGGAACCCAAGCTGTTGGCTCCAGAGCACACGGCCTCTTGTTTGACCCACAGGAGGATGACAGGCACAAGAGCCAATAATGCTGGAGTTAAACGTGGAAATCAGATCTGCAGAGCTTTGCATTTCATGCTCAGTTTTGTAATGACCCTCTTGGCCACTGGCAGATTTGAAGGAGGTCAGGCACGGGCATGACAGAATCAGATTAATGTTCTGGAAAGATCAGTCTGTCTGGCTGCAGAGTCAAGTGGGGGTTGGCTCTTGCAGGGACGGGAGACTGATAGGCAGGTGCCCAGAACTCTGTTTTGGAAAGGAAATGAGGCCAGCGGGATGCAGGGCACGCCCTGCAGAAACCACAGCCACCCCTGGGAGCACGGCCTGGTGACCTACAAGTGGCTTGGTACGTGCCAGCCTGCACCCACACGGAGGCCGGGGTGGATCCGCGAGAATCGCTGGGGCCTGGGAGAGTGGAACTGGCCACGAGCCAGCCCGGGGGTCTTCGGGGACTCGAGGCAGCCCTTCCAGGCCGGCTGCTGCTCCTGCCCTGTCTCTGCTCTGCGGGGCCCCACCTGGCCTTGGGGCTCCCTTCTGCGTCTGAGCTGGGGACGGCCGTGCTGGACTCCCCTCTCTAGTGCTCCATCTGCTCCTCCCCAGGCCCCGGTGGTGTGCGCTCCCACCAGTGCTCCAGGACCCCACGCAGGTGCTCCTCTGCTGCTCTCATAGATGCTCCTGTGTGGCCCTCTACCCTCGCAGGTGCTCCCGTGCGGCTGGGACGCGGAGGCTGCGCCAGGGAGGCCTGGGGACGAAGGCAGGCAGAGGGAGGGCGCCGGGGCAGCGGGGTGGCCGCCGGGGCAGCGGGGTGGCCGCCGGGGCAGCGGGGTGGCCGCCAGACTCGGGCCGCAGGAACAAGCCCTCCCACCAGCGTCTACTCTCTCTGCTTTCCTCTCCCACGTCCGCCCCGGAAAAGGGCAGAGAAATGTCAAAAAGCCACTCCTGGGCCAAGCCTGGCCACAGCTTGGCACCCGACCTCCACCACCCAGGCCAGCTCCTGCTTTGACAAACAGTCGTCAAGATAAGTGGGCTCCCCTGGGTCGGGTCCCTGCGCAGAAGCGAATGAAGGCAGCGTCCTGGCTGAGCTGACACCAACCTGCCCAGGAGGAAAAAGACAGGAGGACGCAGTGATGGCAGAGAACTCCAGGGGACCAGACTCAAGGCTTGGGCCTCTCCAAAGTGGGTGTCAAATCACAAATGAGGGTCCCTGGGTCCCTCCCACTCTAGTTTTTTTTTTTTTGATGATTGATTTTTTACTATTACTTTTTTTTTTTTTGAGACAGTCTCACTCTGTTGCCCAGGCTAGAGTGCTGTGGCGTCAGCCTAGCTCACACCAACCTCAAACTCCTGGGCTCAAGCGATCCTCTTGCCGCAGCCTCCCAAGTAGCTGGGACTACAGGCATATGCCACCATGCCCAGCTAACTTTCTATATATATTTTGAGTTGGCCAATTAATTTCTTTCTATTTTATAGTAGAGACGGGGTCTCGCTCTTGCTCAAGGTGGTTTTGAACTCCTGTCCTTGAGCAATCCACCTGCCTCGGCCACCCAGAGTGCTAGGATTACGGCCTATTACTTTTAATTGTAGTAAAAAATACATAACAGAAAAGGTGCCATCTTAACCAGTTTTATTTGTACAGTTCCATAGTGTTAAGTGCTTTCACCTGGCTCCACTCTAGATTTACATTGTGATTTCTCACATACAGAATGCTGCGGAGAGACACAGTCAACCTCAAAGAAAAGGCAGAGACCTGGAGACTGACTTTGCTGAGAAAAATACAGAAGGAATTCCAAGGTGAGCATGAGAGGTTTTGCAGGCCACTGTGCACTTAGGAACTTTCCAGAATACCTGTTCCTCCCAGGGTATAAACCCTACACTTCTCAGTCATATCTCCCCACCACGCCTTCCCCTTACACGGGCCAGACAGAACCCGAGGCTCGTCTGAGAGTGGGCAGTGAGTACCCGGAAGGGATCCCGGTCACAATCGGAAACAGGGGCAAGGCTACTCACAAACCTCTGCAATGTCACCGTGGAAATAACCTGTGCAGTTATGTCAATGGGAAGTTATGAGTAATTGTGACAAAAAAGTATTCAACAATGAAGGCATTGTGTCTTTGGTCTCTTGTGAGCTAGAAAGCAGAGCAGGACAGAACTTGAACCCCTCATAATAAGAATGGCTAATACAGAGAGCATGTACTCACCAGCAAATTGGTATTAACGGATCAACGCCTAAGTGGACATATAGGAGTAACATTTATCGGGTGTCGGGCAGGTGGAAGGGGGCAGGAGGGGATGAGTATATACAAACATAATGAGAGAGATGTGCAACGGTTGGGGGATGGTCACACTTGAAGCTCTGACTGGAGGGAGGAGGGGGGCATGGGCAATATATGTAACCTTAACATTTGTACCCCCATAATAAGCTGAAATTAAAAAAAAGAGAGAGCATGTGCTATGAGCCTGGCATGGTGCTAACAGTTTCCTCATTCAATTCTTTGTGATGCAGACGCTGATATTTTACAGCGAAGGGAATTGAAGCCTCAGGGCTAGCTGGCTTGTCCAGGGTCACAGGGGAAGTAGATGGTAGCCCCTGGATTTGGACCCGAGTGGACTGGCTCTGGTGACGTCACTGATGACCCCATCCTTGCCCGACGCTGTGCAAGGTGCTGGGGAGACGGGCGGGGCTCCCACCCTGCGAGGCTCAGAAGCTGGTAGAAGGGCGAGTCCACTGACTTCAAACATTGTCAGAGCCGCCAGTCCTGCGGAGCTATTAATAGAATTGCCCTAAATCTGTCCGTTCTGACTGGTAAAATTTTCACATGAATACTTTAACCAGGACTAACAGGCATGTCAACGTGCACTCACCAACCATCCTACCTCTTGCCGCCACCTTCCTTCTGTTTCAGCCCTAGTGCAAGAAAATTTTTTTTGATGTTGACAAAAGGCCTGAGAAAATCTGGAATATTTTAATAGCCCAACTTGTCTTGAGAGGTACTGCCGCTGGAGGGTGTTCCCCTCTGCCTGTCCAGCTCTCTAAAGGACTTGAGCCTGAGAGCTCTTGGCCGGAGGACAGCCCAAGGGGTAGCATTATCTCCGGATAACACCAAAAGGGCCAAAAGCAAAAGTAGAACAGGGTGTCTGGAATGATTTTCTATTTTCCTGTACTTGATCTCTAAAAATGCATATGAGCTCTTAGATTGCAAGCTAGTGGTAGGTGGAAAAGGAACAAGGTTTGAAAACAATGTTATTTCAGGTGCCCACACCAGCTGTGCACACCATGACTTTAATTAACCTCCCCTTTCTTTGGCTTTCGTACCTGACCTTCCGCCCCACCCTGTACCCACTGCACTGTCACTGGGGCAATGGTGTGAGGAGGGAAGCAGCAGCTATTCTAATGGGTGACAACCCACGTCTGTCTACTTATCATCGCCTAGCCATAGTCACCATGAACAGAAAATACAGCCTTTCTTGCCCAAGTTTCCATCAACTTGTAGCTGAGGCATTTGTGCTTATATATCTTCCTTTTCCCCTTTGCTATCCGTTCATTATTTTTTGTAATGGAGGCCTCCATTTATCTGTATGAGTGGGTGACATTCAAATGCACTTTGAGCCAGAAGTGTTTCAACAGATGTTGCACATTGGGGAAGAACAGACGCGTTGGCCACCCTGCCCGCTGTCACAGGTGGGCTGTGTTTGCAACTGGTCCTTTCAGGATTTGTTTTGTTTTGTTTTTCAGCATATTTTCAGGGCTCCCATTGCCAAAGGCAGCTGCATTTGGTGGCTTTTAGAATTTCGCAGTCCCTTTTCCCAGGGAGTGGGCCGGTGAGGAATTTCGTGCCAGTAATCCTCAGTTAAACTAACTACTTCTGCCTTTCTCAGCACGGGGCCAGGTTTTGCAGAGAGAATACGACATGAATTCTGTGTTTGGGGATGTCATTCCCTTGGGATCTTCTCCTTGCACCCTGTGGGATCCACTTCGGTGTCCAAATTTCCATTCTTCAGCGCAGGCCTTTTCAACCTCGGCACAGCTGGCATCTTAGGGCCAGGTGATTGTTGTTGGGAGCTAGCCTGTGAACTGTGGGATGTTTTAGCAGCGCTCCTGGCCTCTGCCCATGAGCTGCCAGTAGCACCACCCCAAAGCCTCACCCCCAGTTGTTGCAGCCAGAAATGCCCCCTGGTTAAGGATCATTAAAGTGGCGGATAGAAGTTTGGCTGCTGCGAAACATCCTCCAATACCAGGACAGCGCCCACAACAAAGAGGTGTCTGACCCAAAATAACAGTGCTGAGGTTGCAGACCTTGCCCTGTGTGACCTGGCATTAGCCGAGTTGTTTGTATTTTAGAGCCTAACAAATTCCTAACTCACACGCCCCTGTTAAGATGTCTCTCCTGATACAATCAAAGGGGATGAAAGGACTCTAGAGAGTAAAGGCTTTGAAGAAGGAAAGTGTGCTTACTCTAAGCTTGGGTCTGTCCACTGCTTTGTAGAGATATAGGCCCACTCTTCCCAAGGGAAAGGTTAGCACAAAACGGAGGCTCTCGGGGGAGACTGGCTAGCAGGGTATGGAGGCTGTGACAGTCGTTGTAACAACGTCAGTGGTCCCCCAAGGGGCCACCTTTCCCCCTTCCATGGTGTCTGTGAGGTCTCCCACTGAGGGCTTCAAAGCCACAGTATCGGGACAGAGGGGCAGCAATAAATCTGGTGCCTATGGCAGTCCACGCTGTGGGGCGGGGCAGGGGGCCCAGTGGCTCCAGACCCTCAGGGCCCAGATCGCATGAGATCTGATGACAGACAGAAGATGTGTGACCAGGACCATCCTGGAGGTCCTGGGACGCGTGGGTGCCACCCATCTCGACTCTCTTGGGGGTGAGGCTCCGCTTCTCTTAAACGGTGCCGATTCTGGGCTTTCATTCATCAACGTGACAGTGTTCAGAAGTGGCTTTCTCTGAGCAGGACTCTTACCTTGAATCTGGTTCTCCTGAAGAAGGAAAGGCTTCCATTTGATGCGTGTGGCTCCCAGCAGGACCTCACTTGCTGTATCAAAGAAAGAAGCAGTCTCCCAAGAGACTGTCAGAAAGAACTCAATGTGCTCTGGCTATTTCAAAATCCATTTCCCATGACTACTGTGGCCAAAGTACATCCACAGCAGACCTGTGTGGCCCACCCAGTTGGTGGCTGGATGGACTTCCAAGGGCTTTCTCTGCCTCTAGAGAAAGAAACTTGTGCCATTCCAGGTCTTGAACTGTCCCTAGCTCAGGAGAGTCTCAGGAATACCCTGTCTGGCTCCCAAGGTGAGAAACACATCAAGAAACACGTGGCTCACGCCTGTAATCCTAGCACTCTGGGAGGCCGAGGCAGGAGGATCACTTGAGGCCAGGAGTTCAAGACCAGCCTGAGCAAGAGCAAGACTCCATCACTACAAAAAATAGAAAAATTAGCCAGGCATGGTGGCATATGCCTATAGTCCCAGCTACTGAGGAGGTTGAGGCAGGAGGATTTCTTGAGCCTAGGAGTTTAGGTGGTAGGGAGCTGTGGTGACACCACTACACTCTAGCCCAGGCAACAGAGGGAGACCCTGTCTCCAAAAAGAAAGAAAGAGAGAGAGAGAGAGAGAGAGAGAGAGAGAGAGAGAGAGAGAGAGAGAAAGAGAAGAAAGAAAGAAAGAAAGAAAGGAAGGAAGGAAGGAAGGAAGGAAGGAAGGAAGGAAGGAAGGAAGGAAGGAAGGAAGGAAGGAAGGAAAGAAAGAAGGAAAGGAAGGGAAAGGAAGGGAAAGGAAAGGAAAGGAAAGGAAAGGAAAGGAAAGGAAAGGAAAGGAAAGGAAAGGAAAGGAAAGGAAAGGAAAGGAAAGGAAAGGAAAGGAAAGGAAGAAAGAAAGACGCCATTCATGCATTTCAGAGCTGTCATGGGTGAAGCATTCCATAGTCCTTGGACTTAGAGGAATTGATGTTATGGAAAGATTTCCATATTACAAAGAACTTCCTCCTCTTGGTATCACTCACGCTCCCTGCCCTGGCTGCCTGGGGTGAAAGGTCGGATAACAGCTCGTTAATGCCCACACACTGATCCTCAGAACCTGTGAATGTTACCTTGTACGGCAAAAGGGATTTTGCAGATGTGATTAAATTTACAATATTACGATGTAGGCATGACCCTGGATGACCTGGGCGGGCCAGTGGCATCACAAGCGTTTTTATAACAGGACAGTGGGAAGAGCCAGACAGAGAGGAGAAGGCAATGTGGTGACAGCAGGTGTCTCTTGCAGATAGAGGAAGGGACCATGCCCTAAGGAATACAGGCAGCCAATAGAAGCTGGGGAAGGCAGGAAACGGATTCTCCCCTCAGAGCTTCCAGAAGCCCAGTCCTGCCAACACCTTCACTCTAGCCCACTGAAACTGACTTCAGACTTCTATTCTCCAGACACGTATGAGAACATTTTCTAAATGTGTGTTGGTTTAAGGCAGGACGTCTGTGATAACTTGTTCAAGCAGCCATAGGAAACTAACTCACCCAGCATGTGTATTCATTCACTCATTCACCATTTATTTAATAATCGACCTATGCATGTGCGCCTACTGTGTGCACCACACTTTTCCAGGCTAGTAAGAAAGAATAAGAAAATAAATACCATTGCCTGAGCTGCACCATTTGTTGTCATGAGCTCTGTGTTCAGAATTTTTACCAATATAATTTCATTTAAACCTTAGGTAACATTGAAAGGTATGTAACATTATCACCATTTTATAGATATAGAAACCAAGGCTCAAGTAACTTGCTCCAGGCCCCACCGGTAATTAGAGCCGCAGGTCCACACCACACCCACCCTATGGCCTGCCTCCCCAGTCTACAAAGAAGCAGTGGCCTGGCGCGGTGGCTCACGCCTGTAATCCTAGCTCTCTGGGAGGCCGAGGTGGGCGGATTGCTGGAGGTCAGGAGTTCGAAACCAGCCTGAGCAAGAGCGAGACCCCGTCTCTACTATAAATAGAAAGAAATTAATTGGCCAACTAACATATATAGAAAAAATCAGCTGGGCATGGTGGCGCATGCCTGTAGTCCCAGCTACTCGGGAGGCTGAGGCAGGAGGATCGCTTGAGTCCAGGAGATTGAGGTTGCTGTGAGCTAGGCTGACGTCATGGCACTCACTCTAGCCTGGGCAACACAGTGAGACTCTGTCTCAAAAAAAAAAAAAAAAAAAAAAGAAGCTGCAGGAACCACGGCCAGCGTGGACGAGGCTGACAGTGCCGTCTGTGTGCTGCTCTTCCCGCTTCCTGGCTTAGAACCTCAGCATTTTCTGCCATTTGCTAACTGAGAAACACTTTTTCCTCAACTACCAAACACGTGCACAGCTCACTCTGTGCCAGGTCCTACCTGTCTGTAGGGGAACTAAGATGAGCATAATAACTTCAGGAAGCTGGATAGAGCAGCTACTCCTTTTGGAGCTTAAATACACTTACACTTAAATACACTTAATACATTTACATTAAATACACTTAATTTCTCTCTCTCTCCCTTTCTTCCTCTCTCTCTCTCTCTCTCTCTCTCTCTCTGTCTCTCTGTCTCTCTCTCTTCTCCGTGCCTCCCTCCCTTCCTTTCCCTAGCAGACATTATCAGTCCCCTGCCCACATCCTGCAGTGCTACCACTTCAGGAGCTCCAGCCAACTTCCAAACGCCAGTATCTGCACCTTTTTCCTAAGGGCTTTCTCCAGAGGCGGCCATACCTGTGTGCAGCAGAATGCACACCCCCACCTGCTCAGCCCGTGACTGAGGAGAGCCAGTGCCCAAGAGCCACCTCTTCCTCCAAGGCCCCTGCAGACCCATCTGAGATCCCTTTCTGCATTCCTCTCCTACGTCCTCCTTACCGAGGCTCTCTTGATACTCGTGTTGACCTGCTCTCACTGCTCTCAACATTGGAGGGGGACGAGCCCTCCCATCCTCCCTGCTCCCCTGCTCACAGACGATCCCTGAATCGTTTTTTCAGAACTGTAGTCCTCCCCGCCTTGGGGCAAATGGGGAGTTTTCCTTTTCCTAGAGCCTACGGTGCAAGACCAGGTTGTTTACAACGTAGTTTTATTGCTTTAAACTTCACGGGAGGCTTGGAGAACTGCTTGTACCTTGTCCTAACTCTGCTGCCATGTTACTCTGAGTAATGGTTGGCCAGCGTCCCCTCTTCTGGGCAGCAACTTCCAGGGGATTTTGCAAGGATTCACAGGTTAGCATTTGGAAAGAACTCTTTGAACTTCTTCGTAAACAAAAAATCTCACACCTGGAAATTCTGATGTCTCATAATGGGTTGTTATAAAATCCCAAAGCACTTAAAAATGTGTTGCTCCTTGGTAATAGTTATTAGTTAGCTACATAACTAGCTGCTATTACAGAACATTTACGATGTAGCAGTCAGTGAGTTACACTTATTGTCCTGTGATCTCCTTCAGTTGAACTCTGACGGCGTGGTGGGTGTAGGCGCGGATAAAGACCAGGTGTGTCTGAGCAAGTGCAGTCAGAGAGAATTGCCATTTTCTGAGATGGGGAAGACTGTCAAGAGAACACATTTGTAAAGGAAGAAATCAGAAACTGATCTTGCACAGGTTCAGTTTGGGGTGCTTGTCTGACAGGCAGATGGAGTCCCTGAGTAGACCGGAGTCGAGGGGAGAGAACCAAGCTGACGATGGACATTTGGGATTTAATGTCCTGAAAGTGGAAGAAGAGGGAGTAGATTGGGAAGGTAGAGGAAACTGGACTGTGTCTTGGAGTACTCCAACATTTAGAGGTCCAGAGAAGTGAGAGGTAATGAGGAGACCAAGAGAAGTAAGAAACGTAAAAGAGGAGGTAACGTAAAAGAGAAGCCAAGTGAAGGCAATATTTCAAGGAGTGATGATGATCTTTGCTCACGTACCCAGGGGAGTAAAGTACAGCAAGGGCTGAGGATTGATAGTTAAATTTAGCAACCTGGAGGCCACTGATGTCCTTGATAAAATAACAGCCATGCTATAGATTTGATTTTATTTTCTATTTGTTACTTGCCATTAAAAACCCTTTGAAATCCTAAAAAAAAAAAAAAAAAAAAGACCACCTGTGGCCCAGGCTGGGGGAGTCACTGGTTGGACAGCAAAGCTGCAAGCGTGCGTTTGCATCTGCTGGGAGGACTAAAGTCACCAGCAGTGGACAGAGTCCCAGGACTAAAGTCACCAGCAGTGGACAGAGTCCCAGGACTAAAGTCACCAGCAGTGGATAGAGTCCCAGGACTAAAGTCACCAGCAGTGGACAGAGTCCCAGGACTAAAGTCACCAGCAGTGGACAGAGTCCCAGGCACTGTCTGGCTCAGGGCAGGAACTCGTTAATGCAAATGGATGGCATTTCTTTTAATTATCACACAGTGAGGTGAGCCGTTACTGGAGATACCAAGCTTGGGTCAGAGAAGCAGAAATTGATATTTGATAGTGCAGGGTTCTCTGCTCTTCTCATAATTTGTAGCTAAAAAATGTACAGCGTTGGACGGTGGCTGGAATCAATTCCTGACATCAAAGCCTTTTCTTCACCGTTCTCTGCTTCCTCAAGTCTGCCGCCACTTTTCCAAATAAGCCCAATTCTCTGGGTATGAAGACACCGAGCGCTGGGAGCACTGGGAGTTCTGCTCGGAATATATTGTCTGAGTTACTGTCCGTCCCACCCAGGGCTCCCAGGAATACTGTCAGACACTTCTCAGAAGTGCATTTATGGTTTGGCTCATTTTCTGAGAAAAGGACTGGAGGGACTGGAGGGACTTTTGACTGTGGGGGAACCAGAGTAAATAAGTACAGAGCAACACACCTTGTTACTTATAATGTTTTAAAGGTTAGCAGGGTCTTTGCACATAAATGGCCACCAGGTGGCGCTGTTATTCCCTTAAAATGCTAAGGGGGTGTGTGGGATGTGTGGTGTACGCGTGTAAGGCGTGTGTGCATGGCATATGGTGCGGGGTATGTATATGACCGAGTATGATGTGGCGTGTGTACTGTATGTGTGGTATGTGTACTGTATGTGTGGCATGTTTGGCGGGTGGCATGTGTGGCATGCGTGCACACACCCGCATGGGGCTGCGGGACAGCTTCCTCTCCACCCCGCGGCCACTCAGCCGGCAGCCAGTTCTTATTCTTCCTCATGCTCCCCGGCTCACCACACACCCTCCTTGTGCCCTCACCCCTCTTCTCCATTTTGGGTCAACAATCAGCAAAGAGCAGTGAAAACGCCCAGCATCGACTGTGAAACAAATGTCACACGGAAGGTATTTTCTGAAGACGCCTTGGGCAGGACTGCAGGTCCTCAGTGCCCCTCCTTGCTGCCCACTCTCTCCCCCTCTCGGGCCTGCCCACCCCTGTGCGCCCCTGACCCCAGCTAGCGAAGCCTCAGTGCTTTCCAGGAAGTCAGCCCTAGTTCTGGTGCTTTCCCTCTTGTCAGCATGTGCATTCGAAAGGGGGACGGAGCAAAGGCCTCAGAAGAAGGATCCTTGGACGTGGGCACTTCAGGCACTTTCCACGCTAGACAACCTGGATCTAGAAGACACTTCCATGGGGGACCTTCCCATCCCCCTAAGAGGACACAGCGTGGGAGACCCCTCTCCGCCGTCTTTGTGTAATGGAGTTCTCCTCTAAGGCCTGAAGCAGAGGAGCAGAGACCCGGCTGCACACACAGGACAGCGAGCCCGCGTGCGGGAGCTGCAGAAACATCACTGTGCATTGATCTAGCTCTTTCCCCACCTGCTTAATAGGCACTAAAAGCCATCCACCCAGGATCTGCCTGCAGCAGCTTTCAAATGTATTGACATAATGGACTTGTCTGCACAGAGCAAACCTCCAGGGACTTGGGTCAGGCAAGCCGTTTATTAGACTTCATGGTGCAGAGGAGGCAGCGGATGCTCTGGAAGGAGCTCGTGGTGTGTTTTGATAAGCGCTTTGAGTTCAAATCCAGACTCCACCCTCTAACTGGCAGGGTGGCTCTGGGCAAGTTATTGAACGTGCCTAAGCTTCCACCTCTCTGTCTGTAAATTGAGGTTAATAATCCTCGTGCGCTAGCTTATTATGAGTCTTGATCATGTCATATCTTATCGTCTTGGTAATATAACATAAGTATAGTCACAAAACAGAAAGGTCAAAGACCATATTAATATGCTTACTGTGCTAAGTGCTGGACATACATAAATAATCTTAATCCTCACAACAGACCATATTTTGCAGAAGTAGAAAGCAAAGCCTAAGGAAGTTGAGTGCTGAATGGACTGCCTGAATTGTCTGAGGACAGCTGAGCCGGTGGGGGCAGAGGGGGGGTGTCTAACTCCTCCCTGGGAGAAATAAACTGGGATGTTTTTATTGGGGCAGAATGGTGAGGAGAGGAGGTTTCAGGAGGGCTTAGATACGGGTTTACATGCTTTGTTCTACTCGTCCCTGGTTGTGTCCCTGTATGTTGGTGACGCATTCAGCAATAAAAACCCTCACAAAATGGGAGACTGAGTCTCCTTGGTGTGACATTTAATACCATCACGTTTTCCAGGTTGAAACAATGGTCCCTAAGCAAATGGCATTATGGGAATTACTAAAAATAGCAACACATCCCTCCAGAAGACATTTCTTTTTCAAGGGACCTGATTAAACTACGTTTGTAAAATATACTGACATCCTTGTGATTGGGTAATGGTCAGAAGAGTGGTGACTTTCACAGTGACTGGGTTTTAGATTTGGCAGCTCAAATCTTTAAACGCCAAGGCGTTTAAATATGACCGCGGACAAAAGCTTTCTAAAGTCTATCGCACATGTAGCTCACAGTGTTTGCTGATGTCTTTTAGCCTGGATGGTTTTATTGACCTCTGAGAGGGCTTTTATTATCCTGAGAAAAAACAGAGACTGGAAAGAGGTGGGGGATTTGTGCGTGTTTGCGGATGGGGGTAAGTGGGAAGAAGGAATGCAGGAGCCGTGGACCAGACCCAGCAGAGATGGAGCCAGAAGGAGATAAGACCGAGCTTAGAGGGTGAAGGTTTGGGAATCAGGCAGGAGAGGGGTGTGGAGAGGCAGACGTCTTTCAGAAGCTCTGCAAATGGCAATGCCAAGACGAACGTGGAGCCATTTTGAGGAGCACAGGTCAGAAAACGCCCAGCGTGGGCGCAGGCCGCAGGCCCGCCAAGCACAAGCCAAGCACGGCTGTCTGCTCCCCCGGCATCATCAAAGGGAAGAGTGCACTGCTCCTCTCACTGACACCTCCTCCCACCGGATGCAGCCAAGACTGGCTGCACCCTAATTTTCCACGTGTAAACAATGAGCTCGATCATGCCCACAGGCCCGCTCGGCCTCCCCTCCCCCGCCCCTTCTGGAACCAAGCGTGCTCCTGTCCACAGCCCTGAGAAGGGAAGGCCTGGAAAAGCCATCTCCTCCCTTCCTTCCCCCCTGCTTTTCCCAGCTGGGGCCCTACGCACAATGGAGCCAGGCCAGGCCTGTTGCTGGGGGAACCAGCAGCCGCCCAGCCCCCTCCTGCACAGAAATAGCCCAGGGAGGAGAGCAAAGGATTAAATCGCCCTAATCTCCAGGCTTCGGAGGAGCCCGGCGCCCGGCCAGCATGAGGGGGCAGCTCCAGGCTGGCCCAGAGGAAGTAGCGGGCACGGGCCTGGTCCTGCCTCTCCCTGCTGCCCCATCTCCACTTCCCGCCCCTCCACCGCCGCAAGCCCCCCAGGAAGGGGGTCTACCAGCTCTGCTTCCCGGCAGGGGAAGGGAAGGCCCCAGCCATGCTCCGCTCCTCCTGGCCTCCCTGCACTGATCTGTCCCAGCGCTTGGGATGGAAGAGGAGACCGCTCCCTCCTGAGAGACCGCGTTGCTGTGGCCCTGGCTCGTTGTCTGTAAATGCTGATGGACGCAAATCAGACCCACCTTCTACCTGCGGCTGAGGTGCTGCCAACACATGCAGAAAGGTGGCCCCCGACTCCACCCGCTTCCTCCTCTCTCCCAGCTCTGGAGGTGACCACAGCTCCCCAGCGAGGTCTTCCTTGTGGCATTCGAGGCCTCCTTAGGGCCTTTCTCTGGGGGGCGCTTGCCCCTAAACTGCGCATTAGTGTTGGTGGCTAAAAATACCCATGCCCAGCCCCTCCCCCCCTCAACAAATACAGATTCGGTGAGTCTGAGGCACTCAGGGAAAGGCCTTTCGTAAGTGCCCCAGGTCATTTGAAGGGGTCCCTGGGCTGAGACCCAGAGGCTGGGTCAGATGAGCTAAGGCATGGTGGCTTCTCCAAGTCTACACCGTCCGCAGGAGACCTGGAACCACCACAGTTTTCTGGACTTGAGCATGGTATTCTTTCCGCCATATTGCTTCTGCTACTTAAAAAAAATTTTCGATAGTAATACACATACTATTTAAGAACTTTATAAAATTATGGAAAGGTATAAAGAAGAAAATATCACACCCATAAACCCCAATCCCCAACACCCAGAGTTAGGCACTGTTAACATTTGGGGTTATTTTTTCACCTATTTTCCTGTATTTAATGTAGAAAACAGGCCACATAGAATACACAGCTGCATGTCCCCTTCATTCTCTATTGGAACCTGAATGGCAAGATGGGCCCCTGATACACCTCTGGAGAAAGTGTGAATGGACGGTTATTTTCAGCAGGTTATTTGGCAATGAGTAGCAAGAATAGTTTAAAATTGTCATCCTTCAGCCCACTAATTCCATTTCTGGGAATCTATCTTCCAAGAATAATCAGATGCATGCAAAAATTTATTTACAGAGATTTTCATTGTAGCGTTATTTATAATAGCCACAATTGTCAACTTCATAAAGGGAAAAAAATTAGAGGCATAGTTTATTACATTGTGGTTACTCATCAGGTGGAATATTCTGTGGTCATTCAAATCACGTTTTCCGAGAATGTATAACGCCTATGATAATCTTTCTTTCGTTTTCTTTTTTTTTTTTTTTTTAATTTTTGAGACAGTCTCACTTTGTTGTCCCAGCTAGAGTGCTGTGGCATCAGCCTAGCTCACAGCAACCTCAAACTCCTGGGCTCAAGTGATCCTCCTGCCTCAGCCTCCCAAGCAACTGGGGCCACAGACGTGTGCCCCCATGCCTGGCTAATTTTTTTCCTATATATTTTAGGTGTCCTATTAATTTCTCTCTATTTTTAGTAGAGACAGGGTCTCGCTCTTGCGCAGGCTGGTCTTGAACTCTTGACCTTGAGCCATCCGCCCGCCTCTCTCTCTCAGAGTGCTAGGGTTACAGGCGTGAGCCACCATGCCCGGCCATGATAATCTTTCTCTCCCACCGTCCCTCCACAACTGGGACATTTGTCTTGCTGCTCAAAGCCTATACGTATGTCTTACAGGAATGTCCCTCCTCTGACTCTATTGTGATACTTTTGGATGCTAGGTGTCATCTAGGGCCAATTCATTTTTTCCTTCCAAATCACCCGTAGCATTATTCTCAGTACCAAATGTTTTCGGCAATTTATTCATTTTATTATTTATTATGTCCTACTTAGTTCTCTCGTGCGTGTGTGTGTGTGTGTGTGTGTGTGTGAGTACATCTGTGCGTGTGTGACTGCGCACATGTATGTAAGAGAGAGAGGACACAGGATTACTAACCCGCTCGAGGGCTGGGGCTGTGATTTGAGCATCTTCATTCTTTGCCAACATTTCAATCTCAGCATATCCAAAACTAAATTTATCTCCCCCAACTCTGTGCCAATTCCACAAACATCTCTTTGAGTGACCCAAACTCTCCAAACTGGCTCTCCCTCTTGCATTGCCAGTGTCTTCAGTGGTATCACCCATTCTCCTTTGGGACACCCACGCGAGTCCCTGGCCATGGAATCCTCCCACTAGGTTTTTAAACACCTTTCCGTGCGTCTCCTTCCATTCCTGTTGCAGCCACCATGGGCAGCTGTCCCCTGTCACTTCCCTCCTGGACGACTCTGTCTCCTTGCCGGGCCATCCGCTTACAGCCTCTTGTCCCTTCAGTCTATCCCATGTTCAACCACCTGATCAAGTTTGCCCTGTCACTTCTCCTGCTCAAAAAGCTTCAGTGGCAGCTCGTAAATGGCCATGATTAAATGAGGTGCTAACTTCCTATCCTGGCACAGGGATCCCTCCTTCATATGATCCCAATCCATCCGTCTTCCTGTTTGATTCATATATCCCACAACTTCCTAACGAATATCTCTCGCTCCTGCCAAGTTGGCGTCCGTACCAATCCCAGGACATGCCCTGTGTCCTTGGGCCTCCTTCACCTCCTACCTGTGTGATCTTGGACAATTTGCTCAACCTCTTCCACCACAATCCCTCATCTACGAAGTGGGGTAACACTAACGATGCCATCTCTATAGGACTGCGGAGAGGACAAAGCAGATGCAGGAACGCTGCCACTATCATTTGTCTGCTCACTGTTTTCTTTTTTATTTTAATTTTTTTTAATTTTTTTTTTTTTTTTTTTTTTTAGTCAGAGTCTCTGTTGCCCAGGCTAGAGTGAGTGCCGTGGCATCAGCCTAGTTCACAGCAACCTCAAACTCCTGGGCTCAAGCGATCCTCCTGCCTTAGCCTCCCGAGTAGCTGGGACTATAGGCATGTGCCACCATGCCCGGCTAATTTTTTCTATGTTTTTAGTTGTCCAATTAATTTATTTCTATTTTAGTAGAGACGAGGGCTCACTCTTGCTCAGGCTGGTCTCAAACTCCTGACCTCAAGTGATCCTCCAGCCTCAGCCTCCCAGAGTGCTAGGATTACAGGCGTGAGCCACTGGGCCCGGCCTGCTCACTGTTTTCAACTGGGGCTGAGCATGGCAGGGACAGCTCAAATGTGCAGTGTCAGCCCCAGTGGATCCAGGGCAGGGAGGATCTACCGCCAAGTGGCTCACTCAGGGAGCTGGCGAGTGAGTGCAGGGGCCATGGCAGGGAGCTCAGATGGGGCCATGGTTGTAGAGCTTCGACTGTCCTCCACTTGGACGTTCCAGGTGGCCTGGGGGACTTCCTCATGGCACGTCAGCTGAGTTATTTCTAAGAGAGGGGAAGCAGAAATTACCAGTCCTCTTAAAAGCCAGCCCAGATCTCAGGGGGTAGAGAGAGAGACCCCACCTCTCCAAGAGAGAGTGGCAGGTGCACAGAAGGAAAGAAAGAATTGATGGCAGCCATCTGGGAGACAAGATACCACCTTAGGGATATTGCAATCTTGTCTAGCAGAACAGACACACAAAGAATATTTTGCACTTACTAGACTCCTAACGCTTATTACTTTCATTTGTCCAAAGATTGCTTGGATTGCTGCCACAAATGGTGACTTGACTTTTCCCTCTTGCTGGGACTAGTCATGACGTTCCAAGTCAATATTAAGCTATCTGAGGGCAAGACTCCTATCTACAATATACAATCTTCTTGTTCCTCCCACGGAGGTTTACACATTGTGAACTGTCCGTGAATAGGCAGCACTCGATTTATTTTCTTCTGACGGCCCTGGCACGGGGAAGGAAAGAGAAGAGTTGCTTTTATTGAATTTTTGTACAGACGAGAGGCCCTCTGGGCTCGGGGAAGACACAGAGAAATGGCCCCTTTGTTCTCCGGGCCTGCCCAGCGCAGCGCCTTCCAGAAAGGGCAGCTCTGAGGAGGCTGCAGAGCGCGGAGGGCGGGGAGGGCGTGTTGAGGAAATTCCATTCGAGACCCTCATTTCCGAAACTGCTCTGTGATTAACCCGGCTTTGTGCCAGCCCAGTCCAGAGGCAGAGAGAGGCCAGCCCTTGGGTCATAAAAAGCGCCAGGAAAATACAAGCGCAGGCCCCTTTACGGCCCCAGCAGCAGGTTAAAGGATTTGCTTTCTTGTCTGTTTATCTCTCAGACTGAAGCCAATTATCCCAATTACTTCTTTTTTAAAAAAAAAATGTTTACTGGAGATTATATTTTAAATTCATTTCTTCTCCCGAACAGGCCACTACAGCAGTTTTTCCTTTGGTCTCAAGGACTCAGGCCCAGTCTCTGTGGCAGGGAGGGTGGCCCTGGGGTCACATGTCTGTCCCAGGGTGAGAGGAGGTCAGGGGCCGCCTAATGGTTCCCAAATGGGCTTGCAAGGAGCTGTAGATTTGAACTTTGCATTGCTGCCGGGGCCTGGGGCCTTCTCAGGAGGGGGGCGGTGGGGGAGAGATCTCTGCGGTTCAAAGGCGGCTGCTCTGGTTTCAGTGGCTTAAGGTTTCAGTAACAAGCTCAACCCCCCCTGGCCTGGCCTCGTGTGCAAGGAGGCAGGGGGTTGGTACCGGGATGGGCGTTCTGTGTAAGCTGAAGCTGCAAGCCATGCAGATCACGGGGCCGTGGAGCTGGAAGACCCTCGGGGTTAGCGTCAGAGGCTGACAGCGCCCCTGACCACTTTGGGAAGCCCAGGAGCGTTGATTCACAGGCAGTAAAGGACGCTCCGGGCCCAGCGCCAGCCAGAGCGCCTGGCCGCCAAGCCCCTGGGGTGCTGTCAGTGTGCCCAGGTCAGAGTAGGTGGGTGCTGGGGAGTGTGAGTTAAAGAGGAAGTAAAAGGTCACAGACGGTCCCCCCAAAACAAGTATCTCCCCTGATACCCGAATATCCACGGTAAGTGTGATGTACGTGTGTATTTACTGACATGGAAGGGTGTGTTAAGACTCAGTGAGGGCAAAAAGCAAGCTGCAGAATACAGCTGACCCTCAGACAACACGGGTCTGAACTGTGCGGGTTCACCTACCTGTAGATTTTCTTCTGCCCCAGCCACCCCTGAGCCCGAAAGACCAAGCCCTCCTCTTCCTCCTCCTCCTCAGCCTACTCAACATGAGGACGATGAGGATGGAGAGTTTTATAATGATCCACTTCCAATGAAATGAATAGCAAGTATATTTTCTCTGTGATTTTCTTTTCTCTAGCTTACGTCATTGCAGGATATGAAGTATAATACATAGAACTTACAAAGTTGGCTGTTCATGTTATCAGTAAGGCTTCCGGTCAGCAGGAGCTGATTGGTGATTAAGTTTGGGGAGTCAAAAGATAACCAAAGTCAAGAGAGGCCATGGCAGGAAGATCACTTGAGGCCAGGAGTTTAAGACCAGCCTGAGCAAGAGCAAGACCCCATCTCTATAAAAAATAGAAAAATTAGCCGGGCGCAGTGGCATGTGCCTGTAGTCCCAGCTACGCAGGAGGCTGAGGCAGGAGAACTGCTTGAGCCCAGGAGTTTGAGGTTGCTGTGAGCTAGGCTGAGCCACTGTACTCTACTTGGGTTGACAGAGCGAGAAGCTGTCTCAAAAAAGAAACAACAGCAGCAAAATAAGTTATGCTCAGATTTTTGACTACACAGGGGTTGGTGTGTTGTTCAAGGGTTAACTGTATTATACAGAATATTGTCCCATCTATACACGGGATGCATGTGTGTGCACACTCACAGGAAAATGTGGAAGAATATACATCAACATGTTAATAGTAGTATCCCTGGCTGTTGGAATTTTGAGTGATTTTTTTTCCTTTTTTTTTTGCCATTTTGGAATTTGCCTATGCTACATATTCTTTATGTAATTTTTTTCAAAGAAAAAAATCTAACCTTCGTGAATCGTTTCTTTAGTTTGGCATTTTCCAAAATGTGGTTTAGAAAACACTAAGATGAGACTCAGAAAGTTTGCTGAAAATGAAGATTCCCCTGGCACAGCTCAGACTTGTGGATCAGAATCCTGCGGGGAGGAGGAAGGCCTGAGGAACAGGGTTTGAAACACCCTTTTGGGGGCAATTCCAGTGTAATGAAATCCACCTGCTGTAGACTGAATGTTTGGGCCCCGCCCCCCATTCAAATGTTGAACATCCCAACCCCCAAGGTAGTGGTTTCAGGAGGTGGAGCTTTGGGCTTAGGTCGTGAGGGTGGGGCCCTCGTGAGTGGGATTAGCGCCCCTGTAAGAGAGACCACAGACCTGGAACAGGAGTCTCAGGTACCTGTAGGACGGTCACCTGAGCCCAGGAATTTGAGACCAGCCTGGGTGATACAATGAGACTCCACCTCCAGAAAAATTAAAAAATTTTTGAAAAGAGAGACTCCAGAGAACTTTCTCCTTCTCGCCACGTGAGAACTTGTCTCACAGACAGCTGCCATCAATTCTTTCCTTCCTTCTCTTGGAGAGGAGGAAGAGGAGTCAGCGGTCTGTGGGCCGGAAGAGAGACCTCGCCAGAGCCCGGGGCCACACTGGCTGGCACCCTGGTGGCAGACAGACTTGAGCCCCCAAACTGTAAGAAACGAACAACTATTGCTTCGCAAGCCGGCCCATCTCTGGTGCTCTGTTACAGCGGCCTGCGCCACCTGCGTGGACGTTTGCCTCCTTCCCAGGCTCTGTCGCTACTGTGAGACGTGGCAGGTGTGACCACTCAACCCTGCCCTGGGCCTGCTTTCCCGGCCGACCCTTTCTGTGCCCTTTCTCCTCTCCCTGCCTCCTTTCTGTGCGTCCCCAGGAACGGGAAATGCCCTGTCAACCCCGACGGAGTAGACCAGGCCCTGCCCCTGGCCGGCAGTCCCGGGCACAGCTTCCCGGGATCAATGTCCTGCCCGCCCCTCGCCAGAGTCCTCTCTTCTGCTTCACTAGGCTCTTCCGGCTACGAGGACTGACCACACAGGTCTGCTGGCACAGTTGTGTAACCCAAGACTGAAGCTGCAAACCAAAGTAGCAATGCCAGCAGGCAGCAGGCAGAGCAGAAGAATCTCAGGGTAAGTCTGACCCTCTTCCTTGCTACTCATGTGATCCTAGGTAAGTTATTTAACCTCTCTGAGCCTTAGTGTCCTAGGTAAGGGTGTGCACCTTGGATTGCTTTTGATTAAGCTGTTTAACAACTCTGTAGGGATAGAAGTTAAGTTGTAGAAAACTGACAACATAAATTTTCCTTGTCTGTAGGAATACACAGACTGTTCATGGCAATGCAAAGGAATTGTGTCCTGTAAAGGATAAAAATCTCTGTAAGTTACATTCTCATAATGAACCAGTTTTCACATCTTACTGATTTCCACATTAACCAATGAGTTACGTAAATCTTTGACACATGTTCGTGTTATTTCTGTGTGAGAGTCAGGATTTTACTTTCTTGAAAATTGGGATTTAACATAGGTTTTAAAAAACCCACACAGAATCTTAGAGATTAAAAAATATATATATATATATATATATATATATATATATAATGATTTTTAAGGCTTAATAAGCCAGACAGCCTCTTCCACAACATTGTTTGTGCCACTCATTGTCTCGGAGCTAAGAGGACTACCATTTGCACATGCTTTATCAGCTCTAAGAGCTATTTTGCAAGCCTGTAAGTTTAGAAAACTGATAGTAAAAAATGACTCTTGCAAACACAAGCAAATGAATTCTGTCCAGTTGAGGTGCGGTTGATCCCTACCACCACCACTGCCCCTGAAGAAGCCAGTTTTGGATCTGTTACTACATTCACTCAGCATTCCTGAAATGACTAGGTATGTGGCTGCTCTTCGGCATCTCCTTCGAATTGGTCTTTAACACTTCCCTGGCTCCCATGTTAATTAGTGTGTTAAATAAAATCTTTGACACATGTCTATTTTATAGCTGTATGAAAGACATTATTTTCCACAGATGTAGCCAAGTATTTTAAAAATCTAAAAAAACAAGAGTTTAAAAACAAAAAAGAAAAAGATGAAAGTATAAGAATTTTTTTTAAAAGTCATTATTTAAATGATTTTACCTTATTTATTTATTTATTTATTTTTGAGACAAGGTCTCGCTCTGTCACCCGGGCTAGAGTCCAGTGGTGTCATCCCAGCTTACTGCAACCTTAAACTCCTGGCCTCCATTGATCCTCATGCCTCAGCCTCCAAAAGTGCTAGAATTACAGGCATGAATCATTGCATCAGGCCAATTTTACCATTTAAAAAAAAATGATCTGTTAACAACATCCAAGGGCTCTCATGTGATAGTCACAGCCCTGTGGGGCCATTTCCACTGTCGTTGTTACACCCCCTTTTTGAGGATGACATAATTGAGGACCTGCAAGCTTAACGTCACCTTTGCAGAGAGTGGCAGAGTCAAGGCCATGACTTAGGAGGCTTCTGGCCCTTCCCACAGTTGAGTTAAAAAAGACAAGACACCCCTAGACAGCATTTGAAATCAGTAAGACTGCAGATGGGCACCAGAGCCAACAGGAAACTGGCATCTACTCATGTTTCTCCTTCTCTCATGGGTCATCAAAGTACAACTCTCAAAAGTGGAACGTCTCACATGCATTTTCCAAAGTCTTATTATTTTTTCCCACTACATATAAGCCCTCCCCCCAGGTACGTTAGCCTGCCAGGTGGTTCCACTAGAAGGACTCCACAGTTTTCTTAGTCCTTTCACTCCTTTTCCACAAGCAGCCCAAGATCTACTGGGCACCAGCTGTGAGTCAGCTAGACGAACGTTATGCAGAGACCTTCACAAATTCCACCTATACCACAGCCCTA
Organism: Microcebus murinus; assembly: GCF_040939455.1. Classification (NCBI taxonomy): domain Eukaryota; kingdom Metazoa; phylum Chordata; class Mammalia; order Primates; family Cheirogaleidae; genus Microcebus; species Microcebus murinus. The sequence continues at coordinate 15,620,233 of NC_134120.1, read as the reverse complement.
AAATCTATGGTCATTCAGTTGGCAAATATTAATTCCAGAAGATTCATAATGTGAGTGGTACAGATATGAAAAGCAGACAACAGAGGATCTCTGCCTCCACTAGCTGAGTCTAAGGGAGAGCCGTATGGACAGACTCGATCACACTCCACGTGCCAACCAAGGGCCAGTGGGGGCAGCGGGATCCAGTCCCTGCCGCGTGTTTGGGAGAATTATGGGAAGCTTAATAGAGCTAGAGTTTATGTCCAGACTTGAAGACTAAGTAGAATGTTGCCTCGTAAAGAAAGGAGGAGGTGTCCAGAAGTTTCTAGACAGAAGCACAGGGTATCCGGGGAGCAGAAAACAGCCCAGAGTGGCTGCAGCCATCGGTGTGTAGGGAAGAATTCCAAATATGAAACTGGACAGATGGTCAAGAGCAAGTCACCCTCGGGATTGAAGGCAAGGATACAGTCCTATCTTGATGAGTGAATCTATGCCAGGCCCATCCTCAGTGCCCCACCCCTGTCCAAAACCCCGAAATGGGTCCCACGGTATCCAAGACAGAGACTCGCGTGAATGGAAGCTCAGAAATTGACTCGTACAAATGTAACTATTTTCTGTCGCCCGGATTATTCCTTCATAATCTGAGGTCCCCAATCCTTTGCTGTATTTTAGGCCAGGAAGGCACAGGGAAAATGTTCTGTGAACCTGAAGGAGAGACCCACTGTCACGGCAGAGCAAACCGAACGTGGCTACATGAAGCGGAATGGCTGCTTTGCCCTCCGTTTATCAAGGTCTTTGGAGATGCCAATTGGCAGGATGCAAACGGCCCCTTCTGAGTGGTGTTCTGGGGACCTCTCAGGCCACAGTTCCGTGAGCACTGGTCCTTTCCCTCTGCCCATCTGTCATTGCCCGACCTGCCACCACCACCCCCCCAGGCGCTCCCCTGCTCTCGCCCTGCAGAGAGAGGAGAAGTCTGCAGTTAGGTGAATTTTCTTCACTGACATCCTCATCCTTCGGAGGTCTTGGGAAGAGTCTGCAGAGATAAAAAGAGAAGAAATTAATCTATTCCCAAGAGAGGGCCTGCCTCAGCTGGCTGACAGCTTAATCTCCCCGGGCTTCCCAAACATTCCTTTTATTTTAATGCGCTAGCTTTTTATAAAGTACTGTTGAAAAGAAACAGAATTTTGGATAATTGGGCAGTAGCAGCATCTTTTAAAGCAAAACGGATACAGTCTATGAATGGGATCTGTAATAAACACCATAGGAGACAGGCCTTAGTTTTTAGCAACAAGAAGCATTTAGCCCTCTATCCTCTCCTTAGCTACATTCTCACTTCTTGGCTTTTTCCCCCTGCATGGATTTTGATGTCAAAAGGAAAAGGAGGCATTGCTCACGTATGCATACCCGTCCCTCCATGGATCATCTCTGGGGCCCCAGGACCAGCTAAATGTTGGGGGTTATTGTTGGAGCCACCCAGCTCGTCCCTGGCACCGTCCTCTTCACCACAGCCCGTTGTCCCCTCTCTCTTCTCAGAACATCTCAGAAGTGATTGCTCGGTGATTTTCCATGCCCCACCCATTTGGCCTTCAATACTGCATTCCCCCGCCCCCCTGCCCCCCCCCACTGGCCTGCATCTGTTGTCCCAAGATTAAAAACTCTTGAAGGCAACAGCTATGTCTCTATACTATCCAGCCACATGTTTGACTCTCAGAAGGTTGTGTTAATTTTCCATTGCTGCATAACAAATTACTACAAACTCAGCTGTTTAAGAAAGCACCTAGGCCAGGCGCAGTGGCTCACGCTTGTAATCCCAGCAATTTGAGAGGCCGAGGCAGGAGGATCGTCTGAGGCCAGGAGTTTGAGACCAGCCTGGGCAACATAGCAAGACCCTGTTCCTACAAAAATAAAAATTAAAAAATTAGCCAGGTGTAGTGGCACACGCCTATAGGCCCAGATACTCGGGAGGCTAAGGCGGGAGGATCGCTTGAGCACAGGGGTTTGAGGCTGCAGTCAGCTGTGATTGAGCCACTGCACTCCAGCCTGGGCAACAGAGTGAGACCCCTGTCTGTAAAAATAAAACAAAAACAAAGAAAAAAACAGCACCTACTTATAAACTCACAGCTGAGACTGAGGTCCCTGTGACCTTGTGGGCGGCCAGCTGGGTCACTCTCAGCTCCTAGAGGCTCCTGTTTGGTCCTATGTGTGACCCCGCCATTTCGGGCTAGGAAGTCTACAGCAAAACCTGCTCATGCTCTCAATCCCTCCAACTTCCCCTTTTGTCATCCGCTGGATGAAACGCTCTGCTTTTAATGGATTTGTGATTAGATTAGGCCCACCCAGGTAATCGCCCTCTGATGAACTCTAAATCAACTGATTAGTGACTTTAATGACATCTGCAAAATCCCTTTTTGCCACGGAAGGAAACACAATCAGTGTGTTCCTAGACCCTGGGATTAGGACAGGGAATCTCGAGAGTGGGAGCATTTCAGGATTCTTCCTACCGCGAGGGTCTCAGAGTATATGCAAGAGCAGGAAGCGTTGAGGTGGGAGGCTCTGCACCCATGCAGTTTCTGTCCACCCTCCCTGGCGTGAAAAATCCTGACCTGGCCTCCTGGCCTGCTGACAACTGCGTAGACCTGACGGGGCACCGTGGTCCCCACTGGGCACCTCTTGCACACAGCAGAGGGAGGCACAGGCCTCCCACACCGAAGCCGGTCACCTCCCACACCACAGCTCGTCACCTCCCACACTGCAGCTGGTCACCTCCAGCAAGTCCAGGGCTTATCTAATAATGCAGAGGGCCCTCAGCCCCACTCAGAGACTACCCTGGGACAGAGATGGGTCCTTGTCTTCCGGCTTTAAAAGACACCATTTCTCCTTCCCTAACTTCATCCCCTGGAGCCTAGATGCTAGACTGGACCAGGGCCCTTGCTTGATAGTAAATCTTTCCCATTCACCTCTCAATCCTTGATTTCTTAGCCTTTTTTTTTTTTTTTTTTTTTTTTTTTTTTTTTTGAGACAGAGTCTCACTTTGTTGCCCAGGCTAGAGTGAGTGCCGTGGAGTCAGCCTAGCTCACAGCAACCTCAAACTCATGGGCTCAAGCGATCCTCCTGCCTCAGCCTCCCGAGTAGCTGGGACTACAGGCATGCGCCACCATGCCCGGCTAATTTTTTTTTATATATATATATACATATATTAGTTGGCCAATTAATTTCTTTCTATTTATAGTAGAGACGGGGTCTCGCTCTTGCTCAGGCTAGTTTCGAACCCCTGACCTTGAGCAATCCGCCTGCCTCGGCCTCCCAGAGTGATTTCTTAGCCTTTTTGTTTTATTTTTTGTTTGTTGACCAGAGGTCTCTCTGCTCTCTGATCTCGTTGTACCTGTTGTTGTGTACCCTCTCCTGTGTCCATGATTCCATCCCTCTGCCTCTCTGGTTATAGGATGGATCATTCATTCCTGAGTTCGTTCATTCATCCTTGAGAATATAAAGATAACTGTGAATAGGATAAATATTTTTCCTAGGCTGTGGAAGAACTTGTGTTCAAGGAAGATCTGGAGCATTTCATGGGGGGGGGTAAGTTTCTTGAGCCCAGAAATGTCTTTAAAAATCGGCGCCCGGGAGCACAAGCTACTGTCAAATGGAATCATTCAGACGCCAGGTCTGCCAATCCGAAAAGTGCTGGCATTCCTTTCTTTTGTGAAATACAACATTCGCATTGTTTTCCACTAAAAGAGACACTTAAATTTGCTTCCCACCAGGTCTGAAGCTGGTGCCTAATGTGGCTGAAAATGTTATTGAGCCCAGGGAGGAGATCCAATGCCCTCGGGCTGCGGGGCTGAATGGCCGCCTTGTTTCCAAGGGCCTTCTCCTTTGTCTGCCCGGGATCTCGGATGACATGTTTGGACACAAAGCCTCTTAGGTAGAAATTACTACATTTGCAGGCCTTCCTAATTTGGAGCTAGGTTTATTATTTCAAAGTCTTTTTTTTCAAGATTAGACTTCAGTGAAGTCTTGCAGCTAAGTAGCAACCCTCATTTGAAAATATGTTTTATTATAATGTTCTTTACTGTTCTTGATCATCTCTCTTTCTCTCTCTCTTTTAAGATTTCCTCTTTGAAAGAGAGCCAGTCTGCCCTGAAATTTTCCAATGAGGATTTGACTTTCTTCCCACCAAGGTCATTTTCTTAACCTTGCCGAGATAGTTATCATTATAAGATTAAAACCTTTCTGTGTGAAGAAAGCAGAAAGCTGAAGGGGCATAGAAAGTCAGAATCTTTGTGGAATTGGAGGAAAGAGAGGCCCTTTTCTCCCTGACTCCTGTTCTGAGACCAGTAGATTGTTTCCTTAGCCAAAGGGGCAGGTCTGGGCCAAGGGACCCAGGACCTTCCTATCTGGGAGACAGTCTGTGTCCCCCACTCACTAACTGTACTCGTTATGTTTTATTATTTTCTGTGTTCTTGATGCTCTGGCATCAGGGGCCTCCCTGACCCCAGAGAGCCTGCCCTTCCTGGGGGAGGTTGGCCAACATCTAGAGATTGCAAACTAACTGCCCTGGGAGTGCACCTTCCATTTGCAAACCAAGCTGTCCAGATCCATAGTTCAAGCCACCTTCTGTTTCTGGCTCTTACACGCCCTCCAGGTACCAGGTGCTCCAGAGCCTGCAGAAATTATTTGACACGCCAATCCTAAACCTGTCTACCCTGCTTACCCTGCCCCACCCATTCCTTCCGGTAAAAATCACAATAAAGTCCCTCATGCATGCTCTCCCTGGGCTGCTTCGGGCTTCTGACTGAGCCTGGTATTGGCCCATATGCTACTGAGTGGCGTCCCAAGCCTCCTGTTTTTAGGAGGCTTGAGTGAGCAACTGTCTTCTCAATGGCAGTCACCTGCTGATCTGTTGGCCTCGCCATGCCCCAATAATAACGAAACCTACATGGTCACACACAACTCTGCTCTCAAACACACTCCCAGCAAGGGAGGAAGAAAGAGAAGCGAGACTAAAACCTATGGCTACCAACTCTAAACAGAGCAAGTGTCACAAGTGTCTTCTTCCATCTTCTCAATTTCCCAGATATTAGGTTTGTTGTCACCGTCAGTGTTAGCAACCTCAGCATACAATTTGTTTGCATTCCTTACTAAGTCGAGAACTTTCATCTTTTCACTTAAAGGAAGCACTTGAGGGCTGCTCTTTGGCACATCCGAACTGCCAGCATCACTGCTCTCGTGCTTTGGGGCCATAATGAAGTAAAATAAGGGTGACTTGAACACAGCACTGCAGTCCCACTACAGCCGATCTGGTAACAGAGACAGCTCCTAGGTGGCTCACCGGCGCGGGGACTCCAGACAAAGGGGCCTCACACCTGCGCATGAGATTTCAGCACACTATCAAAATGGCACACAACTTAGAATTTAGGAATTGCTTATTTCTGAAATTATCCATTTAATACTTTTGGATCTCAGTTCACCAAGGGAAACTAAAACCACAGGAAGCAAAACCATGGATAAGGGTGGCGTGCTGTAAACCGTGGCCACAAAGGATGACAGAATTCACAACTGGCCACATGACGTAGCCATTTCTCCACAAAGGACCTGAGTGTTCTTTGCAAATTTAAAACTTTTGTGTTTCCATATATATATATTTTGTTGTTGTTGTTGTTTTTAAACAGGGTCTCGCTCTGTCTCCCGGGCTAGAGTGCAGTGGCATGATCATAGCTCACAGTAACCTCATACTCCTGGGCTCAGGCAATCCCTCCTGCCTCGGCCTCCTGAGTAGCTGGGACTACAGACGTGTACCCGCATGCCTGGCTAATTTTTCTATATTTTGTAGAGACAGGGTCTTGCTCTTGCTCAGGCTGGTCTCAAACTCCTGACCTCAAGTGATCCTCCACCCTTGGCCTCCCAGAGTGCTAGGATTACAGGCGTGAGCCACTGTGCCCGGCCCTGTGTTTCCCTTTTGGTGATCATCTAAAAAAAGTTAATATCCATGTCTTCTGGATCATCTGGCCGAATACCACACAGCTCAAGGTCGACCACAGGATGCCTGTGTTCTCGTTCTGTCTCAGAATTCCATTTGCATGCAACTGTTGAGCTACTAGAAGCTCGGGCTCCCTTGTGACTGTGCCTTTTCTTCTCCAACCCTGAGCACTCAACAGAATGCAGGATTGCAAAGCCAGCTCTTCCACGTGACGTATGTATTTGGTGAGGGATGCCTCTCCACACTGCAGGCTTTTATCTTTTTCATCTTTGGGAAGAGGGCAGTTGACTTGTAATTTATGAACTTGTAATGAAAGCAAAAGTGTTTGGAGAAAAGCAGTAAGCTGGAAATTATGAATGGTGTAATTTGCAATAGAAATAGGCAATTTAGAATAAAGAGCAGAAAACCATACCTAATTTATGCACAAGGATAGAATGCATACTGAAATTAAGGCAAGAATGATACTTAAAGATTAGGCCAAAAAAAAAAAAAATTGGACAGAACAAGAAGAGGAGTGTGGTGGCAATGTCAACAGATACCTAGTGGACATATTGGCTCATGGCCACCAAGCTGTACAAGTTAGAAAAAGTAAAATCAACAAAATAGATTAAGCATGTTTCTGAGCTAGTTCTCAACCTTTTCTTTTTTCCCTCTTCCCGTTCTATGTATCACACTTCCAAGAATACACGAGAGACTCCCACAGTTTCCGAGAAGGGAAGAGGGAGGGCAGGGTGCCCACCCCACCTCCAATGGAGAATCTCTGGGCTACTACTTTAGAAGTCGGAAAAGGCTCACTTCAGCCAAGTACGGAAAAGTCTCATTTATATTTTCTTGGGTATCACTGAAGAACAAGTTTCTTGATGCAAGTAAAATTTCAACCTCACTTGTCAGGATGACTATTATCAAAATAAACAACAAAACAAAAAACAATAAATGTTGAAGGCTGTGGGGAGATTCGAGTCTTTGTACATTGCTGGTGGGAATGTAAAATTCCCGCCGCTGTAGGAAACACGATGGTGGTTCCTCGAAAAATTAGTTGTAGAATTACCATGTGATCTACCATGTTTCCCTGAAAATAAGACAGGGTTTTATATTTATTTTTCCTCAAGAAGACACCCTAGGGCTTATTTTCAGGGGATGTGTTATTTTTTTTAAATACAGTACAACAATCTACATTTATTCAAATATAGTTAAGTCGTCTTCTGGAACATCATCATTACTCTCCAAACCCCGAATTCCATCCTGAATTTCTTGTGACTCTATTTCATTTATTTATTTATTTATTTATTTATTTATTTATTTATTTATTCATACATACATACATACATACATACATACATACATACATACAGAGTCTCACTTTGTTGCCAGGCTAGAGTGAGTGCTGTGGCGTCAGCTTAGCTCACAGCAACCTCAAACTCCTGGGCTCAAGCAATCCTGCTGCCTCAGCCTCCCAAGTAGCTGGGACTACAGGCATGTGCCACCATGCCCAGCTAATTTTTTCTATATGTATTAGTTGGCCAATTAATTTCTTTCTATTTATAGTAGAGACGGGGATCTCACTCTTGCTCAGGCTGGTTTCGAACTCCTGACCTTGAGCAATCCGCCCGCCTCGGCCTCCCAGAGTGCTAGGATTATAGACGTGAGCCATCGTGCCCAGGCGGCCGACTCTATTTCCTTTAGAGCCATTGGCCCCAATCTCTAATGTTGAGCAATAGAGCTCTCATGGGGCAGATGAGAAGAGCTCCTCGTTGTATTGCTCCACAACAAAATGCATGGGTTGTGCAGATACACCGTGTAGCCACACCCATCACTAGGGCTTATTTTCGGGGTAGGGCTTATATTGCACAAATGCTTAGAAATCCTGCTAGGGCTTATTTTATGGGTAGGTCTTATTTTGGGGGAAACACGGTAGCGACAGTATACACCCAACAGAAATGAAAGTAGGGACTCAGATGCTTTTACATCCATGTTTATAGGCAGTGGCATATTCACAATAGCCAAAATGTGGAAGCAGCTCAGGTGTCCACAGACAGGTGAATGGACAAACAAAATGTGGTATATACATACAATGGATTATTTACTCAGCATTAAAAAGGGAGGACATTGTGACGTGTGCTACAACATGGACGAACTTGAAGACGTTATGCTAAGTGAAGTGAGACAGTCGCAAAAAGACAAATACTGTACGATTCTACTTCCAGGAGTTGCCTAGAACAGGGAAATCCATAGAGACAGGAAGTGGAATGGGAGTTACCAGGACCCGGGCGTAGGGGAGCGTGGGGAGCTATTGTTTAATGGACGTGGAGATTCTGATTGTGAAGATGAAGAAGTTCTGGAGATGGCAAATGGTGAGGGCTGCACAGCCATGCGAATGTATTTAATGCCACTGAACTATACACTTAACAATAGTTAAGTGGTAAATTTTGTGTTGCCTATATTTTACCACAATGAAACAATAATACATTTTGAAAAATGTTTTGTCCTATCCCTTTATTTTTTTATTTTTTTGTCCTATCCCTTTAAATGCCAAACTTTTAGAAAAATTATTTTTCTTTTTTTATATTTTTTTCTTATAGCTCAAACCTCACAAGTAAAAAAAGAAATTAGTTTTTAATGGAAATGTTCTCCAACATATGACACATGCCTCTGCTTCCTTAAATAGGACAGACCAAGCACCTCCTAAACCTCTCCGGAGGGTCACACCGCCAGCTGTGAGGGCTCTCGAGGTCACTGGCCAAAGGCTGGCTCATCACGTTACCAAACAGTCCTGCACTGCTTGGCTTAGCTACTGCCTTGTCTGCTTTCCGATTTTCCTCTGTCTCCTCCCTAGTTTCTTGCACCAGCAGCTGAATATTTCCTTTTGTATTTACTGTTTCATTTTATAAACCTACTGTGAGCTGAGAAAGCAGCGAAGCCAGTGCACTCAAATGGGATGCATGTCAGAGAGAACAAGTTGCTTCTAAAGCCAGGGGGTGGGAGGGGGTCTTCTGGGCAGGCTCTGTCCCAGCCATCACTACTGGGTAGAGGGTGACCACCACAGACACAAGGTCCCTCCACGCGCCTCTCTGCCTTCCTTTCCTGTCTTGAAGTAGTTTCCTCATTGGCTAGGGTGCGCCATGAATTGGCATTCCTTAATGTGATTTTTAAAAATATACTATTGTGAGCCGGGCGTGGTGGCTCACGCCTGTAATCCTAGCTCTGGGAGGCCGAGGCGGGAGGATTGCTAGAGCTCAGGAGTTCGAGACCAGCCTGGGCAAGAGCGAGAGCCTATATCTACTAAAAATAGAAAAAACTAGCCAAGTCAACTAAAAATGAAACAAAAAATTAGCTGGGCGTGGTGGCGCATGCCTATAGTCCCAGCTACTTGGGAGGCTGAGGCAGGAAGATCGCTTGAGCCCAGGAGTTTGAGGTTGCTGTGAGCTAGGCTGATGCCACGGCACTCACTCTAGCCTGGGCAACAAAGTGAGAAAGTGAAACTCTGTCTCAAAGAAAAAAAAAAATATATATATATATATATATATACACACACACACACATATATATATATATATATATATATATATATATATAATTGTGAAATAATATAATGCACATAGAGAAAAGGGCAATGAAACAAAGGCACCATTCAATGACTAATTACAAAATACTCATGTAACCATCACTCAGGCAGGAAATAGATTTTTGCCAGCACAAGACCCAAGCCCCACCATACACGTACACCCCGTATATTACAATCCACTTTCTCCCTCAACACACCTCGCCGCTACCTTGACTTCCACAGTAGTCACTTCCTTTGCCCTCCTAATAATGCATCCTAAATAATATAATCTAGTTCTACTCGTTTGGGGACTTTATATTGGTGGAATCACACTATGTCTAGCTGCTTTTGCTCAGTATTGTGTTTGTGAGATTGGTCTCCATTGTGCAGAGCAGCAGTTTGTTCTGTTTCATTGCTGTGCAGTTATTCTATCTCATGACTATGTGACAATCTTCTCATCCATTCTACTGTTGACAGACACCTACGTTGCTCCAGGTTTTGCCTATTATGAACAATATTTCTGTGGTTCCAGAACTCTGGTAACACCAGCAGGAAGAATAACTGCTTCCTGCTACAAAACCACTTCCCTACATTCAATTCCTCTGTTTGAAATAACTAAAGTGGGTTCTGTTTTCTGACTGGGCTCTTTCGGATGTATTTCCTAATCAGCATTTCCCAGAGTTTCTGATTATTAGAATCACTGATTCATCATCAAGGAGAATTTACAAAAAATACAAATTCCAGGGCCCCAAACTCAGACCTCATGCATCAGACTTTCCTGGGATGGGTCAGGGGAATCTTTTAACAAGTGACTTAGGTAATACCTGTGCTCCAGGAAGTTGGGGAAACGCCATCTTTCTTATAATCCTGATCACGTGCACTTCTCTCTTTTCTGGGATTTTGTTTCATTTATGAACTCACTTCCAGCTACATGTTCACCACTGGCACCTACCCATTTGGCTACAAACATACTCATGTTTACCGCCATCCTGCCTTCCCTCAAACCCACCTGACCTCCTGCTTTCTTTACGCCAACAAGGTTTTCTTTAAAATATCTACATCCGCTGCTTCAACTTCTCTGCCCTCCATTCAATAAACCACCCACCATGGTCTAGCTTTGCTCTCACTAGTGTAGTAAGCTGCTAGAAGGTTCCCATGGCATCCTGGCTTCTCTTTGGCCTGCCTTTGGTGGCTCTACAGCGTGTGACTCTGTGTCTCCTTCTGCTGCCCTCCTTTTATGCTTCTGCCTTCTGCTCTCTCGTGCATCCTTTTCATTTTGTTTACTAGTTTTTCTGTTGCCACCCTGGAAATATGACTTTTGCCCAGGGTTCCTTCCTTGGTTTTGCTCTTTTCTTACCCTACTACTGGTTTTGAGCATACACCCTGGTTCAAAGGACAGAGAGGTAGGTCTCTGTCACCTCAATCTGGGAGGCATTTGAATTGGACAGCCCACCTGGGACTCTCATTTCTCCCTCCAAGTGACTCACAGCAGTCCCCATTCATGATAGAAATGATGGTTTTCCTCAATTATACTGAGGCTCAGAGACAAGTTCTAAACTGTTATTTCTCAGCAGGGAGGGGACAACATAAATAAATAAACAAACTACTAGTTTTCATTCTTTTCCAGGGTAATTCCCAACGTCCTCCTAGGGACAAATATCCCTAGTACACGAATAATAGTGAATCAATGGATAACGTACAATAACAACATATAAGCTGATGTTTCCACCTGTCTCCTCTGAGGGCCACATCTGTAGATGTCACTTCCTGCTGCCCTCTCCTTCTGAGTGTTTCACAAGCATTTCAGACTCAACACGACTGAGATCAAGAGTCACTTTTCCCCTGCAGCTAGCAGCTTCCCAGTGTTCTCTAGCTCTGTGGTCTTTTTTTTTTTTTTTTTTTTTTTTTTTTGAGACAGAGTCTTACTTTGTTGCCCAGGCTAGAGTGAGTGCCGTGGCATCAGCCCAGCTCACAGCAACCTCAAACTCCTGGACTCAAGCACTCCTGCTGCCTCAGCCTCCCGAGTAGCTGGGACTACAGGCATGCACCACCATGCCCGGCTAATTTTTTCTATATATATTAGTTGGCCAATTAATTTCTTTCTATTTATAGTAGAGACGGTGTCTCACTCTTGCTCAGGCTGGTTTCAAACTCCTGACCTCGAGCAATCCGCCTGCCTCGGCCTCCCAGAGTGCTAGGATTACAGGCGTGAGCCACCGCGACCGGCCGCTCTGTGGTCTTTGTAGTCACCAAAGCTCCACGCCCTGGCGTGGACGGCTCCCCTCACGGTCCTGCTAGGTCTAGCAGATCCTCCCTCCCTCCCTGTGTCCACGGCTGCGGGTGAGGCCCTCATTCCTGCCTCTCCAGACGATTGCAATAGCTCCTTCCTGGCTGTCCAGCTTTTAACCTGCCTCCTGGCACCTCACAGCTATGAACCACAGCCCTTCTTCATTACTGATTTTGTTTCCAAAAGCACGTCTGTGATGTTGGTGTTGCGCCTATGAAGCATGGATGGCTCTAGTTATTCGTGGAATAGGCGCAGATGCAGCTGGCGGTCTGAGCCCCAGCCTGCTGTCCCAGCCTGCCCCATCCCCCGCCACCCCCGGCCCTGCACACCCCCTACACGATGTTCATAGTCGTTCTCACGACCCCAAGCCTCCAGGTAATGGCATCCCTCCAGGTTCTCACGAATAGTTCTCATTCTTTGCAGAGCGTCTCTCTTTGCCTTATGAAATCGTATCCTCCTCAAGTCCAAATTCCAGTGTCACCTTGGTTTATCCCACACCAACCTCTACCCCAAATTAATCGCCTCCTCTCTCAGGAGATCCAGCATCCCTGTTTCTACCTCGGATGACCTTTGCATAAGGAACCGAGTGCTGCTTGCTCAGAAGGAGGCGGCCGCAGTGTGGGCACTTAGATTGTCACATTCGCTTAGATTGTCACATTCGACACACTGAATTCTAGATAATTGCCTGGCGCTCGCTCTCCTGCTGCAAGACCGCGTCTTATTTAGCTTTCTCCCCCCTTCCCCCATGCCTAGCACAGGGCCTGGAATGGGGAGACACTCAGTAGACGTTTGGTAAATTGAAATGAATTGTGGAGAATGCACTGCAGATTAAGCACCTGAATTTGGGATTACCAAAAAAAAAAAAAAAGAGGAAATTGTATTGGAGCCAATGATAAATTTAATCTAATGCATATTTATGAACATAGAGATGCTGTCAGCATATGAAAGTCTACTGGATGAGTTAGAGGGCTATTTTGAAACAGAAGAAACACCCTGTGCCTCTTGCTTATTGTTGGCAAGTCCCTTTCCACATGTGCCCACCCCCTTGTGCCTGTCCCTGGGAGGAAAACGCAAGGTGGAAATTCCCTATCCATGAGTATTGCACTCTTACATCTTCTTGGTGCAGGGAATCCCAAGGATTGAAGAAAGCAAAATATTCTGTACACATTGATATTGGAGCCCTCAGCACTTGGGATTCTTATTATTGATTGGTTAAAATTTCTTTTCCCCAGATGACTGAGCTGCTTAAAAGCAGAAACACAGTGCCTACCACTTATTAAATATTCACCATATGTTTTATTTGAGTATTGCATGTGTACTGGGATTGTAGACATATTTTTTAAAAAGATGAAGGATTGCATGGATGGATGGACATTATTATTATTATTTTTTTAAGACAAGGTCTTGCTCTGTCACCTGGGCTACAGTACAATGGTGTAATCATAGCTTACTGCAACCCCCCACTCCTGGACTCAAGCGATCCTCCTGTCTCAGCCTCCCAAGGAGCTGGGACTACATGCATGCGCAACCACATCTGGCTAATTTTTTCTGTTTTTTGTAGGGATAGCATCTTGCTATTGCTCAGGCTCGTCTTGAACTCCTGGCCTCAAGCAATCCTCCCACCTTAGCCTCAAGCGATCCTCCCACCTTAGCCTCCCAGAGTGATAGGATTACAGGTATGAGCCACAACACCCAGCCTAGACATTATTTACTTCCTATAAGTGATATGAACTATTGCCTTTCCTACCTCCTCACAGTCAGAATGTCATGACTCCATTTCTAGGCTAAACAGAAAGGATGGGGCTGCCTGAAAACTGGTATTTTGATCCTTTTTTTTTTTTACAGTTGTCTTCCTCATGCATTTTTCTCTTCAACTACATTAGTCTTTGAGAGTGAATAAAAAGGGAAATCATTTCTCCTAATAGTTTTCACCTGTTCTTTTGAAAGTAGCATTTGTGAAGATTACTTCTAAAATTTGATTACACTCATGTATTTTTGAGTAGGTAACACATTCATAAGATATGAAGTTTGAATGGTAGAAAAGGTATGCAAATGAAAACTTACACCCAGTTCCCATCCTAACATGGCCATCAACACTACTTTCTTGGCAATCCTTCTAGAGATGGTCGTAGCATATATAAAAGCAAATGCATTTTTTAAGCAAATGGAAGTATACCATATGCTAACTTAACTCAACCTTGGCTACACATTGAAATCATTTGGGGGACCATTCCAGAAAACATAGAATCGCTGGAGGAGGGACTAAGCTATCAGTATTTTTAAAAAAGTCCCTGGGTGATTCCAATGTATTATATATCTAGAGTCAAGAACCACTGCATACACACTGTTCTGTAGCTTAGTTTTGGTTTGTTTGTTTAATGATATGTCTTAGAGATTCTTCCAGCGTGATATATAAGAATGCCTTCTCTTTGAACAGCCTCATCATATTCCACTGGATAGATAGAATATCATGGCATTTATGGACATCAAGTAGTTTGCAGTATTTGGCTCTTACAAACAATACTGAGATAAATAATCTTTTACTTCTATCATTTTGCACATACACATCTATAATATATATGTGTAGGATAAACTCCTACAAATATCATTGCTTAGTCAAAGAGTAAGAACGTTTATAATTTTGCTAAGTATAATTTTACTATTTGTCATTTTGCTAACAACTTGTAATTTTGCTAAATATTTCATGCTATTAATAAATATTTGATAGGTCTTTTTAAACTGCCCTGTGAGGAGTAATTATTCATCCAGTTTTGTGAAGAGTGTTTAGAGTAGAAACATGTGATTGCATTTTAGGAACAAAATGCAATATATGCTATATGCTAGGATATGATTATTATATTTGTGCTTAAATTTCAAAAAGTAACTAGAGATTGCAGAGGCAGATCATTTGTCATAGTTAGGGTTACTGGTGTCTTTCCTGATAGAGATTGTTGGCTGCTCAGTTTCTTGTTCTTTCTTGTCATTAAAGAGTTTTGTTCTCAGAAAGGAAACAATCTGTGCTCTTTGATGTGGTTCAGAAAAAAGAGACCAACACCACATTTTAAAACTCTTTGAGAAACAACACATAGAAGAAAGAGCTTTAGAAGAAAGAGCTCGCAGAACTATGGCTCAAAAAGAGAAGTTTTCAGAGAGCTTGGAGAATTTCTGATTCTGGAGGAATTCCCTCATTTAAGAAAACACAAAAGCAAATAATGGAAAATGCAAACACAATTGTTCTCACTCTGATGAGAATAACTTTCCAACCCAAGTGAATCTTGACTTTGAGGCTATGCCAGAAATTGAAGACAGCACAGCAAAGCCCTGAATTAGAAGCACACTCTAGTACAAAGGCGTGTATTTCCAGGAGCAAAGATAGACACCCTTTTAGAAGTTTCCACATTTTTATACCATTGAAGATTCTACTCTATAGCATTCACTTCTGTTTCCTTCTTTCAACCTTCTTTCCCCTCCTCCTCCTCTGAGAGAGAGACAGACAGACAGACACAAAACAAAGGCAGAGACACGGAGGCCAGAGGGAAACAGAGAACAGATCTTCTTGTGGTTATGACATGTTTTAAAAATAACTGTCAGGGTGTGCTGAGAGAAATGGACCATAATAAAATGTACCATTTTTTATGTCAAGTGAGTTTTATGATATTCCTGTATTTCTTGAAGAAATTCAAGCATCAGCCTTTGAATAGTTTAAATAGTTTATCGGCTGAGGTTTTCTGATAGAAAGCAATAGAAATTGACTCATGAATGTACCGAAAAAGGTTATTTTAGTGATCCTGAGCAACTCACAGAATTAAAAGCAGGAACCAGGGCAGGTCTGGGAACGACAGTGGCAGAGGCCTGTGAGAAGTTTCTATTTTGCATCTTGCCATCGGACGATTTTTTTTCAGATCCCTAGGAAAAATAATCTGATTGCTTTGGCTTCATAAGCTGCCCACTTCCTGTGGTTAGGGGCTGAGGCTGATGCCAGCAAGGGTGTGGGAAATTCGGAACTATGCCAGCCAGACTGCAACAGCTACCCCCCAAATCACCCAGTAATTTATAGCCATGCATTTTGGATCTAGAGTAAACAGAAGTGCTGTATTGAGACGTTAAGAGCAGCTATGACATCATGAGAATGGGTAGAAGGCTGATTAGGGTTAGGACTACACAAAAAATGTTTCCAAACTTCCTTGTGTGACTTGAGGAGTCATAAACATATTTCAGTCTTTGGGCAGGGCCTATCATTTTTTAAAAAGTGGGCATTTAAAAAGCAATGTGCCGGCAGGACGCGGTGGCTCATACCTGTAATCCTAGCACTCTGGGAGGCTGAGGTGGGTAAATCGCTCAAGGTCAAGAGTTTGAAACCAGCCTTAGCAAGAGCGAGACCCCGTCTCTACTATAAATAGAAAGAAATTAATTGGCCAACTAAAAATATATAGAAAAAATTAGCCAGGCATGGTGGTACATGCCTGTAGTCCCAGCTACTCCGGAGGCTGAGGCAGAAGGCTTGCTTGAGCCCATGAGTTGGAGGCTGCTGTGAGCTAGGCTGATGCCACGGCACTCACTCTAGCCTGGGCAACAAAGTGAGACTCTGTCTCAAAAAAAAAAAAAAAATGCAATGTGCCAATGTCTGTATACCTGTACTTTTAGCAGTACTATTCACAAAGGAGAGAAGCAACAGACATGTCCTTTGTTTCTTCCATATATGAATGGATAAACAAAATGTAGTATATATACACAATGGAATATTATTCAGCCTTAAAAAGGAAAGAAATTCTGACGCATGCTACAACACAGATGAAAGTGGAAGACTTTATGCTAAGCAAAATAAGCCAGATGCAGAAAGAAAAATACTGCGTGATTCCACTTATTTGCAGTATCTAAAATAGTCAAATCCACTGCATCAAAGAGTGGAGTGGTGGTGGCCAGGGGCTAGAGGGTAGGAGGGAGGGAGTGGGGAGTTATTGTTTGATGAGTACAGACTTTCGGTTTTATAAGATGAAAAGGGTTCTGCAGATGTATGGTGGTGATGGTTGTACAACAATGTACTTAAGGCCACTGAACTGTGTACTTAAAAATGGTTAAAATAGGAGCTTTTATGTGTAGTTCTCAACAATTTTTTTTTAAATGCAGTGCCCAATAGTAGAGATGCCAGCAACTCAGCTAAGGGGGGTAAAAAGGAAAGATGAAAAGATTTTTTTTTTTCACAAACAAGGCTTCCTATACTATGGCTTTCTGCAATGGACTGGCTTGGCCGATTCCAAGTATCAACCTGGGTCATTCTTTAATTTACAGAATAAAAAATTCATGAGTTCTAAAGCAGCATTTCAAAGCCAGGAAACGACTTCTCTTTTATATATGTTACAAGGCTAGCTGGTAATCCGAACCCCTTCTGCACGGACACAGGCTTTCCTCGCTGGGCTGCTCTGCAGAGCCCAGGAAAATCATAAAACCTTTATGACCAAGAGCACTATTTCATTTCCTTTCTGAACTAAACCCGTGAAAGACCACCCATGCGGGTTTGTGCAGAAAGACTCAAAGAGAACGACTTAACTGTACACTGAAGCAATGGTGTTTCTACTGCCTCTATGTTAAAAAACGAAAACAATAGAATAAAATAAAACCAAAAATAATTTAGATACATAATAACTGCTGGTTTTCATCTTGATAATTCACAACCAATGGCCGGGCACGGTGGTTCACGCCTGTAATCCTAGCACTCTGGGAGGCCGAGGCGGGAGGATTGCTCGAGGTCAGGAGTTCGAAACCAGCCTGAGCAAGAGAGAAACCCCGTCTCTACTATAAATAGAAATTAATTGGCCAACTAATATATATAGAAAACAAAACTAGCTGCCCATGGTGGCGCATGCCTGTAGTCCCAGCTACTTGGGAGGCTGAGGAAGGAGGATTGCTTGAGCCCAGGAGTTTGAGGTTGCTGTGAGCTAGGCTGACGCCACGGCACTCACTCTAGCCTAGGCAACAAAGTGAGACTCTGTCTCAAAAAAAAAGAAAAAAGAAAAAAAAGAATTCATAACCAGTGACACTGGGAGATTATCTATAGTCTTTCATGTGGTTCGTGTCAACATATTATTTATTATCCTCTCTAGGCTTTCTGGTTTATTCAGTTGACTTCCCCACTTCGTTAGGTGCCTTTTCTGCACAAATGCCCTTCTACCCCTCAAAGGCCCTCCTCTTTTCTGGAACTATCCCCCACAACTATGAAGATCGTTTCTGGAAAGTCTTTCAACGTAAAATCTTTTCTAGAAGGTCTCCTTGGACCTCTTTGGACCTCTTCCTCCAATGAAATTTCCCTCCCTGGTACATAGGACTTTGGACTATCAAAGTATAATTTTTAAAAAGACAAAAACCTGACTCTCATACAAATGTAGAATGAACACATGTCAATTACATATGTAACTCATTTATAGGGTGCTGGAGGATGTAAACTGGTTGAAAGGAGAGTTTGATGAACAGAGGTCTGTGGAGTCAGATAGGAAAGGCATCCTAGAATAAGTTTTCTAAATTACAGACAAAACTGGTTGATGTCCTAAGGGGCAATAGAAATGTAACCTTTGGAGTTATCGCTCCTCTTCAAAATCCACAAGTTAACTTGTAACTTCAGAGATTCTGGGCCTTAGTCATTATTAAATAGCAAGACAAAGAAAGTACATCTCCTAGAAAACAAAGTAACACTTGGGCGGGCCTCGGGCTAAATGATATTCCAATACAATATTGAAGGGACATGCAGGAATCCCTTTAAATTATATCGGAGTTTTTGGATAATTTTTCTTGACTGGGTCCATCACCCCATTTTATAAGAGGAAACACAAGTTAGGAGAGATGAGTTTACTTGTCCAAGATCACATAACTAATGAGGAGCTGAGCTAGAACTTGAAACTAAGTTGCTTGGCTATAGCTCAGGACTTCTCCAGATGCACCCGAAAGGGTCATAGAGGCCGGGCACAGTGGCTCATGTCTCTAATCCTATTACAGCACTTTGGGAGGCTGAGGCGGAAGGATCCCTTGAAATCAGGAGTTTGAGACCAGCCTGAGCAAGAGTGAGATCCTGTTGGCCGGGCACGGTGACTCATGCCTGTAATCTTAGCACTCTGGGAGGCTGAGGCAGGAGGATTGCTCGAGGTCAGGAGTTAGAGACCAGCCTGAGCAAGAGCAAGACCCCGTCTCTACTATAAATAGAAAGAAATTAGCCAAATAACTAAAAATAGAACAATTAGCTGGGCATGGTGGCATGTACCTATAGTCCCAGCTACTTGGGGGAGGCTGGGGCAGGAGGATCACTTGAGCCTAGGAGTTTGAGGTTGCTGTGAGCTAGACTGATGCCACGGCACTCTAACCCAGGCAAGAGAGTGAGACTCTGTCTCAAAAAAAAAAAAAAAAAAAGAGTGAGACTCTGTCTCTACAAAAATAAAAATACAAAAATTAGCCGGGCGTTGTGGTGCACACCTGTAGTCCTAGCTACTGGGGAGGCTGAGGCAGGAGGATCACTTGAGCCCAGGAGTTTAAGGTTGCAGTGAGCTATAATGACTCCACTACACTCTACCTGGAGGTGACAGAGTGAGACTCTGTCTCAAAAAATAATGATAAGCCGGGCGCGGTGGCTCACGCCTGTAATCCTAGCTCTTGGGAGGCTGAGGTGGGCGGATTGCTCAAGGTCAGGAGTTCAAAACCAGCCTGAGCAAGAGCGAGACCCCGTCTCTACTATGAATAGAAAGAAATTAATTGACCAACTGATATATATAGAAAAAAAAAAATTAGCCGGGCATGGTGGCGCATGCCTGTAGTCCCAGCTACTCGGGAGGCTGAGGCAGAAGGATCGCTCGAGCCCAGGAGTTTGAGGTTGCTGTGAGCTAGGCTGACGCCACGGCACTCACTCTAGCCTGAGCAACAAAGCGAGACTCTGTCTCAAAAAAAAAAAAAAAAAAAATGATAAAAATAGAAAATAAAGTGTCATAGATGGGTGCCCCACGCAGTCATTTAGAAAGAATGACTTCCGTAGCAACTTGGATAGAACTGGAGGCCATATCCTAAGTGAAGTATCTCAGGAACAGAAAACAAATGCCACACGTTCTCACTTATTAGTGGGAGCTGAACTCTGGCTACACAAGGGCACACAGAGTTGTATAATGCGCATTGGAGACTCAAAAGGGGAGAAGCCGGAAGTGGGGAGGGATGAGAACTTACCTATGGGTACAATGCACACTATTTGGGTGATGGGTACACTAAAAGCCCAGAGTCCTTACTATACAATACATACATGTAATGGAATTCAACTTATATTAATAGCTCCTAAATCTATTAAAATAAAATTTTAAAAGATGCTTGCCCTTGGAACCCCACCGCCATCTTGTGAGGAAGCCCAGGTTACAAGGAGACTCTGTGTGGATGCTCTGACCAGCATTCCTGGCCCCCGGCCAACAGCTCTGTGTCGCCATAAACCCCAGACATGCGAGGGAACAAGCCTTCATTCAGGTCTTCCAGCTGAGGCCCAGACATTATGGAATAGAGATCAATTATCCCTGCTGCACCCTCTCTGAATTCCTAATAAATGACTTGTTTTTAAGCTACTGTGTTTTGGAGTCACTTCTTACGTAGCAGTAGGTAATACACCATGTTCTCAGCACGGTGGTGTTGCTTGTTTAATTTTCATCGGCAGTTCAAATATGAATGTCATGTAGTTATTTCCAGCTTCTCCAAGCCACAAACTTGACCCTTGGGCAACGGGCAACAGAGTGAGACTCTGTCTCAAAAAAAAAAAAAAAAAAAGAAAGAAAGAAAGTAATTGTTCCTAGTGTACTGGGGGGAGGGGAGGAAGTTCAAACCAAACTGTTTTCTCTTTTTTAAAATTTTTTTCTCTGGCAGCCCCCCAACCAGAGCAGGTTCAGAGAGACTCCCAAGGGCTGAGCTATCAAGTGAAATTCAGTGGGGGATCAGATCAGAGGTGCTGTGTCTACCATGTTATCTAAATGATGACATTTCAGCAACTGTTCCAGCCAATATGTAAGTTCATTTTACAGGGCGACGCTTTGCTGGAGGGAGGTATGCACATTTGCAGCGTGGTGCAGGACTCCGGAGGTATCCGTCTAAGCCGGGGGTCCTCAAACTTTTTAAACAGGGGGCCAGTTCACTGTCCCTCAGACCGTTGGAGAGTGCGCACTGTGGGCCCGGGACGAGTCCGCTGCTAAGCAGGACAGGCGGCGGCGGCAGAAACACCCGGCGGGCCGGATAAATGTGCTAGGCAGCCTGCGTGTGGCCCGTGGGCAGTGGTTTGAGGACGCCTGGGACTCTAAGCTCTCCACGATCAACTGTGCCTCTTTATTTTTCCCAAGGCTCCTAGCTCAGAAGTTCCCAGCCTGTGAGGTATGAGATTTTTCCCCACAACCTCTGCCAAAGAACCTCAGTTCAAGAGAAAAATAAACTCATGAAACTCTGATTATACGAGTCGTTACTGCAGTTCGACTCAGAGCTTTTGGCTTTAGTGGCAAAGAAGGTGATTAAGTAGTTCTGCCAGGAATAGGCCTAATTCAGACAAAGTATTCTATATTTAGAATACTCCTAAAATTCAGGAATATTCCATGTTCAGGAGCATCAGCACAAGAAATTACTACAAAGAGCTGCATTTTTTTGAGACAGGGTCTTGCTAGGTTGCTCGGACTGGCCTGGAACTTGGAGCCCAAGTGGTCCCCCGCCTCAGCCTCCCGAGTAGCAAGGACTACAGGTGCACACTGCCGTGCCCAGCTCAGTCACAGTTGACTCACGCAGGTGTTTATCATCGTCTCCCTCACTAGGGTGAGAACTCTATGCCAGCAGGAACCTCTCTTCGTGCACTTATGTATCTCTGGGGCCGAGTGGCTACCACAAAGTAGGTGCTGAATAAATAATGACCATTTTTCATGTGCTTCTAGATCATTGCGTAAACAATCTGCTGCTAATGACAACAATATTGGTAATAACAACAACTGTTTTGTATGGTTAAAATAAGATGAGCAAAGTATGATTCACAAATCACACGGTTTATTGCCCAAGAAAATTTTTTTTCTTTATCACAATACTTAAAGAGAGGAAGGATAAAAAATCTCACAGGGAATACACTTGACAGATGAGGTACACTAATGACATGGTGAGCTCCAACCTAGAGTCCAGTTATTAAAGTCGAGTTGCTAGGCCGAGCGTGGAGGCTCACGCCTGTAATCCTAGCACTCTGGGAGGCCCAGGTGGGAGGATCGCTCAAGGTCAAGAGTTCAAGATCAGCCTGAGCAAGAGCGAGACCCCCGTCTCTACTAAAAATAGAAAGAAAGAAATTGGAGAACTAAAAATATATAGAAAAAATTAGCTGGGCATGGTGGCCCATGTTTGTAGTCCCAGCTACTTGGGAGGCTGAGACAGGAGGATCGCTTGAGCCCAGGAGTTTGAGGTTGCTATGAGCTAGGCTGACGCCGTGGCACTCAAGCCTGGGCAACAGAGTGAGACTCTGTCTCAAATAAATAAATAAAGTTGAGTTGCTCAATTAGAATGGAAGCAGGCTTTTGTGGCTGGGAAGTCTTATCAGATTTGAGACATAACTTTCTCTAAGAGATTCTCAGAAGAGATGGTGTGGCCAACACAGCAGAGATTCGTGACAATGCACAAGGTCCCATGATGCTAGGGGGACACACATTAGCTCACTTAATTCTCACAACACTTCTGTGTAGATATTACTATTCTATACATTCTGTGGATAAAGAGGTCAAGTTTTAAAGATAGTACAGGTTGAGTATTCCTAATCTGAAATCCAAGATCCAAAATTTGAAATGCTCCAAAATCCACCACTTTTTTGAACACTGACATGATGCTCAGAGGAAGTGCTCATTGGAGCATTTCAGATTTCAGATTAGGGATGCTTAAGCCATATAATGCAAGTATTCTAAAGTCTGAAAAAAATCCAAAATCTAAAACACTTCTGGGCCCAAGCATTGCAGATAAGGGAAACTCAACCTGCAGGTATTTTTCCCCAAGGCACATGGTTGCAAGCAAAACTGAGCTCAGGCCTGACTCCAAAGCCAGTTTTTTTTAAGTCATGCAATGCTGTCTCCCTACCTTAAAGAAAGTTTGGAAGTCGCTGCTGTAGACAGAGCAGCCACTAATCTTTTTTGGTTGATGGTGAAGAATTTTTCCTAGTGATGGGAAGACCATGTGTTCTAGCTCTCACTGAATTGTGTTTTTAAATTTTCTGTATTTTATGATGTTTTTAACATCTTGGGGGGCCTTCCAGGCCCAGTGACTGCCCCTCTGGATCCAGCTAATTCCTAAGGATAATCACCAGTTGTCTAAGAGCATGCCTTTCACGTGCCAACTAACCAGTCCTGAGTCGATAGCCCCAGTCACCTCCATATCTAACTCTCACACCAAGCCCATGTTTTCTGTCCTCTTAACGCCCCCAGGCCCAGGGACCAGGCCACTAGAGACCACCCCCATAGCCTGAAGCCCGCTGGAATTATTTAAACTCCCCACCCTAAGCTGTTTTACCCTGCCTTGCCTTTTCCGCGGACACCCTAATAATAAAGTCTCTGGCCTTGGCTTTTCCCTCCATGCTGTTTCTATCTCCTGACCCAAACCTAGCCTAGTGTGGCATGCTGTGTCCCCTTCTCTAGAAAAATGCAAGTGATAAAAACCTCCTTTCAGTGGCATCGCCTTTCTGCGTCATCTTTCAGTCACCTCCACAAATTATAATCCCACAGGTACAAATTTCAAAACACGGGACCCCCTCGACGTGATCCAAGGAGGAACCGATTTAGGCTGCTTCCTGCAGCGCCCAATCGATGCTTTCCCAAACTCTTTTATTCCGTCACAGAGATGCGCTCAGAGTTATATGCACACTTGTGTATTTCAGCTCACCTTGGAACCTGTGGACTCTGAAACATGGAATTAAAAGCAATTTTTAAAAATATGTAACTGTACCCATCAAAGTATTTCCTACTAAATTTCTTGGCTCATTTAACAGCTTCTTGTTGAGGGATTCATGTAACTGCTGGAGTCCAGAGAATTGCAGCAGCAGAGACTCTTAGTTTCCAGCAATATTTGTTTTTCTCATCTTTCCTAGTAATAAAAATTTTAGTGGTGCACAAGCCACCCAGAACAAACATTGTATTTGCTGACCTCTCTTGCAGCCAGATGCGGCCATGTGACTGGGCTCTGGCCGTCAGGATGCGGAGATGCACAGTCTGAGTGGCTCACTACCCTCTCCTTGTCTCCTCCCCGTCGCCCCTTCTTGCCTCCTGCTGTTGGGAATGAAGACGCCCCCACATTGGACTGCAAGGATCAGTTCCTGAAGATTTCCTGGAGCAGACTGCTTATTCTTCAAATTGTCTATCTTGTTAAGCAGCTGTTATTTGGGGTTTTCTATCACTCACAGCCAAGCCAAATCATTACTAATTCAGTGGCAAATGGCATAAGTGAACCACTCAAGGAGGTGGCAGTTAGTGACGAAATTAGTAACTCCATGGCTTAGCCGAGATTGCATCCTAAGGACAAGAAAAGCAGTAATAATAATGGCTTGCTTTTTATAATGCTTTATAATTTGAACATGCTTTCAAATGCTTTTTCTCTTTTGATCCTCATAATAACCTCCTTGGCCGGAGGAATAATAGGACTTCAGTTGCGAGCCTCTGCGCTGAAAGCCACGCTCTCCCGGCCCTGGGGCACAGCTGCCTCTGCCATAACTCACTGTCTGGCCTGGCTCAGTAGTGGCATGGTAGAGGGCTGAGATTTTACTCTTTAGTTTCCAACAAACTTCTCAAATTGGTTTCAATTCTCTTTACAATGACGATAAAGTCAAAGCTCAGAAGGACTGAATTATGTCTCCTTAAAATTCATATTTTGAGGCCGAGCGCGGTGGCTCACGCCTGTGATCCTAGCACTCTGGAAGACCGAGGCAGGCAGATCGCTCAAGGTCAGGAGTTCGAAACCAGCCTGAGCAAGAGCGAAACCCTGCCTCTACTAAAAATAGAAAGAAATTAATTGGCCAACTAAAAATATATAGAAAAAGTTAGCCAGGCATGGTGGCACATGCCTGTAGTCCCAGCTACTTGAGAGGCTGAGACAGCAGGATTGCTGGAGTCCAGGAGTTTGAGGTTGCTGTGAGCTAGGCTGACCCATGGCACTCTAGCCCGGGCAACAGAGTCAGACTCTGTCTCAAAAAAAAAAAAAAAAAAATCATATTTTGAAGCTCTAACCCCCAATTGTGACTATATTTGGAGCTAAGGCCTTTAAAGAGGTAACTGAGGTTAAATGAGGATGTGAGGGTAGGGCCCTAATGCAACGTGACCGGGGTCCTTATAAGAGGAAGAGACACCAGGGATGTGCACACGGGGGAAGGGCCAGGCGAGGACACAGCGAGGGGACGCTGTCTGCAAGCCAAGGAGAGGCCTCGGGAGAAATACACCTAATGACACCTTGATCTTGGACTTCCAGCCTCCAGAACTGTGAGAAAATAACAGTCTGATGTTTAAACCACCTGTCTGTGATATTTTCTATGCCAGCCTTAGCTGACTGATGCAAGAACTAAATAATTCTACCAGTGTCAGGGGGAAGGTGGAGACTTAGGCTTCTCAACTTCCAATCTGGATCTTTCCAGCAGCCCAATCTGCTTCCTCAAAGTGTCTGTGGCCCCCAGATCCTAGTTCACCCCTGTGAAACAGGCCTCCCATCAGCCCAAATCCATATCCTATTATTTATATGTTTACAGGCTGATAAACAGCACCTCATGAGTAGGTATAGACACAAATAAATGCTTCATAAACAATTATAAATCAAGTTGTTTTTATTTTATGTGTGTATGTATGTGTTTGTTTATTTTGAGACAGGGTCTCGTTCTGTGGCCTGGGCTAGAGTGCAGTGGCATCAACATAGCTGGGACTGGATTTGGGCTCAAGAAACTGGATTTGTCAGCCTCTTTCTTTGGCCTTCAGCTCCCTCGGACTTTGGGGGTAGGTTTGCATAGACCTGCTTACCACGGAACAAAAGGTCATAGTCGTATGATTCCACTTACATGAAATGTCTAGAACAGGCAAATCCATAGAGACAGAAAGAAGATGGGGGTAGAGAGTTTGGTTTTGTAAGATGAAAAGGTTTGGGAGGTATTTTTTATGACAATGTGAATATATTTAACACTACTGAACCGTACACTTAAAAATGGTTAGGCCGGGCGTGGTGGCTCACGCCTGTAATCCTAGCACTCTGGGAGGCCAAGGCAGGAGGATTGCTCAAGGTCAGGAGTTTGAAACCAGCCTGAGCAAGAGTGAGACCCTATCTCTACTAAAAATAGAAAGAAATTGGCTGGACAACTAAAAACATATAGAAAAAATTAGCTGGGCATGGTGGCACATGCCTGTAGCCCCAGCTACTCAGGAGGCTGAGGCAGAAGGATCGCTTGAGCCCAGGAGTTTGAGGCTGCTGTGAGCTAGGCTGATGCCACAGCACTCTAGCCCAGGCATCACAGTGAGACTGTCTCAAACAAACAAACAAACAAACAAAAAATGGTTAACATGGCAAATCTTGTTGTTTTTTTTTAACCACAATTTAAAAAAAAGAATGAGACTTGGATCTTGCCCTCTAGGTAGCCCCAGTTTTGAGGAGTAGATAAATGGCAAGTAACTTATGCCGTTTATGAAGTACTTTCATATACATGATTACATCTGATGCTCAGGACAATGCTTGAGATAGACACAGCCCTCGATGTCCGTGGGGGACCAGGTCCAGGACCCCACAAGATACCAAAATCCGTGGATGCTCAAAGCCCTTACATAAAATGGCGTAGTGTTTGCATATAATCTACACACATCCTCCCCTATATGTTATTTTTGTTTTTTGTGGGTTTTTTTGGTTTGGTTTGTTTTTTTGAGACAGGGTCTCGTTGTGTTGCCCAGACTAGAGTGCAGTGGCACAATCATAGCTCACTGAAGCCTTGAACTTCTGGGCTCCAGTGATCCTCCTGCCCCAACCTACCAAAATGCTGGGATTACACTGTGAGCCACCACTCCCAGTCCTTTCCCCTATACTTTAAATCATCTCTAGATTACTCATCATGTCTACTACAATGTAAATGCTATGTAAATAGTTGCAATACTGTATGGTTTAAAGAATGACAAGGAAAAAAGTCTGTACTTGTTCAGTCCAGACACAACCATCCTTTTTTGTTTTTCCTGAATATTTTCCATCCAAGGTTGGTTGGTTGAACCTGCGGATATGGAACTCCACATACAGACAGTGACTGTATTATCACACATATTTGCATGAACTGAGGCTGGGATTCAAAGCCCTGTCTTCCTGATGTACTGTGTGTTCCAGAATGTGACGGGGGCCTTCCAGCCAGGGGCTGTTTATGTTCTGTCTGTTCTGATGGGCTTTGGTCCCAGAGAATTGTCTTTCTTTATGTCTGACTCACAGTCTTAGGAGGACTCCCAGGATTGGCAGCAAGCTGCTCTCTTAGGACACCTCTCTCCCATAGCCATGGTGGCCCTGGGGCAGTTACCCACTTCTGAAAGCTTCTGTTCTCCCCGGCAGCCTCCGTGGCTAGCACAGCGCTCAGGAGCTGCCTTTGCTGTCCTGGTGGCCCTCCTCTCTCTGGCCCTGTGTTGCTGAGCGCCTGGCAGAAGGAGCTCTTCCCGGAGTGAACCAGCCGACAGCACTGGATGGCTCCACAGGACACACACAGCCCAACGGCAATTCTTGGCAGCAAGAGATGGAGGAAAAAAGGAGTTCAGGGACAATACATTAAATAAAGATATTACTTCTGCACTTAAAGCGTGTGCTAATGAAGCCCACGGGCCAGACTCCAGTTTCTCAGTGTAGAGGATCTTTGTTCTGAGAGCTTAAATAAGGGTGTCGCATGCCTGTAATCTCAGCACTTTGGGAGGCTGGGGTGGGAAGATGGCTTCAGTCCAGGAGTGTGAGGTTGCAGTGAGCTTTGATGACGCCACTGCACTCTAGCCCAGGCGACAGAATGAGACTCTGTCTCAAAAATAAATAAATAAATAAAGAGGTTCAGAATTGAATGTCTATGGCCGGGTGTGGTAGCTCAGGCCTGTAATCCTAGTACTCTGGGAGGCTGAAGTGGGAGGATCGCTTGAGGTCAGGAGTTGGAGACCAGCCTCAGCAAGATAAGACTTGTTTCCCCCCGCTCCCCAACTTCCTTTCTCTATTAAAAATAGAAAAAATTCACTGGGCATTAAAATGCAGGTCTGTAGTCCCAGCTACTTGGGAGGCTGAGGCAGGAGGATCGCTTGAGCCCAGGAGTTGGAGGTTGCTGTAAGCTATGTTGATGCCACTGTACTCTAGCCAGGGAGACACGGCAAGACTCTGTCTCAAAAAAAAAGGAGTTGAATGCCTACATGTTTGGAGAAGCAGAGGCCCCAGCTTGGGTACCAGAGGTCTGGGGCTGCCATTTCCCCGCTAAACACTGCTCCTCCCCCATTGCTCCCACCCCACGCCCCAGCTTACCCCACAGCTGAAAGGGGCTCTTTCCTCTTAGCATTTATTGGAGAAATTCAGGGGGGCCAGGCATTTGGGGTACTTTGATCAGCAGTCTCAGAGCCACATGGGGCAAGGGGAGAGAGTTTCCCAACAACAGGAGGTGCTGTGCTGATCAGACAACAGTACGATTGTCTTGCGGGCCATGCCCCTCCTCCCCACGGAGCCCTGTACTCTAGCCACACTAACTGCAGAACACCTTTTTTTTTGTAAAAGGGGGACTTGCTTTGTCCCCCAGGCTGGAATGCAATGGCATAATCATAGCTCACTGAAGACTCCTGAGCTCAAGCCATCTTCCTGCCTCAGCCTCTAGAGTCGCTGGGATTGCAGGCGTGAGCCATCACACCTGGCTGCTGCTTTTATTCAACAGTCTCAACTCAGAAGCACCTGAACAACAGACCTGTTCTTAAAAGTCATTTTAGGCCCGGCGAGGTGGCTCACGCCTGTAATCCTAGCACTCTGGGAGGCTGAGGTAGGCGGATAGATAGCTCAAGGTCAAGAGTTTGAAACCAGCCTGAGCAAGAATGAGATCCCGTCTTTACTAAAAATAGAAACAAATTAATTGGCCAACTAAAAATCTATAGAAAAAATTAGCCGGCACAGTGGCGCATGCCTATAGTCCCACCTACTCGGGAGGCTGAGGCAGGAGGATTGCTTGAGCCCAGGAGTTGGAGGTTGCTGTGAGCTAGGCTGACACCATAGCACTCTAGCCAGGGCAACAGAGTGAGACTCTGACTCAAAAAAAAAGTCATTTTAAATGGTTGTCCACTAAGAAAAGAAAACAAACACAAAACATGCCATTTTGAAGACTTGCTGCCATGCACGGAGGGTCTCTCTGGCATGCCTTCCTGACTACAGATGCCAGGCCAGTGGGTGGCCTACAGGGCAGTGTCTTGGTTTTGGGTTCCCCCAGGCACTAGTAGTTTATCTGAAGCACTGAGAGCGAATGGGGAAGTGAGCCAGGGCTAAATAAATTATGTGTTATTCATGCTATGTATACTCTATGCTCTCAATATAAAACAGAAAGATGTCGACAATAAAGGCAAAAGCACGTTTCAGAACAGTGTATAGCATTGTTCCTTGCTCGTGTGTGTGAGCTCACTCATACACATCCAGTTGGTTTGCACAGCCTATATGAAGGCTACCCAAGCAACAGTGGTCACCTTTGGGGAACAGGACATTTGTACTCTTTTTTTTTTTTTTTTTTTGAGACAGAGTCTCACTTTGTTGCCCAGGCTAGAGTGAGTGCTGTGGCGTCAGCCTAGCTCACAGCAACCTCACTCTCCTGGGCTCAAGTGATCCTCCTGCCTCAGCCTCCCGAGTAGCTGGGAGTACAGGCATGCACCACCATGCCCGGCTAATTTTTTCTATATATATTAGTTGGCCAATTAATTTCTTTCTAGTAGAGATGGGGTCTCGCTCTTGCTCAGGTTGGTTTCGAACTCCTGAACTCAAACGATCCGCCCGCCTCAGCCTCCCAGAGTGCTAGGATTACAGGCGTCAGCCACTGTGCCCGGCCAGGACATTTGTACTCTTCCATACTTTTCATGTATAGTACTTTTATAAGTATTTGTTTAATGCTAGCAAAGTATGATTTTAGGCATTGTAGGAGAGGTTTTCTTTTTTGTAATAGAGAATATTTTTCCACCCAGGAAAAAGGCCTATTGTGTTTATGCTGGGGAAATGTCTTCACTTGTCAAAAACTTGGTAAATATAGGAACTGGTTACAAGGCTGTTAGCTGTATACCCACCAATATGGAGGAAACAGCAATGTTTCAAAATCCTTTGTCTTACTGAAGACTTCTGGGGCATTCTAATAGTCCATTTCCTTTCATGAAAAAGTAAATTGGCACTAAGTTTTCCTTGATTTGTTCACTCTCCACACCAGTACTGCCTTTGGCTGGAATATGCTACATTTAAAGAAGGCTAGAATGACACGGTGAACCTGCCCTGGGTTATAAAATGTTTCCAATAGAGGGATTCGAGGAATTACTTTCCTGAAGGCCAGCCACATTGCTAGATTCAATATTTAATTTACTCCATGTTTATTGAAAGTCAAAGCTCCTATTACTTTATAAAGCACACGAGGAATGAGTATTGTAGAGTTGGAATGGTTAAAATAGTAAATTTTCACTGGTCAAGGTGGCTCACTCTTGTAATCCTAGCACTTTGGGAAGCCACAGTGGGAGGATTGCTTGAGGCCAGAAGCTTAAGACCAGTCTGAGCAACAGAACCAGACACCATCTCTACAAAATATTTAAAAAATCAGCCAGAGGTGGTGCTTTGTGCCTGTAGTCGTAGATATTCGGGAGGCAGAGGCAGGAGGATCGCTTGAGCCCAGGTGTTTGAGGTTGCTGTGAGCTATGATGATGCCACGTCACTCTACCCGGGGTTACAAAGCAAGACTCTGCCTCACAAAACTTAAGAAATAAGAAATAAAAAAAGTAAAGGCCAAGCACAGTGGCTCACGCCTGTAATCCTAGCACTCTGGGAGGCCGAGGTGGGCGGATCATTTGAGCTCAGGAGTTCGAAACCAGCCTGAGCAAGAGTGAGACCCCCGTCTCTACTAAAAATAGAAATAAATTAATTGGCCAGCTAAAAATATATAGAAAAAATTAGCCGGGCATTGTGGCACATGCCTGTAGTCCCAGCTACTCAAGAGGCTGAGGCAGGAGGATCGCTTGAGCCCAGGAGTTTGAGGTTGCTGTGAGCTAGGCTGACGCCACGGCACTCACTCTAGCTTGGGCGACAAAGTGAGACTCTGTCTCAAAAGTAAAATAAAATAAAATAAAAAAGTAAAATGATTCGTGGAGGAGAGGTGGATCCTGAGAAGACAGGACCCCAGAGGGTGCTAAGCTGACCCCAAACCTCCAAGCACAGCTTACCTGTGGAGAGTGGTCTGGGCCCTTCCCTTCGGGGATTTAGTCCCTGTATACAGCACCTTGGTAATATTAACTAGATGAGGCGTCTTTCTAAAACGAGTCCCACGAATGTTTTCAGGCTTTAGGTGAGGAATTAAAATACAGACACTCAGATGGGTGGAATTACCTAACACTGTCAAAAATCCCAGCTCCCCTGCTGTTAATCCGGGAGACAGTCATAGGCTTTAGTGTCACCAGCTTCAAAATAGCTGGGGTCAGCGTTGCCTGGGAGCTGCTGATTCAGGGCAGCCCGCAGAACTGCCGGGTCTCCAGGAACTGGGTTGCGCAGAGATCTTCCAAACCCTCTGAACTGCTCTTGGCTGAACCGCTGTCTGCTCCCCTAGGCCTCCGGGGCTCTATTTGAAGAGCTTGTAATTTAAAGAAGTGAGGAAACAGCAAATACATAGGGTTGAAAATGAAAAACATTTTCTCCAGGGTTAAGCCAAGTCCTGGGGTTAAGACTTGTTAGTGGAGCCCACCTGCTATCCTTTTAAATAGATAAAAGACTTTTCAGTCTCTTACCACGGAAAAGCTACATCCAACCCCCTCCCCTTCCACTCTCCCCCACCTTGCTCCCCCCCCCCAAACCCTATAATTAAAAAGCCTCTTTTCAGACCGGAATACAATTCAAGCACAATCATTATGAAAACCCTGCCCTGTTTCTGTGGTTACTGACAACTCCCTTTGTGTAAATCTCATTAAATCAAACTAGGCACTCCTATTTTTGTGTGACAATTTCTAGAAAGAGAAAGCTACGTTGATTTAAGAAATAATGTTGCAAATCTTAGGCATGAGACCTCTTTGGATTAGAAAGTAATATTATTTATCTCTCTGAAGCCACTAACAAATCAACCATGAAAAATTGGTTTTTGTCACCCAGCATCCTTTTTCTACCCTGGTAGTGTTTTCTATGTTTAATGGGAAGGGGAAACAGAGGGCTTTCTTTGATGGGCTATTGTATTTTCAGGCCTTTAAGAAGACAAATGAAACTACTGAAAAGTATTGCTTTTGAAACTATTTTCAATTCATTTTCATCCTATACATGCTTGGTACTTGGGAGCAATTTGCTTCTCATTTGATAAGAAAAATGATTCCTATTCAAAACATAAGCAATAGTGGGTTTTCCTTACACCCTAAAGAGCTTGAAAGGTAAAATGGTCCTTGTTATCAAATTAAAGACAACAGTGATTCCCCTGTATCTTACAGGGTAGCAAATAACATATAATACTTGCCATTTTATCTGGGCCTAGAAAGTGTGATAGCTATTATCTTTTTTCCCCCCTTTATTTTTTGTTATTTCTATTCCCATTCTAGAATTTCCAAAGTCCTTCACTATAAAAAGGTTCCTGTTCCTTTGTATCTTTTTCCATCAGAGGCTATAAATGGCTTTGACACCTCCTCACCACGTGCCCAAGTAGACTACACTGGCACGACTCTGAGTGCTACCAAAAAAGGGCACTGGTCTGACCCTGGGCTCTGGTTTCTCCAAGCTTATTAATGCATAGGCCTCTCTTTGCTTTCTTTGGCTCTTGCTTGTCACCATGCTAAATCCTAGCCACTGGAACAAGCTCCCAGAGAGCTCCATTTAAAGGATTAACGTGTACTGATGCATCCCTCTTGCAGGAATCTTCCTCATACCTTGCCTCACCCGAATTCACGCTCATTTTCTAACTTTGCACATCCTTGCTGCAATCAATAACAGAGGATCCAGTTAGGAAAGAGGCAGACAACCGGGATGAGGATAAGAGATCACAGTATAAGTAGCCAGGTACACAGCTGGAATAGGGAGTGTGGCAATGCCACTCTGGGCCCTGGCTGCCCCTTCCTCCATGTCTCCTGCCTCCCCTGGTGCCAGCTGCCCGCCGCGTGCTCCCCCGGCTCTGGCCTTGTACTTCTATCCCTGCAATTTCATTCTGCCTGCTGTTACAGAGCATTGTTTCCCCTGTCCTTCACCTGCACCAGATCGTAAGGTGTCATCCTCCTGGCTGCCATCCCGGCCCCAGCACACGCTGCCTGCAGTGCCCATGAGGGGAGGAGAACCTCTAATCATCCATTACAGGGAGTGTCAGGGAAGTACTGATGCCTGAAAATCTAGCGCTGTTGAGCCACAGTCAGACAGAGAAAGGGTAACCTTCTGGTAGAATAATCCTCTGATGGAGACAAATAAAGCAAGCATTAGATCAGAGCCAGAAATATCTTTACCCTGAACGAGATCCTGGAGACCTAGGAAGACCTTAGGAGGCTTAGGCGTGGAGGAAAAAAGAGCCTCAGACAAAGGGAGGAGGGAAGAGAGGGCAAAAGAGAGCAGGATTACAGGGGCGCACCCTCTTGTGAGATTACGTAGTGATTAGCACGGTGACAATGAATATTTATGAAGGCGGCGCTGATTATCTTACAGGGGTTCATTTGAATAATCATGAATATGTTTCCATGCATTTGCACCTAATGGGGTGGTTTGCAGTCTTTAATGAGGCATTGGCGCGTGTTTGAAGAGCCGGGGAGCGCAGAGAGATGAGGGCGGACAATGCAGGTCACAACGTGTACGCGTTTGGCTCCCTGTGCTGTTCTCTTGGCGCGGCGGGCCTGGAGCTGGGGGGAAATGTCACAAAGCAGGCATGGGGGCCCGTCCGTGCACAGGCCAGACCGGTGTGCTCCTTCTTCTACGCTGACTTTGACCTTGAAGAGAGGGAAATCTCGGCACCGGGTCTTACATTTCAGCCCTTAAAAGTTCGGTGACTTTTCCAAGGTCACGCGTCTATCCAAAGGCTGAGCCAAGGTTTCGGATGCATCTTCCTGCCTCTTCCAAGGGCCTGGGGTCAGTGCTGGCTGCCTGATTACTGGCGGGCTGCCCCTTACGCTGGCAGAGGTGGAACAGGTGGGGTGTTCAGTGGTTTGAGGGGAGCACCCATTTATTTCTTTTACCCCACCCCCACCCCTCGCGGGATGTGGGGCGCAGATAAGCGACGGTGTGCGTTTTGAGGAGAGAGTGCAGGAAAGGCACGCAGGGACGGGAGCGTCCCTGGGAGTGGCTTCGCGAGCCGAGCGGGAGGCGCTGGGCCGAAGGCGGTGGTTCGGGGGTGGAGAAGCTTCGATCTGCACGTTCCGAGGCGACTTGCATCGCCGGGAAGGCAGACAGGAAGCCAGCCCGCCCAACGCAGGGGCCCAGACTAGAAGAAGGCCCACTTAATTATATCCACCCAGAGCCCAGGCGAGCGGGTGTGGGCGGTGTGCAAGGCAGAGGCGAGGCGAGCTAGCGCCTGGAGCCGGGCCAGCCGGGCCCCAAGCCCGGCAGTCCCTCCGCTGGCATCTGCCGGCTGGCCTCGGGCGAACCCTGCAGCTCCGCAGGCTTGCCCGCTGGAGGCTGGGCGGCGAGGCCCCAGTGCTAGGAGCCGGGCAGGCGAGAGCCCAGCGCGGGGTGCAGACCAACACCGGGGAGCTATTATTAGGCAATTCCTGCAGGCGGAAGCGGAACTGCAGTCGGGTCGCCAGCTCCGCGGGAACCCGAGCGGGGGAGGTGGGCGCGGATCCTGCGGCGGCCGCATCCTTCCCCGCGCCCGGCCACACCTGCCGTCTCAGCTGGCGCCTCCCGCGAGGAAGGCCCTGGGCCTGGCGCGGTCCAGGCAGGATCCTGACTGGAGTTTATTTTCCCAGGTTCTAAACCAACCCACCCGCCTCTTCTGATTGACACATTCTTTCTTTAGATATGCTAATACTTCCAATTAGATTACTGTCTAGTCTTGTCTTGGCCCGCAGGCTTTTGTCTCTTTCAAGGAGACTGCCTATCTCAAGCCTTTTACATTAGATATTTTAAAATAGTTCCTCTCTAAGGAGGCAAATTTTAACCTTATTTCTGAGTTCTTTCAGTGGTATCTCAGTCTGGCTACCCCCAATCCCCACCTAGACCCAGCCATTCATCCAGCCGTCTATGTGTTCATTCAGTGCAGACATATTGGAGAGTCTACTGTGACCTTCCGCAATTATTTTTTATTTATTTATTTATTTATTTTTTTTTGAGACAGAGTCTCGCTTTGTTGCCCAGGCTAGAGTGAGTGCCGTGGCGTCAGCCTAGCTCACAGCAACCTCAAACTCCTGGGCTCAAGTGATCCTTCTGCCTCAGCCTCCCGGGTAGCTGGGACTACAGGCATGCACCACCATGCCCGGCTAATTTTTTTTTTTATATATATATCAGTTGGCCAATTAATTTCTTTCTATTTATAGTAGAGACGGGGTCTCGCTCTTGCTCAGGCTGGTTTTGAACTCCTGACCTTGAGCAATCCGCCCGCCTCGGCCTCCCAAGAGCTAGGATTACAGGCGTGAGCCACAGCGCCCGGCCCGCAATTATTTTTTAAACAGAAGAAACTACATCTCATTTTCCTAATCTATGAGCTGAGTTAAATGAGAACATCTTGAGTCCCATCGTGTCTGGTGTATAGCAGGCACCTAGTTTATTTGTTAAATGGGTGAATGAATAAACATTCTTTGATTACTGTTACTCATGCCAGGTGGGCACTTGCTACTCTTTGGTGGTATAAAGGTGAGCCAGACACGAGAGGTCCTGGCCCCAGGGAGCCTCCAGTCTGTTCTATGAGGGACAGAGGAGCCATCCCAGTGCTGAGGGACAACTGCAACCCGGATAGGGGAAACGCGGACTGTGACTGGGACTGGAGCAGGAGGGCCTAACCTGGTGACCAGGTCTCCCAGGCTCCCCCCGCGGAAGCGGGCCCCCAGCAATGACGGAAATGCTGACTCATTGTTGGCCAGGCCCCGTGGAGGTTCTGAGTACCTGGTGAAGGCACCATCCTGGGGCAAAGGCCTCAGGGTGAGAACGGCTTTTTTCCGACCTTGAGACACGGAAGAACTACTGGAGTGTTCGTTGCCAGGAGAGCAGGCGGAGAGGCTGGGGAGGTACCCAAGGGCCAGATTTTGGAGGCGTGAGTAAACTCTGACATTTGAGTATTTATCCTAAGAGCTGTGGGGTGTTTAAGAGATTGGGGGGGGTCCACAGGCTTAGTACCAATTGGAGCATGGTGGCCCAACTACTCCGGAGGCTGAGGCTGGAGGATGACTTAAGCCCAGGAGTTCTAGTCCAGCCTGTGCAGAGCTGCATATGACTCGGCTTTCAGGTTTGGACTCCAATCCAGTAGTGGGCAGCAGACCGGGGTGCCAGACTGCCAGCCATTGAAAGCTGACTCCCTCCTTAAGGTTAATGGCCACGTGCTTGAGAAAGTTCCCTAAGCTCATTTGCAAACTGGGGCCATCCCAGGCCCTAAGTCAGGGGTTTGTGTGAGAGAATGTGGTGAAATGAGATAATACTTACTGAGTAGACACTTAACCACAGTACCTGGCGTGGAGTAGGTGCTCCACAAACATTGAGTATTATCCTGGCTACTACAACTCCCAGAAATCTTGGGTCCTGCCCAGCCAGTTATTTAAAACACGTCTGAGGAATGCAGTGGGAGGGGAAAGCTTACAAAGGGCCCTGGAACTTCGAGCTCCTCCTCTTCTTTAGTCATAGTTGTTGTAAACGTGGTTACTTGGCTTCAATAGCTGATTTAAAAGGCGGGAGCTGCAGGAAGCTGGTCCACTAAGGAAAGGCAGAAGTAACTCATTCTCCTTGGAGTACAGCTGGGGAGGACTTTTGAGGTTCTAGGAGGAATGGGAGCTAGACCACAGAAGTGTAGCAGGCGAGCAAACTGGTGTCATTTAAAATCAAGGGCACGTGAAGCACGCCGAAGACATCACTGTATTCTAGTACAATTATTGGGAGTATAAAGGCTGTGTTCAGAATGCAGCTTGCCCATCAAAGTAGGAGGATGTCATTTTGGAATTTCAGAAATAATGTTATGATGGACAGAAGATAGTGAATTCACAATAGGCCCCATGCAAAAGAGCCCTGTGTATGGAATCTCTGTTCTAAATTGCAGTTCCTGCCTGCCTTGGTCGACTAGGTCTTGTACCTGTTTTGACTGTTGTTTTTTTTTTTTTTTTTTTTTTTGCGGGAATATGGGGTGGGGGATGCAGGGATTGAAGGTTGTGTCTTAGATTCTTGAAATTTTCTTGGCAGGTTTTCAGGGGCCATTTGCCCCAGTTCACCTCACCTGTCCCCACCACTGTTTTGTTGGTATTTGGTCATCTGCTGCAAGATGTACGGAGATATACGTTGCTCGTAATTACTCCATGGGATTAAGTCTCAACAAAGCTTAAAAGAATTATCATGAAAAAAAGCATACCTAACAATTTATCTATACAAAGGCAGATGGTTTCTAGTGTGTGTCCCCCTTGTCCCCAAGGAGAGGGGGGCCTCCTTTCTGGCTTCCTGCGTCTGTAAAATGGCCATGACAGGAATGCCACGGGTCACAAGAGTTACTTAGCTGAGTAAATACACATGAGTGATTGAGAGAGAATTACAAGGTCCCCTCTAAGTAATGTAGTCAAAATAACAATACTCAGTTGTCAGAACATCTGATGAAGCTGCGCAAACTATCACCCTATATGCATCCAAGTATTTTAAAGATGAGCTGTTAAGGACAATATCTGATGGCTGTAGTTTGGTTTTCTAGTTTATGGGAGCAGAGCTCAATGGAGCAGTAACAGTGGATGCAGTTGGAGGAAGGAAATGCAGTGATTATAGGTGGGGAATACTTGCCAAGACCAGGAATGGATAGGGGTATGTTTTTAAAACAGAAAAAGATTTTTTTTTAATTGCCAAATTTATGGCTCAGTTTTGATTGGCGTTAGTAGGATTTGGAAGCTGTTATTTGCCTGGGGTTTGGCCGTGCGATACATACTGGTGGTCTTAATCTGGTATCTGGACCAGAAAGCAAATGTTTGCATCGTTTGAATCCCCGTTACAATTGGAAAATTTCTGAGGAGACAGCCGAGGCCGGATGGGAATGTGGCGTGAACTGCCCAGTTAGCGCATAAATCCTTAGTTGGTGCTGTACTGCTTTGTGCTTCCTTCCTTCGTTCCTCAGCACTGATGAGTGCCTACTGTGTGCCAAGCCTGACAGTGCCGCAGAACACTAGCTGCTGGGGATTTAAAGCAGTTAGCCTGACACACTGCGTCTGGTCAGGGACTTCTGGCTGCGTTGTGACATGGCAGAAGGTGTCATGTGGCAAGAGAGTGCCCGTGAGAGGGAAAGAGGCCGAACTCACCTTTATCACAAACCCACTCTTGTGACAATGAACCCACTCCAGCCACCTCTTAAAGGTCCCACCTCTCAGCATTGTCGCATTGGGGATTAACTTTCCAACACATGAGCTTTGGAGGATTGCATTCAAACCATAGCAGAGACGTAGAGATTCACAGCTCCAAGACAAAGGGAGGCCTTCTGTGTTTGGTATTTGTTCATGGACTTTTGCTGTTTGATCATAAGTGCGTATTTGCATCTTAACTAGGAAAGTCATAAAAAAGTTTTTTCTTTGGTGACAGGCTTCCTAAGAGAAACGATATAAATATTTTAACACAAAATAAGTAGGTTAACAGGATAAAGACGGAAGCCCAGTTCTTTCCCCAGATCTGCCTGCCCTGTATGTCCCTTGGGTCCTACCCACCTGACCATGTGAGTCCTGAGATGGTTTTGCTTTTACAGATGGCAGGACGCTCCCTCTTTTATGGCAGGACTCTGGATTTGCTAGGGATAAAAGGATCAGGCCTTTCTATTGAGATTGTTTTCTTATTTGTCCAAATGCTTTATTATTCAGTATGTTCTAGAGGGGAGGCTTTGAAACACCTCTGTGCATGTTCTCTGTTCATGTCTGGGCTCATCACCTCACACTCTGGCCCAGGACAAGGATGGGTAAATGGCAGGTGAGGCTGGAGTTAAATTGGAAAGGTCTTGAAGGGACAAAATAAGCAAACCAAAACCAGATTCCTCAGCTCAGCCTGGACACTGAGAACCTACACCATACCTTACCACCTATATTAACACAGCTTTGCTATTCCATTTTTTTTTTTAAATGCATCGCTTTACTCTTCCCAAACTGACCTGCCCCAGACTATGATAACTCAAAATGAACTCCTCAGAAGCAAAAGTTTTTTTTTTTTTTTTTTTTTCTGAGACAGTCTCACTTGTTGACCAGGCTAGAGTGAGTGCCGTGGCATCAGCCTAGCTCACAGCAACCTCAAACTCCTGGGCTCAAGCAATCCTCCTGCCTCAGCCTCCCGAGTAGGTGGGACTACAGGCATGCACCACCATGCCCGGCCAATTTTATATATATATATTAGTTGGCCAATTGATTTCTTTCTATTTATAGTAGAGATGGGGGTCTTGCTCTTGCTCAGGCTGGTTTCAAACTCCTGACCTTGAGCAATCCGCCCCGCCTCAGCCTCCCAGAGTGCTAGGATTACAGGCGTGAGCCACCGCGCCCGGCTAGAAGCAAAAGTTTTATTTATTTATTTATTTATTTATTTTTTTGAGACAGAGTCTCGCTTTGTTGCCCAGGCTAGAGTGAGTGCCATGGCGTCAGCCTAGCTCACAGCAACCTCAAACTCCTGGGCTCCAGCGATCCTTCTGTCTCAGCCTCCCGAGTAGCTGGGACTACAGGCATGCGCCACCATGCCCGGCTAATTTTTTATATATATATCAGTTGGCCAATTAGTTTCTTTCTATTTATAGTAGAGACGGGGTCTTGCTCTTGCTCAGGCTGGTTTTGAACTCCTGACCTTGAGCAATCCGCCCGCCTCGGCCTCCCAGAGAGCTAGGATTACAGGCGTGAGCCACCGCGCCCGGCTAGAAGCAAAAGTTTTATTTATTTATTTATTTAGAGACAGAGTCTCCCTCTGTCTCCCGGGCTAGAGTGC
This sequence comes from Microcebus murinus, assembly GCF_040939455.1. Lineage (NCBI taxonomy): Eukaryota > Metazoa > Chordata > Mammalia > Primates > Cheirogaleidae > Microcebus > Microcebus murinus. The sequence goes on along the minus strand of NC_134120.1, from coordinate 15,580,207 downwards.
CCTGGCATCAGCCTAGCTCACAGCAACATCAGACTCCTGGGCTATGATCCTCCTGCCTCAGCCTCCCGAGTAGCTGGGGCTATAGGCATGTGTTACCATGCCCAGCTAATTTTTTCTCTATATATTTTTACTTGTCCAGCTAATTTCTTTCTATTTTTTTAGTAGAGACGGGGTATCCCTCTTGCTCAGGTTGGTCTCGAACTCCTGAGCTCAAACTATCCACCCGCCTCAGACTCCCAGAGTGCTAGGATTACAGGTGTGAGCTACCAGAAGCAAAAGCTTTTCTCTGACCTTCTCCTGTCCTTCTGTCTCTAGTCCCTCATTCTCCCCTGAGGCTAGAAACTAGAATCCCTTTTCCCCAGGGTGGGTCCTGGAAACCAGAATCCCTTTTCCCCAAAGCCAGCCATAAAACCGGAAGATATTTCTCTAACTTTCTCTCCACCTTTCTGTGTAAAAACTGGCCATAAAGAAATGATCTGACCCACGTTATTCGATTTGATGTCCTAAGACCTTCATTCTGGAGAGCATGCTGCCCCCTCCTCGGAAGGATGCTGCACACAGAGGCCAAGAAGAACCCAGACAGCCAGGCCTTGCTGGGTTTCCCCACTCAGTCTGTTAGCATTAGATCACACCCTTGTTGTGCAATCATATTTCTACGTGGCTGTCCCTAATTTGTTGAACCTAAGCATAAGAATGCACAGTTTCCCTGACATCTTTCGGTCTTCATTCTGAAGGCTCCTATGTCACATAAAACTACGATCAAGTAAATTTATATGCTTTTTCTCCTATTTATCTGCCTTTTGTCAGTTGATTTCCAGAAAACTTTTAGAGGGTGAAGGGAAGGTTTTCCTTGGCCCCTACAAGAGACTTCCCTAAAGACCATCAACTCTTCAATGGAAAGGACACAATAATCAGTTTGCACCCTGAGATTCTTTAAATCCTTCACCCCAAAGTCCTCACCTTGCTGTTTCTACCAATCCTGGACTGTTAAACTTCCAGGCAAGTTTCTGCATTGAAAGACCCGCCTTACACTGAACGGTGGATTCTAAAACATTCTGACCCCCTTTGGGATGCTACCTGAGCTCCGCAGGGCCATGCTCTCCCATGTGTACCTTGGGAAGCCACAGACTCGGCCTTCCCTTATCAGCAGTTGTGTTGGTCATGTTTGGGAGACACTTTTCTTCACAAGATGGACCTTTGTCCTTTTAAAGGAAGTAACATAATGTAATATGCATTTAATGTGATAAACTCTGGTTGCTTAAGGGCTGTGAGAAGAAATTGGGAGTAAAGAGATTAGCGATCAGTTAAGAAGTCTCTGTAAGAGATCAGGGAGGAGATAACTGCTTCAACTAAGGCAGCCACTGGAGCTGGAACAGAGGGATAACACAGCGAGAAGCCTGGAAAGAACTGGCAGCACTTTCCTCCTGGATACGTAGGGAGGAGTGTGAGGTGACAGAGAGAGAGGGAGGGAAAAAGCGTGGTGCCATCGAGCGAGATGGTGGTGGTGGAGGATGGAAGGGGAGGAGGTACACTTTTGGACCTCCTAAGTTGGAAGTGGTTTTGGAGCATTTCTCTGTCTACTTGGCAATTCACTGTGATCTGGAAGGAGCGGAGAGGTCAGCCCTGCAGACACAGATTTGGGAATCATCAGAGTAAACTTGAGGCCTTGAGAGTGACTGTGTTTCCCCCGGAGATGCAGATTTAGATTTTAGATTTTTTAGATGCAGATTTAGAAGAGAAGGAGGCCAAACATAGGGGCTTGAGGAAAATCTGTATTTCAGAGAGGAGTGCAGCAAAGTCAGCTGAGAAGGAACAACTTTCTGGAAGAGGGAAAGCTGTCATGAAAACGAAGGGAAGAGAATTTGAAGAAGAGGCTGCTGTGACGTGCCCCACACTGTATTCCCAATGGAGCAAGAATCTTTCAGACTGTATGGAGCTGCGTAGGTTCACTGAGGAAGGTAGCCAAAGGCCTGAGTGTTTATCTTATTCCCCAGGAGGAAGGATCTTTATTCCTTTCAACTTAGTGTGTGTTTAGATGGTAGGAGTAGGATGGGCTATTTTTAAAGAATGGACAGATGGGTAGCACCTGCTAGGGCTTATTTAATACTTGCTTTGCAAAGCTGCTGAGCAGGGTGCATAGGTACAGGGGGCCTGATGCTTCTGGTAGCTTAACTAGTTGTGGTTTATGCTCTGAATTCTCCATGGGCTGCAGTCAAGTTGATTAACACTATATGGGAAGGATAAGATGAAAGAACAGAGAGAGAAGAGACACTGCCAGAGGGGCAACCCAGGGGCTGTCTGTAAATGCTGGAGTCTAGACTCCTTGGACATCTGGCCACAGGCTCAGATGGAAACTCAGAAAGGGTGTGGCAATGGTACACTGCTTGGGCTGTTCACATGGCTTTGTCAAACATAGCACGAGTATGACATGTCTTTCTGAGTTATTTATCTGATACTTGGAATGAGTTTATTCAGGGACACATGCATTTTATTTCCCCAAATCTAGACTGTTGGTGAAGTGGAACTATAGAGTAGATTTCATGGTGCAGAGCAGAGTTGAGCTTGTCCACTTAGGCAATTTTTCTAACTTAGTGGCCTTTATACTCTTTTGATGGGTCACGCCTGTAGTCAAAAACAATTTTGAGTATTCATCCCAGTTATTCACCCATTTAATCACTGATAATTTAGAAAAATGCACTTATAATTTAAATATAGGAGTACTATCCTGTTATATACATTATAAGTTATACACAAAAATAGAAATTAAAGGTTAAAATTATGATGGACTAAACTATCATTAAAATTAAATTTTATTTATTAGGAGTACAAAGTATTATTATTACTATTTTGCTCTTACTAAATTCTTAATATTTCAAGCTCAGTATGATTGAACATGCTTCTTTTTTTTTTTTTTTTTTTTTTTTGAGACAGAGTCTTCTTTGTTGCCCAGGCTAGAGTGAGTGCCGTGGCGTCAGTCTAGCTCACAGCAACCTTAAACTCCTGGGCTCGAGTGATCCTTCTGCCTCAGCCTCCCGGGTAGCTGGGACTACAGGCATGCGCCACCATGCCCGGCTAATTTTTTATATATATATCAGTTGGCCAATTAATTTCTTTCTATTTATAGTAGAGACGGGGTCTCGCTCTTGCTCAGGCTGGTTTTGAACTCCTGACCTTGAGCAATCCGCCCGCCTCGGCCTCCCAAGAGCTAGGATTACAGGCGTGAGCCACAGCGCCCGGCCTGAACATGCTTCTTTTTTTGAAATCTTAGTATAACATGACAAAACAATTTGAATATCTAACTCTAAATTCATTGTTTTTTCAACTTGGGTTGTTTTATTTTTTTATTTTTTATTTTTTTATTATTTTTTTTTTTTAGTACTGCCTCTATGGAAACTTGGGTTGTTTTAAAAGCTGTAATAATGGGAAAAGATGCCTTACAAAGTTTCGTGCCAGTTAGAAGAGATGGATAATTTTCATCATTTACTCATAATGCTTATTTTTTAATTTCATCGTGTGCAAAAAGGTTAGTTGAAATTTGGGTGGTGCGGTCGCTTTGGCAGCACATATTCTCAAATTGGAATGTTATAGAGAAGATTACCATGGCCTCTGCGCAAGGATGACATGCAAATTCGTGAAGCATTCTATATTTTATAAAATTAAAAAAAAAAATTTGGGTGGTGAATTGCCATTTGCTTGTGGAAGTCACTAAGTTGTTTCTGCAAATGTAAATTGGAAGGTGTTGTATTTGCATTTTAGTATTTTAAAACAAATAGGACTAAACCCACTGCAACTCTTTATCTGGCAGTTTTGGGTTTTTTGTTTTAACATCTTAGAAAATTCTATTTATAGTATTTTAAGTGTACTTATATGATAGTTGTCAGACGTAATTGTTTTTATTAATTTTTTATTTGAAAAAATTAGCCTGCATGTTTGCCAGCAATCAGAGGTGATATTCTTGCACAATTTTTAGTATCAAAATTATATAAGGTTTTTGAGGGTTTTTTGCAAGGGTACTTGAAGCGGGTTTGCACCCAAGCAGCAGCTGGAGGTGTCGCAGTTCTATCTTCAGCTTCACGATGTTTCCTTTGGCCAAAAATGCGCTAAGCCGTCTCCAAGTTCGAAACATTCAGCAAACAATGGCAAGGCAGAGCCACCAGAAACGAACACCTGATTTTCATGACAAATATGGTAACGCTGTATTAGCTACTGGAGCCACTTTCTGTATTTCTATATGGACATATGTGGTAACACAAATTGGAATACAATGGAACCTGTCCCCTGTTGGCAGAGTCACCCCAAAGGAGTGGAGACAGAAGTAATCATCCCAGCTGATGTAATACTGAATTTTTCCAAAACCAACTCATAATTGATGCCAAGTAAAATCACTGTGTACCCATTAAAATATGGCATTATTGAAGAAATAAAGTACATTTGAAACCTTAAAAAAAAAAAAAAAAAAAAAATTATATAAGAAGTGATTTCCAAACATTTGTTTCTAAAATGCTCTCTCCATTGCTTGAGTTTCTTTCTAAAAGTAATTATTTTCTTTCTTGTGGTTAAAATATTATCTTTACCTTAAAGGGACAATTAAATGTTTTTGGTCCCCTGTTCCAAAATCTTCCAGATAGCATATTATGGATTGCTCCTACCGAAGAAAAAGTCAGCAAATTTGAAACTCTACTCTTTTAAAAAGGACAAAGAATGACTTTAAGTTCATTGCCATGACATAGCCAACAAACTACTGAGTGATACAGAAGCTTTCAGTAGTCATGCTTCATCTTTCAAAGTACAGTAGAGAGTCTCTGATAAAGGGACAAAGTGAGACCTGGTCTCAAAAATTAATTAAGTAATTAATTTAATTTAATAAATAAAAGGATGGGTTGGGTGAGTAGGAGGACCTTTTTCGGTTTGAGACAGGGTCTTGGTCTGTTGCTCAGGCCAAAGTGCAGAAGCATCATCATAGATCACTGCAACCTCAAACTCCTGGGCTTAAAAAGTCCTCCTAGACCAGGTGTGGTGGCTCACGCCTGTAATCCTAGCACTTTGGGAGGCTGGGGAGGATGACTTGAGGTCAGGAGTTAGCGATCAGCCTGGGCAACATAGAGAGACCCTGATTCTACAGAAAAAAAAGAAAAAGAAAAATTAGTCAGGTGTGGTGGCACACACCTGTAGTCCCAGCTCTTCAGGACGCTGAGGCGAGAGGATCCCTTGAGCCCAGGAGTTTGAGGTTGCAGTGATCTATGATGATGCCACTGCACTTTGGCCTGGGCAACAGACCAAGACCCTGCCTCAAACCGAAAAAGGTCCTCCTACTCACCCAACCCATCCTTTTATTTATTAAATTAAATTAAATTAATTAATTAATTTATTTTTGAGACCAGGTCTCACTTTGTCACCCAGGCTGGAGTACAGTGGCACAATCACAGCTCATTGTAACTCCGAACCCCTGATCTCAAGTGATCTTCCTGCCTCAGTGTCCTTAATAGCTGGGACTACAGGTGTGTGCCACCACGCCTGGTTCATTTAAACAAAATTTTGTAGAGACGGGGTCTTGCTGTGTTGCCCAGGCTGGTCTTGAACTCCTGGCCTCAAGTGATCCTCCTACCTTGGCCTCCCAAAGTGTTGAGATTATAGGCATGAGCCACCATGCCCAGCCTGTAACGACCTTTTAGATAAAATGAACCTCGCTGATGATATCCTGTAGAAACTTGTGAACTTCTGGCTTCAACTTCTTTGCTATAGGAGCTTCTCTGTGGTTGATGCAGTGATGATAAATTTTGTGTCGGAATTTGTTATTTAATCTCAGAATTTTACGTTTCTGTACAGAAGCTGTTCCATTAGGGGTTACTGTTACAGTTTTTTTTTTTTTTAATCATGTAATGTTTTGATTAAAGAGATCATTTATTGCTGAGACTATACCTTCTCTGCTAAAGTTTTAATTTAATGGTTCATAAAAAATAAGTTATTTTCAGGTATGTCATCATTGGAACAGGAGCAAGCAGGGGCATGTTAGGAATACCTGCACTTGCCTTTCAATAGTTGAGCAAACCTCCCACACTGTAATTTATTCTAATATGTGTTTCTTTAAGTCTACAGCAATATTTTCTAAGCATCTTCCAACTGTTTGCTGACAAATGAATGTATTTTATTTTGTAGCCATATTTTCTGGTTATTATTTTTATATTTTAATATTTGTATTTTTGCTTATATATCATGTTATTGTTACTATTATTTTGAAAAACTTTGCCAGAGATAACCAGTGTTTTCCCAGTGATATGTGACGTTGGGTCTTTTGATATTAAATATAAAAAAAAACTCAAAAGATGCTTCAAGGCCAGGCGCGATGGCTCACGCCTGTAATCCTAGCTCTCTGGGAGGCTGAGGTGGGCGGATTGCTCGAGGTCAGGAGTTCCAGAATAGCCTGAGCAAGAGTGAGACCCCGTCTCTACTGTAAATAGAAAGAAATTAATTGGCCGACTAATATATATAGAAAAAATTAGCCGGGCATGGTGGTGCATGCCTGTAGTCCCAGCTACTCGGGAGGCTGAGGCAGGAGGATCGCTTGAGCCCAGGAGTTGGAGGTTGCTGTGAGCTAGGCTGACGCCACGGCACTCACTCTAGCCTTGGCAACAAAGTGAGACTCCTCTGTTTAAAAAAAAAAAAAAAAGTATTAAAAAAAGATGCTTCAAAATACTTATCGTTAAGTTCAGCAGAAAATTATAATCTACTTGATCATCTTTTATCTTTGTCATTGGAAAAAAAACCCTAAACCATATGAGTGTTAATCTTGATGTTCTGAACACTTAATTTTTATTATTTTATTTTATTTTTTGGAGACAGGGGTTTCACCCTGTCACCTAGGCTAGAGTACAGTGGCATCATCATAGCTCACAGCAACCTCAAACTCCTGGGCTCAAGCGATCCTCCTGCCTCAGCCTCTGGAGTAGCTGGGACTGCAGGTGTGTGCCGCCACCCCAGGCTAATGAATGCTTAATGTTTACATGTCTTGCTCATTGAGATGGCGTAGGGGAGACCCCCATGAGTGTCATTGTCCCTAACCTTGCAGGCTTCTTGTCTCATGGGACAGAGTTGGATAAGCCTCAAATAACACATGAAAAGGGGAACTTAGGAGAACATGTCAAGCCACCCAAACCCAGTTTGTATGTATGGGGAGCGGTCAGGAAGGACTTTCTCAAGTGAGTGACAAACATTTAGACCTGAAGATACACACAAGAGTTAGTTAGATGGAGGAGGCTGGGGAAGGAAGCGTGGGGAGAATCTTCCAGAAAGAGGAGACAGCATGTGCGCCGGTCTGACAGTGAGAGGGAGTTCTCATTCAAAGAACAAAAAGTCCAGCAAGACCAGATCCTGGAATGTGAGGAGGGAGAGACGAGGGATGTGGGCAGGCAGGTGGGCTGAATCATGTGGAACCCTCTATGTCATGTTTACAGAGTCTGGACTGTATTCCAAGGACAATGGAGAGATATGGGAATGTTTGCACAGAGGGGTGGCAAGATGGTATCTTTAGAAAGATCCCGAGAGTTTTAGTGTGGAGAATGCACTGAAAGTTGGCCGGGTTGGAGGCAAGGAGTTAATGAGCAGCTCCAAACTGAAGTGATGGGCCTGAAACTGGGTCTGGGTGGTGGCTCTGGAGAGAGGTGGCACTGAGGTCAACAGACGCTCATGAGGTAGAGTCCTCCCTGCCCCTGGCGATGGGGCAGAGGAGAGGGGAAAAGGGCCATTTTCAGAGAGGGCCATCACTGGGGAGACAGCTCTGGCTGGGTGGGTATCTTGGGCTGAGGTACCTGGAAACAGACCCGGAATAGCCTCTGGAGATCCACCTGAGAGGGAGTGAGGAAGGCAGAAGAAAGGAGAAGTTGACCTACACCGCTACGGTGACTGAGGCCTCCGCCAACGTACACGGAGCTGTGGAGCTGGGATGGCCCTTCAGAGTGGGCCCCAAAATTAAGGCGAGAGGGCCAAGCCTTTCTCTCTCTGCATCAGCGAGACGTTGGCTGCTCCTTGGGAGGGGGCAGAGGTGTAGCACTAGGTGAGACAGTTCCCAAGAACTGTCACAAGACAGGGGCCAAGGCAGTTTGCAGTGCCAGGCTCCGCTGCGAGGGGTCAGTAGCCATTGTTCTCAGCAGCTAGGGGCTGGGGGTGTACACTCCGCGGAGAAAAAGTGTGTATTTCTAGACAAATGCGACAGTGTGGTGGGGATGCCAAGAGCAGGATGCAGAGGTGAAGACACACGTGCACAGTGGCCAGGCAGCCTCCGTGTCGCAGGAGACCTGTGAGAGCCCGTCTCAGGTGGAAGCCAGTCCCCATTCCTGTGTGCTCCCTTCTCCGTCCTTCCAGAAGGCCCTTCAAGGAAGAAGCTTGATGGCTTTTCCTTTTCTCAGATACCTTCCTAAACTTCCTCTTTCTCTTCCCCTCCTCTGCACTTAAGAGTGTAGGAATCAAACCCAAAGACAGATTCCTTCTAAGGAAGCCCAGATGTTAACATAAAAGTTACAAAGGGTTAGGAAACCTTAGTGGAATTCTCAACAGACTTCTCCCCCGGCCCACGGTTTCTGCAGATGATTCTTTGCTGGTATCCCAAGCCCCGTACTAATGGCGCTCCTTTCATTCCTGAAGGGAGAGCTGGTAGAAACTACCCACGTTCCTCTGTCCCTACACCCTTCTCTTCTTCCTTGTGCAAGGCCAGCTTTCCAGCATTTAGGCCTGGAGACAGCAGGCGGTAAGGATTAGTGGATTCATCTAGTAGGCAGGACCTAGGAGGTCATTCAAATATCTGGGGACCTCCTAAATAATGCCCAACTCAGAGCCCAGCCCCCACCTCTTCCGGGTCTGGGAGAGAAAGGCCTTTGCAAGCACTTCCAAACCGAAGCTCAGAAAAGGGGAGGTGGTTTTGCTACAGAAAATCTATTTATGAAATCACTAACAAAGGATAAGGGGAATCCATTTCCAGACCTCCCCTCAGTTTATTTCTGGCAGGCTAATAATCATTTAAACCTGGTTATGATTCCTTTCAAGGGTATATTTCTGGAAATTAAAAAGAAAATCCTGATTGTATCAATATTTTGATGTTCTTAAAAAGAAAAGGTAGATTTTTCTTTCCTCATTTTTTTGCTGGAGACTCTGCTACACATCTTTATTATGCTATGATGGATAATGTAATAATTCCTTTAAAAACAGGCTAACACATTTAATATATTAAATTCTCTATGAACACCCTAGGCCTAGCTTGGTTTTGGGCTAAAAAATGTGTAGGTCAAGGCATGGGGCAGCTCAGTGTAGGAGTAGTTTGTAAGACCTTTTGATGGTGAGATAAAGAAAAGGCTTTTCTTTCTTTTTTTCCTTCCTCTTTCCCTACAGGAACACACCTTTTGTGTGCTCTGCCTAACAAAGGAATTTCCTAATTTCATAGTGGAATTTGGAGGGAAAGCATCTACATACTTCTGCAAAACGGCTGCTAACCACAAAAGATTAAAAAAAAAAAAGCTGGGATTTTTGCAATACACTGATTGGAGGAAAAACAAAGACATTGAGAGGTAGTAATAAAAACAGCAACAACCAAATCTCAAAGGATTTAGAAGTCCTTTAGTTTCTATTTGGCATAAGAATGATATAATTTCTTTGTTCTGCCTGTCCTTATCTACTGCACTCAAATGATAGTTTTATTTTCCTTCTTGCAGTTACTGATTCTATTGTTGCTCAAAGCAGAGCCTGCACAAGATGGCCTTATACATGTAGAGCAATAGAATGAACCTTTTCTGTATTGGTTTCTTTGGAAGAGTGTAGGGTCCTTTTTATAAAAATACTTAGAATAAATGCTGTCTTTTTCAGCTGTGAAATTCAATGATTTTGTAAAGTAGACTAAGATGGATGCTTTGCTTTTAACTGTTGGTCTACCTGGGCAAAGGGGTTTCTCTGAAATTCCTTTTGTAAAAATAGAACTGAGATAATTTGCAACAAATTATTATTTTGGAGTTGTTTGTGGTATTTAAAAGCAGATGCAATGTTATCTGTTGCCATTTGTGCAAACGATGAATTTTGCTTTTAAACCAAATTTCCTCCAGCTGAGGCTCGGCTCGATTGAAACACTGAGCTTTGCACAGAGCCCTGCTCAAAAAGTATGTGGCATCGTGAAGCCATAAGGCTGAAGACTTTATGATAAGCGATTCAGACTTCAGTTTTGGTAGCACAACTCTTGCAACTGTGCTTTGCTGTGATTTCAACTCTTAAGAGAAGGGAATGGGGGAGGGGCAAGAGAGCATTTTAAGTAAACAAAGATTCCAAATCCATGAAACCTAGGATTTATTGTGGTATGTATATTATGCAATTCCATAAATTGTCAAATGTGTAGCACGTCAAGATTTCAAATTAGCTGGTCCTTGTATACTCTTCAGTACACATGATGGTTTTACATGTATATTAATAAAGGCTCATCTTTGGGAGAAGAAAAAAGGGTTCCTTTCAAATGAAATGAAGCCCAGGTAAAGGTGAAACTCAACCCACAGAGTATTGGCACCGTTTTTTAGGCTAAAAGAAAATGAGAGCTTCAATTTCATCGTCTTGTAACAACTGATAAATGTGATGCTGTGACTGGCAAAATTTGCAGACTACATAGGTCTTTCTAAATATGTGTAAATACGTAGATATGTATTCCAACGTAAGTGCAGCTCCAAACAATTTGTTGTTTGAAATTAAAAGACCATCAACTCTTCTGTGAGACTAAAATTCCAGTCATTTACATGAAAAGTCTTAAATAGCAAAAGTGCTACTTGCAATTTACATCATACAGTGCCCCCACAATAGAGAACAATGGCTTCCTCCATGGACGTTAATGCAAGGGAGAGGCAGACTGAGATTTTTTTTTTTAACGTTTCCAGCACACTTTGCAAATATTAACCAATCAATCTAATTTAAAATAAAACACACAGAAATGCTTCTTATGCTGCGAGTCTTCACTGCTACTCAAGTAATATTAGTGTCTTCAGATTCTGATCAAACAGGCGTGAGCCTTTTTAATAGGTTATGGTGACATTTTTTCAGATCCTTCCATTTCGTACTATTCCTAGTGTCAGCACAATTAGCCCGACATGGGGGTTTTCTGTCTGGTTTTAAAAACCTTTCAATGGCGTGTGCACGTCTGTGAACAATATAGGAACCAGGACACAGGGCTGGAAAAGTAGCATACCTCATCTGGAATGGAAATAGTCTCTCTCTCTCTCAGATGGGTTAGGGATTATACACACCTTCGTGGCCTTTAGCGGGTTTATATATGTATCTTTTTGTGTTCTGTAGGCTGTGACCACCTGCTGTATGTACAATACGTGCTTGTTACATTTGTACACCATCTCCCTTCTAGAATTTAAAGACCCAGCTATTACATCTTGTTTACTCAATATCATTCCCCCATTAAGGAAAAAAAAAAAAAAAGCCCACATGAACTGAACATGCCATGTTTCAATCTGGCCCCAGTGGCTTTTTCTCTGAAAGCAAAACGTGTGTCTTTTACACCAGGGCTTTCTCCCCACCCCAGGGGGTGTCTTCCATTCTTTTGTGGCTCAGTTTAAGGCGAAAAGGGCTCCAAACCACTAACTAACCAGAGGAGAGCCCCTTCTCCCACCTCCAGGGAGAATTTCAGATTGAATTTATCTCAAGATAGCGTGCTCTCTTCTTACTTATTTGCCACCATTACGAGGAGAACAAAACACCACCTTGGCTTCAAGATCCTGGGTAGAGGCTCACGGTCTTTTCAACCATCTTTGGCGAGGCCTTGCTTCCTTCCACTCGAGTAAGTCGCGGCTTGGGGCCATGGAAAGGACTGGGTGAGAGCCTGAAATGTCGTTTGAAAAAAAAGCAGCCCTCCCTCCGTCCCCTCACCACCACCACCACCCGGCTGTGCTCTCCGGGGCGAAGTTGCAATGCTGCAGCCCCATATGGGCGAGACTTGGCAGGTCTGCGGGGCGCCTGTCGCAGCCGCCGGACTCGGGGCTGCGGCGGCCGGGCGTCGGCGCCCGCCGGGCCGGCCGCGGGGCTTCGCGCGCCCGCCGCCCTTCTCCCCGGGTCCTCCCTTCCCCCACCGGCCGCCCCCTCCCCCTCGCCCGCGCTCCCCTTTGTTCGCTCGCCGCCCGGGCCGAGCCGCCGCCGCCGCCGCCCGGGCCCGCACCCCCAGCCGTAGGCCCCGGCGTGGCGGGCCGGCCGCCGCCGCCGCCGCGCGGCCTAGAGCGCGGCGCCCGGGGAGGCGCGGGGCCCGGCCGGGCGCTCGGCGAGGCCCGGCGGCGGCGGCGGCGGCCCGGGGCCCGGGAGGCGGCGGCGGCGGCGGCGGTGGCGGCGGCGAGGCCGCTCCACCGCACACGCACACACAGACCCCGGCAGCGGGAACGCAGATGACACGCCCGTAACATGGAAGCCGCCGCCGCCGCCGCCGCTCCGACGACAGCAGCAGCAGCCACAGCAGCAGCAGCCGGCGGCGCCGCGCTGAACAAAGGTCATCCGAGCTGCGGCCCAGGCGCCCGGGCTTGACCGCTGCGAGGCCAACCCGGGGAGGGGGTGGGTGTGCGCCTCTGGGCGTGGGGGGCGGCCTGGGGGCGGCCGGCGCAAGCGAGGGGCGCGGGTGGGCGCCGGGGACAGGCGGGGGCGCGGCCCCTCGTGCCCAGCCCTGCGGGTCGGGGCGAGCGCGTGAGGCTCAGGCCCCTTGGCCTGATTGCAGTGGCCTGTCCCACCCTGGCCTTGGGGACAGCAGGCCTTCGCGCCCCGCCGGCTTGCTTGGGGGGCCGAGGAACAGACGGCTTTGCTAGGCCCCGCAGGTTCAGAGAGGGGGGCCACGTGGGCGCAGCTCTCCTCCTCCCCCCGCTGGCGCTGGTGTGCACAGATGCTTTCGCAGAGGCCCCCGTGCCCCCTGTCCCACTGGCCCTTCCCTCGCCCCCCGCCCCCACCCTAGACAGCCCCAGTTTTCTTCCCCGAGGTGAAGGGATTTGGACTTCTCCCCCCAGGTGCTTGAAAGAAGAGAAGGTTGGAGGAGGAGGAGGAGGCTGGGGGGCTGCTGGTGGTGGTGACAGGGCTGGGAGAGAGAGGAGAGGGACGGAAGGGAGGAGGGGGCTGGGTGGGGTGGGGGTGACAGGCAGAGAGGAGCCTGGTCAACAAGCCAGCACCACTCTGCTAGGAGGCCAGGCCGGCTCCTGCAGCCGACGCATCCTGTGTGAGCAGACACACATAGCTTGCTTTCTTGGGGGCTCTTTGTCAGCCACCAACACAGAGAACACACACTGACACACACGTACACAAAGATCTGAGCCAGGTTGTGGGAGGTAAGTGGGGGAAGAAGAAGGAGGGGGAAACAGTGTCCGCGGAGGGCTGTGGGGCGGAGGGGCGGGGGATGGGCCTGAGGGGCTCTGGGGTGCTTGTGAGGTGAGCATTTCCAAGACTGCGTGCGCGTGTGTGGTGGGGGGGACACACGATGACCTTCCCCTGCTCAGGAAGACCTAAAAGGGAGAAGCAACCCCCAGCGAGATCCCCCTGTGCTGATGATTTTCAGGGACTTGTTGGCAACTCAGCGAGGGTTGCCATAGCTTTTTTATGTAGGGTGACCAGAACCGGCTGAAACTGGTTTGAGGCAGATCAGCTCCTGAACACAATGCAGTCACTGAGCTACTACAGTGGGATAGCAGCTTCCTCCCTCCATGGCAGCCAAAAGCAGAGGAGCTTGCAGGAAGGTACCATCCCAACACAGTATGTGAATGCACACTTAGACACCACACAGCACTGGTACGTGACTAATGGAGCCCTGAAAGATTCTGGGTAGAGAAGATGGAAAAAAAGGTGCAGGTTTGCAGGGTCTGAGATTACTTGGGCTTTTCCTGCCTTTTTCTTTTGCTTAAGGGATGGACAAGGAGCTGAGATTTATGACCCTTATTAAAGAAAAAAATGTGCCTTGCTAGGGTGGGGACACTTGGTTTATGCAGTCTCTCTCTCTTTCTCTGTTTTTAACAAAACCAAACCAAAATGAGCTGATGGATTTGTAATGGTAGTTTGTTTGTTGCTGGAGAATGCTACTTTGCATGCCTTTTTTCTCTTGCAGGGTATGTTCTGTTTTGTGCTTTTCCTTTTAGAAGGTACTAAAGGGTGTTGGGGATACTTCTGACTATTATGAAGGCCGAAAGGTAACAATATTGTTCTAGGAAATGAGCATAAATGCGTTCCAGTGATGCTGTTAGCCATACATGCTGTCTTTTTTTTCCTTGTAGGCCTGTTGACTGGGGCTGCTTTTAACCCTTTCATATTTGCTGAGAATGCAGCCGTGTGACAGTAACTGAACACTGGTCCAAAGTCTTTCCAAAAGGTCAAGGTTCACAAGGTGAGATATGCTGTTTTGAGCATGAATTTAAATATTTATTTGCAGATCCATTCAGACACAGACTGACAGTGGATTGCTACCCTGGAGATAAAATTGGGTTCAGAGTGGAGAAGAAATTCTCTTAATGTTAACCCAGTTTAATGGGATTAGAGTGACTTTATGATGGTATTGCTATCAAGGCGAAATCTGAATGCCTTCATTAAATCGCATGTGTCTGGGCAATTGGAAGAGTCAGGCCTGGAAAGAAGGGAGTTTAGAGAATGGTAGGCGTCAGGGCCTTGTGGAGAATGTGCTGTTTTGCATACAACAAAAGCGGTACACATGTGGCATTTTCCCGATGATTATAAGAAAAGGAAGGGCTTCACCAAATCGAGGCAGCCTAGCCACCTTTTTAGTTTGAGGAATCTGAAGGGTAGAGTTGCCTTTTGTTCATTCATCACCTTTCTTTTACCTTGCTCTCTGTGTTAACCTGAAAGGTTTTTCACTCCGAGTCAAGTGGTGGAATGTCTTTTATTGATTTTGGGGGCTGTTGACGGTGAGTTCGCCATTGGATTATTTGTGGCATACATTTTAATGTGGAATACTAATGCAATACCAGGAGGAAACCGGATAGTCTGGCTTCATCTGTGAAAAGATGCCTGTTAACTCAAAGTTGTTCTGTAATGGATGGTAGGAAATGTGTAATGTCTTAAAAGATTGCAGTTAGATCTGAGCTGGCATTTTTATGCACCCTCCAAAACCAAAGGTTGGAGAGGAGAGGAGAAGAATGCAGCAAGGAGTCTAGCAAAGTGAAGAACAAAGGCTGAGAGAGCTTACAGGGGAACACTAAACATTTTGCCTTGGGGTTCCTTATGAAAAGAACTGCAACTTCCCCAAACAGGAAACCAGCGGCTCCACAATCATATCCAGTATGATCTCAGCAACAGATAGAACTGGTTCTGCCTTGCTGCTGGTTTGGTGAAAGTACATGCAGAGGAGCTCACAGAAGACATGATTGAAAATAAATTCTGCCCTACTTTGAAGTGGGCATTTTGTTCCTCTCTTATGCTCAGCAGAATAGAGTCTTTTCAGCAATGCCGGGGATCTTAGAATTGGTTAAGTTGTGTGCTGGCAGTTGGTGGGCAGAATATCTGCAGTGAAGGATGTCAAGTATGCAAGGGTTTTTATTGTTAAGATGTTTTTCATTTGGCTACAGAACATCCACTGTTCTGATAAAGCTGGCAAAAGGGAAACAAGAGTGCATGGTTAGCCCAGAATACTTTATGTAGTATTTAATAGAGATAAATGTAATCTCGGACGGGTAGACCAGCAAATAGCTTACATGATGGAACAAAATTCTTTACAAATCACTGTGCTAAAATTGGTTTTCAATTCTACATCATTTTTGACTGCCAGAGGTTCTGTGTATGAGCGTGGCAGAAATATGCTTGCAAAGCAGATCCCAATCCATGTTGCACGATATGCTGCTCCTGCTTTTCTGGTGCCAACTAAAACTCAGATGGCTAATATGATACACCTTAATTAGCTTAATACAATAAGCTGTTTTATCATTTGGCCCTTCCTTCTTGTCTTTCCAGAGTCGGTGATTTTTCTGTAACTTTGACAGCCAACCCCTTGCACTGGCTATTTCTTGAGAATATGTTTTTAAAAAAATCTCTTTGGAAGGCATTGCACGTCATGGAATGTTCTGGTTTGCTCTCTTGGTGGTTTTTAGCTTTGTTACTTTTCCTCCCCACCCCCACCCCCACCCCCAGAAGTCTCCTGAAAATAGCATTTGTTTTGCATTTAGACCAGTCTTTCCAGCTGCAAATGCTGTTGAAGGCTGGAGAGCTGGTTCTCTAGGGCAGTAATCATGAGCTCATCTTGGATGGAAGCTTGTCTCAGGTGGTGATCTCACTGGGAGGTATAACAATGTAGCAGGCCCAGGTCTCCCAGGAGAGGAGCCGAGAGGCTTCTGGGCTTGGGAATGCGAATGTGAGTGTGCAGTAAGCAAGGGCCTGTTCCTTCCTGGGAGAGCCAGGAGGAGACACCGGGCACCCATACTTGGGGCGGGGCCGGCCTGGCTGTTACTGTCACTTAGCCCAGCCCAGCCTAGCCTGTGGTCGGGATCGCCTGCAGCAATCTCCAAGGACGACCTGGGGGCCATCCCCTCTGAGCAGGAATGTGTGGGTTTGGCTGAGCATGGTACACTGGAAAGAAAGTGTAACTTGGTGTCGAGTCCTTCTTGTTTTTATCATTTGCCTGTGTAGAGTCATTTTTTCCATGTTAAAAAACACTGGCTCCAGGGGCTTTTAGAACTCTCAGCCTAACCTGGTTGGGGAGTGTGAGCTCGTTCTCTCTCCCTCCTCCCTCTCTCCTGTCTTAGGTTCCCTGCCCCCACCCACCTTTACTCATTTTTAGGGAAGGGCTAGGACGGAAGTAGCCAACATGTAAATGGAATTTTCTGCTTAATATACCTGCTTTAGAATTTTAGGATTTGTGAGTTCTCCCATCCTCCGTTTATTTCTTCCCTTGACATGCTTTCTTGGGCTTTGCCGTGGAGTACAGTCTGCCTTCAGTTGGTTATGAATAACCTTTCCCATACCCTTGGTGGAAGTCCATCTGGCTTTTCGCAGCTGGAGTGGAGGTTGCCCGTATGTAGAACCTCAAAAGGGTTGCCAGTGACTCCCTCATTCCCCTAATGCCTCTTTCTAATCCCCGTACTGTCAAAACAAGAACAGCAGCAGCCATGGTAAGAATTACAGAAATACACCTTTGTGTTAATTATATTTTAGGGATGATCTTTAACTGAGTCATGGTTAAAGAATTAACTTTCTTAATTTTTACATTTACACACAGTAAAACTTACTCTGTGATACACAAGTCTGTGGGTTCGACACGTGTATAGAGTCGTTTATCCAGCACCACAGTCCATACGGAATAGTTCCTCCGCACCAAAAAATGCCTCTTGCTGCCCTGGCTCCCCAGCCCTTCCCTTGGCAACCACTGTCCCGCCATAGGGACGTTGTTCTCTGTCCCTGTAGTTTGGTCTTTTCCAGAATGTCATATAAATGGCTTCTTCCACTGAGCAAAAACACAACTGAGGTTCATCTATATTCTGTGTGTCATGCTTGGTTCTTTTTTGATGCTGAGTAGTGTTCCACTGTGTGGATGTACCACAGTTGGTTTATTCATTCGCTGCTTGAAGGACATGAGGGTTGTTTCCAGTTTTTGGTAATTGTGGATAAAACTGCTATAAGCATTTGTGTACAGGGTTTTGTGTGCATGTAAGTTCTCATTTCTCTTTGGTAAATACAGTCATGTGTTGAGCGATGATGGGGGTATGATCTGAGAAATGCATCGTTAGGTGACATCATCTTGTGAGCTTCGTGGAGTGCACTTACAGAAACCTGTATGGTATGTCCTACTGCACACCTAGGCTATCTGGTATGGTCTGTTGCTCCTGGGCTGCAAACCTGTACAGCGTGTCACTGTACTGAATACTGTGGGCAGTTGTAACACAATGGTAAGTATGTGTGTATTGAAACATACACAAACATAGACAAGATACAGTAAAAATATGGTATTGTAATCTTATGGAACCACTGTTGTATTGGCAGGCCATTATTGACTGAAGTGTCATTGTGCATTACATGACTCTACTTAGCATTGAGATGTCTGGGTCATATGGTACATACACAAGAGTTAAAAGTTTGAATGAAAATAAATTCATCTCATTGTAAGTCACAGAAAAGATCTAGCCTTGACAGCTGCAGTTAAGACTTCCCAAGAAAGAGATCGTAGTGAACATTGTCTGAAGACACACAAGAGATGATCATGATAATAGAACACTCTCTAATGGGATGACATGCTTTATAACCCTGAACTAATCGGAATTAGCCAAAAGTGGAAACAAAAACTGCAAGTGGTAAAATATCCTTTCTCTCCTGCAGCAGTTATTTTTAATCTCTTCAGAAACATTTGGCAGTTTAATTTTTACATTTGTCTTCAGGTTCAATAAAACACCAAACATTAATAGAATTGCAATTTCGGAAAGTGATACCGAAGCTCTTTGTTGAAATCTTAGTTGTATGTAAACAGCTTCTTAATTATAATTGGGTTTACTGACTGCCAGTATTGGTGGTGTTTTAATAGTTACTATTCAGCTTTTCTAATTTAAGGAACTGCAAGTCTTTAAGCAATATCAAGGCAGTGAAAGGGGAGATTTTGGAAGCAGTTTTTTTTTTTTTTCTAAGGATAAAATAGCTTTCAGGATTGGGAAGAACAGATCCTGAAAGCTGTTTTAGGGATAGACAGAGATCATGGTGGTGTAGGGGGAGGCTAGCCCAAGAAATGGGAAGCGGTGTTAATTTGGGGATTGTTCTGCCCTTTTAACAGATACCTACTGTTTACTGAGCAGACATTGTGCTAGTCGCTGGGAGTGCAGAGGGGAAAGGACACCAGAGAGACAAGTCTAGTGGGAATGAGCCTACTGAAGCTATGGCAGGAATGTGAATGGGCCACCTAGTGCCAGCGTCAGGGGAGGAGCCCTTGAAGAGGTGGCTTCAGAGAGGAACCGGGAAAGAACAGTGAGAATAGGGAGGCCTGTACTGATGCAGCGGGCTGCGGAAAGGCACGAGAGCGCCGGTGTTGGGAGTGGGCTGTGGGAGGGCCAGCCTGAGGAAGGTCGCTCAGTACAGTCCCTTCGAGTGTGGCCTTCCTGTGTGGGCAGTGTAGGCAGAAGGACTTCCCTTTCATGACAGAGGTCCTGTGGCAGCACTGGAGGCTGGAATGGAGGTAGGGAGGTCAAGCGAGGGGACCGCTGCAGGATTCCAGGAGAGAGAGAAACCGTGAGGGCTTTGATCCGAAGCCTTGTTCCTGGGGCTGGAGGGGCAGCATGCGCACCTGAGGGGTAAGGGAGAGATGGAGGAGGGCAGTGCAGAGGCCGCCTCCCAGGTGGCAGGTGGAGGCGCATCTTTGAGTTAGCAAGTTCAGAAGGCTGAATAGATTTGGGAGAGCGGAGGTGGAGAGACTGGATGCAGGGAGTTCGGTTTTGGGTTTTGGGTTCTCTTGCCTGCAGAGCTGCCCTTTGCCTCTTGGCTCTGTCGGTGGGGGGTCCTGGAGGGCTATTTGGACTGGAGATCTGGACTGTGAGTCATTAGCATACAGAGAGGATAGATAGGATAGAGGAAAGGTATCAGGGGGTTGAGTTCCTGCCCCCTGAGATAATGTCTTATATAGTGAAACCCATAAATGAAAGGGAGAGGAAGGAGCCTCTGAAGAACTTAAAATAAGTGTTGTAGGAAGTTGGAGGGCATTTCCAGAAAGGTAGAAAATTAGGCTGGGTGTCGTGGCTCATGCTGTAGTCCCAGCCCTTGGGGAGGCTGAGGCCAGAGGATCACTTGATGTTCAAGGCCAGCCTGGGCCACATAGCCAGATTCTGTCTCTACAAAAAAAAAAATTAGTAGCTAACACCTGCAGGCACTGCAGAAGGTGGTGGCCCTTTACTTATGTTATTTCATTTTTTTTCTTTTTTCTTTTCCTTTTTTTTTTTTTTTTAATTAAGAGATGGGGTCTTGCTATGTTCCTTAGGTTAGACTTAAACTTCTGGGCTCAAGCAGTCCTCTCTCCGGAGTAGCTGGGACTAGCAGGGTGCACCACCATGTTCAGCTATTATGTTATCTCATTTAATACAAAACAGTGAGATGAGCTGTATTCTCTTATCTCCACGGTGCCAGTGGGGAAACCGAGGCAGAGACCCTGGCCAAAGTCCCCCAGCTCATAAATGGTCGTAGAGGCAGGATTTGAAAGATGCTCCCCAATACTGTGCTGTTCTGCGTTGGCGGGGGGTGGGGGGTGGGGCGCAGCTGGTGGATGGTGGTGGAAGCTTTTTAGGGGTTTGAAGTCTAGGAGGTGCCCAGAAAGGGCACAGCAGGTGCTAAACAGCAAAGACGACTGATGGTGTTCAGGTTAGAGGTGACAGTTGATGTCTCCTCGAAGTGAGGACGCGCAGTGGAGAAGCTGGAGCTATACTGAGGGCCTCTGTGCTCAGCCAGATCTTCCTGACTTCCGTCAGCACAGAGAAGAATCTGTATCTGCACCAGAGACGGCTCTAGAAATAGCATGTTGGAAAGACCTGAACAGTTTTGCTGGTCAGTAGGGTGAGGATACAGACTGGAAGGGAGAAGGTACGGAGAGATGTTTTATTTTATGTATTCTTTGAAAAGGATGAGAAAACCAAAGTAAATCGAAAGTGGTGCTGGGAAGAATCTTTTGTTCCAACAGTAAACAAACAACAGCTTAAAGAATTCTTTGAATCATCTTCTACAGGCAGGAAGTTCTAAATTCTGGCTGTTTTAGGAGGGGGAAGAGCAAATTCTGTTTAATCTAAATCTGGAGACTGAAATAAGTAATTTTTAGACAAACTTCAGAGTGTTTATTTTAGCTGTCTCACATGTTCCCTATTAAGGATCCCTCTTCTAAGGATGATCTTCAGGGCCCCCAAATGCAGTTTTTATATTGTTTTCAGTCCGTTATTACAGTTTTACATAATTAGAGCTTTTAGATATTTTGAATGATCCATAGAGACCTAAAGATAAAATTAGGGTGTTGAAGTTCTTGACTGTTTGCTCAACATCAGCCCTTTCCTTTAGGGACACCAACTCTTTCCTTCCACAGGCTGACTCATGGTGCTCGTAGTAATGGGTATTGATTTTATAATTTTCTTTTCTGAGAAAGAAATTCTTTCTAGGGATCTGAAATCTAATTGTTACAAAACTTAAGACATTAGAAAATTCAAAGCCCTCTGTTTTAAAGGATCACATGACTGGAAGTGCTTCAGATATTTATAGTTCTCTCCTCGTTTTCTACCTTGAGCCCAAATTGGGGGGCAGGGGCCAGCGGTAGTTCACGGCAGGGTTGAAACAGGAACCCAGCACTCTGAACTCTAGTCCCAGACCACTGCCCTTACTGCTTTCTCTCTGCCTTCCAGATTTGTCATATGTGTTTTGATGGTATTTAATCCAGCTCATATGCATAATCCTTATATGAACCCCAAAACGTGAGTTGATCCAGTTAAGCCTCACACAGGTACTTGTTGGTCAGCTGGTCCTAAACGGTTTTGCTGGTTTAACACTTCAAGAATGGGAGGGTCAGTTTGAAAACTGATTATGCTTAGGGTTCAGTTCTATCTAGGTGGTAAGGACAGGGAGCTTCTCAGTTGCCTTTCCCTAGCTTTCAATGATAGACACCTGTTTGCCCAAACTTCAATGCTATAAGCCTGTGTTGTGCTACTTACTAGCCGAGGGACCTTAAGCAAGTTACCTAAATTCTAAGCCATGCTTTCTTTTCTTGAGAGGAATATATGCATGTGAAGTGCTTAGCAAGAGTGTACGTGGTAAGTCCTTCCTAAAATCGTAGCTCTTCTGTGTTCTTCACTCTCCCTGTTTTAGGAGAATGGTCTTAGCCCCAGAATTTTTTTCCCTTTCTTTCTTGGAGGGTATTGTGTCTCTTGTCTTGCCTTAGTTCATTTGCAAGTTGGTGTTTGTTTTTGACTATGAAAACACACAGACTGTGTGTCTCCTACCTGGTCTCTAGGGCTTCAGTTACAGCTGCCCTACATCTGGTTAAAAGTGGGTGAAATGTAGGCATGAGGGTAGCGTACTTGTCCTTGCTTGGCTGTACTTTCACTTATAGTTGGAGAATCTTGTCCAAGTTTTGTGCTTGAACTTTCTTTGCTCCCAGAAAAATTTAGCCCAACCAGTGAGTGGCTGTAGTTTAGGTTGTCTGTCTTTTGGTGTAATTTATGTTGACTAAAGTTTAAAGCAAAACGAAACTTGATTGTGAAAATATGCTAGGTCAGCAAAAGCCTGTGTTCATTTTTCCCTGGCACTTTGCTTCCCATGTTTGACAGTGACTAGGGAGAGATTCATACTCTGCACACTAGGATTGAGTCTGGGTAGAAGATTGAGTGGAGAAGGGATCCCAGAGATTTATGAATAATTATTTTATCTCTGGAACTGCTTTGTCCAGTGTGGTAGCCACTATCTGCCTATGGCTACTGAGCGGTTGAAATGTGGAAAGTCCTAATTGAGTTGAGCTGAAAGTATAAGACACATGCCAGGTTTTGAAGACTTAATAAAAAATAAAAAAAAAAAAGAGGAAAATATCTCATTAACTTTTTCTTTTTCTTGAGACTGAGTCTCGCTTTGTTGTCCAGGCTAGAGTGAGTGAGTGCCGTGGCATCAGCCCAGCTCACAGCAACCTCAAACTCCTTGGCTCAGGAGATCCTCCTGCCTCAGCCTCCTGAGTAGCTGGGACTACAGGCATGCGCCACCATCCCCGGCTAATTTTTTTCTATATATATTAGTTGGCCAATTAATTTCTTTCTATTTATAGTAGAGATGGGGTCTCGCTCTTGCTCAGGCTGGTTTCAAACTCCTGACCTCGAGGAATCCACCTGCCTTGGCCTCCCAGAGTGCTTGGATTACAGGCGTGAGCCACCACGCCCGGCCTTATTAACTTTTTCTGTCGATTACATGTTGAGCTCATAATATTTTGGTTAAATGCAATTTATTAAATTTATTTTGCTCCCCCCCTTTTTTCCTTCTTTTTAAAAACGTGACTACAGGAAAATGTAACCTACATACACAGCTTTCATTATACTACTGGTCTGGAATGTTGGCCAGACATGAAATACATTTAGTAATGAAATTGCTCTGCTGTCCTGCAGTGTTCGTGTTTATCGTTATCCAGCCTCTCCTTTGGTTGAGCAGGTAGTATAATACTGAGAAGAAACTCATCCTCCCCTTGTGTGGACCCTTATTCTCTCCCAGGTGTTCCTTATTCATCTGTCTTCATCACAGAGTCTACACAGACATCCTGGGTTGGTGTCTGCTTCATGATGGAAAGGGGAAAACGGTATTTATTGCAGGTTCACTGTGTGCCGGATACCTGGCACTTGCTGTCCCCTGTAAGGTTGCAGTTGACATCCCCGACATCCCAGCTGAGACTCAGACAGGTTAAGTGATCAGCCAGAGATTGCCCTGCTAGTACATGATTGACCCTGGATTTGAACCAGGGTTTGGCTGGCTTGGAGCTCCTTCCCCGATTGCACTGCTTCATGCCACCTGTCCCAGATAGAAGCTCCTACTTGCTGCTCACGTCCTGTACCTGTCGCCCAGAGTCTCAGGCTGGGTCCTGGGTGCCCTTGTTGTCTAGACTGTGCTTCTCACACTTTAATTTGCATACAGATCATTGGGAGAATCTTGTTAAATACAGATAAGGATTGAGTAGGGCTGCAGGTGGGCCCAGTGTTCTCTGCATTTCCAGGTAGCTTCCTGGTGATGTTGGCCCTGCTGATGCGTGGACCGTCACACTTCAAGTAGCAAGGGTCTCTATTCTTCCCTTGATCTTGGACTTGCTTCCTCTCTGCTTCCAGAATGATCTGATTCTCAGGGCGGTGCCTGACTCCACGGGGATTCACCCTCTGGCTTGGCCCATTAAGCTAGCAGTGAGTGCAGACAGGGCCAGAACTGGTTTTTTGGTCCTTGTTGCCCAGCTCTGGCTTGAATACAGGTTTGTGGATTTATTCCTCTTCTTACATTCCTACTTTACTCCAGCTTTGCTATCTTGATCCCACTGACCCCTTGACACCCGTAGGTCTGGGGAGACAGTAGGTAATTTTAGTATTGAGATTAGATTCAGCTACTTGTTGTGACTCATTGTTGTGAGGATTGTCAGGCCTTACGTGAGCACGTCAGAGTGCCTGTGCCGTTTGGCTCAGGGATTCAGTATCCAGTGATACTGTGTTTCCCTGAAAATAAGACCTACCCATAAAATAAGCCCTGGCAGGGTTTCTAAGCATTTGCACAATAGAAGCCCTACCCCGAAAATAAGACCTAGTGATGGGCGTGGCTACGCAGCGCATCTGCACAACGCATGCATTTCGTCACCGAGCGGTAAAGAAGATGAGCAGCTCTTCTCATCTGCCCCATGAGAGCTCTATTGCTCGACATGAGAGATTGGGGCCAATGGTTCTAAAGGAAATAGAGTTGCAAGAAATTCAGGATGGAATTCGGGGTTTGGAGAGTTATAATGATGTTCCAGAAGAAGACGACTTAACTATGTTTGAATAAATGTAGATTGTTGTACTGTACTTAAAAAAAATAACATATCCCTTGAAAATAAGCCCTAGGGTGTCTACTTGAGGAAAAATAAATATAAGATCCTGTCTTATTTTTGGGGAAACAGGGTAGATGAGGACTCAAAACGGTTAGCTTGCCACTCTTTCTTCCCTGTGCCTGATAAAGAATTGAGGTGACTTGGGACTTTTCCTTAGAATGGGAGTTATAAGAGCCACCTCACATGGCAGTGCTGGAAAATGGCTAATCACACCACTTCTCCAGCACACGACAAAGACGGCCACCATGGAGCCCTTGGGCCCAGCCTCCTGGGAAGGTGTTGCCCGGGGCCTGGGCCAAACAAAAGGTTGAGTTGCAGGAAGGAGTTTGGTATATTAAGAGACTGGAAAACTTTAGTCAGTGTTTTTTGTTTTTTACTTTGGGAAGGCACGCCTGTAGCGATAAAATGATGTCTGTTGCGTGAGATAGTTAACCTCCCCATCTCTGCAAGAAAGTCTACCGTTTCACAGAAGTCCGAGTTGAGTTTTAGATCTTATTGGACATCTGGACGCAGAGTTCCGTGATACAGGAATCTGACACATTGAGTACAATTTATTAATTGGCGGCTAAATCCGTCAGCTCCCTGTTTTGAGTGGAATCCTGTGCCTGGCATGGTGAGAGCGTCTGCAGAGCTGGGCCTGCGAGTGTGGGTGCCGTGGAGTCGCAGAGTGCCGGGACGGGAGCGGAGTGGGGTTTGGGAGAACAGGCACAAGCCTGGGTGTCGGGACAGGTATGGGGTGGGGCCCGCCCTGGAGACAGGAGTGGAAGTGTGGAAGCTCTTCCCAGTTGGAGGTGAGTTCAGAATGTAGCTGGGCCTTAGGTCAGAAGCCTTGCTGGAGCATTGCAAGAGTCAGGGTTGGTTAGGAGTCAAAGGCGAGGCAGATAGACCCTCGGAGGGCATCAGAAGGCCAAGCAAGGATGGTCGCGAGTGCAGTGAAACAGGCAAGAACCGAGAGAGCATGAGGAGCAGCACGGGTGAGCATGTGACAGTGCGGGATGGCAGGAAGCGGCAGTCCGAATGAGCTGCCATGCTGACAGGCAGGGCCGCTGAAGGGCCTGGGGATGAGTGGGTGAGTAGCTGGATGGATGAGGACTGTGAGACAGTGGTCACTGGATGACTGTGCTTGAGCCAGTCTCACCTGGCAGCCTTCCTGTAGAGTAGTGACTGAGGACACCCGTGGCCCAGGTGGCTGCAGTGAGGTGTGTGGACCAGGAGAAGCAGGAGCTCCTAGTAGGCAAGATTCATAAGGGGCAGCATTAAAAGACCAGATTGTTTAGAGTTTGCATGATATGCAGATGCACGATCAAGCCAACACAACATAAAAGGGAGCTAATGAGCTGCCTTTGTAAGGCACAGAGGTGAGCAGCTGTCGTGGGACTTGACATTAGGAACTCAGGTGTCGTCTCTCTCTAAGCTTGCTGTGCATTCTTTTCAGGGCCTCAAGTCCTTGCTTGTCTTTTTGTGCTTCCCCCTTGGTAGAACTTCTTTCCTGTGTGGTTAAATATTGCTATCCCACAGCCTGTGTATTTCCATGTCCTCATTTAAAATACTACTGGATATCACCTGGATTCCTCAATCTATGTTTATAAGACCAGAAATGTAACTGGTCTTGGTCTAATCAGCCGTGGCTTAAGAACATGGGTTTCTTCTTTCTTTCTTCCTTTTTTTTGAGATAAGGTCTTGCTCTGTCGCCCAGGCTGGAGTGCAGTGGCATGATCATAGCTTACTATAGCCTCGAACTCCTGGGCACAAGGGATCCTCTTGCCTTAGCCTCCCAAGTAGCCGGGACTACAGGTGTGTACCACCATGCCCAGCTAATTGAAAAAAAGTTTTTTAGAGATGGGGTCTTGCTCAGGCTGGTCTCAAATTCCTGGCCTCAAGCAGTCCTCTTGCCTTGGCCTCCCAAAGTGCTGGTATTACTGGTGTGAGCCACCATGCCTGGCCCTATATTCTTTTTTTTTTTTTGAGACAGAGTCTCATTCTGTTGCCCTGGCTAGAGTACCGTGGTGTCAGCCTAGCTCACGGCAACCTCAAAGTCCTGGGCTCAAGTGATCCTTCTGCCTCAGCCTCCCAAATAGCTGGGACTACAGGCATGTACCATCATGCCTGGCTAATTTTTTCTATATATTTTTAGTTGTCCAATTAATTTCTTTCTATTTATAGTAGAGACGGGGTCTCGCTCTTGCTCAGGCTGGTTTCGAACTCCTGATCTTTAGTGGTCCACCCACCTCGGCCTCCCAGAGTGCTAGGATTACAGGCCTGAGCCACCGCGCCCGACCTCGGCCCTATATTCTTAACCCCAAATAGGTGGCAGTAGTTTTCAGTGAGTGTGGACAGTAGGCTCATGAGACAGTCCCGGAGGAGTCTGCTACAGTAGGAACCAGGAAGGCAAACATGATAAAACATTAGCCATCTCCTGTGTCTGGTCAAGGTGTTCCTCATTTTAAAATGCGATACTTTCTAGAGAATGGCATTCATTGTAAGAGCAAAAGCTGGTGGCTGCCTTTGTTCAGACGTTGGCAAAACTATTAAGTGAATGAAGTCAGGGAGAAACGAGTTACACACATTTATTAGACAAGTTTTAACAAGCTGGGATACAAAAAGGCAATGA
Organism: Microcebus murinus; assembly: GCF_040939455.1. Taxonomy (NCBI): domain Eukaryota; kingdom Metazoa; phylum Chordata; class Mammalia; order Primates; family Cheirogaleidae; genus Microcebus; species Microcebus murinus. The sequence continues at coordinate 15,553,070 of NC_134120.1, read as the reverse complement.
AATTGGGGGCTGCCTTTTTATATGGAATGTGCTGTTGTTCATATATAAAAATGACATTCTGGGCCAACTGTTGTTTTTTTTCAGTGGTAGGGATGGATTTTCCTTGGTTCATTCCATCTTTCGTCTGTTCTCTGTATAGCCTTGAGCACAGACTTGTTGTATGACTACACTGTTTTGAGGGTGTAGTTTGTAGCTTCGCCTTATTAATTCATTATTGTCAGAAAATAACTTACCCGTAAGTGAACCGAATGTGTGTCCTTAATTTTTAACACTCTTTTCTGACATGCTTACTTGGGTTCTAGGGGCAGGGGTGGGAAGAATACAAAAAAGGAAAGTATTGAGTCCAAACAGAGATTCTGGAAAAGATAAGTTTTGGTGGGATTGCAAAAAAGGAGAGTGATGGTGTTTGACATAGAGGGAAAGATGACCCAGTGTGGGAAACGATGGGAACGTTGAACCGTTGGCAGCTGAAGAAAATGCGTGCGTAGGCCACTGAGCATAGCTGTGTGGCTGGATGGACATTTTGTGATAAGAAATGATGAAAAACAAGAGTTGCAGGGAAGATTAGCTAAAGGGTGACTTTGTGACCTTGGGAAAATGAAGCTAAGGAAACTGTTTATTTGGAGCCTTTTTTTTTTTTTTAAAGAGATAGGGTCTTGCTCTTTCACTCAGACTAGAGTGCAATATTGTGATCATAGCTTACTGTAACCTCAAACTCCTGGGCTCAAGCAATCCTTCCACCTCAGCCTCTCGAGTAGCTAGGACTATGGGTATATGCCACCATGCCCGGCTAACTTTATAATTTTTTTTTGTAGAGATGGGGTCTTGCTTGCTCAGGCTGGTCTGGAACTCCTGGCCTCAAGTGAACCTCCTGCCTTGGCCTCCCAAAGGGCTAGGATTACAGGCATGAACCACAACCTGGCTTGGAGCCATTTTTGATATCTGAGTAGTTAGGCCCCACAGCAGCTCTGAGCAGCGGGTAGTTTTAGCCTGAGGAATCCCATCTTATGCACGAGGAACCTGAGGCTCGGAGAGTGTACCAAGTATGCCACGGCTGAGTTGGAATTGGCATTCGTCCCTGGGTCTTTCTGACCCTGAAGTCTGTGCCGTTTATCATGCTTCAGTACAGTAGCCAGGGTGTATAAGCTCTTTGGAGTGCAGAAAGTGGATTTTTTCTCTATTTACTCAAAACCATGAAATGTTTAGTTTGCAGTATTTGCTCCATAAATGCGTAGCAAATACTGGTTGTCTGTGTGACGTATTGGACTGAGATTCTGAAGGTAGGGAATTTGGCCAGGTGACTGGCAGAATTGTCCAAGCCTACCGTTTAGGGTCTTTCGTGGGTACACGGATGTGTATTAGAGGCTTCTCATAGGCTTTCTGGGTGTGTGGGTGGCATGTTTGGGGCCTCTCATGAGTATATATCTGTTTGGCAAAATGCAAATCTGTTTTATCTGGCCAATGTTAATTTTGGAAAAGATTAAACACATACTTTAGCACTTGATGTAATACTGTAATTAGGCTTTAATGGTTTGGTTTAGACGGCTGAGAATTTAAAAAAATTTCTGTTCTAATCTTGAGCATTAGGATATTGTTGACTTTAGTGGGAGTTTCAAATTGAGCGGCGACATCTTTGGTTACACAGAGCTCTAGTTTCAGGTCATTGAGGACAGGAAAAATCTGCGTCTGTTTTGCTCTTAGAAGACCTTGCTGGGTGGCCTGTCTGCAAGGGGCACTTGAGTGGAGTGTGCACTTCATTCTAGCCCATGTACTTGTTGGGAGTTCTGATGGCATCTTTCTTTTTGTCACCTATTTAGGAGCATCAGAGTTGTGGCTTAATTTCTTCTAGGACTTTGTCCTCGAGTCCTATCGCTGCCCTTGTTTTGATGTTATAACAACTCACATTTAAAGCTGGGCGTGGTGGCTCATGCCTGTAATCCTAGCATTCTGGGAGGCCCAGGCGGGAGGATCACTCAAGGTCAGGAGTTCAAAACCAGCCTGAGCAAGAGCGAGACCCTGTCTCTACTAAAAATAGAAAGAAATTAATAGGTCAGCTAAAAATATATAGAAAAAATTAGTTGGGCATGGTGGCACATGCCTGTAGTCCCAGCTACTTGGGATACTGAGGCAGGAGGATCACTTGAGCCCAGGAGTTGGAGGTTGCTGTGAGCTAGGTTGATGCCACAGCACTCTAGCACAGGCAACAGAGACTCTAACTCAAAAACAAAACAAATAAAAAAAGCACAAAACCTCACATTTAGTACACACGTACTATGTTCCAGGTACTGTAGTTAGCAGCCTACTTGTATTGTTTTATTTAATCCTCTCAGTAAGTCTGTGAGGTAGATCTTATTATCTTTGTTTTACCCCTGAAGAAATGGAGTTTTAAAGAAGTTAAGTCACTTGCTTACAATTTTGTTACTTTTATTTATTATCTTTTTTTTTTTTGCATGCGTCATGCCACATTCTGTGCCTATGAATTTTGTTACTTTTAAAGGGAAAAGCTAGAAGTCACCCTAATTTAATTTGTCTTATTCCAGAGCCCATGCTTTTAACCACGACAGTGCACTGTGGTTATAGGTGTCCTTTCTGCAGCTAATTGGTGATAGGCTTGAATATCTTTGAGGTTCAAAGCCACTACTTCTGGGTCAACCAATATTTCTCCTCTTGTCAAGATCCAGGAGGTATTTCTTCCTTGCTTCATGAAACTGATGTGGCTGTGGTACTGAAAGTCTGTAAACATTAAGAGATAACATGCTCTCTTTGAGTTTTTCTTTGTTTATACTGTATATGTGTACCTATTTGTGTATATTTTACAACACAGATAGCTTCCTGTGGCAGTACTTATAGAACCAGGCAAACAAGGTTTTTATAATCCTTTCTATGGCATGAAACTTATGGCAGAACCCCTTTAGAAATACTTTATTATTGTTGTTCTTCCCTATTTGGAGATTTGTTCGCTTGTTCTTAACGCATCTTGGGTTGATGCAGATGTGTGCCTAGAGGAACCATTCCCAAGAAAAGCAAAGAGTAAGGTTGGCAGGAAACACTTCACTCACACTCTCACCGTATATCCTGAAACCAACTCCCAGAGAGAGTCATTTGTTTTCTTCCTTCTTTCTTTATTTTATTTTCTTCCTTTTTTCTTTCTTTGCTTCTTTCAACAGATTCTCACTCTGTTGCCCAAGTTAGAGTGCAGTGGCATCATCATTACTCCCTGCATCCTCCAACTGCTGGGCTCAAGGGATCCTCCTGTCTCATCCTCCTGGGTAACTGGAATGACACGTGTGTGCCACTGATGCCCGGCTAATTTTTCTATTTTTGGAGAGACGGGGTCTTGCTCTTGCCCAGGCTGATCTCGAACTCCTGGCCTCAAGGGATCCTCCCCGGCCTCCCAGAGTGCTAGGATTATAGGCGTGAGCTACTGTGCCTAGCTCTGATGAGAATAATTTCTTAAACTTTACTTTGAGTATGTCCCAAAGATGTCTCACCCCAAAAACTTCGGCAACAATTAAGTTTGGCTAATGCTCCCAGCTCCAGATGCCCATTTGCAAGATTCACAGGGGAGGTTCATTCATATCAGCACTGGAAAGCTCAGAGAAGCCTTGAGAAAAGAAGTGTGTGTGTGTGTGTGTGTGTGTGTGTACTTAACCTAGCATTTCTCAAATTCCTAGACTGTAGACCCCATTCTTTTTTTTTTTTTTTTTTAAGGTGGAAAGTTTAGTAATAGGAGCATTCCTGGGTAAATATTATTCTAAGCTGTTGATGTCTTTGATGAAATTAATGAAAAATGAGAGAGGGCTTTGTGAGGAATGCTCACAAGGCTTCACCCATCCTCCTGTTAGTATAACAGCGATTGATAAACTGATGTAATTAATTCATTTTCTCTGTTTTTCCCTGCTTTCTGTCTATTCCAGGAATAGGACTTTTAAATGAGTTTATTTTTAAAATCAGCAGCAGCAGGCTATGCTATGAATGATCAGTTTGGGGGCTGCTCTTAGACATATTTTATAGATGAAAGCACTATGTTTCAAAGTCCCCGCAATGTTTTAAGTGCATTTGGTGTATCTAGTGAGGACTGTTTCATGCTTAGCCAATGATACCATCTTGGGGGGGAAGAATAGTTGTGATAACTGCACAAGGAGCCCATTGTCCCCTCCCTTGATTGGTGGGAGAGTGTCGGGTCGGGGCAGGGTTGGGCCGCAGCAGAGACTCGCCACCATCTGCGTACTAGAAGGCTCTGGGGTGGGTGACCGAGGGGAGCATTAATTAGTAGGACTAAGCATTGGTGGGAGGAGGTCAGAGTGACACGGGAAAAGCGTGTGTGTCCCCGTAGCAGGGTTTTTTCCACCTCAGCACTGTCGACGTTGTGGCTGGGTGACTGTCGTGGGGGGCTGTCCTGTGCATTGCCGGACGTTTAGCAGCACCCTGGGCCTCCGCCTGCTAGATGCTAACAGCCTGCCCCCTTTCTCAAGTAGTGACAACCAGAATGTCTCTGGATGTTGCTAAATATCACTGGTGGCGGGAAAGCACCTCAGTTGAGGACAACTGACGTCAAGCCTTGTAGCAAGAGCCAGACTTCAAAGCTGTGAGTGGTGAACGTTCCAAAAGAAAGACCTGCATTGAGGGAAGCGAGCAGACGGGCGGCACTGAGCTGTAAACCCCCGGGGAAGTGTGAGATACCTTCAGCTACTCGTGTTCTCTTCCATGGTTTCCGGTGCCGGAAGTCTCAAAAAATGTTTGCAAATAACCTTTTGTTTAGTATTTAAAATTTTAAAAATTGGTAAAATGAGTGAGAAGAAACAGCAAATACTGCCGGTGGTTCGGAGCATTTCAGGGACAAAGGCTTCTTTGCAGGATTTAGGACTTAGGCATAAAAATCGAGAAGGCTTATTCAGGTGACAAAGGAAAATGACCTTGAAGCTCTTCTTTCTGTGCTCAAGACATCACTTCTAATTTAGGAAATCTATGCTTTGTTTCAAGCTACAATTGCAGAGATGCTAAGCTCGGTATTTATAAAATGCCAAAGGAATGCTTCTAAAGTCTGCATGAGTTCCATTCGTAAGCCAGGAATCCTTTGTTACTAGTATTCTCATGGATAAGTAAGTAACTTCTTAGTTTTGAAATATTGGAATTCGCCACATGTGCTTCTTTCTTTAAAAGAAAAAAAAAAAAGGCAGTGTATAAACAACAGCGAAGAAACTTAGAAATTTTTGTCTTGTTTTCTCATCATGAAACTGTTTGAATAACCCACTGCAAGCAGAGGCTATAATGAATTTTCCTGAAGTTTATTAATAGTGATAGGTTTAGCCTAGACCCTTTCAGTGTTCCTCTAAACTCACTGATGAATGAGTAAGCTGTCAGCACAAAGGTCTTTTAATTAAAAGACTGTATATCCAATGAGAAATAGAGCTTGTCCAAAAGTGCCTTTGACAGAATTGCCAGCACTGTCTCTAAGGTGGTAGGAAGTTTAAACTTCTACCTGCTTCCTTTGGTGTAGACATGAGATTTTGAAAATGCAGACCTACACTTCTGTGGATGGCCTTTGAAAACAATTGTGGGGTGTGTGTGTGTGTGTGTGTGTGTGTTAGTTACAAGAATACAAATGGAAATATACACTAAAAAGCTCAAGGTGCTGCTACAGTTCCCTTTCCAGCTTGGTTCCACTGCCCTTTCTAGGTCCACGTGTGAGAATCTTTGGTGTGCATCTTTCTGTGCCTTTCTATGAAATTCTACACAGCAGTAAGTCTTACATATCTATATATATAAACATAAAAATATATGCTTTTTAAACTTTAATGTAGTTTATGTATTAAGACCTGATTGTTGTCACCTGATGGTCTCCCTTGAATTATCTAGTACTTACAGTGGCTCTACTTCACTTTTAATCACTGTATCGTACTCCATAAAAACGCTGCAGCATTGCAGGGCACCGTGGCTCATGCCTCTAATCCTAGCACTGTTGGAGGCTCAGGTGGAAGGATCGCTTGAGCTTAGCAGTTTGAGACCAGCCTGAGCAAGAGCAAGACCCAGTATCTACTAAAAATAGACGAATTATCCAGGCGCAGTGGTGCATGCCTGTAGTTCCAGCTTCTTGGGAGGCTGAGGCAGGAGGATCACTTGAGCCCAGTGAGTTTGAGGTTGCAGTGAGCTGTGATGAGACCACACTACACTCTAGCCAGGGCAACAGAGTGAGACTCTGTCTTAAAACTACAATAAAACACTGTACCAAAAACAATGTGAATGTATTATACCAGGTAAACTGCCTGGTTCCCAAAGGCATTCATGGAGGTGAAATGAGGGACCCCCCCCAGCCCCCCAGGAGAACACAGAGCCAGATAACAGAGCTCTGATAGCTGGGTTAGGCAGCTAATTCCGTAACACTGTTGAGCAGGGGCCCAGGAGGCCCTGGGCAAAGGGAGCCCTGGTCCTGTGCAGTGGTTTGGTGTTCAGTAAATTGCTACTACTATGTTTCAGTTTTTCAAAGAGTCGCTGTTTTTCTTGAAATGCTAACCCGAGGGCAATCGTGCCCTTTAAATGTACATTCTGTTTTCTATAGAAAAACATGGGGCAGGTATTTTGGGCAGCTTTATGTATTCAGTAAGTAGACATTCCACTGTTCAAGAAGTTTCATGTTCACAGCAAGTCAGCACAATTTTATTTTTGACTCCTGAGCAAGAAAAAGAAAACACTGGTCGTGCAGATTGACTGCATTTGCTTAATTTGGGTATTGTTTGATGGAGATTTTGTCCCCGGGCGATGTGGCACTCGGCTTCTCCTGTGCTTTGGGTCGGAGAGGTGGTCTGGTTGGGGAAGAGGGAAAGAAAGAAGACTATAGTCTGCTGCCTCAGTGTGGGACCTGACATCTTCCACCTGGGCTCTGACACAAAACCACAAACCAAAACAGAAACTCCCACGCCTAGGCTCGCAAGAGTGTCTGTGTCACGCAGGAGCGGCCAGTATTGCTGGTTGTGGTCAGAGTGTCCTCTTCCCAATCCCAGTGCCTGTCTGAATGTTGGAGACCACGCTGAGTCTGGGGGTGAGCTGTGGTTAGTGCCACTTCCTGAGGAAGTGACTGAGGCAGTGGGACTTTGTGAATGCTCCTTTGTCTCCCGGGTCCCACTTAGGGGGACAGAGGGGAATAGAAATCACATGTGAGTGGCTTTTCCTATGAGCAGGGGCTTTGGAATTAAAGGAGCTCTTCCCAAGCAATCTTTTCGTTACGTTAGTGCTTTGCTTTTTGTAAGTTATTTCTAACTGCTCTACTATTCTAGTTCTCAGAAAATTGAAAGAACAGAACTTTGTCGTTTGACATAAAGGATTTTCTGGGATTTTTGCTCTGATAGAAGTTATGAAAACAGTATATTTTAAAGGAATTTATTTAATCAAATAATAAAACGCAGTCTTCATGGAGTATTTTATATAAGCAGACTCAGTGCAAAACTTTTAGGTAGTTCATTAATCGAGGTAAATTGAGCATTTTGAAACAGGCATGTGATTTTAGCAAACTACGTTTCAAAGTCAAATATGAAATCAGTTAACTCCACGTGAAGGTAAAGAGTCACAATGCACCCTATCATGGCTCAAAGTCATGTATTTTCAAATTTTGTAAATATAAATATTTTCATTTTGAGGTTTTTTTTTTAATGAAAATGTGTATGATGCATACGGGTTGAGTATCCCTTATCTGGAATGCTTGGGACCAGAAGTGCATTGGATTTCAGATTTTTTTTTGGACTTTGGAATATTTGCATTATACTTACCAGTTGAGCATCCTAAATCTAAAAATTCAAAATCTGAAATGCACTAATGAGCATTTCCTTTGAGCATCATGTTAGTGTTCAAAGGTTTTGGATTATGATGTGTTTTGGGTATTGGATTTTTAGATTTGGAGGGCTCAACTCATACTTCCCTTTCTGTTTTTCCCTGTCTTCAGTGTATTACAGACCATGTTTTCTGTTTCTTTGATTTTCTTTTCCTCTCTTTTCCAAGCATTTTAGATACGTATGCTCGATAGTTAACACGTAAGAGTTGAAAGCTTTGAAGGTAGCTAGGTAGAGGTAAATAAACCTCTTGTAGTCTTCCATGCAACATATATCCATGGACTTTAAAATATGGTTGGTGAGAAAACACCACTGACATTAACTTACACTTTTTACTTAAAAGGACATTTTTCCAGAAGGGGAACAGGTGCTTAAGAAACATAAGCTCTTAAGTAAAATTAAGTATCCTTGTCACTACCTAACTGTTACAACCTGGGCTTATGTAAACATTTGCTTTTCTGCTACCCGGAAGGCAGCTATTGTACCCATGGTTCCAGTTTGATCCTTACTCTTTTGCGCTGGACCGGTGGTTATTATCTCCCTAATGACTTTTAGTTTCTTTCTTTTTTTTTTTTTTTAACCTTAAAACTCTACCTGGTATCTACCTGCCAAAATCCCCATGCCTCTGCATTGACTAGTTAAAAGAATTCTTTTCTTCCCCCAACTCTTTTTTGAGGAATTGAAAATGTAAGGAAAGGGGTATGCATTCCTCATTAGGTGCTACCTAGATTCGCACCAGCTGCTATTTTAACTGTGAATATCTGTGTGTGCTTGTTTTGTTCCCTTGCTCAGTCCTGCCCTCTGCTCCCCCTCCCCTCCCCTCCCTTCCCCTCCCCCTCCCTACCCCTCCCCCTCCTCCTCCTCCTCCTCTTGCTCTTCCTCTTCCTCTTCCTTTTCCTCCGCCTCTCCAGCTCTCCTTCCCTGTAGGTAAATGGCTTCTGTCTTTCCTTGTAAAAGGGACCTGGGACCCTTGTGCTTATGAACATTTTAAAATCACCAGATGAAACGGATCATGCTTTTATAAGTGGGGTTAAAAAGATTTCTTATACTTGGTTTTTGTCTGTGTTTTTGCACATATTCAAAGGCTGTTTACTTAAAGTAGGAATTCATTTATAATGAGTTTGACTAAAGGCACCTCAGAAAGTTGGCTAGCTGTCTCATTCGGTCCCGAACAACCCTTTCTTGTTGTTGATCGTGCCATTTTCTTTCCCATCTCAGCACGCCGCTAAGCGCCAGCCTAGGCCAGGCGGTCTCTCTCCTGTGGCTGGATGGACTTCTGGTGCACACTTCCCTTGAGTTCTGAGAAGCAGTTTACTATTTGGATTAGAAGAGTTCCTTCAGGCTAAGATGCTTCAGGAAAGTGAAAGTAAAAGTACCAAAAATATCAGGCACTTACCCATAGGCAAGTGTAGTATACTATGCAATCACGAATATCTCATTTCTTGGTGCATGGGATGGCAGAAGTTGTTCTTTGAGACATTTGAAACTAAAGATTATGACTTAAGAGCATGAGTAAATGATTTTAATGTCTCCATTTACCTCATCTTTCATTTTATACTGTAATGAGTTAAGAACATATCTTCAGAATTTTAAAGCAAAAGCGTGAAACTCAACAGTGTATGTCTGAAAGATTATTTTTTGAAGTGTTCTTATTTTTCCAAGAATTTATGAAGAAAGGTCTCTCCTGTGGTTGCTTGCTTTGACTTTCAACTCTTTTTAGGAAATATCAGAATCTTAATTTTTTTTCTTTTAGCAACAGAGTCTTGCTATGTTGTCCAGTCTGGTCTCAAACTCTTCAGCTCAGGTGATCCTCCCTCCTCCTGAGTAGCTGGGACTACAGGCACGTGCCATTGCGCCAAACTCACAATCTAAATTTAAAGGATACTCTTGAACAACTCTGTGTGTTAAATGGACTTGCAAAAACATCTGTGATATGATGATGAAAACATGTGTAGACATGGAACAATATCTGTAATATATTGCTGAGTGTGAAAAAGCCCATAACGTTAAAGGTACATATATGTGTGTGTATATTTATGCTTATATATTGCATCTAGAAGACTGTATACCTAATGCTATCTGGGTTTATCTCTGATGAGGTGGCCTCCAGAGGTTTTTCCCTTCTGTTGCTTTTACTTCTGGGTTCTAGAGTATTGGCAAAGAGCACATACTACTCTATAAGGAAATCCAGTAATGAAAGAGAGGTACATTTGAATAGAAGGAAGCTTGTTGGCTAAATAAAGCTGTTTACAAAGATGCTACTTTAGCATTCAAGTTAGACTTATTCTAATGGAGTAGCAATGTTTGTGTAGAGATTTCGAATCTAAGAGGTTATATTGCTTGAAGATCCCTGAGTAGGAGTGTGGAAGAGACAGAGGAGGGGGACTGTCATTCTTGCAGTAGAACTCATACAGAAGGATTCAAGATTCTCCTCATGGCAGATGAAATGATGAGATTCTTTTTTTTTTTTTTTTTTTTTTTTAGGAACTGACAGCATAGGAAAAATGATGAGATTCTTGACCTGTTGTTTCTGTAGTAGTGCTCTGTATACAGAAAGTCTTAAGAAATGCTTGTGAGTTGAGAGTAAGTTGGCAAATTACCAACTCAGCAATTTCTTATTTGTGCTTCAAAGAAAAAGAATAATTAGAAGTTTCTGTGAGTTGCTTTAGATGTCAACGAATCTTTTCCTTTGATTACGTTAATATTGGCTTTTAGAAATTTGGGCCAGATGTGGTGGCTCACACCTGTAATCACAGCACTTTGGTAGGTTAAGGTGGGAGGATTGTTTGAGGTCAGGAGTTTGAGACCAGCGTGAGCAACATAGCAAGACCCCATCTCTGCAAAAAATAGAAAAATTAGTTAGGCCTGATGGTGTGCACCTGCCGTCCCAGCTACTTAGGAGGCTGAGGCAGGAGGATCTCTTGAGCGAGTGACTTCAAGGCTGCAGTGAGCTATGATCGAGCCACTGCACTCTGGGCAACAGAGAGACCCTGTCTCAAAAATAAAAAGGAAAAAAAGAAATGAATTAATTGGGAAGCTGCCTGAAGTTTTAGACCCAGTGCTTATTGCTTAATGTATTAGAACTATTAGATGACCTAACTTAGTACCTGTGAAATGGTTGGCTTGTTATTTTATCTTTGAAGAGTTTGCCTTATGCTTCTCGTGGGCGTAAGCCAGAGAGAGGAGTGATTACACAGGGTAGAACGAGGACATGTTTTTACCTAACTGTAGATCAGCTGAGTGGTTCCTGAATATCCATCTGATCCTTCAGGAAAGCTGAGAAAACGTTCACCATGGGCCAAACGTTCCGTGGCCATTTCTGCGCCGCAGTGCCTTCGTGGTGGATCGCTGTTGTCTTTTCTTAACATCCCGGCATTTGTCTTACCAGTTTTCAGAGCACTTTTGCACAGATGCCTTAAATATGTGATTTTCATCTTGCCGTTGAAAACAGAAAGACTTCCCTCTGTCTAGGAAGGGTTTGAATAATAGAATAAGGGAAAATAACAGTCTTACTAATCAAATCCAGTAAACCATGGCTCGTTCTGGGTATTAATTTGCTAGGCTTTATGAATATCGACCTTCTTATTCTTCCCTAAGGAAGTAATTAATCATTTGCCTTTTGTGCAGCCTGGATGTTCCTTTTACCCACTTCGTTTTCATTAGACTTGAAGTCATCCTTGATTTTAAGACACTCCTTGGCATTTTATGAACAGAACTAGCCTTGTCAATTTTTTCCAGATATTTTGGCAGGTTTTTTTTTTTTTTTTTTTTTCCCTGGGTTAATATTGTATCCTACCTGGCATATTTTAGAGATTAACGTGCATTAAGATTTTGAGGGCTGTTGGTATTATACATTGTAGAACTCAGAGAAAAGTTAATACCCCACAGAAAAGGCCGAAAGAAACCGTGCCTGAACCCTTTCCCTTTCCTTCTCCCTCATCCCTGTGGCCCGGGGCCATTGGCAGGGGTGCTAATCAGACCCTTCAGTATAAGTTGTTGCTAAAGTTTGACCTAACTGGCTTGCCCAGCTTGTGTTGTTGTCTACCTGGGTGCCAGTCACAAGTGGTATTGGTGGCCCTCTACTGAGGAGTAGCCAGATCTTCTGGATGCCTTGCCGCTTCTGCTTTGTGTTTGCCTGCAGTGAACAGACTCGTTTCTTTTTCCGAGACAGGGTTTTGCTCCGTTGCCTAGGCTGGAATACAATGGCATCATCATAGCTTATTGCAACCTCAAACTCCTGGGCTTAAATGATCCTTCTGCCTCAGCCTACCACCACTCCTGGCTAATTTTCTATTTTTTTTTTTTTTCATAGAGACAGGGTCATGCTATGTTGCTCAGGCGGGTTTCAAACTCTTGCCATCAAGCGATCCTCCCGCCTCAGCCTCCCAAACTGCTGGGCGTACAGGATGAGCCACAACACCAGGCCTAGAGTCATTTCTTTAAGATGGTATCTCCCAAAGAGGCACAGCAAACCTCTGAGATGGCTTAGGGGGACAGGGTCTGGAGGTCAGATGGATATGGTAAACATTTTATACTCTAGCCCTTCTTTGCGATTCAGAATGCACATTGCTATAGTAAAGGTCTCAGAGAGGGGTGGGGACAGATTTGGGGAAGTCTTATGGCAAAGAAACCAGTTTGGGCTCTGTTTAACCATGTGGCCCTAGCACAGAATCTCCTTCGCTCCTGATACCTGTGGACAGAACAGGTTTGGGAGGCAGTGGCGTCGGTGAGTGCCTGTGAGCCTGCCCACCAGCCCACCAGCCCACCGCAGGATGTGTCTCCTCTCTGCTCCACCAGGGGCGTCTTGACTAGGGGTCGTTGGAAATGTATCATGGTGGGAGGATTTAAGTCACAGAAATGGGCAACAGCAAAAAATCAGGGCTCTCTACCCTCAGACTGCTGGCTGCTCTAGGTTGCTCAGCACGTCGCCCACATTCATCAGCCCATTTCCCTAAAGATGTCACAGGGGTGTCAGAAGTTAGAAATAAGTGCATTTCTAAAATCTTCACTTTTCTATTCAGTGTAACTTGCCCCCCCCTTCTGTATCAGTGTTTTTTTTAAATATTGTAGTAAAAAATACATAACGTAATATCATTTGAACCATTCATAAGCATACAGGTCAGTGGCATGAAATACACTACCCTCAGTCAAACTTTTCATCACCCCCAACAGAAATTCTGATCCAAATAAGTAATAACTCCCCCTTTTCACCTTCCTCCAGCCTCTGGCAACTTCTGTTCTACTTTCTGTCTCTTAATTTGCCTGTTCTAGACACTTCAGGTAAGTGCAAAGTGTAGCCTTTTCTGTCTGGTGGGTCTGCTGTGACCCAGCCAAGCCACCACCCGTGTCTGGGATGGGAAGGCAGCAAAAGAGGTCACAGCACATGCTGGAACACCTTTAGCCATACATGTATGCGTGCACCTGTCCCTCCCTCCATCCATCTAGGTATCTTACCTCTGTCTATCTAGACATCTATCTAGATATCTATTTAGATACTCTATCTGCCTATTTATATTTAGGATTATAGCTTTATATTCCTTTCCCTCTGCACTGTGTTTGGTCCTTATGTGTGTATATCTTATGATAAACCACCTCAGATCTTTCAGTACTGGTATTTAAAAAATAAAACAGTAACACATGACGTACATAAATACTGAAGAGATCGTTAAATTGGAAAGGTTGAAATAGGTCGACATTAATTAATCAGGGAAGTGTTTTCAGGGGCTTTGGACGGGAGAAAGAAAGCCTGGGCTGACAGATGGTGCAGGTGACAATAAGCCATGAAATGTCGAGAGACAGGGTCCCCATCCTGTGTGACCACACATTTTAAAACAGGCAGCCCAGCAAGGTAGAGACATGAAAGGCTACTCAGACCATGTGCTTCAAAGAGCTGTGGTTTTGTTCTGGGGTCAAGTCTTAGGTTGTAAGCTTTTTTCTTTTTTCTTTCTGTTTTTTCCCTCAGGGCTTAAACAGAGACACAAACATTCTCTGGGTTGGATTTTCTCTTTGATATTGGTCTTGGTCTACAGGAGAATTGTCATTAACATTTCATAATGTGTGCTCTTAGATTTGGTAAATTTGACAGACAGTTTCTCTGTCAGTTTCTCTATTAAACAAATAATTTTATAAGCTTCATAGCTTTCTAGAATATAGATAATCTAAAAGTAGTCGAATACTGAAAGCCTTTCTTCTCCTACCCATCCCTTTATTTTTTAATTCTCACTGAGGATGTTTTGAATGCTCTGGGGGTTGGTGTGGAAGACCATAAAAAGAAAATACATTTAATAATCCATTCTGTATATTCATGACACCTAATGTTGAATCTGAAATTACTATTTCTGGGTTTTCAGTTATATAACATTTTTTCTGACAAATAATAGAATTTGCTGTATTTCACCATAAATAATTTTAAGACCACATTAAATGCAGTAACACCCTTAGGGTTACAATTAGTGAAATGTTATGGTGACAGATTTGCATTTGCATTAGGGAAAACCATGAGTATGTTTTATGTTGGAAGTATGACGCTTGAGGAGCGGTGTGATTTTTAAGTTGTTTACATTGAAGGAAGAGATATAAATTTAAGGTTGTTAGTTAACTCTTTTCAGCAATCAAATTATTTTAAAAGTGATATGTGCACATAGATTCAAAAAATATCAAACAGTACTCACCAGTCATAATTCCCATAGGCAGTGAATTCAAACTTCTTGATCTTTTTTTACTGACTTTATTTCTCAGTAATTTGCTTACTCTGCTAAACTTAGGCTTCTTCATTTTAGATTTTACCTGCTGACTCTCTGGCCCTAGAAAAGGTTATAAGCCCAGCCTGTGGAGGCAGAAGGTCTGGGTCCTCACCAGCCCTCCCACTTCCTGGCCATCTGTCCTTGAGCAAGATACTTTCTCTGCCTAATGTATAGAATAGGGGTAGTTATAATCACAGTAATAATAGTAATGGCTCTCTGGTCTGCCCTTAATGTTTGTAGGGCCTGGGGCAAGAGTACAAGTGGATAACAGATGGCTAAATATTTAAAAGGTATATTTAAATATTTAAAAGGTATATTCCAGAGGCCTAAATATTTAAAAGGTTTACATCTAACTCTATCTCCTGGCCCCTATGTTCACCCAGGGCCTTGGAGCCTACTCTCCAGGCATCTCCCGCAAGACCAAAGTCTAAAGGATGCCCTCACGCTCGGCCCAGCCGGCAAGCCTGGGACAGCCGGGATCTGCTCGGGCAGGGTGGGGATTGGGTGGGGAAGCTATGGTTGGACCCACTGGTGCCAGTTAGTCTTGGCAGCTCAAGCTCCTAGAGAGCCTGTCTCTATGCAGAATAAATTTCTTGTACTTTCCCAACACCTCACTTCTCTGACTTGGGATTTCTAGGCAGTTCTAAGCACTCCCCACCCCTGCTTCTCGTAAACTGTACCTTCTGTGCAGAGGGAATCCGGGAACTTGGTTATCTGGGAAGTCTGGTCTGCTTAGATGCCCACTCTCTGCTAGACCAGGGCAGATGCTGTGATCTGCACACACAAGTCTCCCCTCTCCTCACCAGTCTCTCTCAGGATTCCTGTTCATCCAGTTTTCAAAATTAAAAATAAAATTAAACAAAACTTCCCTATAAGACTGAAACAATCTCTGTTTTAGCTCTTGAGATAAATGGGTTGTCTAAAGCACAGGCCCAGGTCAGAGGCCCCTTTTGTCTGGAGGCCAAGGCACCGAGTGTCCTATGGGCTGTGGGGATTCCAGAGCTGACACCTGCAAGCCTATTACTGTGCCTGGGACATGGTAAGCCCCATGCAATTTTGGTCGCACTGCTAACGTTTTTGGTGCTCTGTAATTTTGCTACAGTGTGGACTTTTTTTTTTTTTTTTCATTTGATGTGCTGGGCCAACAGAGGTATAAGGTTTCCAGATTTAGCAAATCAAAAAGACAAGATGCTGGCTGGGTGTGGTGGCTCACACCTATAATCCCAGCACTTTGGGAGGCCAAGGCAGGAGGATTGCTTGAGGCCAGGAGTTCAACACCAGCCTGGGCAACACAGTGAGATCCTGTCTCTACCAAAAAAATATATATATAGAAAAATTAGTTGGATGTTGTGGCTCACACCTGTAGTCCTAGCTACTTAGGAGGCTGAGGCGGAAGGATGGCTTGAGCCCAGGAGTTTGAGGCCACAGTGAGCTATGATCGCACCACTGCACTCCAGCTTGGGCAAAGAATGAGACCCTGTCTCAAATACAAAAAGATGTCTGGATACACAACAGAACATACTTACTCTGAAAGACTATTTGTTGTTTATCTGATGTTCAAATTTAACTGGGCATTTTATCTGGCAGCCCTGTGAGGGCCCCTTCAATGGGAACTGGCTCCTTTAGTGTTGGGAGATGTTCCTGTATTATTTCTTTGATAATATTCTCTCCACATTTTCTCTTTCTGGTATGTATATTCTTACTTGTCAGATGTTGGACCACCTGGATTGAACTTTTAATTTTCTTTTCTTTTTTTTTTTTAATATTGAAATGGTTTTAGTTTTATTTATTTATTTTTTTATTTCGGCATATTATGGGGGTACAGATTTTAAGGTTTCAATAAATGCCCATTTCCCCCCCTCCTTTTTTTTTTTGAGACAGAGTCTCGCTTTGTTGCCCAGGCTAGAGTGAGTGCCGTGGCGTCAGCCCAGCTCACAGCAACCGCAAACTCCTGGGCTCAAGCGATCCTCCTGCCTCAGCCTCCCGAGTAGCTGGGACTACAGGCATACACCACCATGCCCGGCTAACTTTTTTCTATATATACATATTAGTTGGCCAATTAATTTCTTTGTATTTATAGTAGAGATAGGGTCTCGCTCTTGCTCAGGCTGGTTTTGAACTCCTGACCTCGAGCAATCCGCCCACCTCGGCCTCCCAGAGAGCTAGGATTACAGGCGTGAGCCACCGGGCTGGCCTGAACTTTTAATTTTCATGCCTTTCCTATTATCTGTATTTCTTTTCTAGTTCTGCTCTTTTGAGAGAGATCCTGATTTCTCTGACTCTATTTTTTTTTACTTGTTTTATCTTTTCATTTCAGTTGTTAATATTTATAATTTATAAAAGTTCGTTTACAACTTCCTGTTCTTTTTTTCTCACAGCATACTAATTGTGTATGTGTTCTTTTTCTTCCTCTCCTTGCAGCATCTCTGTCCTCTTTTTAAAAAGCAATTATTTTTTTGTTGGTTTGATCTCTTGTGCTGGAGGCTTCCCCACGCATCTGGCTGTGAAAAGCTGCTCGGGACTCTGCCCACACAGGTGGGGCCTGTCGCGGGGGGTTCTCTGGTTCCTTGTGGAGCAGGACCTGTTGTTGGAGGATCCCACTAGTCAGCATCCGGGGTCTTTTCACTGGAGCTTTTGTTTTCATTGGAGGCTGGTCTATGCTCCTGCTGGCTTTTAGCCTTGGGGCAGGAGAAAATGGGAGGCCAGCCCCTGGGTCCTGCGTTCTGTCTCTGACTCCACGGCTGGGAAGTCCTGAGCTTCCATGGTGTTGGTAACCGGTAGATTTCCCTCCTCTTCTTCCCTAACTGCCCCGGGTAGCAGGAGGTACGGTCAGGGCCCTGTGGGCGGACGCCCTCCTGGCCCTGTTGCCAGCCCCCCCCACTTCCTCCTCCCTTTCCCGCTGCGGGGCCGGGCGTCTGTGGCGGTCTAGGACTGCCCGTCCTCCACCTCAGCAGCCTCCTGGTAGACCTTGAGGTGTCACTTCGTGGCCTGCTGAGTCAGTGGTCACTCCTCTGTCCTTTTCCTTTTCCCCAAACTTTAATGTCTCACCTCGACTGTGACGCCGTTCTCGCAGAATATATTTTTGGTGACAGTTGTTGAGATAGAATTCACATACCACGCAGTTCACCCATTTAGAGAGTACAGTTCGGTGGCTTTAGTATGTTCACAGAGTTATGCAACCGTCACTGCAGTCAATTTTAGGACATTTTCCTCAGCTCAGAAAGAAACCCTGCACCCTTTTGCCACGGCTCCCCAGCTCTAAGCAGCTCCCAGTCTACTTTCTGTCTGTATGTATTTGCCTATTTATATCATTTACAAAATACTTCTAATGCCGTCTTTTAGGATTTCAGAAGGGAAGGGAAAGAAACTCGTTAATTTACTCAGTGCTGCTTCGTGGGCAGTTCTTGCCATGTATGAAAATGCAAAAAATTTATATTCTGCCCATTTCTCTATTTCTGCTGTTGGCGTGTTGACTGGTGTACCCCCGAGAGATGGAAATTTTCCTCTGTATCTCGTTCTTCCTTTTCCTTCTCAGTCCTCTGTTGAACGCTTTGCTTGACCTGAAATTCTGCTCTTCTGGAGCTGGGAGTTGCCAAGCCCAAATCAGTGAGTGGCCTTCGTGTCTCCTCTTGGCTCGTAGCAGTTTCACGTGTCTGAAGAGCAGAGGGGTTGACCTGGGGCCAGAAGGTGACTTTGGGACCTCAGGCGTCTTCTGGGTTGAGCAGTGGAGGCCACGTGCTGCCTGGAAGCAGATAAGACTTTCCGTCACCTCGTAGATCTTCCTGTCACACGGTTGCCTTTTCACCAGCTCCTGCTCCATGGAGAGCTGCTCTGGGTGTTTTCACAAAGCGGAGTCTCGCACTTTGGCCGAACCAGTGAGGGAGAGAAGGCAGACACAGACAACAGCACCTGCTGCAGGTGACGCCACCAGTTAGCCTGGCCTTAAGGGTCGCCCTGAACAGGTATTAGCCTGTTCTCCCTGGGGCTGCTCCTGGGGAACATTGCCCCATCCCTTCCTGCCCGCTGGGGTTCCTGGGCTGGTCTCGTGGGCCAGTGCCTGGCCTGCTGGTGGCCGGGCCAGTGGGGGCTCCCCTGCCGCCACCTCTGAGGCTGTCACCCTTCCAGAGAGGTAGGGGTGGAGATCTCTACAGCGTGGTGAGGGCTTCTTAGCCCACGGTCGCTTTATCTTGTCTCCAAGCTCGGTGTCTATGTTCCTGTTCTTCTCTGGCCTCTCTTGGTGTTCCAGGATGTGGGTGCCGCCGCTCTGGGTTGGGCTTCCTCGCCAGGTGGATGGCGCCAGGGGGCCCGCAGCAGGTGCTCTTACCCGCCACCCTTGTCACCTTGTGGCCGCTTCCCCTGGGGCCCTGCTCTCTTTCTGGGCCTGGTCTGTGCGCCGGCCCTGGGCGGCTGTGTCGTCAGTGGGACCGTGGTGTGCAGGTGTGGGGCACCATCTCGCTGGGGACCATCGAGGCTCCAGCCCATCTTTGGTTAGCGCTGGGCTGGGAAGACAAGTCAAGAGGAGGGGTCACAGGAGAGGCAGAGAAACACTAAGATATTTTGTTTTGTGAATCGATGGAATTTTGTTGCTCTTCAAGAGACAACTGTGCCTTCTTTTCCATTTGTGAACTCCAGGGGACCCTGCTCATGGCGAGTGATGCCTGGAGTCGGACTGGAGACGCATGCATGTTAGGAGAAAGTTCACGTTAGGAGAAGGGCTGTACATTTTGAAATGAAATGAAATCTACTAAGGAGCCAGTGCCCCACTCTGGAAAATACCAGGAATCCTCCACCTCCTTCTTTTCCTCTGATCAAGCCACCATCACCACGAAACTTCTTCACTCCTCTCAAAAAACGTGAATTCAGCTTTCTTCCCCCTCCTTTTGTTTTGTTATTAGAACACAGAGAGAGAGGAGGAAAACAGCCTCTGATGTGGCTACTATTATTCGTTCTCTTTGTGAGGATGGGGAGATTGAGGCTCCAGGCTGGTGAGGTTAGTGTTGGGGGCATTTGAGGTCGGGGCAGTGTGATGCGGAGGGAGAGCTGGGCCCGCCAGTCACGCCCTGCACTGCCGCACAGCAGCGGGCCGGGCAGATCCTGCGGGGACTTCGGGGTGAGGCCAAGGAGTTTGGACTTAATTTGGAAGGTGAGTCAAGGATTTTAAATAGCGAGAGTGATAGATATATTTTGGAAATACATCTTTAGAAAGATTAATTGGAAATTCTGAATGAGAGGATAGAAAAATGGAGCACAGGGTATTTTGTCTAGGTAGAAGGTGAGATAGTCCAAACTGGAGGAGTTACAGGGATTAGAATAAAGAGGATGCATGTGAAATACAGCACCGCAGAGGCTTGGCAAGAGAAGAATGGAAGGTGAGAGCCAGGCGTGGTGGCGCATGCCTGTAGTCCCAGCTACTCGAGAGGCTGAGGCAGGAGGATCGCTTGAGCCCAGGGATGTGAGGTTGCAGTGAGCTATGATGATGCTACTGCACTCCGGCCTGGGTGACAGAGCAAGACCCTGTCTCCCCCCTGAAAAGTTTTTATAACATTTTTGGCCTACATTGGGAATAGTTCAACTAATTGTTTGTTTGTTTGTTTTTTATTCCTCTGCATGGCCTCACTTAGTAATAATAGATAGCACTTTTGCTTTTATTATTTCTCTTTCTCCCCCCCCATATATATATATATATATATTTTTTTTTTTTTAAGACAGGATCTTACTCTGTCATCCTGGGTAGAGTGCAGTGGTGTCATCATAGCTCACTGCAACCTCACACTCCTGGGCTCAGGTGTTGTACCTGCCTCAGCCTGCAAGGTAGCTGGACTATAGGGATGTGCCGCTGCACCCTCTAATTTTTCTAATTTTAGTAGAAACGGGGTCTTGCTCTTGCTCAGGCTGGTCTCAAGCTCCTGAGCTCAAGTGATCCTCCTGTCTTGGTCTCCCAGAGTGCTAGGATTACAGGCGTGAGCCATTATTCCTGGCCTATTTTATATATTCTTCATATAAAAATTAAATATAAATGGTTAAGATGGTAAATTTTATGTTGTGTGGGCCATTCATATAATTACATTGACTTTGTGATACGTGTGGACTTTAGTATCTGATTTGATATTTGATTGGGAAATTATACTGCATATAATTTATTTAAAGGGAAGCAGTAGTTCCCATTTATGACTGTTAATTTTTGGAATCGCAAACCCGGTTATATTGCTATTGCGGAAGGACTGACTGGCCTTATTAGCAGATAACTGACAGATGGAGAGAGGCAAACAGTTTCCTTTTTTTTCGTGACTTGTATAACCAGATCCTTAGGAGGGACCTATTTTTTCCAATAGGCTGTTGTTTTATATATTAAATTATCAGTGATCCAGTTGTCATGTTGCCTCCCATTGGCCAAAAAAATAAACCAAATAAATAATTTATCATCTGTGGTCACAGAAGATCATCTCAATCATTTTGTGTGCAGAAAGTATGGAGAATGCAAACTTTTTTTTTGTTTGAGACAATCTCACTCTGTTGCCCAGGCTAGAATGTTGGGCTAGAGTGCCATGGCGTCAGCCTAGCTCACAGTAACCTCAAACTCCTGGGCTCAAGCAATCCTCCGGGCCTCAGGCTCCTGAGTAACTGGGACTGCAGCCATGTGCCACCATGCCTGGCTAATTTTTTCTATATATTTGTAGTTGGCCAATTAGTTTCTATTTTTAGTAGAGATGGGGGTGGGAGGTGGGGGGGTCTCATTTTTGCTCAGGCTGTTTTCGAACTCCTGACCTTGAGCAATCCTCCTGCCTTGGCCTTTCAGAGTGCTGGGATTACAGGCGTGAGCCACCTCACCCAGCCAGAATGCAAACTTTTGAAGTTTCTGATACCCTATGGTGTAAGTGTTGCAAAGGCATTTGGATGAGCCAGTGACTGACCTTGAGGCAGCTTATTGGTAAGAAGATAAAATGGGAAGTTAATCTTTACATATACAGGGCTGTTGAACATTTTAGGAATGACTTCTTATTTATTAATGTATTGCCCTCTGCCAATGTTCTTTGGCAGTAAAAGGATCGCGGTATACAACTTCTGCTCATCCCAGCTCTCCTCTGTACTTTCATGCTCCCTGGTTCTCTTAACTGTTCATTATTTGTCTCTTTTCAAAAAAATTAACCAGAGTCTATGCTTAATTTATCCAGGAGCCCATCCAGGACAGCACATTACATGTAGTTGTCATGTCGCCTTAGACTTGACTTGGCTGTCACGGTTTCTCAGACTTTCCCTGTCTTTGGTGACCCTTGACAGCTTGAGGAGGACCAGGCAGGGATTTTGTAGAAGTCCCACCACGGAGATCTGTCTGATGTTTCTCTCACGGTCAGGCTGGGCAGTGTGTTTCTGGGAGGAAGGTCTCGGAGGTCGTGTGCCCTTCTCAGCATGTCAAGGGCACATGCTGTCACTGTGACTCATCGCCGTGATGTTGGCCTTGATCACCTGGCTGAGGTGGTTCCGAAAGTTTCTCTTTCCATACTGAACACTGGAGAGAAGTCGTATAAGGGGTGAGGAGTTGTTTTTCACCTCCATAATCGTTGCATATCTACAACACTTTCCCATTTAGTTATTCAGTCGTTGATATCAGTGTGGACCCATGGGTATTTTATTTTTGACTTTGAGCTATAATCCAGTACTGCCTTATTTATATTGTAGCTCAGATTGTTCCAGCTTTCCATTGGCTTTTATGTCCCTTTGGCATGCCCGGGCAATGTAGTTTGTTGTTTTGGGAGCAGGGAATGTGGAGCATTTTCTTACTTTCTGGTTCTACGAGGATGCTCCAGGCTCATTTGATGCATTTTTTGCCCGATCCTAGAATCGGGCATTTCTCCAAGGAGTTTCAGTGGAGAGTGGCGTTAGGAACACAGATCTGGGTACAGGATGTCTTCCTCACTTTTGATCATTGTCTGGCATCTGTACTTTCTCACCTCCCCTTTCTGCTTTTTCCTATCTGTTCTTTCCATAAGACTGCCCGGTTTTGGCTCTTATAGCTGTCAGAGTTTTAGAAGACCAGACAAATGTATTATGACTTGAATGGGGAATTAGCTGCTGCTTTATGTGGTCTGAATTCTAGTGTTGATATGACATAGGGATCTGGCTATAAATAAGGTTGAATTTGGGTTCATGGTATTATTGGTATGTGATTTATGTTTTTACTGCAGTGTCCAGGAATTTTACAGATTCGTGAATCTTCAGGAGATAGTTAAAAACGTATCAAAGTTAAATTTTAACAAAGACTCAAAGTTTTATATTTCTGTATAATTCTTGGGGCTCCTTTGGGAAGCTTACTTACGAGGGTCCTGAGGACCAGGAGGAGGATGGCTCTTGGGTCTTCTCTGAGCTTCAGTATGCTCTTGCTTTTTTTTTTTTTTGAGACAGAGTCTTGCTTTGTTGTCCAGGCTAGAGTGAGTGCCGTGGTGTCAGCCTAGCTCACAGCAACCTCCAACTCCTGGGCTCAAGCAATCCTTCTGCCTCAGCCTCCCGAGTA
Source organism: Microcebus murinus (assembly GCF_040939455.1). NCBI lineage: Eukaryota > Metazoa > Chordata > Mammalia > Primates > Cheirogaleidae > Microcebus > Microcebus murinus. Next base: position 15,529,995 of record NC_134120.1, on the reverse strand, counting down.
GCTGGGACTACACGCATGCGCCACCATGCCCGGCTAATTTTTTCTATATATATTAGTTGGCCAATTAATTTTCTTTCTATTTATAGTAGAGACGGGGTCTCGCTCTTGCTCAGGCTGGTTTTGAACTCCTGACCTCGAGCAATCCGCCCACCTTGGCCTCCCAGAGTGCTAGGATTACAGGCGTGAGCCACCGCGCCCGGCCTCTTGCTTCTTAATAAGTGACAAGCGTGTAGATTGGTAAGCTGTTTTGTAGAGCCGCAGAAAGAAGTAAATAGGAAATTCATCATCGTCCTCCATTTATTCATTCATTGATTTCTTTTACAATTAACAAGCAAATCATAAGGGTAAAAGCATAAACTTTCTGATAACATGAAAATTGAAATAAGACATCTTTGTTGCCTTTGACATTAGCTGATAAATATTTATAAAGTTGGGGGACAGAATGCCCTAAACATAACTCTAATGCAAAACTGGTAGCAACAAAAATTTTTGCAGCCTTTTGAGAAATCATTTTGGTATTTGTATTCATGGATCTAAAAAAATGACCTACGATTGTATCAAAGTTTGAGAACTGTTGGCATAGCTCTTTTTTGAAGGTTATTAATACTCATTAGCAAAATAGAGGCTCCTGCCTAAAAGAAATCTGTTTAACTTAGAAAAAATCTAGCATTTGCTGTATGTATTTCAGTGTTGTCTTTGTGAAAAACCTAATAGCATCCTATAGAACTAGCGTCTCTGTTTCATAGTTTGTGAAATGCTGCCTGAAGATTAATTTTAGTGTTTTCCTAGAGTAGGTGAAGGTCATTGACAAAACAGAGATAGGACTTAGAGGGGGAACAGGTTAAGAGAGAACATGAGGGCTTTTGTTTAACACATTGACTGCCATGTGAGTTGTATTTAACTCGGGCTAGTTTTAAGCCCAGGGCCTCATGAAGCAAAACCTTACAGTTGGTTCATGAAAATCTTACTCGTTGATGTTCTTATTGTTACAATTAATATTGACAGTTTAATTCTCAAAACATGGATTGCGATGCATGTAACTCACAGAAACCAATGAAAAATAACAAATTAGAAAGGATCATTTTGTTTTAATAAAACACCGTGGCCCAGGGAAAAATTTTTTTTTTGGCTGGGCGCGGTGGCTCATGCTTATAACCTAGCATTCTGGGAGGCCAAGGCGGGATGATTGCTCAAGGTTAGGAGTTGAAAACCAGCCTGAGCAAGAGAGAGACCCTGACTCTACTAAAAACAGAAAGAAATTAATTGACCAACTAAAAATATATAGAAAAAATTAGCCGGGCATGGTGGTGCATGCATGTAGTCTCAGCTACTCGGGAGGCTGAGGCAGGAGGATCGCTTGAGCCCAGGAGTTGGAGGTTGCTGTGAGCTAGGCTGACACCGTGCACTCTAGCCCTGGCAACAGAGCGAGACTCTGTCTCAAAAAATTCTTTTTTCTAGTGTGGCAGTGTATGTGTTAAGTTTGACATACTGTTGAGAGGGCCAAGTGGAATGTCATACCAGTGACTGGAAAGATGGCTTTTAAGGTAGAATTAGGGCTTAATGTAGAAGCATCTAAGTTCTCTGAAAATACATAATTGTTATGACCATGGGAGTTGCTGAGGTCGGTCGGCTTTGAATGTGACGGATGACAAAGAGACCCACGAAGGGAGAGAAGAAGAGCCAGAGTCCGGAAAAGCCACGTGGCGCCTGGCTCTGCCGTGGGGTCCACAAGAGGAAAGAACGACTGGGAAATGAAATTCTGCAGCAAGGTCACGGGCAGCAAGAACAGACACGAGGGAGCAAAGATTGGAAGGGGACCACTGTTAGAGTGTTCTGTAGCAAAGAGACACTGGCTTTGTTTCATCTGGTGGCTAGTGCTCTACACTGCTCAGTGGCAGCACGCACCTTCGTTTGTGTCTGTGAGGGAAGTGGCGCTCGGAGCGGCTAAGTGACTGCCTTGTGTCACCAGCTAACAGGAAGCATGGCAGTGAGAATTTCATCTCCAAACTTGTTGTCATTTTATTATACCACATAGCCTGGTTTTTCCTTTTTTAACTTTTAATATATGTTTGTTTGTATATGTGTGTGTGTGTATATATATATTTGAGACAGAGTCTTGCTCTATCGCCCAGGCTGGAGTACAGTGGCCCAATCATAGCTCACTGTAGCCTTGAACTCCTGGGCTCAAGCCATTCTCCTGCCTCAGCCTCCTGAGCAGCTGGATCGTAGGTGTGCACCCGGCTCAGCCTGGATTTTAACAGTGGTTTCAGAGAGTGGGTTGCCAAGGGGCTAGGGAGGTACTAGGAAGAGTAGGATTTGTCCGCGTAGTGAAACTTGAGCAGCAAATGCCACATGGCAAGAAGGTCAAGAGCACCAGGTGTCCAGGGTAAGGCTGGGGGAGGTCTCTGTGTGGCAATAGGCAGAGGTGATAGGAGTGACCCAAAACAAAGGGAGAGGACCAAACCCACGGTGGAGGGTCGGCCAAGCAAGGCCAGCAGTGGAGGTACAGACAAGATTTGAAGAAGGAAGTGCGTAGGGAGAGTTCTTGCCTGGTGACTGTTATCTTTAAAACTACAGAAAGACAAAGGCTTGGAGTTGGGAAGACGGAGAGATTAGAAACAGCCCCTGTCTCTTGGAAGGATGAGAGTTAAGGAAAAGCAAAAAAGGATTGACGTGCTAGATGACATTGAGACCCGCTGGAGGGAAGAGTGGGATTCACCAGGGCCAGGCTCTCGGCAGCTGGGAGAGCAAAGGGGCTCACTCTTGCCGCACCTTCGTTTTGACCCATGAGGGCTGGGGGTTAGGGGGGCCCTGTGAGAAGCAGGCCCAGTGCTGGAGGTTGAGCTTTTGGAAGAGGCTGAGGTTTGTTGTGACATTAGCCTATGTGAAGAGGATGTCCCCTGAGCTGCTCCTTGAAGGGATGGGGGGAAGAGATGGGGGAGGTGGCCTATTTTAGATGAGAGGGAGGAACGTGGAGTAACCACAGGGAGGGCTGAGGTTGGTTTTGTTCCCGTCTCCCCCAAGGTCTTGCCCTGATGAATGGTGTTAGTAAGTGGAGCAGTTTGAACTTTCGCCTGTTACATTTCAGATCAGGAATATTATGTGTTAACTGAGGAAGAAAACATATACTACCTCCGGCAAAGTATTTGTATATCTGTGATCGATGCCATCAGGATTAATGAAACCAATAAACATCTGTTCTGACTGACGGCAACTCTGTTTTGCTAATTTTTCATTAACTCACGAAGAATTAACAAAGCGTGAATTCTGTGTTTTTCGCCCTGCGTACAAACTATATTTGTACACTGTGTCTTACCCTGGTGTGGGCTGTTCAGAAAATGAAGTTCTTCTGCTCTGAAAGGGCCGTGTGGCCGGGTCCCTGCCTCCCACCTGCTGACAGCTGAGAGGATCAAGGGGGGGTCTTGGTTTTCCTTTGTGTCAGGGTTCTTCCCTGTGGCTGGAACGTAATCTTTAGACTTACAAGGTGGTCTGTCCTGCTGTCCAGACTTACTTAGGGTCTGAGTAGTGTGGAGGATAAAGATTTAAAATGAACACTTTTCTTTGGCATTTTGTTGCTTATATGATGGGACTTCAGATAGCATGTCATTTTTAAGCAATTCCATAGCTCCTTTTATTATTGCTTATTTTTCCTCAAAACTATACACACTTAGATATTCCCGGATGTGTGTATTTGCCAGTTTTGGGGGCCCAGTCTCTCTCTGCCCCTGCTACCCTCTCCAGAGCAAAACAATGAGCCAGGGATTCTTAACAGCTGCTCCAGAGATGCAGCTGATCGGATTTTTTTAAAAAAAACTTGGCCACAAAACTGCCCTTTGTCCCCAGGTACTGTAGGAAAAGTGAAGAAGCATAAGGCAGACCTGTGCAGCAGAACTGGCTTGGTGTTTGCAGTGGAATTGCAGTGAGAACATGTTTTTCCTTCATTAGCAATTCTAATTGCAGTGGAAAAGAAGCAAGGGGTCAGCAGAAGGAAGAGAGGAAATGAGATTCTCTTTCTCTTCTTTCTGTTTTTTCTATTCTGTCTTTTCTTTGTTTCCCTTTTCTTCCTTTCTTTTCTTTCTTTTTTGTTTGAGACAGAGTCTCACTCTCTTGCCTGGGCTAGAGTGCCGTGGCGTCAGCCTAGCTCACAGCAACCTCAAACTCCTGGGCTCAAGTGATCCTCCTGCCTCAGCCTCCCGAGTAGCTGGGACTACAGGCACATGCCACTGTGCCTGGCTAATTTTTTCTAGTTTTAGTTGTTTGGCTAATTTCTTTCCATTTACAGTAGAAACGGGGTGTCACTCTTGCTCAGGCTGGTCTCGAACTCCTGAGCTCAAGCAGTCCTCCCACCTCAGCCTCCCAGAGTGCTAGGATTACAGGCGTGAACCACTGCACCGGCCCCTCCTTTCTTTTCTTTCTTTCTTTTTCTCCCTTCCTTCCTTCTTTCTTCCCCCCTCCTCTACCCTCCCCTTCTCATCCCTTCCCCTCTAAAAGGTCTATAGATGTAGAAAAGACTGCTGGAGGTGGAACTGAGGTTTGCATGTGGTGTAATGGGAAAGCTAGAAGGCAAACATAGATGACTGAGAGAAACCAATCCCTCTGTGTTTCTTTGCAGATGTATAAAAACCAGGGTCGCTAGATTTATTATCTAAGAGGAACAAATTAAATGTGAAACACGGCATTATATTCACACGTTTTAAGAACATTTTATATTTGAAGGAGAGATAAGAAGGATAAAAATGTGTTGAATCCATTCATCTATTGAATTATTTCTTTAAAAATTCAATAGAATAATAATAAAAAAACCCACCCCAACACACATAATGAAGGCCACTGAGGGGTGGCCAGACAGTGCTGCAGAACAGTGACGGGGAGAGTCCCAGGGTCTGGGCAGGCCTTGTATTGTCACCGTTGTTTTACAGGAAGTCTGTATGATACTGTTGGGGTGGTCAATGGGCTTTGATTTGTTTTTCTTTAAGTGCGACTGTTGCGATTTAGAGTTTATCGATTTTCATTACAAGACATGCTCGTTTCTCCACTTAAATGGAGGACCTGATGTGTTTTCACTGTTCAGAGGAGGCAGAACTCAGGCTGGATTTAGGCATGTATCTTTCTGTTTGGGGATTATTTGAAGTTAGGATTCAGTGGTTGGCTTACGTCTATGCCTTTTGTACTGACATTGTCTAGTTGGAAATTGGGAAACCAACAGTTTTTTATTGCAAAGAAAGAACAGTTTTTTATTAGAAAGTATAAGAAGTATGATTAGGGGGTGAATAGGGTTTTCTTACGATTTCCTTTTTACTTGATAACTTTTTGACGTCTGCCAACAGAGATGAAATAGCTTTCTATAATTTTAAGAGGCTTTGGTAGGGAAGGGAATGTTTTGTCTGTATCATAGGAGGGAATAAAGTGATTATGTGACAGACTTGATTCTTTCAATTTCGTTTTTTTATAAACAGGCCTAGCATTTTTTCCACTAAGATATCTATCAATGTCTTTGGGTGAAAGGACATTCATTATACATTAAGCACAAATGCTGTTAGTGAATTGCAGGTTATTTGTATAGGGGTTTAGTTTTAAATTATAATAAAAGACCCGGTAATGCCTTTGAAGGGAGGCATATTTTATAGGGTACGAATGAAAGGAAAGTCACTGTTATAATATCTAAAGCTAATTCTGTTTGAAAATCAAACTGTTGAGGGTAAGGGAAGCTAAAATGAGATTGTTCTATCTTTTAAAAGAGGACAGATTTATTTTTGTAGTGTTTTTAAGCAAAAGAATCTATTTTTAAGACAGTAGTACTTAGGAATTGGAGTGGAATATGAAGAAAACTTTCACACATAAATATTTCTCTTTGTATTCAGTATAACTGAGAGCTGGAGTGGGAGTTAAACATTTTTTCCCCCGGCAAGTGGAACACTTGCTCTGGCGTTCGGGATGTGGGAAGGAAAGGGTAATAGGACAGTGTGATTGTGGGTATGAAAAACATTTCTATAAACCAAAAAAGAAGCGTAAAGTTACAGAGAGTGGCATTTATTACATTAATTGTACAACCCCGGAGAGGGGAGTCCACCTGCCGCAGCGATCTCTGGTTTCATGTGACACGATGCAGTTGCCACTGTACTGAGCTTTGCAAAATGTGCATTGTGCATTTGCAGCTCAGAGTCAGGCTTCCTTCAGGTGGACTAGGGTGGCTGACCGATATGCTTTAAACCACTGGCAATTGACTGTGACCTCTTCGAAATGCCACGCTACTTCACCCCGGGCTCACCCTCCTCCCCCAAGAGAAGGGTGCAAACCTTAGGTGAAATAGAGGGACTGGGGAGCCGGGTGTGGCTGGGTTACTGTGGAGAAAAAGTTGCTTCTCCATTTCTTGCAGAGTTTGCAGGCATGGAGGTTCCTCTCTGGGGCTTCCCAGACCATAACTCTGCTTTAGCTGGTCACATAGGAAGAGATACGGTGGCGTGGTGGGCAACAAGCTAACTAACATTGACTAAATGGTTTGATGCTGCTGCGTGCCTGTTTATAAATCAGGCCGGTCCCTGGTACCTGTCGCAGAAGATGAAGATAATCAGAATCATGTGTTAACCTTCCCAGGATTGGTGAGGCTACCTGCCAGTTGCACTGCTGATCTGACCTGCGAGCTGAGCTGGGCCTGCCACCCACTGAGTATTTGAGTATTCTCTTAACTTCTTTTTGTTCCTCAACTGAGTGCCCTCTGGGATGAACAGTGTGAAACTGTGTGATGTCTTTTGCTCACCACAATCATAAAGAGAAGGCAAATGACACACATCCCATTTAGCTAGAAAGAAAGGGTAGAGAGGGCTGGGCATGGAGGCTCATGCCCGTAGTCCTAGCACACTGGGAGGCTGAGGTGGGAGGATCGCTTGAGCTCAGGGGTTCTAGACCAGACTGAGCAAGAGCGAGAGCCTGTATCTACTTAAATAGAAAAATTAGCTGGATGTGGTGGCAAGTGCCCTGTGGTCCCAGCTACTTAGGAGGCTGAGGCAGGAGGATCGCTTGAGCCCAGTTTGAGGTTGCAGTGAGCAATGATGACACCGCTGCACTCTACCCAGGGTGACAAAGTGAGATTCTGTCTCAAAAACAAAAACAAGACAGTAGAAGGACTTAGACAGAGCCCAGCTACCATTGAGGACTTACAGAGTCCAGGGCCAAGCCTTGGATAAGTGGTGGCACTAAGAGTCTCTCTGTCAGGCCTGTTCAACCTTGGTTTTGGTGGGAGAGGGTGGCTCACGATTCTGTGCCTTGAGTTTTCTAGTAACAGTGGCCTCCAGCCATAGATCAACATGGTTGGCAAAGTCAGATCACAGGGTGACTTTACAACATCAATGTGATGGTTAAAAATAAGTGTGCTGACATTCAGGGATTATTCATAAGTGGGTGGATTCTTATGTGGATATATGTCTGACAGATGGATATTTTGTTGCCCACATTTTGCAGTTGAAGTTCAATTTCATTTTAAAAAGAAAACTATAATCTCAGACTTTCCCACTGTGTCTGCCTTCTCATAGATAGTTTCACATCAGTATCACTTTAGAAAGGTTTTGTTTCCTGTGTACCTTTTACGTTGGCGGTAGTTTGATACTGGCGGGATATGTTTTTCCCTGTGTGGTCTCTCAGACACCCGTCTAAGAGAATAGTGGCCGTTGAGTGTTTTCTCCAGGCTAAGTGGGCCACCGAGGGAAAAGTACACGTGACTTCTTCAGTTCTGTATTAACTTGGACACGTGCGAATGGAAGGCGATGTATTCCTCAGCTCGCATCGAACCTTAAGTGTTTATTTCATCAGCAGCAGTAGTTTTTCCCAACCAAATTCTGAGGAGTGTTTGGACGTGTCCCCAGAGTGCGTTGACACACTGAGGGTCTCAGCGGCTGTTGATGGATTTGTGGTTTGTGTGGGTTTTCACAGGTATGCATATTCTTGTCTGAGTATAAGAAGAGAGGAGGAGTACACACGCACACACACTGGGGTACATACCAGGAAATAAGAGAACCCTAAGATGCAGTGAGTGCTGTGGGGGTCCAGGGAGCAGAACAACCCCCTTGCAGTGGAGGTTTTGTCTGATCCCCACAATCACCTGTCCTCTGCAGGTGGAGTGAAGGGCTCCTTCTGAAGACCCCAAGCACTGCATGTATTTATATGTCCTTCATCTTTAGGAAGGGCTGTGACTGTCCATTTTCCCAAAACTCTCCATTCTCCTACCATCTGAGAGTGTTTTCTTTTTTTTTTTTTTTTGAGTCTCACTCTGTTACCCAGGGTGGAATGCAGAGGTGTCATCACAGCTCACTGTAACCTCAAACTCCTGGGCTCAAGCAATCCTCCTGCCTCAGCCTCCCAAGTAGCCAGGGCTACAGGCATGTGCCACCATGCCTGGCTATTTTTTTTCCTATATATTTTAGTCGTCCAATTAATTTCTCTCTATTTTTAGTAGAGACGGGGTCTCGCTCTTGCTCAGGCTGGTCTGGAACTCCTATGCTCATGCAATCCTCCCACCTCAGCCTCCCAGAGTGCTAGGATTACAGGTGTGAGCCACCATGCTCAGCTGTTATTTTTTCTTAAATCCTAGGTGGACTTACTAGCAGTAGATATACTGTGGTTGGTTTGGATGCTCATTTTTTCTGCAGATGAATACTGAAATCTCTAATTGGTTTTGTGATTATGTTTCGTTTAGTGTGTATTCTCAATCCGATGGTGACTGTGATAGTGATAATTTGCCAGCAGAATCAAATACTGTCAGTTAAACACTGTCATTTTCCAAAATATGTTTGGTTGTAGCTTTTTATGAAAATGACACATTTCATAGTTGCCACACTAAAACCTGCTTTTCTGTGCTGTAACAGTTTCTATCAGTTTCATTCTTGTTAGTGAGGACTCACGCCGGTGACACTGCACAGCAGTTTGGAGGGATTACTTTTGAAGCTAAAATTATTTAGGTTCCATGCATACTCTCTGGGTGTTTGTTCACTTTGACTCAAGAGTTCTGTAATTACAATAAAAACGCAGTTCACCACCTTGCTCTTCCTTGGTAGTCATCACTACGCTAGTGTAAATCCCGCGGGGAGACTTGTCTCATGGCCGGGAAACGTTCGTTGCTGATGGAGTTGTTTTCTGTTCGTTTAACAGAACCTCTGATCACATTCATGACCATGGGGGACATGAAGACCCCAGACTTCGATGACCTCTTGGCAGCGTTTGACATCCCAGACATGGTGGACCCCAAGGCAGCTATCGAGTCCGGGCACGACGACCACGAGAGCCACCTGAAGCAGAACGCCCACGGCGACGACGACTCGCACACGCCGTCCTCCTCCGACGTGGGCGTCAGTGTCATCGTGAAGAACGTCCGCAACATGGACTCCTCCGAGGGCGGGGAGAAGGACGGCCACAACCCCACCGGCAACGGCCTGCACAACGGGTTCCTCACGGCGTCCTCCCTGGACAGCTACGGCAAAGACGGGGGAGCGAAGCCCTCGAAGGGAGACGCGCCCGCCTCCGAGGCGGCCCTGAAAGATGCCGCGTTCAGCCAGTTCAGCCCCATCTCCAGTGCCGAAGAGTTCGACGACGACGAGAAGATCGAGGTGGACGACCCCCCCGACAAGGAGGACGCGCGCCCGGGCTTCAGGTCCAACGTGCTGCCCGGGTCGGCTCCCCAGCAGGACTACGACAAGGGGAAGCCGCCCGGAGGGGAGAACTCCAGCAAGACCGGAAGCTCTGCAGCGGGCAGCACAGAGAAAAACAAAGTCAAGAGAGAAACAGAACCAAATTCTATAAACCTGAGTGTCTATGAACCCTTTAAAGTCAGAAAAGCGGAGGATAAATTGAAGGAAAACTCCGAAAAGGTGCTTGAAAGCAGGGTCCTTGACGGGAAGCTGGGCTCAGAGAAGCACGACAGCGGGCTCGCCGGCGTGGCGCCATCCAAGGCGAAGTCGTCTTCCAAGCTCTCATCCTGCATCGCTGCCATCGCGGCGCTCAGCGCTAGGAAGGCGGCTTCGGACTCCTGCAAAGAGCCGGTGGCCCATTCAGGGGAGTCCTCTCCGTTACCAAAAGAAGTGAACGAGAGCCCGAAGGCCACCGACAAGTCTCCCGAGTCCCAGAACCTCATCGACGGGACAAAGAAACCCTCCCAAAAGCCACCGGACAGTCCCAGGAGCATCTCAAGCGAGAACAGCAGCAAGGGGTCCCCGTCCTCTCCTGCAGGATCCACACCAGCAATCCCCAAAGTCCGCATAAAAACCATCAAGACGTCTTCTGGGGAAATCAAGAGAACAGTGACCAGGGTATTGCCAGAAGCGGACCTTGACTCTGGGAAGAAGCCTTCCGAGCAGACGCCGTCCGTCATGGCCTCTGTGACGTCCCTGCTGTCGTCTACAGCGACCGCCGCCGTCCTCTCCTCTCCCCCCAGGGCGCCTCTGCAGTCGGCAGTTGTGGCCAGCGCGGTCTCCCCCGTGGAGCTGACCCCGAAGCAGGTCACTATCAAGCCCGTGGCTACCGCTTTCCTCCCAGTGTCCGCTGTCAAGACGGCAGGATCCCAAGTCATTAATTTGAAGCTCGCTAACAACACGACAGTGAAAGCCACGGTCATATCTGCTGCCACGGTTCAGAGTGCCAGCAGCGCCATCATTAAAGCCGCCAACGCCATCCAGCAGCAGACTGTGGTGGTGCCGGCGTCCAGCCTGGCCAATGCCAAACTCGTGCCAAAGACTGTGCACCTTGCCAACCTTAACCTTCTGCCTCAGGGTGCCCAGGCCACCTCTGAACTCCGCCAAGTGCTAACCAAACCTCAGCAACAAATAAAGCAGGCAATAATCAATGCAGCCGCCTCGCAACCGCCCAAAAAGGTGTCTCGAGTCCAGGTGGTGTCGTCCTTGCAGAGTTCGGTGGTGGAAGCTTTCAACAAGGTGCTGAGCAGTGTCAATCCAGTCCCAGTTTACATCCCAAACCTCAGTCCTCCCGCCAATGCAGGGATCACGTTACCGACGCGTGGGTACAAGTGCTTGGAGTGCGGGGACTCCTTTGCGCTTGAAAAGAGCCTGACCCAGCACTACGACAGACGTAGTGTGCGCATCGAAGTAACGTGCAACCATTGTACAAAGAACCTCGTTTTTTACAACAAATGCAGCCTCCTTTCCCATGCCCGTGGGCATAAGGAAAAAGGGGTGGTGATGCAATGCTCCCACTTAATTTTAAAGCCAGTCCCAGCAGATCAAATGATAGTTTCTCCATCAAGCAATACTTCAGCTCCATCTTCCACTCTGCAGAGCCCCGGGGGAGCCGGCACACACACTGTAACAAAAATTCAGTCTGGCATAACGGGGACGGTCATATCGGCTCCTTCCAGCACTCCCGTCACCCCAGCCATGCCCCTGGATGAAGACCCCTCCAAACTCTGTAGACACAGCCTAAAATGCTTGGAGTGTAACGAAGTCTTCCAGGATGAGACGTCACTGGCTACACATTTCCAGCACGCTGCAGATACGAGTGGACAAGTAGAGTATCATTTAAATCTTGGTGTTTCAGTGATGAGTCTGTAGACAGGAGTGCTTGTTAAGATGCCTTTGATTTTGGGAGTGGGAGCTTGGTTAAATGGGGTGTGTGTGTGCGTGTGTGTGTGCGTGTGTGTGTGTGTGTGTGTGTGCACATGGGCGTGCCCGCAGGCAGGCGTGCATGCGAGAGAGAAAGGATCGTTTTCATAGAATAGAAACAATGTTGAAACATGAATCTTACTTTAAAAAAAATGGTGTTTTGGGGGGAAGACAATTCTTTTAGCCCGGATGCAAACCGTGTGTACTAGTCGAGCTATGGTACTTTAGATTTTGGTAACTGCTCAGTCATTGGATTATATATCGGAAGTCAGAGACACAGCTAATTATAGTGTCATCCCATTGTATTCAGTGTTCAAGTAAGGCTGTATCACCAAAGTTCCTGAATTATTAGTGACAATTTTGAGATTTTAAAAATTACTTAGTGTTGTTTATAATACTGAAATCTCTTTTATAGTTAAGCACTTAATCAGTACCCCCTTTAATGGTGTGTCTACTTAAGTATAAGATGATGGTCTAGAAATATATTTAGTAATATTCTTCACTGCAATGTATTAAGCTACAGTGGCAAACCCATCTCTACTTAAGCAGGTTACTGTGTGTGTGTGTGTGTGCGCTTGCAGCTTCTGTTTTGTAGTGAAGTACAGGTTGACGTTGGTGATACACATTTTGGCCTTTTAGCTATGGTTACTGCACAAGGCAACAAATGACTAATAGATAAATGTGTTTAACGCATATATGATACTGTTACTTGGAAGTAACTGGGCATGTTGAATGAAATAAATTCGAGTTAGTCTATATGATATATTGTCCAAACCAGCAAACGTGGGAGGTTCAAAGTGGGTGCTAGTTTGAGCTAATGTGCTCTGCCTCTCAGACTTTTCTTTGGTGAAGATCCAGTGTTCATCTGGTTTTCCTCTCTTTATCCTCCAGTGTTTGTTAATTGGGAGGTTTCTGCTGCGGGCCAGCGGTCGGTACCGTCATGGCGGAGGGTTCCTGAAGGGCAGTTACTACGTTCTTTGTGGGAGTTATAAACAAAAGATCAAGAATATCTTGACTTTTTTTTTTTTCCTCTGAATTTTCAGTTTAGTGGAAATGGAAGCAATGAAGAGTTTTTAGGACATTCCTGCAGGCTTGGTTGCTAAATGTTTCATCGGCTCTGACAGTAGAATGCTCAGAGAAGAGGAAGGCGGCTGCGCAGTTGAAGGTGGCAGTGGTGGCTGTAGCTCTTTAGCCTGTCGTCATGATAATGCTTGAGCTCTGTCCGCCTGGATATCCTCTTGCCTTGTCACTACTTCATCAACATGGTCATATTTCTTTTCATCCCAAAGGGATGCAGTAAAAGGGAGAGAAGGCCAAAAAGCCCTTTCTCCAGTTCCGTTTGTCCTGTTCCTGTGTTTGTGGGTAGATCGTGGGGGGGGCGGTAGGCTATGTCCTGGCTTAGGCCGGTTCTTACTACTGGCTGTGTGCTCTATATCAGGCATTTTGAGCTGCCCTCAAATGTGTCTGTCTTCTTCAGATCCCTCCTCTAGGAATGAGGAAGGACATGGGCAGAGAGGTAGGAATATTCCTACTCCCCTGTGTTCTCTTGAGTTTCTGTTCTCTGTTAACCTTTTAGTCTGAGCTGCCAAACCAGGGTCACATGGGTGAAGGTCTTTCGATGGGAGAAGGAAATTAGTATCTCTTGTGTGGTGTGGTTGCTTTGGCATCACTTTTATATTTTGCTGGGACAAGTAAAATGTGCAGGTCACCTATTTCACCCAGAGTCCGAAGAATGAGTCACAGTGAGTGTACATTTAACTCTAAGGCCAAATACACTCTAAGCAAAACGTTTGCCTCCTATTCTCTTTCCATTCTCCAGTTCTGCCTAGCTAAGTCATCCGCCGGCTCGCCAGAGAAGCGTGTTGATATTACTTAGTGAGCATCAGCCGACTGCATGGCCAAGTGCTACAGGGCCACATAAGCCCCCGGTACACCTGCTGCTGTTTCTCAGCTCCCCTCTCTCCTTGGAATTGCAGTCCAAGGAACCTCCGCCATTGCCCACGCTCCTCGGGCCCAGCCCCACAGCTCTCCCGCAGACCCCCGCAGGGCATCTGCTTTCCACCCTAGCAGGAGTGGCTGCTGCCTCGGCATCCAGCTTCACCCACGCTCGAGTCTTTCCCCCCAGTTCCAGGAGGTCAGTCGGGCACACGTGGCTGTTGTGTCATGGCAGGTAGGGTGGTTCTCACCCATTGCTGTCACCTGCTGTGCTATCAGGTAGCCACGGTGGCGGGAGGCGGGGACAGAGAGGAGACAATAACCCTTCATTTCATCTCTCCAGCTTACCATCACATGACCGTTGGCCAGTGTACATATTGGTTCACTTAAACTGGGGGGGGGGGAGTCTACCCACAGGAACTGTTTCTGAGAATGTCACTTACAACTGTGTCTTCTCACAAAACTTAGAAGTTGACCCGGCGGCACTGCAAGTACCACAGACTTTGCCGAGTCCCTTCCTTCCTCTGTTGTCCTCCGTGTTCCAGCACTTAAACCTCCACTTTCCGTTTCCCCGCTGACCTCCACGTGCTGGAAGCTCATGGGAAGCGAGAGCGTGGACCACCCCGCGTGTGTAGCCGCCGTCCCGGCCTCGCTCCCTGGCCCGGCCTTTCTGGAGTCGGGGCCCAGAGCGGCGCAAGCCCTGCGTCTGCCGGCCGGCAGGGCTTCCTCCGCCTGCATGGTGGCTGTGCTTAGAGGCTCGTCTGCGGCGGGCTCCTGAGCTGACCCGTGCTGCCGTCCAGGGTTCTGCAGGCTGAAAGGGTGCGGCCTCCAGGGCCCTCGCTAGACCGGCAGGTCCTCACCCTTCACTCTCCACCTTTCTGCCTCCAGGTTTGCTGGGCCTGGAGCAAGGCACTTCCTTACTGGGAGAGGGACCTCCTGCCCTGCTTATTTTGAGATGATCGCACATTCTTGTAAGAAATAGTACAGAACCTGTGTACCTTCCTCCAGTTCCCCTCAAAGGGACCATCTCACACAACTGTGGAACCGTGTCTCAAGCAGGATGTCGGCAGTGGTGCAGTCAGGACACTGAACTCTTTAGCACTATAAGGGTCTCTTGTGTTGCCCTTTTATGGCCACCCCGGTGCCCTACATAAGCCCCGGCAACCATTAACCTGCTTTCTGTTGCTATAATTTTGTTATTTCAAGAGCATTATATACATGGAACCATGTAGTATTATAACTCTTGTGGATTGGCTTTTTTCATCAACATAATTGCCTGGGTACCCAATCAATAGCATCAGTAGTTTATTCCTTTTTATTGCTGAGTAGTATTCCATTATATGGTTGTACCATAGTTTGTTTCACCAAGCACTCATCGAAGGACATCTGCATCGTTTCCCGTGTGGGGCTGTTATGAATAAAACTGTCATGAACACATGGTGTGTAGGTTTTTGTGTGAATGTAAGTTTTTGTTTTTCTGAAATAAATGCCCAGGAATGTAATTGCTGAGTTATGTGGTAGTTACATGTGTTTAGATGCTTAAACTGTTTTCTAGGGTGGTGGTTCCGTTCCCTAATCCCGTGAGTAGTGTAGGAGCATCGAGCCTCGTCTCAGCATCCTCGCCCGCATTTGGTGGTGGTGCCAGTTTTGACTTTAGCCATTCTGGTAGGTGTGTGGGTGGTGCTGTTTCATTATTTCATTGCGGTTTTAATTTGTGTTTCTCTAATGGCTAATGATGTTGAACATCTCATCATGGGTTTATTTGCCAGCTGTATCTCTCTTTTGTTGAAATGCTTCTTCCTATCTTTGCCTATTTTCTAATTAGGTCTTTTTCGGTTTGTTTTACTAATTAGTTTTACAAGTTCTTGAGAGAGTCTAGACACTAGCGGTTTGTTGGCTGTGTGGTTTTAGGTCTTTCCTCCCAGTCTGTAGCTTATCTTTGCATCCTTTTTACAGGTTTTTGGCAGAGCAAAAGTTTTTAATTTTGATGAAGTCCAGTGTATCAGTTTTCCCTTTTTCTGCTTTTGGTGTTACTGTTTGCCCGATCTTAGATCCTGAAGATTTTCTTTCCTTTTATTCCCTGGAAGTTTTCTAGTTCTGTGTTTTACATTGAAGTCAGTGATTCATTTTGAGTTTATTTCTGTCTAAGGCAGGCGTCCTCAAACTACGGCCCGAGGACCACATGCCGCCCGCCTAGGACATTTATCCGGCCCACCGGGTGTTCCCGCGGATGTTTTTGCCACCGCTGCCTGTCCTGCTTAGCAGCCAACTCGTCCCGGGCCCACAGTGCGCACTCTCCAACGGTCTGAGGGACAGTGAACTGGCCCCCTGTTTAAAAAGTTTGAGGACCCCTGGTAAGGTGTGGGCCTTCGGTTGAGGTTCATTTCTTCTTCTGCCCCGTGTTTGTCTCCTTCCTCCAACACCGTTTGTCGAAGAGGCCGTTTTTCCTCCAGTGAATTGCTTTTGCGCCGTTGTCAGGTATCAGTCGGGCGTACTTGTGTGGGGCTATTTCTGGGTTCTTCTACTCTATTGATCTGTGTGTGTCCCTCTCCCCATATCACATTGTCTTAACTACGGTGTTTATGTGATGCCTTCAAATCAGGTAGACTGATTCCTCCACCTTTATTCTGCCTTCCTAAAATTGTTTTAGCTATTCTTGTTCTTTTGCCTTTACATATAAATTTTAGAATAATCTTGTCTATATTTACAAAAAAATCTTGCTAGGATTTTGGGTAGGAATTGTGTTAAATTTTTGTATCCATTTGGAGTAGAATCAGCATCTTTACTATGGTTGAGTCTTTCACTCCATGAACACAGACTCTCTCTCCATTTATTTAGAACTTCTTTGATTTCTTTTAATCATTTTGTAGTTTTCATCATACAAGTCCTATATGTGTTTTGTTAGGTTTCTATTTTTAGGAAATTGTAAATGGTATTATATTTTTTGGTGAACATACTCACTGTTTCTGTATGGAAATACAATTTTCGTATATGTATATTATATCCTGGGAATATTGAACTCATTTATTGATTTCAGAGTGTTCTTTTTAAGAGTAGATTACATTGATTTTTAAGATATCCCTGAAGATTTTCTTGTCTTTTCTTCCCTGGAAGTTTTATATAATAGTTCTGTGTTTTACATTTAAGTCTGTGATCCATTTTGAGTTCTTTTTTTTTTTTTTGAGACAGAGTCTCACTGTGTTGCCTGGGCTAGAGTGCTGTGGCGTCAGCCTAGCTCACAGCAACCTCAAGCTCCTGGACTCAAGCAATCCTCTGCCTTAGCCTCCACAGTAGCTGGGACTACAGGCATGCACCACCATGCCCAGCTAATTATTTCTATATATTTTTAGTTGTCCAATTAATTTGTTTCTATTTTTAGTAGAGACGGGGTCTCTCTCTTGCTCAGGCTGGTTTTGAACTCCTGACCTTGAGCAATCCTCCCACCTCAGCCTCCCAGAGTGCTAAGGTTACAGATGTGAGCCACAGTGCCTGTCCTTGAATTCATTTTTGTATAAGGTATGGGCCTTAGGTCGAGGTTCATTTCTTCTTGCATTCCTGGAATGAATCCCACTTCAATCAGACTTTTTATACATTGTGAATTGTATTTGCCAATATGCTGTTAAGGAATTTTGCATCTGTACTAATGTAGGTTTCTTCTTTTTGTTCTGTCCTTGTCTGGGGTAGGCTGATACTAGCTTTATATTTAATATAATGAATAGAGAAGTGTTCCTTCCTCTTCAGTTTTTCTGGAAGAGAGTGTGTGTAATTGGATTTTCTTTGTTTGGTAGAATTCTTTGGTGGAATGTTTGGTAGAATCCTCCAGTGAAACCACCTGGGCCTGGAGATTTCGTTTTTTGGGATTAAAAAAAAATGCCTGCTGGGCTAAGGGAGGGGCTCATTACCCCTTGGCAGGGATGAAAGTACCTCTTCCCTACTGGCCTTCTCTGAGGCTGTCTGGGCCAGGCGTGTTGGGACAATTCATTACAGTCTCAAGAGGGTAAAAGTCTGGGTTCCATCTAGACTTGGCATGGGATTGGGATGGGGCCACAGTGTTTCCTGTGGGGTTTGTCTGGAGTGGAGCAGTAATTGTCTAAAAGTTTTCCATTTTCCTGGACTGCCTATTTTCTCATCCTTTGGCTATAGAGAGCAGGCTTTTGTTGGGGACTTTTCTCTCTACCTGTTGGTGTTTCTAGATCACCAGGCTTCTTCAGCTCCAGATCTGGAATATGAGGCAAAAAGAAACCAGGAGCTCACCTCCCTGTCATCCCTGGGGTCCCAAGGCCCCCACCCAGACTGCCTTCTTTGTTCCACCTTGCAGAGTCCTTTTATGTTCGGTTTACATATAATGCCCAGGGTTTCTAGTGGCACTTAGTGGAAAGAATAGGGAAAGGTACTTTTATTCCATTTTCCTGGAAGTGGAAGTTTCACTCCATTTTTGTTGTTGTTGTTGTTAAAGGTCCTAATATAACTGTCCTGTCTTCAAGGAGAGATTCCATAATCACGTTATTTGTGCTCTGCTGGAGACATTCAGACAGCAATTCTCACTTGCTTTTTGGAATTAGGTTCCCTGGGAGGAAGGCATTCATTTAGCTTTTTGGAATTTCTGTCTTTTCTGAATCTCTGACATCCTCCCCCCGACGCCCCCAGGGTAAATTTCCTTTCCTTAGCCCCATCTTCAAGAGAATCGCTCCTTTAAGCTTTCACATCTGGAGGGCTGAGTCTCTTAAGGCCTCAGCCATTCTCTCAAGAACCACCTTTTCTTGGCTTGGTCCAGACACTATCTCCCTTCTTTTTATGTTCCATTTTACATATTTTTTTCCCCATTCAATGTCATTTTGTGTTTTGCCTCGTTTCTGTCTTGAACAGACCATTTCTACGTTTCTGCAGGGTGCTTCTCTGCACCCAGTGAGGGGTCTCTTCCCTGAGCACCAGCTGGGGCCG
The DNA here is from genome assembly GCF_040939455.1 of Microcebus murinus. Taxonomy (NCBI): domain Eukaryota; kingdom Metazoa; phylum Chordata; class Mammalia; order Primates; family Cheirogaleidae; genus Microcebus; species Microcebus murinus. The sequence goes on along the minus strand of NC_134120.1, from coordinate 15,511,519 downwards.
TGCCCCCCACCGCCCCTTCCGCTGGCTCCCACACGCCTTAGCCGTCAGAGACTTTGCCACCATGCCTCGGGATAGAGGAAGGCTTGGGTGGCATTTGGTGAGTTCTGCTTTGCCAGTGCTGCTCCTCCTCCACGTGTTCTGTGGCTGCTCTATACACAAGTGATAATTCCCAGAGAACATCCAGATGCCGTGTCATCGGGAACTGGCCCTGTGCTCAGCAGGCCTAGTGCAGGTCTCCGGCAAGGCCTGGGTTGGAATGTAGCTCAGGGCACTCTTTGCCCTACATTCCCCCAGCCTGAGCCCCAGTCTTGGAATTTTATCACATGCAGGTGCGAGATTAGGTCTAGGGACCTAAGGCATGTTGGGCTGAGGTTAGGCTGCCCAGGCTGTGTGTGTGATTTCCCCACAGACAGAATGGGAGGAGGAGGAGGAGGTTGGAGGAAGAGGTCAGGGGGAGAGCCAGAGGGCCTAGGATCCTGGTGTGGAACCAAGCAGTGCAATAAAAATAGAGCTCTGGGCAGTTGACTTTTTAACACCAGTGAATCTGCCCCAGTTGGGGGTTTTTATTTTGACCTATCTGATCATCATCCCTGCTTTAGGGCAGGTTGAGAAAAGGAGTGGGGGAGAGGTCAGTTCTAGAAGCTTGCCTCCTCTCTCTTCCATGAAGTATTTAAGAGCTGGTGACTGCAGTTTAAATAATTGATATTTAAATGTATTGGGATGTCATTGCTTCATCTCTTAGTAAAACCATGACTAAATTTAGCCAAGTACAGACTGGAAATGCGTACTGTAACCTCTTAATCGTTAAAATCCGTTTTCCTCGTGTGGCATCTGCATTAGGCATAGACTCTCACAGGACGTTATAGTCCCTTGGTCAGCCTTTTTATTTTGCAATGGAAAAAACAGATGCCCAGTAAGTGGCAGAGCAGGAACTCATGCACGGTTTCTTTACTGCTAGTTCATTATTCTTCCTGGTTTATCCTGCTGATTCCTTAAGTTGCAGAAGCCTGGAATCTTATGGCTGGAAGGACCTTGGGAATCCTGTAAGAACAGACTCTTGGGGTTATGCAGATAGTCGACGTGTTTTTGCAGTGGTCCTTATTTTTAGGGATCGCTGATTCATTTTAGTTCTAGGAACTTTCTGGGCATCATTAACACAACATACCAAGTACATTAAGCTGCTTTGAGCAGGCCCTACCACTTCTTTCTAGATCCGCTCTGCTCAAGCAGCTTCCCCTGGAAACCGTGGCGCCGGCTCCGTTTTCTCCCCTTACCCCAGCAGTCTCCCAACACATCGTTACTACCGTGTTTCCCTGAAAGTAACACAGGGTCTTGTAGTTATTTTTCCTCAAGAAGACACCCTAGGGCTTATTTTCAGGGGATGTGATATTATTTTTAAGTATGGTACAGCAATCTACATTTATTCAAATATAGTTAAGTCGTCGTCTTCTGGAACATCATCATAGCTCTCCAAACCCCAAATTCCATCCTGAATTTCTTGCGACTCTATTTCCTTTAGAACCGTTGGCCCCAATCTCTCCTGTCGAGCAATAGAGCTCTCATGGGGCAGATGAGAAGGGCTGCTCGAGCACTAGAGCTCTCATGGGGCAGATGAGAAGAGCTGCTCATCTTCTTTACCGCTCCGCGACGAAATGCATGGGTTGTGCAGATGCGCTGCGTACCCACGCCCATCACTAGGGCTTATTTTCGGGGTAGGGCTTCTATTGTGCAAATGCTTAGAATCCTGCTAGGGCTTATTTTATGGGTAGGTCTTATTTTCGGGGAAACATGGTAGGTGAAGACTCAAGACCTTTGGTTTTTAGTCTTGCTCTAAGTGCTTTAATTTGAATTTTGGTCATACTGGTTATGTCCCAGCTTGTATTTTAGTGTCACCAACCCTTCATTTACCTATTTTCTGCAGTGATAATCTCCTAAATAGGTTATGTGTGGACCATACAGCTTTCTGTAAATTTGCTCCTTTAGCTGTCAGCTCTTATGAGGGATTTTGAGTGTAGCAGCATGATTTGAGGACAAAACCACCACAGCCAACTAGCTTTGGGAACAAAAGGTACGTAGGGCCATTTTTTTCTATGACGCTTGCTTTGTGTTATTTCCACATAAGTGAGACCTGAAATGAAATGAAATGCTATCTTTGTGTCCTCAGTTTGACATTGGGCAAAAGTGAAAGCCACTGGTATCCTTTATTATTATTGTCTTTTTGTAATTATACTTTAGACAGAATTATAAAACTACTGTTAATGAGGTGACAGTAATTTACTTAGCATCCAGGCTGGCTGTTAAGCTGGAAGTGTTTCTGCCTTTAGCTTCAGTGTTTCATGTTGCTACAGGCCTTTGGTCTATTTGAATTTAAGCACAAATACATGGCTATATTTACGTTTCTCAAGCCTTTCTCAGTCTTTCCCTTATACCTTTCCCAGGCTGTTCTTTTTCTCTAAAATGTGAACTGAAACATGTAGAATTATTTTCCTTATTACTCGGATAATTCCTCATCTGTAGAAAGAGGATGTTGAGTCCTGACATTCTCTGATTCCTTACCAGGGCCATAATATGTGCCCTGTTCCCTTTCCTTGTAGCCTGTATTTTTGCATGTCAGCTGTTGATTCTAGTGCCAGGATTGGGCAGAAAAGTACAGGTGTACCTCAGTACCTTATGTGCTGGGTGGATTGGTTCCAGAACCCTCCAAGGATGCACGAGTCACTGCTATAAAAATGAGGTAGTATCTGCATATAACCTACACACATCATCCTGTATACTTGAAATCGTCTCTAGATTATTTACAACACGTAATACAATGTAAATGCTATGTAAATTGTTGTTATACTTTTGTATTTGTATTTTTATTTATCTTTTTCCCAAATGTTTTTATCTGTGGTTGGTTGGATGCTTGGAACCCGTGGATATGGAGGGCTGGCTGTAATTGCAAAGCGTGGAATGTGATTACTTTTCATCTCTGTCTTCCTGTAGCTTTCCAGTGTTACCTGACTATTGAAAAGTTATAATCTACTTTAAGAAGTGACGGTTCTCTGAGCAAATGAGGCTGCCCCAGAGTAGAAATTAGCTGTTCATTATCTAAATGTGGAAAAACATTTCTCCCTTTTCGGATGTCATAAGTGAAATGTCAGGAGACACACACAACCATTTCAGTGCGTTTTATTGTGCTTGCTTCTATTCGAAAGGCAAGAACTGTCACAGTTAGCTGCTTTATCCTCTAGTAAGTAGCCTCAACTTATATAGCAGAGTTAGGATTTTAATGTATGTTTTATTTCATTTAAACAAAAAATGGAAGGGACATCAGATTCTTTTAGACCAGCAGTCCCCAACCTTTTTGGCATCAGGGACCGGTTTTATGGAAGACATTTTTCCATGGAGGGGTGTGGAGTGGGTGGGGGATGGTTTTGGGATGATTCAAGCACATTATGTTTATTGTACAGTCAAACCTCTCTGCTAATGATAATCTGTATTTGCAGCCACTCCCCAGCGCTAGCATCCCCGCCTCGGCCCCACCTCAGGTCATCAGGCATTAGATTCTCATAAAGAGAGTGCAGCCTAGATCCCTCGCTTGTACAGTTTCAGTAGGGTTTGCACTCCTGTGAGATCCTCGAGTCCCTGCTGATCTGACAGGAGGCGGAGCTTATGTTGTGATGGGAGTGACCGGGAACCGCTGCACGTACAGATGAAGCTTCCCTCACCAGCGCTTACCTCCTGCTTTGCGGCCTTGTTCCTAACAGGCTGGTACCAGTCAGTGGCTTGGGGGTTGGGGACCTCAGTTTTAGACCCCAAGGAAATCCTTATCTGCCCCTGTGCTCACATGCGTCCCTCTAACCCAGAGAATGTGCATCATTGTCATGAATTCCAAGCATTCCAGAAAAGCTAGTGTTAGTATACTCTTATGCTGTGAAAATGCATCACCACTGTCTCGGTAAGCAGGGGTGACATGTTTTCTATAACAGGTACAGTGAGCGAAACTTGAGGGAGTACAGTTCAGTAAACGATACCATATGAGTTTAAAGCTACTGATACTGTGCAAGCATCAGGAGGAGAATGTCTCCAACCAAAATAGTGTGCTTTTTCTCAAAATGGAAGGGAGACAAGGTGTGGAGGGAGGCAGGTCAACAAAGATAGAAACGTGGGATTAGATACAGTGTAGGTGCATGAATATATTTGCATCTGTATAAACTAAAGGTCTCCAAGTATCCAACTTGGTTCCCCAGTGACCGACTTGTCCCGTTTCAGCAATTGCAAAATATGAAAGCATTTTGATTTGAGGCTAAGTACAGTCTTTATTGACACTCTTTCTGCTTGTACTTCTGTATCTAAAGTGGGGGAGGAGCCTCAGCCTATGGAAATGGATGAGTGCAAATGCCTACAGGGGGGTTATGATAAATCCCAATGATTTAAGTCAGTGCGCATTCTACGTGTGTCGTGAAGAATAGCCATTTGTACTGTATCTTGATGAAAGATAAGGTAAACATTTTTTTCCCCAGCTTTTAGGGATCCCTTTTATCTCCTTTTTAGACTTTGTTTTTATTTGTAACTAGTATAAAAGTAGCATAATCACATTGCCTTAGATAGAAGACAGACGCTTAGGAGACGGAGGGGAGCTCATATCTTTTGCTCATGGTTTTCCTCCGTGTATTTTCGTGTGCTCCTTCCTTGTGACTTCCACCCCACTCCTGGCGTTCCTCCATCAGAGAGCCTGCTTCAGATCCTGGTTCTTCTACTTCATATCTGCAGGGCCTCGTGCAGCTTTCTTAGCTTTGCTGAGCCTCATTTCTGTATCAGTAAAATTGGAGACGTTATCTACATCTTAGATTATCCACTTCGGTACGGCGCTCACTGGCCATGTCACCTTGCCCACAGCCGGTACTCACAGTCCCCACGGTAGTTTGTGCCGTGCATTGATGACGGATCCGTTTTGCTCTTGTGTGATGAGGAAAGCTTGAAAGCACTGAAAGCTCGTTTTACTTTACAGGCAGCTTTACTTACAGTGTAAATCAGAATAGGTAACTTATACATCTATGTTTTCATTATGTTATTTTTAAATGTTCACAATTTTATTTTGATAAATGAAAAATTAGAAAAGTCACATCACGGCTGTCGGCTACAGTCGCTGTGTGCATTCATCTGTGGCTGTCAACTATACTCGGCGCTCATACCTAAGTGGTTAAATGAGATGCTTGGCTCATGGTGGAAGGGGCCAATTCATATATTTTTATTTATATACACAAATACACACACACACTGCATACTTATAGATATATCTACTATATATATTATGTATATATGTAAAAAAATGTTTTGTGACTTTTAGTATAGAAAATGTTAATTTTAGTCCCAGATACGCGTACAAGATATTTTAAGATACCTGTGGAAATTCAGACACTATAATTCACTGCCTGGGACTGTGTGAAGGTAGATAGAAGAATTTCGTTCAAAGAAACAAGTGATTACCTGTGATAACGTAGATGTTAATAGGATCTTCTAATTAATGAATCTCTTGATTGATTTTCCTTGTTGTAGCATGTTTTAACCTTTGAAATATATGTTAGTAGAAGAGGAATGCTATTTTTTAATGATGCTAACCTCATCAAAGCTGTCTGTAATGTTCTTATTTTGTGACTATAATAAACATTTTGTGGGATAAAATTTGTATTTTAGTCCTTTTAGGAGAAAACCAAGAAAGAATTTTCAAGCGAGTTCCTAATTTTTCTTAGTCTAAGTCACTGGGTGGTTTAAACCTTAATTTTTGGGATTGATTCAAAAGCTAGAAGAATAAAAAGTTGTTTTAAAATTTCAAAACTATCGTCAGTATAAAAGAATGTTTTACATCTTAGCAAGTATCTATGTTCTGAGAATTTCTTTGGCTTTAATACAAATTGTATGTTTTAGAAGATGGTAGCTAATTTGTTTTTGCACAAATGTCTGTAAAGTATTCAAACACAGTTTATGTCATGCTACATTAGGTTTTTTGGGGGGTGGAAGTAATAAGACCTCAGTTCATATTTACTTTATATCTTTTTGGTTTTGTGTTTTAAAAATATACTATGTTTAGTGCTTACATCTAAGGGGATAAAAAATACTGTTTGCGTTTTTCCTGGATAGTTAATGATTTAGAGCCTTTTCCAAAGAGGATTTCAGTCTTAATTTTATTTTATGCATAATCACATCTTAAGCTCTATACAATTTCAATTTAATGTGTAAATTTATGTATTTGAGCTTGAGTTCATTGATTTTAACAAATTATATTATGGCCAGCTCATCCATTTAGAGCTCAATTTAAGTGCAAAAAGAACTAATTGCTGTAGCCATTCTTTTGCATTCCCATATTTCAGATTTCAAGTAACCGAAGTGACATGGGGGAGAAAAATGAAACTGGATTAGCCTCTAATTAACTTTTATTATTTTGAACAAAATTTTTTGTAAATTGTGACAACTATGACTATCAAGATATGTATTCCTACAAACCTGTAAATATACATTAAAGTTGATTTGCTAAACATAATTTGCAAGAGTACATGTTCTAATACTTCTCCTTTGCATTAAACAAACTGCGAAAGTAACGAAATTGGAACTCTACCTAGAGCTGACATTTTTAGCTCAGTCTTTGGGATGAGCCTGCCTACATAGTACATCTTCTTTTTATTTTACAGGATAAAGAACTTTACAGTGGACGTGTAATTTTCAAGTTTGCTTTTTCCCTTGGGCTTAGAGTCAATTATAGTAGCATTCAAAATGAGGGATGTATAATTATTTTGAGGTTTAACCAAGGTTCTTTGCAAATTAGAAAATACTTTGTAGGACCAACCCTGTTTCCCCCTTTGGTTTATTTAGAAGACTTGCACTATCTGCCAGATGCTGCTTCCTAACCAGTGCAGTTATGCATCACACCAGAGAATCCATCAGCACAAATCTCCCTACACCTGCCCTGAGTGTGGGGCCATCTGCAGGTCGGTGCACTTCCAGACCCACGTCACCAAGAACTGTCTGCACTACACTCGGAGAGTTGGTTTTCGGTCAGTATATTGTTCACTTATAACCACACAGCATTTCGAGTGGTCTGCGCACATAGTTTTCAGGGTCATACGGTGATACCTCGATTAACAGATCCTCTGAGAACCCAGCTTATCTTATCAGAGTTGATCCATTGGAGTCATTTTAATGTAATATTGGCCCTGCTGGTTTGCACAAAGCCGAGGGTAAATGGAACCTTTAGGCAAAATCTTGCGTGTGTGTGGAAGTTTGGCTTTGAGTGACTGTCAGCTTTTTCTTTCTGCACCCTTTCTAGCGCACTTTTGTTGTCATACTCTGCATTTTTTTTAATAAAAGTTTTTTGTAGAGATGGGGGTCTCGCTATGTTGCCCAGGCTCATCTTGAACTCCTGGTCTCAAGTGATCCTCCCGCCTTGGCTTCTCAAAGTGCTGAGATTACAGGCATGAACCACCATGCCTGGCCACTCTTTGCATTTTAACCCCTGTAAGAACACCATGCATTTCTGTACCTCTTTAGACTTTCCCTCCTCTACTGAAAACAGAAAAGGTGCGATGGTCTATTAGTTTTATTTTTGCCACATTGAAGGATCGGGTGTATACTCTTTTCTAACACTACTCTCTCTGGAAGAGCCTTCCACTCCAAATAACCTTCTCTTCCTCCTCTTCATCTTCCATCTCCTCCTTCTCCTCTTCTTCCTCCTTTACCTGAGTCCAGGTCTCCTCTGCACATCTTGTCTTCTCCGCACATCTTAACTATGGCCTCTTTCACTGCCCGCTAAGATTCCCAGATGTGTATTTTACATCTAGCAAATCTCATGATAGATTAGCTAGCATTGAGCAGTGATATATTTGAACTTTATTCTCCATTTTATGACTTTCTGAAATGCATTCCTGTGCTGTTTATATTTTGACCTGATGAAGATGCCCCAAGAAAGCCTGTTACCAATGCACAGAGTCTTTGTTAATAGAGGTATTACTGTATTTTACGTTTATCTTAACATTAAATGTTTGGTTACCTGGTAACTCTAATGTTAGATTGTTAATACACGGTGATTTTTTTTTTTTTTTAGTTGTAATACAGTTAAGATGTTTTATAAAAATGAAGTTCAATTGGCATGATTTGATGGTTTTATTTAAGTTTAGGTTATGGTATCTTTGATTCCCGGGTGGCTGTGCCCATTTTTCTAACACTAAGCTATGAGACTTCACGTTTTTTTTTTGTTTTGTTTTTTTTTTTTTTTGGGGGGGCCAAACCACGTGGCTTTATTATACACTCGTGGACGAGGTTCTGGGGCCCCAAGAGCAGGGGCCCCGGAAGTCGCCCGAGACTTCACGTTTTTATCTCATGCTTTCAAACCTGTAACACACAAATATTTTATGGGTTAGGATATAGCCTGGTAGAAAACCTTTGGCTTGGAAATCAAGAAACCAGAGTTTTTTGTACCAGGTCTGGCAGGGACTAATTATGTGGTAGTTTGTGTAAGCTCTCTGTGCCGTGATGTCTCTGTCTATAAAACTGGTGCATTGCCTGCCTCCGGCTCCACTGGGATGTTATAGAGTAAAACAGGATAATGAAAGGTGCCCTAGATCCACAAAGTCCATGCAGAGTAATACTTTGGCTCTCATCACGTTTTGAGCTATTAGTGGATTCTGTGTTTAATAATAGAAAGCAGCTCTGTAACATTTTCCAAGTGCTATTCTTGTGAGAAATGATGCCAAACGTTTCTCAATGTTTAGTTTATTTTTCTAACATAATGAAAGTAAACTTAGGTTGGAATGAATAAAGGAAAGGAAGTAATGCTTCTGCAATTTTAGCCATTCCTGGTATCTTTCCTGAATTAAAACAGAAGCTCCACGTGTAGGCTGAAAGTAGTCAACTCACTTGGAAAAGACTATCCTTGCGTTTCTGTTCTTTTGCTCCATTCACAGTTGCTTAAATTTGGTGTTTCGAATTGGAGATTTCAAATTTTTACCAAAAGTTTTTAAGTATAGGTCCTCCCCCCCCTCCCCACCATCCCTTGGACTTGAGACTATAGGAACTGTAAAAAAAAAAAAAAAAAAAATGAAAACAAAACAAAAATACAACTGTCATGAGGTTTAGTTCATGCTTACCGCTTTTTTAGAAGAGAGAAAAAAATTTTAACCTTAATTTTTTTTCTTGCTGTTGGAAATAACGGTCCATTTTCATGTTTGACTGGGGCTTGGCAGCCTCTTGCCCTTGTGGTGTTTTTCTCTTCCTTTTGGCTCCATAGCTGATCATTTTCAGTTTGTTTTGTCTTTAGCCAGAGAAGGCTCCAACATGGCAGCATGGCTCCGATGCCTTCCTCTGTCTCCCCTCGATGCAGTCACTGTGCCTTGTTCTTGCTCCTATAACATCTCCCAAATATTGACAGGGCACCCCTAGCTCCTGGTTAACTTGGTAAAAGTCAAATATTTTTCTGAATTTTCCTGCCACCTGACACATTGGATGTGCATCTCGAAAGGGGAGTCATTATAGGATTCCATACTGTAAATTTACACTTCTTAAAAAACAATCAAAAAATAAAGGAACTTGATCGGTGCCCGGAGCAAAAAGGACTTCAGGTATGTTGAATATTTCTTAGTAGGCTGGCTTTCTCATAGCATGGTTAGGGTCCTGTACGAGCCCTTCAAGTTCTGCTTTCTCTTTCCTGTTTCACTTACATTTCCCATTGGCGTCTATTGCCCCCGAACCTTTTCTTTCTTCTGTAGGCAGATGTTTTATAACGTTTTCTTTTTGTAAGTTCTTACCAAAAGCATTGCTTTCCTGCCTCACGTTAAGGAAGGGTTTTCCCTTGGTGCTTTGGACTGAGTCTCAGCCACTTCCTCCTGCCACGAAAAAAATTCCATCTTTAGTTTATACTTTAACTTCCTCTTTCCTTTCTGTAAACCTTCCTCTTACTCTAAGTGACTTCAACAAATTAGTGCTTTTCTCTTTATTTCTTTTTGTCCTTCCTTGGTCTTTTGGCCTTTGATGAACATACCACCTTTCTACCCTTCATGGGAAAATCTTCTGTTTTATGGTTCATGGAGTGGTGGGGCCTTCATTTTCAGTTTCATTAGTGACCCGTCTACTTCTGTTTTACGTAGTCTTCCCCTTTTAATGGAGTCATAGGCTTCTAGAGTTGGGAAGGGCTAAAAGTGATCTATTCCAACTCTTCTCATTTTACAAATGAGTATCTAACACAGAGAGGGCATTAAGCTGTTTGGGACAACACAGCCAGTTAACCCAGAGTAATTTAGTATGCTTGGGTATCTCTAGTACCTGAAAGAACTTTAAGTAGATTGGGTCATCAAATGGAGGTATTGCAATTGTTGGTGAGTGTCCTCATGTGAAAAAGATGAGATGCAAGAGAAATGTATCTTAGTTTTAAAGTTGTTTCTATAGGATTAGATTTGAGTAAGAGATGAGCTAATTGTGAAATTATTAGAAATCAAAAAGTAAGGTTATCTAAAGAGGCATTTTTTTTTTAGAGATGCTGATTTTTCATAAGTTTATAATTCATGTAATTTCTTAAATACAAGTGAACTTAAATTGATCGTCTAGCAGACAGAAAACCTAGGTGGTTGACCTTCCCCACCTCATGGGCCACCATAACCTCCAGATACATTGACCCACGTCAGCGTGCACCAGGAAACAGTGGGCCATGGCTTTGGAGCCAGTACTCGTTGGTTCCTCTCTGCCCTTCTGTCCCTGGCATGCAGGTTCAGACATCGCAGCTTCTTGTGTGAGAAACGCCATTTGAGTGGTGAGGATGGGTAGGAACCTCAGGGCACTGGTGTCAGAATTCAGCCTATGGACTTCTCCAGAGTCAGAAGTCACGGGCGTCTTGCTGTGTCCCCCAGTCTTGACATGTCCTGCACACTCCCATCGGTTTTACCATAGTCTGGAATCCAGTCATCCTTTCTTAGAAACTTTTTTAAAGAGGCTCAAAAAATAGACCATTTGAGTTTTAAAGAGGCTCAAAAAAGAGACCATTTGAGTTTTATTTTTCTTCTTCGTAATCTTTCCTCTTAAACATATAAAAATAAGTTGATTTGTTATAAATAGAAAAAAAACCAAAATACACTTCCAAAAGGCCATTAGAAACCCTGAAAGGGCTGTGACCGTATTTTCATTTTACCCAGTGTTTACACAGTTGCGCATGTGTAGTGGTCTTGTGCTAATGACTGCGTGTTTATTCTTCTGACAGATGTGTGCATTGCAATGTTGTATACTCTGATGTGGCTGCGCTGAAGTCTCACATTCAAGGTTCCCACTGTGAAGTCTTCTACAAGTGTTCTATTTGTCCAATGGCGTTTAAGTCTGCCCCAAGTACACATTCCCATGCCTACACACAGCATCCTGGCATCAAGATAGGAGAACCGAAGTAAGTCATCCCGACATTTTAATCCACTACTTTATTAGTAATTTAGAGGAGGTAGTAGTTCTACTGAATAAAATTTAATAAGATATGAAAAATTACACAACTATGCCAATTTTTATGCTCTTTGAAGTACAGCTCATAGCTCATAGTTCACCCAAACCTTTCTATTCTTTCTAGGTGAAGTCCTTGTCCAAAAATGTTACCTATTATTTATGCTCTTATCATCAATTTTTTATTCAGCAAGCACATATTTTATCTATTTTATTTATAAGATGATTTTGACAAGTTCTAGGAAAACTATTAAAAAACCAACAAACAAAGCTGTCATCTTTAAATTTTTCCATAGTTCCTTTTTCATAGGATACACTTTTTACTTAAAGAGTAATATTTCTGAGATGAAGTCAACTCAAGGCACTGGTTACTGAGTTTAACTTCATAGCCAGTATAAGTCCTTGGTTAATCAAAGCAAATTTTATTTTTGCCATAATCTTGCTCTTAATTTGATCAGTTTTTTGCTTAGTGGAGTCTTTAATTATGAAAGGGTTCGTGAGCAGACTCTTAGGGGCTGCCCGGAGTAGAGCAGCTTCGCAGCAGAGGGTCACATCCTACTGCCCGCCAGCCGTGTGACCTTGCCCAGTACACTTTCTCACCTGTAGTCTTCTCCCCGTAGAGTGAGAGTCATGCTTTAGTGAGGGGAGAATGAGGCGGCGTATCTCAGGTGTGTGGCGCACCGTCCCTGTGTCAGGAGCATGGGGCCTCTGTAAGCACAGTTCCGGCCTGCATTTCTCCACTCTCCCAATTTGTGCACAGCACTGGAGCAAATGCTCCCGGTTGTGCTCGTTTAATTCCTAGATCACATAATGGAGAGTCTGATTACTCGAGGCTAGATTTTCCTGTCCAAATCTGTTGGTATGTTTTTGCCCGTAACTCCATAATCAAGGAAGTACTAGGGGGAGCATGGGCAGATACGACACACGCATGCACACGCACACACGGCTCTTATTGTAACATTGAGTTTTGGAGAAATGTGATTGAAGACTAGAAATGACCCTTTGCTAAACAACAGTGAAGTTTTATTCTAATAATATCTTCACTCTGATTTTTGTAGATTAATCCTCAGCATGAAACACATCCCAAATCAGGGGTCCCATATGCAACTTGGTATCTTGACTCTGAAGATGGGGATTAGTGAATTTCAGTGTCCTCAGTTTTCATGACAAGTAAGACTTCTGGGCACTGATGCAGCCTCCCCCCCTCCAGTCAGTGTAGTTTTTGTCTGGTTCATTTATTCAAATAAATGAAGTTTAATTGTATGAATTCTGTAATAGCAGTCGTTACCTGGGAGTATAAGGTAGCAAATGATTAAAATCAGCTAAAACAGTATTCCTCAGATTTGAGTAGTGTTTAGGAAAACATTGTTCTAGTATTTTCTTTAAATTTTTTTTAATACTTTGGTTCTTTAACAAGTACAAGCCTAAAAATAGTTTATATTGACGTATAAAACCACAACAAATTTACAGATGCAATGGTAAACAGAAGGAGATGTGAGTTGATAGCACTGACGCAGCATGCGGGTGGCTGTATCCCGCCCTGGCTGTGGCAACAGGTGGATTGGCTCTGCAGGGCCCATCAGACCTGTACTATAGCGCCTGGGAAACTCTTCCGCCACCTTTTCCGATCCAAGCTGCTGTAGAAGCTTCCGTCTTGTGGCTGTTTGGCCTACATTTGGCCCAGGAGTTTCATTTTGACATTTTAAATCCATCTCTGTCCTGTTTACATTAGTCCAAAATCAGTAAGTAGGTCCCACCGCAAAGGAACCTCAGGCACTGAAATCTCCCAGCAGTATTTGGTTAACAGGTGGTCATGCAAATGATGCCAAATAATGCAAATGCTTACATTAATTCTTAACGATCAATATTAAAATAATCCCTCGCCCATTTTCTTTAGAGAACACATGGATGTCTGAAAATACAAAGTCCTGCATTCACAGCACCTCAGTTCTAAAAGCACGACACGAGATTTTTATTTAACACACACCCAGGTAGCGTTTCCTGTGTGCCAGTCGTTGTTGTAAGTGCTTTGTTTCCTGTTTTCCAGTGTGGGGGCAGGCATGTCTCCCTGCTGTCTAAAAGGACACGTTGAACACCTTTTGACATTTTCTGGATGCTTCAAGATCATTTTGAATGTCCATTACTGTATTTTATGTTGATAAAGTTGTGTGTCTGTTATTATTTTTTCCTTGACATCTAATTAACAGCAATTTCTTTTGCTATGCTTTCCTTTGATTTACAGTTTCCAAATGTATGTAAGTAGAGAAATGAGAGCTCTAAAATTAAACATTGTATAAGAGACAGAATTTTTGAACAAGTTCCTAAGAAATAAAACACACAAAATTAGAATAGCAGTCCGGTGGCAGACCACGGAGTCAGAGAAAGCTGAATTTGAACCTTGGCCGTGGGATTTATGTAACACCAAGCAGATTATCAAGTCTCTCTACGTCTCGAGTCCCATTTGTGAAATGGCAGTAGCGTGACCCACCTAACGGGGCCGCGGGGATTAGGTACGTGACACGGAGGGTGGTACTTTGCATCTGGCGGGATCCAGGCAGTGACAATGGAGAAGGTTTATGGCAACGATCTTAGAGCTTAGCATCCTTTATTCACCTGTCACACCCGTTCCAAGTGTGGCACTACATGCTGGTGAGTTTTGGTGGCTCCAAGCTTGACCTGTGTCGTGGGTATTTGGCTTTGGCTTTCAATTCCTGTTTCTTCCTCCACACCCCCTGTCTCCTCCTCCTCTCCCCCTCCCCTCTGCTCCCCCACCCTTTGTTACAGTGTCGTTACCCGACTACTCACCCGGGCTTGCATTTAGCATTAGGTCCGGACGTTTAGGTTTGGCTTTCAAAGCCCTTCTCTGCTCCACCGTGCCCTCCCCCTGCCGCTCCCACACCCCTGGGAGTCTGGCCAACCCCGGGTTCTCGCTGTTCCCAGCAGGCCGTGGCCAGGCAGACCTCCGCCTCTGTGCAGAGCGCTCTCTCCCTATCCGGAGTGTCTTCCCTCCTGTCGCCTGGCAGTCTGTCCCCCTGGGATTTTTCTCTTGTCTTCGGAGATTTTGCTCCATCCTCATGTTCTGTCCCTAAAAACCACATCTGTGAGGTTCGTGGTGCCTTTACTTGGGCTTTTTGTGAAAAACAAAAACATCAGCAGCAGTTTTTAATAGTTTCTAGCCCACAAAAAAGCCGGAAGAAGGTACAGAGAACTCTTGCGTCCCCCACACCAGATTCCTCAGTTGTCAGCATTTACGGTATTTGGGGTCACCCCCGTCCCCCACCTACCTTTGTATTTAGGAGTAAAGGCGCATGGTGAAGTGAATACTATGTTGTGTTCTGCCCCCCCCCACTCATGTAAATTACACCATATAGCCCCCAGTCAAGACATCAGTGTTGATTGCAATACTGTCCAATTCCTAGATTTTATTCAGATTTCTCCAGTTGTTGAGATGATGTCTTTTTCCTTTCTTGTCCAAGATCCTTTCTGGGTATCCGTTTTGGATCGAATTGTTCAGCCTCGTCAGTGTCCTTCCAGCTGGGACAGTTGCTCAGCTCGTCCTGCCTCTGCACGTCTTCGGCCATGCAGGAGGGGCACAGGCCTCCCGTTCTGAGGTCAGCCCTCCCCGGCCTGTCGCAGCTTTCTCATAGCTGGACGGGGGCTCGCGCTCTTGGCAGGACGCCTCAGAGGAGGTGGTGTGGTCTCCTTGGTAGCTCACGTCAGGAGGTCAGGCAGCGTCCACCTGTCCTCTGGTTAGTGGTGATGGCACCCTTTGTCACCAAGTCAAGTTGGTGTCTCTCAGTCTTCTCCCCTGTGAAGTCACCACCTTCCCCTTTGTATCTCCCTGATACTACAGCAGTAGCCTCTTCCTCAGTTTCCTCCGAAAGATGCCTGAGCACAAATAGGTTATCTCCTTATTAACTACAAGACAACGTATCCAATAAGATCCCTCCCCAAAGGAATGTAACATGAATAAAATGAACCATGCCGTTTTTTCCTGAAATGGTTATTTCTCAAAACATGTGACTTGAATCCTCAGGAAATTCTTAGCCTAGTTAGTAAATCTCCATTCTTTTCTTGAAGCTATTCTTTTTTAAAATTGTTATATGCTATTTACAGAAAAACTGGGAAATACAGGCAAGCGAAACAATAAAAAGAATACATAGACTAACATCCAGCAGAGATGATGACAATCGTGCCTTCTGTTTCTTTTCTATAAACTTTTAAAAAATGTGATCATATCATATATACTATCTTATTATCTGTTGCTCTAAGTTTCATGAAAATCTTTCCATGTCATTGGTATAGGCCTGCAACATCATTAAAAAAAATCTTTATAGTATTAGGTTATTAAGTATGAAATGTCTGATTTCCTTAAATATTAAATTTGACAGTTGATATCTCTGACACTTCTTGTTTTATTTTTATTGTGAGGGTACATCCTCATTCTTTCAAATGCACAGTTTGGCTTGTGATTATCTTTAAAATTTTTTTAGAGCAATTTTTGTGAAACCTTGGATAAGTAGAAAATTCATATTATTTTCAAATATGAGTTCCATCATGGAACCAGTGCAGCACAGACAGCTCGAAATATCAACATACTGTTTGGGAAGGATGTGACTAATGAGCACACAGTATGTTGATGGTTTGAGAAGCTTCATTTTGGTCGTTATAATCTTAAAGTTGAGCCATGTGGGCAACCTGAGACCAAGGAGGAAGCGAATCCATCTCAGCCTGCTCGTGATATTAGCAACAAGGTTTGATGTTACTATTCCAACAATATTGGACCATTTGAAACAAATTGGCAAGGTAAAGAAGCTGGATAGATGGGTTCTGCATGAATTAAATGAGTGTCAGAAGAGAATTCACCTGGAAGCTTCCCTTTCTTGCTGTCACAACATAAAGGCTAACCATTTCTACACTATACTCTTATGCGTGATGAAAAATGGATTCTTTTTGACAGTCGCAAGCATTGGTTGGATAAAGATGAAGTGCTGAAACACAGTCCAAAACCGAATATTCAGCAGAAAAAGCTAATGGTGTCTGTTTGGTGGTCCAGCGCTGGTATTGTCCACTACAGCTTCATGAAACCTGGTCAGTCGATCAATTACAGCGGATCTCTACTGCAACCAGTTGGATGAAATGATGAGGATGCTTGCAATTAAGCAGCCAAGATTGGTCAAGAGAGACAGGCCAGTCCTCTTGCAAGATGACGCTCCACCGCATGTTGTACAAACAACGCTGCTCCAACTACAGGGACTGGACTTGGGAACTCTCTGTCATCCACTGTATTCACCAGACCTTGCACCAACTGACTACCACTTCTTCTAGGCTTTGGACCACTCCTTCCAAGGCAAATACTCAATCTCAACAAGCGGTGGAAAATGCCTTCTCATGGTTTCGTCGCCACTTGCTCTCCAGGCTTCTTCTCTGCTGGCATAAACAAGCTACCGTTGAGAGGGCAAAACTGTGTCGATAGTTTAGGCACAAACTTTGACTAAATGTACTGCTTCTTGTTTGAGATATAATAAACTAAACTTTTGATTTGAAATTGGGCATTTTGAATTTAATGACCAAATAGTTGTTCTATATAATCACTTGTGTTACTGGTCGTTTGGGCTGTTCACAACACTAAGCTGTTTCAAACAGTGAGAAAGTGAACATCTTTGTCAACACCTGCTAGGTTAATGATGGCACATCATTAACATTGGGCTGCATTTTAAAGTCCTGCAAAACCTTGTCTGATCTTCAGAAATAACCCCCACCCCCTGCCAATCAAGGGTACATGGGCTCTGAGGAAAAATAACCAACATGTCAAGAACTTGTAATAATGTGCTATTCCACTTAAATTTATAAATCTTATGTAGAAAAAGGGAAAAAAAAAAAAGGGCCAGGTATGGTGGCTTATTCCTGTAATCCTAGCATTCTGGGAGGCCAAGGCAGGAGGATCACTTGAGCCTTGCATTTGAAGACCAGCCTGAGCAACAGAGGGAGACCCCATCTCTACAAAAATGGACAGATCAGTTGGGCATGGTGGCACATGCCTGTAGTCCCAGCTAGTCAAGAGGCTGAGGCAAGAGGATCACTGAGCCCAGGAATTTAAGGTTGCTGTGAACTACAGTTACTCCACTGCACTCTAGCCAGGGAGACAGAGCGAGACTCTATCTCCCCTTCCCCAGGCCCCCTCCCCAAACAAAAGAAACGCCCCCAAACTGAAAAGAAATGAAGGCTAAATCTATCATTTTTAGACAGAGACTCACACTGAGGTTTGAAGCTACGTGAGAAGTGATCTCTTAAGGCCCTGAGAGAAAGGCAAGTCGTTTTAGGGGGCATTCCTTTCTTTAACTTTGCTGTCGAACTACCAGGTTAATTTTAACTTTGCTGTCGAAATACCAGGTTAAACCTCACATTTTCACCTTCTAACCTTCACATTCAGTCACTTCTCTTTGATCTTTTCCTAACCTGCTCCCTGGAATTCTTTGTGCCCATCCTCCTAGCTCTTCAAAGGAGACACAGATTCCCACAGGGCCACCGCTAAGGAGCAGGGTGACCTGCTGTGGTCAGAGTGGTTCACAAGTGACCGTTGAGATCCATTGCAGGTGAAAGGTGGTAGCAGAGGAGGCTTTGTCCTTTAACCCCTGCAGATATCAGCATCTTCTGCCCAGGCTTCAGCGAAGAGTGTGGGTGGGTAGGAGGGATTATGTTCAGAAGATTAAGGTCTGCTGACTTAATTTAAGGAGGCTACTTGGTGGTAACATATTAGGTGCAGAAATAGTTTGTAGTCAACAAGTGAGTATTTTAAACCATTTAAAGCACAAGAAACATTCAAGTGTTAAAACAGCAGTGTTGTGGGTTTTCCTTCCTATTTATTTTGCTGTATAATTGTTTACTGGCATAAGGCTTCTTATGTTAAGAACAGGTATAGAAAGGTTGACAGTTAAGCGTAAAATTGTTGCTAACTCTAAAAGAAAACTTTGGAGTTGAGTAGGCCTACTTAGTTCATTAATCAAATTCAATTTTTTTTTCAAGTTAGTTGTACTACCATCGAGCTATATTGCCTTGTCTGATCTTAAAAAAAAATCTTGAAAAAAGGGGATGCTTTTGCTCTGTGTTAAAGTAACTTACGTGTAGACTTTGTACGGTTGTAGATTTGCTAGCAGTAAAATGGTCGTTAATTTAGACTTCTAACTAAATGTAGCCAAATGCGTCTTTACCCCAAAATGTTAAGATTGTTCTATGATTGAGTGATGCTAGCTGTCTTCCAAAGTTTGTTTCAAAGCCAAACTTTTGTTCTTTGTATTATATTTGTGTGTACTCAGTGTGCTTCTGCCTCCTGAGTTCTTCAGCTGTAAAGTAGCAGTTCTTTGACTTGAGAGATAAGGCTGACTGACATTGTTTCGCTGCACTTCTTCTATTTTAGAATAATATATAAGTGTTCCATGTGCGACACTGTGTTCACCCTGCAAACCTTGCTGTATCGCCACTTTGACCAACACACTGAAAACCAGAAGGTGTCTGTTTTCAAGTGTCCAGACTGTTCTCTTTTATATGCACAGAAGCAACTTATGATGGACCATATCAAGGTGTGTGTGCATCTATCCTCTCCTTTAAATGAATTGCAGATACATTCGTTGCTCATAAATCAAGCCTGAGCTACAGATTACTAAAAAACATACCTTGCTGTTGAAGGAAGGGATGGATGCTGGTAGTGGTCAGTGAGCACCTGACATGCGGTCACCGTGTGTTCACTTGACTATGGGCTGCTCTTATTCAGGAGTCCTGATCTGCTCACCGTGAAAGACTAGTGAAAAGGAACCAATGCATGCCTCGATTTTAAAAGAATAGTAGGGCATTAGGGTTCATATACATGTATATGAAAATGATGACTGTGAAGTTTACTTTTGAGAACTCTTGTGTTGTATGAAATAGAAGCTGTGATGGATGGGTTATGTTAATTTTCACAAAACATCAGTATATTTAGAAGAATGAAGGTTTTCCTTTGTAATTTTTTAAGTAGTTAAGTTTGCATTATAATTGACACCCCTAAATCTTTTAATCTTTTTTCTTTTTCTCTAAAGATAGCATGTGAATTGACTATCAAATATCTAGCATAGTACCTGGTCCGTGGGGGCTGCAGTTAATGAGATGAATAAGTGTATGTCCAGTTTGGACTACTCCAACCCCCAAAAGGGGCACCAAAGTCTATTTATAGCCTTTTAAGCTTACTAAGGCCAGTGCTTAGTCCTAGCTTCTTAACTGTCCACTGTGATAGGTTCAACAATTTTATTCCTTGTGTGATTAGGAGATAATATCCACTGGCTTTCAGGGATTAAAATGATTTACTTTTTAAACAGAGAAACAAGAGACCCAGTATTATCATGAACTCAATCTCTTTCTCTTAGTTTTGCTCTTTTAAAAATACATTATATATATATATATTTTTTAAGTCAGTTTAAAGAGCAAATAAAGTCTCTGAATTAGTCTAGTCCTGTGTCAGTTAAATGACTGTATTATTAACCCTTAGAATTTCCTGTCTTGAGCATATTAGAGTGCCTATAGAGTAATTGGCTTACTGTAAATGAAGTTAATATCTTGGAGATTCTACTCTTTATTGGCAAAGTGAAGATAGTGGTGGTTGTGCCATTACTAGAGTGAATGAAGTGCATGGGAGGCATGTTTCATCATTTTCACTTGAAGTACAGTAAAATCCTCTTTTGAGATATTTCCAGTGTTTTAGCTAAGATTACAAAATTATCTTGACAGTAAATATTTATTTAATGAATCATCCGAAAAAAGCAAAAACTGCTAATAAAAACCTAGGGACATTGGAATTAGACCAAAATATTTTAGCATACTATATATGGGGCAACCAAAAAAAAGGAACAAGAGAAAGAACAGTTGCTTCTGAAGAGGCTTTTAAGGTGTTGGCTTTCTGGAACTCATCTTTATATCTGCAGGTGGGGTCAGTGACTTTGTGGGTAGGGCCTTCCCTGTGCTAATAGCGAATTTGGAGGAATACAGGTTCCAAGAAATGGGAACTGAAGAGGAGTGGTAAAATCTTGGTGCCTGCAAAGAGGAAAGAATGGTTTTTATTCATCCAAACCTTTGTAAGACTGCATGACATGCAAACAGTGGGAATAACCACTTACGTTCTCGTTGCAAGTATGTTCTGTGCATTTTCAAATGTTAGCCTGCGTTTATGTATTTGGGGATAGGTGAGGATGAAGTTTAGGGTCACCCTGTTTTGTTTTCATTTTTAAGGTAATGTATTTAGCTTTTGTTACTTATTCACATTGCTCAGCACCTGTGCTGCACAGTTTTTTCATGAGGAAGGAATTAAGAGGAAGTGGAACAAGAACAGTGTTTCTCTGCATGCATATTCATTTGAAGGGAGATCTTTCTTTGCCCAGTTTAATCCAATTTGTGTCATTTGTTCTGCCAAAATGTATATTTATTTACTTTATAGGACCCCTATATTCTACATTGGCATTTACATTTAAAGTACACTTTCAAGTTACAAACATTTATTTAAATTAATTATTGTTAAGGGAGCTAAGAAAAAACCAATTTTTTAATTTTTATTTATTTTTTTTAATTAAATTTTTTTGTAGAAACTGGGTTTTACTGTGTTGTCTCAAAGTCCTGGCCTCAAGCGATCCTTCCGAGTGCTGGAATTACAAGCGTGAGCCACTGTGCTCAGCTGGAAAAACCAATTCTAAAAGAATTAAGTTGCTTTATTTTTATTTAAAAATGACATTTGTGGGTTTTGTTTTTTTTTTTGTTTGTTTTTTTTTTTTTTTGAGGAAGAGTCTCACTGTGTTACCCAGGCTAGAGTGAGTGCCATGGCATCAGCCTAGCTCACAGCAACCTCAAACTCCTGGGCTCAAGCAATCCTCCTGCCTCAGCCTCCCGAGTAGCTGGGACTACAGGCATGCGCCACCATGACCAGCTAATTTTTTCTGTATATATTAATTGGCCAATTAATTTCTTTCTATTTATAGTAGAGACAGGGTCTCCTTCTTGCTCAGGTTGGTTTCGAACTCCTGAACTCAAAGGATCCGCCCGCCTCAGCCTCCCAGACATTTGTTTTTTTTTTTTTTTTTTTTTTTTTTTATTTTTTTTTTCCTGAGATCGGTAGCAAAGGAGACATTTGTTTTTAATAGTCTTGTTTTTACTTGTAATGTGTAAATAAAATTAGTAAATTTGAAATGTTCTTTTTAGCACACAGTCCATCATCCTCTTTTGTTACGGAACTTTTTGCTTTTCTGTGATTTCTATAGTACTTTAAGGTTATCTTACAGAAGAATAATACTTTACTCTCTCTTCAACTTGTCCATTAGTGAAAATGCATATGCCTGGAAACTTAAGAAAAGTTTATTTAGAAGGTTTTAGATTTTGTTTCCTTTGGGTTTTAAGTTGTTAAAAATGTAAAAACTTAGTTTCTCTTTTGAAAAAGGGCCATTCAAACAGAGAAGCCTTCTGCCCTGCACAGTAGAAAAGAAGCATATGTATAGTTTTTGACTATCCAGAAATCACGTCTTGCTCCAGATTTTTTCTTTGCAAAGGATCATGGTTAGACATTCACCTTCTCCCCCTTCTGTGTATCAGTTTAATGGTTGTCTGTTTGGGTAGATCTCGAAACCTCTCCTAATGAGAAAAATCTTCCAGCCCCTTTTTTTCCCTCTGGGGAAGACAGTATGAAGAAGGCTGGCTAATTCTTGGTACTGTTTAGAGAAGACCTTACCTTGAGTAAGTATGGAGAGTGTGCTGAAGGAATAGCTCCTTACTTGAACACTCAAGAAGGAATGTGGGGCTGAGATCTACACTTTGTTGAGACTGTGACCCAGCAGGGGGTCCTGCACGTGTGGGAAAGTTTTTCTTGTTATGTCTTTCTGTGGGTTCAGGAATTCAGAGACTAACTACAATCCTGAATGCCAATAAGAGAAGGCTCTATTCAAAGATAAATTATATATTGCAGCACAGATTTTCTTTTCTTTCTCTCTCTGTCTCCTTCCTTCCTTCCTTCCTTCCTTCCTTCCTTCCTTCCTTCCTTCCTTCCTTCCTTCCTTCCTTCCTTCCTTCCTTCCTTCCTTCCTTCCTTCCTTCCTTCCTTCCTTCTTTCCTTCCTTCCTTCCCTCCTTCCTTCCTTCCCTCCTTCCTTCCCTCCCTCCTTCCTTCCCTCCCTCCCTCCCTCCCTCCCTCCCTCCTTCTCTCCCCTCTTTCCTTTTTCCCTCCCTCCCTTCCTTCCTTCCTTCTCTTCTCCATGCTTTTAGAACATAGAACAAAAACCAAAGTGCCCTGGTCTTATAATCAAATTGTACTAATTTACCTTTCTCAAATTCGAAATCCTGTGAGTTTAAGTTGAAGATGGCTGTTGTTGCTATTAATGATAATAAACAGCTAAACAATTTTAAAAGATGTTTTACATATCTAATGTGCATGGTTCTCAGGCCTGGGTGCTATCAGTAAAAAGAGATGGGTTGGAATAGGATGTAGGGAGATGAAAATTACCTAGCAAACACCAAACCGTTTCAGGTATTCCATGAACATGAAAGGAAAGAGAAAGGTTTGCTATTAACGTATTGGTCTTAGATGTTCGTTCAAGTCGGTTCATTCTGGTTGAATACCTAATGGTATATTAGCCTATTTAGACATTTCTGGGCTGATGGGAAATTAAAGTGTTCTTCAGAAATGGTCTGTGTAGAGAGGCCTCCCTCTGGGACATTGTGGGAGAATTGAGGACCAGGATTAATTTGGATTCAAATTAAAGAATTTTAATTTGAAGGTTGGTCTTTAAAGAATTTTAAAATGGCACAAATATATAAGCCTTTAAAAATTATTTGGAACTAAAAATAACAGCAATCATAAAAATGAATATGCTTTTATCTTTTTAAATGTCTATTTAGATTGGGTTTTCTTCTTTATATATTAAGAAATGTTTTTTGAATGAATATAAAATCCTATTGAAATGTCTATAATGAATTTAGATAGTCTTCATGTGCTTTCTTTTAGTGGTGTGATTTGTGATAGATATTTCTTTTCTTTTTATAATGTAGTCTATGCATGGAACATTGAAAAGTATTGAAGGGCCTCCAAACTTGGGTATAAACTTGCCTTTGAGCATTAAGCCTGCAACTCAAAATTCAGCAAATCTGAACAAAGAGGACACCAAATCCATGAACGGGAAAGAGAAATTGGAAAAGAAATCTCCATCTCCTGTGAAAAAATCAGTGGACTCCAAGAAAGTGGCCAGTCCTGGGTGGACGTGTTGGGAGTGTGACCGCCTGTTCACGCAGAGAGATGTGTACATATTCCACGTGAGGAAGGAGCATGGGAAGGTCAGTAGAGGGTGGGGCCACTCCGCGTGGGCGCAAGAAAGAGCCCCGACTGGCAAACCACCGAGACTCACGTTCTCGGCCTGGCTCTGTCAGTCGCTGGTAGCATGACCTCAGAAACCACTCTGTCTCTGTGCCTCAGTTTCTTTATCTATAAAATGGCCATTTCCAAATCCTTCTATTCTCGTTCTCTGATTTTGCTAATCGTTTCCTTAACTTGCACATGCCAAGACTAGATGGAAGCTATTCACCAAGTTCGTGTTTATAGCTGGGGAAGCTGAGAACAATAGTAAACTGTTTGAATGTGCCTCTCAGCCCTGTGACAAATAAGGAAGACGGGCGAGAAAGAAAGTGGATGTGCTCAAAACTGCTAGTAACATTTGTGAGACTCACATGGCTCTTCCCGGAGTTGGGTAGTGGGAAGAGGAACTTCACCTTCACCCTCCAAGAGAAGCTCTGTAACTCAAAATCACAAAAATCTGAGCCACAAAATGTATGTTCTTTCTATTTTTAAAAATAGTAAATGCACATCTCCAACTGATAAAGAATTTTGAAAAGACCCATTATTAGACCTAATAAGATTAGCAAAATTATTTTCAAATATTATCTAACACCGTATTAGATACAAGACGAGGCCGTACTCACGTTTCCTGGTTGTCTCAGAGTTGGTTTGTTATGGTCTGGATCCACAAAGAGTCTGCATATTGCATGTGGTTGTTGCCCTCCCTCTGTTTTATTTTTTAATGTTCTATTGATTTGTTGGAAAAACTGGGGTTGTTTGTCCTACAGATTATCCCTCATCTTACTGGATTTAGGTAATTGCTTCTTTTTGGTATTATTTAACTTATTCCTCTTTATCCTATAATTCCTAGAATTTCAATTAGATTCAGATGGAATTTTTTTAGATAAGAATGTGTCATAGATACTATATTCTTTTTCTGTCTCGTCATGAGGAACATAATACCATGTTCCACTTTTAGTAATACTAAGATTGATTAGTAGGCTCAAATACATGATGTTTTTAAAGAAAGCTGTCTTATTTCTTTAAATAGAATAGAACAAAGTAGATAGAACCAAGAACAAAGTAGTTCTGTTTGCCAATATAACAAAGTAGTTTTCCTTAGTGAACCTGTAAAACTAGTACATAGGAATTAGTATATACTATATATATCCTTGTGTAGTTTTTTATATTAAGTGTGTTAAGCATTATTCTGCCATCTCATTTATACCATTTATTTGAGCTGCTAATGAAGCTGCCATGTTTTACCTTGTTACCAACCAAATGGCCTTTGAGCATCGATCACAATGACCATAAATCTCAAAAAGATGTTTTTATTATATTTGGTCACACTATAAAGAGTTATAGAATATATTTGCTTTTAGTGGCATATTGATTATTTAATCATCTTAATTTTAGGCTTCCTATAATATTCATTGTAAACACTGGGTCGTGTTTGTAAGGAACAATACTTTATCAACCTACTGTACAAATATACTACCAATAGTTCTTTCAGAGCCTGATGTGGCGATTATAGGAAAAGTCATCTTTACTTGGAATCCAAACTGGGTATCATAAATGTTAAAACGGAGCTGACCTTAATAGTTATCTAGTTGTCCCATCCTTTCCTTTCTTTTACATGTGAGAGATTTCTGTAACTATCTTCTAACATTACAGGTTTGTTGTTTTCCTTTTTAAAAAATACTGCCTTTATCTTGCACGTGGGATAATTATCAGATCTAGACGATAAGATCAGGAGATGACTCCAAAAGAGTTGGTGGGCTGAAATTTAGCACTCAGGGAAACCATTTGCTCTAGGATTGGGGCCCGGAGTCCACTCTGAATCGTGTGTGTGTGCACAGTGTGTGCTCGTGTGCTAGATGGAGCCATTTGTCAAAAAGGAAATGTCTGGCTTGGCAGGATTTTAGGGTTGGCTTTGAAGGAGTTGAGGCCCTGCCTTTTGGGATGAGGTGCATCAGATTATTTCGCAGTTTGATTCTATTCCCTCAGCCTCCTGCGAAGGGCAAAGGAGAGGTGGGGAGGGGAGGGAAGTCTTGTCTTTCCACGCCAGTGACCTGGAAAGAGCGTTGAAGGAAGCAGTAGCCAGGGCGTGAGCTCTCTAGCATCCTGCATCAGACTGGAACCCTCCACTTCCAGACACCCCACCTGCAAGCGTCCCATACCCATTCCCATTCCTTATTCCTTTCCTCCTGCAGAATACTCACGTCCCCCAAACGTCACGTCTCCTGCCCTGTCTCTGCTCCCTCTTCTCTCAGACAAGCAGGTGGGCGCCTCGCCGTCCCAATATCCCTTCCTGGCCCCTCCCCAGCTTGCTGCCTGCGGGCTTTAGACCCACCTCATTGTCACCAAACAAGCCCGTCCTCTCTGGACCTCCTTGCTGCGGAGTTGCTGGACGGGTCGCTGGACGTCGTGCTTCCTTCTTTGCCTCCCTGGGCCCTACTGCAACATTTGGCACAATCGGCAGCTCTTTCTAAAAGCTGTTTTCTACCTTTACTGTGGAGCACCAGTTTCTTCTGGGTTTTCTCCTGGTTGCTGGAACACCCACCAGGTTTCTGTCCTCAAAACATTTAACTCTCGGGGAAAGTCAACCCCTCTCGTTGCTCCGCTTCTCTCTCACATACAGCATGTGCGCAGAAAACGGCCACATCTGTGTCTCCAGCTGTGGCCTCTGGCTTGAATGCCAGTCTCCGAAATCCAGCCACTTACTAAGTGTTTTAGCTTCTTGGATGATGCACAGAAGCTTTCATCTGAGCCTGCCCGACAGTGAACCTCAGCTGTTCCCCCGGCCCCAGCTTCTGCAGGAGCTCGGTGTCCGTCTCCACTTCCTTCTCTCCACCCAGCCCCTCTGGCAGCCTGAGTACCCTTTAGTTCACCCGCGTATCTCTCTTCATTACCACTGCTTTTGTTCAGGCAGCTGTCAGTTCTCCCTCGGATTTATCGTTCTCACTGTAGCCAGAGTTTTTCCTAAGTTACAGGTCCCGTCGTGTTGCTCTCTTGCACAAGGTTCCTGTTGCCCTCACAATAGTCCAGCCTTCATAGCACGGCTTTCTGGATCTACCCTACCTTATCAGAATCGCACACCTCTTTCTTCATTGAACTTCATGCTTTCTTCAGTTCCTATCCATATGGTCTTTGGGAGCTTCTGCACCTACCTCATAGTAAGTTGAGGATATCTAACCCCCCCTTAGTCTTAAGTTCCTCTTCTTCAAAATGGGTACGTGCTTTACAGACTGTCCAGGGTCTTGTGTTGTAGGTACCTAGAAAAGAACTATAGGTGAGGTGATAAGCATTTTCCAATCCTTTTGGGTTTAAGATGAAATATAAATATGAAATATGCTATAAATTTATAAGGGATTGAAAATTATATTTGGCTAAAGGTCTTAGGAAAACACCAATGTTTACTTCCACCAGGCACAAAGTTATTGGAAAGATCTGAATTTGTTGGGTTACCCAATGAAATAGGATTATGCAGTATGATAAGTACATTAATGTTCTGAACCAGTGAACTGTGAAGGTATCCTTGATTTCAGTGCCATAATTATGACTTAAAAATAATATATATGTATATTGAATAATTTTGGGATTCATCTAAACACATTCTGCCAACCATAAGTACAGTCCTTACCTTACTGTTATTGCTATTAGTGTGATTGTTATTTTGATAGGGTTTAGAGAAAGGATTATAAGTTAGGAGTAAAGCCAACTGGCATAAGTTGAAAATTCACATAAAAATAATTCATTGCCGTTTGTTTTAGATGGCCTTTTTGGTTTCAGTAATTATTTTGACCTTTATTCCTCTCCTCAGTTCCCATCCAAAAATTCTTCACTGAAAGAAATATTTTGTGTAGACTTCCACTTGTTAAATAAAGATAATTCAGTAGCCTTGTCTACAAGATTCATGAACATGGTTTCAGTTATGCTAGTTGTTCAGAAGCTAGCTTCTCTATGTCTCCAATGCATTTTTTAAACTAATACCAACCCAGTATCTACTTTTAGTGTCTTTTAACTTTTTTCTAGTAATGTGTTGTAATCTGATATCAAGTACTTACATTTTTTTTGACAGATATTCAATACATGTTTATTAAAGGCACAATCATTTTATAACCCACAACTTGCTGAATTGCTACTTTAGCCATTAAAAAAATAAAATTAGTTAAAGCAGCAGCATTGTAAAAAGCGTGTTGTAGAAGTTCCATATAGAAAAGTCAGTTAAAAAAAAAAAAAACCTGATCACTTTGTAAAGTTGATACTACTGTTTTATCGTGGCCAGGAACGTGTCCTTTGAGGGCACATTCTGTGCCTGCCTTTCTGTGGTGTCCTCGGTAGTTTGCAGTGCGGAGCCCTGCAGGGCCATCTCTGGAGTCACTGATGCAGCAGTTGTCTTTGGATCCTCTTGTGTTAGTCACAAGTACACACCAGTTACTAGAAGTCCAGGTTTGCATACTTAGATAGTTTTGTAACCACGGAAATTCCTTCGCCTTCAGTAGCTCCTTATTTTCAACCCTAAAATCTAGAGGATGGGCTTGTCCGTGTCGTTAACCTGATGATCTCATCCAAGCGATGAGCTCTTTCTCATGCATGCACAGATACACAGAATTCTCCGTATGATGTTAGACAAGTTATGCACCTCCTAATGTTCTTTTTGTCGTCGTTCCTCATGTTTCTTGTTTGGTTGCTCTAAGGGGTTTTCTAGGAACCTTAAGATCCTCTGAAAGAGGTATCTTAGGTCATTCTGAGAAATCAAGCATCCTTCAGTTATGTGAGCTAGTAGTAAGATAAGAAAGCAAAAGCTGTCTGTATTTGTTCAAATCTTAGAAATCACTACATGATCTGTGATAATTGTAGTCGTTTTCTCATTTGCTGCTTGGTATGCCCTTACACATCAAAAACTATTACTGAACATTTTAATGAAAAGATCCTAAAGCAGAGGTGCCTGCCCTGAGTCAGGGAACTCGGGTGACACGCAGATGAACCTGAGATCTCTCAAGATTCTTCATGGTGTAAATGTGGTCCGCTTCTGTGTTTGTGACATGGGAGGAGCCCAAGAGACTTGTGTGTGAATTCTAGCACCACCACCCACTAGCAGTGTGGCTTTGTTAAAAAAAAAAATGACCTTCCAGCTTCATTTTATGTCTAAAAGGGAAATAATATTTACCACATAAAGTTCTTTTGAAATTAAATCAAATGAGATCATGTCTCTAACACAGTATATAGTAGCCATTTCCTTCATTTTCTTTCTATCTTGTATTTCTTCTCTGAACCCTAGATTTTTTTTTTTTTTTTTTTTTTTTAAGACATGGGATCTCGATCTGTCGCCCAGGCTGGAGTTCAGTGGCATCATCATAGCTCGCTGCAGCCTCAAACTCTAGGGCTCAAGTGATCCTTCTGCTTCTGCCTCCCAAGTGGCTAGGACTACAGTTGTGTCCTGCCACACCTGGCTAATATTTAAAATTTTTTTATAGAGTTGGAGTCTCAACTGTGCTGTTCAGGCTGGTCTCAAACTCCTGGTCTCAAGTGATCCTCCCACTGTGGCCTCCCAGACTGCTGGGATTACAGATGTGAGCCACCGTACCTGTCCTTGAAATGATCTTAGACTTATAGAAAAAATTCTGGAAATAGTGCAGAGCTTCCGTATACCTTTCTCTCAGCTTTTGTGATGTCAACATCTTACATAACCATGGCAGAGTGATCAAAACAGGGGCGTTGACATCGATACAGAGCTATCGATAAGTCTTCAGACCTTGTTCCAGTTTCACTGGTTGTCCCGCTGAGGTCTCTTGTCTGTTGCAGGATCCCAGCTAGGGTTGCACTTTGCATCCAGCTCTCGTGCCTCCTTGGTCACCTCCAGCCTGGGACAGTTCCTAGTCTTTATCTTTCATGATGTTGACACTTTTGAAGATGACTGGTTGTTGTGTAGGATGTCCCTCTGTTTGGATTTGTCTGATATTTCCTCATGATTAGATTCAGAGTATTTGGTTTTTGGTAATAATATCATGGAGGTTATGTTGTGCCCTTTTCTGTGCAACATATCAGGAGGCCCCTGATGTCAGAATGAATCATTCCTGGGGATGATGATATTTTCAACGCTTGGCTTTGGTGTCTGACAGGTTTGGTGTCTGACAGGTTTCTCCCCTGTAAATGGCTACTTTCCCTCTGTAATCAATCTTGTGGGGAGATACGTTGAGACTGTGCAAACAGCCTGTTTCTTGTCATTCTTTCACCCATGAATTTGGACATCCATTCTTTATTTTTGCCTGCAACAGTTATTACTGCAGTGCTTGCCTAATGGTGACTTGTCTATTAACTTCTGTCACTTCTTCTGTGTTTATTAATTGGAACTCTGTTGTAATTATAAGCTCAGTTTTTTATTATGAGTGTTTATTTTATCCAATGGGTTTGAATCCATTGTTATCATTATTTACTTTTTTGCTCAAGTGGTCCTAGATGTGGCCATTGGGGGTTCCTTTCAATGGCTCCCACGTCTTCTTGACAAGCCGTATTTCCAAGAACTTCCTTTCTGGTGTCATGGTACATTTCTAGTTCATCTTTTATTTTCCCTGTACCGGCCCTGCTGTCAACCATTTCTTGTGGGAACCTGCTTCCTTTTATTTAGAATGATAAGCATATTTTTAAGAGACTCAATCTATATTTTGATCATCACTTAGCATGGGAAACTATAATGGAGGAAACGGGGGTAGCAAAAAGTAACTTAATTTTGGGGGGTAGGCGGGGTCTCCTTCTTTTATGCGGGCTAGAGTGCAGTGGTGTCATGGCTCACTGCTACCTCAAACTCCTGGGCTCAAGCAATCCTCCCAGGAACCTGGGACTACAGGTGCACCACCATGCCTGGCTAATCTTCATATATATATATATACACACACACACACACACACCTGTCCTGGTTCTGAGGGACTCGCTCTGCCTGCCACCTCCCATGCAGTGGGCAAGGGCCAGGCCTAGCTGAGAAGGGGCACAGCTGGCAGGCTGGGCGGCCACCTGTGTGTACAGCGGCCACCTGTTCTGCATGTGGTGCCCAGGACCTGACCCGGGTGCTCTGCGCTCTTCATAGAGGGTGGAGGTGAGGGGCTTTGCCAGCAAGGCAGTAAATACCTAATTTGAGTGGAGAAATGACAGACCAACCAAGCTGCAAACGTCCACTTGGTACAAAAGCCTCAGGCCCGCTTCTGTGGGCTGCGCTGGCTCTTCACAGATGGGGCGTCTCCAAATCAGGCTTTGGGTTCCCCGCACACCGTGGGTGGTGGCAGATGGATAGGACACGCACAACAGCCTACCTCTAGCAGCCGAGAGGGGCAGGGTCACCTCGGCAGGACAGGCCAGGTGAGGGGGCGGCAGAGCTGTCTGGTGGGTGCTGGGCCCAGCCACTCTCGCAGGCGGCTCTGCCAGGGAGCCCTGGATGATGCCCATGACGGATTCCAGGCCACTGCCCTCCAGCAGCGTGCGGCGCTCTCCCTCGAGGACATGTGCAGACACCTTCCTGTCGCACACCCGGGAGAGGTTGTAGCTCGGGCCCAGGCCCTTGTGGTAGGCTCCTCCTGTCTTGGGGAGCAGCAGCTGCTTAACGTTACCGTGGTATTTGGCCTTGGGCGTGTGCTTCACAGCTGCGTGCAGCTTGTGCTACGACAGTGCTGCGAAGCTCAGCTCCTGGCGGTTCAGGCCGTGGTGGCTCCTGGTGATCAGGTCCACAGTGGCCGCCACATGTGCCTCCAGCACCCTTGGTATATTTGGACTGTAAATATTAATGCAGTCTTTCTTTGTAGCTACTGAGATAGCATGCATATCAAGGATACCCCTTTCCTTTAATTTGGCACCATAATGTGGCTAGTGATGCTCAAAACTTCAGTGTGCACCGCAGTTACCTGGAGGGCTTGTCAAACTGCTAATTGCTAGTGTCCACCCTGAGTTTCTGATTGAGCAGGTCTGAAATGGAACCTGATCATTTGTGTTTCTTACAAGTCCCAGGTGATGCTGCTGCTGCTGGCCTTGGGACCATACTTTGTGACTGTAAAATGCCCCAAAGCCCATTGATTCATACAATAAAATGTATTTCTTGTGCATGGTTTGCTATGGGTTTGAACATTTCTCCAGGTAGCTGTCCCTTCCACTCATAAAACAGTGACCAAGGCCGCTTCTTCTAGCCCTACTGTGTCAGCATAGGTGTTCCTCAGTGGGCAAGAAGGAAAAGACTGGAGAATCACACTTGGCCTTCGCATCCTGGTCATGTGACACACAACACACCTCTTCGGTTGTTGCAGCCTCAGTTGAGGGGGCTGCAAAGTATGCTCTTCTGTGTGCCCTAAAGGGGAGGGAATGACAAGGAATGTTTACCACCCGCAGTAAGGTGGCTACGTGAATTGAAATGGTGTGCTCAGGTTCCCATTTCACCAGTCCAAGATGGGTGGAACACGCTAGCAGAGTAGGGTAGCCAGGCAGCGAGAGTCTAGAAACAGGGCCAGGAGGATAGAGAAGTAGGAGTCAGAACTTTGGTGCCATCTTCAGATATCTGTATCCTCTGTGTAAGGACCAGTGCGTGATAATTACAGCTGGAGCCGGGTGTGGGTGAAGTGTCTTACCTGTCACTGGAATTATTCAGGCCAGTAGTCAAATGCCCACCTATAAAGGAATGGACTAGAAGGGATTCCAAGACCAAGGTACCTTTCAGCCTCGGACCCTGGAATGAAAGGAAACCACCTCTTGTAATACACGTAGTAGACCACAGCTGCTAAAAGTAGCTTAAAGTCATTCCTTGAACTAACCAAAGTCTCATGAAAAGCATTTCTTTTCACAGTTGCTCTGATATGTAGATTGAAACAAAACTTGCAGCAAGAAGTCGCTGTGTTGGCAGTGAGGTTGCAAGTGGAGCAGTGAGCCTAACCGGGTGGTTGCACATTGGAATCACCTGGAGAGCTGTTAGTGCCGTCCCAGCACACATGTGCCCCCAGGCCAATTAACTGGCATCGCTGGGGAGGAGACCTGGCACAGGCGTTTTTAAAGCTTCCAGGTGATTCCATTGTTGTAGCCGGGGTCGAGAACACTCGATAACTATCATCGGGAATCTGCCACGCAGCTTCCCTCGTTCCTGTGGCCCTCACTTGTAACCCCCACGGCACCAACGCACCCTCGCTGGGTTCGCAGTTTGGGGAAGGTTGACGCCAAGTGCTTTTGTGTAACGACTCCTGCGGATCCACGTTCCCTCTCAGTGGTGAATACACGGAACACAACTCTATGGAGGTTGGAAATTTCAGCATTAGTAAGTAGAGGGGCAGCTGAGCCCAAAGTCTGTCTGATATAATTTAATGCCTTGATTATAAATGATTTTAGGATGTTTTAATGTGTCTGTCCCCGATGGGTTCGTGAAGCTTTTAAGATAAGTCCGCAGA
Organism: Microcebus murinus; assembly: GCF_040939455.1. Classification (NCBI taxonomy): domain Eukaryota; kingdom Metazoa; phylum Chordata; class Mammalia; order Primates; family Cheirogaleidae; genus Microcebus; species Microcebus murinus. Next base: position 15,478,325 of record NC_134120.1, on the reverse strand, counting down.
TCTCATCTCCTGCATTGCACAGTGGGTGTGGGTGATTGGAATACCTGTTGCGAGTCTTTTCTGTTCTGAAATACACTTTCAGCTCACTCAGAGAGCTAGGTAAAAGAGGGTAGTGGCAGCAAAGGAAAATGGGAGAAATGAAAGGATCGGAGTGCTGGAAGATTAGCAGAGACGCTGATGTGGCCTGCTGTCCTGTACTTCCTAAAACAGTAGTGAGCTGCGTATGTGTCCCGGTGTGGGACAGTCATAGTTAGATTCACTGTGGAACTTTGTAGAGACTCTCACTGGCAGATGATTTGTAAATATATATATATATATATATATATATATATATATATGTATGTAATATATACATGTAAAAAATTTTTAAGAAGTACCCACCCAACCTGGATCCTATTCATGCTTATAAAATGTATGGTTGGGCATAATTTTTAAATTTTCTGAAATTTCTTTAGAGAAATTTGCAAAGTAAGCATTCTGTCCCCATTTTGTTTCTGCCTTCCTACCTTACTGTGGTCATGAATGTTATTAGCAAAGGAGATGGAAATATTGTCTGGTTTGCTCAGTTCATTGCCAGGTGGTTTCATTTTCATTTTTTTGTTTTATCCTGTTATCATTAGGCATTCACTACTGGACATACTCAACGGTCTTTAATCTCAATGTAGGGAGAATAATATATTTTTATCCTTTTAAAAAACTCATCTTTTAGCTACAGTGATACTTTCTGACAAAATCATATTATTCTAGCAACAGGTAAAAAATAAAATTATCAGTTTCTCTTATCTTTTTGGTTGAGAACTTGTTTGCAGTTGCTCAAGGTTTCAGGAGAAATATATTTAAACTATTTGCATATTCTGTTCTATCTCTGGTCAGTTGTTACAGAGGATGGTTTTTCCCTTGACTCTGTGTTTGGATCAGATGTAAGTCCAAGAGTTCAAAGGCACTTAAATTACAGTTTGTGTATTAACACTTTGTGCTAGAGATGTATATCACTGCTGGCTTTATAAAACTTATTTTTAATTAATTTTTGCTACTGAAATTGGTATTAGTATATTTTTATTCTAAACATTTTTAGGCTATACTTATGTATTTGCATATTTTTAACAAGTATATTTTCCATTTACTAATTTACTTTTTTGTAATTTATTTTTATTTTATTGGATATTAGTATGGTTCACTATATATAGTTTTATACCAGTCTTCTATTTCATGGAAACTTTTTTAAAAAAATGGAACGATGTAAATGCCTTGTAAAAATGATGTTAAATTTTTGGTTCAAAGCCTATTAAAATACAGTGATTTTGGTAACGTGTGGCTAGATTGGAGGGAGGATGGTCAGGGTGAGGGGCGGACATGATCAGCAGCTGGCCCTGGTTGTCTCATTTAGGCCTCGCAGCAGGCTCCCCACGTAGACACTGTTACTAATCCCACTCTCCAGGTGAGGAAATGAAGTTTAGGAAACGGTCAGTAACCTGCCCAGGCTCTGCAGTACAGATGGGTGTCCAGCCCGGACTCCTCAAGTGCTGCAGCGCCAAGCTGAACGGTTACTTGTGTGCACAGCATGGAAGCTTGACTCAAAAACAGCGTAATTTCAGTGTCATCGACTCTTTCAATGTAGATGTGAAACAGTTAGCAACTATGTGACTTTCTAGCCAGTTTTCACTTCTGCTTTTGACATAGTCATTTTAATTTAGACATTTAATCTTGATTAAAGTTGGCTCTGTGCCATCATTAAAAGAACGTGTGTTTGTAGTTTTGGAGGGATGGTTGAGTGTAATAGTTTTGTATATTCCTCAGTTGGGACCTAATGTTCTACTGGAGTCACTTGTAGCTGTGGTCAGTAGCGCTGTTGCATCGTGAATTAATTGGGCAGATCGTCCTGCAGAGTCATAAAATGTTTTAGAGTGGCTTGTATTGCTTAGCGATTGCCTGCGATGTGCTTGGGGGCTGAATGGGAGCCTCCTGGAAGACAGCGGCTCTTCCTGCAGAGACAGACTCAGAAATCTGGAGAAACGCACAGGACAGGGGCTCCTGCCTGATTGCAGGGGTTGTCTTAAAGCAGAGGCGAGGGGCAGAGAGAGTCACCAATCAGAATCAGTTTTTCTGATGGTCTGGTTGAGGGGTGGAGAAGTGGGTAGAACCTGGGTAGGACTGAATCTATTTTTAAACTTTCCTAGATAATTGTGGTACCTGCACACTCACACACTCTCTCCCTCCTCCTCTCCTACCTTCTCTTCTCCCCTTGAGAAGTTCTGCTGTAAAGGAATTAGTTGACAGCTGAGAGATAAGCTATTTAGGGTCTTTAGCTCTCTTTTTTTTTTTGAGACAAAGTCTCACTCTGTTGGCCACCGTGACGTCAACCTAGCTCACGGCAACCTCAAACTCCTGAGCTCAGCCTCCCGAGTAGCTGGGACTACAGGCATGCACTACCATGCCTGGCTAATTTTTTCTATATATTTTTAGTTGGCCAGTTAACTTCTATTTTTAGTAGAGATGGGGTCTAGCTCTTGCTCAGGCTGGTTTCGAACTCCTGACCCTCCTGCCTCAGCCTCCCAGAGTGCTAGGATTACAGGCGTGAGCCACCATGCTTGGCCCAGGTCTATAGCTCTTAATGACAAAGACTTTATAAAAGCTACCTAACAAGAAGATGAGATTGGAAAATAATTCCCATTTAAGAGTTAATATAAATTTTGAAAAATAGTTAGAAAAACTGCAGGTTTTTATTTTGGGCATTATCTTCCATTTAAAAAGTTTACCTTAAAAATGACTTGCCTTGATGTTAGTTTATAATTTATTTCAGTTAAACTATTACAGCAAACCTATTTATTTTTGAATCAGGAAGCAGAATCGGAAAGCCCCAAGCTTGCCCTGGTACACAGCAATTCTTCCTTGTTTCACTGAACCGAAAGAAGGCGAAACATAGAGAAGGAACTTGAAGGGTTGGCACTCTAAATTGGAAGAAAATGAAATGATAAGGAAAGACCAATTTCCACTTCTAAAGCTTGCTGATTATTTTTCCACAAGGGACAGTAAAAGGAAAAATAAGGCCTTTCAGGAAAGATTAACAAGTTATTTTGAAAATGTGACACAAACAAGACTGCAAAATATTATTCTACACCTTGTCATTTATAGCCAGAAGAGGTGTTTTTTTCAGATTCTTATAAAGATTTGCTTTTAGGTGTGAAATGTTGGTATCTGGTCACATGTCTGTTGCAGCCCTTTTTTTTTTTTTTTTGAGACAGAGTCTTGCTTTGTTGCCTAGGCTAGAGTGAGTGTCATGGCATCAGACTAGCTCACAGCAACCTCAAACTCCTGGGCTCAAGTGATCCTCCTGCCTCAGCCTCCCGAGTAGCTGGGACTACAGGCATGTGCCACCATGCCCGGCTAATTTTTTCTATATATATTAGTTGGCCAATTAATTTCTTTCTATTTATAGTAGAGACGGGGTCTCGCTCTTGCTCAGGCTGGTTTTGAACTCCTGACCTCGAGCAATGCGCCCGCCTTGGCCTCCCAGAGAGCTAGGATTACAGGTGTGAGCCACCGCACCTGGCCCTGTTGCAGCCCTTTTTAGGAGGCATTTTTCTGTAAACTCACCTGAGGTTGCTACAAACAAGGGTGAAAGGCTGTGAATAGGTATTTATGTATGCTAGGTTATGTGGGCTAAAGAAAGACATGGCTTTCTTTATTAACTCTTTTTATTGTCATGATCTGTATGTTTTCTGATCGTACTGTATGGGAGCGTATATTCATGTGCATTCCATTAGATGTTAAGTATAAAAACCCCACACAGAAGGACGTGCAATAAAATTAATAACATAGTAGCAAGACAGATGTGTTGAGTCCCAGTAATCGGGTCAGTGGGCTTGTTTCTGACAACCTTTCAGGGTTTAGGGGCTGGTGGTCCCAGTGAAGGGTCTCAAACAGAACCAATCCCCCTATGATTAGAACCCACTGGCAGGTGACAAAGGTTTCCCTGGTAGACCCATACAGTTGCCAGAGCCATCTCTTGTATGTCTGTCATGCATATAAGCCCGCCATGATCTGACCCCACCTGTTCTTGTTCCAGCAACACAGAGGTGCTTGTAGCTTCTTGACACGTGCCAGTCTTCTTTGCCTTTGCTACTTCCAATGCCTTTTGCCTAGAAATCGCTTTCCTTGTCTCATGGCCAGCAGAAGTCTCCCTGTCCTCAATGTGCCCATCCATCTGTGACTACCTGCATCATACCGCCTGTTGCACTGGCACCATCTTTATAATTTTTCTGCCGCCTTCAACAGGTTATAAGCCCAAGAGCAGGGAGGTCCTGGCAAGTTGAAGTAGGAGCTCAGTAAATATTGTGGAAGGAATCAAAACACACAGCAGTGGGTCTGCTATGGCGTCCTGGGTTGGCTAGGCTGGTTCAGACCTTCTGTTTGGCCAAGGGCTGGCTGTGGCCACTTACTCTCACTTCTCTTTGTAACCAAAATAAAACCTTCAGTTTTACCTTGCCACCTGGCTGATACAAGTCATTGGCTAGAATTACTGGCCAAAAAGGAGTGGTTCAGTGTGGGCTCATTACACAGGTATTAGAAAATCACTTAGAGCAGTGGTCCCCAACATTTTTTGCATCAGGAACTGATAATCTTCCCAGACTGGAGGGGTGGGGAGCAGATCAGGAGGTGATGCCAGTGACGGGGAGCGGCTGTAAATATAGATGAAGCTTTGCACCCCCTCCCACCCTCACCTCCTGCTGTGTCTTCCCACCCCCTTCACCCCCCTCCCGCCATTTCTGAGTTTCTTGGGAAACAATTTTTCCATGGATCGGGCCCAGGGGGTGGTGGCACAGCTCTGTGGCCTGGTCACTAAACAGGCCACGAACCAGTACTGGTCCACAGCCAGGGTGTTGGGGACCACAGACTTAGATCACTAGAGCTACAGATAGCAAGTAGTATCTTTGCACATGAAGTACGGCACATATGGTACCCGTCTCTGAAAAATCACTAACCCTTCGAGGCATGCCAGCAATAGCTGCTTACAGCGTGGTGTTTAAAAACACCACAGTGACTAAGATGTTTACAGACATTCGGACATTTGCAGTGCATTCCTACCAGGCTGCTGTTATTTTGGAGACTGAGGAATCTAATTCCTCCCCCTGGCTTTTTCCTGTTTGTCTCTGGGAGGTTCGGAAGGTAGGGCTCCCTTGACACTGGGCTGGTGCTGTTGCCGAGACAGGAAAAGCAGGAGACTCGGAGCCTGTCTCCATCTGCTTTGGGGGAATGTACCAGAACTTGCTGGCTCGGGAACATTTTTTATTGAAAACATCGCCCACAGCCAGAGACTGAGTCCCTCTCTGTCACAGGCGTGCACCTCCCTTCCAGCCCGGCTCCCAGTGTTTGTGGCCACAGTGCGCCTCGCTGCTAGTCCTCCTTTTCTTCCTTTTGGCTTGGTGGGGCTTGCTTTTGCTGTCTCTTCACGCTGCTCACAACACTCAGAAGCGAACTGCACCGCACAGCAAAACCTTGGCTTCCCGCCCGTAACCCACCGTAGGCCCAGGCCGATGCCTCCCTGAAACCCTCCCTTGTCATGTCTCAGACTCAGGGCGCTTTGCCTTCCTGTCCCTGGCAGGTAGAGTGTTGGTGCAGGCCCTGCGGGGTGGAGTGGGAGGAGGACACCCAGATGGGTCATGCCTCGAAGAACCGGAGATCAGGTTTCTTTGCTGGGTTAGCGCTGAAAATGGTGGTTGTCAGGCCCATTGTTGTGATTCTGCCATCACACGTGGCCAGGCTATTATGGGCTTGCTCAGGAATGCAACCGTCATTTGTAATTTCTGTAGGAGAACGCATTCCTAAATCCAACTCTCAGACCCAGTTTTTAGATTTTTAAGAATTTAGCACACAATTCAGTCTGTAAATCAACTTTATTACCTTGAAACCCAAAACAACTAGAAAATAATTTTTACATGCCACACGCGGGTGTGTCAAAGGAAATGGAGAAAAGGGCATTCTGGGCTAATGGCGGACTTCATAAGAAATTGCAAAGTAGACAGCTCTGGAAGTAATGGAGAGGTTGGGGATCTGTTTGTAGGTGGGAAAACTTCAGACCCTGGAGGACTGCAGGACTTTTTTTCAAAGCTCTTAGCCCTTGGGCCAGAGCCCAGGGGCGTGGGCTTTTAAGCAGTGGCCCCAAGTTACAGTGAGAACAAACTTTTATTGTTTGGCAGGAGGAGAGCTAGAGCCTGGGGTGAGATGTGAGCACAGAGAAAGGTTCTGTCCGATTCACTAAATTCAGCAAGTCCACTGGCATGCCCATTTGAGAGGGTGGTTCAGGGAAGGAAGAGGGAATCCACAGTCACCTTTTCTTCATATCCACAAAGCTGGAATCAACACCAACAAGACAAGGAGTATAGAGGAGAGTCTTACAGCTGCCTGGCAGTTTGTCCTCTCACCAGGGTGTGTAGCACCTTCCTGGGACACTCCAAGGGTCCCAGGGGTACCCCTCTTTTTCCTTACACCTTTAGATTTGTTGGTTGATCATACCTACTAGCCAGACCTCATTAATATGGTTCATTTAGACAGCTGGAAAATTCCTACATGATGTAGGGCGAGGGCTAAGGAGAAAATAACCTGTCATTAGATTTAATGTGAGCTTTCTTAACACTTGTGTTTGCTTTGTTTACTTTTTTAAGTTATTAACACATTTCTTACAGATCATCTGATGAAAAACAGTGATTGTCTCTAAAAGGAATGATTAGTTTGTCGTTTGATTTGTATGAATGAATAATTATTAGAAAGATTCTATTTAGGTCTTCAGACAGGACGTTTTAATTTATTATGTAACAATATTTGTCCTTTTCTTTTATAAAGTACTAGCGATTATAGGGGAAAAAATCTTTCACAGTGACCTTTTTCTCTTTGGATTGCTTTATAATTACAAAGAGCAAAAAGATTGTATTGCAGATTACATGAGAAGGAAAACATTCTGTACAATTCTGCTAGGGGTCCCTCTTTGAAGACTGGATTCTCTCAGAATAGGAATAATAAATCATGTGTCACCCATCTGTAGGTGTGTAGCCTAGGAACCCAGGTGGCTTCAGAGGTAGAGGACAAACCCCTTTAAGTAGACAGCAGGGAATGAAGCTGTGCCAGACCTAGAAGAATCGGGCAGAGATTTTTTTCACAGCCATGTGGTCTTTGGGGCTCATGAAGTACGGCAGCACACGCCCCAAGCCGCCTGTCTGCTTCTCGGATGTCAGTTTTGAAGGAGAGTAACCATTAGGGTTTATGGTGTGACGGCCTTCTAATAAGGGTTAGTGAAGATACTCTCAGGTGGATGGCGGGAGGACATCTGCCCAAGAGTCCCCTGGCAGGGAGGAGCCGTGGGGTCTGCTAGGCCAGGGTGTGTAGTGGGGGAACCCCAGACCTGTGCTGCGGGTCACCACTGTTCAGCTGTGCCCCAGCGGGCGTCTCTGGCTTCGTTGCCATGATGCTGGCAGCAGCGTGATTAGGATTTAGCCTTCCTTCCAGCACTTTCTTCTTCCTCTGCCCGAGTGCCTGACACTGTTCTGAGCACGGAAACTATGGCGCGATGTGTTTCTTTCCCATCTGCTCTGGATTTGGCTTTTGTTATTGTGCATTTATGACTGTTCTGCATCATTACTTTTTCAGTTATACAATGTCATCAGCAAACTAGATAGTCCTGTAACCAGAAAGTCAGAAGAGACTTGGTTTTGTTTTGTTTTAAACAAGCCTAACAGCAAGCACATATTCGTCCTTGTGAACACTGTTTATTTCAAAGTTGTCACCTCAGTAACCTACATGCATGGCCGTGATAGTGCTGGTTCTCAAAATCCGCTGACAGCACATCGCATGAGAAAATAAAAGTATTCTCCTCACTTTATAGTTACAACTTGTTTTAGCTAGGGTATCCACTTTAAGTAGATGTGGTTCTGAATGATTGAGACTTCTGTTTTCTATTGCATGTGAGACAGTGGTCTAAACTAAGGATCAGCAAGCTATATTTCGCAGGCCCACCACCTGTTTTGGTAAATAATTTATTGGAACACAGCTAGGCCCATTCATTCATTCGTTATTGCCTAGATTTAAACCACAGGGCAGAGGTGAGTGGTTGCAACAGAAGTTTTGTGGCCCACAAAACCTAACTCACTCACTCACTCGTTGGCCCTTTACAGAAAAAGTCGGCTGATTCCTGGTCTAAATTTATACTCTGAGCTTATATATTTCCCCAAACCACTCAGTTCAAATATAGAAACCTGGGTGGTATGATTAATTTTGGTACTGAAAAATTGTATTTTTTTAAGGCTTTCACATGTAGGCAGTTTGGGTTTCCTGTGCTGTGCTCTGCTCATTAAAATGCCCTTTGCTTGTTTGTTCTTGGGTGGCGTGAAATTGGAACTGGAAAATCTCACCAGGGCTCTAGATGTTAACTCAGTTAGGACTTTAGAATTTATGGCCTACGATATTCCAAGCTTCAGGGGACGCCTACTTGTCTGTGTGTAAAAGATCATTTTCTAAGAAAGTATAGGTGGTGTGGGTAAGCAGGCTTATGTCCCGTAACTTACCAAATGTAACTGGAGGTGACACGTAACAGGAGCGAAAGCCTTCCAGCGTTGTGGGCACAACTGACTGTATCTGGACCTAACCTGAATAAATGAGGACACTTTAATGCCTGTGAAGCCTTGGTTTTTACTTATCCTGATGAAAAGCTTTTGAAGAGGTCTTGCAGTGGAAATTATAACTTTTATTTATTTAATAAATATGCTAATGAGCTTCTTTTTTAAAAAATCACCTTTTTGAGCCATAGTTTAGATATAATCTCAGCACATTGCTGTTCTGTAGAAAAGCTAATTTATAGGGGACATATCAGGCTGTAGACTTTTTCAAAGGGCTGTTCAGGTTTATTCTATCTTTCTAAATTGTCTTTGGTTTGTCTGGGTGTATACATATTATAGGTATAATGCGCAGTTCTGAAACTGTCAAAATGGCCATTCATATCTTGGGAGTGTAACTTTTAACTATTTTTCCTTTTGTATGTACCTCTATCAAGCTGCATGGTATTTGTTATGGGATAGAACAAATGAAGTGTAAAGTATAATGCATGCCCTATAGATGCTTACACTTGGGTAGAAAAAGAAAACATGTTAAAAGCTTAGAGTTGAGTGTAAAATGATAGTCTTAGAGGAATCACAGGTGGTGTATAATAAAGTGCTAAATGGAAAGTGCTTCGAATTCAGATTTCAGCTCATTACTTGTTGAGACCTGGTGAACAGAGTGAACAATAAAAGACAGTCTATCAAACTTTTTAAACGGGGCAAAAAAAAAAAAAAAAAAAAAAAAAAAAAAAAAAAAAAGACAGTCTAGCCTTTAAAGAGGTCAGAGGATAAAATTAAAAATTAAAATCCAGTGTGATACACAGAAGGGAAGATGTCGAATTTTATCTCAGGCATAGGAAGCAGAAGGTACAGGCAAGGAAGGTAAGGAACAGGTAAGGAAGAGATTTGAACTTCAGTGATTCGTGGGGATGGGTTAGGAGGTGCCAGGGAAGCTGCCTTCACAGCAGAAATGCTCCCCAAAGAGGTTATTTGAAGGCTGCACAAGAAGAATTTGCCCCTCACACAGCAGCACGAGAAAGGCGGGGGATATGGCACAAACCAGCAGGTGGTTCCGGGGCCTGGTATGTGCCTCAAAGCATGTGGAGGCAGGCAAGGTCAAGGTCTCACTCTTTAAAGCTACGAGAGCACCAGAGAAGTGACTTCTCTTCAGCAGGGAAGTGACACATCAGCTGTGCATTTTCAGCTGCCTGCTCTGTAGCTGTGTGGGACGTGGACGAGAGGAAGGAGGGGTGTTGGGGAAGGCCACCAAGGGGCTGAGAGCTGGGCTGGCCCAAGAGGTGGACAGGGCTTGAACGGGCTCAGGGAGAGTGAGGCTGTCTTAGACGGGCAGGGGAAGAGTATGTCATCGTGTTCAGCAGGTATGAGTTTGGCCTTGAATGGAAAGTTTATAAAGTCCCAGGAGATGCCAGTTTGAAGGTTACATTGTGGACAGTCTTGAAAGCCAGGAAGTTGGATCTTGCCTTACATGTAAGGAGAAAGAGCACATTGAAAACACTTTTGCATCTGATTGCAGGAGGAACTTTTATTTTTTAATGAACGGTGACTCAGTATCCCTCTGGAGGGACCACCCCTCCATCTGTGCACTCACCTCTTGTGGATCATTCAAGGATATCCCAACTGCACTGTCTCCTCTCTCCTGCATCTTCGGCTTTTCCCGTATTATTCTCACAAAGACCATTCTCTAGTCATCGTAAAGCATACTGTGGTGCCTCTTGCTGGAACAGAACAGAACACCTCCTGACTCCTCTTCCCCTCCTGCCTCTCTCTACCTCTCCTTACACCAAGTCTCGCTGAAGTGGCTTTCTGTCCTCCCATTTAGGTTTCCATCTTGCAACCACATCAGAACCACTCTTACCGAGGTCTCTGGTGACTTCCTGTCCCCAGGCCTGGGGTGGTTCCTGGCTTACTCAGTCGTCATCTTTCTTGCGCCGTCTGAAGCAGTTGTCTTGAAATGCTGTCATTTCTGGGCCTCCAGGATACTGTTTTCTCTTGATTCTTATCTTCCACCGTCCTTCTCAGACTGTCTCATCTTTCCAGCTTATAGGTGTTGATGTTCTCACCCAGGCCCATGACTTTAAATGCCATCCGTATACCCTAGTGACTCCCAGATTTGTATCTCCTGACCTCCAAACTTGAATCTAACCACCTGTTTAGCTTCTCTACCATCTGTTTAGTACCTCTCCAGTAGGCCTCTCAAAGTTAGCATGCCCAGAACCTAACTCGATTCCTTGCCATCCCTTAGCTTGCTTCTCTTCTAGTCTTTCTCAGTAACTGGCAACTGTGTTCTCCCAGGTTGTCAGCCCAGAGAATTTGGAGCCATCTTTGGTCCCTCCTCTTCTCCCCTTTGGCCCATCCACAGATCCTACTAGCCTCTCCACCCTTGAGGGTTGTACCAAAGCCAACCATCCCCACCTCATGCCCTTCTGTCTGTCCTCTGTCCTTACTCCATGGAAAACTACATAAAGGATGTAGTCTGGCAGTTCAGTGAAGAAATACAGATGGCCAAGGAATAAATACATGGATGAGTGTTCAGCATCACCAGGCATTGGAAAAAGGTGAAATGTATCTTACCTATCCCTTTGGCAGAGTTGAAGAATGATGATCTGGTGTTGGAAACTCTCAGTGAACCAGCAGATGGTGGGAGCGTGAATCCTTTTTGAGGACAGTTCAGCAAGTAGCATCAGGAGCCTTAACATTTTTCACAACTACTGAACTAGAAAGAGTACTTTCAGGAAATAATTGGTTGATTATAGTCATTTGCATCTGTAATTACTAAGAGGTCGAAACAACCTGAATCATTAATAGAAAGATAGTTAAGCAAAATATGGTCTATTTGTGCAACAGAATACTATGTGCTTGTTAAGAGTGCAGAACTGTCAAAATATGTGTAGGTGTGTGTTTTCCAAGTGGGAACAATCAGGTTAAAAGTCGACATGTAGAATATGGACCCATTTTTATAAATACACGTGACTGTATATTCAGAAAAAATGGGAAGGATAGATTGCTGGAAATTGTCAGTGGTTATTTCTGTGAGTGGAAGCAGTCTTTATTCTTTTATTTTGCAGTGAGCATTTGTTAGTTTAATACTTAAAGGAATAAGAAAGAAAATGAAGGCCCCGGTATCTAGGTACAGCGCACATACTTCACTTTGAAAATGGAAGCCTCTGTGCCAGAATCCCCTCAATTTCCTGGTCCTTTCCTCGCCGCCCACCCCTGACTTTAATAAGCATCACACCTGTCCGCGGGCGGCACCTTGGCTCCGGCCACGCAGGAAGAGCTGTTCTTCCTTCTGTTGGAATGCCTTCCTGCTCACTGACTCCTCTCCTGTGTCCTCAACATCTTCATGTTTATAGGCTCGCTGTCATCAGTTTTTAACATGTTAACTGCCACGTGAGTTGTATTTAACTCACACTAGTTTTTTGAGCCTGGAGCCTGCATTTGGTTCATGAAAATCTTACTTGATGTTCTTGGTGTCGAAAATATTTTCAGTATTAATTGTAACACTATGCCACACTAGAAAAAAAATTTTTTTCCTTGGGGCCAATGTGTTAAACATGCTTGTCTCACCCTTTAGCCTAAATTTGTCACTTTGTGATTACTTTGTAGAACCTACTGATATTTTTCTAATTGTGTGTTTAGGTAATCTTTATTTATTAATTCACTTAGTAAATACTGAGTGTCTTCTGTATGCTGAATGTCAGGGGTACAGAGATGAACAGTTTATAGCTTCTGTCCTCAAAGAGCTTATGGGAGAGTGAAAACACCCTTAACGTTCCTTTAAAAGCCAAAAACTTTGATAGCAAAGTTTTCTTTGGAGGAAAAGTTATATATGAGTAGGTATTTTATCTGTTAATTGAAATTTTTTTTTTACCATAATATAACGTAAGTCATTAGAGAAATGCAAATTAAAACCATTGTGAAACATCACTGACCCCCCTGTAAAATGGCAATACCAAAATGCCGCAAAAGGTTTTAGAGCAGCTGGAGCTCTTCTCTGTTGCTGGACATGCAACGGACGGCCACCCTGAAAAACAGTTTGGCAGTTTCTTATTTGACATCTGATTCGGTAATCCCACTTCTGGGTATTTATCCAAGAGACATAAAATCAGAAACCTGTAAGTGAATGTTACGCATTATCCATGATCCCCCAAACTGGAAACACAACCTCTAGATGCCATTCAACTGGGAATCGGATAAACACGCTTGGGTTTGTCCCCACGCTGGAACACTACGTAGCGGTGAAAAGGAGTGGGTGTGCTAGACCCTGCAACACAGATCAATTACCCATGTATTGCTCCAAGCAAAAGGAGTCACTCAAAAAGCTACACACTACATGGTTCCATTTACATGACAAATGGAAACAGCAAAATTGCAGAGATAGAAAACAGACCTTGGTTGCCAAGAGCTGGGCGTTGGGGGCAGGACCGGGGGAGGTGACGCAGCTGTTCTCTTGACTACAGTGGCAGTTATTCAGCTGTGCCCATTTGTCACAACTCATAGAACTATACTTTCAAGGGGGGCAGATTTTACCTTTGTAAATTGTAACTGAATAAACCAGACTTAAAATTTATTTTGAGGCAACAAAAAGATTTTTTTATATACGTGTTACATTCACATTCAAGAATCCAAACAGTATGAAGGACCACAGTGAAAAGTCTGATTCCTACTGTTGCCACCAGTAATCACTGTTTCTCGTGTCTCTTGACGTTTCTTCACGCACACGCATGTACGTTTTACTGGCTGTGTCACTGAGTTTTTGAGTATTGTTCCCTACCTCCATTTTCACTAGAAGCCATGTGGTTTTCATCGCCTGGTTTTTGCATGGCAGTTATTTTTTAGGAGCAAGTGTGTTGGGTTGTAACAGAATGGACCATACCAAGTTGTGGGAATAACCATAGAATAGGTCCCCAAGTGGAAGTGATCAGTGCATTAGGAGTTAAATTCTGAGGGACTTCCTGGTGCTGTACTCTGTTCATGTTATTGGTTTGGGTTTTCATCAAGTGCGTTGGTAGGGGGCATGTCAGCATGGATTGAGAATGAGAATAACTCTGCACCCTTCAGTCTCAAGTCTGTGTGTACTTCTGGGTGTGTGGTGGTCCCGAAGGAGGTCCACTTCGTGTTGGTGCCTCGTGGAGGGGTAGGACCCTCAGGACAGGGTGGAGAAGTGGACGCCTGTCAGCTGTTTGTGTGAAGCTGTGACTGTCTCCCTTTAACTTCCCCGGAAGTCATCTGAAATAGAAAGAGGCCTGCAGGCAGAGAGAGAGAGGGGCTAGTTGTCAGAACAGGAAATGTCTGATTGTGCGGGAGCCTGTGGCAAACCCAGACACAGACGTCCAGAAAGAATAGCTTTTAGAGGCCGTGTACATACCTGAGCGAGGCTGACCACAGGGTGGGGCCCTCTTAGCCAGGTCACCTGGTGAGAAGGAGAATTGTTAATGCTTGTTGCTCTCTTGAAAGCAGTGAAGGTAAAAGACTCAAAAATTAGAGCAGGGAGGAAGTTTAGGAAGTGTGTACCTAAGTGTTTTATTTGATATTTTACTCAAAAAGTTTTATGCTAAAAATTTTGGGGACCCTGCCAACTTACTAGTTTCTTATTTCTTTAAAGTAGTTCTATTTAAAAACAAAATAGCTCAGAATTGAGTGGGAAAACATACCCCTTTCTCTGATGTTAACTATGGAAAGTCCACTCAAGGCCGTGGTTCCCTCAGTCTCAGCTTACACTGCACTGAAGCCAGGAGGAAGCAAATGGCCTTAAACAGGAGGGTGACGATGGGCTGTCCACTTTCTTAACACCGTTTTTCCATTTTTTCAACATATAAAATTTTCTGTGTTGTGAAATAGCAGTATGAACTCATAATATTGAAGAGAAGTTATAAAAATAAATTAGGTAAAGTACCTTTGAATAAGTTAGTCATTTGTTTTGTTAGGTGGTGCAAATGTGGCAGGTTTGATCTGGAAACTGGTGTTAAAGCCTCTCATCTTGTCATCCGTGAATCAGAAACCCTGCTGTATTATTTTGGGATTGCAGAGTTGATTTCAACATTTTTTCATAAAGATGATAAAAAAGATGCCTAACACATCCTCAGCTCTTTTGAAAATAGGTATTGGTTCACCTAAGGTGTTCATTTAATTTATTGTCTGCTGAGAATTTCCTTACTGGCATTTTTCTATTCATTTTGTTTTGATATTAACATAACTACACAGTAACAAGAAATAAAATACTAAACCCTTCACCTTAATAGAAAATCCAATTTTCCTTTCTCTGGGGCCTCTTGCCTTGAAAGATATATTTTTCTTCTCTAAATCTGCTATGATTATTTGCTAAAGCTGTCCTGCTTTTAGAAAGATGTCTGTGTTTCAGCTGTTGATCTTTCTTTATATTGTTGATTTTATATGTATCAAATTCAAAAGGAATTAATAGATACTAGATTTTGTTTTGAGACAGAGTCTCGCTTTGTTGCCCAGGCTAGAGTGAGTGCCGTGGCATCAGCCTAGCTCACAGCAACCTCCAACTCCTGGGCTCAAGCAATCCTGCTGCCTCAGCCTCCCGAGTAGCTGGGACTATAGGCATGTGCCACCATACCTGGCTAATTTTTTCTACATATTTTTAGTTGTTTGGCTAATTTCTTTCTATTTATAGTAGAGACGGGGTCTCGCTCTTGCTCAGGCTGGTTTTGAACTCCTGACCTTGAGCAATCTACCTGCCTTGGCCTCCCAGAATGCTAGGATTACAGGTGCGAGCCACCTCCCAGCTGAGGGAGGGGGTGTGGTCATGGAGGCCAAATCACCTTCCACAGGTCCTGTGATTGGTGGTGGCAGAGACAAGGTGTCAGCCCATCTCTGGTGCTGAAGAGCCAGGCTTTTGGCCGCTCAGATCATTAGTGGAAAAATAATTGTAAAATTTAAAAAATCTGTCTTATATCATTGTTATTGCAAGCGTTGACTTGTTCTTACTGCCAAAAGTTGTATGTAACTTTATCTCACATGAGAACTTAGTCCTACTTCAGCCTTATTTTTAATGAAGGTTGAGCCAAATTTTGTTTCATTCTTTTGTTTCATTCATGAGGCTGTGACAGCTCTTTGATTTAATTTCCTAGTGATATGACATTTGTTCGGTTCCAGACTGCTACACATGTCATACCCATAGAATTTGTTTAAAGTTAAGCTATTAATTTACTTCAAAGGTTCTGTATGGAAATACACTGGCTGGGTTATGTCTTAGCCAGAGTGTGGGAAACTTTTAAATATGAGGGGGAAAAAAGTTAGGCTTGTTTACTCGATAGCTTGTATACACACTTCCCCAGATAAACCAATAGGCAGCCTCAATCAAATAGTATTAATTAAAAGGTCTTTTTGAAAACTCTTCCCTTAATAATTATTTGATACTTAATCCTTAAAGTTTTAAAATGTTTAAAACTACCCAGAAATTTAACAGGGCACACTGGATAAGACGGCATATTCTTTATACAACAAAGTAATGGCTTTATTTGGTACTTACTGAAATAGTAGTTTGTCAGCTTTTAAAAAGTAACTCTTTTTGCTTCCTGAATTCTAGAAAAAAAAATACAAACAGAAAAATAAATAATAAAAAATAAAAGTAACTCTTTTGCAGAAGAAATGTAATGTTTTATTTCAAATTCTTGGATGTTTGTGTTGAATCAAAAAGTATTTGAGTGAAAAAATATATATTTTTTTGCTCCTATGATAAAGTGCATCTTGTCTCCCTGAAATTAGCCCCTTCGTGGTTACTCTGGCCCTGCATTTCTACCATGTTTTAAAGATCTTCTAGTTTTGTTATTGTATTCTTAAATACAGGTTGAGTATCCCTGATCCAAAATTCTTGGGACTAGAATGTTTCAAATTTCGGATTTTTTCCCAGATTTTGGGAATATTTATATATTCATAAGGAAGTATCTTAGGGATAGGACCCAAATCTAAGCAGGAGATTGATATTTTGTGCGTGAAACAAAGTTGTGACTGCAACCTGTCACACGAGGTCCGGTGTGGAATCTTCCACTTGTCCCCCTCATGTCGGCATTCAGAAAGTTTCAGACTTGGGAAAATTTTGGATTAGGGATGTTCAACCCATACTGATGATATTTAATTTAAACTGTTACAAAAGTTTAATTTTTCCAAATGTTTCCATTTTCATTCCTTTAAGTGACTTCTCTCTCTTGTCTCCTAACAAAGCAAATGAAGAAACACCCCTGCCGCCAGTGTGACAAGTCCTTCAGCTCGTCCCACAGCCTGTGCCGGCACAACCGGATCAAGCACAAAGGCATCAGGAAAGTGTACACCTGCTCGTAAGTCGCGGGTTCCCACGGGGAGCGCAGTGAGAGGGTTCAGTGGGAACCAACTTCTCGAAGGGTTTTCGTATTCAACCATTAGCTGGCTATAGTCCCCGGTTCCTAGGTTATGTTTCTTAAATTGTCTTAGCTGGTTTTGGATTGGGTGGTCACACTTAAAAATTAAAATACTAAGGAGCATTTTCTTGCATAGTGTGTGTATACTCTTATGTTATCCAGAGACATATATTTTATTACTGAGAGTTTTGAGGAAGTGATGGATTTGCAGTGAGCAGTTAATAAACAAGATGTCTTCCAGCCTTCGTGCAGGCACGCGATTGGGCCGGTTGGTTTACTCGGGGCTGTAGAGGAAGCCTTGCCCGGGCCTACTTACAGATTCCGCTCTGTCCTCGGCGCCTTGGCTACAGCTGCCGCAGGAGGCAGAGTGGCCTGTTTTCAGGACACGTCATTGCCAGAACCAAATTTAAGGGACTGCATGAGCCACTGTCAACTCGGGCCCCAATGGACAGTCACAGGCTACTTCACTATCTATGTCGATCACAATGCATTTTATTATTAGCGGAAAATCTCTATTTACCCACCAAGCCAGAATGTGCCTAAAGCGGGTGGATAGAACAAGGACCCTGAGGCTAGGGAGCCAGTAGGTCACATGAATATCTGCTCAGAGCAAGGCCCGGTGGATCTGGAGGGTCATGAAGGTTGACAGTCAGATTCCTGGGGTTTATGATGACTTGGCTAGTTAGGGAAAGTTTCCTAGGTAGGAAAACTAGGGAGGTAGACTCTCCTTCAGTGAAACTGAAGTTAGGGGTGATCTTGGTGAGGCGAGAATGTCCCCTAAATTGAGACCAGATCAAAAGAATGAGAATTAGAAGGATGCCCTGGGCTAAGAAGAGGGAGGGAAGCCTGGCCTGGCTTCCTCCTTTGCTGTCGCAATGTGTGTCTCCCTGTGCAGTCACTGTAACGCAGTAAAACGCTGCGATTGTTTGTCTAACTTAAACCCCATTTTCACTCAAGCACGCCGGTCCTCTGGTGGTGGTGCTGCTCCTGCCCCTGTAGACAGTGTCTAACATGCAGTCGGGGCGTGGGGCCAGTCATTATAAAATCCACAGAAGCCTTTTTGAAGGCAGCAAGTTTGCTCATGAGTAAGACCACGAGAGACCCTGTAGCAACCCTCTCATTCCAGTGGCATTCTTCATATCTGGCTTAGAGCACTTAATCACTGTGGTCATTAACTTTTTTTAAACCTGTGTTTGGCCTCTCTTATTAATTATAAGGATTATTTTTCCTTGACAAATATTTTCTATCTTTTGCACAAGATAAAATGAAAACTTAATTGACCTATTTTTGATCTGTTTATAATTTTCTGCATTTTAATCTACTGCATGCACATATTTGAGTGTCTGATGTACACACGCATGCTGTATTTGTGTGTTGAAGAGTTTGGGCTAGAAGCTCGCTCTTTGTTGCAGAGTAAACAGGAATAATTAACATTAGCATGAAGAAATTGTTTCCCTGATCCTTCATGCTAAAACGTCTGTCATGACAATTCCAAGGGAATACTGAGTCCTTGTAAAGAACACTTGAAATTTGGTATTTTCCACTTGAAAACCATCTAGAATTAGAAATTAAGTGATACTTTAAGCAAACCTAGAAAATAAATATTCCATCTGAACCACATGAGGCTGGTCCTATATAGACTCAAAACCAACAGAGAATTTTTAATAAGAGTGGTAAAAAAGTTTCACAAACGGGCTTATTTTGCCTTGGCCCACCTGAGGGTGCTGGGGCCGGGCCGTCTGGCCGGCGGGGGCGTTACCTCCTCCCCTCGCCCCGCAGGCACTGCCCGGACTCCCGGCGCACCTTCACCAAGCGGCTCATGCTGGAGAAGCACATCCAGCTGATGCACGGCATCAAGGACCCCGACCTGAAAGAGATGACAGACATCACCAACGAGGAGGAAGTAGAAATAAAAGACGACGCCAAGGTGAGACATCCCAGATGCTCGCTTTACAGCGAAGACTGTGTTGACACGCTTCACTCCTCATTCTTTTCATGCAGCTTTTGTCTAGTCACGTACCTTTTAAAATTCAGACTATGCATACAGGTGTAAAACAGGGGCTCATCTCCCTCTACACCCATTCTCACCTCTCATCTTGCTCCTGGAAAGGTAATCTTTTAAGGTTTTTCCTGTATCCTTCCAGAAACAGCTTCAGGGATCTACTTGCATATTTGAATTTTAAAATTTTAAATATGAAAATTATCTCCTAGCCAAAAGGAATGTATTAAAGCTAGATTTTTTTTTTATTGGCAATATATTGGTTGTGATAGGTACCTAATAAGAATAAAGCACAAATTTGTGATTTTTATCAGCAGATAGTAAACTTCAGTCAGGCGACTATGTATATACGTAGGAACCCACATACAGGGTGTCCCAGGTGCTATTTGAGGTAAAGAAAGCCGCAGTGCAGCATTTAGGGGGGTGCTGTGGTCTTTGGTGCTGTGTCTAGAATGTACCTGGGTAAAGCACATGTGTACAGTCAAGGAATTGATCTCTGAGCAAACCCTCATCAGAATACCTGTCAGGCCAGTGTCACGTTAATATGCAGTCCTTCCCCTCAGCACTCAGGGAATTAAAGAACTTCTGGGCAGAGATAGCTTCAGGTTAAGGCCACACGTGAAGGTGGCAGGTGTGATAGACCATGGAGTGTAGGGGGGACGAGTCTCTGGGGCTTGGACTTTTGCAGAACTAGAAGTGAGGGGATGGGCTGGTGTAGGGAGTTACAGAGTGGGAAGGAGGGGAAAGGCAGGTAGGTGTATCAGGGGAAGGAATGCAGAATTGAGGGGATACCTGGCAGGTCCCCCAGCAGCTTCCTGTCCTAGAGGAGAAGCAGAGTCCTGCCTGTGTCTCTCCCAGAGTGCGTCCCAGCCCACCTGCCTCGGTCTGCCGTCTCCTGCAGCCTCGACACTCCCTGCTGCGTCAGGCCTCTGTTCAAATGTCACTTGACACTCACGTACCTGCTGCTTGCCCAGCCTCCATCAGGCGCTGCTGGCTCTCCTGTGCTGTGGATTGTCTATTGTTTCTGTCCATCCAGCTCCACTGGAACGTAAATTCCACAAAGGCCGGGGCTTGTTCCTCCACTGCTGGGCCCGGTTCCCGTCTGTGGCGCAGAGGACAGGTGTGGGCCGGCAGACATGCGACTTTAGTGCCCCCTAAATCTCAAAGCCCGCATTTTCCTAACAGCTCTAAAGTCAGAACTGATGAATTATCAGTAGAGCAGGATGGTTTTCGGTTATGTCATTTGCTTTTTTTTTTTTTTTCTTTTCTTTGCGCCCCCCTCCCCCCCAAGGTTCCTAGTCCTAAGCGGAAGTTGGAAGAACCAGTTCTAGAGTTCAGGCCTCCCAGGGGAGCGATCACCCAACCACTGAAAAAGCTGAAGATCAACGTTTTCAAGGTCCACAAATGTGCCGTGTGTGGCTTCACCACCGAAAACCTGCTGCAGTTCCACGAACACATCCCTCAACACAAATCGGACGGCTCGTCCTACCAGTGCCGGGAGTGCGGCCTCTGCTACACGTCCCACGTCTCCCTGTCCCGGCACCTGTTCATCGTGCACAAGCTGAAGGAGCCGCAGCCGGTGTCCAAGCAGAACGGGGCCGGGGAAGACAGCCAGCAGGAGAACAAACCCAGCCCGGAGGACGAATCCCCCGACGGCGCCGTGTCAGACAGAAAGTGCAAAGTGTGCGCAAAAACTTTCGAAACTGAAGCTGCCTTAAATACTCACATGCGGACACACGGCATGGCCTTCATTAAATCCAAAAGAATGAGTTCAGCTGAGAAATAGCCACAGATGTTCCATAAGGAAAATCCCTGTCCACATTGGAATAAAAAAGACATTTTTGTTACAAAAAGTTCACAGTATAATAGAGTTAACAGTACTATCTAGGCTGTTGCAATATATTCTCTTTCCACCTACCCTCAACCTGGTCGTATATATCCTCGATAAGTATTAAAGCAGTATTTGAGTTTAAAAGAGTTTGTATATATTTAAAGGAATAACTTTTTATACTCTTTGTTACATGTTTGTATCAGTATTTAGTGGAAAACATTGAGTTGGTTTTTTTTTTTTTTGGGTTAGAATTTCTTTTTTGTACTGTTTCTTTACAACAGAGTTCTTAGTAACAGGGGCAGTTCCTGAATTCGAATAAATCATTTTGTATGTTACGAATTTGAATGGGTTAACTAATTACAGGCTGAAATAATGCCTTTTTTAGTGTTTTTAATTTTTAGAATTCACTACATAAATTATAGGTAATCGTGGGTCTCAAAAACACTAGGAACTTTTAAGTGTCTTAGCGCCGCCCTCGGCGAGCGGGCCGCGGGGCGCAGCTGCACTCCGGTGCGGGCGCGGCGGGTGCCAGGCCGCGCCACTCAGTATTTAAAGCAGCCTTGCAGGCGGCCTCTGTCCCCGCAGTGGGTAAAAAAACTTAGGCCAGGAATCCAGGAAAGAATGTAGCTTATTACCTTAATTGCATCTTGAGGAATGGGAAACCCGAGGGTATTCTAAAAGGGAAGCGAAAACACATATTTTGGTTGTTTTCCGGGCGACGTTTGCAAGGCCAGCTTACAAGAGCACAAGGAGATGAAGTTACGAAAGGGCTGGACTACTATAAAAGTTACAAATACGTAGTTAGACCAATAGATTTATATAGTCAGGTTTTTTTGTCATGTAATTTATTAACTTACAGAAACACAACTAAGAATATCAAGTATTTCTCTGGCTCTTGACAGGAAGAAAAAAAAATCTCAGTTGACTTAACCCTTTGCTGTCAAAAGAGTTGGTGTTTCCTGTTCTGGGTGCTACTGCCAAACGTCCTGGTACTTAGAGTTGGGATGCACAACTTCAACCACCGACTTATCAATGCAGCAGCCTGTGTGTTGCAATTGGCCATTAGATTACGCACTGAGCCACCTGGGTTTAGTTCCGTCATTTCAATAAGTATATTTCATGTCAGTAGTTCTGCTTTGTTAAGTGCAGCAGAGGTACTCTTCTGTCCCTTCCGTTTATAGTTCTCTGGGAGAGTTCTATTTTTTGGTTTTTGTTTTGTGTTTTCTTTTGCATTTTATATCTTGTATTTATCCCTGAACATGTTTTGTACTTTTTTTTTTTTTTTAAGAAAAATTCTTTTGTGTATATATAGATACTTGCATGATATACTGTAGTCAACGTTCGGTTCCTCAAAAGGTCTTGCTGCTGTCAGGTGTTATGCACTACATCATCGTAACTGTATTAAACACATTTCATATGTAAATAAACGTGGGACATTTGGCCCTGTGCTTCTGTGAGAGAGTTATTGGTGGTGGGTCTCTGACATCTTCATGAAGTTTAGGAAGTGATTAGTCTTAGGGACAGGCTACGGGATATTGCAGAATTCTTCCCACTCAGAAGAATGCCATATTCATTCTCATTAGTAATCAGCTATTGTCACTTTCTCGTTGGCTCCATCGGTACCATCCGAAGGTGTGATTATTCTTCAACTTGAAACTCAATTGCTGTTACTTGTTATATCTGTATTGCTCTGAGTTGTATTCATAGCACTTTCATTGTTTCTGCATTTGAACCTTGCAATAAACCTGTGTGGTCGGCCACGCAGGTCGGAGTAGCCTAGTTTTACAGTTGAGGGAGCTAAGCTCAGATTAAGTTCTTTGCCTAAGCCCTCATCGCTGGTAAGTGGCTTTGCATATTAGAACCCAAATATTTTGCTCTAAATATAGTGCTCGCTCTATGTGGTTATGTACATATTGATAAATACTCATTTATTCAACAAATAAAAAGTATGTGCAAAACATGATACAGAATTTTTGTTTTCGGCACACTATGGCTTTTATAAGATAACCTGAAAGTCTTTTCATTCTTTAATGCATAGAAATATTTGATATAATATGAAATTAGTATCTGTTCAATACTTAGTTGAGTGCAAAAGAAAGTTTTAAAAAATGCCCAGTGCTGGCTGGCTTCAGCAGCACATATACTAAAGTTGGAACAATACAAAGATTATCATGGCCCCTGTGCAAGAATGACCACAATATAAAAAATTTTTAAAAAGCTCAGAGATCCAAGAATGAAGAAACTGAAATCCAGAGTAAAAAACGACTACACAGTGATATGGCCCTAGGGAGAAACCTAGGTGGCCCAGCTGAAGAGGGAATTGGTAACATGGAAGATAGATGTTGAGAAAATTAACCTGGAATACAGCACAGAGATGAGGGAGGGGATGGAATGCAGGAAAAAAGCTCAAAATGAGAAGATCCAACTTTAATAGAAGTTCCAGAAAGAAGGACTAGAATTGGGGAAAGGTCAGTGTAGAAAGTTCTTAGCCATCAGTGAAAGACATGAATGCTGAGCAAAAATCCACACTGGAACCTAAGTTCTGCCGCTTCTTCATTAGTTACAGATGCTGGGTGTGGCTACTTGGAAAGGATACTGGGGGGGCATGCTCGGTGCATTCCTAGGAAGCCCATTTAACTCTGTTTAGTATAGAAGTGGGAGCTGAGGCTGGAAGAGTAGACTCTGGCCAAGGTATAAAAAGCCTTGAATGACAGCCTAAAGGATTGGACCTGGTAGTGCTGTAACCAGATGCAGTGTTTAGCATGGATGGTGGGGGAGTATATCAGGACAGGTCAGGTTATGCCCTGGTTACAACCCAAAGTCTAAATGGCTTGTCACAAGACATGTCTTGTTTACATTCAGTGTCCGTCATGTCCGTATCTCCTGGTCCCAATTACCCCACTATCACAAAAGTTGTTAGTTACTGGAGTAGAGGGAAAGTGCAATGAAATGCTCCGGCCCAGAAGTGACCAATGTCACATCTCATAACTTACTGGCCAAAACCAGTTACATTGTCCCATCCTGTCACAAGGAGGGCAGGAAGTACAGTCCTATGTGTCCAGAAAGCTGAAAATACTTGAACAGCATAAACGACCATCACAGGAATGAAGTTTAAATTAACGAAGCTATGGTGGTAACACAGTGTGAAGATGTGGCCTAGGGTAGCAGGAGTAGGCTTGACAAGAGGCTTCAGTTGCAAGCAGCATCTCAGAGGTTGCATCAAGAGGGTTCTGTAATGCGGTATACAGAGGAGTCTGAGCTGTGAAAGTTCAAGCTTAGGTGACTTCTTAAAGTGTTCTCAAGGTTTAGGTAAATATGGAAGTAAAAATTAAGAGCTGGCTATGGGGAAGATCTTTTTATATATATATACACACACAAGATATACACAAGTTTTCGTTTCTATGTGGTTGGGTGATTTTTTGTTTTATCAGTAATTAAGTAACAGAGCCGGGCGTGGTGGCGCACGCCTGTAATCGCAGCTACTTGGGAGGCTGAGGCGGGAGGATTGCTTGAGCCCAGGAGTTCAACATTAGCCTGGGTAACACAGGGAGATTTCATCTCTTGAAAAAATAATTCACAGAAATGCATAAAGAAGAATGCCATCAAAATAATAATTACAGAGGAAGGAAATAACAGAGGATGTAAACAGGTGGAAGACCATACCATGCTTGTGGGTTGGCAGAATCAACATTGTTAAAATGTCTATACTACCCAAAGTGACCTACAGAGTCAATGCAATCCCTATTAAAATACCATCATCATTTTTCACAGATACATAAAAAATAATTTTACGCTTCATATGGAACCAGAGAAGACCCTGTATAGCAAAAGCAATCCTAGGCAATAAAAACAAAGACTTCAAATTATACTACAAGGCTATGGTAACTAAAACATCTTTGCACTGGTACAAGAACAGGGACATTGACTAGTAGAACAGAACAGAGAACCCAGATATAAAACCATCCTCATATAGCTATCTAATCTTTGACAAAGCAGACAAAAACATATACTGGGGAAAAGAATCCTTATTCAATAAATGGTGCTGGGAAAACTGGATAGCCACACGTGGAAGACTGAAACACGATCCACACCTTTCACCTCTCACAAAAATCAACTCACGCTGGGTAACAGACTTAAATCTAAGGTGTGAAACTACAGAATTCTAGAGGAAAATGTTGGAAATACTCTTCTAGACATCGGACTAGGCAAAGAATTTATGAAGAAGACCCCAAAGGCAATCACAGCAGCAACAAAACTAAATAAATGGGACCTGATCAAATTAAAAAGTTTCTGCACAGCCAAAGAAATTGTCATGAGAGCAAACAGACAACCTACAGAATAGGAGAACATTTTCACAAGCTACACATCCGATAAAGGACTGTTAACTAGAATCTATTTAGAACTCAGGAAAATCAGCAAGGAAAAAAATCAAACAACTGTATTAAAAAGTGGGCAAAAAACATGAACAGACACTTTCCAAAAGACGACAGAATAATGGGCAACAAACATGAAAAAATGCTCAACATCTCTAATCATCAGGGAAATGCAAATCAAAACCACAACGAGATACCACTTATCCCCAGTGAGAAAGAATGGCCATTATTAAAAACAATATCCCAAAACAATAAATGTTGGCATGGATGTGGAGAGATAGGAACACTCTTACATTGCTGGTGGGACTGCAAACTAGTTCACCCTCTGTGGAAAGCAATATGGAGATACCTTAAAGTGATACAAGTAGATCTACCATTTGATTCAGCAATCCCACTACTGGGCATCTACCCAAAAGAACAAAAGATATTCTATAAAAAAAGACACTTGCACTCAAATGTTTATAGCAGCACAATTCACAATTGCAAAGATATGGAAACAATCCAAGTGCCCCTCAATAAATGAGTGGATTAATAAAATGTGGTATATGTATATCATGGAGTACTATTCAGCTATAAGAAACAACAGTAATATAGCACCTCTTGTATTTTCCTAGCTAGAGCTGGAACCCATTCTACTAAGTGAAATATCCCAAGAATGGAAAAATAAGCACCATATGTACTCACCAGCAAATTGGTATTAACTGATCAACACCTAAGTAGACATATAGGAATAACATTTATCGGGTGTCGGGCAGGTGGGAGAGGGGAGGAGGGGATGGTATATACATACATAATGAGTGAGATGCACACCATGGGGGGATGGACTTGAAGCTTGACTCCGGCGGTGGGGGGTGAGGGGGAGGAAAGGCAACACATGTAACCTAAACATTTGTACCCCCATAATATGATGAAATAAATCAATAAATAAAATAGAAACCAGACCAAACACACACAATACTTACAAAATGAGAAAGAGGAAAACATAGGCTTAGTCTACATGGCATAGACCACTTCTTCCTCCCAAACACATTTTCTGCAAATTCCTAACTCCTACCACAGTAAACAGTCCAAAGAACAACTGTTCCATCCTTATTCTTTGGTGGGAGTGCCTCACCAGTGTCAGTGGGCTGGTGGAGTTTCTATCCCAGGATCTTGGACAAATAGTAAAATTTCCTCTTGAAAGCTTCAGGTATCCAAGAGTAATATAAAATATTATTCATATGAATATATCCATCATGCAATGAGTACTTTTTTTTTAAATGCCTAGTTGGAAGGCAAAAAAAGGAAATTGTGCTTGAAAAACTTTATAAAATATGACTTAGAGGAAACCTTCATCTATCCCAAAGGATAGCCTGAAAATAAAGAGGGGTTTGCCAAATGTGGAACGCTGTTTATGCCATTTAGTTTACACATACACACACTTGGCAAATCTCAGTTGTTATGAAGATTCCAGATTGTAGCACTTAAGCATCTTCTAAATAAGGAAGCTATACTTAGTTACCTTAAAAATTTGGCTTCTACTCAGGCATAATTCATTCTTTGCTTAAATGAAGCCTTGAACCTTTCTGATTTCTTTGAAAAATCTTTGTTTTTGTTTTTTCAGTTAGGAAGCTCACATCCTTAACTAGTTAATTGCAAGCCTTTGGGATATGACAATATGAACTCATTTCTTTGCAAAGATCATGGTAAGCACAAAACAATCTATAGTAGATGCACAAAACTGAAATAGAAAGGATTCAAAGCACACCTCCACAGAAAACCATCAAATCACAAAGGAAGACAGCAAGATTGGAAGAAGCAAAGTATACCCCAAACAACCAGAAAACAAATTATAAAATGGCAGTAGGAAGCTCTTACCTAGCAATAGTCACTTTGAATGTAAATGGATTAAATTCTCCAATAAAAAGACCGAGTAGCTGAATGGATTAAAAAAAAAAAAGATAAGACCCAGCTATATGCTACCTGTGGGAGACTGACCGCTCTTTAAAGATACACAAAGTGAAAGGATGGGGAAAAATATTCCATGCAAATGAAATGCAAAAGAGAGCAGGGGTAGTAATACCTATATCAGACAAAAATCAACTTTAAGTCAAAAACTATAAAAAATAGATCAGGCACAGTGGCTCATGCCTGTAATCCTAGCACTTTGGGAGGCCAAGGTGGGAGTATTGCTTGAGGCCAGGAGTTTGAGACCAGCCTGGGCAACATAGTAAAACACTATCTCTACCAAAATGACAACAACGAAACCCAACCTGTAAAAACAGACAAAAATGGACATTATATAATGATAAAGGAGTCAATTCATTAAGAGGTCATAACAATTGTAAATAATATATGCACCCAACAGTGAAGCACCTAAATATATAAAGCAAACGTTTATACAATAATAGTAGGGGACTTTAATATCCCAAACTACAACAGTGGCTAGATCATCCAGACAGAAAATTATTAAGGAAATATGGGACTTGATCTATATTTTAGACCAAATGGACCTAACAGACATACACAGAACACCCCATCCAACAGCAGAATATACATTCTTCTGGTGCACACAGAACTTGCTCCAGGATAGAGTATATGTTAGTCCACAAGACATCTGAACAAATTTCAAAGGATTGAAATCACATCAAGCATCTTTTCTGCACACAATGGTACAAAACTAGAAATCAGTAACAGGAGAAATCTTGGAAAATTCACAAATATGTGGAAATTGAACATGCTACTAAATGACCAATATATCAGAGAAGAAATAAAAAGGAAACAAAAAATATCTTGTGGGCCGGGCGTGGTGGCTCACGCCTGTAATCCTAGCACTCTGGGAGGCTGAGGTGGGTGGATTGCTTGAGGTCAGGAGTTCGAAACCAGCCTGAGCAAGACCCTGCCTCTACTAAAAATAGAAAGAAATTAATTGACCAACTAAAAATATATATACAAAAAATTAACTGGGCATGGTGGCACATGCCTGTAGTCCCAGCTACAAGGCTGAGGCAGTACAATCGTTTGAGCCCGGGAGATTGAGGCTGCTGTGAGCTAGGCTGATGCCATGGCACTCACTCTAGCCTGGAGCAACAAAGTGAGACTCTGCTTCAAATATATATATATATATATATATATATATATATCTTGTGATAAACGAAAATGGAAACAACATACCAAAATCTATGGGATGCAGCAAAAGCAGTTCTAAGACAGAAATTTACAGCAATAAATGCTTATATCTCTGCAAAAAGCCTCTCTTCCTGCAACTAGAAGCTTCTAGGCTAGCCAGTCTAGCCAGGCTAGCCACCATTCCCTCCAAACCACCCAATCTGAGTAGCCCAACCTCAGTACACATGGTTCGGGTATGAGGCAGAATTTAAGACTTTGCTGTCAAGTCTTTTCTCTTCGCTTCTATTCCCCCCTCTCCACAGTCCCAATGTGTTTTGGTGAACATTTCAGTAAAGACAATACATTAGACAAAACTTTCATAATCTTAGCCTATGTTTTCCTGGGAGTTTGCTTATTTATATTGGCTGCCTTCTTTGAAAGGGTAGATCTGGGAGTGCCCAACATTAGATTCTATTTCAATTAGGGTCCCGGCAGGACACAGATAGCACACTAGAAAAGGTTTAACTTTCAAGAAATCAAGGGAAGGGCTGGGCGCAGTGGCTCATGCCTGTAATCCTAGCATTCTGGGAGGCTGAGGCGGGCGGATTGCTCGAGGTCAGGAGTTCAAAACCAGCCTGAGCAAGAGCGAGACCCCGTCTCTACTATAAATAGAAAGAAATTAATTGGCCAACTAATATATATAGAAAAAATTAGCCGGGCATGGTGGCACATGCCTGTAGTCCCAGCTACTCAGGAGGCTGAGGCAGGAGGATTGCTTGAGCCCAGGAGATTGAGGTTGCTGTGAGCTAGGCTGACACCACGGCACTCACTCTAGCCTGGGCAACAAAGCGAGACTCTGTCTCAAAAAAAAAAAAAGAAAAGAAAAGAAAAAAGAAATCAAGGGAGGGACAATATGCAGGGCTGCGGGCTGGAACAAGGGATGTTGAGGCACCCAGGGACTAGCAACAGTGGGGAGCCGTCCTCAGGACTGAGAAGCCCGAGTGGGGCAGGGGGGGAGCTAGAGCCACGGAACAGGGACACTCATTGGTAGCCACTGTCAGGACCACAGCTACGCTAGGAGGGTGTGAGGAGGAAGATTACGGGGAAGCTGCCTCCTTACACTCAAAGCTTTCCTGCCCACACCTCCCACTGGCCAACGCTATTAATAAATAAAAGGTAGAAGACAAGCAAGCCGCAGTGAAAGCCGGTAGATGTCAGCGCACCGGGAAAAGCAGGACAGAGGGGGGTGGATGACGGATCTGGGGTGCAGGGTAGGAGGCTGCGAGGATCACACACACCTGCCACGTGCTTTCACAGGTGCATGTCCTACACCTGCTTTTCTCAACACGCATCTCACCCCCTGTAGGCAGGCTGTCAGATGGAACACGCGACTTTGGATTCTACATTTAGCTTTTCTTTCTAATTACCTACCTCGCCAGGTTTATCCTGGAGTTGTATCCTTTCCCCAGTGGCTATTTTTGACTCAAGGAAACAGAACAGTGTTTTCCAGAAAATATTCTTTACCAGTTTATGTAGTTCTGACTCATCGTGCAGTACTATTTATGCTGTTTCACAGTATTTAGGGAACTGATTATTCAATTTGCTTTGCTGTTTTATTGCAAGCTGCATATTTCCAAGCTTTTCTTATCGTTATAATTGCACATTGCCCTACGACGGCGGATCTGTTTCTAAACACCATGCGTTGCAAGACCATGTTTCTACCTAGGGGCGCTCATCATTAGAGTGCGCCCCACCACGCCTCCCATCAGTTCCAGGAAGCGTGGGTTGAGCCCAAGAGTAATTTCCTGACCTTCAGGTCAACTCAGGCTTAATTAGATTGGTTATTTCATTTATTTTCTGAAAAAGAACAAGGCAGGCCTAGATCTGATTGGAGAGGGTGGTGTGATGTTGACAAGAGCCAACAGAGAGCAGAGCTGCCTCTTCCACCTTTCCAAGGTGAGCAGGGGTAATAATGGATATTTATTTTGCCAGTTCAGTATCTGAGCTTCCCCCTCCAGTGTTGGGGGGATCTGCCATCGTACGAATCTTGGCAAGAGATGGGTACAAGAGGTCAGAAGGCCACTCACCCTGACCCCTGGCGTTTCACTGTAGCCGAGGTATGGCCAGTGCCTGACCACAACTGTGCTCCTGCTTCCGCTCTCCAGTATGTGATACAAAGGAGCAGGGACAGTAGAATGCATCCGTCTGGTGGCCATGGTCACAGTGACTTGGGATTGAGAGTAATCCTGTGCACTGCACTTGTTTGGTCAGGGTGACGGGGTCTGTCTGCCTTTAAGCAATCACTGAGCTGTCTTGGACCCAAGGAGCACTGAAGTCTCATGAAGACCCAATGATGTTTAGACTCTTGGTTCCCTCTGAACAAGACACCATCCAAACAGCACGCCAACATCAGTCATCTTCTGGAATGTTCTTCCCCCAGTCATTCCCATGAGGGCCTCTCCACTTCTCTCTAGTCAGCTGAGAAGCTCCCTGGCCAGAGCACCTCCCTTCCCCCCACCCCCTTGCTGACCTGTGCCTGCCCTCCCACAGCACACACCCTCTGGGCTGTCCTCCTGTGTGTGCCCCATGTTTTTTCTCCCTAGTATTTATCGCTGTCTGCCATGCCCTGGATGAATGTTTTAAGCTCTTCCATGAACTCTCCTTGCTTTCGAATCTGCAGTTGCCATTTCCTCCCACTGCAAGAGGCATTCTTCCTTTTGCAGTCCCAGAGCTGCAACTCAGCAGCTCTGTTATGTCCCCCCTCAGGTTGGTACTTATTGACAGCAAAGACCCATCCTTGTTTTCCCAAACCCATTGCCAGATGATGAGAGGCCTAATGTCCTTTCCTTTCCAATAGCTACTTTCTTGAATAAAATGACTATGTCATAAATAACAGCCCCAGCCAGCCGATGGCTGTGCTTTCAGGAAAGGAAGGCATGATTTATTTTCACGTCCTATTTTTATGCCAAGCAAACTGCCTCGCATAAAACAGGTGCCTCAAATATCTTTGTAAAATGACTGAGTTTCCTTGAAACTTGATTAGTCATAATTTTATTTCTTAGGGGTTAGGACAAACATTAGAAGGGTCCTGAGCTATTAATTACCCCAAAGAAAGATTTCTCTTTTTCCTTCTTATTTAGTTGGTGTTTTTGTTTTTTGTTTTGAGACAGGGTCTTGCTTTATCTCCTGGGGTAGCATGCAGTGGTGTCATCAGGGCTCACTGCGACTTTAAACTCGTGGCTCAAGCATCCTTCTGTCTCAGCCTCCTGAGTAGCAGGGACTACAGGCATGTACCACTATACCTGGCTAATTTTTCTATTTTTTGTAGAGATAGGGTCTCACTATGTTGCCCAGGCTGGTCTCAAACTCTTAGCCTCAAGCAATCCTCCTACCTTGGCTTCCCAAAATGCTAGACTACAGGCCTGAGCCACTGTACCTGCCCTAGGTGGTGTTTTACAATGATTTTAAGTGGTTTTTGTTACTAATGATTAAAATGTGGCATGTGGGTTCTGCTTATTATATTTTTTTCCCTGCTTGACAAAAGATGGAATATTTAACACAGAATTCTAAAAGCAATATCATTCTTATTTTCAGTGACTATGCAACATCAGCAACTGACTTGGGAATCAGATTTTTCTGTTTAATCATTCATAAATACAGTCTTCCCTCAGTATCCAAAGGCAATTGGTTCCAGGATCCCCAAGAATACAAAATCCACAGATGCAAAAGTCCCTGATACAAAATGGTATAGTATTTGCATATAACCTATGTACATCTTCTCGTGTACATTAACATATTAACTGCCATGTGAGTTGTATTTAACTCATGCTAGCTTTGAGCCCAGGGCCTTGTGAAGCATATGTAACTCACATGTCTCTTCACCTTGGGAGCCATGAGAACTATTTTTCAAGTTGCATATAACTCATACATAGAAAACACATTTTTCATTTAATTAGAAAGGATCATTTTGTTCTTAAAGTTTTTATTCTATTTTTGTAATAAAACACCATGGCCCCAAGAAAAAAATTTTTTCTCTACTGTGGCAGTCAATGTGTTAAATCATCCCTAGATTACTTATAATACCTAATACAATGTAAATAGTTGTCATACTATATTGACTTTTCATTTGTATTATTTTTTATTGTTTTCCCCCACATATTTTCTATTCATCATTGGTTGAATCCACAGATGCAAAGATCAGCAGATAAAAAGGGCTAACTCTATTCAAATGATCTAAACCTCTATTTCTTTTCCCCTAAGAGGTGGAGTCTTGTTTTGTCACCCAGGCTGGAGTGCAGTGGTGCAATCATAGCTCACTGCAGCCCGGTGAAGCCATCCTCCCGCCTCAGGCTCCTGGGTAGCTGGGACTACATGTACCCTCACCACCACACCTGGCTACCTCTAGTTTTATCAACCCTCCACTTTTCTTTTTAATGCAGCAAGTTAAACAAGAGAAATACATTTGTCATTGAGAGCTCTAATGCTAACAAACATTTGTTTATAACTCAAGAGCGTATGTAATATTTTAGTATGATCAGCTCTAAGTTCAGACTGCAAACAACTGCATGAGCTGGGCAGCGCTTATGATTTCACAGGTGGGGAAAATTGATCCTCCTCCTGAGAGACGCAGGACTTAAACTCTGCTTTCTGGTGCCAAATTAGGTTCTCATTTTACTACAAGTTGTTGCTTTCTCTGTGTAGTTCCAGGTTGAATGCTATCTTTCATTTTTTGTGGTGGTTGTTGCATTGAAATCTCAATTTCTACTTCAATTAGGCAACATCCTCAGAGCGGTGTAATAACCACCAACACATTAAGAGTAGAAAATGCTGGCCGGGCGTGGTGGCTCACGCCTGTAATCCTAGCACTTTGGCAGGCCGAGGCGGGTGGATTGCTCAAGGTCAGGAGTTCGAAACCAGCCTGAGCGAGACCCCGTCTCTACCAAAAATAGAAATAAATTAATTGACCAACTAAAAATATATATACAAAAAATTAGCCGGGCATGGTGGCGCGTGCCTGTAGTCCCAGCTACTCGGGAGGCTGAGGCAGTAGGATCGCTGAGCCCCGGAGATTAAGGTTGCTGTGAGCCAGGCTAATGCCACGGCACTCACTCTAGCCTGGGCAACAAAGTGAGACTCTGTCTCAAAAAAAAAAAAAAAAAAAAAAAAAAAAGAGTAGAAAATGCTTTTGAATGCAGACTTGGAGGATTTCAAAGTTAGAGGAGACCTTAAAGGTAATTTGTACAAGAACCACCTGAGGCTTGAATCTCTTCTTTAACACCCTCATCCGTGTTCAATCAACATTTGAGCATCTCCAAGGCTCCATATCATTGGAAAGAGCTCAATTCATCTTTGAGTAGTTGGGGCACTAGAAAGTTCTTTTTTCTTATTTCAAAATTATACCCTTTGTAACTTGAATCTAATGTGTTTTTTTTTCCCTAGAAGCTATTTACTCAATAGTACCTTAACTATTTCAGCTTGTATTACTAAATGTTTTTTTCTTTAAGCCAACAACAAAAAATGGTAACAAATCACCACAATAGCTACTGTTTATCTAGGGTCTCCCACAGGCCAGATACAGCAGTATCTCCTTGTACATACATTATCTGCTGGATGTGTAAGGGGCCTTTAGAAACAAAGATAACAATAGCTAATTATTTTTTAGTATTTACAGTGGGGCAGGTTCTCTTTAGTATTTTAAATATATTTAAATTTCACAATTCCAAGAGGTAGGGACCATTATTATCCTCATTTTCCCCATGAAGCCAGCGAGGCAGCATCAGTTGCTCTAGGTCATACAGCTAGTAAGTGACGGCTTTGGCTCTTAACCACTGCACGAAGTACCTCTGAGAAAATGCCAGGGAGATAAAAAGAGCACCGTGCTTGCCCTCTTGCAGTTTCTGGTCTGTAGCAGCAAGGGAGGCAGAAATACACATCCTTGATGTGAGGTAAAGGAGTATGCAAAACGATCGGGGAGCAGAGAGGGCAGGCTGTCCTCACCCAAGAACACAGCCAACAACCACTTGGAAGAGTAAGTAGGAGGAGAGGAGTCACGTTCAGGAGGAGGTGGGCTGGGAGAAGGGCATGCTGGACAAAGGGCACGCTACGACCAAAGGAACAGAGATGAGAGACAGCGGAGTGTACAAAGACAGGGTAGCGGTCTGGGATGCTAGAAGATTCTCTGAAGCCAACTGGCAGCAGGAGGTACAACCGAGTCACCGCCACCCCCAGCTGCAGATGTGTTCCGCAGCGAACACAAGGTCTGCAGACGTTGCATCACATGTTAAATGGAGACATGGAGGGTACTATTTAAAGAAAGCCTTTCTGGAAGAGGAATATTTACACCATAAGAAATTCATATCGACACATTTTATCTTTTCTTAAAGTAGGTGAGCACCGTTACCACGGTCCTTTGTCACATCATTTCCTTGTCAGGATGTGCGTTCTAATCCCCGTGTGGATGTGTGTGCATACTCGTCCTACTGCAGTAGGACAGGGACAGTTCAGCACCCCCACACGGATACCGCCCTCCAAGTCCAGCAAACGCATCAACAGATGCATAACCTACCCAGACGATCCTCTTTGCTTATCATTCATCCAAATGTTTTATAACTTGGATTCATCATCATTCTTGGGCAAAAACCAAATATTGCTGCTTATTTTTTTTAAACTCAATGACATACAGCAGATAATCTAACCAGAGAACATCTAGCTTTATCTCGCTGGAAATGTTAATCTGCATAACTAAAGGAAGCCAGGTGGTCAGCGGCCCCCACGTCCACACTGACATTTTACTCCACAATAACAAGTTGTGTATTAATTGGTTTCCATGGTTTGTTCATCTCGGCCGCTTTGCAGGTGGCAGAGGAGATGCAGCTTGTCTCTCTGCCTGTTAAGAAGTGAGCGATGTTACATTCACCCCCAACACGTTATACACCAGTGTTTCATAAATAGATGGCTCCTTGTCTAAGAAAGGAGGTGTACCCTGGCAGGGTAAGAGACCGTGATGGGCCCCACTTTACTGTTTTGCCTGCTTTCTTTCCCATTTAGTTTTGTTTTTCCTGCAAGAAACATTTCTCTCAAGTGCATGCAAGATACTGATGAATTCCTTTCCGATCTGAATTCAGTGAAGCCCCAAGAATACGCTGTAAGAAGTAAGTAGGTTTCTCCCTGGCCCGTTGGGCAGGTGAACACAAGGCAGTCTGAGGTTGGTGCTGGGAGCATTCTAGACAAATTCTTGAGAATTAAAAACACAGAGCCAAATAGAGAAGATAAGCCTTAATTTACAAGTTGCGCCAAGAATCAAGGAGGGAGGAAGAGTTTTTACTGCAGAAGGCTCTGTTCTCCAGTCCAGCCAGCAGGAATAGCAAGACGACCAACCTCTTGATGGGAATTGTTTATACATTGCACGATGCCGTTTTACTATTATTGACGTTGACAACATTTCACTGTTGTAGAAGATGGCATGGCTTGTTTCTCTTTCTATCATTTAGTCTACATTTGATAATGAGTTTTCTCCTTATTCAGGGAAAAAGTCGTGCCTATTATGGGTTTGATAATAAATTAGAAGGAGTGTGCTGGTAAATGTATCGGGTCAAGCTGGAAGAAGTGAGATCGTAGCCAAGCCTCTTTGCATGAGATATGGATGGACTTCAGATGGCTGTAATTTGTTTTGTGAGTTTCCCAAACATTATTCTCACCAGTAAAGGGACACATACCTTCCTGTTGGCAAGGGGCAGTAAGTCAGATTGTTTTCCTTGGAGTAACCTCTCCTTCAAGAGAATGACTCATTGTTGATGCCGATGGAAACCACTAACAAGGAAAAATGTAAAAACTCACTCTTTCCAGAGCCAGATAAGCTAACATAGCAATTTCCACTCACATTTTGAATGCATGACTAATTTACTTTGTATTGAAAAACACTCAGTAGCATAACATATATCATAATGATGAACAAAAGCTTTGATCTAATATTTTTTAATTCAAAATAGTGTACGAGCTGAAGCAGTTGCCATTCTATACTGGATTAGATGCCCTGGTATTGAATGAAATGGTGGGAAAACACAAATCCAATTAATTCAATAGCCATCTTCAAGTCCCATTTTGAAACTGATTATGTTTTGCTACAACACTTGGTGATATTGATAGGGAACATTCTGACAAAACAGAGCCAAATACAGTGGCCAAGAAACTCCAGAAGGTGCAATGACTGGCTCAGATTTCTGGTGGTGAGGTGGTGGCACATATTGCCATCATTAGTCACAGCCATGTTAACACTGTATTTGCCTTGCAAGTTGCTCTAGGCATATACCAACCATGCTCCATCTGTAGGAGCCTGAACATTGAAAATCTTTTTTAGTTAAAAAATTTTTCCCAAGATAATGGTTCAAGAAAGGATCGAATGGTTTACATAAATGGGACAGACGACTGTTAATTTATTGTAATAGTTTTAACTGATTTTCATTCTATTGTATCAGAAAATTCTTGGCATTGTTGTGTTGACATTTTCCCTGAGATTTTTGAGCACAGCATGTGGTTCTGACCTTAGTTCTCAGTGTGGTTTTCCTGGCAGTCGTGTGGATGGGAAAATAATGAGAGTCTGTGGTTAGTGAGTACTTTTATGAGACAGGCACCCTTCTGCGGCCTGTGTAGGAGCTGTCCCATTTAATCCTAGCTACTCCCCTATGACGGGGAGAGGAGTGTCATTATCATTTCTGTTTAATCAGTGAGGAAACCAAACCACAGCCATGTAAAGTATCATGCCTGAAGTATGTGGTAGAAATAGGACTTGAGCCCATACAAAGCATCTGATTCCAGAGCCTGCACTTTCTGTCATTGCCTAAAACAGGCAACAAGAGAAATAAGAAAAAACAAAAGCAGAACCCAGCCACCAAAAGGAATGAAGCACAGCTACATGTACCGTGTTTCCCCCAAAATAAGACCTACTCATAAAATAAGCCCCAGCAGGATTCTAAGCATTTGTGCAATATAAGCCCTACCCCAAAAATAAGCCCTAGTGATGGGCATGGCTACATAGCATATCTGCACAACCCATGCATTTCGTCTCGGAGCGGTAAAGACAATGAGCAGCCCTTCTCATCTGCCCCATGAGAGCTCTATTGCTCAACATGAGAGATTGGGGCCAATGGTTCTAAAGGAAATAGAGTTGCAAGAAATTCAGGATGGAATTTGGGGTTTGGAGAGTTATGATTATGTTCCAGAAGACGACGATTTAACTATATTTGAATAAATGTAGATTGTTGGACCTTACTTAAAAAAAAAATAACACATCCCCTGAAAATAAACCCTAGGGTGTCTTCTTGAGGAAAAATAAATATAAGACCCTGTCTTATTTTGGGGGGAACACGGTACCAATGTGGAGGAATCATACAGAGATATCTTCTGCAGTACCTGAGTTTACACAAATGCAAATTAAGGCTCCATATCGCTCTATATGGCTCCACGTATGTGGTACAAATGCTAAAAAGCCACCATAATGAAAAGCTCCACATCCACTCTTGGGTTGCCTTGGAGGGGGTGGTGAGAGCAGGGATGCAATTGGGACACACTAAACTTTAAGTGATGGGTCAAGTTTTATTTTTTAAGCTGGTGATGAGAACATAGGCATTTGTTTTATTCTTTATGCTATTTAATACATGAACTATTGCATAATGACATTTTGAAACACCACCCCCAATCCCAAGTGCAGCGATGGTAATAGGTGTGGGCTGTATGTGAGGAGCTTGGACTATGGGCGGGGGACGGGGAAGTAAGGTGGAGAGGGGGTCCTTGAAATTCATGCCCAGAAGGGAATAGGAGCCACGACCGCTGCAGAGTAAGAGAGATTTGGATTCAGTCTGGCAGGGTGTAAGGTGGATTAAAGGGGGCAGACATCCCAGGAAAGACTACCTCTAAAATGAGGCTCTGTTCCTCTCTTTCCACCATCTTTCCCCTTTGCTTTCCAACAGTCCCACAATCCAGCACCTTAATGGAAACCAAATCCACCAGATACTTTTGTGTGCTTTGATTTTGTCACCCTCTTGGGTTCTCAGGTCTTATTTTACCCCCCTCTGCACTGCTGACGTCCTCAGGTGAGAGCACTGGGCTCTGTGCACCTGGTTTTGTTGTTTGAAACTTCAGAATCCACAGAAACCTACATGCAATCTCTTATCACGTACAAAAACCGTATCCTACAAGATCTCTGACATCCTGCCACCTGATTCATCATGCTTTCTCAATTTTCTTTCTGTTCAGGTACTATGGGATCTGCTGCCTTCCTCTTTCTTAACACTCGTCTATTTCCAGTTCAAGAATGGTCCCGTCTGGGATGTCCTTTTATGGAGATGATTGGTCTCCCTTCTCCTTACCTCTCTCTACCTGATCCCCTGGACTTTCCCCCAGGCACTTTGTCCCTTTCCTCATCGTCCTTTTCTTGTCAACGAATCAAGTTTTAGAGCCAGGACATGGCCATTATTCTAGGCTGGCCATACTAAGGCCTGGGATCTCCTGCTGGTTAGGCCAATGCCCAGCCGTGTGACTTCACCTAAGCCACCTTACCTTGCCCAACAAGTGTCCTCACCTGTGAAATGGCCCAATTCTGAAAACCTGCAGTGGCTTTAAAGAATTCTGATTCCTAGGCCAGCGGTGGGCTATAATCTGTCTACGCTGGCTTGTGATGGCCAATTGTTCAATTGTCAAACCAGTTGTTAAACAGTTTCACACACATTTACAACTAAATAAATTATATTAAAAATAAAATAGTCAGGCCGGGCGAGGTGGCTCACCCCTGTAATCCTAGCACTCTGGGAGGCCAAGGCGGGCGGATTGCTCGAGGTCAGGAGTTCGAAACCACCCTGAGCAAGAGCGAGACCCCGTCTCTACTATAAATAGAAAGAAATTAATTGGCCGACTAATACATATAGAAAAAATTAGCCGGGCATGGTGGTGCATGCCTGTAGTCCCAGCTACTTGGGAGGCTGAGGCAGCAGGATTGCTTGAGCCCAGGAGTTTGAGGTTGCTGTGAGCTAGGCTGACGCCATGGCACTCACTCTAGCCTGGGCAACAAAGTGAGACTCTGTCTCAAAAAAAAAAATAAAATAAAAAAAAATAATAAAATAGTCAACATTTATCACTTCCTATTTTATTATATTTTGCTATTATCTGTGCTCTTGAAGCTATTTTCTTTTTTTTTTTTTTTTTTAGGTGGGGGGGCAGGCAGAGTCTCACTCTCTTGCTTGGGCTAGAGTGCCGTGGCATCAGCCTAGCTCACAGCAACCTCAAACTCCTGGGCTCAAGGAATCTTCCTGCCTCAGCCTCCTGAGTAGCTGGGACTACAGGCATGCGCCACCATGCCTGGCTAAATTTTTCTTTTTTTAGTTGTTTGGTTAATTTCTTCCTATTTATAGTAGAGATCAGGCCTCGCTCTTGCTCAGGCTGGTCTCGAACTCCAGAGTTCAAGCAATCCTCCCCCTCGGCCTCCCAGAGTGCTAGGATTACAGGCATGAGCTACCGCGCCTGGCCCTTGAAGCTATTTTCATCTCTTGTGTCTGTGTGGTGAAGTTACTGTTTTGCTACTGCACACTGCCTTCTAACTTCAGGTTCAAGGTCAGCACCTCGGGAGCTAGAAGTCAGCCACGGGGAGCATCTTCCCCAGGGAAGGCAGCAATTGCTAATAAGGCTTTACTATCTAGTCTAAACTTAAAGGAATTGGTGGATAAAATGTTAAGAGTACAAATTAAACTTAAAAGTAGATAATGTCTATAAGTATTACATTATGAATAGCACAAAATGAGGAGGGAATATTCGTCGGTACTCAAACTGTCATCTGATTAGGCAAGAAAGCCGCACACATCATGGACCAATGAATGCAGTTCTGATGTACTTCTTTCTTGTTTCACATCTGTATTACTCATTAAAGTGCACACACAAAAAAAATTCACCATTCACATCAGGACTATACTTGGTCAACTGAAATCACAAATCGGCTATAGGTACAGGAGTTTGGAACAAATCAA
This sequence comes from Microcebus murinus, assembly GCF_040939455.1. Classification (NCBI taxonomy): domain Eukaryota; kingdom Metazoa; phylum Chordata; class Mammalia; order Primates; family Cheirogaleidae; genus Microcebus; species Microcebus murinus. The sequence goes on along the minus strand of NC_134120.1, from coordinate 15,438,055 downwards.
TGAAAGCATCCTGTGAGAATCAGCTGGGGACATGTAAAATTAATACTAAGGACAACCGTAAATTTCATTTTTTTTTCTTGGTAATTTATGTATGTTACAGGCTGAACTGTGTTCCCCTCAAATTTATATGTTGAAGTCCTAAGCCTAGTATCTCAGAATGTGATTGTAATTGGAGATAGGGTCTTCAAAGAGATAATTAAGCTAAAATGAAATGAGTAAGGAGGGCCCTAAACCAATGACTGGTGTCATAATTATATAAGAGATCAGGACACAGATGTGCACAGAGGGAAGACCCCATGAGAATAAAACCAGGAGGCATCTAGAACAACAGAGGCCTCAGCAGAAACCAAGCCTGGCAGCACCTTGATTTCAGACAGAGCCCCCAGAACAGTCAGAAAACGAATTCCTGCTGTGTAGGCACCCAGTCTGCTACTCCGGCATGCAGCCAACCAAGTGAACACGGCGTGCCCACATGCTCTTTATATCATATGATTTATAACAATACCCACTTAGAGAGTGCTGTGGATTGAATTGTGGTTCTCAAAAAAATATCCTGAAACCCTAATCCCCTAGTTTCTGTGGATATGACCTTATTTGGAATAGGGTCTCTGCAGATATATTAATAGTTAAATTAAAATAAGGAGATACTAGACTGGGGTGGCCCCTAATCCAATGATCAGTGTCCTTATAAGAGGGAAAGCTGGACATGGAGACACAGGAGATTGGAGTGATGTGCTTCCTGGCCAAGAAACGCCAAGGATTGCTGGCACCCTCAGAAGCCAGGGGAGAGGCACAGAACAGATGTCCACAGAGCCTCCGGAAGGAACCAGCCCTGCCAAGCCCTTGGTTTTGAACTTCTAGTCTCCACAACAGAGAGAGAGTAAATTTCTGTTGTTTCAAGCCACCCGGTTTGTGGAAATTGCAGACAGCACTAGGAAACTAGAACAAAGAGCCATGGCCTCTCACTAGAATCAAAAGCATACATTTGTCATCTAGAATGGAAAATAAAAGCCAATCTGCCTCAGGTCCTGGGACTCCTTTGCCCTGAGAGGTAGCAGACCCGCCCAGTGCGTGTGAGGTGGCATTATCACCATGTGCCCTGGCCCCCAAGGTTCCACCCGGTTTCAACATTTGCCTGCTCTTTGTTCCTTGGGGACAGCATGTGGGGAAGAAGGGAGGTCCCTGGTTCCCCAGCAGCCTGCAGGGCTTTTCATTTCCTGTTTTCTCTATTCTCATCACATCTTTGAAATCTTTCCCAGGAGCTACTCTTGCTCTCAAACATTCTTAACCCTTCCAGCCCCTTCTCCCTGGTTCCTACACCAAGTCCCCGAGCCTGCCCTGGTGGCCCAGATGCGGAGCTTCCTGGTCGGATCACTCACTCCCTTTGGCTTCATAGTCTCCTGTCTGTGTGCCTCATCTTCCCTTCTGGAAGCCCGGGCCAGGCTGAGGCTCCTGCCGGAGGTGAGGTGACAGTCACTCAGCGGACTATCACCAGTCTTTGCACCCCCCCCCCCAAGAGCCTTTGTTTTTCTGTGGCCAGTGGAGGACTGGTTATCACTCTATTTTCCATTTCTGAATGTTGCCTCTTTTTCCCCTTGTCGGTCTGGAGGACATTTTACTCAAGGCCAGGCCTGCTACTGGTGCTAGAGCTAGGGACAGAAAAGATGCTGACACTACGAAAATTTTTTTTAATAGAGAAAGGGTGATACAGTGGGCTCCAGTGACATTCTGGATTCACTGGTTATAAAATATCTGTGCCGTGGCAGACTAAAACACCCCCCCCCCAAAGATATCCATATCCTAATTCCTGGAACCTATGAATGTTACCTTAAATGGAAACAGGGTTTTTACAGATGTGATTAAATTAGGCTCTGAACATGTGGGGATTATCCTGGATTATCTGGGTGGGCCCTATATGCTACCACATGTATCCTTAGACGAGGGAGACAGACAGGTGTGACACACATGCACACACAGGTGATATGGCCACAAACCAAGGGGAGCTGCAGCCACCAAGAAGCTGGAAGGGCACAGGACAGACCCTCCCTGCAGCCCCCAGAAGGTGCACGGCACTGCCGACACCTGGACTTCAGCCCAGTGACGCTGATTTCAGACTTCTGGCCTCCAGCAGTGAGAAAATACATTCCTGTTGTTTTAAACCACCCAATTTGTGGTGATCTGTTACAGTAGTCACGAGAAACGAATACACATGCTATTCTTGTTCTTTAAGTCTAAGATTAATAGTTGACCAGACACAAGAGGGACTGCCAGGAGGCGTTTGCAGTGAGACTGCCTCAGGAATTGGGATATGAAATTGACAGCACGTTCATCTTTTTCCTGCCACATGGAAATCTCTGGCACGAGATGTTCACTCGTGACTTGTGTGTTCTGTGTCTTCGACTATATGGCGAAGACTAGTTTTTAAAAATCTCCAGTGTAACACAGCAATCTGGTAGGTGCTTAATACACATTTGGTGTTAATACTGATGATCATTTCAGGATTTGTTTCTGGCCCCACATTCCAGAACCTTCCGCTACCTTCAACTCCATGGTGTAAATGCATCATATTTTAAAATTTAAGACCATAGACCAAGGTCTTTTTTCTTTTATTCCAACCCAGAAATTAACCGACTCTACATTTTAATGTGCACATTTCATTGTCACTATGTGAGAAAGAAAATTTGTCTGCCAATTAGCACAGACTTGAGATGAGCTGTTTTTAATCTCTTGAAAATGAAACCTTGGAACAACTACCATGTGATCTGAAGTGGCAGGTGTGATTAATCCCTGGTTTATTTTACTCCTTCCTCCCAGGACAATCACAATGTATCTTGATTTGGATGGTGCCCATGTCCCAGCATCTTTTTAGGTTTTTGACAGAAATTCATTAAGGATGAGGTTGGAAAAGGGCAACTGTCCATTTGAGTTCATAAACAGAAAGGAAGCAAATGCAATTTAAAAATTAATGTAGTACACAAAATACGCCCAGCTAGACAACCACAAATGCAATCAGTTTATAAAGCAAAATACCAATTGGAAAAAAACTAGAATTTAATCTTCTCAAATGAAGAATCAGGTATCCTTCCACATGTTCCCTTCAGGGGTTTACCTAAGGGATAGACGGTATCAGTACTGACATCTCTCTTGTTTCTTTTTATTTATTTTTTTGAGACAGAGTCTCACTCTACTGCCTAGGCTAGAGTGCCGTGGAATCAGCCTAGCTCACAGCAATCTCAAACACCTGGGCTCAAGCAGTCCTTCTGCCTCAGCCTCCTGAGTAGCTGGGACTACAGGCATGCACCACCATGCCCAGCTAATTTTTTTCTATATATTTTTAGCTGGCCAATTAATATCTTTCTATTTTTAGTAGAGACAGGGTCTCGCTCTTGCTCAGGCTGGTTTAGAACTCCTGATCTTGAGTGATCCTCCCGCCTTGGCCTCCCAGAGTGCTAGGATTACAGGTGTGAGCCACCATGCCCGGCCATCTCTCTTGATTCTGTCTCTTTCCATGCTTATAGTTCCAGACCTTTAAACTTTAGGCTGCAGAGTTTGGGATACCCAGTCAGTGATGAAGAAGGGAATTTGAAAACCATTTAGTCTATTTATAATAAATGCACCTAGTTTTAAAAATTATTACTGGTTTTTCTGACACAGAGTGGACCTCAAAATATCTTTTTGGAACTGGATTTTGGGCATCTGAACTTAAGCTTTTCAAAGTTTAATTCAATCCAGCAAGTGTTCATTGAGCTCTTTCTCTGAGATAGACATTAATGAATTAAGACATGGCACGTTCCCCCTCCCAAACACGGGAGACAGACAGGTACATAAGGACATACCTTTTAGTGTGATACATTAAGCAAGAGTCTGGAATGATTCCCGGGGGAGACCATCCTTCAGCCAAGACTTCAAGGATGATCGAGGATTTGCCAGGCAGATAGGAAGGAGCATTTTCTACGCAGAAAAGCAGAAAGACAAACAAACGCTGGCCTGTCCGGTGCATTCCGTATCATGGAGCAGAGGAAACAAGTGCAGGGCAGGAGGATGAAGCAAGAGGAGCAAGTCTCCTCATGGAGGGCCTTTTAAACCCTGCTCAGGAGTCTGGAATTAATCCTAAAAGTCGGAGCAATCAAGCCCAGCTGCACCTGAGAATCACCTGGGAAATTATGAAAAACAATTCATGCCCAAACCCCAGCCCTGACCAATTAAGTCATCCTCTGCAAGGGTAAAAACAGGGCCTCGGTATTTTTAAAAACATGTCCCAGGTGATTCGAATGCTCACCAGGGCTGAGAATCATAGCTCTAAAAAAAAAAAATATTTGGGAAGTGTTTCTCAAAAGGGCCAGGTAGTGAGTATTTTCAGCTTTGTGGGCCAACTGTTGGTCCTACTCAACCCTGCTGTTCTGTGTGAAAGCAACACTGACCATATGTAAATGAGTGAGCTCGGCTTCCTTCCAACAAAACTTTTCTTTTCTTTCTTTCTTTTTTTTTTTTTTTTTGAGACAGAGTCTCACTTTGTTGCTCAGGCTAGAGTGAGTGCCGTGGCATCAGCCTAGCTCACACAACCTCAAACTCCTGGGCTCAAGTGATCCTCCTGCCTCAGCCTCCCGAATAGCTGGGACTACACGCATGCGCCACCATGCCCAGCTAATTATATATATATATATTAGTTAGCCAATTAATTTCTTTCTATTTATAGTAGAGACAGGGTCTCGCTCTTGCTCAGGCTGGTTTGGAACTCCTGGCCTCGAGCAATCCGCCCGCCTCGGCTTTCCAGAGTGCTAGGATTACAGGCGTGAGCCACCACGCCCGGCCAAAAACTTTTCTTAAAAGACAGGCAGAGCCCTGCCCTAGATGATGGGATGCCACTGAAGAATTTAAGAAATGATTTAAACTTTTTGTTTTGTTTATATGTGATTACACAAATGATACATGAATCCATCTATACTGTAAAGAAATCTAAACAATAAGACAAAGCTCAAGGCCTTTTTTAAAAATATTATTTATTTCTGTTTTTGAGATAGTCTCGTTCTGTTGCCCCAGCTGGAGTAAGTAGAGTGGTGTAATCATAGTTCACAGCAACCTTAAACTCCTGGGCTCAAGTGATCCCAAAGTATGAAAGCTACCCAACTTACTTTGTAAATTTGATTACAACTTTAATCCCAAAACTGGGAAAGGAAAAAAGAAAAAAGTAATATAAAGATGAGTACAGAAGGAATAAAACTGTTGAACTAATAAGAATCAGCACAGCAAGTTCAGCAAATTTGCCAGATACCAGAACAAATTACAAAAATCAACAGCATTTTTCCACACCAGCAGCCATCAATTAGAAAATATAATTGAAAATAAAATACCATGGAAAATAGCCAACTACACACTATTTAGGAATTGTCTTATGTATCTGCTTTAAGTTTACCAAGGGAAAAAAATGTAAAATTATAAGGATATAAAAAAAAAAAGATTTGTGTAAATTGCATGTTATCCAATGATGACTTAGTATAAAAATGATTTCACGCCTCCCACCCCATATAATCTATAAATCCAAAGCAATTTTAGTCAATGGTCTAACTGAATGTTTTGGGGAAGTTAATAAGCTTTTTCTGAAGTTTGTATACATGATTAATGGTCTATAAATAAATAGCTCAACTTTGGAAAAAAAAAAAAAAAGACTAAAGGCAGCACACTTGATATACTACAAATCCAGAGTAATGAAAACCAGATGGTCCTGGAACCAGGCTGGCTGCATGGATATGCCACCTGTGTAGTCACACCGGGCTCTACTCTTAAAGGAGTTTCATGCTTGGTTGAGGTGTCATCATCTTAAAATTCTTAATAGTTTTTAAACACAGGGATCTGCATTTTCATTTTGCACTGGCCCTTCAGGTTATGGAGCTAGACTTGTCTAGAATAAACAAAACAAAACAGAGAACTGAGAGGAAGATCCATGTATGCACAAGATCTTGATATAAAAAGAAACTTGCTCCACAAACCCATGGTGAAAGGCAGAGCTATTTAGAGATAGTTTGGGGATATTTGGCCTACTTTTTGAAGAAAAAAGCTCAGATGAATAACTCAGATGAATTAAAGATCTAAATATGAAAGGTAAAACTATAAAGATAGTGGAAGATAATGTTAGAAAATCTTCATGACCTATAAATGAGGAAAACATCAAAGCACAATCAATAAATATTGAAGGATCTGATTCCACCAAAAGTATGGATTTCTGTGCATTGAAGGACACCATAGATGAACTGACAGCTAACTGAGAGTAGATATTTTCAAGGACTGAGACAGACAGGATCAATATGCATACAGAATAATAAGGAGCTCTTGCAAATCAAAAAGAAAAAATCTTTTTGCCTTAAAAAATGGGCAAAGGAGGCCGGGCGCGGTGGCTCACGCCTGTAATCCTAGCACTCTGGGAGGCCGAGGCAGGCGGATTGCTCAAGGTCAGGAGTTCAAAACCAGCCTGAGCAAGAGCGAGACCCCGTCTCTACCATAAAAATAGAAAGAAATTAATCGGCCAACTAATATATATAATATAAAAATCAGCTGGGCATGGTGGCTTGTGCCTGTAGTCCCAGCTACTCGGGAGGCTGAGGCAGGAGGATCGCTTGAGCCCAGGAGTTGGAGGTTGCTGTGAGCTAGGCTGACACCACGGCACTCACTCTAACCTGGGCAAGAAAGCGAGACTCTGTCTCAAAAAAAAAAAAAAAAAAAAAACAAAATGGGCAAAGGACAAAGTTTCACAAGAGAAAACTTAAGGGGATGACTAACAAACTACTCGGGCTCATTTGTAAATTAGAGAAATGGAAATTAAATCAACAATTAGATACCATTTTATATCCATGAAATGCCCCAAATTAGCAAGCCGGACGGTCCAAAGGAGAGATAGGAACCAGCATCCCGGGGGAATACAGACTGCAGCCGTCCCTCTGGTGAGTAATCTGGTGGGGTTTATGCAGACCAAGCATTTGTGTGCCTTATGCTCCAGCAGTTTCCTCCCAGGTACATATCTGAGCTCCATCGTCACGCTGCTCTGTACAGGAACACGTATGAGGGGTTGGTGACAGTGCGTTTGTGTGGGTTGGAGTCGTCTGTAGGTCCGTCACCTGGGGAATAGCTAAATCAAAGGTGGTGATGGGCCGGGCGCTGTGGCTCACGCCTGTAATCCTAGCTCTTGGGAGGCCGAGGCGGGCGGATTGCTCAAGGTCAGGAGTTCAAAACCAGCCTGAGCAAGAGCGAGACGCCGTCTCTACTATAAACAGAAAGAAATTAATTGGCCAACTGATATATATATAAAAAAAAATTAGCCGGGCATAGTGGCGCATGCCTGTAGTCCCAGCTACTTGGGAGGCTGAGGCAGAAGGATCACTCGAGCCCAGGAGTTTGAGGTTGCTGTGAGCTAGGCTGACGCCACGGCACTCACTCTAGCCTGGACAACAAAGTGAGACTCTGTCTCAAAAAAAAAAAAAAAAAAGGTGGTGATGGGTTATTATGCTGTGGTGAGAAGCCCTGAACTAGATGTGCATCTTACAGTCATAAAACGATAAAAACGTTGCACTGAGCAACAGATGTAGAAATGGTATTGGAAGCACAAAATCATTCATACAAACGACAAATACACATATACAACAGGCAAACATTCACAAACGAGAGGAAACACAGCACACATATGGAGGGGGGAATTTGGGAAAGGGATAGGGAGAGAAGAATACAGATGAATACAGATGAAAGGAAACGAATTTTGAAAGTGAAGGAGAAAGGACATAGATAAGCACAAACAATGGAGGGGCTTTGCAGAGCTGAGAGTGCCATCAACTTCATCACCATCACGCCACCTTTCTGTTCTAAGGTTAAAAAATATATTAACTCTCTCCAAAGTAAGGTCCCACAAAAGCAGATACAATTTTTTATAAGACATGGGGTTTTTTTTTCCTGGAAGTGCATGGCGGGCAGAAAAGAAAAGCCACCAAATTTTATTACCTTTTTGCACTCTTCAGAAAGTACTTTTTTTTTTTTCTTGAGATAGAGTCTGGCTCTGTCACCTGGGCTAGAGTGCCGTGGTGTCAGCCTAGCTCACAGCAACGTCAAACGATCCTCCTGCCTCAGGCGCCAGAGTAGCAGGGACTACTCCTAGGCATGCGGCACCATGCCTGGCTAATTTTTCTGTTTTTGGTAGAGACGGGGTCTCACTCTTGCTCAGACTGGCATTTGTTGTTGTTGTTGTTTTTTTTCAGTAAACCAAACTCTCCATCTTTTTCAGCAAGTTGACAGACCATGTACTAGCAACAAGAAGGCAAAACACATTGTTGTTTCCCTCTGCCACCAAGACAGGGGCTGTGTGTGCAAGATTCAGGAGTGGCATCTAATTAGATCTGTCTCTCTTCCTTTTTCAGTCATATAAGTTTGATAGGTTAAGAAGGTGGAACCAAGTACCTATAAATTCATTTAAAAGTGACACAAGGAAGTTAATTTTGCAAACTTCTTTCGCTTTGAAATTCAGTGTATGACTCCGTGGGGAAGCTTGGGAGCAATATTCTTAACGGAAACGTAGACAGGCTGGGATCGTATAGCGAGTGCCTCTCCGCCCACGCGCCTACTGGAAGCTTCCGCGGGCAGTACTGCAAGCTTCACGTGCTGCAGGTGAGCGTGGGGCACCACATGCTTGCTCTTGAAGGATGAATGAATGGCATGGTATGGAACAACATACAACTCCATTGATGGCTTTTCTTTTTTATTTTATTTTATTTTTTTTGAGACAGAGTCTCGCTTTGTTGCACAGGCTAGAGTGAGTGCTGTGGCGTCAGCCTAGCTCACAGCAACCTCAAACTCCTGGGCTCAAGCAATCCTCCTGCCTCAGTCTCCCGAGTAGCTGGGACTATAAGCATGCGCCACCATGCCTGGCTAATATTTTTTTCTATATATATTAGTTGGCCAATTAATTTGTTTCTATTTATAGTAGAGACGGGGTCTCACTCTTGCTCAGGCTGGTTTCGAACTCCTGACCTCGAGCAATCCGCCCACCTCCGCCTCCCAGAGTGCTAGGATTACAGGTGTGAGCCACCACGCCCAGCCTCGATGGCTTTTCTTAATTAAAAAACCCAAAAAACTATTACAATGTTTTGCAAAAAAGTTAAAACTAACTTTTAAATAGCTGGCAGAAACCTGCTCAGCATCTTCCCAGTGTAGGGCATTCTATGAGGCACTTGTCCACAAACCACATAGGCCTTGAGCTATTCCTCCTACCACATCGTGTGGGGGACATGACCTCTGGGTGACCTTCATGCGGAATCCAAGGTCAAGCCCTGGCCAGCAACTTCAATAGCAAATCCTGCACACGGTTTTTGAGTTCATCGGTAGCTCTCTTCTGTCCTCAGCAGGCTCAAGTGCTGCTGGAGTCCAATAGGGAGCTCCTGTCCTTGGGGACTCTAGGGCACTCACTGTTCTCCCAGACTAAGTCCTTACTCTTACTGTGGAGTAACCACATCATTGTACAGCAGAGTGTGGGTCAAACCAAGGAAGTTACAATGCAGTTCCTGAACACTGTCACCATCAGTATTTTTTTTTCTTTTACTCAGGGCGGGGGGTGGGAGAAAGCCTACCATCAGTTTTTGGAATACCAGGGGGAGGAAGTCCACACATTATCCTTAACCCCTTTTCCAGAAACAGAGCTCTAAACCCAAATTTGAGGTAATCCTAGCAGATGGGCTGTGACTTTTATGAAAACATTACTAAATCAATTGACCAAGGTTGCAGGGATCGCTATCTTCAAAGCATGTTAATCCTTTTACTGCTCAGGGGGAATAACACAACTAGGAATGCCATAGCTTCTCATTAAACACAAAGATAGATTTTATGTGTGGCACATAATACTAAAAGAAAAAGACATTACTAGTTAGCTAATAACAATTGTATTAAATAACAAGAAGAAACCCCAGCTCTCTGAGATGAATGCTATGAATGATCTTACAATGATCTTACAATCGTGGCGACAGGGAGATTGTCACCTAGCTCCATTTGTCCTGCTGAGGGATGGGGTAGTGATTGTTTGAGGGTTTAATCAGTGTGTACAAATGTCATTTTCAAAGCAGATTGATGGTTTTGATACCAAAGCAAAAGGTCAGGACTACACAATCGTGCAAGTTAATGTGTTTAGAAGAACCATCCCAGAAAATTTCATTTATAATTTGATGTTGTCTTTATTGGGACAGGCATTCTCATTATTGGCCTGATTTATTAATAAAATCTTTACTTGATTCATTGTGCCTTGCTATCACAAAATGGCAACTTGGAAATTGTATTGAAAATTGTAGGAGAGTCAACTCTTAATGACGTCTAATATGGAAGAGAGAGGCACTGGGCAGATTATACAAAACTCGTGACTGTTTTTTAAATAGTCAGCTACATTAAGCCTTGGATATATTTTAAATTAAATGTGGGTGCATCTGATGCACCTGGCAATTCGCTTGTGCCACCCCGTAATGGAAAAGCCATCTCTTGAGAAGTTAGAAAGTGTTTCTTCTTTCAACACTCTGCTCTTCCCTCTCCGAGTCTGCTTAATTACCAGCGGCCTTACCTAGAAATGATCATGACACACGCTGTGAACGCTGAAATGAAAGGACACTGTGGCATTGTGTTTCCCAGGATGGAGCCGACTACAGTGTGGGCGTGTGTGTCCCCGATTCTTGTGCTGAAGAGGACGTGACTGTGATGTCTCAGCTGGGTAGGTACAGACAGAACACCTGCTGGAACTGTCGTCTCAGCACAGAGTTTGAAAAACCCCAGTTCCTTAGAACCAAGACAGGCAATTCCTTCAGGGTTGAACCAACCTTTCATCTTGATCAATCCAATAAACTGAGGATAGGGGAGTTCGGGGGAGCTTGGGACGTGCTGGAATCGTAATGCAGTAGGCAGGAAGGAAGAGAAAGATAATGGGGAGGAGGTAGGAGCTGAATTTTATGTAATAAAAGTTGAAAGTTTAACAATCTTCTCACACCCACAGCTGCCTGGTTAGGCCTGCAGGCAGGATGGGGGTGGCGTCTGGTTTCCACAGTGTGAGCCTTCTGTGCTCTGGCCCACATGTGGCAATCTGTCACCTGCCAAGCCCACAAGGCCATTCTGAACCAGGATTGTGTGAGGTCAATGCGTTGTGAGGGATTAGCGTTAAGAGCCCAGCATTTGATCCTGGTTGTCACCTCCCAGCTGTGTGATCCTGGGCCAACCACTTAATCATCCCAAGCTTCAGTCTCTTCCTCTGTCCAGTGAAGGGTGGGCCCAGCCTGGCTCGAACGCTCTGTGGCCTGGCCTTACAATCCCTCTGTCCTTACATATGCAGAAGAAATAAATTTTTAGTCTCTGTGGAAACTGGTTTGACTTCCTCTGAATCTTTCAAAATTTTCTAAGCAAGAGCTTTAAAACCTAAATTTTTGGCCACCAGTGTCCTTTATTCTGGGCATCCAAATAAGAACCAACGTGACACATTATTAAGAGTTCTCTTTTAAAATGTTGTCATTGCAGTTAGTTTCAATAACCTTAAACTGTCCTCCGAATTTGTGATGATCTTACAGCTTTGAGTACATTATCTATCCAGCCAAGCATTTCATGTATTGCAAGAAAACCCCAACAAAGTGTTATAAATTAAATTCAAATTTCCATTCTTGTTGCATATACTATAAATATCCTAGAAACAAAGGTAAATTTGCAGGTTTTTTTTTTGTTGTTTTTTTTTTTGAGACAGAGTCTCACTTTGTTGCCCAGACTAGAGTGAATGCTATGGCATCAGCCTAGTTTACAGCAACCTCAAACTCCTGGGCTCAAGCGATCCTCCTGCCTCAGCCTCCCAAGTAGCTGGGACTACAGGCACACGCCACCATGCCTGGCTAATTTTTTCTCTACATATATATTAGTTGGCCAATTAATTTCTTTCTATTTATAGTAGAGACGGGGTCTCGCTCTTGCTCAGGTTGGTTTCGAACTCTTGACCTCAAGCAATCCGCTTGCCTCGACCTCCCAGAGTGCTAGGAATACAGGCGTAAGCCACCACGCCTGGCTGGCAGTTATTATTAAATTAGCATTTTAAGACAATAGGTGACTTCCTAAGTCTAATGAGTCAATGGTCCTTATTATTTAAGAGATTGATCAATTAGCCTAGTTTTCAGACGCTAAGCTTACTAGCAAGAGTTGGCATTAGGATAAAATGGAACGTTAGAAATAATTACTGATAAAAGATGCTTTGTGAAAGAAGACTTCGGAGAAAAGCAAGGTGAAGTTTCTCCTTGAGGAAGCGGAAACCTGGCTGGGGAGAGCTGAGCTGATGTGGGCGGATGTCCTAGTGGAATTTAGTCTTCGTTGCCAAGTCGTTTCTCCAGCTTTAGCGCAGAGGCAGCAGATAGAAATCGAAGGTCTTTGCCCAGGGGGGAAAGGTCCCCATCTGGAAAGGATTCATTAGCTATTCCTTAAAACTTTTTGATGGAGTTGCCAATATATCCGCTACAGATGTGGGGACAATAGGCGGAAGCTGTTTGCACAGACTTTGCTCACCCCGAGCAGGGGAGCAGCGAGACCCTACGGCAGACAGGGCGAGGAAAACGACCCCCGCATTGCAGGGGAGGGAGAGACCCGGCAGGTCAGAACGTGTTGCTTTTGGCCACAGGGCCAAGTACTGCAGTTGTTGCCATACAATGTTCTGAAACTTCACCCAACAGACTTTACATCAATTCCTGAGAATAAAAATATGCAACACTAGAATGCTCAGAGTTGAGATTGAATTTGGGTGTGAAGATTATGAATAGCCCAGTTATAGGCTAATTCCATGAAGGTCCAGATCCATGCATTTCCCAGGGCTGCTGTAACAAATGACCACGACCTGGGTGACTTGAAACAACAGAAATGTATTCTCTTACAGTTCTGGAGACTAAAGTCTGAAGTGAAGGTGTTGATGAGATCAGTTCCTTCCGGAGACAGTGAGGGGAGAGTCTGTCCCATGCCTCTGTCCTCGGTCGTGGCGGTTGCAGAGGTTCTCGGCACTCTTTGGCTCATAGACACACCATTCCAATCCCTACCTCTGCTGACATGTGGTGTTCTTCCCTGTGTCTGTGTTCCCTCTTACAAGGACACCAGTCAAACTGTATTTAGGGCCCACCCCAACCTCATATAACCTCATCTCAAGTAGCTTACATCTACAAAGACCCTATTTCCAAGTAAGGTCACATTTACAGGTACCACGAGTTAGGGACTTGAACCTTTTGTGGGGGACACATTCAACCAAGAACACTACCTAATACCCACCTCCTAGTCTGGCTAGATTATCTGAGTTCCCTTAAACACAACAAGGAGTCGGGCGGATGGTGACTCCCAGCCACTTAGCCCAGGGCCCCGCACACAGAGTGTGCTTGGCAAACATTAGACAAATCCTACTCAAGCTTAATTGTGAGGCAGGTGACCTACCTAACAAAAGGAGCTGCACCAAGAGCTGAAAAAGAAGGGGCTTGTTTTAAGGGTCTGATTAAAACCGAGTTGGCATATTTTATTCAGATACAACACTGAAGAGCGACATATTTCCATTCTCAGGGACTCCCTCTAAGTCTGTCCCATCAGAAACTTCATAATATTTCATGATGATCGCACTGTCCTGGTTTGCAGTGGCCCAAAGCAAAGAGTTCTGAGCTGCTTAGAATCAGTGTTTAACAGTCCTTTGCAATAAGCTGTAAACTCTTTCCTGTGCTCTCTTAGGCTAATGCCACCTTGCTCTGCCCGTTAGTGTCACTAGGCCTGCGGGGTAGGAGAGCGGGGCCGGCTCTGCAAAGGAAGAGCCCCGCACACCTTTCTCTTACGGGTTCCCTAAGTGCTGATCGAGACAACTGGGCTCTCGCAATGCTAACTCCTTGAATTACCCACAGAATTGCCTTTCTGGCTAAAGATTCGAAAGGGATCCAAACCATTTCACGGAATAACCATTTTCTGTTCTCAATTCAATTCAGAAAATATGTATTGAGCAATTTTATATCTGGCCTTTGTAGGAGACATCACATATCTGTGCTGGGGATGGGGGTTCAAACAACTGGGAGCCACTCATTTCAGGAAACCTACAATTTAGTCGGCAAGAAGAGTATGCATGCCTGCTCTTCAGAAACAGGGTCAGGAAAGAAATGTCCAGGCTCACGTTGAGTGCGAGGGATGGGCATGGGTGATAAACCAGAGGCGCTATGGAGAGTGGGGGGAGGGAGAGGAAGGGGGAGTTTACAGAGAGGCCCGAGCTGGCCTTGTGTGAGTGAAGAGGTCAGGGTGGGGTGAGAAGTGGGTGGAAAACAGATCCAACAGAGCTTTCCAATAAAAGTTTCGTTTTCCCCATGTAGACCTGGACTCTGGCACAGTGTAGACGCTTAAGGCTGATTGAATGTGTATGGGCTGCCAATTGGACTTATTTACTATGGCAGGATTTAGAGCCAGGATGTGGTTGATACACACACACACACACACACGCATAATACTTAATTCCTTTAAAATTAGAAATAGAACTTCCAAGGGGAGCAGACATGTGTTGGCGGGTCAGTACATTCTTTTTCAGTGGAAGTGTTTATTTGGAAGATTCAAATCATATCCTAACGGGAAGTGGCTCTGAGGGACATCAGTTCAGGGCAAATGGAATTGGATTAGGAGGAACTCTGCTGCCAGGTGCCCTGTGGGGACCTGCTGGTAACCTGGAGCAAGCATCCCCATTCTTGGCCAGGGATGGGGGTACAGGGATGATGACTCCTTCTTGTTTCCACCTTTCACATGTTACAATTCAGAATCACAATTAATCACATATGATTCATCTTTCAGCTACCTTTTTGGACATTTCAGAAACCCTCAGGCCACTGATTCATGGGAACCATGAATGTTGGAGGTGGAAGGGACATTAGAACACGTTGTGTCCAACCCATCTTTCCTTGTTACACAGATGAGGAAATGAGACCCAGAGAGGTGAAGGGACTTGCCCAGGGTCACACAGCAAGCTAGCTCAAACCTGAGCCTCTGAATCCAAGTTAGGCAAGGTGGTGTGGTGAGATGAGGCAGCACGAGGAAGACCCAACATCTATTAAACTCTTACTGCATGCCAGGCACTGTTCCAAGTGCTTTTCAATTATATTATGTCATTCAGTTCTCACAATGATGAGATGTAGGTGCTGTTATTATCCCTATTTTACCAAGGGGGAAACTGTGTCCCCATACTTTGCTGAGGTTTTAGAAGTCCCCTGGTCCTGGTTCTCATAAAGTCCTCCCAGAGTAGCAGCAGGAGCACCTGAGAACTTGTCAGAAGTGCAAAGGCTTAGGTCCTACCCCGATCTCCTGCATCAGAAGCTTGTAGGCAGGGGAGGCAGAGAGTAATCCATTTAACAGACCCTCCAGGTAATTCTGAGGCTCCCGAGTTTGAGACTACTTCCCTAGTCTTACCAGAAAGATCTTTACAAACAATTTCTCCCAGTGCCCCATCAACTATGCCCTAAGTTGATGCTTCTCAGCGTCAATTTCAGATGGCACCTTTCTCCAGACTGTGGGCTTCTGTTGTATTTTTCCATCTTGCATTGCATATCTCTCTCTTGGGGGGACTTCTTCACAAATAGATTTGAGCCAGCAATGGCACAATTTTAACCTTGTCATTCCTAGCGCTGTGTGCTGGGAAAGAATTTGAGAGCAGGCTGAGAATTCTAGAAAACCTGGGTCCACTCCCAGCTGGACTAAGAGTTCCTACATCTGAGTTTCAGCGTCTTTGTGCCCAATTACTCCCCTTCTGTAAATCAGATATATTCAAACCCCGGCTGCTCTTTTCAATGTCAAAATTTTGTCTTAAAATCATAGTTATGAAAGCACTTGGGAAAATGTAAAGCATTAAATTGCAAACTAAAGTATTATAATCTCTTTTTATTTCCTGGTAGATATTTTAAGATTCAGAAATACTTCATTTTTGGCCCCTTCGCTTTCTCTCTCTACAATAAATTCTTCCTCCTCGTCGGGTGGGAGCGTGGCCAGATGCGCTGCCGGAATGTTCCCTCTGGACACGTTTGCTGCCGTGTGTCTGTGAGTATGGGCATCGAAGGGGCCTGGTAGGGACGCTATCTGTTGGTCCTGTTTTATCGACTTCCCCTCACCAAGTGCATTTAAACATATAATCTCATTCATTGAATGGTGCCTGGCCAGTGCTGCCTGTTTGCAGGGTACTATAAATGTTTGTGTCCCCCCAAAATTCATGTTGAAACATACCCCCCAGGGTGATAATATTAGGAGGTAGGGACTTGGAAAGATGATTAGATCATGACAATGGAGCCCTCATGAATGGAATTAATGTCCCTTTATAAAGGACCCAGAGAGCTCGCTAGCTCTTTCTACCAGGTGAGGACACAGCTAGAAGCTGCCATCTGTGAACTAGGAAGTGTGCCCTCACCAGACACTGAATCTGCCAGCGCCTTGATCCCAGACTTCCCAGCCTCTGGAACTGGGAGAAATAAATTTCTGTTGTTTATAAGCCACCCAGTCTGCGGTATTTTGTTATAGCAGCCAAACAAGAAAATGGGAAAGTGTTCAAAAGTGTGGGAAAGCCGGCCACACTCACAAATGATTGGGTTTTGGGAACACTGAGAAACGGGTCCTGTCTCAAAATATTCCTATTCCTAGCTGTCACTTGACCACTGGAAACTAGTTTCTTTTATTTGAGGCATTGCCTCTCCTACAAATACTACAGCCATCTTGCCCATTACTTCTCGTTTACATCTTGGATCATTCCTTAGGATAAATTATATAGGAATAGAATTGCTAGGTCATCACCTTTGCATCATCGAACAGTTCATTTATCCTGCCCCTAGTAGGAAATGAAACATCCATGTCTGTTTCCCAACCTTCTCTCGCCAGCATCAAAAGCCACTACCTTTATTAAAACTAGAACCAATTTGTTAGGTGAATAAATTGGTTTAATTGATATCTTTAAAAAACTGGTAGCGAGAGTTTTTCTTTCCTAAGTTTATCTGGCACTTATGTTTTTCTTTTGTAAATTCATACTTCTCACCCACTTTTCTGTGTTGGGTTCTTATTGATTTTTAAAGTTCACGATATAAATAAAGGATGTTATATATATCATAGTCACATCACCTGCGAAGTCATGTCATCTTCCTCAGTATTTTGGTGACTTTTTGTTTGTGACTTTCAAAATAATTATAACAAGGAGTTAAGTACAATCCATTAATATTTTCTTTTGTAGTTTTTTCATTATTTTTATTCTTGGAATGTCATTCTCCATCCTTAAAATTGATAAGTATTTCACCTACATAAATAGTAAGCGATTTTGTTTTGCACAGGGCTGTTTGCGTCTTGTTTGGTGTCGTGTGAGATGAGACTTGGCCGTGTGTGTCTTCTCCCCGCAGGCTCATCACCTTGCTGGGGCTCTTCCTGCCTCTGGCTGGAACTGTGTACGTGGCAGCCAGGGGCTGGGCGTCAGACCACAGGACGTCGCCGGAGCATGGGGCACCTTCGGGTACTTACGGGAGTCTGCCTTTGAGAGAGGCGGGGAGCTGGGAACAAAGAAACAGGGTCGCGTGGACACACTGCCTGGCCCATCTCTCACTGTCAGAAGCCCCGAGCAGAGGAAAAAGTAGGTATTTTAATGAAACTAAGACCACCCAAGAGAGGTGACTTAGAGTGTGCAGTTGGAACACAATTCTTGCAGTGCTGGATTCTAGTGAATGCCCAGCGACTTCTAAATGTCAGCGTGGAGGCCGGATCTGTGCTCTTTACAATCCAGTCTTTGTTTACCGTCAGTGCGTCCAGGCCAGGCAAGGTCACTGAAAATGCCGCTTTCTTTCCTGGGTACAATTATCCAGTGTGTTGTTGTGCTAATCAAGGACTAGGTTAGGACAGGACTTGGGGGTTTGCTGTAGTCATTCTCTAAGGGACAATTCTAGGATCACACCATCTATTTTCAGTGTCGTATTTGCACACATGGCCCATGGAAGGTCTGTGTCATCACCGAGGTCAAGGATTTACGTGTAGATTGGAGCCAGGCGAGCGAGCGCGCAACACACGCTCAGTCACACAGCAGAGTGTGTCTGAGCCAGAAACAGACAACCCGCCACCGCGCAGTGAGTGGCTGCGTGTCAGCGAGTCACACTGTGTCGTGTTCAGTGAAAAATGACGAGAATGACCTTCGTTTCTACCTGCCTATTTGGCACGGCAAATATTAATAGAATCTCTTTCACAAAAATAGCCTGTTTGTGCACACGCCTTTAGAACGTGTGGAATAACTTTTGGCAGAGCCCCTGTAGGCCCTTTACAAATGTCCTTCCTTACTCCAACTAGGGGGATAAAAATAAAACCAAACTTCAATGAATGGACCAGCAGAGTCTGAATATGAGACAAAGTGGCCAGTGCGGGAGACGCCCAGCGTGGAAGGCACAGCCACGATTTTCTCAGATCCCATCCGGGTCTAGAGGCAAAACTGAAATAGCGGCGACACCACCAAAAAGCCCCCAAAACTGAAACAAAAAACGCGTTTGTGTAAACATAATCTGAGAAGCGGCTGAGAAGGCCTAGAGCTCCATGGGCAAGTCAGAAACACCCTCAAACTCCCTCCCCAAGTCAGAAACACCCCTGCCCGCCTGGCGGCTCCCTGAGAGCCCATCTGCGCCGGAAGCACCCACCGTCCGCTTCCCGACAGGAGTCAGCCCCCGCCGCCTGTCACTTCCGCCCCGGGGCCCTGCTTTTGCGTCTAAGGCCCCCCAAAATAACACTGCTCTCTTGTTGCTATGACAGCCCCATCTGATATTCGGGACAGTCACAACGGCCTCGCCAAGTCTCAGCATCCCTCAACTACTTCTCAGGTGATGTGGGTCTAGACCCCTCTCTGTCCCACAGTCCGCATGGCAGAGCGGGCATGTGTCCAGCCACCCCCCGTCACACCTGCCGCGATGGCTAACGCTGACCCTGGTCAGACTGGCCTTTATGAGCCTCAGTCCGCACGTGCGTCAAACAGGTCCACATAGTGGGATTTTCTGGAGGAATTAAATGAGATGACGAGTACTTACCTCAGCCTGGGTTCGTTCCTCTTTTTTGCGTTCCTCTTCAGTTAAGCCGGGAGAGGGAGAAAGGGCGAGGGCTGGAGTTTGCCAACACCTCTTGCTCGGCCAGGCTGACCGTCATCCCGAGAGAGTGGCCGTCAGCTGGAGGCCGCGGACGTGCCACGGGCTCCTAACCCGATTGAAGTGGGGGCCTCCAAATTCACCATTGCCTCCATCTGTGGCAGGCAGCCCGCAGAGCCCTGCACTTCAGGGCTAGATCACAGGATCCAGGGCAGGCACACCTGGTATGATGTCGGGAACTGAAACTAAAGCCTTCCCGCCCCAGACGAGACCCCCTGTGAGCGAGACACGGTGGCGGGTGTGTTAGCTCAGGTGGCTTCCTGTTACAGGAGCCCGTCCTTTGCTATTTAGGTGGGAAAGATACAAGCGAACATGTGAGGACGTTTCCAGGAAGTAAATGGGTAGCTATGGGTTTCAGCCCCTGGACGGACAGACGTCAGGGCTCCTGCCTCGTGGTCCGTCGCCTCAGGTGGCCTTGCAGTGCTAAGGACCGAGAAACTCCACAGGGGCTTCGAGGTCTTCTAAAGCATTGTCACAGCCAGCGGGGCTCCCGTGTTGGCATGCATCAGGACCACATGCGGGGCGTGTCATAGCATACATTGCTGGGCCCTAACCAAAGACTCTCATTCCGTAGGGCTGCACTGGGGCCTGGGAATGTGCATTTCTAATTAGTCCCCAGGTGATGCCCGGGGACCCCCACTTTGAGAACCAGTGACCGCATGCATTATTTCACCCAGCCCCCATGCCTCTATGGTTTATAATATTTTCCATTTACAAATGTCTTCCTACAGACCAGTTATTTTCAGAGGACTTACAAACCACTGATGGATACTTTTGAGGAGACTTTAGATGGAAAAAAATAATAACGAAATGTATCGAGCTTGTTTGCCATGGTGGGCATCGGGCCAGACTTTTGACATCGTTCTAGAATCCTCACAACCACCCTGCCAAAAATCATGCCTATTTTAAAAGTGAGAAAACTGAGGATCAGAGAGGTTAAAGAACCCGGCCAACCCTGGCAAAGCCCAGGTCCTGTATCTCTCCGTCGCAGCCTGTGGCTTCTCAGGAAACCAGGAAAGGGGGGTCGTGCAGGGAGGTAGCCAGGTGGCATCGGGTGTAGGCACCTGCTGGCTGAGCTGTGCTCGCTGCCAGCTCCTGGTGAGTGAAAATCCTTCTGAATGAAAAGGGTGAGTGTTGTGGCTGCAGGTAGAGACACACTCACAATGAGGGACTTACATGCAAGAAACTCCTAAATAGGATGGCTGGAGCTTCAGAAGGTTAGGTAATTAAGTTCTTCAATTGAAGAGACTGGTTCAGATTGCCAGAGCTTGGTTGTAAGTTTTCATTCTGCGAGGACCTGTTAGTGCACACAGTGTTTAAGGCACTGGGCTCTGTCCAGGGGAATCAGGAATCTCTTAGAGGCGGCTTGAGCTTTAGAGCTCCTCTTGCACAATTACAGCCACTTAATTGGCTCTCAGGATAGGTCAAATTCAATTTAAAAAATAATAAAGGGAGTCCTAGCACTCTGGGAGGCCGAGGCGGGAGGATCGCTCAAGGTTAGGAGTTCAAGATCAGCCTGAGCAAGAGTGAGACCCTGTCTCTACTAAAAAAAAAATAGAAAGAAATTACCTGCACAACTAAAATATATATACATACATATATATATATTATCTGGGCATGGTGGTGCATGCCTGTAGTCCCAGCTACTGGGGAGACTGAGGCAGGAGGATTGCTTGAGCCCAGGAGACTGAGGTTGCTGTGAGCTAGGCTGACGCCATGGCACTCTAGCCGGGGCAACAGAGTGAGACTCTGTGTCAGAAAAAAAATAATAAAGGGAATAAATTCAGTAGATGGTATTAACCATGCCTAAAGCCATAGGGCTTAAAATAGTGGAAGTAGTAGCTGCGTTCTCATGAGCACGTACCGTGGGCTGGCCTCTCTAGAGGTGATTTATTAATGTAAGCATTATCTCATTTGTTCTACATGATAGTCCTGTGATGATAAGATCTCCTTCCATTTCCATTTTGCGGATGGGGAAACTTAGACGCAGAGAAGTTAATTCACTTGCCGGAGGTCACAGAGCTAATAAATGAGCCAGATTCAGAAGCAGGAGTGTCTCTTAGGCCTGCACCCTACTCTTAGCTGCTGTGCCACCTGCCCCTCCGTTTTTGTGCCTGTACCTTGGCCTTCATGTGGCTCATTATTCATAAGTGCCTTGTCCTTGGGAGTACACCAAAGATGTCGTTCCAAGTGACATGCTGGCTCTATGGATCACGTGGTTTCTCACTGACATCTCTGTTCTCCTTCCCCCCAACTCTTCGGCAAACAGGTCTGGGGTCAGGGGTTGGCATCCCTGGAGTCTGAGCTTGGGCAGTGCATTCTGTGCAAGGCCTGTGGGCTACCAACCTCAGGTTAGGGCAAGTCAAAGGGAGGGGAGACCAAGTATGGAAGTCCACAGATACACCGAGATGCGACCCTGGAGAGCCTAGCTGAGCAGTCCAGGGTCAGAGCCAGAGAGCTTCCGGGGGACTGCCAGGACCTCTCTGGCTCTGGCTGTGGGGTGGTGCGTCGTGGATAGGTCCGGCTGTCGGGGTGGACGGCGACACCTCTGCTCTTGCCTAGGGTTTCTAGGAGCCGTGGCGCACGCTCTGCAGTGTTTTTCTTGGCAGAAGAACGTGCTGGCCATCTGGACCACAAAGACGCCAGGCGGCACCTGCCCCGCACTCAATGGCATCCGCGTCTTGAGCCTCCTCTGGATCATCTCGGGACACACCAGTCAGATGACCGCCTGGCTGTCTTTGGGTGAGGAGGGCTGAAGAGCCTTTACTCTGGGAGCAGCAGGGAAGAGAGACTCTCTGGTGTGCTGGGATCACGCTGGGCTGGAGGCTGGGAGGCCGCAGCCGTGCCCGCGGGCAGCCTTCCTTCTGCTTTGGAGACACAGCACGCGGCCGCCCATAAGTGACATTTCCAGGCCAGTGTCCAGTGGCTCCTTTAACTCCTCCCAGGTATAAATCAGGCACCTGGCTACCAGCTGGATACCTGGTATTGCATTTTCATCATCCAGAGAGCTGGGTTTCCCCTCCTGTCATGATTAATGAAACCAGGAACAAACATATTTTTTCTTCCTGAAAAATAGGCAAGCAGAAATACGCATGGTGCCCTAGTATCGAATCAGTGTTTCTGGACCTTGCCCCTGTTGCTACCCCCTGAAACCCTCCTACCTATAACAGCGGCACCCTCCAAGCAGGGGACCACACACAGGTGTCAGAATTGACGGGAGGGGCCCGTGCAGGCCCATGGGAAGAATCCTCCCGGGTGATCTGCACCAGGCCGTGAACAGTCCCAGGGGCTGCAGCCACTGTGGGAACACAAAGGGGCTCACAGCCTTTGAATGACAGTTAGGGACCTTGGGCACCACCTTTTGTTCCCAGTCTAAATTCTCCTTTTAAGTGAATTACAGTGATTCTTAAAGCCCTTCCAACACAACTGAACATTGAAGGTGTTCCTCTTGCTTTTTCTGAAAAAGAAATCACATGATTTTTTTCCATTAAACAAAAAGACACTTTTTTTTTTAATGTTTGTTACAGATAATGTACTTGAATGGAAAACCAGAGTGCTTAAAAACCCGCTGTACCTTTTTTCTCGGAGTGGCCCATTCTATCTCGGGGTTGATACATTTTTCCTGATCAGGTAATAAGGTCAAGCTGTGTTCCTCTGCTGTTGTGCTTGTTGCTGTTAGTTTTGGGATGTGTGTATGTGTGTGCTTCCATTCTCACTTTAGTGAGAAATGCTGAATGGCCCACATTCATTCACCTGGGCCTTTTCCCTCATTTTTTTCTGGTTTTGTATTGAGGTGAAATTCATATAACACAGAATTAACCAAAGTATAAAATTTAGTCTCATTTAGTATATTCATAATATTGTGCAACTACCTCTATCTAGTTCCAAAATATTTTCATTGCCCCAAAAGGAAATCCCATACCAATTAAACAGGTACTCCCCAATCTCTGGAAACCACCAATCTGCTTTCTATCTCTGGATTTACCCATTCTAGATGCAGCATGTAAATGGAACCACACAATGTGTGGCCTTTTGTGCCCAACTTCTTTCATTCAGCATGATGTTTTTGAGGTTTGTCCATGTTGTAGCATGCATCAGCGCTTCACTCCTTTTTATGGCTGAGTAATATTCCACTGTGTGGACACACCATGAAACCCTCATTTAAAGATAAGGTAGCTGACATGGAGGAGGATAGTCCTGGTGGACCCGGATCCAAACTCAGAATCTATATTTTTAGCCACTGAGCTGTTCTCCCTCTACCTCTTTTGGATAAAATGTCCCTTCTTTTATAGGGAAATGGTGACAGCAGATGGCGTGCGTGCAGCCACCCAACCCATTCATTGAATGTGTCTTTGTCAGGCATAGTTCTACACCCTGAGGTTACATCAATGGGTAAAACTAACAAGGAGGTCTCATGGGCTTCCATTAGTGAGCATGGGCATGCGTGGGAGGCCATTAACAAATAAACAAGAGACAATCTGATAGTAGGTCACATGCGAGAGATGTTTCAGAGGTGGAACTGTGAAGATTTGTTGATGGATGTGCAGTGTGAGAAGAGAGAGGTTGGGGATGGTCTCTGGGTTTTGGTTTCAGTGACTGTGTAGATGGCAGTGGCATTCGTGAAAAGACTGTAGGAGAAGCAGGGCCGGCAATGGAGAGGTCAGGTGAGCAGCTGGCTGTGCAAGTTGGGAGATCAGTGGAAATGTCAAGGCAGGGGACATACATTTCAGAGTCCCTGGGATATAGGAGGCATTTAAAGCCACAGTCCTGGATCTGATAACTTTAGGAGGAGCCGGAATGACAGATGGGGACTGAATACTAGGACCTCCAGCATTTCAACCTTAGAAGGTGGGGACAGGAGAAGTGCACAGGGGGCTCTGAGAATGAGTGACCAGTGACATGAAGGCTCAACTAAGACACTGCGGGGACCAGGAAGCCAAGAGAAGAAAGCCCCTCCAGGAGGAAGAGTGTGGTCAGTGAGGCCCACTGCTCCGGGAGTTGACAATGCAAAGAAGTGATGAATGTTGGATTTGGCAACCAGAGGGCTTTGGTGACATTGGCAGGAACTGGGTCAGTGGAGTGGTGGAAACCGAGGCCCGAAGGAGTGGTGTGAGGATGGCAGGGCATAGAGACGCTGACTGTGCACAGCTCTCTTAAGACCTTCTGCAGTTTAAGGAAAAAAGGAATGGAGTGGGGCTGTGTGGTTTGTGGGGGACAAAGGGAAGTTGTTTGGAGAGAAGGGATTCAGGGCACATCACTAGTGTGTTGGGAAGGGCCGAAGAGAAAGGGACAAATCGATGGATGCTAGAGATGCTGTTTTTGGCTAAACAATAACAATGGTAACAGCAATGTTTTAATAATTTCACCCATTTTACAACACAATTTACAGTTCCATGAAATTCAAAAGTGTATGAACCACTGGGTTAGGTGAGAATTGGTTCCCACGCTGGGTGGGGCAATAGTGAGGGATTACGAATCACCACCCGCTTTCTGCAACACTTACCTCCCTAGCATCCTGCTGGCCTGCTCCCTCCTCTCCTTGGAGTTTTCGTGCAAATGTCACCTTCATAGCAAAGACTTCCTTGTGGCCCATATTTAAAATGAATCCACCCAGAGTTCCCTGCTTCATTTTTTCCTGATTTACTTACTTATTTTTCCTCTTTATCTAACATATTATAGATACCACTTCTTCTTTTTTTTTTTTTTAGAGGCAGAGTCTTCCTCTGTCATCCAGGCAAAGTGCCATGGCGTCAGCCTAGCTCACAGCAACCTCAAACTCCTGGGCTCAAGCAGTCCTCCTGCCTCAGCCTCCCAAGCAGCTGGGATTACAGGCATGTGCCACCACGCCCGGCTAATTTTTTTCTATTTTTAGTAGAGACAGGGGTAGGGGGGAACAAGGGAGAGATCTCACTCTTGCTTAGGCTAGTCTGGAACTTCTGACCTCAAATGATTCTCCCACTTCAGCCTCCCAGAGTGCTAGGATTATAGGCGTGAGCCACTGTGCCCAGCCTAGAAGCCACTTTTGATAGATAGATAGATTATCTCTCCCCTGGAATGTAAGGCAGGAATTTTGTTTTTTGTTTTGTGTACTGCTATATCACCAGAGCCCAAAGCACTGCTATCTATAGATACCACTCAGTAAACCTGCTGTTGAGATGAATGACTTCTTAATTGTTTTATCTCAAGGCTCTGGTGTGATAGTTTCTTGTGGTAATGCAGAGAAAGTTGGGAGCAGAAGGAGCTGAGGCCCGTGCATGAGAGCAACAGTTCATGGTAGGAAGTAACCAAGGTGACAACAGAGTGTAGCCCAGACAGGCACAGTCAGAGTCCCCAGTCTGCAGCAAACCCAGCAGCAATATGGGAACCCCAGGCTGTCAGACTTCCCAAGAGGGCATGGCTGGGTGCAGCCCAGGAGCCCTGGAGGCTGGGAGGTCTGCCCATGGGCAGCGGTCAAAGACCAGAACTCTATTCTCTGCAAAGGGGACTAGCAAGAACAAGGCAAAAAAGACACCACCCTATCTCAAAAAAAAAAAAAAGAACGACTAGTTGGTGACTGTTTTGCAATCCTTCCCCAGCTCTTGGGCTGGCGTCATCCACCCCTGGTATGCGGTCGTCTCTGCCGCAGTCTGTTCAGGACTCTGGATCTCAGCCCCTTGTAACTGATTACCTTGCGCAGAGCCTGTTTTCCTGCCAGGCCTGGTCATCCTCTCTTTATGAACTTGAAGGCTGGGCGGTGCATGCTGGCACACACAGCCAGACCCAGGCTTTGCTCAGCAACCGCACTGGCAGAGGGGGAGTCGGTCACTTCGAAAAGAAAAGACTGCCTTGGTTCCTCCTTTCCTGAAATTAAGAGGAGGCCGGAATCAGAATTGGCTGCCCTACTTCCACTTCTTAGCACTCTCTTTTAGATGTCTTTATAAATTTTGTTCCTATTATAATGAGTCCAACTCGCTGCTTTTCAAATGAAAATCTGGCAGGCAGAGAAAAAAGACATTCTCCAACCCTCCCTGATCCCTTCCGAGTCCTGCCCAGCAAGCACAGCTTTGTTTTGCAACAGGAAATACATCTGCTCCTTAGGGAAACACCCACAAGGATCACTGGGATCAATGTCACAAGCTTGGGAAACTCACAAACGTGCTCACCATCGAGTTAGAACTACAAGGCATAACCTCAGTTTCCTTAGCAGAACATTCTGGGTATCGAATTTGTCATCAGGATATGTTGGCTAAGAATTCTGTGATCTTGGGCAACTCAAAAATCTTTGAGTCTCACTTTCCCTGTTAGGGAAGGAGGAATGAAATTATCTTCCCTTTTACCTAGTAGGGCTGTTTGTTCATCTATTCAATCATTTCCTCGGCAAACATTTATTGCAAAGAAGTTTGGAATGGCTGGAGAAGCAAAAGCAATCTCATTAGCAAAAGTACTTTGAAAATGATGTGCTATGACAGAAATGGAAGACCTTGATGTTATTATTTCAAAAGACCGATGTGGTAGTCATTAGTGTTGTTCACCAAATATTTCTATTTTTCTACCTTCCAGTCACTTGGCAACTTTCCACCTCCTGGCCCCACTGTGGTGGAGCGAGCCAATCAGTAGATCTGATCAAGTGGTACCTGGTATTGCCATTATGCTAAGTGCTTTAAAGTCTTATGCTAAGAGTTTTAAACATGTCACTTTTAGACTAGAGCATTTAATTGCTGGTTTTAGGTCCTCTGGAACTCTGTTGTCCTCTTCTATGGTCACTAGTGAACTTTCAGACGGTGGCAGCTCCATCAGCCTGGGTCTCACAGTGAGGACAATTCTGAGCCCAAGGTACCTGGCCCTGGGCAAGTATCAGAGCAAAACTATCATTTTAAGCTTGGAGGTGCTTTGTTACTGCAGCATCATTTATTCCACCCTGATTGAAACAACCGAATTAATCAACCGATGAACTGTGTTACTGATAAGTAATTCCTGTGATTGTTCTTTTTCTCTTAGCGGTTGGTTAAGTGCAAGGTCGTTTTTAAAGATGCATCAGGATTCAGACAAAGGAATAACCCCCAAGGTCATACTCAGATACTTCTTTAGTCGCCTGATAAGGTAGGTTTACTTATATAACTTTTCGATGTCCCTTATTGCTATGTAATGATTTATTATTTTCGGTCTTTAACCCCCTTTTGAAAGAATTTCCAAAAGAAAAATAAACTAAAGGAAAGAGTTTTCTTCCTTACGCAGTTGATTTTTGCTGGTTTATTATGGTTCAGATTCTATTAGGACAAATCCCTTGAAAACCGGTATCTTCCACTGGCAAAAACATCCTTATTCTTCAGCTGATGGGCAGCAGATCTTAATAAACATACTGCCAGATTTTCATGAAATCTATATTCAACAGGAGAATTTGTTTGCATGCAAATGAGTAATAATTGGATCCTGTAAGGTGGAGCACTAATAGTAATGATAAAAATGAAATAAGACACGACCGGGAGAGGAGCTTGGTTGAAGCTTGGGCCAGTGGTGTGCCGAGAGTGAGGGAGGAAGGATGATGGTCTCCGTCAGGAATGTGTGTGTCATTACTTCTCTAGATGAAACCCATCTTGTTACACCACACTGTTGCAAACTAGCAAAGAGAGTGTAGAAATCTTTGGGACGAGTGAAATGGAGTGGGCAAGCAGACTCCGGTTGGATCGCTGAGCCTGCATTCTGGCTCACTCACTTCCCGCTATGTGACCTAGAGTAAGCGTCTCAACCTCTCTGTGCCTGAGTTTTTTCATCTCTAAAATAAGGAGAATGATGGCACTTACTTCATAAGACTCTTGTGAGTATTAAACGAGATACATGTATGTAAAAACTCAGAAAAGTGTTTGACACAGAGTAAGCCCTCCATAAGCAGAAGCTGTCATGATTACTATTGCCATTTATGCCTTTTAACTTTTCCTTCAAATAGGTTAAGAATGAGGATGAGCTAAGGAATAGACTTTTGTTGATTTTTTTTTCACCATGGTCTTTGTGGTTTCCTCCAAGTTTTACCAAATTTAGCTTTTCTCCTGGGAAGGGCTGAATGCTCATTCTTTTAGTATATTTTGGGTGTGTGGCAGTGGGTTAAGCAGCTGTCCTGTCCTGAGGGTTTCCGGAGGAGAGGGACTGGCATACAGGCCCAGGTTCATGGTGATCGATGCCGAGATGGGCTAGTTAGGGGTTGGGGCAAGGAATCTAATGGCACGGCGGCGGGTTCTGCTTGGGCAACCTACTTCAGAGTGAACATCTGCGGCTGGGGATTGAAGAGTGAGGCGTGTTTTCCAGGGCAGATGGAGCATGGTGGGTGCAGAGGAGCATGGGGTGTGAGTGGGGTGCTGGGGTGGTCTGCAGGGCAAGGATCCTAGTGAGCAAATTACTGCAGCCCCTAGGCAGGAGGACAGGGTTTGGACTGGCGATTGGCGGTGGGAGTGGAGAGAGGAGAAAGCAAGGACTCTGGAATTTTCTGGCTTGAGCAACATGGCTGATGGTGTCGCCATTCTTGAACTGGGGGACGCTGGGAGAGTGGCAGGTTGGAGTGGGAGCTAGGAAGAGAATGCATCCAATCTGGGACAAAACTTTGTTGAAAATGGAGGGAAGTGACACCAACCCACGGCTTCAACTCACCCTCTCTAAGGCAACTCCAGGGAAAGGGAGTCACGCTCCTGGCCATTTTGACTTCTCGTGCATGCTGTCAGGACCACTTGGCTGTGAGTTATCCCTGGCCTGCTTACCTGCAAGAGGACTGGGAGCGGGACCGACCACTTGTTCACTCGCTTGTTCTGTATCCATCGGAGGCCGCTATGTGCCCGGCACTGTCCTAAGCCCTGAGGACTCAGCGTCTTAGGAAGCCATGCCAAACTGCCTTCCTTCATGCCAATTCCATTCTAATGAAGAGAGGCAGACAATAAACAAATAAATATGCAACATGAAGTCACAGCATGCAAATAAACATATGATGGGCCAGTGTGGATGAGTGCTGCAAAGGATAATTTGGAGAGGGAAGTGAGGGGCTTCCTGGGGAAGTGCAGTCAGGGAAGGTGACTTTTGGCCAGGACCTTGAAGGGAGTAAAGGAATGTTCCAAGCAAAGAAAAAGCTGTGCGGGAAGAACGATCCACTTAGGGAGAACAAAGTGCAACCTCTTTTAGGGCATCTCATCCCCCGGCCAGCCTAGTGCCCGCTGAAGGGACTGAAGGGCACCCTTGTGGAGAGTCACCTTCTCTCTCCCTGCTCTTTCCCGCCAGGCTGCAGCCTCTGCACATGTACTCGGTGTGCCTGCTGGTGGGCCTGTTCTCTCTCGTCCCCTGGGGACCTGTCTGGGAAGTGCCCAAATTCCACTGGGATAACTGCCGGCGAGCTTGGTGGACAAATCTGCTGTTGCTAAATAACTTCGTGTCGGTTCGGAATTCGGTGAGTCCCACTCGGGTGGCTGTGAAAGGGCAGATGGCATCTCACTGGTGAACTTTCCAAGGGCCACCCTGAGTCCGGTCCCCTTTCTTCTGGAATATTCTCTGGGGTAACAGTGATGCTGTGGGAGCGTGGGTTGCAGGCGGGAGACCAGCCTCCTGTCGCGGGGTGGGTGTGGCCACACCAGTCTGCGCAGGGCCAGCTCCCGTGAGCAGCGGAGCCTGGGGAGCGTGGCCATGGCCGGCGAGGGACCGGCCATCCTGCTATGCGTCCCAGGGGAGTGGAGTTTGCTCTGTCGTCGTGGTTCCTGGGCCATCCCGCCTCGCCCCATGAGGAGAGGACGCTGTCTTCACCGCTGCACGGGGAGCCTGTCCTGGGATGGGACAGTGCACCCACCCTCGCCATGTTGAATTCTACTCGATTTCAAGCCAGACCTGGCAGAGTTGGTTTGGAGCAACAAGATCCAAAATATGTATACGTTGTGGCTTCACCTAAGCCCCAATTTCCTCCTAACGGACTTGGAGCAGATGAAATCGCTTTAATTAAATGTCACCGATTCCACATATGTCTTAAAATTGAGGCCAAAAAGAGAATCGCTAAAACTTGGCGGGGCCCCAATTATGGGATATAACCCCTCGCCAACTAGACAGCGCCCCGCAGGTGGCCAACACGTCCTCAGGCTCGCGTCACCTGCAGGTGGGGCCACCTCTCCAAGGGCCTGTCTGTGACAGGGCTCCACGTGGATCGTCTGGGCTGTTTTCCCAGACGCACACTGGCTTGGGCCACTTGTCACCAGCCCACCTTAGATCCTTGAAGGCAGACCCCCAGGCCCTGGAGAGAATTGCCAGGACCCCCAAGCCTTGGAGAGAATTGCCCCCAGGAACTCCCTCACATTGAAGAAAATACACAGGTAACTGCCTCATCGTGCGCAAGTGTGGGCAGTCAGTGGCTTTGGCAGGACCATCCCATGTCAACCATTCGTGGGGACTCTGGAGTTCCCCACCAAGCCTGTCCGAAGCCAGGCGTTGGTTCCAAATGAACACGTTCCCTCCACCTAGAGTTGGGGTGGGGACAAGGCAAAGAAAAGAGAACAACATTGACCCTCTGAGTTCCACTGGCATCCTAACGATAATGCCCTCCTCCATGCCTGTAACATGGCGGAGTTCACCTGCCATCGCTCTCTGCAGATGAGCTACGACTGCTTCCTCTTTTTCTGAAACAAAAGCGAAAACTTGTCTGAATCTCCATTTAAAAAATTTTTTATTTTCTGAGACAGGATCTCTGCCAACCCAGGGCTAGAGTGCAGTGGCGTCATCATAGCTCACTGCAACCTCAAACTCCTGGCCTCAAGCGATCCTCCCATCTGGACCTCCCAAAGCGCTAGGATTACAGGTGTGAGCCATCGCGCCTGGACTTGAATCTCCATTTTTAAAAATGGCGCTAATAAACCTGCCATCCAGGTGGTTACAAGGACTGAAGAGATGAGGGGTGAGCAACATCTCTAACTCAAACTTCCTTTGTCTTCCCAAGGAAATGCCCCCACCCCCCCACCTGCTAAATCCTTCCTCCTAGTCCAGGCAGGTGGACAGTGTGGAGCAGACACGGTAAAGGAAGGAAGAGGTAACCTCTGCTTCTTCCTTTCAGTGCAACGGCTGGACGTGGTACCTTGCCAACGACTTCCAGTTCCATCTCACAACACCGGTGATCATCTTCGTCCACAGAAAGTGAGTCTAACTGGGACAAGTTCCTCTCCTCATGTGGCCTCTTTCACAGAACTCTTAGAAAGGGCTCCACTGCGGTGTAGAACAGGTTTTTAAAATTTTATGAAATTAACTTTTCAGAAAAGGAAACACCAAATGCTCTACTGTTCACCTTCTTCCAAATTATCCTCCAACATTCGTCATACGTACGTCAGGATGTGTTTTGCAGAATTATCATCAGTGTGTACATGTAATATCTAATACCCAGCTGCTTCTACTTATTTTTATAAACATTTCCACATATTGACATGACCTACATACCTGTCAGTTTTAGGATTTATATACTATTTTTATGGTTGGGCATCTAGATTGTATCCAATTTTTCATGATTATAAATGACTTTGCAGTGAATGTCTTCGAACACACTACTTTTTCTCAGTTATTTCCTTGGGGGCAGATTTCTGAGTGGAATTCCTAGGTCAAAGGGTAGGAACGATTTTGTGGTGCTAGTAACACAGTGTGAGATTGCTCTGTGGAAAGAACAATGTGATTTATAGCGTCCTCAGCAATATATCAGTGTACCTGCTTTTCTACCTGGGATATTTATCACCTTAATTTCTGTTAGTTTTCGAAACACTTTAAGGCTTCAATAGTTCCTGGAAAGACTTATAGTTTGTAGATTATTCATGCCATATTTTAAGAGATTTATTATTCTTTTCTGCTAAAATAATATGTTCAATTTAAGAAATATTGGAAAACATTAGGTTTAAGGGAAGGGAAAACAATCACCCTAGTCCCATGTTGTCACTCAGGGCGGGGTGAATTCATTGCTAATATTTTGGTGCTTATCCTTCTGATATTTTTTCTGTCCAGCTTTTAATACATGAAAGCATTCTGCAAATGTACTTTGTATTTTAATAGTTTTATGACACATGCATTTCTCTATATTATTTTATTTTTAAGGTAAACATAAGTCTGATGTGTGTATATAACATTCCATTCCATGAATGAACTGTAATTTACTTATAGTATTTTTGTTAAATACTTGGATTATTTCCAATTTTGAGCTTTTGTAACTAATGGTCTGACAAATATTTTCATAGTAACCGTTTGTCTCCGACTTCAATATTTCTTTAGAGTACATATCCTTGAGCAAAATTACTAGGTCAAAGGGCATGAATGTCTTTTGGGCTCTTGAATCATAATGATAAATTACTTTCCTTAAAGAGTATATCAATATTCAGTCCTCTAGCCATCTAATTTAACTGCTGCCAGTAGAGAATATTAATAATAAAACAAAATAAAATGCAAACTTTGTTATTTGGATATATAATTTTTTTTCATTTTTCACATCTCACTTTTAAGTCCTTGATTACTGGGGCCAGAGCTGCGTTCCAAATACATGTTGACCAGCTTTGTCTCTTTTCATGGCTACTTGTTCATGCCCTCTGCAGGGCAGACAGTTAAATCTCAGTCTGACCCATTGATGTTGTTCATTCCAGCCTCATGCAAACATTCAAGTGTCTGGAGCAAAGGAAAAACATCCTAATTTTAATGTAATCCAAGAATTGCACATTTTTAAAAAGGCAAATCTGCTTTTTTATATCTGTATCTCAAACACACAAAGCTTTCTCAATTCAAATGTAAAATATTTTTGGATTATTAAAAGAAAATGGTTCCACGACTTCCCTTCCGCTAAGCACAGAGGTGGCTTCCTGGTATAGTGAAGTCTGAATCAGAAGACCTGGGTTCAAATCATGACTGGTAAATTACTAGCTAGGCGCCCCAGGGTGAGTTGCGGGACTCTCCTCCTCATTTTCCATGTGGATAAAATGGGGATAATGACACTTCGCATCAGCTTGGAGGATAAATGGGATCCTACTACTGAGCTAGCACAGTGCTCGCTTCTCAGTGATGAGTAACCCACATGCCAACTCAGTTTCCTGTCCTTTTCCATTCCAACATAGTAGCCCTGGTCCTTGCCACTGTCCACAAGCAGTGAGGGCCTCTTGCCCCTCCAGCTCTGCAGGGATTGGGGACGGGTGGCTGGGTAAGCCCCTCCCTCCCCTGCCTCGAGCTTCCGCTCAGCCAGGCCAATTCAGGGACCAGCCAGCTTGCCATCATCTCTGTACTGTCCCTGCGCCACAGAGAGTCCCTCATATGTACAGCCGGTCCTCTTTCCTTGATTTCCTCTCTATCCACCCTTTCCAGAAGGTACTGGTGTGGGGTGGATGTTGATGATGGGGCCTGGATCTCGGGGGGGTTTGCTTCTGCTCAGCACCCCCACTCTACCTCTGAATTCCACCTCTGCCGAGGGGCAGGGCCACGTGGAGACTGGGCACCAGTGCCAGGTCCTGGGATGGCAGGTGGGGTACCTGTACATACAGTGCTGTGGAGGGAGGGGGAAGGCCTATGGTCCCCCTGCATCCCCCAGAACAACAGCCTCCCAATCTAATGTCCTATTTTAGTGGGGGGAGAAATGTAACTCATGGCAAAATAGAACTGATAAAAGCATATGAGAAGCTCCTGAACTCAAGCAATCCTCCTGCCTCAGCCTCCTGGAATCCTAGGATCATAGGTGTGAGCCACAACACTGGGCTGAGTCTACTTATATTCTTCCTTCTGTGTTCAAATTTCCTCTTTTTATAAGGCCTCTAGTTATACTGGATTAGCCCAGTGACCTCATTTTAACCTTAATCATCTCTTTAAAGATCCTATTTCCAAATCAAGTCACATTCAGAGGTATTGGGGGTTAGGTGTCAACATATGACCTTGATGGGAACACAGTTCAGCTCACAACATTTTATGTCAGGAAGCTTCACTGAAATGGTGGAGCTATGGTTAGCTAGTGGAGACTTGTGGAGCCTGTAGTGGAGACTACTAAATCCTGAAAGTAGGGGCTGGGGATTGGGCTCAAGTCCCCCAGAAAGTTCAACACATATTTGCTTGGGTGGATGTGAGTTTTTGTTGGATGGCCCAACTGGGTGGTTTACCACCCACCTGGGACAATGAGTTCTTAGTACCTCCCACTCCAGACTTGGCTGGAGGACACTCCACCTGAGTGTCCTTGTGACTGAGGAGCCTGGCCCCTACATCAGCATCTTTCCTAGAGGCTGTCATGGGAGGTAGATTTCAATCCCTCAGCTGAAAGCCAATACTGTGCACGCTTGTGACTATGCAACTACATTTAGCTTCTAAATGGAGGGAGTTATAAAAGGTAGGGCTTTATTCCTTCAGAGAATACACCTGAATAGAATGTCAATGGAATTGAGTCTTTTTAGAACTTGGTAATTCAAGGAGAACGGAGCTAGAGGGTCTGGCAAAACTCACAGTAGATATACAGTATTCTTACCATATCCCCCTCCCCTGTCCATACTCACAGCAGACACTACTAGTCAATCACAGCACCACAGAGCCAGGATTCATCCTTCTTTCCAAGCATTCAACTAAAATTGGCACACTGGATGAAAATCACTCTCTCCCTGTGTCAGTATGGTGAGAACTGAATAGTATCTATGTCATCCTTTCCTCACGTAGAACCATGCAACTTCAAGCAGTGGAATAGGATTGTCAAAGGCGTCATTTGGGTAGGGTTGTGGCTGGATGGTCTTATGCCTGCGTTTGACATTTCTTCTACACCACTGCCAATCCTCTTGGTCCCAACCCTCACGATTCTGAGCAGGTCCAAGCAGACAGTGCCTCGCTCTGAGCCTGTGCTCTCAAATCTCTTTTGTCCCAGAACCTCTGCAGGCCCCTCCTGGCCTTACACATGCACGATCCCAAAGTGTGGAGGAATTAATTTGTGTGGGGTCACCCTTGACCCATGGGGGACAGAAGACAGTGGGAAAAGGCTTCCCTCTTTCATCCCCCAGGACAGTTTTGAGGTTCATTTCATAGAGCTCTGCAGAACATTCTGGAAGAATTGAGCATTGACTATGTTGATGGCACATCCTTGTATTGGCTTTCTCCACTTCCCTGTTCTACGACCCAATCCCTCATTCTTACTCCCACATGAGCTACCAGCTTTCAGGTTTGAGGGTGGGTGGGAACACCTAGACACCCCTCCTACTCTACCCACCCTGCCCTGTGCTTGGAGTGGGTACCGTGTCCTGCCTGTGTCTTACCCTGCTTGGACAGTCCTCTTTCCTAAATCAACCACCACTTGTGTCCATATCGTGTATCATAGCTGACAAGGGACCTAGGGACATCCCAACATGGTCTCATTTTGAGCTGCACAGTAAGCTTCAGGGTGGGGCAGGCAAGGATCCTATTGCTATTTTTGTGCAGATATGGAAACTCAAGTTCAAGGCCCTGCCCTGGTCGCACAGCTAGTCAATGGTCAAGAGCCATGACCAAAGGCTACCTGGGGTACTCTGCCCAGGCCAGCTCTCCGCCCTCCATCAGCCTCTCCAAAGCAGGACTGTGGGAAGCTCCTCTGATTGTCACGATTCCCAGCCATTTGTGTCCATAAATGTTGCATGAAAGACACTGAAGGATGCCCCTCTCCACGTCCTCTTTTATTTGCAGAAATAAACACGTCCTCATCCTCCTCGGGGCTGTGCTGTTCTTGGCATCTTTCACCGCCACTGCTCTGCTCACGCTGGCTCATAAACTTCCTGTGGTGGCTCCGACAGAAGCCAGGTAAGGGGGACTCCCCCGCCGGCCCCCTCCGTGGCCAAGACCTCCCAGGAGGGCTGCTGAATGTCAGGCCGTTTGTCCTGTGCCCATCAGCTCATAGAAAACCTAGGTGGGAAATTTTCGGTCTGGATGGGAAAGATGGTTGCATTTTTGCTTCCGAACTTCCAAACCTTTCAGCTTGCAGTAGTGGTGCTGACGCTGGGGTCCTCTCTGAGCTCACGGTGCCCATAGAGATGCTTCCAGAGGAAAGGAGCGCCCCCGCGTGGCTGCATCGTTTCCCCTCCAGTGGCAAATTGCTACTTGGAAGCTCCACTGCTGAGTGGAGAAACTGAAACTTAAGGAAGTTGGGGTCACCTCTTCCAGGTCACACCGCTGGGAGGTGGCATAGGAGTGACTGAACCTCGGACCTTACCCACATGCTATTTTGCCTCCCCGGTGATGTATGGATGGCTATTCTCAGTGCAGCAGTCAGAGTGACACAAATGAAAGTCAGCTCATGTCATGCATCTGCTCGGATTCCTCCAGTGGCTGGCCAGCCTCCCCATCACCTCCTTTGCTGACTCTGGACCAGCCACCCTGGACCCCCACGCCAAGCATGCCCCCCTCAGCGCCTTGGCACTTGCTGTTCCCGCAACCTACAGGGGACAGCCTTTCTGTTAGAATCTAAGATCTCGGCAGGGCCCTCTTCTTCATGGCTTTCAGGTGTCTGTGCAAATGCCACCTTCTCAGAGTAGCCTTTGCGGACCCCTTGAAATAAAATAGCCCAGAACTGTGCCTGGCACAGAAGTGCCCAAATGGGTTTGTGAGCCGGTGGACAGTGTGAATAAATGAATGCGCCAGTCACTACACCTGAGCCTCCTAACCAGGAGAGTGTCGTGCCCTCCCCACATCATGCCATCTGCCTATGTGTGCGTGCCCAGGTGATCGGGGGGCGGCTCAGCATGTCTTGCCCAGCAGTTTTCAACCCTGGCTGCACGCTAGAGTCACCTGGGAAGTTTTCAGATCCCACCGATGCGTCCAGCCTCTCCTTGGACCCGAGTCTCTAGGGGTGGGGCCCAGGCAACTGACTTCAGAAAGAGCACCCTAACACGCCCCCAGGATCAACCTTTGTTCTTGGGAGCCTTGGGTTTACTTCTGGGCGCTACATTTTTAGAGCCATCCTGACACAGCAGCCGTTAGAAACGATTACATATTTAAAATGAACACAGTCATCATATTTCCTTGGGATCAAGGATTAGGGGCCCCAGGGAATTTGGAACTTGAACAAGCCAGCTGCCACCTAAGGCAGGATCCTGAGGTCACTGTTCACAGATTGTTACTGAGGAAATTGGCAAATGTGCACCAAATCTACCTCTGGATTTGCTGATTTCCCCAATGGACATTTTGGGGATTCCCTATTCCACATCCAGATCAAACATAACCTTTTTCCTTATTTTCTTGTGTTTTGCAGTGAAAATGCAGCTGCATTGTATTTCTTGGAGTATTACACCAAGCCCTACTGCCGATTCGGGCCGTTCCTTGTGGGTGTGTTTCTAAGCATTTTCATGCACCAAAACCACCAGGAAAATATTCTGAAAACCAAGGTATGGTTTCCCCAAGCCTTACTGTATGACTGGGACTGGCGTGGCCCATCTGGACGGAGGAGTCAGGTTGCTGGGTATTGAGCTGCAGTGTGTTCCAGACGGCTCTTCATACCAGAGAACAAAGACTTTCTCTCTTGCCAGAGCTTAATTCTCTGCTTTCTTCACTCAGCTCCCTGTCTGGAGCTACAGGTTTGGAACCCCGTGGGGTCCTGCCCGTAGGAGCCTTGGTACCTACCCAAAGAAACTACCGGTGTGGGAAAATACACCTAGTGAGGTTATAAAGGCAAGACCCTCTTCTGGAAGAAGATAGTGAGTTGGGTTGGATTTTGAACAGCACACGCTCCATGGTTTCTGTAGACAGGATTCTTGGTCAGATTTGATGGTTCCACCTGCAAATCAGGACGTGCGGTGTCTAGAGGGGGAGAAGCTGTCATTTGCCTTCAGGTGCACCTTGAGCACACAGTCTCTTCTCTAACTCCTTTGTGGGCAATCGTTCAGGTTCACACTCCAACCTCGCTGCTCAAGCTGGAACCCGGATGCCTCCTTCCTGCTGCTCACTCCTCCCCGTGCAATTGGCCACCAAGCCCCACTGCTTGCTTCTCCTGCCGCCTTCTCCTACCCTCTCCAGCTGGCCTAGTGGGATCTCTTCTCATCTCTCACCTGGACTTTTTCACTAGTTTTTTTTTTTTTGCCTACAGTCTAGTTGATCTTGTATCCCCTCTCAGGATGATCTACTCAAAACAACAACACCTTTGCCATGTCGTTGAACTACGAAAAACCTTTCAATGGCTTCCTTTTGACCTGCAGGATAAGGCTGGATCTGCTCAGCAAGGCCCTCAGGGTCCCCATGACATGGCTCTTCCTGTTTCTTCAGCGTCATCTCTCTCGTCACTCTCTGCCTTGCACTTTGTGCATCGGTGATAGCGACCTGCCCACAGTGTCTTTGACGGCCACCACTCACATGCACGGGCTGTTCCCACACGTGTGCAGTTGCTCACGCTGCCTTCTCTGCCTGGAATGTGCCTCTCCACCCCCAGCTCTCCCCCACCTGCCCCCCCTTTTATCTCATGCTTTTATCTTCAGCTTCAACAACTCACCTAGACTTTTCACCTCCAGGGAGTCTGCCTGGTTCTC
This sequence comes from Microcebus murinus, assembly GCF_040939455.1. NCBI lineage: Eukaryota > Metazoa > Chordata > Mammalia > Primates > Cheirogaleidae > Microcebus > Microcebus murinus. The sequence goes on along the minus strand of NC_134120.1, from coordinate 15,399,435 downwards.
ACTCTGCAGCAACGCGTTCAACCATCCCATAGGCTGTGCACTCCTGGAAGGCACGACCCATCTCACCTCCAAATCACCAGCATCTGATTGAGATCCTGACTCACTGAAGGTGCTTAATACATGGCTTAATAAAAGATAATTTGCTTCTCAATGGAAAGAGGGCCAGGAATCTCCCTGTGCTATTAAGATGCAACTCCTGCCCCAAACCCCACTAGCCCTTAATTTTGTTTGCCTAGGTTTTGTGGGTACCTCACCTAGATGTCTCAGAGAAGAGGCCTGGTCCTTGGCAAATCTTGTGCTGCTCCTTGCAGGCTCCTACACAGGAGCCATGTGACTTTTTCTATAGGTTGGAATTAGGCTATTTCCCCAGAAATGCACAACTCCATTGTAGATTATAACAGAGTGATGAAAGAGATGCTTCGACAGAGTCCAGGTTACATGAAGGCCCGGGGGGAAAATGGGCGTGAGAAAAAGAGAAAACCCAAGATGAAGAGGGAGCATTTGGGGACCACTCTGAGGGCCAGGCTCAGGACCAGGAAGAGCGGAGCTGGAATACAACCCAAGCGGAGCTGGAGAAACAGCGTGGAAGGGTTGGGTAGACCAAACCAGAGCTTTAGAGGCTAGAAAGTAACACCGCATCTGAGCTGGAGGAAGCAGGGCCTGCACTACAGGCTAGGAGTGAGACAGGCAGGATGCACCACGAGGAAAGACAAGCGGGCAAGGACAGACAGAGGACACGATGCCCGGGATGCATCTCGAGAGACTGCAGGCCCGTTTAGGCCAAGGACTCAGCAAGGGGGTGAGAAGGATCCTAGGCTGAAAGAGAGAAGAGCCTTTCCCCCTCTTCAGTGCAGTGTAGACAGCACCACACCAGCTTGAGCACCAGAGCACAGAGAAGCAAGAGAGCTCCCTGCAAGATAGGCCTGGGTCTAAAATAGTCATGTAAGATGACATAAGATCTACGATCTTGAACTGAGCTAAGTATTAGGATTTAACTCATGCAGCTATCCTTTGAATTGAAAACTTCTCCTTTCTCCCATCCCTCCTACCGTTCTATGTCCCTGCTGAGTAGGGTGCTGCCCGGGCAGGGGTGTGTGCTGTAGGCCCTCACATTGGGGATGGGGGAGGATAAAATTCATCACAGAGTCTTACTTGGTTAAGGGACAGGATGGGAGATCAGGAGTGGGTTAGAGGATTACTCTATTGATTTTATCTTAACTGTCATTTTGAAATAATTATAGAGTTATGGGAAGCTGCAAAACCCTTCACCTGGCTCTGCCACCGGGAACATGTGACATAACTATGGTACAAGATCACAACCAGGAAACTGACTTTGGCACAATCTATAGGCCTTAGATCCGCCAGTTTTATATGCACTCCTGTGTGTGTGTGTGTGTGTGTGTGGTTCTGGATAATTTTGTCACGTGTACAGATTTGCATGATCACCACAATCAAGGTACACAACTCTGTCATCACAACGATCTCCCTCTTGCCACCCCTTTCTAGTTACAACCTTCTACTTTAGTCAAATCTGAGCAGCGACTGGGGTTTACAAATAAAGACCTGAAGTGACAGTAATGACACTGAACAGGAGGAAATCACACAATGGCTCAGGTGGGCTGGGCTGGACTCACCTCTCTTTTCCCTGCAGGTGCAGGCCCTGCTGGGGTGGACTTGCTCCCTGTCCACTCTGTTTGCAGTGGTCGCTCTGGCGTACACGGTGGACGACGCCTCTGCCACTTCCTCGGTGGTCGCGGCCCTCTACCAGGCCCTCCACCGGACCCTGTGGGCGGCGGCCGTGGGCTGGGTCCTTCTCGCCTGCTGGGAAGGCTATGGAGGTATGACGTCCCTCGAGCCTTTGCCCTTGGGATTGCAGGCTGTTCCTGCAAAGGTGACAGATTTAACACACACGGAGCGTACCCAGAGGGGCTTCTATTTGCTGGAGTGGCTGACGAGTGACTCACAGTGACTCAAAAACATTGATTGGTTTATATCCTTGGGGAAAACATCCCACATAGCCTGTTGTAGGTTTTTTACATGGATTTAGGTACAAATGCAGGTTCTGAAAGAAAGATTTGCAGCCCCTCCAATGAAGCTAGTTTAGAAGCTGGAAGAGAACTCAGGCAAAGTAATGTCACGAGAGAACAAACAAACCAACACACCAGTGCTGGGGGGCAAGACAGCTGGTCACACCACCTCGGGCCTCAGTTTCCCCATCTGAAGGTATCAGACTAAATAGTTGCCAAGATCCCCTTCCAAAACGGGAAAACTGTTTCCATTGAGTAAGCTTCCAACACGCAGGGAGCCAAGCAGATCGAGAGCTTGAACGGAAAGAAATGAATCTTCTCCAGATTAGAAATGTGTATTCAAGTCACCTGATGCTTTCTTCCCTTTCTCCTCTGTTTGGCATGAGGTGGGAACTGGGTGCTTGGGGTGCCAGCAAACGGCAGGACAAGGGCTGGCAGGGAGCATCCGGAAAAGGTTCTGGCCCCAAGCCCCCCAGACGCCCAAAGCAGGAGAAGCGGACCCAGGTGGAGACAGGACAGCTTTAGACTCCAGGGAATTAATCAGGCTAATTAAATTCAGCCTGTGGACCCAAACCAGCTGGCCTCAGCAAAGCAGTTGGAGATCATAGCTTAAAGAGAAAAGTAGTTAAGTGATTAATAATTCCTACTTATTGAGCATGTGCTGTATACCAGGCCCTGTGGAAAACTTCACCCACAGGTAGACCTAGAATATTGTCAGCTCTATTTCTTTTTTTTTTGGAGACAGAGTCTCGCTTTGTTGCCCAGGCTAAAGTGAGTGCCGTGACATCAGCCTAGCTCACAGCAACCTCCAATTCCTGGGCTCAAGCGATCCTCCTGCCTCAGCCTCCCGAGTAGCTGGGACTACAGGCATGTGCCACCAAGCCCGGCTAATTTTTTCTATATATATTAGTTGGCCAATTAATTTCTTTCTATTTATAGTAGAGACAGGGTCTTGCTCTTGCTCAGGCCGGTTTCGAATTCCTGACCTCAAGCAATCTGCCCGCCTCGGCCCCCCAGAGTGCTAGGATTACAGGCGTGAGCCACCGTGCCCGGCCTGCATTTCATTTTAATCTATTTAGATAGCCACAAGTGACTAGTGGCTACTGTCTGGGACAACACAGTTCTAGAACGTATGCCAAGTTACAGAATATTTGTCCCGAAAGGGACCTAGAAGGGGATCGAATGCAAGCCTGTCACAGATGACGTCTGGGGCCCGGCAATGTCAAGTGCCTCGTCCCCAAGGCCAGGGGCTCCTGTGGCCACATCTTGAACCAGAGCCCAGCCCTGTGCAAGGATTTTATACCTTGTTTTATATGGGAAGTATTCTGTGCTCAAGGGCTGAAACCATGCTAAGGAAGAAAGCCTGACTATAAACTCAAGATTAGCATCTCTCTCATATTAGTACTATCTATTCGTGCAACAGGAAGCCTTTATTTTTTTGGTACGTCCTCTTAAAATTTTTATTGCACAAAGACTTTCTTAGGAAAGGTTCCCAGACTTAGTTGCCGAATCCAAAGGGAGCAGTGATGACAGGGTGTCTTCCCCGGCCCAGAGACGGGATCGCGGCTCCCTGAATCAATGTCTGCTCCTTCCAGGGCTGGTGAACCGGATGCTTTCTTGGGACATCTGGCGTTCCCTGGCCAGCATTAGTTACGCTTGCTACTTGGTGCATCCGATTCTGATCATCCTCTACAACGGGCTCCAGGAAACACTTATTCACTACACCAACACCAACATGGTGAGCCGGCTCGCAGCCAGTTGTGTCTCAGTGCCGCAGCTTGTTCTCTTCTTGAGCAACAAAGCAACCTACTTGCTTCTTTGGAAGACTTTCCTTCTTTCCTGTCTTTTTCTTTCCTTTTTTTTTTTTTTTTTTTTTTTTAGAGCCTTGCTCTTTGCTTTATCTGTGGGAGAAAGAAGGAAGGCTGTAGCACAGGATAACATCTTTATTTATTTTATTTTTATTGTTTAGCACAGATTGTCCTACAGATGCATTTCGTATAGCCAGGATGGCACACCGTAGGATCTGAACACAAGAGCAATTCTGGAGTAACACTGTGTCCCCCTGCCCTTCTTCCTCTCCAGCTCTATCTCTTCTCCGGACACTGTTTGCTGACGTTCATCACTGGGCTGGCCCTGACTCTGTTCATTGAGAAGCCGTGTCAGGAACTGAAGCGGCACCTGCTGGGCCATGAGTCTTCTGGTTAAAACCCAAAAGCATGGACAGCCCTTTGTTGGTGGTGGCCTTGTTTATGTAATGAATGCTTGTATGAATCCGATTTTGTGAAAGTTTAATATATACAAGTTCTCTGTATTTAATATATTACATCAAAGAGTTCTGAGTGTTTACTATATAAAAGAGTTCTATGATAATTTTTTAGTAGCACAATAATCAACTTTTGTTGTACCTTTTTACCCAAAAAAATCTGGATTATTTTGGTCTATATTTGATTTTCTGTATCAATGATCACAGGAAATAATCAAATGTAGTGAATTTAATGTAATTTGTGTGATGGAGATTGCTTAGATTATAATGCCCACTTTTCTCTGTAAAATCACAGTATGTAGTTTCTTGCAACATAATTGTTTATGTTTTTTATGGAATCTTTGTAGACTTCTAACTTTATCCTAGAACCTCAGGGTGGTATGACCCACTTGCACGCACAATTCATGGGTCTGTCGTTATAGGCCTTTCAAACATCATCTTTTCTTTTCTACAACATGGTCCCTGGTTTGAGTTGAACTGTATGCTTCCGAAAAATTATGCTGAAGTCCTAACCGCCAGTGCTTCAAATATGGCCTTATTTGGAGGTAGGGTCTTTAGAGAGGCAATTCAGTTAAAATGAAGTCATTGGGAATGGAGACCCTAATCCAACATGATGAGTTTCCTTATAAAAAGGGGAAATTTGGGCCCAGAGACAGACACGCACATAATGAAGCAGATGTGAAGACATACAGGGAGAAGACAGTCATCGACAAGCTAAGGACATCAAGGATTGCCAGCAAACACCAGAAGCTAGAAGCATTGAGGACGGAATCTCTCCTAGACCCATCTAAGACAGCACTCCCCTGCCGGACACCTGGATTTTGGACTTCTGGCTTCCGGAACTGTGAGAAAATACATTTCTGTTGTTTTAGCCACCTAGCTTGTGGTACGTTGTTATAGCAGCCCTAGGGAATTAATACAGTGCCTCAACAAAAACTCCTAACGGAAAAAGAGGAGACCTTAGCTAGCAGCTTCTACCCCAACCACTCAATTTCCAGCAATGAGGCTTAGAGGTGAGAAGAGACTTGCAAGGTCAAGTGGAGAGTCTGGTCTCCAGGATGTCAGGCTCATGTTTTTTTCTAGGTATACAACTTCACATTAACCGTCCACACCTATCATAAAGCTCTTTGTTTACTTGATTGTTGAAGTACTCGTCAACAGTCATGGGTACAAGGTGCTGATTAGCACGGAATGCGCCACATCTGTGTATGTGCTTTGCTATCCCATAGATCTGAAAGGGTCTCCACTGGGGGGTGGAGAGGGCTCAAATCCTCTGAGGGCAACTGGCAGCTAACCTTGGCCTTTGCCAGCCAGCCGTGGGGGACAAGCCACATCTCCCTGAGTTCTGGTCTCTGCTGGCAGAAGCTGACCTGAGGGAGGGAGGCTCCCAGTCTCACCTGGTACATTCAGTCTCTCCTGCATAAAGCAGCCTAGTTGGCTTTTCAGTGAAGCTCAAGTTCATCGAGTTCCTCGGGAGCCCCCTGGTGGCTGTTTTGGCAGCTGATCCCTCTAACTTAATTAGGACTCAGGCGTATTGAGGACGAGTGGCATTTTCAGGGTCACATTGCAACGTGGGTGGACTCCAGTGGGAAGTCCAACCCTGCCAACATTGTTCTGTGGTCAAATTGCCAAATGCTTCCAGTTATAGGGATAGAAATCTGGGACCTGTGGAAATGGCTTTTCAATGATTAATATAGCCTTGGAAAGATTTTTTTATTTTAAAAAAACTCCACTATTGCAATTTCTTAAAACATAAGGTAGGGTTAGAGAAATCCAATTTTGTCCAGGGTTTTATTTCAACCCAGAATTACCTGGAAATTATAGAATGTGTGTATATTTGTATCTGAAACAAATCGTAAAAAGGTGTTGTGACATTTAGAAGACTGGAAATTTACACACTCATTAAGTATTTGATGATATTGAAGACTGACTAAAATTTTATAGGACAATAGCATTGCAGTGATATATATATTTATTTATAAAGAGCACTTATTTTTTAGAGGCATACTATAATATTTATGGGTGAAATGATATAAAATCTGGTATTTGCCTTCAAAATAATATTGGAAGAGAATGGCCTAATATTGTTGAAACAAGATTGACCATGTGGTTAATTTCTGAAGCTGGGTGATGGGTACATGGGACCTCATTATACAATTTTCTCTATTTTGTAGGTGTTTGACATTCATATAGTAATAAAGAGAAAGATGTATAGAAACAGCATTTTCAGAGTAGAGTAAGTAGCAATTGAGGGGTGTCTCCTCTAATTCTTCTAAATTCTGAAATCCATGTTTGATCCCCACATACAAATCTGTGGGTGAAAACAGATCACATCAATAATCACCACAGCAGACTGAAAGGTAACTCCAACCCCTCACCCTTAAATTCCTCTAGATTGATTGGCTTTGGGGGACTTCAGGGCTGTCTCGCTTGCCTTGTGAACAACTGGACTCTGCTCTTTTCCTTTTTCGTGGATCTGCTTCCCCGCAGACCTGCCCCACCCCTGCCCTGCTACCAGCTGCAGGCAGGGCCAGGTCCCCAACACCTGCTGATGTCCCCATTCCTCTCCCCAAAGCGAGCCAACCACCGCGTGGGCTGGCGCTGCCTTGCCACTCAGACCTCTGTGTCCCTCAGTGCACACATGGTCTCCACAAACGCCACAAACAAACAAGTCCCCTCTGTCCCCACTCCTGCCATCTGTGCCTTCTCATTCAGACTTTGAAGCAGGGCCGGTGGTGGTCACCACATTTGTGCCCAAACTGCCCTTACAGCTTTCACTCATTCTTGTATAGGTCTGTCTCTCTTGGATGCAGCTTGAGTCTATGTGTGCTGGGTGAAGGGTGACCTGAGTGACAACTGCTTTCCTTCTGCATTTGTCCTTTTCACCACTATGCCTCCAGCCTTAACACCATGATGGGCACATAGTACCATGTTTCCCCCAAAATAAGGCCTACCCATAAAATAAGCCCTAGCAGGATTTCTAAGCATTTGCGCAATATAAGCCCTACCCCGAAAATAAGCCCTAGTGACGGGCACGGCTACGCAGCGCATCTGCACAGCCCATGCATTTCGTCGCGGAGCGGTAAAGAAGATGAGCAGTCCTTCTCATCTGCCCCATGAGAGCTCTAGTGCTCGACATGAGAGACTGAGGTCAATGGTTCTAAAGGAAATAGAGTCGCAAGAAATTCAGGATGGAATTCTGGGTTTGGAGAGTTATGATGATGTTCCAGAAAAAGATGACTTAACTATATTTGAATAAATGTAGATTGTTGTACCTTACTTAAAAAAAAATTCCCTGAAAATAAGCCCTATGGTGTCTTATTAAAGAAAACTAAATATTATAAGACACTGTCTTATTTTTTGGGAAACATGGTGTTAAATAAACATTAGTGGACACAGTGATGGAAACAGCCCCTTCTTCCTTTAGATGATCCCTTTCCAGGAGGTTCTCATATGGATGGGCAGGCCCCTCTCGACAGGTCTCAGACATGCTCAATTGTATAAGAATCGGTCCCCAAATGGCACAGCCTCCATTCCCACATGGCTCAAAGTTGAGAGTTCCCAGGGCACCTGAAGAGGCAGGAAGCCATTAGAACTTCAGACCTAGAGCTCAGGCAGGATTTAAACCCACATAGGCCACCAGCCCACATTCATGCCCCCTCCTCTCTTGCTAAACAAACCCTGAGGTTCTTCTAGCATCAATGTGCCCAAACTGAGGGGAAGTCATACTTGGCAGAAACCAGTTATGTTCCTCCTCTTTGCCTCTGCCAGTGATTGGTCCAGGTGTGGTGGGCATGTGATCCAACTCTGACTAATGAGACACCAGGAGAAGTGCACAGAGGCCTTCTGGGATAGATGGGCTTCTCGGAAGAGAGGGGTGGGCACCAAGGAGAAAGTCCCTCTAGTCTTCGCCATCTTCAGGCTTGTCTTGTCAGACGCCAAGATCTGGAGATGCAGTGGCGTCTTGTACTTATGAGGGTGGGCAAGGCTGATGCACCAAAGCTGACAGAGCAGCATCTCTGGTTGGGGGAGGCCAGACACACTGCGGGTGTGGATGCTACACCAAGATCAGAAGAATGAAAAAACAAAACGAAGACTGCATCTTGGAGGCTGCCAGAACCTGCCACACAAGTTATGACTCTTTAGGGTGGTTAGAAGTTGCTTCTTTGAGGATTCTGAGTGGCCCAAGGTGAAAGTCCTAAAAATATTGACATCAGAGGCTCTTCCAGAAACCTCCCAGCCAGATCTCTTCCAGTAAAGCTCAAAGCTGACAAGCTCAAACCGTGAGTTCAGAGTAGGGTGACCAACCCGGCCCAGCTTGTCGGAGACTTTCTCAGTTTTTGCACAGAAACTCCCATGTCTTGGGACATCCCTCAGCTCTGGACAGACATGGATGGCTGGTCATCCTAACTCAAAGCTCCCAGTCAGCCTTTTGGTCCCTCACTCTTAACTGCGTGCAGAACAACCATGGGTTACGGCAAACCTGGCACCTGAAAGGGTTAAGACTAAAAGGAATCCACAGAACAAAGGAATTGGAGAGAGGAGATTATGCAAGGAGAAGAACATTTAAAACTATCACTGTCCTTGAAAGAGAAGATACTGCCCCCAATAAAATAGAAACAGGGCCGGGCGCTGTGGCTCACGCCTGTAATCCTAGCTCTTGGGAGGCTGAGGCGGGCGGATTGCTCAAGGTCAGGGAGCAAGAGCGAGACCCCGTCTCTACTATAAATAGAAAGAAATTAATTGGCCAACTGATATATATATGAAAAATTAGCCGGGCATGGTGGCGCATGCCTGTAGTCCCAGCTACTCGGGAGGCTGAGGCAGAAGGATCACTCGAGCCCAGGAGTTTGAGGTTGCAGTGAGCTACGCCACGGCACTCACTCTAGCCTGGACAACAAAGGGAGACTCTGTCTCAAAAAAAAAAAAAAAAAAAAAATAGAAACAGGATGCTAAGACAGAGAAGTGATTCTATTTCTATTTTCTTTCATTTAGTCATTCAGTTAACTAGGAGTGTATTAATTAATGTATGTCTCACAGTAACAATCCTATTTTATATAATATTTCCTTTTTGTTAGGTAAGAAGCATAAAATAATGTCTAATTCTGTACCTTTTGTTCCTATATTATTAGCAGATGCTATTTTTTCATTTTTGTTTTATTATTAATGCATGATTTACATACAAAATTCATCTTTTAAAAAGTGTACATTTGTGAGTTTTGACAAATGCATATGGTTGTGTAACCACCACCATAGCAAGTGGTAGGACAGTTCCACCATGGCTGAGAATTTCTGGGGCCCCTTTATAGCAAACCCCTATCCCTACCCAAGACAACCACCAATCTGTTTTCAATCACTATAGTTTTGCCTTTTTTCAGATGTATTTATTTTTAAATGTTTAATTTTTAAAAATATTTAGAAATAAAAGTATAAAATATTTAAAACATTCAAACAAGTCTAGAGAATGAAACCGCACATATCCACTATCAGAATATAAGTTAGCATTTTGCCATTTTTCCTTTAGATGTGCTTTTTGTTTAAAAAATAAAACATTGTAAACTCAATTGTAGACCCTCCTGCATCCCATTTACTTCCTTTTTCATGTAGGTTTCACCCATTTTTTTAAAAAAATATGCCTGTGCCTATAAATGATATGTACTACTCCTTGTTTTTAAGTTTTCTATAATTGGATCCATACTGTACTATCCTTTCAAAATATGATTTCCTCATTAAATGTAGTTTACATAGCTAGTCCATTAATTTTTAATGCTAATGGTATTCTATTGTATGCATGTGTATCTTAATCACTTATCCATTCACTAGTTGGTAGATAGACATTTGATTTGTTTCCAGTTTTTCAGTATCGCAAATATAACCATAACAAACTCCTTGTGCATGTTTCTTTGTAGAGACTTAGCAGTTTTCTAGGGTTTATACTCACGACAATAATGGCAGAATCAACCTTACCTGATAATGCTAGATAGTTTGCCAAAATGATTTTGCCAATTTACACCTCCACCAGTGATGTGTGGGAGTAGATATAATTGCTTCAGTGCCTCTCCAACACTTGGTACTATCAACCTGTTAATTTACTGCCTCCCTGATGAGTGTAAGGTAGTATGTTAATTTCAATTTACATTTCCCTGTCTACCAATCCATGTGTGTATTAGCCATTCAGAGTTTCCTCGGAGTTTCCTCTTCACAGACTACCGTATCCTTTGCCCATTGTTCTACTGAATGTTTGTCTTTTAATTATTGATTCTCAGATATCTCTCATGTAGGCTAAAAACAAATCCTTTGTCGAGTATTTGTGCTATAAATACTTTCTTCTAGTCTATGGCAACTTCATATGATGTTTTTCATATAAAAGTTTTACATTTTAATGTAGGCCAAATTATCAATCCTTTCTTTTTGGTTTGTCCTTTTTTGGGTCCTGTTTGTGAAATCCATAGAAATATTCTTTTATATTTTTTCTATGGGGAAAAGGCTCCAATGAAAATTCCTGATCTCATGCTGCGGTCCTTTGAGTTCTTTGCAAGGTGAATTTGTGAGGTTAGAGCAGTTCTCGATGGGGGAAGAGGGAGAGGAGAGGTTTTTTTCCTCCCCAGGGGAGATTTGGCAACATCTAAAAACCATTTTTATTGTTCTTTAGTGGATAGGGGCCACAGTTCATGGATGCCGCTAAACATCCCACAGTGCACAGGATAGCGCAACCCCTTCCCTCAAAGAATTACCCAATAAAAAATGTCAATAGTGTCCAGGTTGAGAACCTTGGAGTGAATGATGGTAATCGTTGCTAAGTCCATACAAGCCAGGGATATTCGAGTGCAAAGCCCCCAGATGAGAAGGATTTAGCATTGTGCCTGGGCTGTCAGCACTCAGACAAGCAGAACTGGGCCATACTGTGTTGAACTTGGCAAACACACTGTGGCCAAGTGTGACGAGTCTATTGGAGGAAACTTGACTGAGTCTGCCAAACAGTCTAATATTTGCTTTAATCACAATAGGAGGAGGAGGGGGAGGAGGAAGAGGAGCAGGGCTTTAAATCAGGCTACACCTCCAAGCTAATGAACCCTACCATGAAGGATTTGTATTATGTGCTGTTTCCAAAGGCACTTCATATTTTCTGGTCCCAAGCAAATTATCAGATTATTAACAAATGAACTTTGTTCATTAAAAAAATTCATGTTATCTTTACTGATAGAGAGTAAGCATGTCTCTGTTTCCTCTTCTGTAAAAGGACAGAATTTGACCAGATTAGAGAATGCTGGTCTATGCAGGCTGGCTGCAACAGCACCTGAAGAACTTTTGAAAAATCCAGGTCCTCAGAATATACTCCTGGAGACTTCCAGAGTGGAGTGGGACTTAGGAATCTGTACTTTTTTTCAGAACTTTCCAAAGGATTCTAATGAGTAACTGTGTTTCTGAGCCACTGGACTCAATGAGTGATGGGATTTGTTCTACATCACGGAATCTGAACTAATGGCATTTGTGTGAAAATAGCAATTTCTCCAAGGTATGCACAGTCTTTGGCCCAAAGTGAGCTTTCTAATGTCCAAAGAGCGACCCTAGTAGGCTCACTTTGGGAGTCATACTTAGTCTTTCCAGGCACTGGGTATCCTTTGGTGAAAAGTCTCTTCCATAGGAGGTTCATGCAGGAATTTGGGTCACTTGGTTTCTGAGGGTGACCTCCACTCACTGATGGACAGATGGACACAGGCCAGTGCTCACTCACTCACTCACTTATTCCTTTGTACGTTCAACAGATATTTATTTGCTTGTGCTATGTGCCAGGTACTGTGCTGAGCAGTGGGAATACAATGTTGAGAAACAGAGATGAAATTTCTGCTCTCTTTGACCTTATACTGCTCTGGGTGAGGCTATTAACAATCAGACCAAAAATGCATATTTCCAACTCAGGTGAGAACTATGAAAGCCTGAACCCAATTGGGAGGCCAGAGATGCAATTTCTGAGAAACTGGACTTAAATTGAGATCTGAAAGACAATCAGAGCTAATATTTATTGACGGCTCGTTGCGTGCCGGGTGCTGTTCTAAGCACTTTACAGAAACCAAGGCATTTAACCCTAACACAGCACTCTGAGGGAAGTGCTATGGTCATCTTTGTTTACACATGAAGAAACTGAGGTAGAGATAAGTCACTTGCTCAAGGCCGCATGGCCAGGTGGGGGCGCCAGGATGTAAACTGAAGCAGTTTTACGCCAGAGCTCTCAGCCACTGTGTCCTGGTGGCTCCCAGGAGGAGTGGTGTGAACCCAGCAGGGAGTTTATGAAAAATTCTTCCCAGAAGTTGGACTGTGAAGGGGAGGAGAGAGACAGTGGGAAGTGGAAGTGGGAGGTGGGTTTGAAGATGGGAAAGACATAGCACGTCCGTACTTCATGAGGGTTCTGTGAGGAATTTTTGTTTCCTCAATACTTAAAGGAAAATGAGGACCGAGGAGGCTTAAGGGAGGACTCGTCACCAGACCTCGGGGACCCAGGGCTTTTCCAAATGTGTGGCTTTCTTCCCAGCATCACTCCCTGTATCTCCTCGGGTGAACCCCCTTGCTCCCCCCAGATACTGAAAACCTGCTGAGGGGCTTCAGGGATCTGGGCCAGAAGCCACAGAGGAACTTTGAAGAGATTGGCACCAATGGCACAGACTTATGAACAGTGAGCTGGCGACATCTTCCTCGCAGCCTCATAAAGCCTGGGACATGTAGGAACCCCTTCCTGGGGAATGACTTATTGTACAGAGAATGGACCAGAGACAAATGTGCTTTAAGTCACACAGCAAATCAGTGTCCAACATGAGCAACAGAACCCAAGGACCAGGAGGGATTTTCTTTAACTCTAGGTTCCCTACACCCCTCTCTGGGCTGAAAGGGAATCATGTCCCTTCTCCTTTCATAAAACCCCTGTGAGGAGCAGCAGGCATCTGGAAGGGGGCTAGACAGTCTACCCTTCAGTACTTACTACTGAGTGTTTTGGAGACATACTACCTAGCTGTTAAATTTTAAAAAAATCAAAATATTGTGCTCCCTGTATCCTGACATAATATGGACACTTGGTTGGTGAAGCTAAGCAGTTCCAGCTACAGAAATCTGATTTTTCAGTTGCTCTTTGGTTCAAAGCAAGTAAGCAAGTTGCATTGACTGTGAAGAGAATAAAGAGGTTGAGTGTCTCGAGGCCTAGGCAAACATCAGCAGGCCTGCACTGAGGGGTAGGTGGCACGGTGTTGACAGAGGGGCCAGGGCAGGTGGGGACACCAGTGGCAGTGTTTGCCTGAGTATCTGCAGAAAGCTAAAAAATAATAGCGAGAAGACTGTCATTGTGTTACAGTTTTGCAAACCTCTTTAGTGGCTGGCTTAATAGAAGATATATCTCATCTTACAGCCGCTAGTGCTGTCAGTCTGTTGTAGTACCACACGTCACGTAGCTTCTGGAAAACTTCAGGGTGCACTCACGAGGGAACGAGAGAGGGAAAAGCACGTGTCTTAGTTTTATTATGAAAATAGGGTTAACCTTGCGGATCCTCTGGAAGGCTCTCAGGGACTCCTGGGGGATACTCAGGCCACATTTTGAGAATCACTGCTGTAAGCTGATATGTCAGTTAATTCATGTAATGAATGACTCTGGTTTATGTTCTACCTGAAAGAGGAGCTCTGTGAACCACTTTTGGGCAGAAACTTAATCTTTCACAACAATGAAGGACTATAAGATACACATGAAAGTTTAGGGGAGCATGAAAAAAAAAAAGGAAAAACAGAGATAAGACAAATGGAATAACTTTGACTAAGACTCAAAAAAAGAAAAAAAAGAAAGAAAGAAACACTCACTATACACTATGGAAAATCCATGGGTGCAGAAAGAAGGTAGCCTGTGGATAAACCAAAGTGGCCATGTAAGGAGTTCTTTGCCAGAAAATATGGAAAGAGAAGCAAGAAGGCAGCAGGCAAGAGGGTGGCGAGGAATACCAGCTCAGGCCTGTGCAATGAGCAGGGGAAAGGGGTTTCTTTTCTATTTTGTTTTAAGTAGAATCAGAATTTGGAATGGGAAGGGACTTTAGAGCTTATTTACTCAATGACATCATTTTAGGTGTAGCAACTGAGCTGTAACCTGTCCAAGTTCACTCACCCGCTCTTCCTGCTGGCCACATGGGGAGGGCAGTGGAGCAAAACAAACCCCTCTCTCCCTCTATCTCTGCCTCTCCTCTGTCTCTCTCCCTCTCCATCTCTGTACTCAGACGCATACAACAACACACACGCATTTATATACATAAACCTGTTTTCTTTCTTACTTTCCAAATTTCATCTTAACAAAATCTAGAAAAATCAATATTACTTGCCATGCTGATTTCTGTTACCTTTTCTAAACTCCAGACATTGATGAAGCACTGGCCGTAGCAATAGTGTCAGACGTGTGGCAATAGTGTCAGACGTGTGGCGACAGCGGTGTAGTGGCCCACTGCCATCCCCACTGCCATCAAGGTTGCTCCTTTGGTGGAAGAAGCCAAGCCCCGGGCTCTGCTCCTGCTGATTTGGACAAAGAGGTGAGCAGAATCCAGAGGCGAGCTTTGGCTGCGTGTGTTCAGGCGGCCATAAGAGGGCAGCACCAGAGAGACCAGCTTAAGGTCCTCCTGAACACAACAGAAGCTTCCTAGGAAAGCTGTACCCTTGTTCAACTGAATCAGAAGACTCAAAGAGCATTTATGGTTTCCTTGTAAATGGCCTGCCTACTAGGAAACTTAGAATGCCCAAATAAGGTTTTCACTTAATCCATTAGGAAGTATATCTATTATGAATATTTCTAATCTGATATATCTGTTAGAAAACAGAAAACAATTTGTATCTTTTCGGTGATTTCCACTGCCTTCCTTCTGAGGAACTTGAAATGAACCTTATGCTTCATTTATTTATTTTTTTTATTTTTAAGATGAGGACTTCCTTTCAGACGTGACCTCAAAGTTCCAGGATCTTTAACAGCCGGTGCGTCAGACAAGGCCCCGCCGGGCCCTCCCCACCCTCCCCTCCCTCCCTACCTGTACCCACCCTACCCTACCCTCCACCCTGCCCGTGGCTAGGGGCAGCGCTGGCTCCTGGGTGACGGGGATCCCTTCCGCAGTCTCTGGCACTCCTGGGTCAGAGGACGGCCTGGAGAGCCACTCTGCTCCAGGCGCCAGAGTCTCTCTGATCAAGCC
This sequence comes from Microcebus murinus, assembly GCF_040939455.1. Classification (NCBI taxonomy): domain Eukaryota; kingdom Metazoa; phylum Chordata; class Mammalia; order Primates; family Cheirogaleidae; genus Microcebus; species Microcebus murinus. Next base: position 15,383,947 of record NC_134120.1, on the reverse strand, counting down.
AACCCCCCGGGCCAGCTCAGAGATATCACTAACCTAAGGACAAACGTGGAACCTGCTTCTGCTTCGGGAGCGACAAAAGTCAGCGTGCCTTCTGGGACAGCTGTGGGCCTAGATGCTCCAGAGTTAGCGCCCCATGGCATTGCTCAGCTCTCAGGCGGACTGCCATAGCCCCTTCTGGAAGCTTCACCGGTGCATCTTGGGGTCCTGAATGGAGTGCTGCAACATTGACAGTATCATCTCGGAGCCACAGTAAGACAAAAGTGCAGAGTGATTTGCTGGCCCTGGCTGGGGCGGAGTCCAGGGAGCCACGTGAGGGAGGGCTGTCTACGCAAGTCCTTTTCCCAAGTGTGGTCCTAGGCAGCAGCAGCAGTATCACCCCGGGAGCCCGTTGGAAGTGCCAGTTCTCAGCTCCCACCCTAGGCCTCTTCCATCAGAAACTCTGGGGGTGGGGCCCAGCAATCAGTGTTCCCAAAGGCCCTCTAGACAATTCCGGTGCATGTGGAGTTTAAGAACCAGTAATTGCAGTATTTGAATGGAAATGTTTATGGCTGCAAAGCCAGGTGAAGCTTGCAGTAAATTATAGAGGAAATGAGAGCAAGAATATAGAAAAAGAGTAAAAATAGAGAAGAAAAAAATGTACCAGCAAGCATAGCGTGAACGAGCTTCCCTTACCCCCGCCTGGGTGTGAGAAATGATAGTTGCACCTGCTTTGGGAGTATTATCAGCGACTAAATATCTATCTAGAGCTTTCGACACTGCTGTCAAATTTATTTAGCTAAAAGAAACTCTGGTGGTAGTGACCTTTTGTTCAGCTAATATTACTCCCCTCAACGCCTCCAAAGCACACAGTGAATTGGAGGGTTGATGAAAATCTTTAAAGTCTACTAAATACTAAAGCCTTCCCAAACACTGTGTACTTTTCAGAGAGAGTTTCTTTTTATTGGAATTTCAGATTATTGAAAGGTTATCTGTCTCCTGCTCCTAGAGGGATTAAAATAAAACAAAAGAAAGGAGAACATACTGTGATGTATGCGTTCCTCACTCCACTGGCTGTGCTTGTCTGACTGCCGATATGGGCAGCCGGAGGGAAGATCCCAAAGTTCTTCCAGAAAATGTCCCCAGGAACTCGGGAGGCTGACACTGACGCAGATGGCTGGCTGGCAGCTCTCACCAGAATGAGAAAATCCCCCGGGGTTCTCTTGTGGATGGGATTCCTTCCAGATTTCTACAGCTCTAACTGCTATAGTTGCATGTGACTGCCTCATGCCTCAGTTTCCTTTTCTGGAAATGACAACTTTAGGACCCTAGTGCCTCTGACAGCCATTATTCCCCTCTGCCTAGCTCTGTTCCTTTTCCCTTCTCTTATTACCCCCCTGGCTCTTTCCTGTGGTACAGCCATCTCCAGCCCTTGGGTTTCTTTTCCCTGATCCATACGTTTATTTTGTGCTGTTTCTTAATCTTAAATTAACTTTCATTTCATCCAGCAAGCCACTTGCCTTATTTGAGCTTCACAGATCTATGCTTTGAGATGGAGCAGAATTGGAAGTCAGAAAACCAGATGTTGAATCTTTAGGTAAACCACTGGAGTTAAGCCTCAGTTTCCCCATCTGTAATGTGCTTGTCAGGTACCAGACAGAATCGTTTCATTTAATCCTCACAGTGACTCACAGGTCCCAAACAATCTTTTCAAGTAGATGCTATTAACATCCCCATTTGATAGTTGAGTGAAATGAGGCTCAGAGGGGTTGAGTGAGTTCCCCAAGATCACACAGCTAATAAATGACAGAGCTGGGGCTCCAATCAGGCAGTCTGACCCCAGAGGCTACTCATTATTATTATTTTTTGAGACAGAGTCTCAGTCTGTTGCCCGGGCTAAAGTGCTGTGGCATCAGCCTAGCTCACAGCAACCTCAAACTCCTGGGCTCAAGCGAACCTCCTGCCTCAGCCTCCCGAGTAGCTGGGACTACAGGCATGCGCCACCATGCCCGGATAGTTTTTTCTATATATATTATTAGTTGGCCAATTAATTTTTTTCTATTTATAGAAAAGAGATTTTTTCTATTTATAGTCTCGCTCTTGCTCAGGCTGGTTTCAAACTCCTGACCTTGAGCAATCCACCCGCCTGGGCCTCCCAGAGTGCTAGGATTACAGGCGTGAGCCACCGCGCCCGGCCAAGGCTACTCATTATTAACAGTGGCTCTTTCTGCCTTGAGGTTTTGCTTTAAGAAGGAAATGAGACAACATCTGCAAGAACATTTTGAGAAAGCTAAACCACCGTATAAAGGAAAGGAAGTGTGTTATATTTTTCGAGCTAGTACGGGAACCCCACCTTCCACTCTCCCTGTTCAGTCACAACTTCCGTTTAAGCTGCCTGGTCAAACTGACCAAAGTAGTCCACTAAGAGGGAATAAAACAAAGAAGAATTTTAAAAGTCTAAAGCACAAATTCACAATAGAAGCCACAAGATGAGCCCAGGAGACAGAACAGGCCCTCCTTCCCCACTGCAGACACCCCCTCCTTGAACCCCAGAACAGCAACTCGGTGACACGCTATGAATTTGCAAGGACTGATTGGACTCTAATCCCAAGGCTTTCCCACAGCAAATGGAGTTTTTTCTTCCACTTATAATTCCCTCCTCTTCTCCATTCTCATTTCTTTCTCACTAATTCCTCTACCTTCTTTTTCCCTCTTCGTGACAGGGACTGCTATTTGTCCCCCAACATCCATCTTCTCCTTCCATAACGGCAGACTTGTAGCCGGGCACAGGGTTGCCCCGCTGAGCGCCATTTCCCAGCCTCCCTTGCAGGCGCAGTCATGTGACCACGCTCCCACCAATAGAAGATCAGAAGTGGTGTGCGCCACCACCTGGGATGACCTCTTTCCTGCAGCCTGGAACCCCAGCGTGGCAGGGACCCATCCTTGACCATATATAGAGGAGACAGGAGGGAGCCCTCCAGCACCAGTCATGTAAGAGAAAAGAAACTTCTCTGTTCTTTAAAACACTCTGTTGTTGAGTCTCTTCGCTGTAGCAGCCCTGCACAGCCCTCATGGCTACAGCTTTCCTCTGGCCTCGTCCTCCCTCTGCCTCTTCACATTCTTCTTTCTTTTGTATCTTCAACTTCCAGCCACCTGGAAGGTTCTAGAATCTTCTCTACTTGGGACTCCTCTGCACTCTTATAAGTGCTGGGGCTCTCCTTACTTGGATTCATAGAAAGACAGCAGAATGTAAATCTAATTGTCTCCACCCCAGATAACCAATCTCAAGCATCTGTTAAAAATGACTTTTTTCCTAATTATAAAACAAGCACATCCAAGCACATCTCCAAGTTCAGAAAACTTGGAGAGCCTAATGGACACAAAAGAGAAATAAATGAACCAAAGAAAATAAAATCACTCACATTTCTACTACCCAAAGGGCGGGGTTGGGGGTAAGACTGCTGTCAATATCTTCAGTGTGTATATTTCGATTTTTTTCTATGCATGCATTCATTCCCTCCGCTCCCAAGATTTAATTGTCTGTTTAAATTGGTTTCCAGAGTCACTTATCACTTCATGTCTTAATATGTCCATGTGTCAATTGTTGATTTTGATACTACAAAATAAATAACTCTAAAAACAAAATCGAATTTTTTATTTGTATTTAAAAAATATGCCTATGAGTTCACATAAAAATAGAATTCCTCAATAAAAGTATGCATTTAGAAAAATTAAAATTGATATCTAAAAAAGTTCTTTAATATAGTTGGGCAGAAATATGTGCTCCGATGTGAATACTTAGTATTCCCTAACTCAACAGTTAGAGACATGCGTTTACTTTATATAATCTAGTCCTCCTGACAGCTGGCCATTTAGTCGGTAAGTCGGCATTGCCAATTTTATCTGCTCTTGGTCACTCCTGTCCTCCCAGTTCAGGTGCAATCTGGCTGTGAAAGAATGCAGCTTCCCAGCGTTCCTTTCTCTGCTCACCTAGCTTGCTCCCATTACTTCGATGCCAGGCTCTGTTAAAGCATAAAAATGCTCTCTCTGCATATGCAGAACAAGCTGCCTCGTTCTCGAACCTGTAGACTGTCAGGGCACCTGAACCTGGATGTTGGGTGTGGGACGAGAAAAATGCGATTTCTTTTCATCTCATTAGTAGAAATGAGTCTAGTCAATATTTAATCATCAATATCTGATGTGGCCTGCACTGACCTGCCACAACAAAAAGATTTTGATACTACACTAGCTGCTGTGAACAGGAGAATGGGTTTGGTTAAGCAAGATGGATATGTTTTCCAGAGGAGAGGTGAGGGTGGTGGTGGTTTTATCAGGTTTGGAGGTGAGTTCCTTAATGAGTTCTCATAGATTGAGGACCTGCCATGTACCTGATGATGTACTAATTCCCTTAGATGGATTTACTTAATCCAACCCAAAGTCCCCACTATTGTTTCCATAATACAGTTGAGGAAAGTGAGACTCGGAGTGGTTAAGTAACATGCTTAAGGTCACCCAAATGGTAACTGACAGAGGAGGATTTGAATCAAGGCCAGCTGATTTCCTGGACTTTGCTCTTAATCAATACTCTAAAATCGACTAGAAGGCAGTCCTCAAGACAGGAGACTCCAGACCTTGAGAACAAAGATGCTAAAGGAAGCTTTACAACGACCAGAGTCTATGGCAACAGTCATCAGACAACTCCATCCCACTTGACCTTGTCCTCTTCTGACACCTGCCCCTTGGCTACAGAATATGATCCTCTCACTGCCTCCCGCACTGAGCTCACGGGGCCCTCCCAGCCCTTCCGTGACCTAGTCCTCTAATCAGTGTTCCATGGAGAGGACTCAGCGGCAGTGACTAGCGGGTGACCAGACCCCTGCGGCTCGTCTGGGCAGCGAACATGTTACATGCACTTGAACTCTTCCCTTTCTGCAAACCTCTCTAAGGGGTGGGTGGGGGGAGCAGAGCCTTCCCTGCAGCAGGTGCAGGGACGTCCCCTCTTCTCAGGCCTGGGACCCTGACCGTGTTGCCTGGGTCAGGACATGTAGCCCATGTGTAGGAAAGAACTAGTAAGCAGAACTGTAAGACTTCAGATCACATCATCAATGACGCAGTTTTGTAAAAAAAGAAGTGAGAGTTGGAATTTGGTTAAAACCACAAGGCTTGATTCCTGAATGCCTATTTTGTCTCTCCAGTGAGAAAACACATTCTTGGAAGGTGCAATATTTCATATCCTTGAATTACATGCTCTTCAACTCCTTCCAACCCTCAGAATCTATCTAATTTACTAAATGACAGTGGACAGTTCCATTCAACTTGCCCTTTATCTTCTCTATACATATGGCAATGACTTTGCATTAGTTTCCCTGGGCTGCAGTATCCAAGTACCACGGACTGGGAGGCTTAAACAACAGAAATTTAAAGTCTCGCAGTTCTGGAGGCCAGCAGCCCAAGATCAAGGTGTCAGCAGGGTTTGTTCCTTCTGGGGGCTGTGATGGAGTCCATTTCATGTCCTCTCCCAGCTTCCATGGTTTGCTGGCAATTGTTGGCGTACCCAGCTTGCAGACACGTCACTCTGATCTCTGCCTTCATCTTCACACGGTGTTTTCCACGTGTGCACGTCTATGCCCAGTTTCCCCTTAGCGTTGTAGAAGGACACCAGCCATATTTGATTAGAAATCCACCCTACTCCAGCGTGACCTCATCTTAACTAATTCCATCTGCAACAACCGTATTTCCAAATAAGGTCACATTCTGAGGTACTGAGGGGGAGGGGAACTTCAAAGTATGAATTTGACACAATTTAACCCATAACACCTCTCAAAACTTTAAGTTTCTAATAAGGCACTTTTAGAGGCTCTTTGAGACAATATTTTCCGCTACTGTAGAAGAGGTGTATAAAAGAAACACTTTTTAAAAAAAATAGCAAAACTGCAGTCCACAGGACAGCTGCCACTAGAGGCATTAGGGTGCCAAATTGCCCAGCAAGTCCACCGTTGCCTTCACTACGAGTGATGACACAGGCAGCCCGGGCACGGGACCTGGGTGCGCTTCGTCTTCCAAGTCTGTTATCTTTGCAGTGAGTTTCAAAATAGGCAGAAGAGCGAGCAGCTCTGGTGTGAATTTTCTTCTCTCCCCTAGCCCTCTCCCCCCACAGTCTCAAAGACAACAGAAGGAAAGAAAGTGCTTCGCTCTTCTTCTCTAGCTGTGGCGTGGTGTCAGCCTACCTCACAGCAACCTCAAAATCCTGGGCTCAAGCAATCCTGCAATCCTCCTGTCTCAGCCTCCCGAGTAGCTGGGACTACAGGCATGCACCACCATGCCTGGCTAATTTTTTCTATATATGTATTAGTTGGCCAATTAATTTCTTTCTATTTATAGTAGAGATGGGGTCTCACTCTTGCTCAGGCTGGTTTTGAACTCCTGACCTCGAGCAACCCACCCGCCTCAGCCTCCCAGATTGCTAGGATTACAGGCGCCTGGCCTATATGCAGATTTCTGCCACAGTTTGTTGACTGCATGGTCCTGTAAAACGTAGAAGAGCGTGTGGCACTGCATGGCACTGGGCAGGCCTGGGGCGGGAAATATCTGCGGGGCCACAGAGGGGCAGCCCTCGCCGGGAGCCCAGGAACAAAGGCCGCAGGGGACTCTGCTCCGCCACGCTGCAAGGTGAGGAGGAGGCCCACGGGCAATGGACAAGCTGTCACTCCTTTTGTGTTTTTAATTGGAAAGGTCAGTGTGTGACTCGTCTTTTGGAGGTGGTGACATTTCCTTTTGCTTGTCCTGCCTGTCATATCGTGGGGACTATGAACTTTCCGTTCCTGTCGCTGACATTTTCCCACAATGCCCCTTTGTGAAAATCCAATCGAAAAGCCCTGGAGGAAGGGGGTGGAGAGGCCCCATTCGGGGAAAGGCTGGAGGTTCGCTTGGGCACACAAGGCTGCCTCCAATACCACTCACGGGGCCTGGCTGAGCATTTTCCAAAGTGGCAAAACCTTGAGTCTGAGAAAAACCCAAGACTGGAGCCAGTGCAGCTGGTGTGGCTGTAAGAAACCAGGGGTGCCCAATCTGGCCAAAGTTGGTGGATACTCTGAGGGCCCAAGGTGGCATCTTCTGGCGTGCCGACCTCTCATGTGATAATGTGCCTCTAATTCCATTCACCGGGCTTCTGAAGACAGCATCTGCCCCGGCTCTCTCTTCCCAAGGCTCTTTTGGGACCTGCCTTACCTTGGTCACCATTGAAAAAGGTGTCAGATTTATATCTATAATCTGGGGTTGGTATTGTCCATGCAAAATAATTTTGTTAAATTGTGTTAGAGCCGGGATTCCTCTTCCTGGAGTGCCTGTGGGGCTATGTGGATGCTTTGGGCAGGAAAATCTTTGAATCCTGAAAGTTTATGAGCATACTTTAGCCAATCAAAGAGGAAAATTTAGTTCCCTGGGGCTTCTGCCCATAACTTTCTAGGATCAGGAATTACCTGAATATATTACCCAGTTCTTGCGTCTCGCAAACATCCACCTTTACGACGCATTACGAAGAAATGGCTACCTTTACTGATAGTTTCCTGAGATAAAGGAGAAGAAATTAGTCGAATCCCCCATTAGAACATCTCAGTTCTTTCCTTCAAAGTTCCTCTCCTCATCTTTCCTCCTGCTATTCTTACGCGGAGCATCTATGAATTCCCCCTTTTGCTTCTTAAGGCTCTTGTCCCTTGCGGGTTTCAGCCCCCATATCTGCTCTTAGTCCCAACCAGGACTTGTCAGACGCAGAGCACAGCTGGGCCCGCTGTCCTGTTCCCTCAGTCTTCCTTCTGCTAGCCTCTGCTGCGTGACTCGGTGGGCCTCTGAGCTGCTGTGGCTGTATGTGGTGTCTGCTGTCCCAGGGTGGCTTCTTCGCCCCATGTCTGGTGCCTCAGCAAGGAGGGCTCAGATGGCCGAGGTGGGGTGGTGCCTGGAATGGCTCCCTGGGCGTCAGCGCTCTGGGACCTCCGTTTTTCCTGTTGGCCGAGTCCCTTGGTCCTTCTGCATGTGGCCTCTCTAGCAGGGTATCCAGATTCCTACGTGGTAGTTCAGCGCCCCCAAGTACGCAGAAGGGGTGGCTGCCACGTCTTCTAAGGCTCAGGCCCAGAGCTGCACGGCACCATTTCTGCCACATTCCACGGGGCCAGTCACTGGCCCAGCCCAGACTCAAGTGGAGGGAACTGAGCAAGGGTGTGAATCAGGGCGTGTGGCTCACTGGGGGTCACAGATGGAGCAGTCCACCAAGCCCCAGCAGTCTCAAAGCCTTGTGTTTTGGGGCCTGACTTCTTTTGACTTTGCTCCCTCTCTTCTGTTCAATTTCGTGTTCTCTCTTTCCCCTGATACCGATGGCGGAATTAAATGACATATCCCAAAACTTTGCTTAGTTTATGGGTGTGGTGCAGACTCTGGAGACTTGTGATTTTTCCTGACACATTTGCATTGATTCTGTGGTGGCTCGAGGTATGAGGAATGACAGAGGCACGGCAGGTCCCCCGGCCTGCAAATCAGTGTGAGACAACAGGGACGGCAGCTGTGGGGATCAATACAACACAGACTTGACGAATAGAAGGGAACTGGTGCGGCTGTGGAGCGGTAGAGCGAATCCCTCTCGTATTTCTGATCGCGGAGTCTGGCGAGACAGGGCATTGTGTTCTCGTTCACAGGCCACACTGGGCAGAGGGCTTCCACGTGCCTTCCTTTGCTTGCTGTTCCACAGAGCAGAGAGGGCTGCAGGAGTCATCCCATCCCACGCAGGAAGGCCCTGAAGCTCAAGGTCACCCTGCTGCTTAGCACCTGACCGGGCTGAGACTGGATCCTGCTCTTCTGATCTTGTGTAGGACTCTTGGCAGTGATATATGTTGCTATCGTTAGGTCAGTATTTCTTAGCTTGGTGGTCTGTTAGCTTAAATTTTTTATTTTTAATTAATATGGATACATAGTAGTTGTATATCTTTATATACAACTATATATACCCTATATCTTTATAGGGTACATGTGGTATTTTGATACAGGCATATCATGTGAATTAATCAAATCAGGGTATTTGGGTATCCAAATCCAATTTGGGTATCCAAATTGGTATTACCAATCAGGTAATTAGGGTATCCATCACCTCAGGCATGTATCATTTCTTTGTATTAGGCATATTCTAATTCCATTGTTTTAGTTAAAGTGTACCCTAACTTATTGATTATAGTCTCTTTGTTGTGCTATCAGATATTGTTCATTCTATCTGTCAAACTATATTTTTGCACCCATTAACCATCCCCCCGTCATCCCCTCCTCCCCATTAGTTTGTTTGTAAGCAGCAGAACTTTTTTCTCTAAACAGAAGTAGAACCTAGTAAGTAAAACCATTAAGAGCCAAACTGACCTAGTCACAACAGGGTAAGAATCTTGGGATCCTTGATTGTTTGAGGAGATATTGAGTCTTTTACATGTCAGGTGCTGTGCAAAACTCTCAGATTCCCTCTCGCAGTTGCCCACAAGGCACATGGTCTCCTAATTTCCAAGAACCCAAGGGTCTAAGAGGTTGGGAGACCTGTCCAGATCACTTACCTGGTTTTTCCAGTTGAATTGTATCTTCCCAAAGTTCAAATGCTGAAGTCCTAACCCCCGATACCCCAGGATTTGACTGTATTTAGAAATAGTGTCACTGCAGATGTAATTAGTTAAGATGAGGTCACACTGGAGTAGGGCGGGCCCCTATTCCAACATGACTGAGGTCCTAAGGAAAAGAAATTGGGCACAGAGACAAATAGATATGCACACAGGGAGAACAGCAAGCGAAGGGGAAGGCAGAGGTTAGGCTGATATCCCACAAGCCATGGAACAGCAAAGATTGCCAGCAAATGACCAGAGCTCGGGGTGAGGCATGGATGGAACAGAGTCTCTCTCACAGCCCTCAGCAGGAATCCACCCTGCCAAACCTTCCTCCCAGTCCTCCAGCCTCCAGAACCGGGAGACATCCCTTTCTGCTGTTTAAGCTGCCCCCTTTGCGGTATACTGCTGTGGCAGCTCTAGCAAACCGCTACACCTGGCACACGGAACTGGGGGCAAATCCGGGCCGGGCTCCCATGTCCCCTCTTCAGAAGGCAAGGCCATGGTGCACCATGAGCATGCCGGGCAGGAAAGACAGAGTCCCAAGCAGCACATTGACAAAACGTTTCTGAGCATTTTAGAAGAATTACTGGGAATGAGGAGAAGCAACATTAGGTTAATTGACCCTCGAGACTTTGTTTTCCATACCTTCTGTTTTCCTGGCACGGGCGGTGAGAAGAGGCAGGGAAAAGTTACTGCCAAGCTTGATGACAGATGCCAAGAAGTGCAGCAGGCCCGTGGGGAGCATCTTCTAAACAAAGCGCTCCCCAGATGCTCTCTGTGTGGTTTCTGGACAAACAGGTAGTTGCACACGTGAGCTCGTCCCTGCCTTCCCCCAGCTGGACTGTGTTTGCGTTTGCAAAGGCTGGTGCCTACGAACCTCCGTGCTTCCACGCAGGTGCACTGTGGCCGACAGCACTTCCTCAGGCTACATGGGGACAAACAGACCTAGAATACTGTTGTTTTATTTGCCAGATAAATCGCTGAAAGGCTGTATTAGTATAAAGGCTTCTGACTGGCAAGGCAAATAAAGTGATGGAAAATATATTATTGTGAAACTTAAAATAAAGTTCAACTGATTAGAGACACGGAGGAAGATCTACTCATCAAATACTGAGGGCATGTGTGGATCTAGCTCCTTGCTCCAAGAACAGATAATCTTTAAATCTTTAATCACTCAAAAGAAGATGCCCCAAGCCAGGGAAGAGTCTAAGAGCAAAGTTACCATGTTAGAAGTGTCTTCTAACAAATTCTAGCTTATTCCTGTCAATGGCAGAGAGCAGAACACACAATTTAAAATGTAGATGGTTGTTTTCTTATGTAGCTTATTTAGTAAAAACAATAACAAAATTCCCTCAAATCATTCTTGAAAGCAGAATATTTTTGGAGGGGAGAAGGGTGGGCGTAATAAATAAGCAGATGTTTCCATTTTCAAATTCCATTATAAAATTGCCTGCCTAGAAGACTTTTCATTGCATATGCTTTCATAGTTTTTGAATTTGTATATGTAAACGTGAACCTACTTAAACAGCAAATGCAATTAAAATGATTTTTTTTTTAATCATCTGCTTTTTAAAAATACACCACTGGCTTCCTTCCCTAAATACTCTCCCTCCACTGTTCCTCCCACCCAAGCCGTCTCTTGTTCTTGCCATTCCTGTGCACAGTGGAGTTCACTTTGCAGTCTAGACTGACTCATGTTAGGCTCCAGCTGATCTGATATCATTTGTTGAACAATGGCCAAGGGCTCTGTCTTAAATGAGATGGTATGATGAACACGTGAGATAAAACATAGCCCTTGTCTGGAGGGTTTATTGAAGCAAGAGTCATAGCTGATAATAAAGGAATTTATGCCTATGTAGCAAAGACTTGACCTTACCCAAAGAGAAGTCTGTGCATTGGCCTTGGCTGCTGAGAGGTGATCTCTAAGCCCTTGGAATATCATGCCTGATAAGAGTATGTTTTTGGGGGGACTTTGGGTGATGCCAAATAGTCTAACCACGTGATTCAGGGTGGGGTCTTTGGGTCATACCGTATCAGCTTGACCCGTGCAGGGGCTGGAGACGAGCTCAGCCACAAAGGCAACACAGATGTCTACATGATGGAGCCCCAATAAACACTCTGGACACCGAGGCGTAGGTGAGCTGCTGTGGCAGGCAACACTCTGCATATTGCCACACATTGTTGTCGAGGAAGTTAGTAGTTCACGATTCCACTGGGAGTGGAAACTTCATGCCTGGAACTTTCCTGGGCCCTGCTCCGTGCATCCCTTCCTTTGGCTGACTTTAATCTATATCTTTTCACTGTAATAAATCATAACCATGACCGCAACAGCTTTCACTTTTGTTCTGAGTCCTGTTAAAGAATGACAGACCTGAGGGAGGTTTGGGGGACCCATGAGCTTGCAATTGGTATCAGACATGAGGGTTTTCTTGGGGACCCTTGAACTCTGCAGTTAGTGTCAAAAATGAGTGTGATCTTATGGATTGTTCCCTAACTTAGCAGTGACCAAGTACCAAAACTAGTAATGCAGATTTAGAGTCTTAGGAATTTTGGTAACTATTCTTTAGTCGACAATTATTGAGTACCTAATACATTCGAGGTACTTTATATACTTTATCTCTTTCAAGCCACCTAAAAAACTTAGAGGAATTTTTTTTTTTTTTTTTTAGACAGAGTCTCACTCTGTCACCCAGGCTAGAGTGCCGTGACATCAGCATAGTTCACAGTAACCTCAAACCCCTGGGCTCAAGCAATCATCCTGCCTCACAAATAGCTGGGACTACAGGCGTATGCCACCATGCCTGGCTAATTTTTTTCTATTTTTAGTAGAGATGGGGGTCTCATTCTTGCTCAGGCTGGTCTCGAACTCCTGGACCTCAAGCAATTCACTCAGCTGAGGAAGATATTATTAAAATCTTACAGATTAGGAATTTGAGACTCTCCGAAATTAATAATGTTATCCAAAGCCACACACCTGACAGGGCCAGGCCTCCACCTGGGGTGAGAGGGCATGAGGGTTTGTTCCGTTGCACCCCATTGACTGTAGTGGGTCTTCATGGGGGAAAGTTTAGTCTCTACCCTCCAGGCCCAGCTCAGGGGGTGGGGAGACAGGTGAGCACACCCAGGTGATATAATCACAATACAAAGCACTAAGTGCAGTGAGAGGTAGAGTGGACACTTGTCTTTTAATGTGACCAGCATCCCTGCCCTTCCTTTAAGAACAGCTCCCCTGAATACTTCTCCTTTCCTGCTTCTAACCTTGTGGTTCCAGCAGAAGCTGCTGCATCCTTGCATCCCTGGCTTTGAAACAGGCTTGGATGCCTGACCCAGGTTCAGCCAATCATAAAAGCCTGGTCATTAGGGTTTGATTGACTAGCATGGGCATCTGACCCAAGTGAGGCCAATCAAAGCTTTCCCTGGGGTGGAAGAACTTGCACTGAGGAAAAGGGCCAATCTCTTTGTGTTGGTGGAGTCAGAAAACATAAACCTTGAGAGCTTGCAGCAGACATATTTATTTGTGCCATGTGGAGGGAGCGGGTCTATACAGAGAGCGAAAGAAGAGATAAAGCTTCTCCTGAGAGAAGAGAATAGGGGAGAGAGAGAGGAGAGGATCAATGTCTTGTCAGAATGGCCATTATTAAAACAATAGGTGTTGACACAGATGTGGTGAAAAGGGAATGCTTATAAACTGCTGGTGGGAATGTCAATTAGTACAACCTCCATGAAAAACAGTATGGAGATTCCTCAGAGAACTGAAAGTAGATCTACTATTCGATCCCGCAATCCCACTACTGAGTATCTACCCAAAGGAAAAGATATTATACCAAAATGACACATGCACTCACATGTTTATTGCAGCACAATTCACAAAGATATGGAATCAACCTAAGTTTCCATGAGAGGATAAGGAAAATGTGTGTGTGTATACACATACACTTATACACACACAATGAATATATGTGTATGTGTACATATGTGTGTATGTACATATATACATATGTATGTACATATATGTGTGTGTATACACTATACACACACACACTATGTAATAAAGAATAAAAATGTCTTTCTCAGCAACATGGATAGAATTGGAGGCCATTATCCCAAGTGAAGTATCTCAGGAATGGAAAATCAAATACCACGTGTATTTACTTATTAAGTGGGAGCTGAACAGTGGATGTGCGTGGTCATGCAGAGTGGTATAAAGGACTTTGGAGACTCAGAAGCGGGGAGGGTGGGAAGAGAGTGAGGGATCAAAAATTACCCATTAGGTGCAATGTATACTACTCGAGTGATGGGTGCACTAAAAGCCCTGACTTCACTGCTATACAGTTCATCCATGTAACAAAAAAACATTTGTACCCCTAAACCTATTGAAATAAAAAAAAGAAAAAGAAACATTATTTCCAATCTCCTTGAAGCTCCCTAGAAGCCTTACTCTCACTATTCTCTGTTCAGCTTCTGCAAGGGTAACCACCAGCCTGAATTACCTACGCCTCATTCCCTTGCTGTGATTTAGAATTTTATCACAAATGTACCTATCCCTCAGCAATGCATTGTTTAGATCTGCCTATTCTTTAAACCTATGTAAACTTAATCACACTGTGACTTGCTTTGGGCTTAATATTATGCTTTTGAAGTATACTCCTGTTGATACATATGGGAATAATTGATTTTTTATATTTAAGATTCCATTGTTTGAATGCATCCTTTATCCATTCTATGTGGACATTTTGGTTGTTTTCAGTTTTGTTATTAGAATCATGCTACTATGAACATTCTTGTGCATGTCTTCAGATGTATATATGCAAGAGTTTCTCTAGAATATATACCTAGGAGCAGAATTATGGTTTCACAAATTTGTGCATCTTCAGTTGTACTTAATAATGACAATTTTCTTCCAAAATGGTTCTACCAATTTACTCTCTCGCCAGCAGTTACTGAGAGTTTCTGTTACCCAGAGTCTTCATCTACACTTGTCCCATAAGAGTTTTAAATTTGGTTCAATCTGGGCAGTGTGACATCTTATTCTGGGGTTTGATTGTATTTTCTTTGTGATTACTAATGAGGTTAAACATTATTTGGTATGTTTATTAGATATTCATATTATTTAAGTGAAAGGCCATTTTTTTAAAATGGCTTTTTCTTAGAGATTTATTCTGGAAACTAGTCCTTTCTTGATTTATGTATTATGCATTCTAAGCATCTTCTTTGAGTTTGTGGTATGTTTTCTCTCTCTCTTTCTCAATGATATCTTTTGAGAAAAAGAAGTTCTTAATATTAATGTAATTAAAGTTTTCAATATTTTCCTTTATTTTTTGTTCTTAATATGTTTACTAAACCTTTCCCTGCCTTCATGGTTATAAATTCTTCTGTATTTTCTTATAAGGGCTTTAAAGCTTCCCCTTTACACATTTAAGTCCTTGATCTATTGGGAATTAACTTTTACGTGTAATATCAGCTAGGTAACATTTTTATTTTTTTAGAAAAAAACATTCCATATGGGAAATAAACTAGCCTGGCGCCATTTGCTAAACGATCCATTTTTTTCCCACTGATAGTGGGTGCCTGCTCTGTTTGATTTCCATATTTGTATGAGTCTCTTTCTGCTCCTCTGTTCTATTTCATTTGTCTATTTGTGTATGCCTGGTAATACCACACTGTCTTAATTTCTACTGCTTTATAAATTCCCTTACCTCGTTCTTCTTCAGGAGTGTCTTTGCTATTCTTGTTCCTGTAGGCTTCTACATAAATTTTAGAAACCAAACTCGCTGGAATTCTGACTTGAATTTCATAGAGCATGTAGATCAATTTAAGGAAAACTGACATCTTTTTAATAGCGAGTCTTCTATCCATAACTGTGGCATATATCTTCATTTATTTAAGTCTTCTTTAATGTCTTTAAAGAAAATTTTCTGAGTTTTGGCACAAATATCATCTATATTATGTATTATATTTATGTGTAAAATAATACAATTTTGTTACTAAAACAATTTAAAAATTATATTTTATATTTTTATTTAAAATGTATCTTAATTTTCCATGTAGATCTCTTTTTAAATTTTTTTATTATTGATTTATAACTCAATATTAGTCAAAGAATATGTTCTGTATAATACTATTTTGAAAATTTTTGACACTTGTTTTATAACCACGAATATAACCAGTTTGTTTAAAAGTTTTACATGTGCTTTAAAAGATGTATATTCTTCACTTGCTTGATATATTATCCCATACATATCTCTATTAAATCAAAATTGTGTATTTTGTTTTTCTAATTATACTGATATTAACTGCTTAATGTATCAGTTTTTGAAAGAGTGTTAAAATCTCCCAGTATGGTGGTGGATTTTTCAATTTTTCCTTTCAGTTCTGTCATTTTGCTTTATTTAAATGCAAAGGTCTTTTATTGGGTGTACACATACTTTCATCCATTATTTCTTCATGGTGAATTGAGCGTTTCAGTAATATGTAGTGACCTTCTTTATCTCTAATGATGCCTTTTAGCTTGATGTCTATTTTGTCTGAAGTTAATATATAGTGACTCAACTTTTCTTTTTAGTAGTACTTGCCTAGAATATCTTTTTCTTTTACTTTCCACATTTTCACAACCTTATGTTTCAGATGTGACTGCTAAAAATAGCATATATCTGAAATTTTAAAAAATCAAATCCAACAATATTTATCTTCTAATTGGATACTTTATTTAATTACATATTTAGATTCATGTCTACTACCTTATTTTGTATTTTATGTTGGCTCTATTTTCTTGGTTCTTTTTTCTCCTTTCTCACTTTCTTTTGGAGTGATTTTTCTCTAGAAGTATTTCATTTCTTATTTGCTCTATTATTTGAAAATTAAACATTTTATAAGCATTTTTTAATGGTAACCCTAGAAATTTCTGGGCCTCATTTATTGTAGCAAGTCTAAAATTAATCAATTTTTACCCTCTTGAATAATGAGGCTCTTAGATCATGTTAAGCTCAATCACTTCCCTTCTAATTTACAAGCTATTATTGTATTAAATTATAGATCTACTTTGATGTTTTAAAACCTATACATTAAATATTATTTTCATTGTTTTATTTAGTGTTTGTTGAAATTTCACCATTTATCATTTAAACATTTATCATTCTAATTTCTTCTTTCTGGGATCAATCATTTCCCTCTCACCCAGAGAACATTCTGAAGAAGTCACTGGAAGGGACTGTTGGTAATACTCTCAATTTCTTGTTTGTCTAAAATGTCTTTATTTTTCTTTTGCTTTTCTTAAAAGATAGTTTTGCTATTTCAAGAATTCTAGGTTCTTAGTTATTTTTTCTCAGCACTTGAAGAAATGGTTTCACGATTTTCTGGCTTCCATTGCTGCAACTGAGAATCTCTTATCAATCTAATAGTCACTCTTTAGTATATATAATCTGTCCCTTTTTTCTGATTACTCTTAAGATCTTCTCTTGGGCTTGGTGCTCTGCAGCTTTATTAATATTTGTCTAGATGAGGATTTAATTTTATTTATTCTACTTAGGATTCATTGGAATTCCTGAAATTGAGGATTAGTGTCTATCTTAGTCCATTCAGGCTGCTGTAAAAATACCATAAACTGGGTGGCTTATGAACAACAGAAATTTATTTTTTACTGTTTTAGAGGCTGGGAGGTTTGGTGTCTGGTGAAAGCCGGCTTTCCCATAGACAGTTGTCTTCTCACACGTCCAAAAAGGTGAGTGATCTCTCTAGGGCCTCTTTAATAAAGGCACTAATCCCATTCACGAGAGCTCTACCTTCATGATCGAATCACCCCCCAAAGACCCCCACCTCCTAATACCATCACCTTGGGGATTAGGATTTCAACATACAAATTTTGGGGGACATAAACTGTCAGCCCATGGCAGTGTCTTATGCTAATTCTGGAATCCACCACTGTCTCTTCTACTATTTCTTCTCTCCTATTTTCTTTACCATTTCCTTGTAGAACTCCAGATGGGCATCTGAAATCTTCTGTTATATATTCCAACATATTGTCTCTCTGTGAGAGTAATCTGGGCATATATTTTCAGCTCTATCTTCTCGTCCAAGATTTTCTCCTTATCTGCATCTAATCAGCTGCTTAACTCATTCACTGAGTTTCCAATGACAATTTTTATACATTTTATTTGTGGAAGTTATTTCTTTTGTAAATTTTCTTAGCCATGTTGGATAGTCTCTTTTCCCTTTGATTTCTTTTGATATCTTCTTTTTTTCTTTAAATACATTAAGCATTCTAGTTTGTATTTGCTATATGATAATTCCAACATCTCTAATCCTTGCAGGTCTGTTTCTTAAGTTTGTTGCTTCTTTTCTGTTTCAATTCTGGTGGCCTGTTTCTCTGTGTGCTTGCTTAGTTATTCACTTTTATCACCAATTGTCCTTGAAACATTATTTGTGGGAATTACTTGCAAGCTAGATTTAAAGTGCACTGTTCCATTTGTGTTTACTGGTATCAGGCCCTGGCTGCTCAGACCTGGATCATCCATAGTTTTGGCTTGAGGTTTTCTAGGCCCTTTCATAGTAGATCTTGGCTCCCAAACCTTGTGAATGTGTGGTAGTGATTAGGAATTCCCAGAGAACACTCTTATTTGTTTTTCTTTTTCTGCTCCATCCAATGCTAAGATCAGATATACATATATACTTACTATGTGCCTGTACAGCGAACATTTTTTTCTATTATATCCATCAGAATTCCAGAGGAAAAAACTAGGAATCCTGGCTTTATGAACAGGTATTCAGACTTACCACTCACCTTGCTCATGTTCCCAGTTTTTCCTGTGGTAAGAATGATTTCCTAAGCTTTAGAGTAACACTTTGCTGTAAGCTGTGGGCCAGAAATTGGGTCTTCACAATGAACTACAGTCTTAGAGCCTCAGTGAAAACACTCGGCCAGGTGATAATATCAATTGTTACCATAAGGAATAAACTCATGGAGTGCCACCACCACAAGTTGACAACGCAAAGACTATACTAGGGGACTGAGCTAGACTTCCCAGTAAGCTTTTCAGTCTAGAAGGATATGAATTCACAAAAGCAAACTGCTGATCCAAGATGCAGTAAATAAAGAAATATTTAATTCAGGCATATTTGGTGAAATATGTCTGAATTAAACAATGAGGGAAATAAAATGTACTCATTTGTTTCAAATATTGTTGGCATTGTTTTTATATTGTTTTTTGATGGGCATATAAAAATTCACTTTTGTTTCTTGATTTGTTCCTAATACTTAATTTACTAGGCAAACTGAAACACTTTAAAAATGGTATCTTATTCTCCTTGACATACCAAAATTCAGAATCAACTATTTTACTGAGTCCTTTTGCATTTCATGGCAATGTAATTATTTGCATAAGTTCAATAAAACACTGTCCTCATTTTTATTTTTAAAGCAAAATATAATTAGACAAATAGATTGTATAACCAAGGGCAAATCTGGAGTGTGGTATTTGAGAATCAGTCTCATTTTATTTAATATGACAAGCCTATCAGTAAATAGGCTTAACTTCATATGTACAGTCAATGTTTATAAAACTCTCCCAGGAAAATGATCTGGTAAGAGGAAATCACTTCTTGATAAAAGAAAACTTAGAAAATTTAGGGCCATCAAGGAAAAAACCATTAATTTATAGCTACTACAAATGAAACTTGGTGGAAATGAATTTTGTTTTTGTAGCCTTGGAGAAAATGAAGTAGTAGAGTGATTTTTAAAACCTATGGGATGATAGAAGCTATTGAGATGGCAACCTTGGATTCCTTGAGAACTTACCAGAAGAATCCTTCATATATGCTTAGCTTTAATGGCCCTGGTTTGCCAACCACACCCTAAGGAGGTTTATTCATCTTAACACCACTTGCTGTTCTTCCCATATATGTGAGCCACGCCAGATAATAAAAACACAATGACACTAGCCTTTTTTTTGTGTGTGTGCATTATTTTGTAAATAATATTTGGATACTTAGAAACATAATTGGGAGGCTAGGCGTGGTGGCTCATGCCTATAATCCTAGCACTCTGGAGGATTGCTCGAGGTCAGGAGTTGGAAACCAGCCTGAGCAAGAGTGAGACCCCGTCTCTACTATAAATAAAAAGAAATTAATTGGCCAACTAATATATATAGAAAAAAAAATTAGCCGGGCATGGTGGCACATGCCTGTAGTCCCAGCTACTCGGGAGGCAGAGGCAGGAGGATCGCTTGAGCCCAGGAGTTTGAGGTTGCTGTGAGCTAGGCTGACGCCACGGCACTCACTCTATCCTGGGCAACAAAGTGAGACTCTGTCTCAAAAAAAAAAAAAAAAAGAAAGAAACATAATTGGGAGTATTAAGAAAAGATATCTGAAATTTGGAAATAAGGCAAAAAGATAACTGCCTGATCTACATTGTCAGTTTAGGACATTATTTAAACAGCTTCCTAAAAGTCATCTGACTCTCTAGGTAGGCGAATGGAATTTTTCTTCTTTTACTATTTTCTAGTGATTAGGACCCAGAAACCTTACAACTCTAGAATGTTAGATGTTAGTTTATAGAAAAAAGTCGTTGATGAGATGCAAACAACTTTTGTCTGGTAAAAGAGGTAATTCCAAAAGCTTTTGCTTTTTTTTTTTGGCTCTATGGGACATTAAGCCATTTAAAAAATAGGTGAGAAATCATGATCCAACATTATATATATATATATATATATATATATATATATATATATATATATACACACACACACACTTATTTTCCCCTGAACTAGCTTTGTCATTCCACTGGTTCTCTTATTAATGATTTAAACAAAACTTTTACATGTGTTCACTGTGTATTTGTATGAGAACTGTGTTTTTTAAACATTTTAAAAAGTATACTTGGGTATTCTTGTGTATTATGTATGTGGCCCATTAAAATCCGGGCTCTAGGCCACCAGGGACCAACAAATACTGGCAATAGTATTGTTTGCCCTCTGGGTTCAAGCTTTACTGAGGAATTCCTTTACTTTCCTGATAGTTCAACTGTGCATTAAATTAAAAAAAAAGTTCAGTGTGCTGTATCAAAAGGGATCTCTATGAATATTTAGTCTGCCATACCGATAACACAGAAGTCCGTCCAGTTGAATTTTTAAGAGTTAGATATTCATCGCTAACCCGGGCCTTCCTGGACAAGGAAAATACCCCTATGGGTTTCCTATCACCCCAACTTCCAGTTTATCTCAGGGCCATAAAGGATAGGAGGAAGGCTGGGGTAGGAAACAGATGGATGAGTTCATTCTGAGCCTGCACTAGCACAAGGGAGGGTTTGGACAGGCACAGGGCAGCATGACAGCTCCGGATGTCTAAGGCACTGGAGGGAGGGAAGGGACAACAAAAGGTGTGCAGAGTTGTAGAAGGGCAAGGTGCTTCATAGCCATGTCCAAAGTCTTCCTCTAGAACTGCTGCGTGACTTGAACTATGCAAGGCTACCAAAGAGGGTCACATGGGACAGTAACCGCAGCACGTCCGCTGCCTCCTGAACTCTCAGGCTGGTGGTGACTTACTCTGCTGAGCCCGAGCTGGGGGGCACCTCCCCTGCTTGCTTTTTCCATAAAAGCTGGCTTTGCATGACATTCACTCACACTCTCTCACAGTCCTGTTTGCCTTAGGATTAGGGGAGCCAAATGTGATGAACAGGCTGGGAGATGGTGACAAGCTTTAGGATTGAGCTGAAGCTCTGTGCTTTTCACTTCTCTCTTCTATGGCATCTGAAACTCCAGCAAGGAGAGGAAGAGAGATTAAGAATAAAGAAAAAATAATAAAACACTGTCAGGCTGTGAAATTCCACACGTTTGAGCATCTAGCATAGGTGAAGCACTGTTTTGGGAGTATATGGTTCTTAAGAAAAGATTCCAGAGTTTCCAATACAGTCCTGATTTCAAATATTCTTCTCCAGTGTCAGATTAGTTGTCAGAACATTGTCTTCACTTTTGGATTGGAAACTCTATAACTGTACCAAGAAGATCTCAGTTCTTTCTAGTCTAGAATGTGCTCTTTACTAATTGAATAAGCACAGACAAGTTGCCCACCCTTTGAGCCTCTGCCTCCTCTTCTGTGAAATACAGACACCCCTACAAAGTGGATATCTGTTGTTTGGTTCTGTCTGGAATCCTCTCTATCTTATGGGAACAACCTGCTCATTTGGGGAAACAGCCCCTCTCCCACTGTAGCCCTCCAATCATGGGGTTATGTGGGGGGTGTCTGTCATAGTGTCTGTGACCCCTGATCACAGAGGTGACATAAATCCCAAACCAGTTAGAATCCTCCAGAATTTTCTCCATGGAATTAAGTGATTCCTTTCTTCTCTGAAGATGAAGCTGGAAAGGTAATGGTCCCCTGAATTGCTAGCTGCTAGATTTTGGCCCTATGGAAAAAACTAGTCTGAGAGAATGAAACTAATATATCTAGAAGATAAATAGAGGGAGAGGGAGAGGGAGAGGGAGAGGGAGAGGGAGAGGGAGAGGGAGAGGGAGAGGGAGAGGGAGAGGGAGAGGGGGAGGGAGGGAGGGAGGGAGGGAGGGAGGGAGGGAGGGAGAGAGAGAGAGAGAGAGAGAGAGAGAGAGAGAGAGAGAGAGAGAGAGAGAATCCTAAGTCCTTGGGCTCAACCACCCTTCCTTCCCCCAGATAGGTTGTAGAAAGCAGTAGAAATGACCCTTTGTGCCTAATCAACTTTGAGTCAGGTTTCTGTCACTTGCAACCCAAAGAATTCTGACGACTCCTGACATAAGGATTATTTCTAGGCTAAAGATTATGTAAATTTCTTAAGCTACAAGTAGTGTGCAAATGCATGACAAAATTATTATTGTTAAATGATCCTGCACTCAGGGACAAGGCACATACAGAGACACTTGACCTGGAATATATATTAATAGTTCTATTGTATGAAAACCCACAAACATGGAATTAATTAGAAGTGGATCAAAATAGCCCCAGTGAGCACGTTTGCTATAGAGGGTGAGGCCTAAGGATGTCTTATGAAGATCCTTGAACTTGTTAGACTGTGAGTGATTCTCACGTGAAGCTATCAGTGAAGACTGGAGTCCTGCTGCAAATGCAAGGTGTGTGCGGCTGGGAAGTTCCTCTTGGCAAATTCAAACCCATTATTTGCTTCTAATCAAGAAGGTCTAATAAAGAAGAAACTTTGCTCGCTTCAAGGAAAAGAAGGATTGCTATTAACTAGAGAAGTCAACTAAATTTCATGGAATTTGTGTGCAGGGAGGGAGTGGTTGCATTAAACAGCATTGAAATTAACTAAGAAGAGAAGGAACGCCAGTTTTATTATTGAGGACTGACTACACACTGCAGACAAAAATGCACCGGTGACCCTGCCTTTTGGGTGGGGTATGGAGAGTGGGCAGTGTGAGCTCTGGAAAGGTGTGGATGCTAGCAAGACTCTTATCTTGTCTCCAGGGCTGAGTGGTTCATCAGCCAAAAAGGCCATCCCTGCGGCAGATCCCAGTTCAGTTTTGGGGGAGTGTGGGTGGGGGTCGGAGGCTCCTAGGGAAACTCAGCTTTATGTGGCCCACCGTGTTCTCCCCCTGCTCTGCGAAATTGGTTGTCCATCTGCCAGGAGACCTGTGATCCCCTCCAGGGCTCCCTGGGATCTTGTTCAATTTTGACAAACACACAACCCTGATGTGCTGGCACTTCTGGCAAAAACATTTTTTTGGCAAATGCAAAATTGCTAATGAAATTAAGTAACATTCTGTGCAGCATCTGTTCTGTGACTCTAAGTAAATTGGCACTTGAGCATGTTCTCAGCCACCAGCCTTGGATGCTTCTTATCCTGGGCTCCACACAGCCTCTGCTGGGAGAAGGGTCAGGGAGGTAAGAAGGGAAGAGTGTGACAGTCCTTCACTTCTTTCTATTATTGACGCTAGCATAGCGTTTCCATTCTTGTTTCCTTCCCAGTCTACCAATACAATTGTAAGGATGTTTTGAATTGGCTAAGATTTTATTGGTAGCAAGTGGCAGAAACCTTGTTTAGTCCAGCTTAAACCAAAAAGGGATTTTACTATGAGGGGACCAGGGGCTCTTGTGGGACTGAGGATAGGAACACAGTTATGCCCACAACAGTGGAACATGCAACTAAAGCACGGTCAGGGCTCCATCTCTCGTCTCTGTCCCTCCCTGTGCACCTCTTCAGGGTGCCCTTTTCTTCTTTCCACAAATACATTGTCTCTGTCTCTCTGGTTCCTCCATGACCGCAGGTAGTGTAGCCTCAGACACTGAGGGAAAGATTCCCAAATCCAAAAATGCTGAGGAGAGACTCATGGTGCAAGTTGAGTCAGGAGACCCCTCTGGACTGGACCATGAAGGCCATGGGGACCACGAAGGGCACTGTGGTTGGCCCGATTGTGGTCAGGCATCTATGCCAGGACCTGTGGGCTGGGGTCAAGATTCTATTGGAACATGGGGGCGGCTTCTGCAGCCCTGTGGATAGCCCTGAGGGGAGGGGCCAATTCCTAGAAAGAGAGGAGTAGTGGGAACACAATCCTATAGGTGCCCCCCACACCACCTGACTGGCTACCCTCCCGAGTCCCTACACTCTCCACTCAATTTTACTTGGTCTTTCTGAAGTCCATCCTCCATATGAGACTTCTGCTCAGAATGTTCTCTGGCTCCCACTGCTTTGACAGTTAGGTCTCAGAGACCTAGACTCTCTGAACTTTAAGGGTCTTTAGAGCTCATCTCAACCTACTCTTTATCAAATGCATGAATTTCTTCTATAGTTTCCCAGCAACCTCTGCTTGTATAGCTCCAAGGGACCAGGCACTCGCTACCCCTACAAGAAGAAGACCTGTTCCATTTGCCAACTGCTGATTGTTAGACCTGTCTTCCCTCTAAAGTGACATCTTCCACTCAGTGGTGTTTTTTTTTTTTTTTTTTTTCCCTAGAGTCTAATATCTGATGTCTCCTGGAGCTAGTTTAAGGTAGTTGTGATTCCATCCTTACTTCCCCTTCTTCATGTCTCCTTGTTTACAACTGGAATAGCCTCCTTTCCTTCTTCTCCATCCATTTCTAATGTGCTAGTACACCCCAATCCTCTCTCCACTTTCAAAGCTCCTCTCTTGATCTGCTGCAGTTTGTCAAGTATCCTCTCGAAGAGTTTTGTTTAGTGCTAAAAATCACGGTGGAATATGCTCAGCCCAGAGAAGCACAGGCCCATTGCTGTAGACAATCTGAAGCTGGCATTTCCACCCAAAATGACTCTCACTTTGGGCACTGTCATCACACTCATAATTACATTTAATTTGCAGTCTGTGAAAACTCCCTTAGTTCCTGTGACTTGGGCCAGTGTTGAGCACAGGCCAGCTCTGTCCCACCTCTTCCCCTCACAGCTGTCTTATCCAGCCTTGCTGCAGAATCCAGAAGTCAACCGGATCAAAAGCAGAAGCCTCCTACTCCATTGGTCTGGTGCTGGTCAACCCAGTGCTCTAGTTCTAAGAACTGCCTTCTGCCTTGTCTCTGAGACCTGGTCCCCATCCCACAGTATATAGGCTTTTAGCAACTTTAGGAATAAGATCCTAGCCCCCATAATAACATCCTGAAGCTCTGCTATCTGGATGAGTTGCTCCATTGAAGAGACACTTCCCACATTTGGTGAGCCTGCCTGCTGGGTTTCCACTGTTACCTGCTCCTGGTCCTTCCCTAGTTTTCATGCCTGTCTGGATACTCCATTCTTAGATGTTGGCCCCCAAAGCTGAGGCCTGGATCACACACCCACTGCCCTATCTTCTACCATGTGAGGCACTGAGCCATAGCTATACTGCCCTGAACTATCTCCCAAGACCTACCATGGGGAACAAGGATCCCATAACTATCCTGCCCCAGTGGGTAGGTGTATGTTCACATCCTAAATCTCCCCCAAGTACCCTCTATGTCTTTAAAAGTTTGTCAAAAGGAATTCCGTTATGAAGTCAAGGAAAATTTTAAAAGAAAAATGTTTTTAGTGCGCACATTAAGGTGTGTGCAATATTGTAAAAATGCACAAATTCTTCATTGTTGTTATAATGAGGAAGCGTCAATCTTCCTATCTCTTAAATCTGGGTTGCCTTGTGACTTGCTTTCTTATTCCCATTGCCCCCTGCACCCCACACCCCCTAACCTTCTGAAGCAGTGATAGCTTTCTAAGTGCTGTTATGGCCAATAACAAAGGGTCAAATTATTAAAGACACTTAAGAAACAGCTTTATTGAGATGCATTTCACATAACATACAAATTCACCCATTAAAAGGGTGCAATTTAATGCCCTTCCTAGACATTGAATCTACTGGCACCTTGATCTTGGACTTCTTAGCCTCCAGAACTGTGAGAAATAAATTTCTATTCTTCATAAACTACCCAGTCTAAGGTATTTTGTTATAGCAGCATGAATAGACTAAGACACTAGTCTAACAGTTTAGCTTTTTGCTATTAATAGGAATATTTTTTTTCAAGAGCACACTTAGGGTTGAACTTCCCCACATTCTGTTTCAAATAAAGTCAGTTCTTTTGGAGAGTGCTTCAGAGTCTCTGTCTTCATGGACTTCCTCACTTCACCTGTCAAAAATCTCTGACCTACTACTCAGGGAGCTGAGCAGGGATAGTAGCCTCTTGTCTTCTTGGCTTATCTCCCTGACCTCAGAACCACTGCCTGAGCAGTGAGCTGGGGCAAAGGTGATTAGCACCAAGTGTTGATGGCCTGCTGTACCTGGGGCAGAGGCTCTAGCCCATGAGTGGGAGCTTGATGGAGGAAGGATGAAGGGACATAGACTTCCTGGTTGCACACATCAGAAATTTAGCCATTCAACTTGTAGTTGGAGGGGATGAGAAATGCTGTTGGCCAGCCCATCTTGGTGAGATATGGCAATCTCTGATTGGGTGAGGAGAGGGAGCTCCATCTTCTTGGCCACACCCACCTTGAGTGGAGCCAGGGGTGGGTTGAGGGAGGGATTGGAGTATGGCTCAAATACCACAAACTCTCAGTATTCTTACTGAGCTTTAACAGATTTTCTTGAATAAATGTTTCTTCATTTGGTGTATGCACTTTTGACAATTTCCAGAGATTTTAAACAGTTGTTTTTAATAAATTTCACCAGTTTTTCTTGTTTCACTGGGGACTGCGTCCATGGAGTTCCTCATGCTACCATCCTGGGAGAGATCCAAGTTACTACAGATTCTTAAACTCCCAGTAGTGGCCACAGTCTTGAAAGTTTGGACTTTTGATGACAAGAGCCAGAAACCATAAGAGAGAAATGCTTTTTTCTTCTTTTAGTCCAAAATCTTGAGTTTGAAAAGCAAATGCTAAGAATCCTACAGACTGCTGGCTCTCTTTCAGTACATCTGTGTTTGTGTTTCCTCCAGACCAACTCTAGTGCCCTGAAAATTTGTGTGTGTGGGTATGTGTTTAACACATTGCACCTGAACTGTAATTATTTGCATATATCTCAATTCCTTCCTTGATTTGTAAGCTTTTGGGTGAGACAAGACTGTAATTTTTTTCATTTGTAACCCCTAGAACTCTGCATAAGTGCTTAATAAATGGATGAATAAATAATTGAATAAATGATGCAAATAAGCACATCACCAAATGACAATCTGATTGCTCCTATCTCCCTACCATCATCTCAGTTTTGAGGGACCCAGCCTCATTGAAATTCACCATTCTATCTCAATTTCAAAATGTGAGTAACATGTTTCTACTGTTCTGATCATTTACCCATTTTTCACAGACAGTCCTAAATGACATCTTTATACTCCAGGCTTTTCCACTGAAGGGCTTTACACTTGCTGATCCCTTTGCCCAGAATGCTCTTCCTCAAAGGCACAGAATGGCTGGCTCCTTCTCATCATTTATAATAATATAAATGTTTGAAATTATCCTAATTTTTTGGTTTGCTTCTTTACTCTCTCTCTCCATACTAAGCACCATACAAGCCAGTACCTTGTCTGTCTTGTACACGGTTGAATCTCCAGGTTTGAGAGCAATGTAAGTAGTAAGGAGTCATAAATGTGTGTCTTTTAAGCTAGTTTCTTTCAACTCAACTTTTAACTTAGAATTGATGTCTAACTCAATTCTAAGACAGAGTCAAGTCACCCAGTCACAGAATTGTCACTGTCATATGTAGTATTAATAGGTTTGCTTCATTTATCCATGTCTATTCTTTAACCATCACTTGAACCCCAAGACTCTTCTTGCCCCAGCATGGATAGCCAAGCGTGAGTTACCCACTATGGGGAAAAGGAGTCTCTGCAGAGTCTGAGATTAAGGCCTGACTTGGTGAATTCTTGACTTCTAAGATCAAAGGCACCATTCAAATGTAAGATCAAGAAGATACAAATAGGGAAGATATCTAGAGTAATCCATTTTTCTTTGAACCCCTTTCAAAATTCCCTAAACTGAGGCATGGGAAGGAAGGTTAGATGAGAATCGGAAGAGAGTACAAGGGCTGTCTTTGAATCTGCCCCCTTTCAGCTGAATCCTGAAGATGGAACGAGGTATAAAAATACCTGTCCTTTTTAAGATTGATAATTCCAGAATAGAAGTGTGTCATCTGTGCCTCTGAGTGTCAACAGTCTTGCCGGTGTTCCCTGAGTCACAACAGTGTAGGGTAAGAATAGAGATGGGCTCACAAAGTTAGCCAAGAGAGTGGACTGGCAGACTCAAAGATGCCTGGGCCTTCAGGTCTGACTACTGAAGGCGCGTGTGGGTCTGAGGACCAGTGGCCATGACAGAACCTCAGGCATTTCAGTGGGGCAGTGAGGACAGAAGCCAATGATTCGGAGGGCGTTGCTGTGGAAGAGAGGTCACACTTTAAGACAGGTTACACTCCAAAGGATGCTAGAACAGGAGTGACAGAGCAAGAGGGAGAAGCAGATCCAAAGAGCTGCCCCTGAAGTCACCATACATCTCCCTTAAACTCACTTGCCATCCAGGGAGAAGAGGGTGGGGCTAGGAGGGAGTTTGAAAATAATCTCAAATTGACCCAGTTTTAAAACTGAAAATGGTTATATTCATTTGCTGCAAACCAGGCAGAGGAGGGCGATAACATAACTATTCTAAATTATAGGAAAAGAAAGTTACATTTTTGTTCCCCAGAGGCCATGATTATGAAATTTCTACTTGCCACAGAACACTAGAGGCCACAGTTTTGTTTCTAGAGGTGAGGAAACTGAGGTCCAAGGAGTAAGATGGTGGCTCAAGGTGACCCTGCTGTGTGGGCACAGCCAGGGGAACAGCCTTATCTCCTGGGTCTTGTTCCAGGGTGTCAGCATTGTACAGTATTGCCTTCCTACATCTGCCAAACTCCTGCGGAAAGTATTGAGTCTCACTGATGTATTGAACATAAGAAAATGTCTTCCTAGCATTTTTAAAAATAGAGGATTCAGTTAAACTTAGGAGCCAAATTTTAAAAGGTCTTAACTGTTTCCTGTCAAGTAGCACGGGACATAAAATCGAATCGAAATGAGCATTTTTTGTTAATGAATGTCATCTTCCTTTCTACACCTCTCTCTCTTTCTGTCTCTCTCATTATTCCTGACACTTTTCTTAGCATGAAATTCCTCACGGCTGGTTGTAGCAACTACAAGGAAAAGGGAGGTAATCAGAACAGTCACAGGCAGATGGGGTGTTAGAGGGTAGTAGTTTGAGAAATGGCTTGTTTTGACAAGAGCACTTAGGCAGCAGAGTGGGAGATGGATTGAGGAGGAGGGAGGGGCAGCCTAAACTTCCACCCTCTGCTTATGACATCCCTGAGTAACAGCGTGGTTCTCCTGAGGCATATCCTTCTACAGACGCAAAAGGCAGAGAAGGCAGAGAGTGACTCAGAAAGTTGGTGTCTAGCACCATTAACCAGGTGCCTCTGACTCAGATTTGAGATGACGTGCCTCCTTCCTACCCAGACAGTGTCCAGCGTTTTTGCTAGGGCTGATCAAATTCCAAGTCATTCATCAGATGTCATCCTATTTGTGCTACACTTAAGAATGAGTCCGACCTCTCTCTTCAACATGCACAAGCAGACCAGGATCCCCGAGACTTTGCAGAGTTTGTGACTGGGAGCTGCTGTGGGTGCCCACTGCCCTCAGCCTGTAGACAGTAACCTGAATTTACAAACCAGAAGTTGAAACTCCCATCCTGAGGTTGGGTCTGCTTCCGCAGTCCCCGTGGCTTCAAAGGGCAGGAAAGAAATGAGGAGAGGCTGCGTGTGGTGTAGCAGTTGACAGTGAGTTTGGATCTGGCAGACCCGGATTCAAGTTGTGGCTCTGTCATCTCTTAGCCCTGTGACATTAGGTACTTTGCTTATCATCTCTAAGAATTATTTCTCATTTTCTATAACATAGGTTTTCTTGAAGGAATGAAATTTATAATAAATACAAGATGCACTTAATACAAAATAAATATGCAAAAAATATCAGTTGGCATTTCCTGTGTAGTAATTATGTACCCACCTCATAAGGGCCACCCTGGTATGCAAAAGGGTTTCTAAACTAGAGTGCACACCTTTGCTTATGGCCTACCTAATTTACCTATTACATGGTGACAGGAGTTACACTGCACACTTACAGCTTCCAATGGATCTAAGAATCATGTTTTATTCACCTCTGGAATCCTGGTAGCCGCTGGAGCAAATAATTTAATAAATAAGGAAGTGAGTCAATTTGTTGTATGAGAGACTTCTTAAAGTTTTATTTCTGATGATCTCACCCGAGGGGAGGGCAGGTATCTGGTAATTCTAAAGAAAGGATGTGTGGTGTCAGCCTGTATTTATGGAATTTCATAAGGAAAATTAGTATGTTTATTTTTCCATGGGAAAGGGAGAAATAAAGCAATACTATGCTTTGGTTTAAAATATATATTATAATAAATCAAAGAAAACCCTATGATGATGAGGACCTAAGCAAGGAGAGGAATCCTTGATTTCTAACGATAGTTAAACTAGATCTCCCCCGACATTGGCAGTAGAGCCAATAGTAATTCAACTCTGCTCCTTTTCAGGGGTCTTTGCAGGAAATAGGCCAATTAGAAGACCACGTAAAGAATAAACTGTGTTCCAACTGCCACAATATTTTTCTTTTTCTCAAGCAGCTAAACAAGCACTGGCCTTCAGATAAACAAGGTTAAAATAAATGCAGCTCATGCACCACCAGATGCTGACTAACTGATCCCCTGTTCCACAAGCCATAGCTACAGCTTTGATTGGACTACAGTTTTCAGTAACTTTCTTCTGATAGAAAGATCACCAACCATAGACTGGTTCTGGACAGTTTTACAGAGGCCGAGCCCTTGAGAGCCTTTGTGTCCTGAAAAGACCTTTTGACACACAGGGCCTAATGGTAACGCATTTAGATGTTAAGTTTCCACCCCCAGGTGAACATGGATCGTATGTTACATGCATGTTTGTTCAATACACAGGCGACAGGACCGCACTCATGAATATTCATAGATTCTCCTATAACCTGTTGAATATGTATAGTTGACCAGCCTGTTTAGCGTGAATCCCTGCCCCATCCTCTCCTCCTTAGAAGTGCTTGTTTCTGGTCTTTGCCAGAGGCCACACTTCCCAGCAGGCTGTAGCCCTCTAGAAGAAATAAAGTTCTTCATTCTAAATTTATAAATTGTGAGATTTTTAGGTTGACAGTTGTTCACTGGTGTTTCTCGAGTGCCTAGAACAAGACCAATCACATAGTAGGTGCTCCATAAAGATTTATGGATAAATGATTGAAATAAAGAATCCATAAATTAGTGAGTGAATGACCCAAAGGTAATCTAAGATTAGGACTGTGTTAATCCAGGACTTGGAAGTTTCAAAATTTGAGTTCTATTCCAGACTCTACCACTTAATCTTTGCCATGCCAATGACCCTTTCTGGGCCTCTGATTCCCTGTGTATAAAATTAGGTGGTTATTTATTCATCCAAGATGCTTCCTAGCATTCAAGTGCTACAAGTCTTCAGAGCACTGAACCCAGAGGCGCCAAAAGTCCCGCCTCTTCCAAGCCCCGCTCACATGCCCTGCACATATTTAGACCCCGCCCATCTGCACAGCCCGCCCACAGTGCAGAAGCACCGCCTTCCCTTCGCAGTCATCCAATGGCCAAGTACCACGGTTAGCTGATTGCGAGAGAGCTTTAGGTGTCCTCATGGCGCCTGACCACAGTCGGGAAATTCAGTTCCTCTTGAGTGGTCACTTACCCGAGTTGCCCCCGAGACCTGCAGGATCACCCGCTGCCCCAGGTTCGCTCCGAAGGGTCGAATGAGGCCCCTGAGCCCCGACGCTGTCCTCCCTGAGAGCCCTGGGTCTTCACTGGCCGAGACTCTCGCCCCTCGGCATTCTGGGAGTGGTAGTTTTCTTTAACTAGGCTCCTCCCTGGCTGACTGATGGCCAACACTCGCGGGACTACGAGTCCCAGAAGCTCAAGCGAATCGCAGTCACGTGGCCCGCAAGGACGCGGGACTGGTGGGCGGGAGCCCGGCCGGTGCTCCGCAGCTGTCTGTGACACCCGGAGCTGGCGGGCCACCTGGGTCCCCAGAGACGCTGCCATGGTACGCGCGGGCGCCGTGGGGACGCATCTCCCAGCGTCCGGCTTGGACATCTTCGGGGATCTGAGGAAGATGAACAAGCGCCAGGTAACCGAGACCGGGTGGGGAGCGCTCCGGGGGGCCGGCGCCGGCTGTGCTTGCGGGGAGTCAGGGTTTCCTGGGTAGGGATTCGGCAAGGGCAGCTCCTGGTGACTGCTGCCCGGTAGCGACCCGAGGCTCTGGCGCTGGGCTCTCAGAGGCCCTGGGTGCAAATCCTCCCAGACCCACGTGTGGGCGTGTGTGTGCGCGCTCTCTTGCACTGACAAGATCACAAGTAGGGGAGGATGGCCAGGAGGGGAAAAGAATCGAAGAAACCCTGTGCATTAGAAAACCACAGCCAATTTGTAGGAGAGATGACTCTAGCGTGAGTGACAGCTGTCTGCACGTATTTGAAGGGCCACCCGGTGAAGAGGGAACAGATATCTCTGTGAGGCTTGAGAGGCCTGACTGCCCGCGGGTGGAAGTGGCAGAAAGGCAGGCGAAAGGGAACTTTCTGACAATGGGAGCTGTCCAGCTATGCTTCCCAAAGCAGATTTCGCCTAACCGTTGGTCGGGGCTAAGCAATGCTCCTTGTGCCTAGAGAGCTCACAAGTATGCTCGATCATCGTGGACTGAACCAGCGTTCCAAAAGGGATTCCAGAAGTCTTAGCTAAGTTCATTCTCAGATTCCATCATTTTGTCTGCACCATGGATATAGGAGGCAATTAGGGTCTTTGGGCAGCTGGGGTTGATTTTTCACTCCTCTCTGGGAGGACCTCAGAGGAAAACTTGCTCTCTCCTTGGCCAGTTATTGACCATCATCACTGTCTTTGGGTCTTTATCTCCTCAACATAAAGCACGAGTGAGTAGGGACTGGAAAAGAAGATCTCTCAGTCAGGAAAACTGTGATTGCTTAAGCTTCTAGGTAGAGAATTTGGGAGACCTATTAACCTAAGTATCGTGATGGATACTAATACTACTATTTGTACTACTAATAAATTGTACTATGAAAAATCTGACCTTCCTATCAGGCAGTTTTGATTATCTTTGACAATAGTATTGATTCTCATGATTTTGATGGAATCCAGTTTCATTTTTTCCATTATATTGAGATGTAGGGTGTTGGCCGTGGCCGGGCACAACTTACTTCTTTGCGCACATGAGTGTGTGTGGGTGTGTGTGTCTCCAAGTAGCACTTCAGAGGAATGCAGGAGTATGGGGTAGTTTGGTGACTTGGATTTCATGGACTGTGTTTAGGATCTGGTTGTGTCTAGGTGTGAATAATTGACAAACTCCTGTGAGTTTCTGTGGTTAAGATGAGTTGCAATAGAAAATATCGCTAACTTGAAAGACCAACAACTGATGTCCTGAGCATTGACATTGTTCACAAGAAAATCTTCCAGAAGATAGAGCTTTATTTAAAAATCTAGACTTATAATTAGCTGATTTTTAAAATGTCTCTAAAATTGGTACTGATTACTGATGGTTACAATGAGCAAACTATCAGAAAAGGTCTTCTGATGAGTGTATCAATCCCTAAACCAGTTTGCCTTTTAAAAGATCTGTGTGTTTCTACCGTCACTGATGAAGCTGGCAGGCAATAAAACTAGTTTGGTAGACAATAAAACCAGCAGCTGGTTTTATTGCCTGTTTTGCTAGTCTTATAATTAAAATTCAGAAGCTCAAATCTATTGCACCCTGTTACTTTTTCTTTTTTGAGCTTTGTCCTTTTGCTTGTTTTCCTTCTTCCCTCCAAAATAGCATCCTATGGCACCTTGTCAGGCCTGCATGCTCCACCGGTTTTGGAAGCAGGACTTCCTTTCTCTGTTGCTCCTGCTTACTATTAATTAAGTCAGAAGCCACAAGCAAGACAAGGGCTCTTTGTTTCCACAGTGAGGAAGAGAGGAAGAAATACAGCCACTGGTATTGCTGCTGCTTTGTCAGCCAAAATATCTGGGTTGACATGTTTGCTTAAAACTCTTAGACGTTGGCTATTTCATTCTTCGTTGACAATAACTGAATATGGGCTTACTTCTAAACTCTTTTTCCAGCTATTAAGTGCCAAGCATACAAAGTTGGTAGGCAAAGATGACCAACAACAAATGGTACCAGTGAAACATGGTAGTCTGTTTTTTAGATCCCATTCAGCTTGTCAGTAGTTCGATAAAAATTGTTTCTAGATTCCAGGATTTTAAACCTCAACTCAGTTTCAGTAGGTGCCTTAAAGGTAAGTATATGTATGCTCTATGATTTCGCAGTTTGTTTGATTGTTAGTTTTTTTTTATATATATTTGGCTATTTCCTTAGCAGATAGATGTCTGGCTCAAAGGAATTTTTTTGGAGAAATTAATTTTACTTTCCCATGATGAATTTTTCAAGTATATAAAGTCATGCAAATTTTGATGAATTTTCAAGTATAGAATATCAAGCATAAGAAAATATATTCTTAGCATGAGGTCTTTAAGTGGCAAGGTTTTATAATTTGCTTTTATCAGGGTGGAGCCTGATGATTTGAAAACTTTTCTAAAAACAGCAATCTTTGTTTAAAATCATGGTTTGGGGCTTTCTAAATCAGATCTGTAATTCATATTGAAACAAGTGTTGTTTATCAAATCTTTTAGTCAGGCGGAGCAGGTGGAGAAGTTTTTGCATGTGAACTCCAGTGAACAACTTCTGCTTTAGACTGATGTGACTTGCAAGGCTGATTTTACTTTAGAAGCAACAGTTTAACATTTTATAGCCTAACACTTTAACAACGTCTGCTTAGTATTCCAGTTTCCTTTTTTGCTCTCTTGGAAATGTAATGATAGTTTCATAATTTGCTATTGACACAGTAGCCAAGTAGTCAAAAAATGGTGTGTAACTTTAATATTGAATTATATTTACTTTCCTTTTTTCATTTACTGCACCAAAATACCCTAACAGTTATTTTGATTCATTTATGTCCTCACT
Source organism: Microcebus murinus (assembly GCF_040939455.1). Lineage (NCBI taxonomy): Eukaryota > Metazoa > Chordata > Mammalia > Primates > Cheirogaleidae > Microcebus > Microcebus murinus. Next base: position 15,348,828 of record NC_134120.1, on the reverse strand, counting down.
TTCTGTTGCATGCTTCATAATTGCCTCAAATTACATATTTCTCACATGATTATAATATGACCAAGAGACAGCTTTAAGCTGTGCTTTTCCTATCTTACATCATATCAGAATATGTTTTCATATTTTGTTATACTCTTCAAAATTATTTTAATGCCCATATAATACTCTGTCAAATTGCAGTTCCTTTAAACACTTTTCTCTCCTAGAATTGGGAATCAGTCCATGTTCATCATAGGAATTTTAAAGATTAGAGAATAATTTAAAGAAGAAAATTCAATAACTCTCATAATTCTACCATCCTAAGATAGCCTCTTGGTGTCTTGGGGCATCTCCTTGTGTTTGTTTTATAACCCGTTTTATAGTTTGTTGAGATCCTACTGCAGCTTAGATTTTTCACTCAACACATTTTAAGCGTTTGGTCACATCATTAAAGTTCTTTATGTGTTGTTTTAAATAGCAACATAAACTGCCATTTTCTACCCAGTCATTCCTCTATTGTTGCTCATTTACGTCCTTTTCCACATTATTAGAATTAAGACTGTAATAAATTTCTTTGGGTGATAATTCCCTATCCGCCTTTATTTTAGATTGAATTGCTAGAAGTAGGATTACTGGGCCAAGACTAACCTCTTGATACTAATGCCAAATTGCTTTCAGAATGGTTATATCAACATGCATCCATCCCCACCACAGTATACTCTTCCCAGCACTGAGTATTAGGGAGGGAGGGAAGGAAGGAAGGAAAGAGAGAGAGAGAGAGAGAGAGAGAGAGAGAGGATCAGGGGGAGGATAGAGGCAGGATTATTGGTTTAAACATTTTAAATGTTTATTTGCCACTTGTTTTTTTCTCTTTGGAAGATAAGTTTTAAGCTTTTACCTTTTTTGGTGGTATTTTAGGGTTTTTCTTACTGCTGGTTTGTTTGCATTTACCATATATTAAAGGTATTTATTTCATCAGTATTTATTCAACAAATGGAGTACTTTTTGCAAGACCTGTGTTGAATATTGGGGACATAGCTATAAGCAAGGCTGAAATGATCCCTTTTATGGAACTTACAGTCTAGTATGAAAAACACATTGAGTAATTATATGCATAATTATGATGGTGATGGATGCTTTCAAGTAGTACAGGATGCAATGAGCATATACAGTAGAACAAGAAGACCTAGGCTGGCCTACAGTAGAGGTTGGCAAACTCCAGTGCACCACCTGTTTTTACAAATAAAGTTTTATTGGAACAAAGCTGTGCTTATTCTTTCACATATTGTCTGTGGCTGCTTTTGTGTTACACTGGCAGAGATGAGTGGTTTCAGTGGAAACTGTGTGTCCTGTAAACCTAAAATATTTACTATCTGGCTATCTACACAGAAAGTTTGGTCAGGGCAGGCTTCCCTTGGGCACTGACATTTAACCTTGGATTTAAAGATGCCTGAGTGTTTGGTATGCTAATGGGTCCAGGGAGGGAGCTTTCTGGACAGAGGGAATAACCAGGTGAAGGCCTTGGTGTGGAAAGTAGCATATGCTGTTTGAAGTGCTGGCAGGTACCCCCAGTGCAACTCGGTGTAGTGAGTTTCACCAGCTGAGGCTGGGGTTAGGGGACAGATCAGACAGGGCCTTAGAGGCCATGTTAGATTTGATCCTCGTCCTTGGAGTAGTGGGATGCAATCAAAGGGCTTTAAGCAGGGCATAGATATGATGAGATGTGCATTTGAAAACAAGCATAGTCACGCATCACGCAACGATGTTTCGGCGCATCAGGTGTCATATACGTGGTCTATCATTGACCCACTACTCTGAGGATGAAGACCAAACCTCCCATCGCCGCCAAGGCCCTGTGAGCATGGTGCCTGGTTAGTGTAGGTCGAGGGATAAATGTAGATAGTGAAGGGGCAGAGGCTCTTTGGAAAAGAGCTGTGAGAGAGCGAGAGAGTGTAAACACCAGAGGAGGAGAAGGATGTGAGGCGGAGGAGGAAGGCTTAAGACAGGTGAGTCCTAAGCTGATGGGAAGGAGAAGGGAGAGAGCAGTGGTTCCCCCTTCACTGCGCATCAGGGTCACCTGGCAGCTGCTTGTGAAACACGGTCGCCGGCTCACCCCCCTCTGGTGCAGCTGGTCTGGGATGGAGGCCGGTGGACAGCGTGTTGGAGGCTTCCCAGGTGATTCTAACACGCAGCCAAAGTTGAGAGCCAATGGTGTAGCGCAGGGGCTCTCAAACTGTGGTCCCCAGGCCAGCAGCTTCAGTGTCACCTGGGAACTTGTCTGAAATGCAGTTCTCAGGCATCACCAGCTGATTCTGGCACACGCTGACGTTTGAGAACCACTGCTGGAAAGAACAGTCTGTACACCCTACAGAGTCACCCGCACGTCCCTGTTAGGACTTCCTGAGTATCTTTAGCCCCGCTTCTCCAGGCCTTGAGTATTTTAAACTGTAATTAAACTGTTCAAAAGTGCATTTTAAACTGTACTGAATACTCTAAAAGAGTCTACACCCCTACATTCTGTCTCAGTTAAAAGTAAATTAGGATATTTAAGGAAAATGATGTTGTCCAGAGCCACATGATCTGGGTCCTAGCTCCAAACTCATTTCAAAAGGATGTTCTGGAAAACTGGTAGGGTAAGCTGCTAGGTAGCTAAGATGGGATCCAACCTGTCTAATGTCACTTCCTCTGAAGTGCTAGAACTATAATAAGGAGATTTAAAAGTCGTCAGTTACTCCAAGATAAGTCCAGAGAGGAAACAAGATCAGCCAAATACTAGAAGCCCGAAAACAGATGGGAGAATGGTGGCTGGCATAGCCTGAGCCTGAGAAAGCCAAAATCCTAAGTGGCAGTGGGGGACACTGAGGAATAACTCTTCACTGTTTGTGCACAGGATCTTCAAAGACAAGAATCAGCAGTCCTGGGTGTCTCCAGAACTGGAGGTGAAGGGGAGGGAGGGCTAAGATAAATTAGATCCCTGCTGTCCTGTCTCCTCCACTCACAGGTCTTCCCCTCCCAGGCAGGGGTCTAGAAGTTTGTTCCCTGAAGAGGTAAGCAGGTGGTCTCTGGAGTAAGAACTGCCAGGCCTGGTGGAGGATGTGGATTCCACCCCGTGAGTGACTTTATGTAGCAGAAGTGAGGGTGGAGGTCCTGATATGTAAGTGATCACAGATGCCAGGAACAGGCAGGTGCAGCCAGGTGGGAGGGCGTCATTGAACTAGAGAGGTGGAGATAGAGCCGTTTCAGTTCCAGAGTGTGTTGCTGACAGTAGATAGTCCAGGTGGAGGAAGAAGGTCGCTGGAGATGTGGAGGTCCAGGAATTGGGACAGCAGAGTGTTGCATGGGCTGTGCACGTGGCTCTTCAAATCAGCTGGACAATCGCAGGGGTTGCGAGGAGGAGACTGAGACAGGTACCCAAGCGCAGCACCTCCTTGGAGTTTGGGTAGTACTAGATACTGACGTGACCACCGTAGCCCCTGGAAGGATGGCAGACGTTTGGGCTGACAGTTCAGCTCCTGCCCAACAGGGTGTTGGGGCGAGGGCAAAAGTTCCTTTCCCCTTGTCCCTAGTGGTTGGCAGGTATAGCAGGCAGCTGTGAGCAAGGAAGAGCCTGTGCTTCAGCACGCGCCACGCAGGAGGGAGCGAGGGAAGCCCTGTAGGTCTTCACACAGGGTCAGAGGGAGAGTGGATCTGCTTGAATCTCTTCCTCATGGCTACATAACTAGCGATTGATTATGTAACAACTCGTGTGTCCCTCTCGCCTGTGCTCTTAACCAAATATTTGTTCACCTTTTAAAACACTTATGGAAAATTTAAACATCCAGGTGTTTAAAGTTTTTGTTCACTTTTAAAATGTAATTTTCAGATGCCAAATGACCTCATTGCATATACTCTGCTACTCTGAAGCTTCCATTGAGGCCATCTTCGACCAGAGGGCTAAAGGGAGTTAGTTCTAGGTGAATCTACACTGTGTGGATCAGGGTCAGACCCTCCCGCTCTACTCTGGACTGTGTGTGTGACTAGCCCACAGCAGCAGGCTGTGGTGGTAGAACTAGAGTGACAGAACCTGTTAGCGTTTAAGGAGCTGAGACACCGGAGGCAGGTAAGTAGAGGCTCCTTGAGGCTGTAGCAAGCCAAGTCCCCCAGATGGCTCTGTATTTTCCTCCACTTTCTCTCACTTAATGAGAGACGATATTTACAAGGCTCCTTCCATGGACAAAAGTTGAAATACTACCTAATTTTGTACCTTGTATGAATCAGTTTTATGTCTTGAAATCTCATCTTTTTGGAAATTTTATAAGTGCATCTCCAGCTTCGGGGTGTGAATATTTTGCCATTGGTTTTCATTGTGGTTTGCCCTTTTTCGTTCCAGCTCTATTACCAGGTGTTAAACTTTGCCATGATCGTGTCTTCTGCACTCATGATTTGGAAAGGCCTGATCGTGCTCACTGGCAGCGAGAGCCCGATCGTGGTGGTGCTGAGGTGGGTCCCGCGGGCCGTCCGCATCCTCCCCTGCCCTGGCCGGGGAGCAGGGTCGCCTGAGTGAGAGCCAAGGTTCAAGATTTTAATTGGATAAACTGTTAGAGTCTTCTTTATTGATATCTGTTTTGAGAAGATCTAATTTTTTTCTGTCTTTTCTTAAAAAAATCTTTTTTTAATAAACATTTTAAAGCTTTAGTTATGTTGATGCTAGTGCATTTCATCCACTTAAAATGATGGTAATATGGTATTAAATCAATTTATAAACAAATAATGCATTAAGTATAACTAATTTAAACGTGCTTATTGGTTTTCTTTGTACCAGATAGGGAGTGTGTATCCCCAGCTCCTAGCAGTGTGCCCAGTATTTTTTCAAGCTTCTTCACTAATAATACTGATGTAAATGGCTACTGTCTTCTTGAGACTATTATAGTTATTATAAGTACAGCATGTTTATATTAGAAAAGTTAATACTAGAGTTAACTTCATGCAGCCATAAAGTCATCCAAGTAGAAACACTTAACAGTCAACTTGCAATCACATGACCATGTTTGGGAGCCAGCTGCTTCAAGATGCTCTCTGTCCTGTGTGTCTTAGACCACCGCATCTGACTGTTGGTGGGGATAGCGACCGTTTGTTTTGCGGGTGGAGTGGTGGGCTATAGCAGTACCTTGGGCAGAGTTACAGCTGGCCAGTACAGGATCCGAGGCCAGACGCAGGGCACTTGTCTGCCAAACCATTGCCCTTTCCCTCTGCTGGCCCTGCCACCATGTTACAGGGCCACAGCCATGATGCCCACTTCACTAGGGTGCCCTTGTGTGACTGGCCAAGCGGCATACTTCTAGCGAGAGAGTTTTCCTGAATTTAGAAGCCTGATGATAGCATAGCTCACAGCAGAGCCGAGGGGACCTTAGATTCACTGGTGTTCACTCTGTGCTTCGGGAGTCCCCTGGGTCCGGCTGGATAGATTGGGAGGGAGAAGGGGACGATGTCCACAGATTCTAGATGCCTTAGCTTTGCTTCAGTTATGACAGCTCCATTTTTATGTATTTTATATGGTTATACTTCTTGGTAAGATCTCATTTGAAGGAAGAATTTTAAGGCTTTTAAAAAAGAAGGAGGAATTTAAAACGTCAAATTTAGATGGGCCCTGTCACTTAACAGATAAGGAACCTGAGGCCCAGCGAGGCCAAGTCACAGCGTCTCTTGATTACTTTTGGCAGAGCCAACACTAGGTCTGCGATGTGCTGGCTCCCCTTCCCAAATCACACAGGCACACTTGACACAGACATTATTGTGAACTTGCTGCACTTTAGGGGCTTTTTATAAAAAGCATCCTCTATGGTGCTAAAGCAATTTGGTTTGTCACCATAGATCGTTTACATCCCTGAGGGATGTTTGGCCTTGGGGGAGCCCCTGGCCCATGAGGAAAGCAAGTGGAAGTTCATACTGGAAACATTGAAAAGAACTGCTTTCCTGATGGAGTGCGACGATGACACCCTTGATGCCAAACTTCAGCAGCCTCTTCTTGCCTCTGTGGCCTGTGCAGGGAGTCTTGTCCTCACTGCGGTCCCTTCACTGTTACTGCCAACAGAGACGTTTTCTATCAACATTTTCCCGTTGTGTATCTTCAGGAATTTTGTTGAAAGAGTAAAGATGAAGCCATAGATGCAGAAACAATTATCTTAACCATTTGGGCTAAGAAAACAAAACCCTGAAGCAAATATGTTTTATTTTCAGAAGACGACAAAATAAAATTCTAATTTGACAGAAAAACCCCAAATTTGTTTTTACTCAGATGTTTTCTCTCTTTCCCTCTTAGTTCTATTTTTAGCCCTTTCTCCCTTTCTATTCAGATCTCTTATTTTTGAATACTGGATCCATTACCAGTTAGTGACACTGGTTACAACTGAAATATAAACCTATCGGTAGGCACTTAGTCACAGGCTGCACTAAGCATCTACTGACTTAAACTGAAGCATCTGCTGAGACGTATAAGGCGTGTCGGGGCTGGGGGCGGGGAGGAGGGCCTTGGTTTCCTTTAAAACTCTACATGTTCAGTAGCCTGGTTCCTTCTCTCCCTTTCTGTTCAACAGCCATTACTCATCCTGGTATATAGCCCCCATAACGCCCTAATCCTAGGACTTATTTTTTTCTCCTACGTTAAAGCAGAGCACGAAAATTATACAATGAATTCTATTTATTAAATATCAGCTTCCAGTAGATTATAGTTTACTTTGAATCCACCAAAGATTTTTGGCATGGGTTTAAATTGGTATCATGTGGGGTTACTTATTGACCTCCGCATCAAAATCAGTCAATATTCATTAGAATCGGCCTTTTGTAGAATACGGTAGAAAGGACGATGCCACAGTAGGTGTAAAAGACCCAGGTTCAAATTTTGTCCCAACCTTCTGCTTGGCTTTTGGGCAGGTCATGCTCTCTCAGTGCAGTCGCTTGTTTGTTTCTCATTCCTTGAACAAGTATTGGAGTACCCTAAGTGCTGGGGGTATGCTATGAAATGAAAGAATTGCCCTAGAGCAGGGGTCCTCAAACTTTTTAAACAGGGGGCCAGTTCACTGTCCCTCAGACCATTGGAGGGCCAGAATATAGTTAAAAAAAAAAACTATGAACAAATTCCTATGCACACTGCGTATATCTTATTTTGAAGTAGAAAAACAAATGGGCAAAAACACCCGCATGTGGCCCACGGGCCGTAGTTTGAGGACGCCTGGGCTAGAGCATTAACCAGCTGTAAGAGTCTGCAGTTCTGAATGAAAACAATAATGTATTTGTAGGAGGACGACTTTTTTTAAAGCCAAAAATTGGCAGCGTTTACTTCAGAGTTCACATTATTCTTGGTTCTTTTTCTACCTAATACCAACTGCAGAGAGGCCTGCTGCTGCCTGTTCCATACTCAATTCTGAGTAGAAATCATTTGCTTTCTCCCAAATTGTTATTACCTAGGGTGGTCAGAAGGAAACCACTCTGGCTTGTTTTATAACTCTGAAGACTGACTTTGCTATTGATTAGATTTTCAGCTCTAACTGCTAATGTTTATTCTTGTCACCTTTTGGACACACTGTAACGGTGATGTTGACTTTGTGCTTCTTTCCAGCGGCAGTATGGAGCCGGCCTTTCACAGGGGAGACCTTCTGTTCCTCACGAATTTCCGGGAAGACCCTATTAGAGCTGGTGAAATAGTTGTTTTTAAAGTTGAAGGACGAGACATCCCAATAGTTCACAGAGTAATCAAAGTTCATGAAAAGTAAAGAAGCTTTACTTTTTTTTGTTTGTTTTTTTAGTTTTTTTGGTAAATTTTTGGTAGATAGTTTTAATGGTTAGTTAGAAAGTAGTAAACACACTGGATTATGTTCCTAGTTCTGCCATTTACTAACTGGGTGACTTCAGACCAGCTGCTTAACCCATTCTGTAGGACAGGAGTGGTAATATTTTACCCACAACAGCTCACAGGATGATTACGAGAATTAAACGAATGAATGTTTACTAAAGCACTTTAAAAACTTAAATTGCTACACAAATGTAAGATGGGATATATTATAACATGTTAGTTATTTGAAGGAGCTCAAAGAAAAATCACATTATAACAGAGGATTTTATTGTTGTGAAAATTATTTTTTGAAATGCAGAAAAACTAGCTGTTTCTGTGTCACTTTGATCAAAGTGGCATTCTCAGCAGTAATGTTCATGCTGGATGGATAAAAATTCCTTCCCGTAGCTCATCTTATGCTTTGGTCATTGCATATCCTACATGAATTCTCTCCCACCCTCCGCCCTCAGCCAGCCTTGCTTTTCCCTTAAATGCCAACAATGACTTACTTATTAAGACCGTGTTTTTGGAACCAGAAACATTTATTTCTAGCTCACATATAGGAAGTTCCCATGGAGAGAGTACTTCATATGATTAGCAAAATTATTACATTTCATATACTTGGTTATTCATTTACCTTTATGCAGCTTAGTGTAGATTTTTACCTGTTTATCTGTATGAGTTATAGAATTAAATTTAGATGTATACATATGTGTGTTTTTTGTTTTTGTTTTTTTTTTTTGAGACAGAGTCTCACTTTGCTGCCATGGCTAGAGTGCCGTGGTGTCAGCCTAGCTCACAGCAACCTAAACTCCTGGGCTCAAGCGATCCTACTGCCTCAGCCTCCCGAGTAGCTGGGACTACAGGCATGTGCTACTATGCCTGGCTAATTTTTTTTTCCTATATATTTTTAGTTGGCCAATTAATTTCTTTCTATTTTCAGTAGAGACGGGTCTCGCTCTTTTTTTTTTTTTTTTTTTTTTGAGACAGAGTCTCGCTTTGTTGTCCAGGCTAGAGTGAGTGCCGTGGCGTCAGCCTCGCTCACAGCAACCTCAAACTCCTGGGCTCGAGCGATCCTTCTGCCTCAGCCTCCCAAGTAGCTGGGACTACAGGCATGCGCCACCATGCCCGGCTAATTTTTTTTATATACATATCAGTTGGCCAATTAATTTCTTTCTATTTATAGTAGAGACGGGGTCTCGCTCTTGCTCAGGCTGGTTTTGAACTCCTGACCTTGAGCAATCCGCCCGCCTCGGCCTCCCAGAGAGCTAGGATTACAGGCGTGAGCCACCGCGCCCGGCCGGGTCTCGCTCTTGCTCAGGTTGGGTTTCAAACTCCTGAGTTTGAATGATCCACCCGCCTTGACCTCCCAGAGTGCTAGGATTACAGGCGTGAGCCACGGCACCCGGCCCATATGTGCGTTTTTAAATAATGGAGCATTTCTTACCTCGTGTGTGGCATGTATGCACATGTGACAGGTAACTATTTGTACATATCTGGTAGTACATTCCCATTGCATTCACTGTTCCCCCAAAAGTGTTCCCCAAAGATATTGATATTTAAAATATTCACTCCATATCACTCTAAACATTAGACAATCCAGTTTCAGTTTGTGTTGTTCCACTGGTACTGCACTAATGGTTACTTGATGTCTACTTGCTGAGGAAGAAGCATGCTCAGTCATAATGTGACAGTACTGTCACTTGATTTAAAAATAATTTCTAAAGATGATAAATTGTTCAAAGCTAAGGAAATAATGATTTTTCGCTGTGATTTGCATGAATTATGAGCGTCTACCAGGATTTTTATCCTCTGGATTTCCTTTATAACCATGGCTACAAATCAGCGTGGGCTTTTAATATTTTATCTCATTATAATAGTGCATTTTTTTCATTTGTCTTATTGAAAGAAGACCCTTTTTACAAGCTCCATAATGCTGCAGTATTATGTTTCTAGTGTCAAGGCTATGTGAGCACCCGTTTAGAATGCTTAAAATTAATCCCACATGTCTCTTTAACACGCTGGTTTTATGCCATTTGTGATTCTTGTTTCCTTGCAAACTGGACTTTACACCACTATGCTCAGTGGTGAAGGAAGTATCATATCAACACATTGTGCATTTGGCAAGGAAAATCACTTTGAGGACAGCTAAGAGCACACTTGCATTTAAATTACCTTGGGCTCAAATCTGTGTGATCTGGGACCAAGTTTATGTCTAGAGTGAAGAGGAATATAATCCATGTTAACAAATTGGTCCATGAAGACTAAGAAAGAAAGAAAACAGTTCAAGTCCAACATAGCTTGTTAAACCAGCCTCATGTCCCGACTTCTGATCTGTTTTGACTTGAGGTGAACGACTGAAGTGAGCCTGGAAAATCTCATTGTTAGCAACATTTTGGGGTATTCTGAATGTGGACTTGAGAGGATTGTACAGTGGTTATTCACATGAGTTTGCTCACTGATGAATGACCCTAATACTCTAATAAGTTAGGTACTAGCTTTTTCTTCATTCATTTTTTACTGTGTGCTGTGCTGAAAGTGAATCATTGCCCTTGTGCTTGGCCATGCTCTTTGGTTGTCAAGGTCACTTGAGTGTTTTGGAATTTAAGTCTACAAAATTGTTATTAGGTTTGTGCTTCAGTTGAGTGGTTGTCTGTAAACAATCATCTTAGGCCAAAGGAAGGTCAAGTTATCTTTGACTGCTTTTCTAAATGGTCTGATGGTAAAGTCTTGGGTAAACTAATATTTTTTTTAATGTTGCTGTGCTGAAAATAATTTTTGAGAGGACATTACTTTGCTTTCCAGAGATAATGGAGACATCAAATTTCTGACCAAAGGAGACAATAATGAAGTTGATGACAGAGGCTTGTACAAAGAAGGCCAGAACTGGCTTGAAAAGAAAGACGTGGTGGGAAGAGCAAGAGGGTGAGAATTCACTTTTAAGTTATATAGAAGGTTCAGAAACCAGAAAACCACTCAGAAACAAAGAAACCAAATTTATAGGATAATATTAATAGAATCATTCATTACAAATATGTCAGGAGAGTTCTAAGCAGTTCTAGTTTGTACTGTGAAGATAAATAAAACACAGACCTTCCTAAAGATCTAAAATCTAAAACTAAGGCCACTTATATTATGTCATGTGTTTCATTCTATTTAAAAATAAATTCTCATCTACAGGTTAGTCATTTGTGGATTTTAAATAACAATTACAAGAAATCCTCCCAGAGATAACCACTATTTCACATTTCAGTATTTGCTCTAGATACTATCTGTGCCTTTACAGATGTGTATGTATGCATACGTGATACATAATTTTACCTAGAAGAATTTGATTTTTTTTCACCCAACAGGAAGTTGGAAATAGCTTTTTGGTATCAAATCTCCATTTATACCTTTTTAAATGGCTACATGCTATTCTATTGAGAATCATAGCTTATTTAACCTATCCTCTTTGGATGGACATTTAGGTTATTTCCTATTTTTCATGACTGAAAACGGTTCTGTGATAAATCTTTTAATATTCATCTTTGTATAATTGTTCCAGCAATAAGTTCTGCTTCTGTTCAACACAGTAGAGAATGTATCCTCATTAAAAAAAAACCCACAAAAAAAGAGATTCTTTTCCTCTCTTGGTGACCCATTTTATGTTTAACACTTATTAGAAATGTTTTCTTTTTATCTCATCTAAATCTCACCAACTACTTAAGGCCGGAGAAACTGCCTACCATTTTCTAAGATTTAGCTTTATTTATCAGACTGTGGCTGAAAGCCCTCTTTCTACCCCTAAACCATTTTTCTCTATTGCATTTCCACTTAGATATCTGCAGGGAGACCAGAAGACTTCTGGTTAGTTCATTCTTTCTAGATACAGGTGAAAAGCTTTGGATAAGAGAGAGGTTGGAATACCAATTTATATAAAACTAGAGGGCACTTGGGTGCATTACCTGGTTTCCCATTAGCAGAGATGATTGAGACTTGGGTCAATCTGATTACACATTGCTATTACTTTTGTTAGCATAATCATTGGCTAGTTTATGCACTGCATCTTCTCTCTCTGGGATCATAATCATATTTGAGTATAAGTTATGGTGTTCACATTTGTATTCATTGCCAAAAAACCTGTTACATCTGAAAAGCACTATAAAATGAAAATGATGACTCTTTATTATACAAAATAATTATCCATGTGCTTTAAAAGCTTTATCTAACAGCAATTTTTATATAGGCTATCTGATTCTTCTCTCCTAAAAAAACAATAACTAGATTTGTGAAAGTTGCCTATTCTGTTTGTACAGTAGATCAACTAATTATTTTAATTGTAGCAAGTGAAGACAAGTAGTACCACTATCTCAGATCATGTGCTTACTTAAAAAATTGTTCTGGCTGTTAGCTCTGGTGCTCTTCACTAATAAAGCTGATAGAGACAGGGATGGATATTGTCCTCACAGCCCCAGTCAGTGGTATTCTCATGTAAGATTTGTTTCGTAAGGTTGACTTACAGTGTTTTCAAATGTGCTATCATCATAAACAATTTTTATATTTCTTGCTTTTTATCCCACAATTTAGGTTTTTGCCATATGTTGGTATGGTCACCATAATAATGAATGACTATCCAAAATTCAAGGTAGGAATTTATGTGTGTGTCTGTATTTATTTTTTTAAATATTGGAGCTTTTACTTGTGCAATTGTAAAGATGCAGTCTTCTTAAAATGCTTTACCATTAATTTTTCTGAAGAATATTTGTAGTTAACTACAAATTAACATAATGTTTAAATTATCAACATTTAAATTATTTATAGGGGCTGCTTTCACCTTTTGTGTTTACGATGTATCCTAGGATACAATGTATCCTAAAATGACGTTTATATAGTTGTTGCTTTTTATTATGGAAAATTTCAAATACGTAAAAAAGTAGTATAAGAAACTCAGTAATCTCTCAACTTCAACAAAAATGGTATCTATATATTTTTTTTAAATCACTTGAAAAACAATAGGAAACCTACTCAGGAATAAGCACTTTATTAGCTGTGTTTGTCAGGTGTTTGATCCTTAGTCCATTGTTGTATTTTTGGATTTTTAACAAGGCATCAGGGAAGAGGTCATCTATTGATTCTGTTCCCTGCGTGGTGTTGAACAGACTTCATCTGAATACATTGATAGACCAATTTATTTGTAGGCCTCACAGTAATTTTCCATTGTGTTCTCTTTACAGTATGCTCTTTTGGCTGTAATGGGTGCATATGTGTTACTAAAACGTGAATCCTAAAATGAGAAGCAGTCCCTAAAACCAGACTGAAATGAATTCTGTCAAAAAAGAGAAAAACTAATATATTTGAAATGTTCCACTTGATGTATAAAAGAAAACAGTGTGAAGATGTTTTTGTCTTGTCCAAATAAATGATTCATCAGTAAAGATGATTTTCTTTTGTGGACTCTGATTTGAATCTGCCTGATTTCTGCCAATTGTGGCAGTCTCTGAGTGTGAGGGTCTCTCTGCCACTTCAGGAGCCAGGTAGGCCTTCATGGGCCTGGCCTGCTGGTGGGACAATGCACAGTCCACATATAGAGTTGTAACTTGTGTTTCAATAGCAAAATTCTTAATATAATGGCTTTTTGGAGGGAAACAAGCAGCCCCTTAAAGGGAGATGGTTTCTTATTAAAATGTAATCAGATAAATTAAGAAAGCCTAACACCTTTTAGAAGGAATGGGATGCAATCTGCTTTGTTTTTGTGGCTCAGTATATCTTGAGATGGTTTGTTAAATTATTTGAAAAGTGTTTAATAAATTATAAAAACAGTGCATACTCCTTTGAAAAATTGTAATATCTATGTAAGGGTGAAGGATGAACATTGCAAAAAGTACAAAAGGGCCCTTTCCTCAGTCTCTCCTTTCCATTTCCAAGGGATCTCCCCTGTTAAGTTAGACCTTCGTACTAGATGTAGTCCTGCATATAAAAGCCTCTCGTGCAAATATTTATCCAGCGCTTTCATCCCAGCCACTGTCTGAGATGCCAGAGGCACAAAGGCCCAGCCCTGGAGTGGGAGGAACAGACAATACACGGGTCTGTGATTTCAGGTAGTGATCATTGCTGTGAAGAAAGGTAAAACGTGCATAAAAGTTGACAGAGGACACTGCTTTGCATGTGGAAGTCAGGGCGGACCTCTCAGGAGAGGTGACATTAAGCAGAGTGAAAAGACATGTGAGGCATGTCAGTCCTGGGGAAGCACATTCCAGAAGTGGGAACGGCCAGTGCAGAAGCCCCGAGAAGGGCATGCCGTGGGCAGGTTAGCGCAGTTCTTCTCAAGCTTCGAGGAGTGCGCAGGTCACCGGGCTGTTGTTCAGTTCAGTGTCTGACTCAGGAAGATTGGGCGGGGGCCTGAGGTTCTGCATTTCCAACCTGTTCTCAGAGGATGCTGCTGCTGCTCAGACCACGTGAAAAGGAAGCCAGTGATGTTTTAAAATATACTCCAGTTTTACAAAAATGTTCTCTTTCCACTGAATGATACGATGTTGGCATCCTTTCAGAACTTACATATCCACCTCATTCTCTTAGGTTTGTTCAATTCTGATGTAAGAGTAGAGAATCCCTAAAAGTCACTTTACCACTGTGTGGCCCTGAGCAAGTAACTTCCCTCCGCCTCAAATGGAGGGTAAGAACTGCACTTACCACGTTGGGCTGTCATGAGCAATAGGTAGCACGGTCCTTGACATGAACACAGTACCCGCTCAGTGTTCCCCTTTGTTATGCACGTGTTCCTCTTTGGCATAGACCTGCGCCACATTGCACACCTGTACGGGTACCTGGCCTGAGTGAGCTCCTGGTTTGGGAAGGAGCTCGAATGAGCTGATCGATTCAGCATGAGTGATCGACTTGGGGCAGCTTACCCTTTAATCCTCTGTCTCCACTGAAACAGACTATTGCAACAATAATGGACCTCCTCCTGTTGAAATCAGCAAAGTGAAAGAAAAAAAAAGGCTTATGGAATACTTTCTAAAAACATCATTCCCTCGTGCCCTTTAATAAACTGTTTTCTTAAGAAAAAAATGGATTTTTCTTCCCTTAACTAGAAATGGAATTTTTAAGTGTTGGGTCAAAACTTTATTATTTTATCATCTTCCTGGGGTTCTGTAGTAGGTTAATAGACACTTTTAAAAAGCTCTTCACGTGGCTAAGCTTCTTGGTGATTCTTTGAACATGCCTAACGTTCTGAAATGAACTTCACAAAGACACCTCAGAGCCCTGACGCGGCTCAGCCAGTGCCGGATGCCGGATCGAAGTTCTTCTGTCTGGGGGTTTCAGCTGCAGCCTCAGCGTCTGGAACATACCAGCAAGAACCGTGGCTGGATCTAGCAGACAAAATCAGCACGGCGACACCCAAGTTGCTTACAGTTTATTCATCAGGTAGTACCTTTTACTGGGAGCTTTTCTATGTTCATGGGACACACGTTTGTCACGTGCTTAGGCAACTGCTTTTCCACTTCACAACAGCCGAGAAGCATGAGAGTAGAAGGTGTGTGGTAGGCACCGACCAAACAAGTCAGTACCCGCCGAGAATGAAGAAGACGAAGCATCAAAAACAGATGGAAGGATTTCAGGATGCCACCTGGTATAGGGACAATCCACAAAGGCCCCATTGAGTTATAAGAGGACACTTAGGAAAAAGTTAAATGTCATACTGTGTTTAAGATCAATTTAGGTTTCCATCAAAACTGGAAAGTTTTCTACTGTGGGATAAGCTTCAGTTTTTCAACAGGTTAGTAGTAGAACCTCCAATAAGAGCAGGCCTTAGCCCAGTTCTTCCAGCCTTTTCTGCTTTGACAATGTGTTCATTTTATGCAAATACTAGAAAAACAGAGCTTTAAGTATGTGCATGGGCACATGTACACACACACAAACTCTCCAACAACCAGATTACAGACACTAAACTGTTCTATTAAAATTTTGGACCCGCCACAGTCCCAGCAAAGCTGGGTTAATGAAGCCCTGGCAGGAAGAGGAAGAAGTCCACCCTTTCCAAGTAAGCATGGTAGGAAAATATTTAAATTAGAGGAAGCAAGCCTGGGCACCTGCACTTTTAAAAGACTCCCTGGGTGACTCATGTGCAGTCAGAATTGAGAACTCCTGAGAAACAGAGGTCTGCATGAGTTAGTTGGGAATAAATGTGATTAGGATGCTTGATTGTTCATACCTTCCTTCTCATCTTCATGAACTCATTTTCAGATTTCATTATAGGACAAAAACCAGAAATGCACTGTATTTATGTGTCATCCTCTTACACCATTGCCCACACCAAACTGATGCTAACCTCTCCATGAATGGTCATCTGGTTTCTATGCCAGCATCTCATCTTACGAAGTAGCCTTTGGCCCAGGACCCTGGACACTCAGTTTAGTCTCACTGTGACCACTCTCTGGGTTCAGCAGGTTCCCCCCATTTCAAGTGAGAGGCATGGGGTGGGGCTGGGTAGTAAGAGGGATTTGGAATCACACTGTGGTTTAAGCCCTGTCTCCACCTGCTACACAGGGATCTGTAACTCACTCAGACTTGGTGTCTTTATCTCCAGAATTAGCATCCAGGCAGGTCAAGGTCAAGAGTTTATCGGATGCCTGAACTTAATCAAATAGAGCTTTACTATCTTTTACTCTAGATCACTTGTGTTTGAATACTTAGAATTAATTATTAATAATTAAAGCCTCCAGATCCTCTTAAACATTCTTCCTTATCGTCTTTGGACACGAAATTCTACCTAAATTTACCTGTATTTTCTCTGAATTCCACAGAACAGATTCACTGCCCTAAAAAATACCCTGTGTTCCACCTGTTCGTCCCTCTCTATCCCCAATCCCTGGCAACCACTAATCACTTTGCTGTCTCCATAGTTTTGCCTTTTCCAGTATGTCATATAGCTGGAATCATACATGTAGCCTTTTCAGATTAGCTTCTTTTACTTAGTAATATGCATTTAAGTTTCCTCCACATATTTTCACATTTTGATAACTCATTTTCTTTTAGTGCTGAATAATATTCCATTGTCCAGATGTACCAGAGTTTATCCATTCACCCACTGAAAGACATCTTGGTTGCTTTCAAATTTTGGCAATTATGAGTAAAGCTGCTATAAACAACTATGTGCAGGTTTTTGTGTGGCTGTAAGTTTTCAGCTTATTTGGGTAAATATCAAGAAATATGATTGCTGAATCATATGGTAAGGGTATGTTTAGTTATGTAAGAAATTGCCAAAGTATCCTCCAAAATGGCTTTGCATTTCCACCAGCAATGAATGAGAGTTCCTGTTGTTCCACATTCTCACCGGCACCTGGTGTGGTCAGCGTTTTGGATTTTGGCCATTGTAATAGGTGTGTAGTAGTATCTCATTGTTGTTTTAATTTGCAATTTCCTAATGACATATGATATTGAATATTTTTTCATATTTAATTACCATCTGTATATATTCTTTGGTGAGGTGTGTATTTGTTCAGGTCTTTTGCCCATTTAAAAAATTGAATTGTTTTCTTACTGTTGAGTTTTTTGTTTGTTTTATTGGTTTTTGAGACAGAGTCTCACTCTATTGCCCTGGGTAGAATGCAGTGGCATCATCATAGCTCACTACAACCTCAAACTCCTGGGCTCAAGCAATCCTCCTGCCTCAGCCTCCTAGAGTGCTAGGATTATAGGTGTGAGCCATCACCCCCAGCCCTTACTGTTGAGTTTTAAGAGTTCTTTGTATATTTGGTATAAGTCTTTTATCAGATATATCCTTTGCAAGTATTTTCCCCTACTCTGTGACCAGTCACATTCTCATGACATTGCCTTTCCAAAAGAGAAGTTTTTGCTCTTTTTAGACAGTGTTTGCTGTAACAAAAGAAAAAAAAAAAAGAAAAAAAATTTTTAAAAAAGAAGTTTTTAATTTTGATGGACCCCAACCTATTAGTTATCTCTTTCATGGATCAAACCTTTCTTTAGTGTTATATCTAAAAAATCATCACCATATCCAAGGTCACTTAGATTTTCTCCTATGTTATCTTCCTAGAGTTTTAATAGTTTTGCATTTTACATTTAAGGTCTGTTTTCCATTTTGAATTAATTTTTGTAGAAGGTATAGGGTCTGTCTCTAGATTAACTTTTTTACATGTGGATGTCTAGTTCCAGCACCATTTGTTGAAAGGATTATCTTTTCTCGGTTGCATTGCCTTTACTCCTTTGTCAAAGATAAATTGATTAAGTTTGTGTGGGTCTATATCTGGTCTATTGTGTTCCATTGATCAATTTGTCTATTCTTTTACCAATACCGCCCTGTCTTGGTTACTATATAGCTTTATGTAATAGTAAGTCTTTTTTTTTTTTTTTTTTTTTTTTTTTGAGACAGAGTCTCACTTTGTTGCCCAGGCTAGAGTGAGTGCCGTGGCGTCAGCCTAGCTCACAGCAACCTCAAACTCCTGGGCTCGAGTGATCCTTCTGCCTCAGCCTCCCAGGTAGCTGGGACTACAGGCATGCGCCACCATGTCCGGCTAATTTTTTTTTTATATATATATCAGTTGGCCAATTAATTTCTTTCTATTTATAGTAGAGACGGGGTCTCGCTCTTGCTCAGGCTGGTTTTGAACTCCTGACCTTGAGCAATCCGCCCGCCTCGGCCTCCCAAGAGCTAGGATTACAGGCGTGAGCCACAGCGCCCGGCCGTAATAGTAAGTCTTGAAGTCAGGTAGTATCACTACACCAACTTTGTTCTTTTCCTTCAATATTGAGTTGGCTATTCTGGGTCTTTTGCCTCTCCACAAACATTTTGGAATCAATTTGCCAATACTTACATGGTAGCATTTTTATTAAGTATTTATGTTTGGGGAAAACATGCAACCTTCCATTGCTATATTCCTTTGTAAATTTCATTTCTCAAGCACATCTATGATGGAGAATTCTTTTCTTTTTTAAAGTCTCAAGTTGATTTTTATCTATCTTCCTGGATTTGTGCATTGGTATAGAAACATCTGAGTTCTTCCTCCCCTAAGAGTTATTGGGAGCTTCCTCTGTTATTTTTCTGTTTCACTGTGGCATGCCTGATATCCTCCACGGTGTCCGGTTAATCTGTTATGGCTGAGTATACATCCCCCTCCTTCTTGGTTATCAGTTTCAAGCCCTCTTAATTAGATCAGTGGATTTAGAGGCTCATAGATTGACTTTGACTTCTCATAAAGGAAGAAACAGATCATAACAGAATCAGCTTGCTATTTAGAGCTCCTACCTGGTAGCACTGGGAGCAGTCAACTGGAGTCAACAGTGGATTAAAGACCCAAGGAGAGCTCAGTGATTCATTCTTAAATTTAATCGTCCTTAAGATGGTATATTTTAGTTCCTCATGCCTTGTGGTCCCATATCATGCATTGTACATAGGCCAAATGCATTTTCAGTCAACATGGGAAACAAAAATGAAAAACAGAATTGAAAGATCATTTTCCTCTTTTTTTTATACCTGAAATGTTGTTTTCTACCCTCTCATCTATAATGGCTAAATGAATAAAATGTTGTGAAAGTGAAATATTTTTAAACTGAACAATGGCCCATAAAACCTCTTTCCATGTATGCAGAAAGTTATGGTTTACGAAGTACTTGCTTATGGTTTGTTCTCTGGTCGTCAGGAGCAAGGCAGGCTGCTGCATTAAAAGGCATCAAGAGTCATCTTGACTATAAGAAACTAAATGCAATAACATTTTCCTTGGAAAATGTTCTCCTTTGTGTTTTTGAATTTTATGTGTAAAGAACCTCTTGAATCCTTTATTCCCAAGATGACCTCTCTGACCATATTCTGCTCATGAGAAGCAGAGTACACATTTCTAGACTTTTTAGACTTTCTCCCAGACTGATTAAGAACCTAGAAGTGGAGAATTTAGACGAGAGAGTCTTTGTAAGGCCCAAAGAAGTGGTGGAAGTTCTAGGGCATTGTGGATGCCTGGTGTTTATTCTGCCTTCTCACTTTCCAAATGCATTTTGAAATGGTGAGCTGTTAGGTTCACTTAGCAAAACCACCTAGAACACTTCTCAAAGTATTTGACCAGAGAATGAACTGGGGTTATGCATAATAACTTCCTATTTCCTAGAAGTGAAAAAGACAGAACTTTGGGGGTGCATCAACATTGAAAGGGTGTATAGAGAAGTCCAGGAAGAGCATGACAAGACATGGCTGGTGTGCAGGAGGAATCTGGGACAGAGTGACATGGAAGCCCCGGGAGGGAGAGATCCACATAGTCACAGACTGCCATGAGGTTGTGTGAAACAGAAAAAGCATCTGCTAGATTCTCACCAGTGACCAGCGTGAGAGTTGGTTTAATAGAGGAGCAGAAGTCAGATTTCAGTGGGGTGAAGAGAGAATGATGCCAGAGGCTGGTCAATGTTAACATTATATCGAGCATTATATGCAGGGCATCAAAGCCAGGCAGCAGCCCCACCAGCCCTGGTCATTTCCCTCCATATACTCATCCCAGTCATTTTCCCTTTGTTTTATTTTAATAACCCAGAGATACCTGATGATGTGTTTATCTCACTAAACGTATTCATAAACTGTTGGTGCACTTGGAGGATTGCCGTTAACCCCGAGGTTATGCTGTTGTGTATTCAGGGATTGAGGAGCAGAGTAAAGGGCTGCATCCTCCCAATTTGGAGTTCTCAAAAGAGTCCTGGCGTGGTGACAACCATCATAACTGACCTAGGAATATTCCATCCAGTCGCTGGCTGAGGTTCTCTGCTGCAGGTAACTTTTCACAGGTGTGTTTCTGCTGTGTGTTCTCTCAGGGAGCATATAGCAAGGGCTCTCAAACTTCAATGAGCATCAATAACACCAGAAAAGGAAAAGATGCAGATTCCTAGTCCCAAGTCGCAAAGAGTCAGACAAAGCAAAAGATCCAGGGCTGCTCATGCAGAATAAAAAAGGCAATCACAGCAACAACATTTATTTATTTAATAAATGGGACCTGATCAAATTATAATAAAAAGCTGCTACACAGCCAAGGAAACAATCAATAGAGCGAACAGACAACCTATAGAATGGAAGGAAATATTTCCATGCTGCACATCCGATAAAGGGCTAATAACCAGAATCTACAAAGAACTCAAGTAAAACAGTAAGAAAAAAATCAAACAACCCCATTAAAAGTGGTCAAAAGACATGAACAGAAGCTTTTCAAAAGAAGATAGACTAATGGCTAATAAACATATGAAAAAAATGCTCAACATCTCTAATCACGGAAATGCAAATCAAAACCACGGTGAGATATCACCTAACTCCAGTGAGAATGGCTTTTATCACAAAAGTCCTAAAACAACAGATGTTAGCGTGGATGTGGAGAGAAGTGAACTCGTAAACGCTGTTGGTGGGACTGCAAACTAGTACAACCTCTATGGAAAATAGTATGGAGATTCCTCAAAGAACTAAAAGTAGATCTACCATTTGATCCAGCAATCCCACTGTTGGGCATTTACCCAAAGAAAAAAAAAGTTATTTTTTAAAAAAGACTGTTGCACTAGAATGTTTATTGTAGCACAATTCACAATCGCAAAGATGTGGAATCAACCCAAGTGCCCATCAATACATGAGTGGATTAGTAAAATGTGATATGTGCATACCATGGAGTACTACTCAGTTATAAAAAAAGGGGGGGGTAACTAATACCTTTTGTAACAACCTGGATGGAACTGGAGACCTTCTTCTAAGTGAAGTATCATAGGAATGGAAAGACAAACACTACATGTACTCACTATTAAACTGAAACTAATTGATCAACACTTATATGCACATGTGGAAGTAAAAGTCACAGGAAACTCAACCACGTGAGTGCGGGAAGAAGGGTTGGGTAAATTCACACCTAATGGGTATAATTCACGCCATCTGGGTGATGGACACACTTATAACACTGACTCAAACTATACAAAAGCAAAACTTGTAACAAAAACATTTGTACCCACATAATATTCTGAAATTTAAAAAAAAAATCATTGCAGTGAAAGAAATGGTCTTCGCACATACCCATTTCTCTCTGTTGTAAGCTAGGGACTGACCGAGGCTAAATGGCATTATTTTTAAAGTCCTTTCCAATTCTGATGTTCTATTTCTTCATTCAGCAAATATTTACTAAGCATTTATTGGGTGCCAGTCCCTATTCTATGCACTGGAAATATAGCCATGAACAAAAGAGAAAACATTCTGCCTTGAATGAATTTAGATCCAAGTAGGGACAGAAAGATAATTTAAAGCGGGGACAGAAAATTAAGCAAAATATGTAGACTGTCAGAGTGTGTTAAATATTATGGAGAAAAATAAAGCAGGAGAGGAGGACAGAAAGTGCTGTAGGGAGTTGTAATATTAAAATCCACGGCCAGGGAAAACCTTTCTGAAAAGGTAGCATTTGAGCAAAGAGCTGGGGGCGGGGGAGCAAGGTAGGCAGGTATCTGGGGCAAGGGTTTCAGGCAGAGAGAACAGCGAGTGTTAACAGCAGCGAGGAGACCAGTGTGGCTAGAACCGAGTGAAACTAGAGATCGAGTTCTCCCAGAATGTGTCGGCGCCCTCTTGTTCCGCTTCCTAAGCAAGCAGGCAGCCCTGGTTCCTAGGAAAGCGGGTTCCTCCTGCGGTTTTGAGTAAGTAGCAAGAGGCCTGAAAGATAAAGCCCTCCAGCTCAGCCCTGCCTTTGCCCCTTCTCCTCGCAGAAGCATTTCAGCCTCACTGACACGGTGGCCTGGTCTCAGCCCTGGTAATTAAGCGATGTGGGCACAGGGTCTCAGTCCCACCGCACAGCCCCAACAGCCGGAAGTGGACAGGGTGGGTCAGTGTCAGGGAACCTTGCCCCAGTGTTTGCACCGGCAAGTTGGGGGCCAAAGCCACTAAGGAGACAGGAGTGTGACCCGGAGCCTTCAGAGGCTGTAACAGTTTCTGCTCCACATCTGTCCTGTGTGCAACTGTCCATTCCTTTCTGACCATTCATTCACTTGTCCTGCATGTCCTCACGTCCTGCTAGGACTATGGGGATTTATCCAGGACCAGCACTAAAAAAGCCAAATAATAATAAAAAAAATCCTTCCTCTCTACCTACCCCCTCAATACTTTTGGCCCTCTCGGGTGCCCTGGGGCTTCCCCACGTTGCCTCTTCTGGGTCTCAGGCCTTGGAGGACAGAGCTCCTGAACTAATATGCAGAAAGGGAGTGACTAGTAGGAACTTAATGTCTGATTCTCAGGAATATTTATGTTTTTGTGGCAAACTTAAAAAAAAAAAAAAAAGAGGCCTTCATTCTCCACGGGAAGTAGCACAATGGGGTCATTGCAGGCACCTTGATAGCCTTGGTAGGGAAATTTGAGGTGTGGGGAACGTGAATTCTCCGAGTCTATGCAGTCACACATTTGTTTTCATTAAACAGAGATTGTGTCTAGTTGACCGAGTTCAGACACGGTGGCCACACTGACAAACTTACTCCCTATACCCGCTGGAGAGTGACTTTATGCACAATGTCTCCCCTCCCACCGCCCTGTCCCATGCAGGCACGCACACGCCCCACATAGGGGCACGTAAGTGGGCTTTGATACATTGGTTAGTTTAAAATTTTGATCCATGTTGTTTAAATTAAAAAAATAACAAATTTGCATCATGCAGGCAACTGACAGAAACTTAGCAGATGAGAAATCACTGCAGGGACCATGACAGGGAAGATGTAAAGTGGAGATTAAGGGGTTTAAGAGGAAATTTAAAAAACAAATAGTCAAAGATAAAAAGATAAGTAACAAATTGTCTGGAAACGGAACTCCAGACAGTTCCTGTAATTCTCCCCGGCTGCAAACTGAGCGACGCCGGGCCCAGCACGGCAGAGGTGAGCCCTCCGCGTCTCCCTGGAGCTGGGAAGGGCTTTCCCATCAGCAACGGCTCTCACCTGCAGCCACAGCCTGCAGCCGCGGTGGACAGCCGCTGACCTGAACTCTTTGAGGTGCCTTTGCGCTTGGAGCCTCCCTACCTCTGCCTGTTGCTATTTCCAGCTTTTGCCATGTGGGGAGTCCAGGGGGAGAAAGGAAAAGAGGCCAGAAGTGGAAAGAAAGCAACGAGAGTAGGCTGCAGGAATTTAGGAAATTTCACCCCAAAATATGACATAAAGAGCATTTTGAATTAAAGGCCCTTAGAGATCAAACAGGTCTTGGAAGGGGCTTTCCTTCTACGCACATGACCAGATGACCCATGAAAAGAACAATTGACTTCCCTTCCCCTCCTTGTTAGCTCAATGTATTTATTGCAGGAGAGATCTACGATGCAACCAGACCCAGCCTAAACCATTAAGATAATACCTGCAACTCTCAGGTTAATTTAATTTGCAAAGATAATTATTTACAAGTCAATCTGTTTTCCCCATCCAGTCACCCTCCCTAGCAACCATTTATTACCCCTAAACAGAATTAGCTGCACTCCTCGTAGCTCCCTCTGCTCTAAAAGGAGGGTATAAAAATTTATGGACCTCATTGGGATATTGGGTAATCACTCTGTGATTCTCCCTATGTGCACAGTAAATAAATCTCTTTCTCTTATTAATCTGCTTTAATTGTGACTTGATCTTTCAGCAAACTTTCAGGGGAAAGGGGAAGTTCTTCCTAATCCCCAGGAGGCCCAGGATTTTCCAACAGCTGCTTCATTTTCTATGCGTTTCCTATCATCAGTGCTTTGCTGTGGTCCTGGCTGCCCCTGGAAATCATTTGGGCACTTAGAATAATCGGGGTTTCTGGCCCCTGCCCAGCTTGTTTGAAAGGGAGTCTCTGCTGGAGGGACCAGACTTTGCATTTTTCTAAAGCTACAGGTTAGTCTCACAGGCAGCCAGAGTTGAGCATCCGACATAAGAGCAGTTTTCTTATCTCCGCAGAGGAGGTGCGTCTCTGTTAAGCAGGTCAGGAATTCCTCTTCCACACGACATTACTAGGAAAAGTGGTGCCTGCATTCCCAGCCCTCTTAACTGCCAGCATTTCTAGAGCCTGTTCTGCCCACTGTACCTTTGCCATGTGGCACATGTCCCGCCAGAGGCAGCCCCTCCCTGAGAGCCACACTCCTCACTCACCCCCTCCTCCTCAGTGTTCCCCCCACAGCAATGCACACCTGAGACGGGCACCTGGCTGGGTGTGTACGAAGCTGGAGGAGGTAGCGCCTTAGTCTGTGCGGGCCGCTATGACAAGACTGTAATATAGGTGGCTTAGAACACACAGAAATTGGTTTCTTACCGTTCTGGAGACCGGGGAGTCCAAGGTCAAGGCACCAGCAGGTTCCGTGTCTGGTGAGGG
This sequence comes from Microcebus murinus, assembly GCF_040939455.1. NCBI lineage: Eukaryota > Metazoa > Chordata > Mammalia > Primates > Cheirogaleidae > Microcebus > Microcebus murinus. The sequence goes on along the minus strand of NC_134120.1, from coordinate 15,323,749 downwards.
CCTGCTTCCTAGTGTGTAGATGGCTCTCATATCTCTGTGCCCTCTCTGGGAGGGGGCTGGAGGCTTTCTGGCAGGGGTCCTCAAACTTTTTAAACAGGGGGCCAGTTCACTGTCCCTCAGACCGTTGGAGGGCCGGACTATAGTTTAAAAAAAAAAAAACTATGAACAAATTCCTATGCACACTGCACATATCTTATTTTGAAGTAAGGAAAACAAACGGGCAAAAACACCCGCATGTGGCCCGTGGGCCGTAGTTTGAGGACGCCTGCGCTGGGATCCCTTTTCTAACGGCACTAATCCTATTTGTGAGGGCTCAGCCCTCCCGACCTAATCAACTCCCAAAGGCCCCACCTCCTAACACCATCACGGTGGGGCCTGGATTTCAACACTTGCATCTGGGGGACACAGACATTGAGTCTATAGCAGGTAGAGAGGTTCGCACTTTGGTTCCCAGACATATAAATGCCCCTAAGTCGGTGCTTCCCAAACTGCACTGCACAGAGATCGCTGGGGATCTTGTTCAAGGGCAGATTCTGGTTCAGCAGGTCTAGGGCGGGGCCCGAGAGTCCGCATTTCTACCAAGCTCCCAGGTGATGCTGATGCGCTTGGAACGGCAAGGCCCTAGGGTGCTGTTACCCTTCGCCCCTTCCCCTGGAGTTTCTGGGGTTAGAATGTGAACCTACTGGGTTAGATGCTTCATAGGCAAGGGTACTGGAATGAGAGAAACCTGGGGTCCTAGCTTGGGGTAGGATGTGGCCTTGTTGATCTGGTGCAGCGAGTGCTGCATTAAGACAGAAGCCCAGGTGAGAGGGTGTTTCTTCTCCTGGCCAGGTGACAGAGCGTGAGGCTCCTCCACAGAAAATCAACCACGACCTCCAGGCGACACGGAAGGACTGTCCCTCTCTCCTGCTCATGCCCTTCTGTGACTGCCCAGTGAAGCCTACCTGCTGCGCCCACGCTGACCTGGCTATACTGGTGTCACCTGCTATAATCTGTCCTTCCTCCACATGCCAGTTCCTCCCCTGTTCCTCGGGCCTTCAGGACAGCATCGCTGTAAGTCTGGAGCTGAGAGTGTGTGCTCAGTAATTACATTTGTGGGAATAAAATAATTCTCTGGAATCTTGCACTCTGTATTTCCTCAGCGCCAGCATGAGGACACGGCGCTGTCATTTAGCAGGAAATATTAAGCAGGACTCCATGTCGCAAACACTCCCTGACAGCTACCATTAAAGGCATTCTTCAATGTCATCTCTTCCCGCAAAATTGCCTCCCTTAGCTACTGAGTTCTCAGTCTCTCATCATCGTCATTGTCATCATCTTCCCATGTTCTCTGCATGAAGCCTCTTCCCCTGGAAAAGGGACTAGGCAGGGCCTTGGCGACCCTCCCATGAAGGCTGAGGCTATTTGCATCTCTAACCACAAGGAAATTACCACTGACAGCCCAAAGTAAAGCAGAAATATTAAGAATGACAGAGTGGAGTTCCTGTACCAGAAGAAAAATGGCACATTAATAAAAAGTTTTAGCAGAGTGTAGCAGTAAATTGCACATTATGAATACATATTTGAAGTCAGCATGAAAGTCAGCTGCCTTTGCCCTCTGGAATTTGCAAAACTGTGTTGGTTTCAATTGGCTGTTTCAGAATTCTTTGATTATGATAGCTTAACATATGACACTCCTAATTTCCTTATATGATCGTCCTTTAGAAACGCTGACTCCATCTCCATTTTTAAATTCTATAAAAGAAAAAAAGCAGGTAAGTAAGATATTTAGTGATTGATTACCCAGTTTGTAAATGGTCCAGACATTTGAATTTTCCTACCACCTGCTTCTGGCTAATGTATGCAAAACAAGAAAAATGAAGGGAGACGAAACTCTCAATATATTTTATACTTCTTTATTAAAAGTTCTAGTGGAAAAAAATGTGGATGGCAAAGAATACAGAGGTTGTCTATTGCTAGTAAACCTGAGGCTTCTAGGTTCTCCGTGGTGGATCCAAACCTTCCTCTCTGCCCACTGGTGGGTGATGCCTGTGACATGCTCATCACTCATGATATATCACTCATGAGCATGACAATAATAAATGGTAACTTATATATTAATATTTAACATATTTATGTATTAATATTTAACATTAGTATATAAATATTTAACTTATTAATATATAAATATTATTAATAAATATTAGTTCAAATTAAATTAAAAAATAAATCCATCCATCATGTCCTATTTCTATTGTTCAGTACAAAGTACATTTTGATGGTTTTCCTGTGAGCTTATGAATAGATTAAGGGACAGCACTCAACAGGACCCTATCCTGGTCTCAGTAGTAAGTGAAAATGAAATCTCTGCATGGGAATTTAAATAGATTATCACTTGCTGAGAAGGTAGCAATGACTTTCATATACACCAAACTTCTTGTTTAAGACCAACGAATATTTTTAGCAAAATGTCTAAATAAGACAGTAACTGATGAATAATCTTTTAATTGCCCAGTCTTAGATAAAGGCTAATGTCTTCAGCCATGACATATTTAAGTACCTGTAATCAAATATATTATTAAACTCTACAAGAAAATAAAATGGAAGCTCAGATATCTGTGGTGTACTACATTGAAGCCGTCAGCAATTCTTTGTCCCACTGACATTGGAGTTGGGCCTTGAGTATGGGTTCCTCCATCTTAAAACAATTACAAACATAAAACCTCGCTTGTGATTACTCCTTCCCTTAAGTATAATTTTTTCCAGCTGTAATGTGGGTAGAATTAGGGAAGTCAGTGAACTTTTGAACAGAGGAAAAAGTTAAGAGCTCAGGAGAATAATCTATAGGAAGGGTATATTTTGATGGCGTGCTGGGAAGACCTGGTATGAAATGCGACTAGGAGCTGTTGAAATACCATCCTGAGTGTCTGTCAAAGTGGGGAGATGGTTGGAAGTGGGTGGCACTGATAGTTCACGCTTTGAAGACAATCCTCCTCCTTATCAGCACCAGCTCTGCACCTAACACTGGCAGATGCTGGCCTGCCGGGCTCTTGGTCATCGTAGGCAGAGCTGTTCTGGGCTGCAATCCTTGGGGAACCATAGGGATTAAGAATGCTATGAGGTGAGAAATGAAGCCAGGGTCTCTGCCCAAAAGCAGAGAGGGAAGTGGGGCTTCCCCCAGTGGAAAAAAAGAGCTGGAAAAATCTGCAGCAACAGTTGCTTAGAGTTCTAGTTTTTTCAGAGCTGCACATGCCCAGGAAGGAAGGTCAGAAGACAGGTACATTGTTTCACATAGGACCTGAGCTATGAGGCCACCTGATTCTGTGAGTGCAGTATCTCTGAGGTTTTTATCAGTAACAGCTGGTTCTGGACTGTTTGCTCTGGGGACGTGGAAGGTTGTTGGAGACAGCAGCAAAGTTACCAGAGATAGAGGGAAACCTTCTGGAAAAGACCCTAAAAACCAAAATTTGAAACTTGAGCAGGGAAATCAGTATCAGCAAAATCAATGAAATTAAAGTAATACAACAAAGTAAAAATAATTTTTAGGTAATTATGCTAAAGGTCATTGAAGGCAAATAAAGGAAAATTATCTATAAATATCAACAAAATATGATGAAACAATAACCAGGCACAAATGAATGAAGAGCAGGAGTGTATGAGAACTAAGCAATTAGAAATCAAGAAAATAAAAAATATATAGTAATTATAATTAAAAGCTCAATGGATAGGACAAATTTTAGACTAAATACAGGCAAAGAGATAGCCATCAGAGTAAATTAAAGGGAGCATTATGTAATGTACCTGAATGCAGGCCAGAGAAATGAAGAGACTTGGAGAGAAAAGAGACAGACACACACGACAGCTAGATTGAGAGACTGCATGCACCTATAAAGATTCAAGAAAGTACAAAAGAGAAAATTTCAAAGAAGCATTATTTGAAGATGTTATAGGTAAGAAAATTCTAGAAGTGAATAAAGCCACAAGCCCTCATAGTAAAAATATTCTCTATGTACTGAGAAAAATAAATAAAATTAAATCTATATGTAGATGTAACTGTGAAACTGAAAAACATCTATGAAAATTGAAAAACCTTTGGAGCTATCATAGAAAAATGACATTATTATACCTACAAAGGAATATTTAGATTGAATTCCAACCTTTCATCAGCAACAGTTTATTTCAGAAGTTAATGGAGTAAAATCTTCAAAGTGCTGGAAAAATACCTGTTAACCTGGAATTGTATCTAGCTTTACTATCAACATAAGAGAAGGGACACGTTGATAACCTTTGTAGACATACAAAGACTAAGGGAGTTTATTGCCCAGAGAGCCTCACAGAACAGCCACTAAGCAAGAAGAACAATGAATCCCGACAGAAAAACAAATGGAATCAAGAAACAACAGCAAACATAGAAATAAAAAAGGAATTGATAAGTTTAATTAATTATTGATTACTAAAAGAAGAAAAGCAAAGGAGTACATTTATTTTTGTGCATTTTATCTTTTAAAGAATGAAGTTCTGGACAATAACTAGATGAAACAGGCATAAGTATGTCCATTTCCCATGGAATATAAGCTCCCCAGGAGACAGGATTTTTCTTTGCTCTCTGCTATACTTTCAACCCTTAGCACAGTGAATATCATATAGGAAGTATTCAAAAAATGCTTGTTGGCTGTCGAGGTGGCTCACACCTGTAATACCAGTGCTTTGAGAGGCTCAGGTGGGAGGATCGCTTGAGGACAGAAATTTAATCAGCCTGGGCAACATAGCAAGACCCTGTCTCTACAAAAATAATTTTAAAAATTAGGTGGTATGGTGGTATGTGTGTAGGATCACTTTAGCCCAGGAGCTCTAGGCTACAGTGAGCTATGATTACACCATTGCACCTCCAACCTCGGAGACAGAGCAAGACCCTGTCTTAAAAACAAACAAAAAACCAAAAAATATTTGTTGAATGAGTAAATGGAATGAGGTAGGTTAGCAGCAGAGATTTAATGTTCTGGAGGAGACTAGATGAGCTTGGCACATTGTTAAGAAAAAATAAGGCTAAGGTTAATTTTACAAGAATAATAATACTGTCAAGAGCTTCTGAAACAGGAGAGGAAAACAAAGAGAACATTTAAAAAAGTTTATTAGCCCAACAGAAAGCAGAGAAGAAAAATAAAACGCTGGTAAAGAGAAACCAGATGGTAGAAATAAATTCAAATGTAGCAGTAATCACAATAGATATAAATTGAATCAACCTACCTATTAAAGGACAGAGACCATCAAATTGGATTAAAACAAATGAACAACAATAACAAACCAAATCTAGAAAATTTCTAAAACAAAGTTACCAGTGAAAGGTTAAAAAGTTTGGGAAATGATATTCAAGGCATATATTAATCAAAGGAAGCTTTTATAATGTTAATAATACAATAGAATTTAATCAAAAAAGGTTACTAAGGATAAAGAAAGACACTACATCATGCCACAAAACAATGCACACTAGTAGGATAATCTTATATGCACCTAACACACAACTCTGAAACATATCAAGTAAAAACTAAAAGAATTAAAAGTTAAGAAAACCAGAATGGAAGATTTTAACACATCTCCATCAGAAATCGCCAGATCAAGTCAACAATCATTAGAAAGTCTATGGAAGATTTGTTCAACATTATAAAAAATTTGACATGAGAGATATAGATATAGAGGTCTGTATCCAACAAAAATAGATAATATATACTGTTTTAAAGAACACCTGGAACATTAAGAAAAGGATCATAAACCAGGACACAATCTTCTAACAAGTTTCTATTATTAAGTTACTATTATTAAAAGCAATTAACTGAAAAATCAAGTAAAAATGTCAACATACTTGGAAACTGAAGTATGCAATCCTAAAGAACTCATGAGTTAAAGATTACTCCATGATGGAAATGACAAGATAATCAGAACTGATGTCAGTAACAGAACCACATATTGTGAACCACAACTTATAATATATACTGATGATATTTAGAGGTAATTTATAACCTTATACTTACATTAAGAAAAGAAAAATGATGAAAAACGAATGAATTGTTAAATTTGAAAATCTATTAAAAGGACAGCAGAGAAAACTCAAAGAACATAGAAGACACTTAATAATAAAATCAAGAGAAAAAATTAATAAAACAGAAAACAAAGAAACAACAGAGAAGGTCAACAAAAATCGAAAGTGGTTCTTTAAAGAGACAAAACAGAAAATCTCTGGTGAGATTGAACAAAATAATAAAATACAAGGTTGAGATAAAACTAAACAACACAAGGAATGAAAATACAGTAGAGAAGAATTATAATATGCTAGAAATATGCAAATTACCAAAACTAACTTAAAGATATATAGAAAACCTAAGTAAACAACAAAAAATAATTTTAAAAATTAAATCACCAGCAAGCTGAGAACCAAATCAAGAACTCAATCCCATTTACAATAGCTACAAATAATAACAATAATAATAAAGTACCTATGAAAACATTTAGCCAAGGAGGTGCAAGATCTCTACAAGAAGAACTACAAAACACTGATGAAAGAAATTGTAGATGACACAAACAAATGAAAAAGCATCCCATGCTCATGGTTTGGAAGAATCAATATCATTAAAATGACTATCCTGCCCAAAACAATCACAGATTCAACAAAATTCCTATCAAATCATCACATAATTTTTCACAGAATTGGAAAAAATCCTAAAATTCATATGGAATAGAAAAAAAGCCTTAATAGCCAAAACAATCCTAAGCAAAAAGCACAAAGCTGGAGGTATCACATTACCTAACTTTAAATTATAAATACATGGCTATAGTAACCAAAACAGCATGTTACTGGTATAAAATAGATATATAGATCAATGAGAACCCAGAAATAAAGTCACATACATATAGCCTGCTTATCTTTGACAAAGTTGACAAAAACATACAGTAGAGAAAGGATACCCTATTCAATAAATGGTACTGAGAAAATTGGATAGCCATATTCAGAAGAATGAAAATTGGATAGCCATATTCAGAAGAATGAAAATTGGATAGCCATATTCAGAAGAATGAAACTCTTACCATATATAAAGATTAACTCAGGATTGATTAAAGACTTAAGTGTAAGACTTGAAATTATAAAAATCCTAGAAGAAAACCTAGGAAAAATTATTCTAGACTTCGGCCTAGGCAAACAATTTATCACTAAGTCATCAAAAGCAAACACAACAAAAACAAAGCTATACAAATGAGAATTAAGCTAAAAAGCTTTTGCACAAAAAGAATCAACAAAGTAAATAGAACCTACAGAATAGGAGAAAATATTGGCAAACTCTGCATCTAATAAAGGGCTAATTTCAGAACTTACAAAGACTCAAACAACTCAGTAAGGAAAAACCAAATAACCCCATTAAAAATTGGGCAAATGACATAAACAGACATTTTTCAAAAGAAGACATACAAGCAGTCAACAAATATGTGAAAAATGCCCAACATCACTAATCATCAGAAAAATGCAAATTCAAATCACAATGAAATACCATCTTACACCAGTCAGCATGGCCATTATAAAAAGTCAAGGAACAACAGATGTTGCCAAGAATGCAGAGAAAAGGGAATGCTTATACACTGTTGGTGGGAATGTAAATTAGCACAACCTCTATGAAAAACAGTATGGAGATTTCTCAAAGAACTAAAAGCATACCTTCCATTCAATCCAGGAATTTCACTACTGGGTATCTACTCAAAGAAAAAGAAATCATTATATAAAAAGGACACCTGCACTTGTATATTTATTGCAGAACTATTTACAATAGCTAAGTCATGGAATCAACCTAAGTATTCATCAACAGATAATTGGATAAAGAAAATGTGGTGTATATATACCATGGAATACTACTCAGCCACAAAAAGAATGAAATTGTGTCTTTTGCAGCAACATGGATGGAACTGGAGGCCATTATCCTACGTAAAATAACGCAGAAACAGAGTCTGGCCATTCAGCCAAACTATTAACTTCCCTTGTGTTAGTGTATGTCTGGCCATCTCTCATTTCAAATCTACCGGGCAATTTCCTCTTGGAGGATTTTCCCTACTACCGTCCTTTGGAGTTGCCCCTGAGTGAGCCTGCAGTGACTAAGCTGTCCATTGTTGGATGGTACCAGCATATCATGCAAATCCATCTGTAAACCAGGTTAGAGGTTGTTTTCCTTTGGTCAATTCATCATATGGAACTTCCCAGGAGGTAACAGGTACAGGTTGAGGGAGAGGAGGAAATACAACAGAAGTAAGTGTTGAAGGAATCTGAGGTGCCACTTCATGAAACTTGCACTTTGCAGACCTGCCTGCACTTGGTCCCTCATATGCCATTCCTACTAGATGACCATTTGCTGTTGCCCATGCCCAACCTTAAGAGTAGATGGATCAGACAATATGTAATTCATTACAGCAAGCTCAGGCTTAACAATGGTAAAGTGTCCAGTCTCTATCCAAGCCAATTACCAGGCAAAACCTTGCTATTGAGAATAGTTAGCTGCAGAAAAGGCATAGGTATGTTCCTAAATCCTTCAGGTCTGCACTGTCATTCTTCTCTTGGAGTGTCCTTGGTGATCCATGTGTTATCCCTATTTGCCATGGACACTTCTGGCATCGTCAGACTTGCAGGGTCATAAGATTCAAGTGGTGGGGAAGCTTGCACTGCGGCCAGAACGTGCTGCAATGCCTTAGTTTTTTCTGTTCTCCACTCAGAACAGGCATCATTACAGGAAACTCTGTAGATTGGTCAGAGCAGTACACTCAAATGTGGTGGATGCTGCTTCTGCAACCGAAAAAGAATAATCAAGCATTCTGCCTCTTTTTCATGGTAGATGGTGCAAGGTACAGCAACTTATCTTTCACATTGAAGGAACTAGCTTGACGTAGCTCAAACCACTGAACCCCCCAAATCATCAATGAAGTCGTGGAACCCTTACTTTTGCAGGGTCAATTTCTCATCCTTTAGTTTGCATATGTTTTACTAGGGCATCCAAAGTAAATCTACTTCCTGCTCATCAGATTCAATCAAAATAATGTCAGTGCAGTATATGGGTGTGATGTTTTGTGGACTCTTCAGATGATCAAGCTGTCTGTGGACTATATTAGGGAAGAGGGCAGGAAAACTGACAGAGCCCAGAGCCAAGGCTGCGAGGGTGTATTTTGGCCCTGCCAAGCAAAAGCAAATCGCTTCTGGTGGTCTTCACAAATGACACAGAGAAAAAGAGTTTATCTAAGGCAATAGCTGCATACCACATGTGTTAATTTTCTCAAGTAAAGGTACTATATCTGGGGCAACAGGTACAATTTGATCAGGCAGCCACCTGATCAAGTTTATGATAGTCCACAGTCATTTCCCAAGATCTATTCAATGTCTGCACAGGTCAAATAGGTGAATTAAATTGGGATGTGATAGGTATCATTACCCCTGCATCTTTTAAGTCTTTGATGATATAATGTTATAATTTTTCCAGAGTTTATTTCTGGTTTACTATCTTTGTCAGGAAGGGAAGTTCTAAGTGCTTCCAATTAGCCTTGCCTAACATCTTGGCCCTCATTCCATATGTCAGAGAGCCAAAGTGGGCTCTCCCACTGGATTCTCCCAGTTTCCAAGGATGTCTATTCTAATTTTACACTCAACACCTGGGAAAGTAACCACAGAATGGTCTGTGGACTAACTGGGCCCACTGTAAGTTGAATTTAAGCCAAGATCCCAACTATATTGGCCTGGCTGCCAAAGACCTCCACTTTTATTTATGGGACACTGGCATTTTGTATCCCTAAAAATTAGAGTCTATTCAGAGCCAGTGTCTATTATTTCTTAAAAGGTCTAGATATTTCCCTTTCCCCAATGCACTGTGCATCTAATAAAGGGCCTCAGGTTTCTTTGGGAAAAACTTTGAGGAAAATTTACAATATGTACATCAAGAATTTATACATTTATAATATGTAATTTAAGTACACTTTTACATATGTACTTCCTCAAGGAGATCCAAGTTACACTCAATTAAAGGATTATAGGTCTATTAATTTATGCCTGGAAATTCAGTGAATGGTCATGACTCTCCACTGTGGAGACCCAAGGCAGGTTTTGGGCTGTCAGACCTAGAATTTTTCCTGTCACATAAACTAAGCAACACTGTAGTCTATCTATTTTCTTCCTGTGGACACCATGATCAATTACTCACCACTAAAGATCTTTTAAGGTCAAAGGTGTTCTTACTATCAGAACACCCCTGCTTCCTTTTGCAGTAGATGTGCCCACCTTGACTTTGGAGGTTAAATAAAACCACTTGTCTTCTGCTACTCTAGGGTAACACTAGACCCCCTGTGAAATCACAGAGCCCATCTCAATGGTGGTTTCCATTACCGTCATAACTATTCTGCAAAGAAGAGCAACCACAGAACTTTTCAAGGACTCAGGTTCTCCCCTCACTCATGTATTTCTCAGTGCCTTAGCTAAGGGAGGGTCTTCTGGACCTTTTTGTTCAAGGTAGATGGGGGTGGGTAGGGTGCAGATTTGCACATGATAAATCCAGTCCAACATTCACATCAAAACACAATGTGAGACACTCATCCCACCAACAGCTGGGGTCTATGTTCCTTTCCTTGAATCTGGATGGGGACTTGGAACTATCTTGACCAATAGGTTACAGTGGAAGTAATGTCCTCTCTCTCTCTCTCTCTCTCTCTCTCTCTCTCTCTCTCTCTCTCTCTCTCTCCCCCCCGACCCCTCCACCCCCCACCAACTGCCTGCTCTGGGACAGGCCAGTTGCCATGCCACAAATAGCCCTTTACATGGAGAGATCCATGTAAAGAAAAACTGAAACTTTCTGTCAACAGCTACTAGCAACTGGCCAAGCCCTGTATGTGAGCCGCCTGAGAAGTGGGTCCTCAAGCTTTCCAGTGACTGCAGCCCCAGCCAACATCTGAGCACAACTTCAGAGAGACCTCAAGCCAGGGTGGAGCAACCAAGATGCTCTTGAATTCTCAACCCACAGAAACCAGGAGGGAACGTAAGCTCTGATGATTTTAATCCACTAGGTTTTAGGGTGACTTGTTACACAGCAATACATAGCTAATACATATTCATTACTTATGGATATACACATATGTAATAAGAATAGAGAAAAACATGCATGGATGTTTTCCTTCTCAGGACAGTTGTTATTTCTAGAGATAGAAAAGGGGCATGGGATAGGGAAAGAGTCCAAAGTAAGCTTCAGAGGCATCAGAGGAACCAGAGATATTTTATTTAAAAAAAGAAAAGACCTAAAGCAAATATGACACAAACTAAGATTTGTTAAATCTGCCTGGTATATACATGAAGTATATATAATATCATTTTGCACCTTTCTGTATGTTTAAAAAGCAAATTAAAATAGTGGGGATTGGCCGGGCGCGGTGGCTCACACCTGTAATCCTAGCTCTCTGGGAGGCCGAGGCGGGCGGATTGCTCGAGGTCAGGAGTTCGAAACTAGCCTGAGCAAGAGCGAGACCCCATCTCTACTATAAATAGAAAGAAATTAATTGGCCAACTAATATATATAGAAAAAAATTAGCCAGGCATGGTGGTGCATGCCTGTAGTCCCAGCTACTTGGGAGGCTAAGGCAGAAGGATTGCTTGAGCCCAGGAGTTGGAGGTTGCTGTGAGCTAGGCTAACGCCACGGCACTCACCTAGCCTAGGCAACAAAGCGAGACTCTGTCTCAAAAAAAAAAATAGTGGGGATGAGGGGACTGAAACATACTTTTGTCTAGATGGAAATGTTGCCTAAGGGTAAGCTCACCCCGAGTTCTCAATGGCAGGGTCTGATTTTGGCCATTGACACTTTAGTTAACCTGTTTGGGCTTTAGCTTTTCAACTGAGACCCCAAGGTTTCTATTCTTGCTATAGAGAACGTGGCAGAAGAATGTCCCCAAATTGCTCTGGCAACCCTCCTGGAAGCAGAGCTGTGGGAGTTTATTTTCTAAAGCCACATGTACACTGGAGAAGCTGTTTATAATCCTCTAAGGGATTGCTTTTATAGGTTTTATTTTTGTGAGTGAAAACATATAGGAGGGAATTAAAGGAACATCATGTTATAGATCATAGAATTTTAAAGTGGAAAGGGAACTCCTGTTCACGCTCTCTCCCATAGCAGGGATGTCTTTTACAATGTCCCTGGTTTAACACCTGTCAGTGACAGGTGCTCCCTCCTTTATGGAGCAGCGTGTTCTGTGGCATGGCGTGGAAAGTGCTCAACTATCGAACAGAAGTCCCTGTGACTCTCACCCACTGCCTTTGGCTTCTAGAGCAACACATTAAGAAGTTTACTCACTTCTACATGACAGCCCTTCAAATGTTTGAAAACAACAATCTGGTCCTTTGAAAGGCTTCCTTCCTTCTGGTAAAACACCCTTGATTCCTTCAGAAAGGAAAGACTCTAACAATACTTGAATTCCTGTTCTATATGCCTGGTGCTTATGTGGGTTTTATGTAGTCCTCAAATTTTCTGTGATTATCCACTTTGCAGAGAGGGAAACTGAGGCTCAGGGAACTTAAATAACTTAGTCTAAGATTTCAAGGCTAGTTAGTAAAGCAGCAAAGCTAGTTAACTAAGAGTGACTAAGCCCATGGGCTTTCTGCTACTCTGTAAGATACCAAAACTCTCTTTGCCTTCTCTGCTCTCTACTTGTTCTGCCACGCACCTCCTAAGATGTGTTGCTGAGAAATGGATGTGACATAATGGTTTGTAACAGACTTTTGCAGTAGTTTAGCTTCTGTGATCCTCTTTCCAACCATTCGAGATATGCAGGAAAGGCATTAGAAGTCACATCTTACAGATCAGGAAACTGAGGCTCAGTGTGATGGATTGCTTAAAGAAAGCAACCAACCCTTCAGGGGAAAGAATTGGGTTGCAAACCCACATCTTCACATTCAACATCTGCCCTTTCCATTTGCACCAAGACACCTTGCCATAATCCAGAATCTCACCGGCATTAAGAACTAGTCCCACCCTAATTAATATGGATTTATTAATAAATATCAATTCACCCCAGTCTGAAATGGCCTTAGCTTCTTTGGCAGCCATATGACACTATTGCCTTACGTAGATTCTGTTAGTAAGTGACACTCCCCACCCCAAGTTTCTCTTTTTGTTTTGCAAAAACGGCTGCAACATCATATTCTCTTCTTTTGCAATTGAGTTGCACTGATCCTTGTAACACTCCCTCCACTTCCTTCCACCTTCCTCCCAATGTGCCCAGTCCCACAGCTCCAGCCAAAGAGGGTATTTTGAACTACTGCTGTGTCGTCCAATGGGACATCTACTCCTGTTAGAACTGGGCCACTTGCACCTTTGATGTGCACATGTTTGCTCTCACCGTGGAGTTGTTGCTCTCATTGCTGGAAGGCACAACACTGCAAGGACTGAGCCCTGGGGTGTGGATTCCAAGTAGAGTTTCCTGAGGAAGTAGGATCGCAGAGCAGGGAAGCCAACGTCTGTTAGATGCCACCACTGCATCTTAACTGTGACAACTGTGGGTGTGAGGAGTGTCAGCTCCGGCAGAGGAACATTCCCTCCAGACAGCAGCGGGAGGCTGATGGACTTGGAAGGAATGAGACACACATGGAGACATCTCCCACGTCCTCCGGACATAAAATCATCCCAGTTCATTACAGACCACGCTCAAGGTCACAGTGAAGGTTATTCCATGCCATTGCTTTTCCCCACCTCTTCCTTGCTGGTGGACTTCAAGTTGCTTGGAAAAATCCCTCCCAGGTTCTTCACTTTGGAGCTTCCTCTTAACTGAAGTAACAATCTGCCTCCGCCCCACCCAATACACACACACACACACACACACACACACACACACACACACACACACACACAGCTTGCCTCTAGTTGCTTAGCACCCTCTCCTTTTCCTGTTACCGTTTTCTCCCAACAGATGGTGTTTATAGACAAGGAAGAAATGGAAGTAATTCAGCTGCAAGGCTGGTAATCAATACCCAGAAACCTCCCCTTTGAAGACGCCAGCCAGAGTGGGGTTTGCATGGATGCAGCCACTAAAATAGCTCTGAGCAGAGACCCGGCAGCCCAGCCCGGGCTGTGTCCAAGGGCAGGCCGACAGCCTGTAGCTAGTTAAATGAGACAAATATGTGCAGCCCGAGAGCTTTTTCCTGGTTCCCTTCGGACTTCCAGGGCTGTGTGTGAGCTTTATGTGCATGCAGCGGGCAGCAGAGACCTGCTTTTCCCTGAGCTGGGGCTCCGCACGCACTGCCAAGGTGGCATTATTGAGCTCCTACTCCATTCTCATTCTCTACTCCCTGCTTGTTGCTGTAAGAGATCCAAGAAAAGTGCCAAGTCTCTCGAGCTGATGAGCAGGCTGCCCTGGCAGGGCACTATGCCCTTTTAGCCATGTCCTAGGCAGAGCTATTTCAAAATATGTCGGGAGGCAGAGAGGGAGAGAGTGTTTGTGTTTGTATATTGGGAACTACAGGAATAAGCACTAAATGTGAAAACACACACACACACACACACACACACACACACACACACACACACACACACGCACTTGATACCCAGGAATCTTGGGAGCGGATGGAAGGGAGGTTTGGGTTGAAGGTGAGAGAGGGGCCTAATTTTGGAACCAGTTGCCAGGGGCATTCTGATGGAGGCATCCAACAGTGGGTAGGGAGTATAGGGTGGCAGGGGGTCCCAGGCACCGACAGAGATCATAAAAAGGAACACACAAGCTCCCCTATAATCCCAAAAGGCTGGCTCTATTGGTTACAGACAGGCTTCTTTGTGGGGCAGGGGCCTGTGTGTAAGAGGGCCCAGCAATGCCTGGCATTTTGAGGCAGCCCCAAAACCTTAGCTACTACAAATTTTAGGGACCTCTCTGTGCCGCCTTTCCTTTCCCATTAACCACTTCGGGACCAGCGCCGACTGCAGTCGACAGCCACAGATGAACCTGCACAGCCGAGCGCCAACTATAGTCGACAGCCACAGACAAACGCGCACAGCGACTTTAGCTGACAGCCGTGATATGACTTTTCTAATTTTTCATTTATCAAAATAAAATTGTGAACATTTAAAAGTAATGTAATGAAAACATATATGTCTATGTTACCTATTCTGATTTACATTGCAAGTAAAGCTGCCTGTAAAGTGAAACGAGCTTTCAGTGCTTTCAAGCTTTCCTCATCACACAAGAGCAAAAGGGATCCGTTGTCAACGCACAGTACAAACTATCGTGCAGACTATGAGTGCCGGCTGTGGGCAAGGTGTCGCGGCCAGTGAGCATGGTTTAAAGATAATTTCTTTTTTGGCCAATGCTTAAAATGTGTGTGGCAAAGGGAAATATTTTAAAACCATAATCATACCAGAATTACAGAATTTGGCACATAACAAACTCACAAGACCATAACAAGAGAAGACCTAGTGCAACAGGTCCACCTGAGGGAGACAGCCGCCAGCAGGTGAGGAGCGCAGGTTGGTTGATGTGGGACCTGAGATCTGTCCCAGCGCTGCCACCATTTCCTTCTCAGGTGGTTTCCATCGCTCCCGACCCTCATCTTCTCAGTCTACAAATCAGGGACTAAAATTTACACCTTCCTTTCAGGGTCCTTTTATGGATTAAAAGAGCTATTGTTTTCTGGGCAGTCATGTTTGTAAACCAGCGACAAATAGCAGCTATTATGAGTCCATCCACGCAAATGTGTTTTACCTAAGGTGGGCAAGGTTCATTGATAACACACAAATTAGAGAATTTCTATTTATGGAAGAGAACAAGTGAAGAGAACTCAGAAGACACGGAAGGGCTTAAAGGGGGAGAAGGAGGAAGGGGAAGGAAAGGAAACGAGCAAAGACAACCAAGGCTGCAGCCAAAGGGACTGTACTGGTCAGCGATCGTGGCCAGACCAGCCTTTGGTTCCCGTGAGCAGGTGGGAGACACGACCACGCTCAGTGAGGGATTGTCACGCTACAGTTACTGAGGCAGCAAACCATTCCTGTGAATATTTGACTTGGGCAGAGGAACCTCATAGCCAGGTCACTTGCTAATGAAATATCCTCCAGGTTGAGACTTGATCTCTGCCCTCAAGCCATATACAGTCCAGGTGAGGCGGTTAAGTACCAGCAAAACAACAAGTAGATGATGACTAGTAGAACTTGGAAGGTGCTGGCATGAGCATTGGAGGCAGGGCCTGGGGCTGGGACCGCTGGAGACCACCTGGAGGAGGGCTACATTGTGCCAAGCCTGGAAGAGTAGGGCGTGGGTAACTAGAGCCAGCGGAAGGACATTCCTGATGGTCAGAACTGCAAGCAAAAAAGGGCTTCCCTGGAATGAAGGGCTTGTGACCAAAGGTGGCAGGGAGGTTAGTCCCAAAGGAGGCCACACCTAGGGAAGGTCTGATGTGTGCAGCTCACACAGAGTCAGGTTCCCAGGGAGCTATATTGATTTCCTGACATGGGGCAGAAATTGATGGCACTGAAGGGCAGGAAGGTCAAAGTAAGGTGTCCAAGCAGAGGGGACTGTCCCAGAAAATGGAAGGAAAACAGGACCTGCTGGGGGTGAGGGGGTGTGGCAAGAGTCCAGACAGGTGACAGTGGCACCTGGGTTAGGGGAGGTGAACTTGGGGAGGCACCAGGTGGGGTGGGAGTTTTCCTGCATGCCCATTTCTGGTTTAATAAATTCTACTATTAATAAAAATATAAATTTTTTTTATTTAAAAAAAATCTCTCCATACAGAGTACAAACTTTTGGGAAACGAAGCAATAAGTCTACACATTCAGAAGGAAAAAGAAAGGAAAAAACGATTTCATGCTGGTTTATTTTTTGACTCCATTTGCTGGATTCATGTCAATTGCATCAAGCATGTGTAGACAGCCATGTCCCTTAGCATCAGATTCTAGTATATTCAGATCTTATCAGCCCCGTCCTTAGAAGTCACTGTAGCTACCTTGTTATAAGCTGAATGATGACAAATATGTGGCAGTTTTCATGTTTCCTTCTTGTCATCTCCATACATACTACTTTAATGGCAAAGCAATGAGATTACTGGCATTAATGTCTTCCTGTCCCCAACCTCATTCCTGGATCATTTGGCCTGAGGTTGAAAAACAAAACAAACCAAATAAGTAAGGCATCTTACTGCAAACTAAGGGGATATTCTTTGGTATTCATATTTTTTAAAGTGATTAAAATTGGTCTATCTGGTTTCTTTAGAATAAAAGAAAGTTAAAAGGGGACTTTGGGGGCTCAAATTAAAGAATCTCCTCATGACCAACTTTACTGTAATTCAATCTGTTTTGTTAAGATAGTTAAGCCTGAGATAGAGTAAAAGCTCAGCACAATGGGAGTGTGGGTTGTGGTTCAATTCATGCCTGTATTTATTGATTATGGAAAATGACTGAGATCCCCTCTGTCCAAGCTGAAGCCAGATTTATCAGCCCTACTCTATTCATAAGGATTAAGAGTTAACTTTAATTAAAAAATATCAATACAAGCAGGTACTCTGGAGAGACTCTCTGGCTACATTGGACCCACCACATTAATTTCCTGACAGTCATTAGTCAGCTATTTCATCTGAGAAGTCAGCATGTAGTGTAAGGCCAAATACTTTAGGCAAAAGTAAAACGAGTGAGAGACTCCACCGGGTCCAACCACACAGCACTACTTTAAAGGTATCCCTTGGGCAATTTTGATGGGACCAGCAAAGTTTTAAATATGCACATATTTTGATAAAGCAATTCCATTTTCAGGATGATGCCGTGCAGAGATACTCACAAATGTGTACAAAGATCGTGTATAAGGATGTTGGTTGCAACATGATTTGCAGTAGCAAGAAGTGGACAATAAATAACCTTCAACAGGGAACAGGTTAAATAAATGATAGTACCTTAATGCAAAGGGGTACTATTCCTTCAAAAGAATAAGGTAGATTTATGTGTAGTGATGGGAAAACAGCCTTAGCATGTTGTGTAGTGAGTAGAGCAAGCTTCAGAATAGAATGCAATCGTAATAAAATCAGGAAAAACATAAAGCCTCCACATACTCCGTTGCGGATAAGAGCGTGTGCTCTATGGTCAGATGCCTGGGCTCGGGTCCTGGCTGTACCACTTGCAAGCCAGTCTCCATGGAAATGTGGAGGGGACCTTGTTTTCCTTTTCTGTAAAATGGCAATAATGCGAGTACCTGCCTCATAGACATATGAAAGACTTTCCGGAAGTATCAGACAAACTGTTAGGAGTGATCAGCTCTGAGAAGCTGGGCATGAAGGAAAGGAAGACTGTAATTTTTACCATAGTCACTTCCAGGCTATTTTTACATATTTTACAATAATGTTTAAACTGGCTTTTAAAAGGAGGTTCTCTCTGAACTAGAAGCCATCTATGAACAGATGATAATTCTCAGCACACCCTCAGTAAGTAGGCTGAGGATTAATGAAGGGTGAAGATATTTATTAATATCAATCCAATCAGGCCCTCGAGATACTCTAATAACTTTCCTCCCAGGGGAGGGAGGCCTTGGTCAACAGGAAGCCATGACCGAGAAGAGGAGGACTTACTCAAAGCCATGTCCACCTGCGACTGCAACATTCTCAGCACAAATGACTCCACCAACCTCCTGCGAGAGACTCCAGCAAGCAGGGCTTCTATGGGCACAAGACTGTGTCCCTAGAATAAGCCCAGCCCCCTTTCAAATGCCGGCTTCCGAAACCTCGGAAACTACCAAAGGAATTTACTGTTTGTTCCAGCTAAAACTGACTATAGGTCCCTGACCTGCCTTTTCTTATAGCAGTTATTTTAGACAGCTCACAATTATAAATATTTTCTGTGCCCCTTTGAGATCCAAAGCTTCTGCCACCCAGAAATGCTTCCTCAAGGGCCTGGGAGCTGTCTCTTTGAAATGCAAATCTAAAATCTCTAGAGAGATAGCTTTCTTTCTCCCCAGTCTCTGTGGGAGCTGGTACCTTGCTCCAATTTGCAAAGCCACCTCCTGACACAAAGGTGGAAGACGTTTGTTTCTCCTCAGATAAGCGCCAATTAGCAAACATAGATGGTTAATCACACTGACCACCTGTCCCCTGCCCCCATTTTACATCTTTCAAGTGCTTTTCCTTGAGCACAACCCAATGTTTAAAAAGTCTCCCACCTGTTATTTCAGTGGCATGGCGTGGAGTTCTGTATTGAAGTCTCTCTCCCCTGCTGCAGTGGTCTGAATAAAATGAACCCTGCTGCCTTTAGCAGCTCTTGGGCTCTGTTTCTCTTTGATGCCACTGGGATATGAGGACTTGGGTCCGTGAGTGTGGAGTGGGGTGTGGAGGAGAACCTGGCATCCACCTGAGTGGTATTCTCTAATCCTCTGCTTCCCGGGAAACACCAGGGGGCAGAAGTGTTCACTAGGCAAAAGACAACCAGAATGTACAAGAGGAACATTATAAAAGCTTCTTTATTCAGTACCTTGCAAATTACCAGGAAATGTGCTACTCCCCTAATATACAGCATCTCATGTAATCTTTAGAGCAACTTGATGAGGTAGGTGTCATTATCTTCTTGGAATCCAGACCTCAGAAAGATTAAGAAACTTGCTCAAGGTCACACTGCACATAAGTAGCAAACCCAGGACTCAAACTTTAGGGTCTCTGCCTCCAGAAGCTTTTGTGTGGCCCAGATAAAAAGCCCTGTAGCTGTGCAAATGAAGTACAGCTGAAATTTGTTGTTTATGTTGGGAAGTTTTCTCTCCATGGCAAGTAGCTACGTCTGAGTATATGTCGTTAGTGATGGCATTACTAAAACAATGCCACCGCCACACATCTCTGTAGTAAAACAGCTTTATTTCTCCCCAAA
The DNA here is from genome assembly GCF_040939455.1 of Microcebus murinus. Classification (NCBI taxonomy): domain Eukaryota; kingdom Metazoa; phylum Chordata; class Mammalia; order Primates; family Cheirogaleidae; genus Microcebus; species Microcebus murinus. The sequence continues at coordinate 15,303,904 of NC_134120.1, read as the reverse complement.
TGGGGTTTCAGGACACTGAAATGAGTGGTCACAGCACAAATCACAGAACCCTGCCTTCTTCTCTTCGTGGCACTTGCTGGTCTCTGAAATGCTTCCCCTGGCATATCATCTCTCTCCCCTGCTAGACGAGAGCTCCCTGCGGGTAGGGATTTTGTCTGTTTCACTAACTGCTGCATCTACCGCATCTATGAAAGTGATTGGCACATGGTTGGAGCCCAGTAAGTATTTGTTGAAGAAAGGAGGAAGGAAGGGAGAAAGGGAGGAAAAGAGGAAGGGAGGGAAGGAAGGAAAGAGGGAAGGAAGGAACTTAAATGAGATCTAGAAATGTACTATCTCCAGTTCAATCTCCACTCCCACCCAGACTTAATGATGAGGGAGCTGGGTCCAAAGAGGTAAAGTCACCAGCCAGCCTATTTCTATTTCTACATCTATTTCTCAGCCAGGGTAATGATTCCTTCCTGGTGGTGGTGATGGAGGAGGAAACCTTTGAGAACAGCTTAGATTTTACAGGGTTTCTCAACTTCAGCACTACAGACATTTGGGGCCAGAAAATCGTTTGTTGTGGGGTGCTGCGCTGTGCATATTAAGATGATTAGCATGGCCGGGCGCTGTGGCTCACGCCTGTAATCCTAGCTCTTGGGAGGCCGAGGCGGGCGGATTGCTCAAGGTCAGGAGTTCAAAACCAGCCTGAGCAAGAGCGAGACCCCGTCTCTACTATAAAATAGAAAGAAATTAATTGGCCAACTGATATATATAAAAAAAAAAAAAATTAGCCGGGCATGGTGGCGCATGCCTGTAGTCCCAGCTACTCGGGAGGCTGAGGCAGGAGGATCGCTTGAGCCCAGGAGTTTGAGGTTGCTGTGAGCTAGGCTGACGCCACGGCACTCACTCTAGCCTGGACAACAAAGTGAGACTCTGTCTCAAAAAAAAAAAAAAAAAAAAAAAAAAAAAAGATGATTAGCAACATCCCTGGCCTCTACCCGCTCGACACCAGGAGCATTGCCCTCTGCACTCAAGTTGTGATGACCAAAAGTGTCTCTAGGCATTGACAAATGTCCCAGCGGGGGTGGGGTAGGGATGGGGGCCAGATGTGTGGACAAAATTGGCCAAGGTTGAGAACCACTGGATCAGAAGGTAATGTCATCACTGGCCACTAACTAGTTAAAGAGTATTTAAAATTCAGCACTCAAACAGAAGCGGGGGACATTTCTGGCTTTCAGAGTGTTCAAAACCATGGCACAAACTGCAGAGGACTGGGTCTGGCATGATTCCAAACTCCAGAGGCAGAGGACTATTCATCAGCATGATGACTCAGGAAATGAATGTTCTCATGGTCTGCCTGGCATTCCAGGTAAGAAGTTAAGAAATTTAATAAGAAAATTGATCTCTACACACATGGGGAAAGAGAATCTAATGAGCAACAGGCCAGGCTGATTCAAAACCCTCCAATTATTCTCTCTAATACAGGCACAACCATTTTTGAAAACAATTATGAACTTGAAACCCCACAGGGGAATTCAGTGGAAATCATTTTAACATTTATTTGATGTGAAACCTCTGACCCAAGCAATTCATGGAGCAATTACAGAGGTAGGGCCTGGAAGAGTCGACGGTAACATGGTTTTGGGTTTTGTTGACAAATGGTTGGTGCAAGTAATTGGTAGCATCTGAAATTAGATCTGAATGTGAATAAAGATCAAGAAGGATCCCAGGGGGTCTCAGTACCGGAAACTGCATTATCCAATATGCAGTGTTCATTAACAACCCGGAGGAGAAAGTAAATTTGACTTAGATTAAATTTGCAGATGATGCAAAATGAGTGAGAAATGGCAAAGACAAAAGACAAATTAAAGTTGAAATTACCAAAGGACCTGGATATTTGAGAACCTTGGTCAGAACTCAATAAGATGAAATTTAATGTGAAAAAGAAAAATATTATATGGTTAGGTTTGGTTACCTATGAAGGTCTGAGTAATCAGCACACACAAGGGAGAGGTCCGCATGGTGGTGTATACTTGGTATTCCTCTACACGCCTTGGAAGATTGACTTAAGAACTTGGATGATTGTGTTTCTAAGGAGATTTTGCAGCAGGAGAAGCAGGAAGTGGCGGATGCAAATCTGCTGCTCCTGCCATCCTAGTTCATAGGTATAAAGTTTTGCTGTAAGAATGCACACCATTGTTCTATCATTGTCACCATCATCACCACCACCTACTGAATTCCTATAGATATACCAGACTGTGTTCTGAGAATTTTATTTAGCTTTTTTAAAAAAAAAATCCTTACAACCACCAGGTACTATTATCCGCATTTTACAGATGAGGAAACTGAGGCACAAAGAAGTTAAGTGTTTTGCCTGAGGTCACACAGTCAATGGCAGAGAAGGAATTACCTACCCATATTCTTTGGAAGACAAACTGCAGTGCAGGAACCTGAAAGAAAACCCAGAGATTCTAGCAGACGTGAGAAGTGGTGAATTCTATTTGTATACAAGATTGGCCCTAGGCAGAGAAACATGACATTTACCTTAGATATGTTCCTCCCCTGATTGGCTAGGAATTTATTTGGCTGTGACATAAACCTTAACAGTGGCATAAATAAATGGGGGCTTATTTGTCACATGTAACAGGAAGACAGCCGTGGACAGATACTAGCAATGGTGTCTCATTTTGGCAACCGAGGTAGACCACGCTACTTTGACCCTTAAGAGGGCCAACGCTAGTTTAGACGTCAATTAAGATTCTGATTTTGGTGGGAAGGATTGTCACACTATTACAATATTTGGTGCTAGGTAGAAATGCCATCCACGCCGCATGACACTGCTTTACCGTCAGAACTCACCCCTTCCTGAGTGCCCAGGGGCCCGGCAGGGTGGCCCCGCGTGTACTTGGTCCTCCCAGACACCCGCTTCAGCTGTAATGCAATATATTGGTCTGAATACTTGGGTGCCACTGTGAGAGGCGCCATCAAGAGGGAGAATGAGGGAGATGGATAGATGTGTCTCGATTTGATAAGTCAAATCAGATTACACTAATGGCATTTCAGAGATTTTTCTGAATAATTTTTTTCCTTAGGAACTTGCTACTAAACTTGGTTGCAACTTTGCCTGGCTGAAGCTGAGAGACTAGGAGAAGCTGCCACCTGGGGTTGGGGGGTGAGGGGTGAGGGCTGATGACGAGGAGATAGTCGTACCTTGCATTTTGTGCACTCAGCTCTTTACTTGGAATCTATGAAGTTGTTTCCTATTCATAGTCTTTTTTATTTTCGTACTGGCTAAGACAGGAAGAAAGGCTGGCTGAGGAGCACAGCCTCTGCTGATGGGTCTTTGGAGGAAAGAACGAGGGTCGCCTAGCCCCAGACCTGTGCCAGCCCCACCCTTTGCCACCTGGCCTGCCTCCTGCCTTAGTCCTTACCGCTACATTAGCTGAGGAGGGGGTAAAATATGTGAAGTCACCCAGCCTCCCAGGCAGGGCTGACCTGGAGTACACAGTGGCTTTCATTTTTCCCAGACCTGGGTTCTTTGGCTAAGAGGTCTAGAAATATACCTGTGGAAAGTTCTGGAAAATAATGCCCCTTCCTCAGCAGATCCCTTAACCAATGCCCAGTTCCCTCCGGGGGTAATCCAAGGAAGTGACTTCTTTGTGGTCACACTCAGCACCCCTGTCTCTCACCTTCTCAACTTTAAATGGGAAATAGTCCCCCTGGAGGGTGCTTGAAACAGCTCAGCCAGGACAGGGAGGGAGGAGCACTCTTTCCATGTTCCATGGGAGGAGCTGTTGACCACAGAGGGGATGTTCAAAGCAGAGCAGAGGGTGGCCATGGGAGTGTCTGTGAGGCTCTTCCCGGCCCAGAGGGCAGGGCACAATAGGACCCTGTGTCCTGATGGGGGAGATGCTAGAGAGACATATTTATTTTCAATATAAGGAAGTTTTCTCTAGGCCAGGCGCGGTAGCTCACACCTGTAATCCTAGCACTCTGGGAGGCCGAGGCAGGAGATTGCTCAAGGTCAGGAGTTCGAAACCAGCCTGAGTAAGAGTGAGACCCCGTCTCTACTAAAATAGAAAGAAATTAATTGGCCAACTAAAAACATATATAGAAAAAATTAGCCGGGCATGGTGGCACTTGCCTGTAGTCCCAGCTACTCGGGAGGCTGAGGCAGGAGGATCGCTTGAGCCCAGGAGTTTGAGGTTGCTGTAAGCTAGGCTGACGCCACGGCACTCTAGCCCGGCAATGGAGTGAGACTCTGTCTCAGAAAAAAAAAAAGTTTTCTCCATTCAGTCTTCTCCAAAGAGGAGAACCTGTGAGTTCTCTAGCACTGCAGATGCTCCAGTGTGGGCACCAGGAGGGCTCTAGGGAGATGGGTGGTTAGATCATAGCTAGGAAGACGGGCAGTTAGATCATAGCTAGGGAGATGGGCAGTTAAATCGGCCCCAGAGGGTCTCAGCTGGGGGCCCTTCCACTCCTACCCACTGAAAGGGACATTTGGCAATGTCTGGAGGCCCCTTGGCTGTCACAGCTGAGAGATGCTACTGGTATCCAACCGGTAGGGGCCAGCGGTGCCGCTCAACATCCTGCAACGACGCATGGGCCGGCCCCCCTCAAACAAACGATTATCTGACCCCAAATATGGGTAGTGTGAGGTTGAGAAGCCCTGAATTAGATAAACCGTGAAGCTGAAGTCGAGGGCAGTCGCCCCCTCCAATCTGTCTTGGTAGCACAGAAGGCCACGGAAAGTAATCAATGACATGCAAAGAGTATCTGGATTTCAAGGAGGATCATGCAGTAAGATTTTCACATAGATGAATCTCAGAAATATATTTTCCTTTTCAGATATTGTGGGCTATATTTTGGGATTCTGGCCATTTTATGAGTCTGTTATTCTCCACAAAGCAAATTTTATGTTCCCACCACTCCCGCCTACTTCCACGTACAAATTGGAAGGCAATGCGCACAACTCTAGAGCTAGGGTGGCTAGGGGTGGGAAACAAGCAAACAGAGGAGACTGCAGGTAGATTTTACGTAGAAGCCTCTAAAACTTATCCCTGATTATATCTTCTAAATTTTTTTAGTTTTAATTTTTTTTTTTTTTAGAGATCGGGTCTCACTATGTTGTCCAGGCTGGCCTTGAATTCCTGGGCTCAAGTGATCTTCTTGCCTCAGCCTCCTAAGTAGCTAGGACTTCAGGTGCATGCCACCATGCCCAGCATCTCTTCTAAAGTTATCTTATAATGCCACTTTTTAATGCCTTCTGGGTGATGAAATTTGTCAAATCTCAGACAATTCCTGAAACTACATAGAAATCCATTCTTACCAGATCTACCAGACTCTAAGCTTCAGAATCTGATGGATCTGAGGTTGACTCTAGGCTCTGCCAATTACCATCCGGGCACTGGGATCTAACCTTTCTGAGCATCAGTTCCCTCATTTATAAAATGGGATAAATAACACCCACTTCATAGGACAGCTGTGAAGATGACACAAGCAAATGCACATGGCAACCACACACAGCCCACATAATAGATACTGGAACATAATAGACACGCACCAAGTGGCAGCCATCATTTTTGTATGATCACCTCCTCCGGAGACTTAAATAGCACATGGTGTTGGGTTAGGCGCTGAACAAGAAAATTATGCCATCTTGAGACTCGCAATCAACCCAGAAATTAGTTCGCTCTAATTATAGTTTTCCATTATTATTAATTTAAAAAGTAAGTAGCTGACACACATGATCTCATTTAATCCTCCTAACACCCTAGGGACATTAGGAGGATGTTAGGAGGAAATCACTGACACGATTTACAGATGAAGAAACTGAGATGCCCGTCCAAACTGAGTGGCCTGAGGTCACATCGTAGCTCAGAAATGGCAGGGGTAGAATCAGAACCCAGGCCAGCCCCCCTGCTCCCTGTCATCCCCCTTTCAGCCTGCTTCCTTTGCTCCAGCCTGGACCTGGGGTTCGTGGGTCATCTCACTGCAGCAAGACCTGCTCTGAAAGCCTCCACAGGCTCCAACTCACAGCTTGAGTTGTTCCCCCCCCCACTGAGCTATTTTTATTTAGCAAAAGTACCCCTTGAACCTTAGCAGAGACTCCCAATTTGGAATCCCCTAAGAGCCATGGCAGAGATCTATTAATGCAAGCTACTTCCCATACTTCAAAAATCTACCCTAAAAAACATACATTTGACCTCCAATGCAGCTGCAAAGACTAACTAAAATGAAACATTTCATTGATTTGGGGCTGGAATTACACAGACCCTTTTTGGTAAGGTTGGTTATTTCAACCTGATTAGAAACTGATGGACAGTCCTGATGTCTTTGATGAATGAAAATAGGAAATCTAAATAAATATGGCTCGTTAGACAGTAAAACGCTTGGTAAAACCTGCAATCCATGGGAGAAAATAATTTTACGAATGGCCTTGGTGATGAACTGTCTGGGGGTCACTGAGCCAAAAGGACACAGCCTAAATCATGGAATATCCAGCACGAGACCATGTGCCTTCTGTTCAGGGGACACCGTCCTGCTCAGAGCCACATCTGCCACCACTTGTTCCTAGACTCCAACAAGAGCTGGTTGGACGTGCAGGACTCACTCATCTATAAGCTGTTGGGCGACCTATAACCTGTGCATCTGGATCAAAACTACGGGCTGGGCAACTCATGTTTCTCTTGGAAATCTGGAATTAGGACGCAGAGAAACAGAGGCAGTTTCCAGCACAGGCTGTCTTTCCCAGCCAGGAGGCCAGGTGAAAAGGTGTCCCTGATAGAGCATGCTGGAATAGGTGCAGTGAGTGGGCCACGTAGCAGGCTGAAGTTATGCAGAAATGGAAACTCATGGGTGGGCAGGGAAGTCAGTCCACAGAAAGGAGGATGGACTTGGGGGTCCTTGGGTCCAGTTCTCATTCCCCTGAGAGCCAGCTGAACCCCACAGTTCTTTCTGTCTTTGAGCTTTCAGATAGTCCCCCTTTGTTTGAGCTAGCTTGAGTGGGTCTCTCTCCCCAGCACACAAATGGGCCTAATTAGACCAGACCACCCAAGCCTCTGGAGGGGTCCCCTTGAAGTCATGCCACGCTCTGTGGAAGAGAAAAATTCCAAGATACAAACTGACCTGAAATCTTTATAAATCTAAAAAGACATATTTCATGCCTTGTGGAGTAGAGAGTACACTGAGGGAAATAGCTATGGAATTTACTGAAAAATGCCACCTGGGAGTGGAGACAAGGGCACACAGGCGTGTGGCCCTAGACGTTCTCCACAGGGATGCCAAGCCAATGAATAACACCACCCTGTTGGCGAGATCATTTTGCTGGGCATTACCCGTCGTGTCCATTTCCCCTCTACTCTCTCTGCACGTTGACGGATTGAAGTAGGGGTCCCCTCTTTGCCCCTCCCTGCAGCCACATCCTTGTCACAGTCACATCACGGGCAGTGCATGCTTCCCTGCCACTAGACTGCGGGCTTGCCCGTGTGACTTGCATCTGACTCCCAGTGGCACCAGGGAGAACTGACAGTGTGTGAGTTCCATGTACTGCCTGTTGTCTCTCTGCCCCGCCAGAGAGGCGCATGCTCTTGCCGGCCCACTGGTCCTAGCAGGGCGAGAGACAAGTGCAGGGACCTAAACCTAAAGCAAACCCCAGCCTGGAGCCAAGGCCAGCAGAGCCCACGGGAGATCAGCAGAGCCGCTCCAGCCCCACTGCACGCACATGGAAAGTAAATCTAATTGTCGCACGCCGCTGAAATGTGGCAGTTTGTTACACAGCACTTCCATGGAAGTAGCTCCATGATAAGGTTCCTTTAGAAAGATTAGATTAAATGCTCCTGAATGGGGAATTCAATAATAGGGCATCCCAGTTTGGGCCACAGTGATGAGGGTGCAGCACCCCACTGAGCCCAAGGGGTGTGGATCATGTTAGTAACCAGAGATCCTCTAGGAGACACAGAACTTTGGGGTGGAGGAATTGGGAATCCCAGTTGTTCCCCTCACGAGGAGATGCTCCCCCTGACCAACCTTGTAGAATCTAGTTTTATTTAATCAAATGCAATTTGCAAGATTCTCCAAGTGCCTGAGATGCACTAGGTCAGTTCTGGGAGAGTTTCCCAGCTGTCCATCAAACTCCTTTGGCTCCTTTTTCCACAGCGATGCAATCAGAGACAGGCACAACGTACTACAAGACTGTAACCCCCAACCTCTCTTGCAGTTGTCTATGACCATGTGCCTGGCTCTTTCCTAATGAAATATGAACAGAAGAGATAAGTGCTGCATTCGGGCTGGGATATTAAGAGAGTGGGCATGCCTCTGCACTTTCCCTTCCCACCAGCTGCAACCCAAGCCACGCAGACGGGAACAGGGCCTTAAGATGCTGTTCATCACGTGTGGCCCATACATCAGCTGCTCAATCCCAAACTATTTGTTACACACTCACAATGCGATAAAGACCTTGCGCCAGAATCAATGACATCACTAAACACATTGTTTCATTCGGCTGACATTTTTTCTATAGCAAGATGTTCTCCATGAAGGCAGCAGTGCCTTAATTTACATTCTGACACAAGCTCCTTATCTTCTTGTGGGCCCCAGCCCTTTGCGTAGTGCTGTACTAGGGAATGGCAGAGACACAAGTTGGAATGGACCCAGGTTCTTGAATATCTGTGTAGAACAGAGCTGCCTGCCAACTTGGAACACCTGTCCTGGCCAAAAGAAAAGAAAAGAAAAAAAAAAAGAAAAGAAAAACAAACTTCTCTTTTAAATGGGTAATTGCATTGTGAGATCTTTCTTACAACAGTTCAGCTTTCCCCTAAATCAGTGTGGTTAATCATCTCTACCTGGGGAGGATTTTAAAAGGCAAATGAGAGGACCTCCAGCCAGGACCTATTGGAGCTCATTCATAGCAGCTGACTCAAACATGCAGCAGTTCCATTCTCTAACTCGTAACAATCCATTGTCCTCCTGGTTAAGGGACTGGACTCAGCTTCCTGTACCTGTAGGACAATGCACCCATTCACATCTATTAAGCCCCCTCTTTGTGCCTAGGACTGTGCCAGGCAGTGTGGACGCAGCCCGGAACAAGGCTGACACAGGTGCTGACCTGGCAGAATGCCATAGTCGCATGTCCCAGCCCTAGTCTGAGGGCAGAAAACCTGTGGGCTAGGGTACTTAGAGCAAGAGCAGAGGTGAATAGGGGGGCCTGGGTATCTCCTGGCCTGAATTAGCAGAAGAGTGGTGCTTTCTGGAGAACCGTTCCCATGCTTGAATGTCTTTATAGTGGTTTTCCCTTAGTTTCATGGGGTTGGGGTTTTCCCTTAGTTTCATGGGGTTTATAGTGGTTTTCCCTTAGTTTCATGGGGTTGGGGAATTTTATTTAAAAGAGTCTAAAATAGTTTTGATTAAACTAAAGGACATTTTTCTATAACTTCATCTGGAGAGATAAGTGTTTAATGCTCCTCCAGAGACCTGGGGTTGTAGAAGGCATTTAGAACTGAGCACTTCTTTTTTTTTTTTTTTTTTTTTTTTTTTTTTGAGACAGAGTCTCACTTTGTTTTCCAGGCTAGAGTGAGTGCCGTGGCGTCAGCCTTGCTCACAGCAACCTCAAACTCCTGGGCTCAAGCGATCCTCCTGCCTCAGCCTCCCGAGTAGCTGGGACTACAGGCATGCGCCACCATGCCCGGCTAATTTTTTATATATATATCAGTTGGCCAATTAATTTCTTTCTATTTATAGTAGAGACGGGGTCTCGCTCTTGCTCAGGCTGGTATTGAACTCCTGACCTTGAGCAATCCGCCCGCCTCGGCCTCCCAAGAGCTAGGATTACAGGCGTGAGCCACAGCGCCCGGCCTAGAACTGAGCACTTCTTAGGTTATCTGCTCATTCATCAAATACTCACTGAGCACCGCTATGATCTAGGCGCTCTGCAGGCACACAGAGGAACAAGACCAAGTCCCTGTCTTCAAGCAAGCTCACTGAGAGGGAGGTGGCACGCCTAGGGATGATCGGTCACCTGTCAGTGGAACACCTGCTTACCGATGGAATGCAGAGGCTGGGAACCCAGGAGGGGAGCAGTCCAGGCCAATGATAAACCTTTTCGGTTTGGTTTTCACTTGGATTACTCCCTCAGGATAGTATTATTGTACTTCCTTGGCTACTATTAATGATCTTAAAATTAGCATATTTTTTCTGTAGAGCCAGACACATGTATGAAAATACTCTTCAATCCCAAGAATATTCAGTTATGCAACCTGTGTGTGTAATTGCCTAAGAAGGCACAAATATATTGAATCACCAGATATTCAGACAGAAGTGTACATTTTCAACTTCATCAATATCAACATCCTGTGGACATGGAACACTAAGGACACACCAAGGAGGTAAGTCACAATTGTTTGCTGAGGAATCGACCTCACCTGTTCCAAACACAACCACACGACCAGATCTGGCAGCCAGGTTGTGGGCACCAGCATCCTACCAGCTTCTATTTATTGTGGCATCACTATGGTGCCCATCCCCTTTGTATCCATGGCACCTAGATTGGTCTGGTGACCATTCTTCAGATCTAAGAATATAAAGAGCAGAGGAAAATTGAGCAATTCTAGACAGGTGTGTGTGTATGTAGCAGTTTAGGGACAGTTTGAGCTTTCTAGTAGGTACAGCCCAGGGAAATCGCATAAGAGCAGTTTCTTCCTCGGTGACATGGAAGCTGCATGCTTGTGAAAGGGGCCATGTGTCTTCTGTGTCATCCTTCATCTCACCATGCCAATGGGCAGAGGGCAGGGGTGCGAAAAACGGGGTTGGAGGTGAGGATACTGCTGCCATGGGGGGGGGGGAGACGGGGAAGGGGAAGAAAGATAGAGGGAGGGAGAGAGGGCGCCCTGCAAGAAGGCAAGGTCTGGAAGTCTGTGGGCTGGGACAGCGAGGAGCTGGTCTATGGAGGGGAAAGAGAATCAGAAGTCCTTTGCAATCGCGGTTCCAAATCCCTCCAGCAAAGCCCAGCCCCAGGCATCCACCTTGGACATCGCCCCTCTCCACCTGCCGAGACCGGGCGGCCGGGGCGCCGCTCCCCCTGGCGGAATCGGAAGGCAGCTGACGCCGGAGGCCCCTGGTGAGTGAGGCTGGAGAGGGAGGACTTCCCCGAATTGTGTTGGAGCAAAGGCGTCGAGGAGGGAAGGAATTCATCCGATGTTGGGAAGGCCGACGGGACTACGAGGGGAAGGGAGAGGGGGCAGCGTACACTCAGCCTCTTAATCACTGGGCGAGGAGATGGATGGTTGTCCAGGCCGGGCGTCCCGGCGCCCCGGCTCGCTATAGGGAGACGTCAGAGCGCTCGGTCCGCGGTGGAGGAGCCCCGACCCCCCCGCCCAGGATTCCATATAAAGTCGGGCCCGGGTGGAGGTGCGGCAGTGGCACCGGCGGCTGCGGCGGAGCTCCTCCGAGGTCCTGGTCCTCCGTGGGGAGAGCGCACTGTTTGCCCAGCTTCGCCGGCGCTCCCAGGGCTTCCCGCCGGGACCATGCGCGGCCGCGAGCTCCCGCTCGTTCTGCTGGCGCTGGTCCTCTGCCAGGCGCCCCGGGGGCCAGCGGTCCCTGTGCCGGTGGGAGGAGGGACCGTGTTGGCCAAGATGTACCCGCGCGGCAACCACTGGGCAGTGGGTGAGTGTCCTCGGCGGGATGTGCCAGCCAGAGGGGACCTGTCACCCCATCTCAGCGTTTCCCCGGCCTGGCTTTTGGGGTTCTCCCCCTCCCTGACCTTTCTGCTAAAATACCTTCCCCGCTCTCCTAAAACTCCACCCTACCATTTCCTATCCTGGGGAGCCCATCAGTCCCTTATTGGCCACAGGCTGGTCCCTTGATCCTTTCCTTCTCTCTCCCCGCCAATGTGTCTCCCTCTCTTCCCCAGGGCGCCCGAGCCAGCACGCAGCTCTCCAAAAACCCATCCTACGCGCAGACCACCTTCGCTCCGCACCTACCCAACACCTCCTTTTGTCCGCCTGATCTCAACCCTGTCTGGCACGGTACTCTCCTTGGACAACTTTGGGGAGAGGGACCCCCTGAGTGCACCTCGGAGCCGTGGTCCAGCTCGGTGGCCTCGACTCCGACCCGCGCGGGTTGGAATCCAGGCTGCGTCTCACAAAGCCACAGGTGTGGGCATCTGGGGCGCAGCGCTCCCGCCCCGGGTTTCAGGTCTGTTTAGCGAACAGTGCCGGAATCCCGCCTCTGTTCGTGGCTCTCTTGAGTTTTCTCCGTGCTTCTCTTCCCTTTGCAGCTATATTCTTTTCCCTGACCCTTTTGCCCAACCCTCCTTCTTTCCAGCCGGCACGCGGGGCGTCTCGGGGATCGTCCCTGCTGTCCCTGCTCACCGCGGTCTCTCTGCCTCTCTAGATCCGCGACCTCGCTCTTCCCCAGCTCCTTTCACACCCGCTCTGCCAACAGGTCCTGCTCTCCGGGCACAGGCTCGGATGTTCCCTTGTCCCCGCCGTCCCTCTCCCCAGTCCCCCAAACCCGGCGGAGAGGACAGCTGCGCGGCGGGTGCGGAGTCAGCTGAGCGCCGCTCTGGCCTTCGCGCGACCGGGAGGCAGGTGGCAGTGGCAGGCTCCGGCCAGTCCAGCGTCACCCCCGGCCCTCAGCCTAGCCAAGCAGAGCCTCTGGCGAATACAAAGCGCCCGACTTCCTCACAACTCCCTCCCCCATATAGGCAACAGGGACAACCCCAACATTTTCTAGGAAGCTGGTCGATCCCTGAAGAGATTTAAGGCGCTTGTGTGTCTGTGTATTTCCTTAGTCATCTACTTAGGAGCCAGGTCACGGTGTTGCAAAGGTTATTCGGTAATGCAAATATCAATTGATTCACAGATCTCGGTGCAAAGACAAGGAAGAATTTTGGGGAAGGGGAACTGCCTCCTGGCGCTCAGCTCCTCTGGGTTGTGTGTGCTTTTGCCAGAGATGTCAAGAGCGCTGGGGCTTGCAATGGAGCAGTTTTTGCTGTTGCTAAAAGAATCATTTGCCAGGTCTTGACAGTCTCCAGAATGAGAGGGTTTGTGATCCTGAGGAACAGGAGAGACCCAGGAGTCTGGTGTGGAGAGGAGAGGTTGGGTGGGGGAAGCTGAGAAACCCTGCATTTCAAGAATGAAGGATACTTAGAAGGTGCTGAAGAATCCAAACTTAGAACTAATACTTCTTAAAAAGGGTTTCTGGAAGCTTAGATCAAGTGGCCTTTGTCAGGTCCAGCCACAAGCCTGGAAAGGTGGAATGAAACATCCATATTTCCAATTTTTTTTTGCTTGTTCATATTTTGTACTAATAAGTGCTTATTTTTAAGTAATCCTTGCAGGCCCAAAGGAGGACTAGGGGTTTAGCTGGGAAGGCAGCATCATTTACTTCCAGTACAAGCCAAACCAACCCCACTTTTCTGTACTCCTGGAGCCCATCTGCCCTCAGGTGTTTAGGGTGTCTGGCATTTAATCCCCCTGCACAGTGGTACTTGGGCATTCCTAACCCATTGTACCAACCAGTGGCAATCTCAAATGCCATTTTCTTATTTATTCTCAAATACACTCTTTTTTTTGTTTTTTCTCTTTCTCCCTTTTATGGCTGTGCAGAGTATAGGAAGAGCTTGGGAAAGAGGGAGGTGAGGTAGGAAATCACATTTCAGCCTAAAATTACATTGTGGTTGAGAAAAAGTTTGCTTTGGGTAGACATGCCTTCTGTTGGAATATGAGCATTGACAAGGATGAATGATAGTGTTAAAATGTAAATTTAGCTTTCAATTATCCCAAGAAAAACGCCTATCCTCCACAGTCACCAAAAACATGCAGTTTAGTTTTAATTATGTAAAACTAAAGCTACTTACTGCTGTCCACAAGGAAACTGTCAGCACACATTTGCAGGCTTGTTAAGTGAATTGCTTCTTCCAGCTGAGAGAAGCGTGGTGTAGCAATGGAAAACAGGTTGACAGCTTAAAAACTTAACAAATTTTTTGTCTGGTTTGATGTTCATGGAAATGTTTTGTCTGTGCAATGAAAATATATGTCAACACTAACACTGGTGGCTATTTCCTGTCCTCCCATGAAATGCTCTTAATTGTAGATCTAACTTTGACGTAAGGTGTATTCCAGAAGGTTAAAGTCAGAAACACCAGTATTCAGCCGCAGAACGGCTTGTCGTTGTAGTGCAGTCTCAGAAACCGGGAAAGAGTTTAAGTGTGGCTCCAGAAAGACTAGTTCTTAGAAGTACTCAGCACTTTAACCTATGACTTATTCATTTGTGTTTCAAACCTGCCCTTTAGTGAAATCTTTAAGTGATTAAAAAGGACATGCTTCCCTTTGAGCAAGGTTTTATTTTTTCAAGTGCCTGTCTTTTGTCTATGCTGAGATCTCCATTATTATGATATGGACCCATGACAAATAATGATGTGAGAAGAGGGAGAAGTGGGCATATCATCCCTGTTGCCATGGAGACAATGATAGGGTTGACAGTAGCCAGCTCAAAAGTGAAATAGGACCCAGGGAGTGTGTGCTTCCCTGGGATGTTTTAGGTCGTGTGCTTTCCTTAATAAACAGTCTGTGGGCTCGGGGTGGGAAACTGAACACATTCACCATATATGCAAGTATGGAAATGCAGTACTATCACAGAACGGAGCGTGACTTTCTCCTCCCATGTTAGAAAAGTCCACTAAATTTTTCAGGCATGACAAAAATAAGTTCTTATTTGTAAAAATATCTCCATTACCCCTCTAGTTCATTGGCAGTAACTCTTTTCTCATTTCCAGCCTCCTAACTAGATGACAGGCAATTAGGAAGGCAAGAGTGACCGAGGTCATTACTGGGAGCATCAGGGTTCTAATCTTGCCTTCCAATCATCATGATGCAATTTCCTCCTCGTAAATAAAGCTGAATGCATTGCTATTTCCTGGGAAGCTGTACAACATAATCCCTGCTATGGCTGAATGCAAGGTTGTTTAGTGGATCTCTGGGCACCATCTTGACCAAGCGGATAAGTGAGAAGCCAATCGTTCAGGATTCCAGTCCTTCGCTTGGACAGTATACCCAGTAGGGTCTTGAAATTGTGTGCAGTGCCATGTCACAGGCGATTGGGCAAGTGCTCACACTGCAATGCAGTAAAACTTCATTTTAAGGCTCCCCAATAGTCACTGAATTTTCTGAGTCACATAATGAATCATGATATACTGATATATAATCCTTATTCCTTTCTGTAACATTAGAAAGACTTTTGTAGACCTTATCCTTATTTCCAGACCCCAGAATGATTTTTAGCTACTTTACATTCTTAGGAAGTTAAAGGACACTATGAGGCAGTATAATAAAATCTGGACTGTGAGCTGATTTTAATCCTAGAACCTATGCTTATCCGTATGAGCTCTGGCAAGTCTCATTCTCACCAAACCTATTACAGTATGGATCAAATGCAATAATGCATTTAAACATCCTGGAAACTGTACATTGCAGTGCACGTGAAAGCAATGAAGTTAGGGTGAGGGCTTCTCTGCTGTTGGATACAGCTACTGGGAAGGGGCCTCTTTCAATTTTAAGAGACCAAAGTTCTTTCAAATATTCTTCCCAGGACGTTAGCCATAAATACTTTTTTTTTTGAGTCTCACTTTGTTGCCCAGGCTAGAGTGAGTACCATGGCAACAGCCTAGCTCACAGCAACCTCAAACTCCTGGGCTCAAGCAATCCTCCTGCTTCAGCCTCCTGAGTAGCTGGGACTACAGGCATGCACCACCATGCCCGGCTAATTTTCACTATATATTTTTAGTTGGCCATTTAATTTCTTTCTATTTTTAGTAGAGATGGGGTCTCCCCCAGGCTGGTTTCAAACTCCTGACCTAGAGCAATCCACCCACCTCAGCCTCCCAAAGTGCTAGGATTACAGGTGTGAGCCACCACGCCTGGCCTTTAAATACTTCTAATATCAGTCAACATTGAAACCTTGAAGACCTTTTTCTATGTGTGCTTTAAATCAAAAGCACCATAGTTTTATTGCTGTTGGAAATTCCAAAATGCTATAAAGCTCAATTACAGAGAGATGGGGAAAGCCAACTGAAGAAAGTAGATAACATGAGCATATTGAAGCAAGGACCTAAAGTGTTAAGGATGCAGACCTTGAATTGTCTGCCCACTTCTGAGTCTATGTTACTTTCTCTTCCATGCATGAAACTGTTTTTATTTATTTGCATGGCAGACACACATTTCTGAAGCCACTGATAGATTTTCACTGACCATTTCAGATACCCAGGAGTAAATTCTGATTTATGTGACTAGAAGTGTTACTCAGAACTTGTTTTCAAGTTGTTTTTTATGACACGCTTAACAAACTGTAATTTCTAGGTAAAATTTCCTAGATTCAATATCAGCTAAAATTCTTCAAAAGTTTAAATGAAAAATTCCTTTGGTACTTTTGTATTGCAGATAAAAGGAGAGCAACATTTTTTTTTTAATCAACACAAAGAAAAGCAGCAAGACTTTTATTGTCTGTAGCAATTCAAAATTGACTGGGGAAGGTGTTTAAACTCCATCTTCCAGTTGGGAATAGAATTCAGTGTACACAGAATTGATGATAGAACTTTAGAAATGGAAGCTTCCTTAGATTAGCCCACCCTGTTCATTTTATAGTCGAGAAAACTGAAGACTGGGCATGCTAAATGACTTGGGAGAGGTCACCTAACTAGTTAGTAGAGGTGCTGGGTCGCAGGGCTCTTCGGTTGCAGTTCTGAATTCTGTCCAGCTCATTGCACATTTTGAACAGAGAGCAAAATCTGTCCATCATTTATGAATTAACTCCTAATAATAAAATGCTATTTCTTCTGCACATAGGAGGAAGACACGCCAACATAATTGGTGTCCTTTAGATTTCTCTTTCATTCATTTCCTTTGGTACAATTTGTGGCATTCTGGGTTATTTTTGTTTTGTTTTGGTTTTTACAGGGCACTTAATGGGAAAAAAGAGCACAGGAGAGTCGCCACCTGCTTCTGAGGGAGGGAGCCTGAAGCAGCGGCTGAGAGAGTACATTCGATGGGAAGATGCTGCAAGGAATTTGCTGGGTCTTCTAGAAGAAAAGGAGAACAGACGCCTCCAGCCACCTCCCCCGGAGGCCCTGGGCAATCACCAGCCTACTTGGGGTTCAGCAGCTTCAAGGATGTAGGTTCAAGATGCAAAGGTAAACAAAGACACTAGAGAAGTGGGGCGGGAGGTATTTGGAGAGAATGCAAGGAAAGGAAGTTTAATCATGGAAGAAGAAAATGGCTTTAAGCCTTTACAACCCTATATTAGGCCAACACCAATACATGCTAAGCAAAATCAGCAGACAATTTCCACGCTACCTTTTCTCTTTGACATCACAGTTTATTTTTCCTGTTAGCCCATTGAGAGGGTATTGATTCCAAACTCCAATTCAGGAGTTTTATTAGCAATTGTATCTACTTTATTCCCAACCGTGCATTGATGGCATTTTCTTAAACTGCCAATGTCCTACCGGGATGTTTTGATAGTGAGTCCATAGACTATTTGTGTAAATCTTTCTGGACCTACAGACTTTATTTTTGATGAACACTAGTGGAAGGGCCTATGCATAGATGTTTTTTAGAAGAGAGCATTCTTGTTGGCTACTTTATATACAAAATAGTACTTCTTCATATTTGTTCTAAGATTACCTAGGTCAGGTTTCATCCTAGTATTTCAAAACTTGGTGAACCTGAGGTCAGCTGATACATTGTGTATATGCTTTTATAGAAAGGAGGGAAAAATAATGACACCAAACTGGAAATGTTTAGCTACAAAGACAGTGAACAGGATAAAAGAGAGAAGAAAATTTATAAGAAGAAAGCAAGTCAACTGAAAATGGGGTGATTATCACTAAGTTTTATGAGCTTTTCATGATATATATAATAAAAGACAAAAATAATTCCAATAACAATAATAATAATGGCTAATTTTATTGAGTATTTACTACAATCCAAGTATTAAGCTAAAGCAATTTACCTTGACTTTCTCAGTTTATGCTCACAGCAGTCTTAGAAGGAAGATTCTATTATTCTCTTCATTTTAGAGGGGAGGAAACTACAACTAGTCACATAACTTTTCATTGATGAAACCAGGGCAAGAGCCCGTGCTCCGTCTGTCTTGCACAGCCTGTACCTTGCGAGACCCCTTCCAGGGAATGGTCCTCATTGATCTTAAATATGGAGGATGCAGGGTGTAACAGCAGGCCTTGTTTCTTGCTGTTTCTGCCCGTAAATAATACTGCTTTTTACTAACAGAGCTTGGAGAACTCCCGCCTTCAGTATTCTACGGTGGTTAATCTTTTGACTAATGGCCCCTTTATAGAGGCTCAGGGATGGCATTGCCAAGCCCCCCCTGGCTTCTCTGGAGGAATGCTCATGTTTCACTGCCTTTTGGTTTACCATGGATTCTCTATGCTAAAGGCAAACTAAAAGTTCATCTGTTGCACTAAACACCCAGAGAGAAAGTCTTTAGTAGCTTTTACTTGGAAAGAAAAATCTGGATTAAATCAATCAATACGGAAATAAATACCAACTCTGTGCAAAGGCCTGAGAGATTCTCTGGTCCACACCTGTGTTATGGGTGTTCCATGATCAGCCTCTGTGGGCCCTGTGAACTTGTGATTGCCTTCGCAGCTCCTAGTTGGCCATGCCTTTTCTTGGATGAGTGCTTTACTGGAGTTCCAGGGAGTGGATATCCAACAGTGGTACTTTCCTCATTTGTCTGAAGATTTGTCAAAAATCTCCACCACAAAACCCTCGAAGATAACTTTTACAGACATTACAGCCCTCATAGCTTATTCATAAAATACTCTCGCCCTCACCAACACACACAATCATATTATTAACCTATAGTGCCTCATTTTTTGAACCAAACAGCAATGTTTGGTTTGAATTGCCTTATTTCCTAAACCTGGTTCTGCATATCTTTTGAATCTTTTGAAAAATTCAACTTCTTCCTTAAGGATCAAAAATGTCCCACTATATTCAGAAGCATATTCTGTAAGCTTCAAAAGCAATTACAAAAACATAGGTTTGCAAAGGTCTCTCTGAGTGGCAATATTGCGGGATGGATTGTGTGGGCCACCATGAAGACTAACTGCTTAAAGGGAACAATACTTATCTCATGTGAGCTGGAAAAGGTCATCTTTTTATAATCAGGCCTTGCTTTTCTACTTTCTATTCATTGTTTTTATTTTTGCAAGTTTAGAAAGCCCATCCCATTTCATTCCACCTCAAGTTGAATCATTAGCTATTGCACACATTGGTACTATTCATTCGGCTGTATTTCCCAGTAATGTGAAAAACAAATTCCACAGTTAGTTTAGTCTTTGCAGAGACCAAAACATTGTATCACTCCTCTTGCATTGGAAATTCCACCTCAATGAAAGTATGTCATTATGAAAATGTCTTATAATTATCTTATTCAAAAAGAGAGAGTGCCAAGAGAATAGTTCTATTAGAAATCCATGTATCTCCCAGTGTTAGAGAGAAACTTAATGACCTTGCTGAGCACTGCCAGAATTAGCAGCAGGAGTTTTCAGAGGCTGCAGGACTTTTCTTAAAATTAAAAACTATCCACATATGTTCTCCTCTCCAATTTTAGTAATAAAACACCAAGTTCTATTGCCAGCTCTCCCTGAGCTGTAGTTAGAAATTCAGAGCATTTCCTATGTTTTTATGACAAAGATATTTACTTAATTCATAAAAGATTTGTGTAACATGCAGTCTAGACTACTATCCCATGGCAAGTAGGCTCCGGAACGTTCATGGCAATTGTGGTCAATCATGTTCAAGGTTAACCTTAATCTGTCTTTGAACTGTGCCCTTCTCGAAAATCATTTAATTCTATCCTGCAACTAATGGAGGTTTTACCCCATGGTTTCTGTAACATGGAACAGTGTTCAGGTTAGCTCTGGGGCCTCACCCATAATCCTGGATGTGGCTATGCATTGTTCTGAGTTTCAGTGGAGGCGTCAGTTGGCCTTTGGGTTCCCTTTGTAATTTGGATCCAGTCCACTGTGCCTTGCAGCCTTAGGTTTTCCCTTTTATTTTTGTGGACGTGAAGATGGGGGGTGGGAATGAGCTCCAGAGGCTGTTATGGAAAGGAAGTGTGTCAGTGGGTCCTCATTGTTAAGGGACTGCTCTCAGGGTCCCATCCAATCAGTAGAGAGAATAGGCAGGTTTTGTTTATTAATATTCAAAATGTTCCAAAGGAAGCTCCAAATATAGAGGAAGCAACAGACAATCAAGAGTGACTAATGACTCTCTGATTAGCCCGACAGTTTCTGGGAAGCAGCAGAGTGAGGCCGGCCCCCCCCTGACCTACAGCGCCTCCCCACACCCTACACGTGGACCCTTCACCTCCCAGCTCCTCGGTCTTCCTGGGCTCCACAGCTCTCCTTTTCCTTTCAGCTTGACTTCCATTCCCTTGAAACGAACCTCTCATGTTCAATATTTTGAGCCAATGGGTGAATTTCTGTGGATTTTTTTCCCACATGTCAGCTGGCCCTTGTGTGACCAGTGGTTCATAAGGCAAGATGGGTGGGTGGCATCTTCAGGCAGGCTGGGCTTGTGGGGGTGGGTATGGGGGTGAGGGGGTGGGGAGCTGGGAAGCAAAGCTAATTGGCAGGTGTGGGAGTCAAACTCCAGGTCCTGGGTTCATTAGCGCTTGGTCAAAACAGTTGAGCGTAGAGTCAAAACAGAGCAGACAATTTTCTTGAGAATATCAATAGTTCCCTTATTAAAAAAGAAATGGCTGGTCTGGAAGTTGGGGGATTTGAATTGCTAGAGAATGGTGAGAAGAGTAACAAGTTCTAGTCCGGATGCAAAGTGTTTCCTCCTCTTGGCGAGTAAAGGGTATTATATGGGAACAAAGAAGTATTTTAAAATCATAACTACTCTTTCTCTCTTCAGTCTTAGTTAATTTGAGCAGAAGCCACAACAAGCAAACCGCAATAAATTTAGCATTGGCAGAAACCCAAATTAACTCCCTTTCCCAAGTTGCCCACACCACTACCGTTTACAGTTGTAGGTTTGCAATGAGTAATTGTGTAATTCAGAGACTGGCTTTGATTGGTGTCATGAGGCATTGTCAACGTAAGCAAATTAAAAATTCAAATTTCACATTCTCTGAGCCCCCTTTCTCAGCTGTTACTCGAGAAATAAATTCTTGTGTATAACACATTTAATTTCCAACATTGGTTAAAATGTACCTGAGTAATCAGGGTTTAAGTTAGGCTGGCATAACCAAAAGACCCCAAAATGCAGTAGCTAAAAAAAAGAAAAGCAGAAATTAATTTCTCCTGCTGGGCACAACTGTGGTTCTCAAATTCTCCATGCTCAGAATCACCTGTATAGGTTTATGAATGCAGATTGCTGGGCTTCACCCCCAGAGTTTCTGATTCAGTAGGTCTGGGGTTGATTGAATAATTTGCCTTTGTAACTCCAAAGTGGCCCTGATGGTTTTTTGGGAATGGATTTATGTCTGGTATTAGACTTCAGCATCCCTCTGTTTGCTTAACTCTTTCTAATATTTTTTAAGTTGGTAGATTCTCTGCTCCAGGTTCTCAACGAGAAGGAAGGAACCCCCAGATGAATGAACAATGACAATGACCATCTCTCTGAAAGGAGAAAGCAAAACCCTTAAGAGATTGCATTCTGTAAACATCAATTCTACTGGATCATCAAGATTTCCTTTGTGCAAAATACTTGACTATTCTTGTATCTCTCAACCTTGACTAAACTCATGATCTTCAAGCAGCATCTCCTGGTTTGAACTTGTTTGCTGTGAACAATTGTCCAGAAAGAGTCTTCCAATTAATGCTTTTTACATCTAGGCTATTTGTTGATTAGATTGAAGGCCCCAAGCTGTTACCATTCACAATAAAAGCTTCAACACATTGTCCAAAGGGCAGGCTGTTGTTTTATTTCAATAGCAGATGAGAGGACAGTGAGACAGAGACCAACACACAGCTTGATAAGATACTTGTGTGCCCACTGATTGAGTCAGGATGAATTTTTAGCTCTCCTTTCTGAAGGCCACTTAACTGAATCCTTGTTGTGACTTTCTTGAGGCCACTGCTGGGAGCTTATCCTCACTTCATGGTGGCTGTCAGATGGGCCAGGTTGAAGATGGAGGCTGGCCCGTCCATCACTTAAGAATTCCCTTGGGCTGGGCGCTGTGGCTCACGCCTGTAATCCTAGCTCTTGGGAGGCCGAGGCGGGCGGATTGCTCAAGGTCAGGAGTTCAAAACCAGCCTGAGCGAGACCCCGTCTCTACTATAAATAGAAAGAAATTAATTGGCCAACTGATATATATATATAAAAAATTAGCCGGGCATGGTGGCGCATGCCTGTAGTCCCAGCTACCCGGGAGGCTGAGGCAGAAGGATCACTGGAGCCCAGGAGTTTGAGGTTGCTGTGAGCTAGGCTGACGCCACGGCACTCACTCTAGCCCGGGCAACAAAGTGAGACTCTGTCTCAAAAAAAAAAAAAAAAAAAAAAAAAAAAGAATTCCCTTATCTTCAGCCTTTACCATGACCGGGTATTTTGCTGATATTATTGATATACTCCTCGTACTAATCCTTTAAGCTGAGAATTATCATTCCCATTGAACAGATGAGGAGATAGAGAATTAGAGAGGTCAGGTGACTTGCTCAAAGTCACATAGTAGATGAAACTAGGATCCAAACATCACAAGTACCAGGTTTCCTACATTACCTCATTTTAAACCTCCCTTTCAGTATATTTAAGCCTAGCAAGTAGCACTTTTTCTTAAAAATTTCACTGCCAGTCTGGGAGAAGTAGTCCCCAGTGCCAGATTTAGTTAGCTCCACAGTGAAAGGATAAGATGAATTCAAGAGATTTCCTTCCATTTTCAGAGAATGTGGCCTGGCAGTTCGTTAACACTCACCAGTTCCATTTTTATCATGACATTTGCACATTACCAGATTTTAAAGCTTCTTGCCATATGTTTAGATTTTCTTCATTTAGGGAAATCACATTTGAAACCTTAAAGACATGTATTTATCTTGCTCTTGTTTTGATTGTCTATGAGCCCCACAAGAGGTGATGTGTTCTTTCTAATGCCTTTGAAAACCGTGTTGATTCACAACAGAGCCAGGCCTGGGGAAATCTGTGCAATTTCAGTGCTACCAGCTTCCTCTTCAGGAACCCTATGCTCTGCCATGGGGCCTTCTTGGGCCTCTTTCTTAAGAACTGAGTCCTGTGCCAACTAAAGCCCCCATGCAGCTCATGATGAAGGTGTACTCCCTCTTAGAAGGATTTGCCTTCCAGTAGGACACTCATTGCATTGAAGAAAATATTCCAGACCCAGGGGAAGCTCTCTCTAATGGTGGCACTTCATGCAGAGAGAAAAAGGTTCCGAGGCAATACTCCTAGAATAACTCCATCTAGACTATTACTTGTTTGATTGTCTCAAAAAAGTAAATGTACATGATCCTGTGTTTTAGCAGCAATTTTTTTTTTTTAATGCTGCAATGAACCTGGGAGGAATCACTTTTTTCCCTGAGTTTTGGCTGAGAGGCAAGAATAGCTCACTCGAACCTCCTGACCTTTGCAGGGCTCCTCCACGCCAAGCCCAGGTCAGGATTAGTCTCTTTTTATTTGAGATATATAGTCTTCCCTACAAGCAGAGCTTTCTAGAACTTATTTGCAAATGGGGTTACACCCCATATCTCTGTGTGCCTGTTGGGTCAGGTAATTTTTAGCTGCAGACAAAAGCATCCACCTTGGGTAGTTGAAGTAGAAAAGGAGAAATTTATAAGTGGATTTTAGAAAGGGAAGACCAGAGAAATGGGCTCAAGCCTAAACTTACAGATTCAGTGCCCAAAGCCATGCCACTGATGGGGTTGATGAGAGGGCTACCCCTAGAATCACTCTGCAGAACCGTCCGAGTTTGCACTGTCCTCTACTGCCTCTGCCACAGCCTGTGCCCCTGGCATGATGCCCAAAAGCCTCTTCCACCGGGGGCTCACACCCAAATCAGAGTCTGGAATGAGCGTGCCTGATTGGTGGAATCTAGACCACACGCCTAGCCCTTGCTGCTAGGAAAAATAGTTTTTAGGATTCTACTTTGGGAACATGAGACCAAAATGTTGATGGGACCCTATCAAAATGGAGAGAGAGTGTTCACAGATGTGGTCAACCACAAATAACAGATAGCCCCTCCCCTTCCTCCATCCAGAGAACTTCCCCTTTGATACCTGCCCATTTCTACTCCTTGGGACAGTTAGTCCCCAGCCTAGGACTCTGGGAGGACAGGAACCTGGGGGCTGTTCTCCACAGCACGCAGGCCAGGTATGTACATACTACAGCAAGATGAGAAGATTGCTTTTAAGAGGGCCAATATTTAGAAATGCTTGCATCAAAGCAGAATAATTAGCAGGAAGAATCCAAAGGGGAAGAAAGCCATAGTAGCCTTCAAATTTGTTCTTTTAAAAAGTCTTTTTTTTTTTTTTAAGTGCTACAAGGTGGTTTGCTCTGGGTAATTTGGCAATCTTTGCTTATGATGAGAGGATAGGTAATACACTGAACAGGCGTTTCAAGCAGCGCAGTACAATTTCTAGCCTCTAAATGCCCACTTTTCAGTTCCTACTGGGGGGCATCACAGAGCATTTTAACTGAGCTTAAATGTGTGAGGAATAATTCATGCAGAATGTGGGAATTGCATTATTCATTTCCTCGCCAGGGCTGCTTTATTCAGACAATGTGCAATAACTCTTCAAAAGAGATGCACAATGATGATATTGGCATTTCCAAAGCAAAAGAATGTTGTTCATCGTGTGCACTGAAAAGGCTCCCAGCTTCACCTCTCAGGCCTTCGTGTCTTCCAATTAATCACTTTAAATGAGATTCAGATAAGACAGAGAAACATCTCTCTATCCCACCCAGTTCTTCCACTGTACTTGGTCCACATATGTTATATAACATATGGCCTGATGGACAAAGGAGACAGTTCATTACCACGGTGAACTGAGAGGGCCACCTGATCAATGCCTGAGGGTGCATCAAAAACCCAAGCCAAGCCGGGCGCGGTGGCTCACGCCTGTAATCCTAGCACTCTGGGAGGCCGAGGCAGGTGGATTGCTCAAGGTTGGGAGTTCGAAACCAGCCTGAGCGAGACCCCGTCTCTACTAAAAATAGAAAGAAATTAATTGACCAAATATATATACAAAAAAAATTAGCCGGGCATGGTGGCACATGCCTGTAGTCCCTGCTACTTGGGAGGCTGAGGCAGGAGGATCACTTGAGCCCAGGAGATTGAGGTTGCTGTGAGCTAGGCTGATGCCATGGCACTCACTCTAGCCTGAGCAACAAAGTGAGTGTCTGGAAAAAAACAAACAACAACAAAAAAAACCCAAGCCAACTCTAATAGCTCCAAGGAAGAGGATGAGAGTATTTTTAGTCCTTCTACTCTCTGACATTGTAATTATACCCTATCTTGTCCAAGAGTATCATCTGGATTCTTTAGCTCATCTCAGAAGAAGTACTTTAATATTAAAAGCATACTCTGGGAACGATAAAAACATGATTGCTCATATTTTTAAAAATTCTCTTTTGCCTCCTAATTTACTTAGCTCTGAGAGTTTTTTATTATAAACTAATATGAAATATAAAAATCTACTCTGATATTAATCATTTTAGTTTATTATTTCCAAATAAGGGATTTCCCCTAATGACTTATACCGATGGTTGACAACCTAGAGACCTTTCCTTCAAGAGCATGTGACACTTTGGCTATCCGTTGTATCTATATTGATTAGAAATTGCATTTGGATACATGTGACAAAACCAAACCAAACCAAATATCCATGGCTTAAAGAAGATAGAAGTTTAATTTTCCCTCATATCATAAGAAGTTTAGGGGCAAGCAGTACAGACCAGTGCAGTGATCCAAGGATTCATAGCTAAGATCTTTGTGGTTTTCTTAAATTTCCCCTCATAGTTAGTCATGAGATGGCTGCTGCAGCCCCAGACAACACACCCAGCTTCATTCAGAAAACAGAAAAGGAAGAGAAAAGGGTAGGGTCTATATCAAGAAAGCAAAGTTTTCTCAGAAATCTTCAACTTTTGTGTTTTGGTCAGAACTATGCTACATGACCACTTCTAGCAGCAAGAAACCCTGAGAAATGTCATTTTTCAGCTAGGGAAAACTGCTTACCGCATCACTCCTTCCCTCCTGAACAAAAAAACCAAAACATGTTTCTCTTAACAAGAAAAAGAAGAGGATGGATGTTGGACAGGCAACTAGCAGTGTTTGCCATGTCGGCTATTACAAGATTAAATCCTAGCAAGGAACCAATACCTGCTGGGTATTAAGCCTGACATGGTTGAAAGACTCCTAGACAATAAGTCTCCATGTTTAATATGAAGTTGTCCTGCCCCATGTCTCATTCTGAATGCTGAGTGCCAGAAAACCACGGTTTACAGACAGTATGCTTTCTTCATGGCTTCTTCCAGTCTTCATCTCTGAAAACAAGAGGCTGTGATAGACATAATGTTTTGTAGATTGGATGTCATCTTTAATTTCTAAAATTAAACTCAAGGTATGGTATTTTCCAAGTATCTACTTACATGGAAAAAACCCACTCCATGCTGTATCGCACCTATCTTCATGCATGTGTTTATGTATACATACATGTGGGAGGTGTATTTGCACTCCTCCATCAGAAACAAGGTGTCTTAGTCCATTCATGTTGCTATAAGGGAATACCTGAGGCTGGGTAATTTATAAAGAAAAGAGGTTTATTTGGCTTACAGTTCTGCAGGCTGTACAAGAAACATGGTGCCAAATCTGCTACTGGTGAGGGCTTCAGCCTGCCTCCGTTCGTGGCAGAAAGTAAAGCAGAGCTGGTGTGTGCAGAGATCACATGGCAAGAGAGGAAGAGGGAGAAGAGAGAAAGAGAGGAAGGAGGTGCCAGGTTTTTTGTTTTTTGTTTTTTTTTTTAAACAACCAGCTCTCAAGGAAACTAATAGAGCAAAAACTCACCCCTCCCATCCCCAGGAAGTGTTAATCTATCCATGAGGAATCAACCCCCATAACCCAAAAACCTCTCATTAGGCAACCACCTCCAACACTGGTAATCAAATTTCAACATGAGATTTTGAGGATTCAGAGAAACCAAACTATGGCACAAGGTGTTTTGGTAAACAAACAGGCCCAGGTAAGTACTCTGGACTTTGGCAGAAAGGAACCCATGGTACTGTATTTGGTTTCCCTGTGATTGGACACATTAAACTAATTAACAGATGATGAATGAATGATTCCACAGGAGTCTAGATGGAAAGAGATTATTTTTGTAGACCTTTAGGAATGAACATTGTATCAGCTAGGATACCTTTGGCTGTTAGTAACAGAAAGCTCTCAACTTGAACTGGCATTAAAGATAGAAAGATTTATTATCTCATGTATAAGAACTCCAGAGGAGGGAAGAACCCAGGCTTGTGTTGTTCCATTTATTAAAAACCCAGTGACTCAAATATATCTTCAGGGATGAGGGCTTTTTTGTCTTCCTACTCTGCCACCAGCATGTCAGATTTGTCCTTACACTGACTTCTCTCATGGTCACAAGATGGCTACAGGAGTTCCAGGTGTCACATCCAGCCAGGACAACATTCAGAGGAAGAAGAAAGACCATCTCTTTTTATGTTTCACCTAATTAATAGAGATAAATCCTTTTCCAGATGCCTCTATGTCCCTCATAGAGTACCTCCGTAACCAGTTGGGTTACATGTTTGCCCTGAACCCAGTACTAATGAAGGATGTACAAAGCTCAAGGATGTATCATCGCCAAAAAGAAGGGACCACTATGACTGGCCTCACCCAGTTAGGATTTACCAACTGGAAGGAGGGACAAGTACCTAAACAAAAACAAGATTCTCTCAGTAAGGAAGGAAGGGTGGCATTAGTTTGGGATGGACACCCAACAGCATCTGCTGTAATACAAGTATGAAATGCATTGCTTGTGACCTTACACAATTCTGGTTCCATCAATAGAGGAATTTAAAAAATTAGTCACTGCCGTTAAGTGGAAACATTCTAGGTTTTATTGCATTCTCAGATGCTCATGTAAAGTTCTCTGGATAGTTTGAAAGCTATGAGTCTTCAAGAGCAGGAACGAATCCATTTCCCTTGCTCAAAGCACTAACCTGGTGATTACAGTTGACAGGCTGTTCCTCTCCTTTGTCAGGGCTTCTCTCATTCTACTCCTTTCTTTGCCTTGCAACAGAAGAGGCCGTTACTGTAACAACATAATTGCTGTTCCAACTCCACGGCTGACATAAACAGAAATGAAAAGGAAATGGAGAGCTTCAAATTGCCTTCTCCACCTGGCAGTTTCCCAAGATGCCACAACTAAAGACAGCCTAAATGGACAGGCTGAGGGTTCAACTTGAATTAAAAAATGAAAACTAAACAAAACAGGCCCAGACCAGATTGTAGAGGGAATTCCTTGCTTCCCACTTAACTCCTGGGGAGGGAGGAAGAAGTGAAAGGTGGATAATGTGAAAAACAATTTAACTTCATAGACAGGAACAGGCAGCCTGCTGATCAGATGCTGTTTGGAGACATGCTATTTGCCTAGACGGTGTCTTAGAAATTAGAATTAGTCACAAACACTTAAATATCAAAGGATTTCATATAAAAATACAGGTTGAAGCTGGGTGTGGTGGCTCAAGCCTATAATCCCAGCATTTTGGGAGCCTGAGGTGGGAGGATTGCTTGAGGCCAAGAGTTTAAGACCAGTCTGGGCAACATAGTGAGACCCTCTCTACAATTTTTACAAAAAATTAGCTGGGTATAGTGTGCATCTGTAGTCCCGGCTACTTGGGCGGCTGAGGTGGGAGGATCTCTTGAGCTCAGGAGTTCAAGGTTGTAATGAGCTATGATCAGGACACTGTACTCCAGCCTGGGTGAACAGAGCAAGATCCTGTCTCTTAAAAAAAACACGCAGGTTGCAAGCTTTTGCAAAATCAGAAGACCTGCTACAGTGCCTGCTTTCCCAGGAGACAATCAGTGCTGGTACTGTGCCTAGGTATGAGGCACACATTCTCCACTTTGCCACACTCCCCACCACGCCCAAGTGCACGGCCCTGCCTGCTTCATTTGCTTACATCACCTGCCTGCCCATTCTAGGCATTTGAATTTATTATGATAGCTTAATGTTATCCATGTGGGGGGTAAGAAGACTGCTCCATGGTTTGTTCAATAATAGTTTTTAAACTCCTGTTCATGCTTATGATTCTCTAGTTGTGTGCAACATTTCAGAAGGTGGTTCGCCCACGTACTATTGGCTCTGCTGGCTGATACTGAAGATTCACTCTTTCCCAGCCTGGTCACCAGAATAAGGCAGGAAGCCTGTCAACAAAGAGGCCAGATTGCTAGGCAATGCAATCCACTCTAAAGTGCTACTGGTGAGCCATTCTCAATAAGCGAGCAGAGCCCGGATAGAACCCACTGGAGTGTTTGGGATCAGACCATCCCATTCCAGATGGTCTGATCTCCATTTGCTGAGAGTTCTCACTGTATCTTGAAACAAACCAAAAAGCAAGCCTTACTCAGATTCTCACTGAGCTCCTGGGGTTTGCATGGCCCAAACCCCAGTTTGATCTCTCTCTCTCTGCTCTGTTTCACCTAATTTTGTGGCACTTTATGTGTCTGCAAGATAACTGAAGGCACAGTTCTCATAGAACAAACAATCGTTATGTAGAGATTTTAACCTCACAAGTAGAAATTTGTGAAGAATAATGATTCTCTGGATAATCAGATTGAGAGAGAGATTGAATTTACAGGAAGACTTCAAGAAATTCTATATGTTTTCTTGTTGTTGTTGTTTTTCTCAGAGATGGGGTCTTGCTATGTTGCCCGGGCTGGAGTGCATTAGCTATTCACAGTTGTGATAATAGTTCTATGCAACCTCAAACTCCTGTGCTCAAGTGGTCCTCCCACCTTCCTGCCTCTGCCTCCCTAGTAGCTGGGACTATGGTTCTATATGATTTTGATAGGTGAAATGTTAAAAAAAAAGTCACATAAAGTGAGAATCTGTTTGTCAAGTTTTGAAGATATAAATAAATGTCTGTATCCAATCTTGGTCCTGGTGGAGCAGTGGGGCTGGGGCGTTCCTCTAACTCTCCTAACTCCAGTCTACTTGCTGAGGGGCTGGGTCCCGAGCTTGGTGGTTGATTTATTCCCTGTCCTCCAGGCCACGCGGACTGACTTTCTTCATTTTAAGTTGGCTAAAAGCAAAACATGCAATCCCAACCAGCTGCCACCTAAACAAGAAGCCACGTACTACTTTAAACTGGAAGGACATTTGTTACCAGCAACCTAGCAAGTCAGGTGACAATAAGGGTCCAGCTGTGGCTCTGGTGGATTGTCAGGGTAACCCCGAGGCCTCCCCCCGCCCCATGGTTGGCAGTGCTGGATAAGCACGTGGTTCCCAGAGTATAACCAACAAAAAGGAAACCCAAGGTGGTTAACCAGTTGGTGAGGTGACATTGATTTCTTTTCTTGTAGACTTCAACCAGGATTTTCAGCTGTTTTTCCAGTTCTGCTGAGCTAAAGGGCTGACACTCCTTTATTTATTAAGTCCAACCTTGAGATATAATATTCTTCTGCTTGTGCCCTTTCACTGAGTCCAGAATGAACCTCATCACCTGAATGTCTTTCTTAAGGGATGCTGCCATACTCCTACCACACTGCCACATGGCCCAAAAGCCTTCTCCATCTGCCTCCTTGCAGCCTTCCAGCACGTTCCCCATACGCCCAAAGTCCATAGGGGATCATATAACTCTCCGCCTTCAACCTTCTGCAACCTCCCTTTATTGACGGGCAGAAGGGCAAATCTTCACAATGGCCCATTGCCCTGCCTGACCTGGCCGCTGCCTCCGGCCTCACCTGACGCCACTGTTTGCCTCGCTTACACGACTCCAGTCTCATCGGACTCCGTTTAGTGAAATGGATTCGCCAAGCTACTTGCTGCTTTGGGCCTTGGCACATTCTGCTGCCCCTTTGCCTTCATGTCTTGGCTTCTATGTCACTTCTTCAAAGAAGCTTCTCTTATATCACCCCCTCTCCCCCAAATAAGTTAAGCTCTCCCTTTTTTAATTGAAAATTTTGAGATAGTTGTAGATTCACATGCAGTCATAGGAAATAATACAGAGAGATCTCTTTTACAGTTTGCCTAATTTCCTCCAATGGTAACATTTTGCAAAATTATACTACAGTATCACAACCAGGATATCGACATTGATGCAACGCACTAATTTTATTCAGATTTCCCCAGTTATACCTGTACTTGTGTGTACTGCGCTCTATACATTTTTGCCATCTGTGTAGGCTCATGCATCCACCGCCACAGTCAAGATACTGACAGCTTCGTCTTCCTGTGACCCTTAATATCACTAGCACCTCAGTCACATGTCTGCTAATTGGAGGGAGGTCAAAAGAAGTCACTGGACTGCAAGGTCTCTCCTCACCTGATTTTTTACAGACCTAAAATTCTACAATTAAAAAGTTATTTCTGGCCAGGCATGGTGGCTCATGCCTGTAATCCTAGCACACTGGGAGGCTGCTCAAGGTCAGGAGTTCAAAACCAGCCTGAGCAAGAGCGAGACCCAAGTAAAAATATAGAGAAAAAATTAGCCGGGCATGGTGGCGCATGGCTGTAGTCACAGCTACTCAGGAGGCTGAGGCCGAAGGATTGCTTGAGCCTAGGAGATTGAGGTTGCTGTGAGCTAGGCTGATGCCATGGCATTCTAGCCTGGGCAACAGAGTGAGACTCTGTCTCAAAAAAAAAAAAAAAAGTTATTTATTTAAGTTGGTCATTGTACCCCTGGAAAGGTATTCTTAAAACATAAATATTTCCAGATGAATGATATATTAGGGTACTTACAGTATTAATACCTTAGTATTAAATGCCAGGTTTTAGAGACTAACCTGGGTGGAAATCCTATAGTACATAATGTCTAATGGCAGGACTAGACCTATTATTTATTTGCTGTGATTTGAAAGTGCCAGTAAAAGGGCACGATGCATTAATTATTTTCCTACTGCACAAGCATCTCAGACTCTACCTTTAGTAGAATTTTTTTGAATTGATTAGATTTGAATTCAGAACTGCCCTACTTGAGGGCTCATTTTATTTAAAAAAGCAAATATTTTCTCATGAGAGGTTTAAGAGGTTAAGTTAAGCACCCTTTGAAGAAATTAACTTTGAACCAATTTCTTCCTAACAAGAATCAAGGAGCAGTGTGAAAACATGAAAGTATAAGTTCCCTTGGTCTCTACATTTCTCTGAAGGCCTTAATGACATAAAAATCCCTGTGGTTGGGCTGACTTCGCCTGGGTGGGCATCTGAATGGAAAAGGAGGGGCTTTCCATCTAAGGGGAGACATGAAGTGCAAGTATTTGAGGGGGACTCAGAAGGGAAGGTCGTTATTTGGCTGAGGAAAGGCCGTTTTCGTTGCTGTGTATTCCAGAAGACCAGCAAGCTGTTAACAAACTTCTAATGCGAAATCAGTAGGTGAAGTTCTCAAAGCAGCCATCAGATGGCACTGTTGGTCAAATTACTGAAGTAAATTTGTTTGCTGGACAGGAACTTTGCAGCTGGGAGGATATTGGAGGTCCTGTAGTCCAGCCCTTTTATTTCACAGCCAAGGAACTTCAGCCGGAGTGAAGTCTAAAGTCTTGCCTAAAGCCACATAGCAAGTTAGTAGCAGAACTGGGATTCCTGCAATCTCTTGACATGAAATCCCATGAAATCGCTATGATAGCAATCTGAATGAAGTATCCCTCACCCCCAAAAAAGAAACAAAATAAGGGATAGAAAACACAAAAGGAGTTGCCATTTGAGTAATCGAATGGCTGTTTGAGAGTACAAAGTCTCCCAGGCTAAAGCTTGAGCCTCGAGCAGATTTTTGGTCAACTATCAGGCAGTCACATTTACCATGGGCCCATTTGCTCTAAAACAAAACAAAACAAAACAAAACAAAACAAAACAAAAAGAGCAGAGGTGGGGCTGGAAGAGGGATGGGGTGGAGCAGGGATGAGGAAAACCAAAGGGAGATCGCTAGAGGAGGCAAGCTTTGAATGAGGAATAGGAAGATGCAAAAACTAGCTCACCACTTCAGCAGGGCGGGCCCTCTGCACAACCTAGTCCCTCGCATGCGCAGTTCACAGAAGGGTTCCTGCTCCTATGAGAATCTAATGGGCCGCTGATCTGACAGGAGGCGGAGCTCAGGCAGTGATGCGAGGGAAGGAGGGTGGCTGTAAATGCAAACGAAGCTTTGCTGCTTGACGGCTGGCTTGCCTGCTGCTCACCTCCTGCTGTGTGGCCTGGCCCCTAACAGGCCACAGACTGGTACAGTCTGAAGCCCAGGGGCCGGGGATGCAGCCTTGGCTGATACATGATTTGCAAATATTTTCTTCCATCTCATAGGTTGTCCTTTTATTTTCCTGATGGTGTCCTTTGAAGCACACAAGTTCGAGATTTTGATGAAGTCCAATTGATCAATTTTTTTGTTGCTTATTCGTTTCATTTCCTAAGATGCTTTTGCCAAATCCATGGTTATGAAGATTTACACCTATGTCTTTTTCTAAGAGTTTTATAGTTTTTGCTCTTCCATTTAGGCAAGTTGATCTATTTTGAGTTAATTTTTGTACGTGCTGTGAGGTAAGGGTCCAGCTTCCGTCTTTTGAGTCCGTATATCCAGTTGTTCAGGCACCACTTGTTGAAAGGACTAGTCTGTCCCCGCTGAATGGTCCTGGCACCCTTTTTGAAAATCAGTTGACCACAGACATATGGACTTATTTCTAGACTCTGTCCTATTCAATTGATCTATGTGGCTATTCTTATACCAGCACTATACTATTTTGATTACTGTTGCTTTGTAGTAAGTTTTGAAATCAGGCAGTGTGAATCCTCTTTATTTTTTTCCAGCACTGTTTTTGGCTGTTCTGGGTGCCTTGAAATTCCATATGGATTTTAGAATCAGGTTGTTAATTTGTACAAGGAAGTCAGCAGGGATCGTGGTAGGGATCATGTCGAATCTGTAGATCAGCTGGGAGCTACTGCTCTCTTAACAATGATAAGTCTTCTGATCCATGCACATGGGATCTTTGTCTATTTATTTCCCATCTTTCATTTCTTTCAACAATGTTTATAGTTTTCAGAGTATAAGTTTTACACTTTCAAAAACTTTTCTTCTAAGTATTTTATTCTTTTTGGTGCTACTGGGGATAGAATTGTTCCCTAATCTCATTTTTGGATTGTTCATTACAAATATATAGAAATACAGTTGATTTTTGCATACTGGTCTTATATCCTGCCACCTTGCTGGACTCATTTATTAGTCTAAAGTTCAAAGCCTTGAAATGAAAAAGCACACGGTGGTCCAGCAGAATGAAGAGTGCACTGGTGTCACTTGAACAAAGAGCGAGGAGGGAAAGAGGGCAGAGCAGGAACACCAGATACAAGCCTGGAAAGATGGGTGGCATCAGGTTCAGAAGAACCTCAGATGCCATACTCAGGAGCTTGGCTTTTGTCCCATGGACCATAAGGAATTGCTTTTAAGAAGAGGAATTGTTTGAGACATCTAATTCTGGCTATAGTGTGAAAGACAGATGGAAAGGATCGAGGGACAAGGATACCAATATAGAGGTTGTGTCTTTATAGCTCCAGAGCTTAGTGCAGAGAGAGAGGGAGATGGAGAGAGAGAGAGGGAGGGAGAGGGGGAGGAGAGAGGGAGAGAGGGAGAGAGGGAGAGAGGGAGAGAGGGAGAGAGGGAGAGAGAGAGAGAGAGAGAGAGAGAAAGTCAATGAATGTCTGTAAATGAATCATTGAAGAAATAACCATAAAATGGGCCTGCATGTAGCAAGGACCATAATAGAAGCACTGCATGCCATGGGAGGCCACTGGCATAAGTAAGAGATGACCCAGGAAACTGGCAGGGAGAGGAAAGATGGGGCATAAAAATTTAAGAGACATTCTGAAGTAAAATCGATGGGGCTATGTACTTAATTGCATATAGTGGTTGAAGGAAAGGAATGAGTAAATTAGGCTTAGGTTTGGCTGACAGTGACCTCCAAAATTAGACTTAAAATAGAGAGTCTAGGTAGCAGTCCAGAGCTAGTACGTCAGGGACCTAGGTTCCTTCTATTCTGTTCGACATCCTCAACACATGGCTTTATGATATGGCCCAAGATGGCTGCTCCAGTGCCTGTGTCACACCTGCATCATAGTCAACGGATGGCAGGAGAGGGGCCAGAGAGGGTTTTCCCTTACATAACATTGGTCATTATTTAATCACATCTAATGGAAAGGCAGACTGGGAGATATGTTTGTTCTGGGCATCCAACTGATCAGCTAAAATTTGGAAGAGCTGGGCACAGTGGCACATGCCTGTAATCCCAGCTACTCAGAAGGCTGAGGCTGGAGGATCGCTTGAGTCCAGGAATTGGAGCCCAGACTGGGCAACATAGCAAGACCCCATTTCTGGAAAAAATATTGGAAGATGTATGGCTAGGAAATAAGGTAGAAAGGAAATTGGGATATAACTCACCTCTACGGGGTCAAGAATTCTGAAAGAAAAGAAAGGAAAGAAAGAAAGAGAGAGAGAGAGAGGAATGACTCTCATCACATCTGTTGGGTAGATATGAATGCAGAAAGAGGGAAGAGGGTTTTAGGAAGCTTTTAGGAGGCCACAGAGTAAAGAATAATAAGATTTGATGTGGAGCACACACATTTGGGGGCCCTACGGATGCTGAGGTGGAGGACACCAGTAGGCATTTGGAAATACAGGTAGAGTTGGGTCCTTCCCTTCCTTAGGCCATGCTCCTTGAGTGTGGAGACTCTTCTTTATTTATCATTTCAGGTTTTGTAAAGGTCTCCAGATTGAATAAACATAGCAGGAAATTAAGAAGCTGGAGGGGGAGAGGGCTAGGGACCAATTTTTTAAAAAAAATCAATGGGAGGGCTACAGCACCCAGCCACTGTTCAGATTGGAAAAAGCATTTCACAGACAACTTTGGACAGGAAGGCATCCTTGTATACAATTCTCTCAGAACCCACTAACATATTAATAAATACACAAACTTATATCTAGTACAGAGCAGAGGAAAGTGATGCTAAAATGAGCTGTTATGTTTTAGGGGTCTAGGGTGAGGTGTGAGGGAGGAGAGGAGATCTGGGAGATTTATGGCTCCAGGGAGGCTTGTTGAAGGTGCCCTGCTTAGGGTCACCCGACCAGGCAATGCCACAGCCACAGATGGACCGCAGCTCTCCGGACTCCCAGGCTGAGGAGCCACCCTTGCACCTGCAGTTAATAAGCCGACCTGTCAAGGGGTTGTGGGAGCCCGGTAGTCTCCACGTCCTCGGGCTGTGAGAGTTGCCGCCAAGGATCTACATGATTTAATCCAGTTTTACGAAACGGGTTTTACAGTGAGTAATTAAGGTGCAGTAAAGGAATTAATCACTAATGAGTCATTAACTCTGCCCACTATGGTTCAGTTAACAAGCTGAGACCCGATTATGAGAGCTGGTCCTCAAGAGGGCGGTCACGGCCACAGAGCGCCCAGTGGGCCTGCGGAAGGGTCAGGTGCGCCCGCCTGGCGCCGCGGAGCCTCACCTTTCCCAGGCCGGTTAGAACGCGCCTGAGCAGGAGGAGGTGCTGGCTTTTAATTACATACTGTTATCTTCCTTGAAAGTCCCTGCGCGCCTCCTGGAGGCTTGGATTTCTCATAATATAATAGGATTCTGTTGGTGAAGCCGGGCGTGGTGGCTCACGCCTACCTGTAATCCCAGCACTTTGGGAGGCTGAGGCAGGAGGACCACTGGAGCCCAAGCGTTGGGGTTGCAGTGAGCTATGACCACATCAGTGCACGCTAACCCAGGCAACACAGAGGGACTCGGTCTCGAAAAATAAAATGAAAATCTGCAAAATCTATTGGTGATAAAGAGCCCTTAGAACAGAGCTGGAGACGCGGACTGAGAGGCAGGGAGTGGGGTTAGGGGTCTGTGGTGGGAGGTGGCGGGGGGGCAGGGGGTGGGTGGGGCGAGCGTCACATCAAGTGTTAAAGCCACCAGGGCTCCTGGGTCCGCACCGCGGCTGTGCTCCCTGTACGCTGCCCGCGGGAAGAGCGCGGGCTCTTGGGAAGCTCAGTCGGGGGTCCTGGGCTGTCCCCGCCCCCGCCTCCTGCAGGTAGGCTCGGTCGGTCGGTGGGTCCAGGTAGAGACTTACCCGATTTACCCGTGAATTTGACGGAGAGAGGAGGGACTGGCACTCCCTCTGTCCGCTCACCATACTCCGTCTAGATTAACAGGTGGGGGAACGGCAAGGATTGTCATCCCACGTTTGACATTTCCCACCTCCTCATATATTTAATGCACGCTTAAGATAAACACAGCAGAGCCGTCCCAGTTCAGTCGCCTGCCCCTCCCGCGGGGTCTCTCCCGGTCCCCTTTCTGTCCCACCCACACCAGCCCCAATCGCCCTCCTGGGCAGCGCAGGTGGAAGCTGGGGCTCGCGGGGGACAGAACCGGTCTCACAAAGCGGGAAGCGCGCGAGGGATGGACCGGCCCAGGGCCGCAGCGCGGAACCCCAGCACACGCAGCGAGGGGGCCTCCGCGGTCCTGCCGCTGCTGCCTGGACCCCGTGGCTCTGAGACAGGCACAGGGAGAGACCAAGCCCGCAGTCCCAGGCATCCACGCAGGAGAGAAACTGGGCAGCGGGTATCGCCGACAGAAGCCGGGAGCCGCGGCCCGCAGTGTGGACACGCTGCACTCGCGCGCCGAAAGAGATTCTTCCAGGAAGAGAACAAAGGAAAAACTTAAAACACCCCAAGCACGGTAGAGGGGGCTGATGGTGGCCAGGGTAGCGAGGGGACGTGCGCTCCGCTGGGCTCTGGCGCTCTGGGGCAGCGGAGGGTCCAGGCGGCGCACGCTGCAGTCCGCGCCCCGCCCGCGCCTGCCTGACTCCGCCCTCCTCTCGGCGCGGTCCAATCCGACGCGTCCTTTCTCGCCCCGCCCCCGCGATCAGAGAGCCCCGCCCAGGCCCCGCCTAACCGGGGTTCCGAGAGTCGGAGAGGATCAGATCTGCTGATCCACCTGCGTGGCTCCGAAAGCCCCGCAGAGCAGACGTCACCTGGGGGGGGGCGCGAGGAGGGAGGGGCTCCTAGGCCGCCCTCTTAGAGTGGCTGTAGCCAGTTGGCCGAAATCAAGGCCTGCCTCGATCTAGGCCTCTGCTTGGAACAGCAGAGGCTTTTCCTTTCCGAACCTCGTGACCAAGTGGTTTCTTGTTTCTCTTTGGTGGACATCACTGGCGTTGCCTGAACCAGACCTGTAGCTTCATTATGGAAGATTCAAGAACCACTGAAAGTGATTGTTGGGAAAGCGATGCAGGCTTACCTTTTCCGAGGGGTTCCTGAAAGACTCAAATCCGCCTTAAACCGGAGCGAGCAGTCTAGTTTTCCGGAGCCCGTGCCCCTATCTTGGCCTGCGCCTCTGCAAAGCGTTTTCTGTAGCTATGAGCTTGCGCAGCGGCCCCAGGTGTTTCAGAGTCTTCTGGGGCTTAATGATCTTTATTACAAGATGCTTTCACCTCCAGCTTGAGTTAAGTCCTGGATCCCAGCTCCACCTGCACCCCTACTCCTGGAGCTGGCAATGAATCTCCCATTCTTACAGCTGCCCTGTGGGGGAGAAGGAGGGAGAGGGGGTTCCCTGGGGCTGGGGCTGTGTCCAGACCTCCCCAAGAGGCCCAGGGCCGCTAGCACCCACCCTTCAGGATCTCAGTTACCAATATAGCCTAATGAGCTGTTCTTTGGGGTTGAAATAAGGAGCACTTACTCAGCAAGGTTCCCTGACACATGCACTATTACGGTGAAACTGACCGCCACTTCTGGTCGTTTCAGGTCCAACACTTAGAATCAGTATAAACTGGGGTAGCCTCTCTTTCCTGTTTTTCCATTTATGAAATGGGGCTAATTGTATCTTCCTGGTGAAATTGTTGTCAGGCTTAACTGAGTCAGTAGATGTAAAACCTTAGAAGAGTGCTGGTACATAGCAAGCCTTCAATGATCATTAGCTATTAGTATTTTTATGATCATTTTCCAAGGACTTGTGTTTGAAACTTGAGTGTGGCTCACTCTGTTGGTGCCTAGAGAGACGGTTAAGAAGAACATCCATTCTCAGACAAAACTAAATAGTAGAAGAGGAAGGGGGAGTGGCAGGAAAACCACGTAAAGAAGAATAGAAAAACAGCAGAGAGGAGACAAAATGAATAATCGTGGCAATGATCTAAGGGAAGTGAAGAAGATGCCGATGGCCCCAGGACTGTGGCAGGCAGGAGGGCGGAGCAGGAGTGGTACTCACTGCGGGGCTAGTGAAGTTGGGATTCTCCGAATGAATCATCCCTATTAAAACAAGGGCTTTAAAGAATGAAATGGAAGGTAGGCCAAATGGAAACAAATGTACATAAATATTTGTCCTGTGTTTGCTTATATTTTTCTGGCCAGGTGGTGATATCACTTGGGCTACTCCATCCATTTCTCAACGGAGACATCCTTGTGGGGGAAGGTGCAGATGTTACTCCCCACCTCTTGGGGCAAATAACCTATTTAGTAAATCCTTACTGACCAGCCTACTGTGTGGAGGAAACCAGATGGAGGTCTAGGGACACACAGCCCTAGTGAAGCCAGAGCCTCTTGGGACCGGCGGGGCCAGAACTGGGTCCTGCCACGACTTCCTGTACCCTCAGCCCTGGGGAAGTCGCGCTTTACCCAAGTAGGTTTCGGAACTGGTGAGCAGCCAGGGACTGTTTCACGGAGTAACCGGGATTACAATACCTATTGCCTCTGCCAGGTCGTTGATAGTTTACACAAAGCCTTTACAGATTATTTTATTGCACGTTTCCCACCTTCGAGCAAAATAGGGTTTATTTCGATGAGGAAAAGGGACTGAGGAGCTTCACTAATATGCTAAGGACCGACAGACAGTAGCCGGCTGACGCTAAGGCTCCGGGCGCATAGGAAGCCCCCCTTCCGCCCCCCGCCCCCACCTGTGCGCCGGGAACCCAGGTTGTGCTTGCGGTGGCTCAGCTCCAGGGTCAGCGGGGAGCACCGCGGCCACTCAGGCGCGGGGCCTGGATGCTCTGGGACGCCGCGGGACCCCGCGAGCTTCTGAAGCCGTCAGGGGCTTCGGGATTTTTTCCTCGTCCTAGAACCGGCGTCAAAGAACCGACGATACTGTCCACGACCCGCGGGTCGGGATGGGCGGCACACAGCCGTCCAGGACGCCGTCGCCGAGCGCGGCCGCTAACGGGACGCGCGCTGAACAGAACTCTGGGTTGGGGGGTGCGGAGAGAGCTGGGGGGGCGGGGAGAGACTTGAAGCTACAAAAAGGAAAAGAGTCTGTCTCAGTTCTTGTAGGACTAATGTCATCAGCCCTGGGTGGCAGGGACTGCCACCCAGCCCTTGGGCCTGGGCGGCCT
This sequence comes from Microcebus murinus, assembly GCF_040939455.1. Lineage (NCBI taxonomy): Eukaryota > Metazoa > Chordata > Mammalia > Primates > Cheirogaleidae > Microcebus > Microcebus murinus. Next base: position 15,263,393 of record NC_134120.1, on the reverse strand, counting down.
GGAAAGAGGGGAGCGGGGACACTCCGCCCTAGCCCTGTGGAAGGTGGTGTGGGGTCAATACTTCCAAGTAGCAATCGCCACTGGGCTATCAGGGGACCGGAACTGGGAAGGCGCCAGCAGCTGAGCCTCAGGGCCCCACACACCCGGGACCCCACACGCAGGCGCCCGCACTCGCTAGGGAAGGGCGCCTCTGGTCCAGGGGCTGCAGCGTCCCGCATGGGGACGATTCTCTGCTGCAGCAAAGTCTCCCCAGAATTTGCACGAGGGAGCCCCGAGTTTGCGCAGTCCTCCGCTTGCTTTTCCTGACCCAGCCAGTCCATCGCCGCGCCCCCACATCCACCCCCCGCCATCCCCCGCTCCCCGCCCCGTCGGGGCGCGCTTAAACAGGGTCAAAACCAAAACAAACAAATCTTTTAATTCTCCTTTGAAATACTTTGAAACTACTTATACAAAAGTTCCTCAAATTCTATTTTTCCGCGTCTCCTTCCGCCTTGTTATTGTTAGCTGGGGGCTCCAAGCCGCCTGGGAACGGTCAAGTTCAGGAGCTTTGGCCGCTTTGGCCCCAGCGCCCGCGGGGATGGGAGCGGCGCGGCCAGCCGGAGCCGGGAGCCGCTTCCCCGCCAGCTGCGGGGCTGGTGGCTGAGGGGACAGTGGGGTGGCCAGGAGCCTCCGCAGGCCTGAGGGTTGGCCTTCCCCCTCGTGCGACAGGCACAGGTGCGCGTCCCTGACGGAGGCCTGGCCGCGGCTTGCAGGCGGGACGGGAAGAGAGTGGCCGCGTGGGGGGCCCCGGGAGCGAGGGCGAGGGTACGACGCGCGCGGCCCGGGTCGGCTCCCAGGACGTTCCCCAGCGCCCCTAGAGGGCCTGCCACGGCTTCCCGATGGCCTGGATGTGCTCCTTGGCTTTCAGGCGCAGCGCCGCGATGCTGCTATTGCGCGGGTCCGCCTCGTCCAGCGGGAACTTGTCCCCGAAGCCGGGCCCGCACGGGTAGGCGGGCGGCGGCGGCCCGAGAGGCTGCAGGCCGGGGCCCAGCGGCGGGGAGTTCAGGAAGGGCGGCGGCGGCGGCGTGTAGCTGGCGGGCAGGCTCTGCGCCGGCGGCCCGAAGCCCGGCAGGCTCTGCAGCGCCGTGGCGCCCCCGCCCGGCAGCGGCGGCCCGAGCCACGACTCGAGCGGCAGCGCACCCCCCGCCGGCCCGCCGCCACTGCCCGGGCCAGCCCCGAGGGGCGCCAGAGTCGTCGAGGGTGGGGAGCAGCTGAAGGAGAGGAGGGGCGAGTCCTGTAGCTTCATGGAGGACACTTCCAGCTTCTCCTGCCGCCGCCACTTGGCCCGTCGGTTCTGGAACCACACCTGCAGGAGGGAGCAGAGCGGCGTCGGGCAGCAGCGGAGGCTTGGGTCACGTCACCGTCCTGCTCCAGCGCAGCCCGGCTGGCTTGACTCCCCCACCCCCCAAATAAACCGAGGCTCGACTATTCTGCACCTACCGAACAGAGCTGCCAATCTTCCTTCCACCCTTGAATTCTTTCTTTTCCATCCTGTTTTTTGCTTTTTGTCGCTACCCCCCCTCCTTTTTTTTTTCTTGCCTCCTCTGAATCTCTTTGTCCTATCCTAGTCCTCCGTGGCATTCTCACCCTTTTCTCTGTTTATCTCACCCCTGGCTGTGGTTGTATCTGTTTCCAACTCCTGGTACAGAGCAGGTGCTCAGAAAAAAAGTGAATTTAACTCTGCAATTGGACCGTAGGACTTTGCAACCAGATCTCATCAAATTTCTATGACCTGTTAGTTGGCAGCCCTCCTGACACTCCGTTTAGACTTTGCTTTCTGTCTGCATTGAATAGCTCTTGAACGCTGCTTCTGGTCTCAGACTTTATGTGCTTTACCTAGCCTTTATCTTTATTATAAACAGAGGTATAAATAAATACTGCTAAGTAGAGTAACTTGCAGAGTTGGATGTTAAAATACAGCTATTTACACGGATTACTGGTTATGGATAGCAAGGTAGAACGAGTGGGCTTATTTTACCCCAAGCATATTTGAATTGCTGCTTTAATAAGATTTTTATTTCACTGATATCTGTTTAGTATTTCCAATATTTCTTATAAATGACTTTCAAAGATTACAATTGTTCAAGTTTATTAGATCTACTTTTACTTTACGGAGTTAGTTTTGACATTACCCTCGCATGTTACTAGCTCAATGACAAGTTTTCTTCTTCTTCTTCTTTACATATAGAAAGTCCTTGCCAAGAGTGATTTCAAGTCTGATTTCTTCCAATGAACCTTCATTACTGATTTGATAAAAGCACCAGAAAGGGTGTGATTAATGTTTCACCACCAAGTTCCACCCTCGCAAGCAGAACAGAGAGAACCAAGTTAGTTTGGTGGAGAATACAAAAGAAGGTTGGTGAGACTAGTGGCATCAGTGCTATATTATGAAGGGAAGTGGGGAAACCAGTTGCAACCTCAGAGGGGAGAAAGCAGTTTTGAGCCAATAATGGAGGCGGGGCAGGGGGAGAGCTCCTAGGGAAAACAGCACCCTAGCACCTGAGCAGAGCAGGGCAAGTGTGGGAGGGGCTGGAATTTGGGAGAAAAAGAGAAACACCAAAAATGTAAGCACCCCGTCCCTTCACAAGATATGTTCATCTGCATATCTAAGGCCCTGAGTCTCCCATAAGTATTAGATATTTGCCAACAACAGTGAAAAGAGCAACACTGGCGTGGGAAGGGCTCTGGTCCTACTGCCTCCTCGGCTTCCCTGCCTGTTCTACTCCAACCACGGGCTCCCACCCTCCCCATCAGCTATAGCCTTCAGATCCAGGATCCAGCGTCTCACACCTAAGGATTGGGACAGTCTATTACAGGGATCTACTGCTGTCCTCAACATGGGAGGAGACCCTGCCTCATAGCCCCATCATCTGATTACATCATAGTCATGTGTTAAGAACAGCCATAGGCTGGGTGCTGTGCTGGCCCTGTGGTCACAGAGAAGTCACGGACACTGTTCTCAAGAACCTCACAACTTAGAGGAGAAGCCAAAACAGCTGAACGAGTAAAGAGGGTGGGTTCAGTATGAAGGGTGTCTGCTTTGCCTGGATTCTGTAGGGCCCTGGGAGGCTTTGCCTCTCCTCTTTATCTTTCTCTCTCCCTACTGCACCCTTCCTCCCTTGAAAGCAGGCGCTAAAATTTCCACCCCTTCAATGAAATCACTGCAGCTTTACTGCCCCAAATTAGGAGAAACTGTACTGTCCCTGCTAGGTCCTGAGTCAAATTAGGCAACTATTTTTCAAAACCATAACTTTTACTCATTACTTTCAACCCCTAAACTAAACAGAAAAGACAAACGGCAGGAGCTTCTCCCCTTTTACTTTTAAGACATGGCTAAAAGGCCCCAAACACCTGAGTATCCTCGTTTTCTGGAAATCTAACCTATTACACACACACAAAAATCCCATCTTAGTCCCACTGCCTTTCACATGCAGTGAAATTTGTTCCCAATGTCTCTCCTTCAGGCCTCTGTAAACTTTCCCAATTTGGAAATCCTCCCAGATTTTTCACAGATGACTAGCAAATATTTAAGGCTTTCAAATATTTTAATGATCAGGGATTAAAGATAATTCAGCTTTAATTAAAGCGAAAACCCCTTTACGATAAAAAAGAAAAGGCCTCTGCAGCGCGAAGTTTGGTTGGATGTGCACCAGAGAAGGAAAAGTCAGTCTCTTAAACAAATCCACCAAAAGTTTCAACGGCGAGGTACCCAGGCCCCTCGCAAGGAGACGGGGTTTTCGTCCTGAACACAGTGTGCGCAGCTAGTGACGAGGGCGGCATTTGGGGCCCCAATGTGGTTGCCCCCAGCCGCTGCCCATGCTCTCTTTCCACTCAGCACCCTCCCCCAAGCCCCATCCTGGCCGCATCTTAGGAACTGCCACCAGGTCATCTCGCAAGCCATTCCCAACTCCACTTTTTAGTTTAGAAGAGGATGCCGCCCCAAAGGACAAATGATGCTACTCACTGGAACAAACAGCCTGAAGGGTGGTGCATGGGGGACATCGAAGGTCTGTGACGCTCCTTTGGGGCTCGGAGCGTGCCAAGTAAAGGAAGTACCATAATAAATGCGTGGACGCCCGGGAATTTGGGGGAGCACTGGCTGCAGTTTGGGCCTCAGGCCCTCCCGGTTCCCCGTCCCTCCTCTGGGCGCTTTACCTGGACCCGGACCTCCGGTAGGTTGACCTTGCCAGCCAGCTCCTCGCGGCTGTACACGTCGGGGTAGTGGGACTTCTCGAACGCGCGCTCCAGCTCGTGCAGCTGGTACGTGGTGAAAGTCGTGCGGTTCCTCCGGTGCTTTTTCTTGGGCTGCTCCTCCTCCGACAGCTTTGTGTCGCTGGTGGCTGGCCCAACGGGCAGCCCTGGGCTCGGCCGGGCTTCCCCGGGCTCCTTGGGGCAGTAGGGGCGAGGGGCTGGGGCGACAAGGCCGGGAAGGGTCAGAGACACTCCCCGCAGCATCCTGTGGCCTAATCCGCCTTGGCGCTGGCCAGCATGCTCTGAGGTGGCCGGGGGCGGGGTGGGGGCGGGGTGGTGGTGAGGGCTGCTATGGGCCCCTACGTTTTTTGCTAATGCAAGTTGGAAGCCCCCGCCATGGACAGCCCCCAAACCCGCACCAAGGTGCCTTAAGAAAAGTTAAGTGAGGGGCGCCCTCTTGCAGAGCTCCTAAACTTGGGCGCCCAGAGGGCCAGGCAGCAGCCCAGTGCGCACTCACCTTCGTACTCCGGGGCGGGCGCTGGGGCCGGTGGCGGGGAGGGCTCGGCGCCTCCACCGGGCGCCTTGGGGCAGGCGGGCCGCGCACCCAGCCTCCTATCCCGCTCCTTCGCGCCCCGGGAGACCCGCTCCGCCGGAAAGGTGCCTAGGATCCCGTCGTCCTTGGTGAAGCCCAGGATGGCCTCGATGCTGTGCAGCCGCGAGGTGCTCGCGCCCGGGCTGCGGAGCATGTGGCCGGCGAGCGAGAAGCTCCCGTCGGCCATGGCGGGCGCGCAGCCCGGCAGGTGCATGGGGAGCGCCGGGCGGCGGGAGGGCGCTTTGGAGGCCGAGAGAAGAAGCTCGAAGTGGGCTGTTCCCAAGTGGCGCCCTGCACTCGACGGGGCCCGAGCCTAGGTCAAGCTCGCAAGCGACGCCTGACCGGGCTGCGCACGCTGGGGTGGGCAAGCGCTCCGCTCCGGGTCCCTGGAGGAGTCAGCGGTTCGGACTCGGGTGGCTGGGGCTCCGGGCGCTAAAGGCGGGGAGCCCGCTGGCCCCCGGCTCCTCCCCTCTCGCGGAGGACCCAGCCCTGCTTCCAGCCCCTCCCCCAACAGAGGGGCGGGGTCTTTCCCCAGCCAGCCCAGGGGTCCTCGCCCAGTGACCCCCGGCGGCTCTCGGAACATTCCCCTCCCACCTCTCGATCCCTTTTAACCACTACCAGCACGCTCTAGGGACCAGCGCTGGGATGTTGACAGACCCAGGACCTCGATCGCGCCCTCTACCCCCAGTCCTGCCTCACTGGGGTCCACGCCTTAGGGCTCGCCTCTCCCCTTGGGCTTGCCTCCCCCCATTCGTGCTTACCCCTAACGCAGACTCACCTGCTTCCTGGGACTCACCTACCGCCACGAGCTTTTCCCCCACTCCCCGCACACACACCCTCGCTCACTTCCCCGCTGGGCTGCCCCTGGCCAGGCGCCCCTAGAAGCGCCCAGACCCAGCGAAGGCTCCCCAGCTCTGGGGCGTTGGAAGCAGTCCTCATTCCTCCCAGTTTGAATTTCCCCCCCTCTTCCAATCCTCCCCACCCCCGCACTCCGCTCTCACCTCTGTGGTCCGAAATCCTGGACGTCGCGCACAGTTTGTCAGTATATACCTGTTTTAACGGCTCCTCCTTGTCCCCTCCGACTTGAGGGCAGCCTCCCTCACTCCAGCGCCCGCCCCTGGAGGCCACGGGCCACTCGTGCGCGCAGGTCCGGTGACCTCCAGTGCCCGATCGCCCTGCGGGAGGCTGGGCTGCCCGAGTCGGACCCGCTGCCCTAGCCCCGCAGGAGCCCCGCGTGGCGTTAGTCCCTCTCTCGGTCTCACGGCCCTGGAAGGACACGGTCCTTTACTGATGTGCGGCGCCGCCTCGCTCCCCACCCCGCACTTCTCCAGGCGGCGGCGAAGACCCTGCGCGGACGACTGGGGACCGACCTTCGCCCGGGGAGGGGGGCTCGCGCTCCCGAAGGGTTACAGGTGTAATCCGCCTGCGTTTCTTTCCCTTTGGGGCCCCTGGAGGCTTCCGTGGCCCAGAGCGACTCAGTCTTGCGGAAGGATGATTTGTGAGTGTGAGTGTGTCTCACGGCCCGCGGTGGCACCGTGAACCCTGCGCCCCTCAAATCCGAGCCAAGACCCGCGGCGGACGCCCAGCCTTCACTGAACTGCTGGCCAGGAACGTGAATTAAAACGCTTCCCTAAGAGCCCGAGGACCTAGAGGACCACATTCCTAAAATCGCAGTGGCGCGCCGATCTCCAAGGCAGCGGCGTCTTTATCTCCACCTTTCGTTTCTCGCATTCAGACCAGCGTCCCCTCCGAGGGCCCAGCGCTGCCGAGGGCGACGTCGCGGGCGTCAGACAACAAAGGGAGCTCAACGTCCAGGCCGGGAGACAAGTCGAGGGAATAAGCAAGGGAAAAGCACACATCCTCGGATTTTCCACCTTTAAATTGGTGTTAGAAAGACATTTACAAAGGACAAGTGAATACATTAAGGGTCGTTAAATGGTTAATTCTCCGTGATGGAGGGGTTCATTACACTAATGGCTCCATCTTTAATAAAACTATGAAAAGGTAAACTAAAATAGCAAGCACGTAAGTTTGCAATAGAGATCGAGCTGATTCAAGTCAGACATTATTTTTAAGAAAAAGCTACATTAATGAAAAGTAACAGCAGTTTATAGTTTTCAGAATCCCTTCACGTTCTTCTTATCCTCTGATTCTAACCACCCTGGTGATCAGGTGGTCAGCACAGATGTATTGGTCTCCGTTTTACAGGCGAGGAAACTGAGGCTCAGAGTGGTACAGCTAGAGTGGAGGGGTCCGGGCTAGAACTCAGACCAGCTGACCAGTTGTCCAGTGTTTTCTGCCAGCAGTTCATTGGTAATTTTATTGCGGAGTGTGATCTTTTTGAAAAGAATCGAAGCACATCTTAGCTCTGGCTGTAATCCTGCCCCGAGACTGAATCGTGCATCTCAGGGGCTGAGGTAGAGGCAGTTTAGCTCCCTGAAGAAATGAAGTCAGAGCCTGCAGAGAGTGGCCTTTGGGTGTTGGCGTCCAGGGCGACTTAAGCCCTCAGGAGTTTCCCGGCAGACCAGGCGAAGCCGCTTCCAGCCCTTCCTCCGGCTTTCTAGCCTGTCAAAGGCACTGCACCCCAAAACGCCTAGTGGTACCCGGGCAAGTTCTGTGGTCCAGTTACATACACCAGGTGGCTGAGGTGTGGAGGTGTTGGTGACCAGGGGGCAGCTGTAGGGATAATTAATTGGTACGTGTTGTTTCCCCTCTGACTGAGAATGCTTTTTATGTTAACTTCCCCAATATTAAATTGATCTCTATAATCACCGCCAAACAAAGAGTGGCAGCATTTTCTTAAGCTCCTGCCCACACGCTATTAAGGGGTTTATGGCCTTGTTTTCCAAAGTTAATTCCCTCTGGGACTGCCCAGGTCCTCCTAATAGGTCCAGGTGAGGTTAGCTTTTATTTACTGTTTATTTCAGAGTCTCGGGAGAAAAGCAGAAAAGACTTCAACAGCCACCGGAGAGGGCCCCGGGGAAACAGGGCAAAGCAGGACAAGGGGAGGTTGGGGCTTCCTTTGTGCCGGACATAAAGAGCTAGTCAGGACTATTGTGAGCACCGAGGAGGGTACTCCAAGCAATCAGCTGGGGGTCATTGTTGGGGGCTAATCTACATGTGTATTTCCCAAGAACTCGATTAGGGAAGATGAATGGACTGGGCCATGTCCCTAATTCTTCTAGCAAGAAGCTGCATTTTTCCAGCAGTTATGGCCCATGCATAATCAGGCCCGCTTCAGCAATAGCAAGGAGCCTGGCTTCTGAACTCCACCTCTGTTTAATTCATTAATTCATTAGATGGATCAAAGAAAACTCCCTCCTCCCATCTCCCACCTGCAGGCTGACCTTAGACTGAGCTAAAGCCCCACTAAACTTGGAATGGTTCAGAGACACACGTTTCCAGAAGTGAGGAAGCTATAGTATGAAGCAGCTCCTTTATCTTGGATAAATGCAGGAGGTCCCATTTCTGGGAGTGTTCTAGATGGACTGTTTCACGTCCAACACTCTCAGGAGAAATGGACAGCTATAGGGTGGGTCCCTGTGCATTGGCTGGGGAAGGAGGAGATCCCAGTGACTTACAGCCATTTGGTCACAGCCTCTAGTAATTTCACCTCTCTGCGGTGATTTATGTTTGGGTGGAAAATGTCTACTGAAGGGCCTATAGGAAATCACTTCATAAAGTGTATAAAATCAACTCAATTGTCAACATGTAGGTTATCCCTTTAGCAGATATATTTTAATCCTGGAATAACTCCACCTGTGGCATACCATACTTGGGGACCATGTTCTCCTACTAGCTGATACATGTGCAAGGAAGGCAATTTATCTTTAGTTTTAGCCAGAACGAAACACAACTTATATAATCATTAGACACACACACACAAATACACACAGTGATGTTGAAATTCAACTGTCAAGAGTTAAGGATATACATGATAAGACCTATTATTTATTGAATGCTACCTAAATGCCAGCAGGTATGTGCCATATTCTTTTGAGTACTTTACATGAATTACCTAATTTAGTTCTCATGATAACCCTATGAGGTAGACATTATTATTTTCCCCACTTTACAAATAAGGAAAGTGAGACACAGAGAGGTTAAGCCACTTGTCCAAGGTCACACAGCTGGTTTCAGGTGGAGCCAGGATTTGAACCCAGGTGTTTTCTTCAGGAATGCATCCATCTAACCACCATGTGTGTTCCATTATGGTGTATGTATGCATATATGCACTGTTAATTCTCCAGAGGCTATAAAAGAACTAGCAGATAAATTAAAGCAAGAAAATTTAGGAGTCAAAGATAACAGGAACAATATAGTTCAGAGTAATGTGGCAGTGGGAATGGTATGATTGATAGTTTATAATTTATTAAGTCAGTTACAATGATGACAGATCTACTTACAAAATAAATTAAGTATACCATTCAACTTTCCGAGGATGTCTCATAAAGTTTAGGGAATTCTTCCTGTTCCCAGAGTTCCAAGTCACTCTCAGTAGTTCATGAACAATATATTTCTAAACATCTAAAATATATCTTTAAGCATCTACCTATGATGCTATGAATTCTCCTCTATATTGCATTATGTATTGTACGTCACGGGCAAGTTGCTGACAATAATTGCAAAAAAAAAATCTCTTTAGTACTGAAATGTGTTGTCCAGAGATCAAATGCTTGTTCCTGTCACTATCAGATCTTCCTAATTGTTGAAATTCTTTCCTACTTGAAGCACCACGGAAGGTATATCATAAAAACGTTCTTAGAGGTATTTATAAGAAACCCCATTTTTACAAGTAGGCAACTAATAATGACTATCTTTGGCCACTGTCATAAATATATGACCTTGGCATGGAGGATAAACCCACTTCCTATGTATCAGTTTACTACTCAATATGACAATCTGAGTGTTCTCTAAATTGAAACAAATGTTAATATAAGGGTACTGTAATGAATAATAACCCAGTCTCGTAATTGTGGCCAAAATACCATAAACCAATGAAGAGATGGGCCTCATATAGGCATTTCTGGCTCGACTGAGAGCTCTCTCAGATGAACATACTGGAAGCAAACATTGCATCTCATCACAAGATGAAACGAAGAACAGTTGGGAGCTGTTGTTTTCCAGCAATAATACCTTGTCTGAAAGGCTTCCTTTTATGTAAGAATAGGGGCCACAGCCCTCTGCCCACCATTCAGCAATTAGCAAGAAGTCTGTCCTCCTCTGGCAGTCTTCTTGTCTCCCAATTACAGTATTTTTGGAAACAACACTTAACACTAGTCTCCCGTTTAGTCTCCTGTTATTTCAGAGGGTTATAAGTTGCAGATTTAGAAGGCGAACGTTGGTGATTATCTGTTCTATTATCTCATGTTTAGCTCCCACTTCTACTTGTTAGATGTGAAAATGTGTGGGCCCAGGGAAAGTTAGTGATTTGCCCAAGGGGAGACAGAGCGTTTGTATTAGGGCTTGGACTAGATGCCAGGTCTGGACTCCCAGGCTGTGCACTGCGCCATTCTGGCTTTACCACCGCCATGCTGAGCTCTCAGGCTCATACACTCAGATGTCCCATGCTTGTAGTTAGAGTGAGTGTGCCTGAATTCTAGAGGAATGTATTTGTTGTACAAACACAGTGAAGTTAGTCCCTCATCATTTACCAACCCAGTTATCTTGGTCCTGGGCTTGCTTTCACAACTGATAAAAGTCCAAGTAGCCTCTATGTAAGAGAAAAAATGCCCTGGGAAATAGATTTTGGGCGAGTTTTGGCAAACGACTGATAGTCCTATCCATTAGTGTGCTATTAATAGAAGCAGCCCCCATTGGCTTGTGAGAGCTGTTGGTTAGCATTTTTTTCCCAGCTCTGAGTTCAGTGTTTCGCATCAGCAGCTTGAAATCAGCCATGGTGGGAGTACTTTCACAACACAAATAAGCAAACACTAAAATTCAGGGCATCTCTCTCTCCACTAGTTGTTTTTAAACATTTACTAGCACACCATTGCTCCTACTTCATTAAAGAATGAATACATCAGAAAGTGATTATTATTAAAATTAGGCTGGGCATGGTGGCTCACGCCTGTAATCCCAGCACTTTGGGAAGCCAAGGTGGGAGGATGGCTTGAGGTCAGGAATTTGAGACCAGCTTGAGCAAGAGTAAGACCCTGTCTCTATAAAAAATAGAAAAATTAGCTGGGCATGGTGGTGCATGCCTGTAGTCCCAGCTACTTGGGAGGCTGAGGCAGGAGGATCGCTTGAGCCCATGAGCTTGAGGTTACAGTGAGCTATGATGGCGCCACTGCACTCTAGTGAGGGTGACAGAGCAATACCTGTCTCAAAAAAAAAAAACAAAACCTAAAGGAAAACATGATCTATGGAGTAAGAGAGGCCCACCTTTTTGCTAAAAATGGAAGTTTATATCATTGTCTTAGAATATGTAAATAAAAGAGGGAAATGATTTTTTTTTTGAGTTGTTAAGAGCAAAGCTATATTAAGATAATTCCTCTTTACTTGTTTTCTAATTAAACTAATTGAATTCAGAGTGTCTCGGGGGAAGCACTAAAGACATTTATCTTGAGGGGATGATGGTCTTGAAGCTCACCAATCCTCTTAGAGCGATAAGAAGGCAAAGCCGGGGAGGACCATTTGCAGCAAGCTCCAGCCCAACCCCCACCCAGGGTTTTGTGAGCTCCAGTATTCTTCTCCTCTCTTCTTAAGAGTTATTAGGGAGTCTATTCCATTCACAAGCATGTATTGACCACCTGATGAACCCAGCAAGGCAGCGTTCTATTCGACTAAAAATCTTTTGGTTTCCAGGTGCCCATGACCTCTGGTTTTCACATCCAAGTACTGACCAGGCCCGACCCTGCTTAGCTTCCAAGATCAGACGAGATCAGGCTCGTTCAGGATGGTATGGCCATAGACAACCCCTGGTTTTCTTTCTAGCTCACTGGCTGCTCCTTCTCAGTATCCTCCCTCGTGTCCTTGACCTATCAAAGCTGGACGGCCCAGCCCAGCCCTGGTCCTGCTCTCTGTCTGTGCCCACTGCCTTGACGGCCTCTTCTGCCTCATGTGACCAACCGCCTGTAAGACATCTCTGCTTGCATGAGCACCTCCAGTTTGACATGTTAGGAACAGAATTTCTGAAGAGAATTTCCCTCCTAAACCTGTTCTGCCTTCATTTTCCTCATATCTATAAATGGCTATTTCATCCCTCATGTTTTTTAAGCCCAAAATCCATACATTTCTCTTTCTCTCATCCAGTCTGTAGGAAAATCTAGTTGGCTCTAGCCTCCAAATTATGAACAGGTTCTGATGACTTTTCACCACCCCAGCCACCATTATGTCTCTACAGCGTGACTAGTTCCCCTTTGGTCTCTTCTCATTTGAAACACATTAGATCATGTTCACCATTGTGATAACCCCCACCCCAGCCTTTGCTGTGGCCCCCGTTTCCCTGAAGTCCTTTCGGTTGCTCTCAAGACCCTTCAAGATCTGGTTACACCCGACCTCATCTCATCCTGTTCTCTTTCTTGCTTGATCAGTTCAAGCCACAAGGCCCATCTTGCTGTTTCTGGAACATACCTCAGGGCCTATGCACTGGGTGCTTTTTCTGCCTGGAATGCACTTCCTCCAGGTTTTTGCATGGCTAACCTCATCACCTCCTTTCAAGCCTTTGTTTAAGTGTTGCCTCTGTAAAGCCCAAGGCCTTTGGTCTCCTAAAGGTTCACTGAAAATCACTGACATGAGGCAGATTCATTATTAAAAGAAAAGGCATATAAGTTTATTTAACCTGTATATACCAGAGCCTTCAGAATGAAGGCCCAAACATACAGGGGAAATTGTCCATTTTTATGGTTAGGTTCAACAGTCAGGCCTGTCTGTCTAGATTCTTCTAGGCCTCCGTGAGCATGCATTCCTTCCTTCTGGGTGTGGGGCAGGACCCTCACTGGAATGGGGGTCTTATGACTTAGAGTCCGACAAGGAAGGTCAGATAATTTCTTTATGGCCTGTTTTTACATAGAATAATTTTCGATTTTATGGCTGGCTTTCAGGGGAAAAGGGGCTTCTGGCTTTTATGACCTGCCTTGGGGAAGAGGGATTCTAGTTTCTGTGGCTAGCCTCAGGGGAGAATGGGACTGAGAGGCAAGAAGATAGAAGTCAGAGAAGAACTTTTGCTCCTGAGGCCTTCAATTTGGGGGACTATTTTCAGAGCTCTACACCTCTCAGGGAGGTCTATCCTGATGACCCTATTAACAACTGCACCCTGCCCCACCTGCTGAGAGTCCAGATCACTTTTCTTTACTCTCTACCTTAAAAAAAAATAGTACTTATCACTTTCTAATATGCTATACTATTTATTCATTTTTGGGTTGTTTATTATCTTAATCTTCTACTCCCACTAGTCTGTAAGCTCCATAAGAGCAGTGATTTTGTCTATTTCATTTTTTTGTTTTGTTTTGTTCCATGCATATAAGCCAGAACAGAAAGCCATCATTCCCTTGGTGGCCAAGAGTGTTGGTGGTTGATGGTTCTCTGCAGAGTCCCTGAGTTGCAGAGAGTTGCCCCATCCATGGTCACCTCTTCTCCTGTGGTGGTCCATATCCCATGACTGGCCATCTTGCCTTGATTCGGGACTCTGCAGGGCCATTCCAGCTCCAGAGCTTCTTGAGATGGGCTGAGGCCTCTGTTGCGACTGCATCATAGCTCAGCTTCTCCCTCTACTCAGCCCTGCGTCCCTCTCTCCCTCATAGTAAGCCTCTCCACAGAATCTGAGAGTCAACATTTGTTTCCTGGGAAGTCTGATCTATGACAACTTCTCTTTCAATCCTTTGTTAAGTAAAAGAGAAGGTCACTCTGTCAATGGTCAGTTTCTAACACTTTACTAACATCCTTTTTAACAAAGACTGGGGCCCAGACTCAGCCTTTAGCCTGCAACAATAACCTGCTAGACTTGAAGAAGATTGTTTTGTGCCTATCATATTCATGTTTACAGCTACCATTTCATCAGGACATACTGGCTTTCCATTTATCCTAAAAGTCAAATACATTTAATTTAGAAAAATGATTTGATTCAAAGGGGAATAGTAACTAAACAACAGAATTGGTGATTCATGGATATGATACAAATCATGAAGGTGGTTGGTAAAGAACTAAATTTTGAGAGACAGTATTTCATATTCACTTAGCAAACCACAAGCATTCTCTAGCCTCAGGTGATTCATCTATAAAAGAAGGCTCCTGGTCCCTCTTTCCTGGGAGAATTTGAATATTGCTAAGATAATGCTGCTGCCAGGGAAGTTCTCACCCATGCACAGAAATTTCAGCTTTAAATTTTAGCTTAGGTTTTTACTACATTGGCACTCTCACACTTCCAGAAGCAATAATATCCATAGCTTTGGTAAGAATGATCTCCTGTCTATATCACACATTCAGATAAGCAATTATAGCATAACTCTCTTTTATGGATATAGATTCTATAAATATGCTTGAGATTACCCTCCCTCTCTTCTAATCAAAGTTAACACACTCATTCTTTATTCTTCGAAATGATGACTGGCTGCTTCTTAAAAATAGGAGGTTAACATATTCAATTTTATGAGTTTTAACTTGGAGAGTGAAGAAAACTCTAGAATGCAGCCTAACCTTGACAAATAAAGCATGAGCTACTCACAAACACAAACAATTCAAAGGTCAGGACCATGTCTCCTACTTCTTCCTTTTTATAAAAAAGTGTGGTTAAATATATGTAACTAAAAATGTAACATTGCAACCAGTTTTAAGTATCCAGTTTAGTGGCATTAAGTACATGCACATTATTATGCAACTACTACCATCATCCATCTCCAGAACTTTTCCATTCTCCCACACTGAAACCCTGTACCCAATAAACAATAACTCTACACTACCCCCTCACACTAGCCCCTGGCAACCGCTTTCTACTTTCTGTCCCTGTGACTACTCTAAGTAACTATTAGAGCGGAATCATACACTGTTTGCCCTTTTGTAACTGGTTTATTTCACTGAGCATAACATCTTCCAGGTTTATCCATGTTGTAGCATGTGTCAGAATTTCCTTTCTTTTTAAGACTGCATAATGCTACGCTGTCTGTAGGTATACACTACACTTTGTGTATCCATTCATCCATCAACAGACACTTGGGCTGCTTCTACCTTTTGGCTGTTGTGAATAATCCTGCTATAAACATAGTGTATAACTATCATTCAAGTCTCTGTTTTTTATTCTTTTGGGCATATATCCAGAATTGGAATTACTGGATCCTATGGTAATTCTGTGTTTAATTTTTGAGGACTGATATACCATATTCCACGGCAGCTGTACTGTTTCACACTCTCAGCAGCAATGCACAAGTGTTTCAGATTATCCACATCCTTCCCAATGCTTGTTATGTTCTTTTTCTTTTTTGTTGTTGGTTTTGTAAATAATAGCCATCCTAATAGGTGTAAAGTGGTATCTCATCATGGTTTTAATTTGCATTTCCCTAATGATTAGTTGAGCATCTTTTCGTGTGCTTATCTGCAATTTGTATATTGTCCTGGAAGAAATGTCTATTCAAGTCCATTGCCCGTTTTCCAATTGGGTTGTGTCTTTGTTCTGTCTCCTACTTCTGCTTCATGGAAATAGGGGATAGAAGGTTAGTTAGCAAAATGACTAACAGAGGGTCATAACACAATCAATTCTTGTTTATCCCAAGCTGGTAAGAAGAGGTACACAGAGAACTGCAAACAGCAGATCATCTCTAAATGCCGTATGTTTGCTTTGGAAGTCCAGTAGGTGAGCATCGATGTTGAATCATTCACATATGAATTATCCCCTTCCCGCCACAGCTACTCAGCAAACTTCACCACTGTCTTTTTTCCATATTCCTTAGCTCGATTTCTTCCTCACACGTTTACTTACCATGTTGTGCTCCACCAGTTAAAAATATGTGTTCCAGGAACCTAAGCCAAGGTATTATTAGAGGAAATGAAGCATGCGTTGTATGTGTGCATGTGTATGTGTGTGCACGTATGCACGGGTATGTGCATGTGTATGTGTATTTAGAAAACTACTCTGCAAGTCTGTTGTAAACAAGCTTTCCCCAAACGCCACCACTTCACAAGGTCTAGGGAAGCCCCCAGCGCAGTGTCCAGTACATAGTAAGTTCTTGGGACCCTTAGTTCCTGTTTTGGGCTAGATGTTGTTCCCCCCAAATTCATATGTTGAAGTTCTAGCCCCCAGTACCTCAGAATGTGACCTCATTTGGAAATAGGGTTGTTGCAGGTATTATTAAAGTTACAATGAGGTCCTACTGGAGTAGGGTGGGCTTTAATCCAAAATGACTGGTGTCCTTATAAAAAAGGGAAAATTTGGACACAGACACACACACAGGGAGGATGCCATGTGAAGACGACGGCAGAGATCAGGGTGATGCTTCTACAAGCCAAGGAACCCCAAAGATTGCCAGAAAACCACCAGAAGGTAGGGGAGAGCATGGAACAACAGTTTCTCCTGCACAGCCTTCAGAAGGGACCAACCCTGCAGACACTTTGATCTTGGAATTCCAGCCTCCAGAACTGTGAGACCATCAATTTCTGTTGTCTAAGCCACCCAGTCTATGGTGCTGTGTTATGGCAGCCCTAGCACACCAGTACAGTTCCCTTTTCTTATTTGTCATCTTCCTGACCTTCACGATGGGCCCCTGTATATTTGAAAAGGCTAATCTGTTTCATCATGCTTCTCCACAAATCTCTGGAAAGTCCTGTTTGCCTTTGAGGTGTGCCAAAGAAAAGGCATAGATGATGTCTGGTGGATGTCGAGGAAGTCAGTTGAACTTTTCTGAGCTCATAGATATGACCAGGTCTCTCCACCAGCTTTCTTTGCACATCATACTTTACTAAATCTTGATGAAAGAAAAGAATAAAGTGTAAAGTCGCAGTGAAGTTATCCCAACCTTGTTTTCTTAAATTTATTTTTTATAATTTTTTCTAGCTTTACTGAGTTATAATTGACAAAAACTATATATTCAAGGCATACAATGTGATGATTTATGTGTACATTGTGAAATGATTACCACAATCAAATTAATTAACACATCCATCATCACATAGTTATCATTTTGTGTGTGAGGTATGTGGGGAATACTTAAGATCTGCTCTTTTAGCAAATTTTAAGTAAGCAATACAGTATTATTAACTATAGCATGGTGTATATTCATATTAGATCCCCAAGACTTATTCACCTTATAGCTAGAAGTTTATACTCCTTGACCAAAATCTCCCCATCTTCCCTAACCCTCAGCCGCTTATTCTATTCTCTGCTTCAATGTGTTCAACCTTCTTAGATTCCACATATGAGGGAGCTCACACGGTATTTGTCTTTCTGTGTCTGGTTTATTCTACATTGCATGATGTCCTCCAGGTTCATCCATAATTTCACAGATGGCAGGATTTCCTTCTTTTTATATGGTGGAATAACATTTCAATATATATATGTTCATCTAACATTTTCTTTATCTATTCATCCATTGATGGACACCTAGGTTGTTTCCAAACCTTGGCTATTGTGAATAATGCTATAATGAACATGAGTGCAGATATCTCTTCTGGATACTGGTTTCATTTCTTTTGGATATATCCAGGAGTACTGAATTGTATGACTTTTAAATTTTTGGAGGACATTCTATGTGGTTTTCCAAAATGGCTGCACCGATTTACATTCCCATCGATTGTGTACAAGGGTTCCCTTTTCTTCACACCCTCACCAACACTTGACATTTCTTGTCTTGATAATAGCCATCTGTGAGGTGATATCTTGTTGTGTTTTTGATTTGCATTTCTCTGGTGATTAGTGATGTTGGGCACCTTTTTATTTATCTGTTGGTCATTTGTATGTCTTCTTTGGAAACATGTCTATTCAGGTCTTCTGCCTATCTTTTAATTGGGTTATATGTTTTTTAAACTGTCAAGTTGTATGTGTTCCAAATATATTTTGGATATAACCCTTTATATGATATATTTGTGCAAATATTTTCTCCTGCTCCCTAGGTTGACTTTTCATTTTGTTGATTGTTTCCTTTGCTGTGTAGAAGTATTTTAATTTCATGTAGTCTCATTTGTTTATTTTTGCTTTTTTTTTTTTTGCCTGTTCTTTGGTCTCATATCCAAAAAAATTATTGCCAAAGCCAATGTTGGAGAAATTTTCTCTATGTTTTCTTCTAGGAGTTTTATGGTTTTAGGTCTTACATTTAAGTATTTAATAAATTTCAAATTAATTTTTATATATGGTATTAGATAAGGGCTCAATTTCATTCTTTTGGATGTGGATATCCAGTTTTCCCAACATCATTTATTAAAAGACTATTCTTTCCCCATTGTATATTCATGGAATCCTTGTCAAAGATTAGCTGATCATATATGTGTGGGTTTATTTCTGTGCTCTCTGTTTTGTTTCATTGGCCTATGTGTCTGTTTTCATGCCAGTATCATACTGTTTTAATTACTATAGCTTTGTAATATAGTTTGAAATCAGGGAGTGCATTGACTCCAGGTTTGTTTGTTTTTTTCAAGATTGCTTTGGCTATTTAGGGTCTTTTGCATTCCATACAAATTTTAGGATTGTGTTCTCTATGTCTGTGAAAATGCCATTGGAATTTTGATAAGGGTTGCATTGATGCTCTAGCCCACTTTGAGTACTATGAACATTTAAATAATATCAATTCTTCCAATCCATGAACACAGGAAAACTTTCCATTTATTTGTGTTTTCTTTAATTTCTTTCATTACTATCTTATCATTTTCAGTGTATAATGTCTTATAATTTTCTTATAATTTACAGATCTCTCATCTCCTTGGTGAAATTTATTCCTGAGTATGTTATTCTTTTGATCCCATTATAAGTGAGATTCTTTTCTTAATTTTTTCTACAAATAGCTCATTGTTGTGTATAGAAATGCAACTGATTTTTGTATGTTAATTTTGTATCCTGACACTTTACTGAATTTATTAGTTCTAATTGTTTTTTTTTTTTTTTGTGGAGTCTTTAGGATTTTTTAATATGTAAGATTATGTCATCTACAAACAGAGACAATTTAAGTTATTCCATTACAATTTGGATGCTTTTTATTTCTTTTTCTTGCCTAATTGCTCTGTCTAGGACTTTCAGTACTGTACTGAATCCACACAATAGAAGTAGGCACCCTTGTTCTTGTCTTATTCCAGATCATAGGGAAAAACTTTCAATTTGTAAACACTGAATATGTTAACTGTGGGCTTGTTATAATGGTGTTTGTTGTGTTGAGGTATGTTCCTTCTATATCTAATTTGTTGAGGGTTTTTATAATAAAGATTAGAGCAGAAATAAATAAAACAGTAAAAATACAATGGAAAAAAACAATGAAACTAAAAGTTGGTTTTTTGTAAAGATAAACAAAATTGACAAGTTTTTAGCTAGACTAACCACAAAAAAAGAGAGGGGACTCAAATAAATAAAATTACAAATGAAAGAGGAGACATTATAATTTATACCACAGAAGCACAAAGGATCTACTATGAATAATTATATGACAAAAAATTGGATAACCTAGAAGAAATTGATAAATTCCTAGAAACATAAAATCTTTGGTCGATGTTGTTGACTGAATCATGAAGAAATAGAAAATCTGAACAGACTAATAATGAGTAGGAGATGGAATCAATAATAAAAAACTTACCAACAACAACAACAACAAAACAGCCTAGGACAGGACACAGCTTCACCAGTGAATTCTACCAAGGATTTAAATAATTAAGACCAATGCTTCTGAAACACTTTCAAAAAATTGAAGATAAGGAAATACTTTCAAACTCATTTTACAACACCAACATTACTCTCACATCAAAGCCAGATAAGGACACTAGAATAAAAGAAAATCATAGGTCAATATCCCTGTGAACGTAAATATAAAATCCTTGCAAACCAAATTCAACAGCACATTAAAAGGATCATTCACCATGATCAAGTGGGATTTATCCCTGGGGTGCAAGGATGGTTCAACATATACAAATCAATAAACATGATACACCACATTAACAGAATGAAAGACAAAAATCATGCAATCATCTCACAAGATGCAGGGAAAGCATTTGATAAAATTCAACATGCCAATATTCTTCATTCTCAAATTTAGTATAGAGCTTGCCTATTTTCTAGACTTTGTCAAACTTTTGTCACCCTAAAGGCAAGTCAGATGGTTCATGGTGGCTTTGCCTTTAGTCCCAAGGACAGGGTGAGCCACAGCCTCCTCTTCCTTCTCCTGTTCCTCACCTTAGTCATTGCCAATGTCATGGTCATCTCAATAACGTTACTTGCACCAATTACCAGGTGTTAACTTTACATGTGTTGTCTCGTTTCCTGTCCACAGCACACCACCAGGTTAATATTATTGTAATTCTTTCTTTCCTGCATCCCCCATATTCACTCTATGCCTGAGTTCATTCATCTCCACTCTCCACCACAGAGCTGGCCACTGTCTTGTCCTGCTTGCATGGAATACTGAATTAACCTTCTAACTCGTCTCCTTCCTGCTGCTCTTAGCTCCTTCTCTCCACTTTCCACTCAGCAGCCAGACAACTGTCCAAACATGCAAAACAGATTGTGCAACTCCCTGCATAAAACTCAACCGAAAGCTTACTCTTATATTCAGCATAAAATCTAAACCCCTTGCACTGCTCTAGATGACTTACCCCTTCCCCACTTCCTCAACCTCCTCATTTAACAAATCTGACCACTCTCCCATCCTCCCCAACCTGCTCACTGAGCTGCAGCCACATTGGCCTTTTTTCTCCTCTTGAACTCCTCCAAGCTCCTTCCTGCCTCAGGACCTTTGCACTTACTATTCTTCCTGCCTGAAATGCCCTCCCTCACATATTCACATGACCTTTCTTGTCATTTTATTTTTTCCATAGCACCCACCACTCTCCAAACCTACCTTCTTTATTAGTCATTTGTTTACTGCCTGTCTCCTTCATTGGAATCTAAGCTACATGAGAATAGGGACCTTATCTGTTGGATTCCCAGCACTGAGAACATATGTGACCATA